>NC_053396.1:44328250-45697621 GCF_905171765.1 Bufo bufo | reverse complement strand
CAATCCCATTAGTTCCGGACCGGAGGCGGGGACTTAGTCCCTACTGCTGGCTGCTCCGCCGTGGCGCCACTCACAGGCTTCGGTGAGTCACACACCCCCTTTTACCACGTGACGGGCGCCGACGTGCTTACTAAGCAGGCAGCAGCGCTTGTAAGTTCAAGTTGTTCTGAAGACTGCTGCGCTGCGCTGCTGCATAGACAGTGAGTGAATGGGAGTCGGGACTCGAGAAACGGAGCTCCCTTGGGCCCCCAGGAGCAACTGGGCCCGGGGCAGCTGGCCCTTTTGCCCTGCGGCAAAGACGGCCCTGGGCAGGGTTAGCATGGCCGACATGTGGAAAAGCTTTGTCACCTCGCCACAACAACCGGCCCCAACTGCTGATATGGAGCGTGTTAGCAAGAGGCAGCATTTGAACAACATGGTGGAACCGTACCTGTGCACACGCCTACACGTACTGACTGATGGTTCTTCCCCATTCAACTTCTGGGTCTCCAAGTTGTCCACATGGCCAGAGCTTGCCCTGTATGCCTTGGAGGTGCTGGCCTGCCCTGCAGCCAGTGTACTCTCTGAAAGTGTATTTAGCACGGCAGGAGGCATCATTACAGACAGAGGCAGCCGCCTGTCCACAGCCAATGTGGACAAGCTCACGTTCATTAAAATGAACCAGGCCTGGTTCCCACAAGACATGTCTGTACCTTGTGCAGAATAGACAGTTCTAACAGCCTCAACCATCTATCCTTGTACTCAAGTGCACTTATTCCATATATTTTTTTTTATATGTCCCAATATTTTGGGGGATTCCCCTATGTAAAAATGCAAAATAACACACATCTGTGTTGGCTACCTATTCCTTCCTTCGCCATCGCTTCCACCTAGACCGCCACGTGAGCCTACACTCCCATATCCACCCATTCACCACCTCCTCAACCTCTTCCTCCTACATCATTCCTAATTTTTATTTTTTTAAGGAAGGTCTTTTATGTTTTTTAAATTTATTTCCCTATCCACATTTGTTTGCAGAGCATTTGCCATGCTCTTAAGCACTTTTGCAGCCCTCTAGCTCTTTCCAGGGCTATTTTAGAGCCATTTTAGTGGCCAAAAGCTTGGGTCCCCATTGACTTCAATGGGGTTCGGGTTCAAGTTCGGGTACCGAACCCGAACTTTTTTTTCAAGTTCAGCTGAACCTGCCGAACCCGAACATCCAGGTGTCCGCTCAACTCTAGTCTTGACCATCACCCCCAGTAGGGCATCTTTTTAGATTTACATACAAAGCTTGACAAAATAACGACAAAAACACATTTAAAAAAAGTTGACGCCAATAGTTATTTTGGAATTTAAAAGCTGCCACCATGCGAAATAGAAAAAAAAAACATCCCATTTAGTCAGATGAAAAGGATAAGAAGGAACTGCTCCAATGACCACACCCTGAAAACCCAACTAGCAGTCCTCCAAAGACGCTTCAAAGAAAAAGGTTATCCCAAAACACTGATAAAGGAATCCTTGAAAAGAACCCTAAAGCTAGACCAAACAGGAGCACTCAAATCTAAACCAGTTGAAACGGACCCTAAAAAATACCCCTATCCTAACCTGATCACCAGATACAATGTGAAACATACCCTAATCAGGAAGATTTTAACTAAACATTGGAACATTTCACAGAAAGACCCGATTCTGGGAAGCAGCCTGCCCCCAGCCCCATCCCTTACTTTCAGGAGAGGCCGAACCCTCAAAAATATAATCGCCCCTTCTTGTCCCAATTTGAAACAGGATTTGCAAATCCCTGGGAGACTTTTGGCCTATCCACAACAAGAAAACAAGACAGGGGTTTCTAAATGTTTTAGCAAGAGATGCAAATGCTGCAATATGATAGTCCACAATAGTAAAGAAGTTCATCTGGAGAGATCCGGCGAAAATTTCACTCTTAGACATAGAATGAATTGTGCAACTAAAAATGTTGTATATCTATTGGAATGCCCCTGCAAACTGCAATATGTTGGCAGGACCACCCAAACGCTGAGGGAGCGAATGAATGAGCATCGCTCAAACATCAACCGTAAAATCATGACACATATCGTTTCAAGACATTTCCACCACTACCATGAGAGCAACCCCACCCTCCTGAAAGTTACCCCACTCGAATGGGTCCCATTCTCCTATCAGCAACTATCCAGAAAGGAGATGTACTAAATATACCGTCTTAACACCCTGTCCCCTTTTGGCCTGAATGAGGCCCTTGAATACACTAACTATTAACTACGGCTGGCCGAGTCAACAATTGAGCCATAATCTTATAATGACCTTCTGGTAGTGTTATAGATATATCTATTACGACAAGTCCCTATGATTCTTCACAGATGTTTTTACCCATCCTTTTATCGATCATGTATCTTTTTTGTTATATTACAATCTTGTGACATCCACTTGTTTTTATAATCTTTTTAGAACCCTTCGATGTCCTTTTATATTTTTTTTATATATTTTTTAAATTTTCTATATTTCCACATATCCATTGTATACCCTCCTTTCGTGAAATGTTCAGGCAGACCAACCCTTTTCCCATTAGGTGTTCAGAATAGGCCCGAATTTTGAATACCTTGCACAAAAGACAGGTCTCTTTAAAGTCCCTATAAGATATATGGGCTATAGACACAAGGTATATATATATTTCCACCACACATTATGTTTCTGTGTGTTTGATGTCTCTGCCTGCGGTGTACACGCCCCATGTATATTTGTGGAGTATGTACACCGTAGTTGGAGACGTGTGTGTGTGTGTGTGTGTATATATATATATATATATATATATATACTGCTCAAAAAAATTAAGGGAACACAAAAATAACACATCCTAGATCTGAATTAATTAAATATTCTTCTGAAATACTTTGTTCTTTACATAGTTGAATGTGCTGACAACAAAATCACACAAAAATTAAAGAATGGAAATCAAATTTTTCAACCCATGGAGGTCTGGATTTGGAGTCACACTCAAAATTAAAGTGGAAAAACACACTACAGGCTGATCCAACTTTGATGTAATGTCCTTAAAACAAGTCAAAATGAGTCTCAGTAGTGTGTGTGGCCTCCACGTGCCTGTATGACCTCCCTACAACGCCTGTGCATGCTCCTGATGAGGTGGCAGACGGTCTCCTGAGGGATCTCCTCCCAGACCTGGACTAAAGCATCTGCCAACTCCTGGACAGTCTGTGGTGCAACGTGACGTTGGTGGATAGAGCGAGACATGATGTCCCAGATGTGCTCAATTGGATTCAGGTCTGGGGAACGGGCGGGCCAGTCCATAGCATCAATGCCTTCGTCTTGCACGAACTGCTGACACACTCCAGCCACATGAGGTCTAGCATTGTCTTGCATTAGGAGGAACCCAGGGCCAACCACCCCAGCATATGGTCTCACAAGGGGTCTGAGGATCTCATCTCGGTACCTAATGGCAGTCAGGCTACCTTTGGCGAGCACATGGAGGACTGTGCGGCCCTCCAAAGAAATGCCACCCCACACCATTACTGACCCAATGCCAAACCGGTCATGCTGGAGGATGTTGCAGGCAGCAGAACGTTCTCCACGGCGTCTCAAGACTCTGTCATGTCTGTCACATGTGCTCAGTGTGAACCTGTTTTCATCTGTGAAGAGCACAGGGCGCCAGTGGTGAATTTGACAATCTTGGTGTTCTCTGGCAAATGCCAAACGTCCTGCACGGTGTTAGGCTGTAAGCACAACCCCCACCTGTGGACGTCGGGCCCTCATATCACCCTCATGGAGTCTGTTTCTGACTGTTTGAGCAGACACATGCACATTTGTGGCCTGCTGGAGGTCATTTTGCAGGGCTCTGGCAGTGCTCCTCCTGTTCCTCCTTGCACAAAGGCGGAGGTAGTGGTCCTGCTGCTGGGTTGTTGCCCTCCTACGGCCTCCTCCACGTCTCCTGATGTACTGGCCTGTCTCCTGGTAGCGCCTCCATGCTCTGGACACTACGCTGACAGACACAGCAAACCTTCTTGCCACAGCTCGCATTGATGTGCCATCCTGGATAAGCTGCACTACCTGAGCCACTTGTGTGGGTTGTAGACTCCGTCTCATGCTACCACTAGAGTGAAAGCACCGCCAGCATTCAAAAGTGACCAAAACATCAGCCAGGAAGCATAGGAACTGAGAAGTGGTCTGTGGTCACCACCTGCAGAACCACTCCTTTATTGGGGGTGTCTTGCTAATTGCCTATAATTTCCACCTGTTGTCTATCCCATTTGCACAACAGCATGTGAAAATGATTGTCACTCAGTGTTGCTTCCTAAGTGGACAGTTTGATTTCACAGAAGTGTGATTGACTTGGAGTTACATTGTGTTGTTTAAGTGTTCCCTTTATTTTTTTTGAGCAGTGTATATATATATATATATAATCATCTATCATGTAGACATATATATTTATTTATTTATATCTTATATATGTATATTTATTTTTCATTTTTTATTCATTTTTTATTATTCTTTATCTTGTATCTGTCCATATACCTCATACTATGGGCATCTATAGTTGGTATTTTTTTACTTTGTATTTGTTTATATACCTCATACCATGGTTGCAGTTTGCTTCTAAATGCGGACTCCTACCATTAAGAGTGGGATTAACCTTTCATTGAGAATAAGACTCTATAATTAATTAATTTAGTTAATTTATTTGACATACTACCAACAAATTCATTCATTTATTTTATAGATCACTAATAATGCTCCCATGGACCTCCCCATGGTCCAAACACTCCTCCCCCTGACTTTGGTGCACCCCACACCATCCGCCAGACACAGCCCCTACTTCACAAACAAAGGGTTAAGACCCACAAGACGAGACTTGTAAGAGATCTCCGGCCGGCGGCCCAGATTTACATATTATGCCTCCGCCCTGTCACGATCCAAAGTGCATTGGCACCAATCCCGATGCATTCCAACAATGCGCTCCAGAGACCGGAAGTTGGTCCACTTCTGAGCCACAGCCGAAATATTATACTCAGACGCGTCCCCCTCTGTCTTCCAATTTTACACCTCTCTGGCATCTGATGATGTCCACTATTTTATCTATGGGAGGCCTATGTTTTTAGGGAATTTGTAATTGCCAGATATCTAAGAAAAAGAATGCGTTCCACTGTGGAACGCACCACTTCTGGTACCGGAAGTTACACCATGTACCCCCGCTCTGGCACTCATTTGAAAATGTCGGCACCTGATTAATACTTGTGTATAAAACCCCTGACATATCAGTGCTATTTTATTACTGCTTACCACTTCTCCTGAGGAAGAGGTTCTGGATAACCCCGAAACGCGTTGAGCTTCATCTGTTGTTCATCATAATAAAGGAATTAACAAGAAGTACCTGCTTTAAGGCTGCTGTTTCTTCCTGAAATTCTACAAGCAACCCAGGCGAGGGAGGTAGTTCTGTAGGTGTCTTGAGCTTTATCCTGCAGAACCCCTCCCTAGTGAAGTGAGTAGATATATATTTTAATCTCTATTTCACTTTCCATTGTTTTTAATGTTCTACTCAGACCATGTTAAACAGTGCGGACTGAAGGTCTGCTAGTGTTATGCTGAAACTTGGAAGGAAACTGAAGACACGTTCTTATGGTTATATACCTATGATCAAATCACTGTCTCTGATACATCAGATGCTCTAATGTGGGATTCTCCATCTCAGACTAAAAAACTGTAGTAGGAACACATTACCACAAATCAGATTGGCGCCTTAAGTTGAGTCACCATTTAAGGTATATGTGTGTGTGTATATATATATATATATATATATATATATACAGTACAGACCAAAAGTTTGGACACACCTTCTCATTCAAAGAGTTTTCTTTATTTTCATGACTATGAAGGCATCAAAACTATGAATTAACACATGTGGCATTATATACATAACAAACAAGTGTGAAACAACTGAAAATATGTCATATTCTAGGTTCTTCAAAGTAGCCACCTTTTGCTTTGATTACTGCTTTGCACACTCTTGGCATTCTCTTGATGAGCTTCAAGAGGTAGTCCCCTGAAATGGTCTTCCAACAGTCTTGAAGGAGTTCCCAGAGATGCCTAGCACTTGTTGGCCCTTTTGCCTTCACTCTGCGGTCCAACTCACCCCAAACCATCTCGATTGGGTTCAGGTCCGGTGACTGTGGAGGCCAGGTCATCTGGCGCAGCACCCCATCACTCTCCTTCATGGTCAAATAGCCCTTACTTTCAAAGTTTTCCCAATTTTTCGGCTGACTGACTGACCTTCATTTCTTAAAGTAATGATGGCCACTCGTTTTTCTTTACTTAGCTGCTTTTTTCTTGCCATAATACAAATTCTAACAGTCTATTCAGTAGGACTATCAGCTGTGTATCCACCTGACTTCTCCTCAACGCAACTGATGGTCCCAACCCCATTTATAAGGCAAGAAATCCCACTTATTAAACCTGACAGGGCACACCTGTGAAGTGAAAACCATTTCAGGGGACTACCTCTTGAAGCTCATCAAGAGAATGCCAAGAGTGTGCAAAGCAGTAATCAAAGCAAAAGGTGGCTACTTTGAAGAACCTAGAATATGACATATTTTCAGTTGTTTCACAATTGTTTGTTATGTATATAATGCCACATGTGTTAATTCATAGTTTTGATGCCTTCAGTGTGAATCTACAATTTTCATAGTCATGAAAATAAAGAAAACTCTTTGAATGAGAAGGTGTGTCCAAACTTTTGGTCTGTACTGTATATATATACCTGACCTCTTGTTTCTATACTCCTGATAATGTACCAGCTATGGTATGCAGTCAGTTAGAATACCCAGTTTAATATATGGATGCCGAAGTGCTTAGGAAGGCAAAGTATTGTACTTGTGTACTCACAAGCTTGCTGTCCTTCTTGCCAGTGGCATGCCTAGGTTGTTTGGCAGCCGGGGCGGGTCCTTTCTCTGGCACCCCCCCCTCCCCAATACTTTAAAAAAAATTGTACTCCCTCACAGTAGTATTGACCTCATTGTACAACCTCCACAGTAGTTTTGTACAGATATATGCCCCCTCACAGTAGTTATACCCACATTGTGCCCCCTCACAGTAGTTATGCCCTCTCTGTGCCCCTTTCACAGTTGTAATGCCCTCTTTGTGCCCCCTTCACAGTAATAATCCCCATTGTGCCCCCTTCATAGTAATAATCCCCATTGTGTCCCCTGCATAGTTATAATCCCTATTGTCCCCCCTTTATAGTAATAATGCCCACTCTGCCCCCTTTATAGTAATAATGCCCATTGGGCCCCTTTAATAGTAGTAATGCCCACTGTGCTAGTAATGCTCTCTGTGCCTCCTTCATAGTAGAAATCCCCATTGTGCCCCCTTCACAGTAATAATCCCCATTGTGCTCCCTTCATAGTAATAATGCCCACTGTGCCCCATTCATAGTAATAATGCTCATTGTGCCCCCTTCACAGTAATAATCCCCATTGTGCCCCCTTCATAGTTATAATCCCTATTGTGTCCCCTTCATAGTAATAATGCCCATTGTGCCCCCTTTATAGTAATAATGCCCTCTGTGCCCCCTCCATAGTAAAAATCCCCATTGTGCCCCTTCACAGTAATAATGCCCACTATGCCCCTTCTCAATAATAATGCCCTATGTGCTCCCTTCACAGTAATAATGCCCACTGTGCCCCCTTCACAGTAATAATGCCCTCTGTGCCCCATTCATTTTAGTAATGCCCTCTGGCTCTGTGCCCCCTCCATAGTAGAAATGTCCATTGTCCCCCCCTTCACATTAGTAATGCCCTCTCTACCCCCTCCATAGTAGTAATGCCCTCTGTGCCCCCTCCATAGTTGTAATGCCCTCTGTGCCCCCTCTATAGTAATAAAGCCCTCTGTGCCCCCTCCATAGTAATAAACTCCTCTGTGCCCCCTCCATAGTAATAAATTCCTCTGTGCCCCCTCCATAGTAATAAAGCCCTCTTTGCCTCCTCTGTATTTAAAAAAACAAAAAAAAAACACAGTAACTACTCACCTTGTCCCATTCCTGAAGCTCACATACCTCTCTTCCCTGCAGGCACAGATCACTCTGCAGCACTGTGTGGGTGGAGATTATGCAGATTTCCAGGCTGCAGTCTCTGCCCACACAGCCTGGCAGCGCGGTGTATGAATGGTGACATTGTACACTGGTGGGGACATTGGTGTACGAATGGTGAGGCCAGAACAAGTAGAGGCGGTAGTAGATTGGGTGGCTGACAGTGCCTCCAGTTCCTTCACATTGTCTCCCACCCAGTCCCCTGCTAAAACCGCAGAGTTAGTACTTGCAGCCCATGGGCATCTGTCTTTCACCTCACCCCCTTGCAAATTAGCCAAGCAGTCTGAGCCCCAAGTCATGCAGCAGTCTCTTATGCTTTTTGATGACTCTGCTGGCGGGGTTTCCGTGGGCCATCCACCTAGCCCTGCCCCAGAAGTGGAAGAGATTGAGTGCACTGATGCCCAACCACTTATTTTTCCAGATGTGGATATGGGAGGCAGCAACACCTTCACCTTCACCTCCACCACCGTCACCCAGCATGCCCACACTGTCCCATGGAAGCGTTCAGCTGTCCATCCCCCAAACACTGGAGAGAAAGAGGAAGTTCCCCCCTACCCACCCATGATCCCTGGCCCTGAATGCTAGCATTTCAAAATTCCTGGCATTTGAAATGCTGTCATTCCGTCTGGTAGAGACAAAGACTTTTAAAAACCTTATGGCGGTGGCTGTCCCACAGTATGTGGTTCCCAGCCGCCACTACATTTCCAGGCGAGCCACCCCTGCCCTGCACAACCAAATGGTGGACAAAATCAGGTGTGCACTGCCCAACTCCATCTGTGGCAAGGTCCACATAACGACCGATACATGGACCAGTAAGCACAGGCAGGGATGTTATATCTCCCTAACTGCACACTGGGTAAATGCAGTGGTGGCTGGGCCTGAGGCGGATAGCAGTTTGGGGCATGTCCTACCGCCACCGAGGATTACAGGACATTTCTCGTTGCCTCCTGTTGCCTCCTACTCCGCTTCCTCCTCTACCACCTCCTCATCCGGTCAGCATAACACCTTCACCACCAACTTCAGCACAGCCAGGGGGAAACGACAGCAGGCAGTTTTGAAACTCATCTGTTTGGGGGGAAAACCCCACACCGCGCAGGAGCTGTGGACGGGCTTGGAACAACAGACCGATGAATGGTTGGTTCCGCTGAGCTTCAAGCCCGGCCTGGTGGTGTGCGATAACAGGCAAAATCTCGTAGCAGCTCTGGGGCTAGCCTGTTTGACTCATATCCCTTGCCTGGCGCATGTGCGGAATTTGGTGGTGCAGAGGTTCCTGAAACATTACCCCGATATGTCAGAGCTGCTGCAGAAAGTGCGGGCCGTCTGTGCGCGCTTTTGGCTTTCTCACCCTGCTGCTGCTTGCCTTTCTCCACTGTAGCGTAACTTCGGCCTATCCACTCCCCGCCTCATATGCGACGTGCCCACAAGCTGGAACTCCACCTTGCACATGCTGGAGAGACTGTGCGAGCAACAGCAGGCCATAGTGGAGTTTCAGCTGCAGCACGCACGGTTCAGTCTCTCTGTGGAACAGAACCTGTTCAGTAGAAATCATTTTTCCAGTAGCCATAGTTTCAGTTGTTATCATCACAGACAGGATTATAATGGCAGATAACACCTACAGTATATAGATAACACAGGATCCAACATTTACAATAGGTGATGGTCACAGCTTATCTACTCCCTCCTATACAGTGAAATCTGCACCGGTCACTAAGCAACTCTATTAGGGCTTATGCACACGACTGTGCCGTGTTTTGCTGTCTGCAAATTGCAGAACAGGTGGCCCATAATAGAAATGCCTATTCTTGTCCGCAAAACGAACAAGAATGTGGCTCCATGGAAAGGAGCAACAGATGCAGACAGCAAATGGAGTGCTGTCTGCATCTTTTGGGGCCCCATTGAAGTGAATGTCGCAAAAAATGCAGCTCGGTGCAATAGGGGCTGCTGTGCACCGCTGTTTTCCTGCTTACTGCCGCGGTCCTGATCGGCGGTGATCTGCTGCCTGTGATTCCCCATTGACCGATGCAATCCTGGGCTATGTCCTTGCAGGTACTGTTTGTTCTGAGATCCACTCCGCAGTTTCCTTTCAGCCCTGGCCAAGGCATGCTTGCTGCTTCTTCCCTGCAGCACTTCCCTAAGAGCCTGCACGCGTCACTTCCTGTGCTTTATTGGTTAGATCATGTGACCTCGCTGTCCAATCCTAGGCCTCCTGCATGTAGATAAGTGGCTCAGCCACCTTCCCAGGTGTGTGAGTGTCAAGGTCTTTGTGTCCTGCAAAGTTTGCTGATTTATCTGCTTGTGTTTCTGTGTTCCTGACTCGTACTTTTATTCATGGACTCTGCTACCTGTTTGATCTCTGCCTGCTTGCCTTGACTCTCCTCTTGCCGACCGGGATTTCCTGACCTGTACCTGTGCTGCCTGACCTGACCTATTGCTCGGTTGACTTTGCCTCTGCCTCATCCTTCGGTCCTTCACTGTTGCTCCTGGTTTACGACTCGGCCTGCTGACTACGTTTGTACCTCTGGTACCTTGCTTAGGTACCCCCTGGTCCGCCTGGACCAGCTGCCTCGTGTGCCAATCCTCCTCAAGAGGTAGCAACCTGGTACCAGGGGTACTGTGAAGAATGAGGGGTTCACTTAGACAACGACCTTACTGGAGGTAGGACATGTGGCATGGTGGGTTCACACCCGCTAGTTCGTGACATTTAGATGTGGAACCAAACAACATTCGTGTGCATGATCCCTAAAACTTATGTCTATTGTGCCAATGGTCCATGTGGCTGCTGTAAATCAAATCTCTAAATGCTGTTAAAAGCAGCTCAGGCAAGATGACTGCCTCCATTATGTACAGAAAACCAAAATGAAAAAAATCGGAAAATAAAAACTGAAAATAAAAAAAGAAATATTTTCCATAATATGGTTTAAATTGGTGAAACAAATATAGGTGAGACTTTCCCTTTAAGATGGGGATTTTTTTGCCTGAACTGGATGGACGTGTGTCTTTTTTCAGCCTTCATGGTTCTCAATAGAGTGTGAGTGTGTCGTTAATGTGAAATATACAATTATCATTTCTTTCATCTTCATTTCATTTAACTGTAAAATGATTAATGGCTGGATATTCCGAATGTTATAAAGAATGCTGTGGTGCATTTTTAATTCTCACCTTTTTATAAGTTCTCTAGAATTTGCATAGTATAAAAAGTGGGAATTGTTTGATGACAGAAATATGCTGATTGAGACTCCCAGAGGAGTGGGCTATGGGAGACTACATGCAGCTGCAAACAAGCCTGTCACTTTTCACACATCCTCCTTCCTATGATCAAGGAGTAAGCTCAGCTGCCATGCTGAATACAGAAATCCACTGTCCCAGAGAGTTTGTATTTTATGCAAAAAATGAATCATTACATCTATAGAAACAAAACCATAACATATATGTCTAACCACAGGTTTGGCCGCCAGTTTGAAGAGAAAAAAAGGGTTAATTCTCTGGGGGCTAATTTCATTGTCCTGAGAAGGACACCATTGAATTAATGCAGGTCAATTGCACAACAGTCAATCAATGTAATCCTTTTTTTTCCAATTGTATTCAGGTGCAAGCTTATAATGAATTTGGGCCTTGGCCAGGATTCTTTCAGCTAGTCCTCTGAACCAGGGACCCTGTGCAACCGGTCCTTTATTCAGGGGATCCCTAGACAATAATGTCTCAGCTTGGCATGCATTTTCATTTTACAATGTTGAGGTTCTTTTCAAATGATTGCAGGAAGTTTTAAAAATAAAACAAGAACATTTTCTGCTATATACTGTAAGGGCGATAATACAGCGTGCATCTGAGCCATACCTTAAAGGGGTTGTCCGGGTTCAGAGCTGATACAGCGCAGGGCAAGGGAGGGGCTGAGTGGGGGAAGAAGGGGATATGTTCAGGTTCAGCTCTGAACCTGGAAAACTCCTTTAATTGTCGGGCTGCACCTGTACTTGCTTTGGGTTCCAGTTGTAAAGTACAGGTGTGGCCCAAAAAATTTACGGAAAACATGGTGCAAATAACATGCCTCGGACGCAGGTATAATAGCCCCCTAGGTCCTACAGGCCAATAAGAGATACTTGTATGCATAAATAGTAGCGCTCTATCTTGCAGTATCTCTAGGTGGCCCATCTGGAGGAATGTAGACCAAATTTGATCATGCCTTCTATGGTGTGAGGAACACACAAAGTGCAGTATTAAAGGGGGTTGTCTCAGGAAGAATATTACCATTCAATTATTTGGGCATTTCAAATGAAATGCAATATACATTCAATAAAATACTGTTAGGTTTTGATGTACATTACATTTTGCTGTCTGGTAGTCCCGCCTGCTTTTTCTCCTTTGACCAAAATTAAAAAGGTTGTATATAGTGCCTGTATAATATAAACAGATTCCACCTGTCTCTACGGTGGACATAGAGTCATATTATGTTGTATTCTAAAATTGAGAAACATTATATAAACCAGTTTTACCTTTAACCAAAGGGAAATAAAACCAAATAAAACAATGTAAAAAAAAGAAGAGAGCGGAGAAAGGAAGGCAAAAGAAGGAAAGGGAAAATTGGCAAAGGCGAAAGACACTGAGCTAGTGTGGAACCATAGGTATGTTATGGCTAGGAGACACCCATGGCCAAGGGGCAACACTGAGAGCACCAGAAAAAAAATGCTGTCGCTAATTGCTGCCCCCAGATACAAAACCTCTGAATTCAGACCAAGGCGACCATATACAGTCCTGATCAAAAGTTTAAGACCACTTGAAAAATGGCAAAAAATCATATTTAGCATGGCTGGATCTTAACAAGGTTCCAAGTAGAGCTTCAACATGCAACAAGAAGAAATGGGAGTGAGGCAAAACATTTTTTGAGCATTAAATTTAATGAAAACAACGAATAAACTGAAATAGGCTGTTTTTCAGCTGATCAAAAGTTTAGGACCACACCTCAAAAAAAAACACTAAACCTCCCCAAAACAGAAATCCAACTTCCAAACATGAACTCAGTAATGAGTAGCTCCGCCGTTTTTGTTTATCACTTCAAAAATTCGTTTCGGCATGCTTGATGCAAGCATTTCCATGAGGTGAGTGGGAACATTTCTCCAAGTGGTGAAGACGGCCGCACGAAGGCCATCTACTGTCTAGAACTGTTGTCCATTTTTGTAAACTTCCCTTGCCATCCATCCACAAAGGTTCTCAATTGGATTTAGATCAGGGGAACACGCAGGATGTGCCAAAAGAGTGATGTTATTCTCCTGGAAGAAGTCCCTTGTCCTGCGGGCATTGTGTACTGTAGTGTTGTCCTGTTGAACAACCCAGTCGTTACCACACAGACGAGGGCCCTCAATCATGAGGAATGCTCTCTGCAACATCTGGACATAGTCAGCGGCCATTTGACGCCCCTGCACTTCCTGAAGCTCTATTGTTCCACTGAAGGAAAAAGCACCCCAGACCATTATGGCGCCCCCTCCACTGTGGCGCGTAGAAAACATCTCAGGTGGGATCTGCTTGTCATGCCAGTAACGGAAAACAATCAGGACCATCAAGGTTACATTTTTTCTCATCAGAGAATAAAACTTTCTTCCACCTATGAATATCCCATGTTTGAGTCTTCCAATTGACTTTTTGGTTCCATAACCCTCAGGATCATTTAAGAAATTCCAAATGACTGTCTTACTGCGTCCCACCTCAGCAGCGATGGTGCGCTGTGAGAGACCCTGCTTACGTTTTTTTGCCTTTGCCATCACAACATGTGACTACTTGACAGAAAATGACAATGAATCCACATCTTTGCACAGATTTGGCCTTTTAAAGGCATGGGATCCTAAAATTTGGATCAGCTGAAAACCCTGTTTCAGTTTAATCGTTATTTTTTATTAATTGAATGCTCAAAAAATGTTTTTGTCTCACTCTCATTTCTTCTTGTTGCATGTTGAAGCTCTACTTGGAACGTTGTTAAGATCCAACAATGTAAAATATGATTTTTTGCCATTTTTCAAGTGGTCTTAAACTTTTGATCAGGACTGTATCAGCAAACTTTTTGTGACTTCGAAACTCCCAATAAGAGAGTTCTTCTACTTTATATAACTGATCAACCTTGGCAGTCCATTGGGACAAAGATGGCGTAATGAGGGATTTCCATAATGCAGCTATTAGAAGTCTGGCTGCTGCAATAATTGGGCACAAAAAGTTTTGTGACTTTCGGTACAGTGTCAGGGAGAAGCAACAGCAGGAAAGTCTCAGGAGTGCACTGATGGGGAGCAAGGCAAACTTCCTTAATGACTTCGGCTACAGCTTTTCAGAAGGGGGCGCACCACTGGGCATAACCACCACATATGCAGATACAGTTGCAAGAAAAAGTATGTGAACCCTTTGGAATGATATGGATTTCTGCACAAATTGGTCATAAAATGTGATCTGATCTTCATCTAAGTCACAACAATAGACAATCACAGTCTGCTTAAACTAATAACACACAAATAATTAAATGCTACTATGTTTTTATTGAACACACCATGTAAACATTCACAGTGCAGGTGTAAAAAGTATGTGAACTCTTGGATTTAATAACTGGTTGAACCTCCTTTGGCAGAAATAACTTCAACCAAACATTTCCTGTAGTTGCAGATCAGACGTGCACAACAGTCAGGAGTAATTCTTGACCATTCCTCTTTACAGAACTGTTTCAGTTCAGCAATATTCTTGGGATGTCTGGTGTGAATCGCTTTCTTGAGGTCATGCCACAGCATCTCAATCGGGTTGAGGTCAGGACTCTGACTGGGCCACTCCAGAAGGCACATTTTCTTCTGTTTTAATCCATTCTGTTGTTGATTTACTTCTATGCTTTGGGTCGTTGTCCTGTTGCAACACCCATCTTCTGTTGAGCTTCAGCTGGTGGACAGATGGCCTTAAGTTCTCCTGCAAAATGTCTTGATAAACTTGGGAATTCATTTTTCCTTCGATTATAGCGATCCGTCCAGGCCCTGACGCAGAAAAGCAGACCCAAACCATGAAGCCCCCACCACCATACTTCACAGTTGGGATGAGTTTTTGATGTTGGTTTTTTGTGCCTTTTTTTTTTCCACACATAGTGTTGTGTGTTTCTTCCAATCAACTCAACTTTGGCTTCATCTGTCCACAGAATATTTTGCCAGTACTGCTGTGGAGCATCCAGGTGCTCTTGTGCAAACTGTAAACGTGGAGCAATGTTTTTTTTTGGACAGCAGTGCCTTCCTCTGTGGTATGCTCCCATGAAATCCATTCTTATTTAGTGTTTTACGCATCGTAGATTCGCTAACAGGGATGTTAGCATATGCCAGAGACTTTTGTAAGTCTTTAGCTGACACTCTAGGATTCTTCTTCACCTCATTGAGCAGTCTGCATTGTGCTCTTGCAGTCATCTTTACAGGACGGCCACTCCTAGGGAGAGTAGCAGCAGTGCTGAACTTTCTTCATTTATATACAATTTGTCTTACCTTGGACTGATGAACAGCAAGGCTTTTGGAGATACTTTTAAAACCCTTTTCAGCTTTATGCAAGTCAACAATTCTTAATCATAGGTCTTCTGAGAGCTCTTTTGTGCGAGGCATCATTCACATCAGGCAATGCTTCTTGTGAAAAGCAAACCCAGAACTGGTGTGTGTTTTTTATAGGGCAGGGCAGCTGTAACCAACACCTCCAATCTCATCTCATTGATTGGACTCCAGTTGGCTGACACCTCACTTCAATTAGCTCTTGGAGATGTCATTAGTCTAGGGGTTCACATACTTTTTCCACCTGCACTTTGAATGTTTACATGGTGTGTTCCATAAAAACATGGTAACATTTAATTTTTTGTGTGTTATTAGTTTAAGCAGACTGTGATTGTCTATTGTTGTGACTTAGATGAAGATCAGATCACATTTTATGACCAATTTGTGCAGAAATCCATATCATTCCAAAGGGTTTACATACTTTTTCTTGCAACTGTATATACACTTCCAGCAAGTTGAGGGGTAAGACAAGTCTATTTAGTTGATTTCTTCTGGTGTTGCATGCCATCTTGTTAGGATTTTAAAACCATTTTTCAGAGTACATACACACCTAGAGACATTTTTAGGTGACTGCAGAAGCAATTTAATTTGTACAGCATTAAGGATCATGTGGAGAATGGATCCCCATGCGGCAAGGTATGGTAATGACTCTTATTAGTGGAACATGATGGGGGGGCTCTTGTTACTGGCACATAGGTGGCTCTTGTTACAGGCACATGGGGGGCTCCTGTTACTGGCACATGGGGGGGGGGGGCTCTTGTTACTGGCACATGATGGGGGGGCACTTATTAGTGGCACATGGGGGGGCTCTTGTTACTGGCACTTGGGGGGCTCTTGTTACTGGCACATGATGGGGGGCTTATTACTGGCACATGATGGGGGGCTTATTACTGGCAGATGATGGGGGGGCTTATTACTGGCACATGATGGGGGGCTTATTACTGGCACATGATGGGGGGCTTATTAATGGCACATGATGGGGGGCTTATTACTGGCACATGATGGGGGGCTTATTAATGGCACATGATGGGGGGCTTATTACTGGCACATGATGGGGGGCTTATTACTGGCACATGATGGGGGCTTATTACTGGCACAGGATCGGGGGGCTTATTACTGGCACATGATCGGGGGGCTCTTGCTACTGGCACATTGGGGGGGCTCTTATTACTGGCATGTGATGGGGGCTGGGCTCTTATTACTGGCATGTGATGGGGGGCTCTTATTACTGGCACATGATGGGGGGCTCTTGTTACTGGCACGTGATGGGGGGGCTCTTATTACTGGCACATGATGGTGGGCTCTTATTACTGGCACATGATCGGGGGCTCTTATTACTGGCAAATTGGGGGGGCTCTTATTACTGGCACATGATGGGGGGCTCTTTTTACTGGCACATGATGGGGGTGCTCTTATTACTGGCACATGATGGGGGGGCTCTTGTTACTGGCATGTGATGGGGCTCTTGTTACTGGCACGTGATTGGGGACACTTATTACTGGCACGTGATTGGGGGCACTTATTACTGGCACATTATTGGGGCACTTATTACTGGCACATTATTGGGGGCACTTATTACTGGCACATTATTGGTGGCACTTATTACTGGCACATTATTGGGGGCACTTATTACTGGCACATTATTGGTGGGCACTATAGGGGCATCTACTGAGGCCACAAAGAAGGGGTATTTTATATGGGGGGCTCTGTACAGTAGCATTTTATACTGGGACACATTATGGTGGGCACTATGGGGAAGGGAGGAGAGGAGTACTATGGAGTTATGGAGGGGGAAATGGGGAGGACACTGTAATGGGGTGGATCTGTGGATGACACATATATAGCATAAGATGCTATATACGGTATGTGTGTATGACTGTCATGGCCCATAAACAGGTAGGAACTAGCGTTAGGGACCACTCAATTAGAGGCGACCTTGACGTGGTGAGTGGCTTACTACGCTTTGGCCAAAATGTACACCAATGCCTCATCCAGCATGGAGGCAAATTGCTGGATGTAGAGTGCTATCACATTTGTATTTTTCGTTTGTATATGTATTTCGCCATAGTGATGTGCACCACATACAGGTTGTGCTGACCCAATTCCCCACATTTTTTCTTTGTAGCATATATTGGAGGCGTGGCGATCTCCTTGGAGTCATTGCACACCTGACCAGTCAATCTGTCCTGGAGGCTGGTTTTAAAGTCAGTATAAAACTGAGTCTGCTTATATAGAACCTACCAGTAGCCATTTGGCTCCAGGAGAAGTATATGGTGGTCTCAGCGTGCATGTTGGTACTTGCATCCCTGGATCCGATGAAAGCTGTAATGGCACTGGACGGGGTTAAAAGCAGAGTGTGCTTGGCGTGCACGCTAAACTGCATTCCCTGGATTTTGTGTGGCTGTCATGGCCCATAAACAGGTAGGAACTAGTGTTAGGGACCACTCAATTGGAGGCGACCTTGACGTGGTGAGTGGCTTACTACGCTTTGGCCAAAATCTACACCAATGCCTCATCCAGCATGGAGGCAAATTGCTGGATGTAGAGTGCTATCACATTTGTATTTTTCGTTTGTATATACGGTATGTGTCATCCACAGATCCCCCTCCATAACAGTGTCATCCACAGATCCCCCATAGCAGTGTCATCCACAGATCCCCCTCCCTATAAAAGTGTCATCCACAGGCAACTCGGACATGTTTCTGAGTGATTGTTTTTTTTTTTAAAAACCACAGACAGCAGGACTTTTCTTCCCTGTTGCGGTTTAAGGTATTGGGTAAAGTATTGCAGCATTTCTAAGCATACTTGTGTAAATGTATCGTTGTTATAGCTGCCCCCCCCTACTTTTATCCTTCCCCACAGTGTGCCCCCCAAAAATGTTAAAGCTAGAGATGCCACAGGCCATTTTGAAGGAGGGAAGACAGGGAGACCTGACAATGATTGAAAATATCAACATATCATGCCTGTGTCACATTGGACGTTGGAGGACTGAGCTTATGTGTTGAATTGGTTATCTTCCATATATTCTAAATGGTATATGTGAATAGTTTGAGTAATCTGTAGGTAGTTGTATTGCGACAGTCATGGAGAAGTAGTTGTCTAAGGGGGTACGCTGTTGCCTTTTCATCAACAGCCACCAAATACTTACGGTATGTTTTGGTTGGCGAAGTAAATGTATTTCTCTAAAACACAGGTGAGGATCTGGGATGCCTATACCCCCCTGGTTGTCCGGTCTAGTCAGAGTAGAATAAGCAATCCTAGCGTGAGGGGAACGCCACACAAATCTTGCAAAAGTCTGTTTAAGTAATGTAAAATACTGTAGTGTAATGGAATATGTTTGGGAAGAACTTCAAAGAGGTAGAGAAGTTTGAGGAAGATTAGGCTTTTGAGCAAGTTTTTATGGTCAAAAGAAAGGTTATTCCCACGAAGATAACATTTGTTGGATTTGGGTCAGCAAAGGGACATAATTTAATTTATAGAGGTCCTTTAGGATCTTAGATATGTGAATCCCTAAAAACTTGAGAGTCAGTTTACTTTAGTCCAATCAAAGGGAGAGGTGGATTGTAAGTGTTTTGCGTCCCTTGAGGCAGGGAGACATTCAGAACTTGTGATTTGGACATATTGATCTTAAATCCAGAAATAAAGCTGAAATCAAGAACCAAGAATTGCAGGTAAGGCAGGGCTGTGTCAGGATTAGTTAGAATGAATAATTGGTCATCTGTGAAAGCAGCTACTTTATGCTTCTTGCCATCATACTCTATAGCCCTGACTCTTGGGCTTGAGCGTATCTTTTGTAGAAGGGTTCTCATAGTAAAAACAAAAAGGAGAAGGATAAGGGACATCCTTGTCTCGTTCTGTTATTAATGGGGAAGGGAGTCAAAAAATGTAATATTAACCGATATTCGTCAGTGAGCTATACATGGAAAAAATAGCAGTTATGGAGTGATCAGTGATATCATGTCTTTGTAATGTAAACTTTATAAATGACCAACTGACCAGGTCGAATGTTTTTTCTGCAACTGCGCTAAGGGCCACTGCTGGGATTCTTTCTGACTGAGCATAATGCACAGTACGCCCTCTACATAGGCCGACAATTGAAACGATCATTGCTAACGAGTGTTATTAATAATGCTCATTAGCGATGATCTTGTGGTGTAAATACACATACTCATTCATTGGGTAATTGTATCTTTTGTGCAAAACAAAAGATCATCGTTCCCAGTGGCAGATGGTGCTGAGTAAACATGATCTGCTGCCGGGAAACAACGAGACAGTATGGGGAGGAGTGGTGGCATTAGAAATCGCTCCTCCCCATACTCTGGAGGAGATTGGTGCATGTAAATGCTCTAGTCTCCTCCACTAGCAATCAGAAGATTGTCGGGAAGGAACGTGTTTAAGTTGTGAAGATACCAAGCTCGCAAATGTCTTCAGATCAGAGTTGAGCAGTGAAACTGGGTGATAGTTCCCACAGAGGGAGGGTCATGAACATCCTTTTGAAGAATATAAATATTGGCTGCCTGGGTTTGGGGGGGTAGGGGTTTCCTCCTATACTTAATTAAATAATTGTGTCAATTAGGGGAGTAAAATCTCCTGGGAGATGCAGGTGCTTTATAGTTGCTGTCCACCCACAAAAAGTGAAGAGACCAGAGCTGCAGAGAGGTGAGTAAGGAGGCTAAAAAAGGTGAAAATTACCCTAGAGCACAGTTTTTTACATTGACATAGGTAAAATAATGGTGTGCATTACTAAATATATTTTTATTTTAACCTGTGGCATAACCTTTCACAGTTAGTGGAACATAAGGTCAAAAACGTAGAAATTAGTACTAATTCTAATTAAAGGGGTTCTGCTGTTTTTTTTAAACTGATGATATATCCTCTGGATATATCCTCAGCATCTGATCGGCGTGGTCCGACACCCGGGACCCCTGCCGATCAGCTGTTTGAGAAGGCAGCATTGCTGGCAGTAGTGCCGCTGCCTTCTTACTGTTTACCGCAGGCCCAGTGACGTCACAACTCGTATCTGTGGCCTTGGCGGGGCTAAAATCCATTCAAGTGAACAGAGCTTAGCCCCACCCCAGGCCATTGATACTAGTCGTGACATCACTGGGCCTGCGGTAAACAGCGAGAAGGCTGCAGCGCTACTGCCAGTGCCAGCTGATCGGCAGGGGTCCCGGGTGTCGGACCCCCGCCGATCAGATGCTGATGATTTATTATTAAAGCGTCATTCATTCCATAGTGCTGTATAGGGCTGTAAATATGATAAGAGGTATACATACATAACACAGATAATTGCACTAAGCATAAACAAGACAAGTTACAGACTGGTACAGAAGGAGAGAGGTCCCTGCCCGTGAGGGCTTACAATCTACATGGTATGGGGGAAGAACACAGGTTTTTAGGTTTCTTTTGAAGGATTCCACTGTAGGTGAGAGTCTGATATGTTGGAGTAGCGAGTTCCAGAGTGTGGGGGATGCACGGGAGGATAGATCATCAGTTTAAAAAAACTGCAGAACCCCTTTAAAGAAGTAAGCTTTTCAATGTGAAAAATACATGGGGAATATATTGATTTGTGTAAAAAAAAAAAAAAAATCACAAATTAAAAAAACTTTTTTTATGCCATATTTCACAAATATGCAAAAGTTGGTGTGGTTTAGTAGGAAGAGGTGTTGCCTATAACTTTCAGACAGAAAAACTAAAGGCAGAAAATGGCACAAATCTTGGCATATATCTACGCCAGGCTCGGATTGGCCCACAGGGGAATAGGTAGGCCCCTAGTCTCCCACCCCCTGCACAAGTGGCACATAACACAATAGACTTACTGCACTGCATACATATATTCACCCAGCCTATGTTCATATAAAAAACATGATAGATTATTAAAGAAATTACCCAGTTTATTATTATAGATGCAATCAGATAGCCGAGATGACTTATAGAGGAAAGCTGCCAGTATCCTCTTTACCGCAGGACCTACCTTCTCAAAGTTGCTGCAGGGACCCCCATATTCAATCATCTGGTAGCATCTTGCCGCTGTGTGAGCAGGTAATATTTGAATGTATGGTAAAAATACATTTTACTGGTGGGCCTGAGGCACCCTAGTCTGACACTGATCTATGCTCATTCATAGTGGATTTTAGGAAAATCCAAAATGCACCAAATTTATTAACAGGTGTGTGTCTTTTAATAAATTTGATGCATATCGCTCCAACAATCATTTTTTAAGCTTGATGTATGAAACGGCAGAACTAACAATTGGAGAAAACGGCCTGCAGATAGTTTTTGACATCTAAATCACCAATGCTTACTTGAGAAGCAGACTTTAAATGCAGCAGTATTTACTCCAAATGACGTTAATGGAGAACCACGTCAGTGAGTTTCTGAACAAACTTCTTAGCGGGAACTACAAGATATAATTATCTGAAGCAGGGTTCTTGAAAGAAATCTTTGTTAATATTTGCACAAAAACAGCTTGGGTTTTTTTGTGGGTAATTTGGTGGAAATCTGCATGGTTTTTCAGTCTGATGCTGTCTGTCAGAGACGGTAAAACTGTGGTTAGATGAAGTTTTTCCTTTAGTCAGACATCATATATTTAGATTATTCTTTAAAGGGAATCTGTAATCGCGATCTTGGACTATTATCTGCAGAAATACATGAGTAGTCCAGATTGCCATTTCCTTACTATATACTATCCGTTGATGCCCTGTTGCTCTGAAATATACACTCACCTAAAGAATTATTAGGAACACCATACTAATACGGTGTTGGACCCCCTTTTGCCTTCAGAACTGCCTTAATTCTACGTGGCATTGATTCAACAAGGTGCTGATAGCATTCTTTAGAAATGTTGGCCCATATTGATAGGATAGCATCTTGCAGTTGATGGAGATTTGAGGGATGCACATCCAGGGCACGAAGCTTCCGTTCCACCACATCCCAAAGATGCTCTATTGGGTTGAGATCTGGTGACTGTGTGGGCCATTTTAGTACAGTGAACTCATTGTCATGTTCAAGAAACCAATTTGAAATGATTCGAGCTTTGTGACATGGTGCATTATCCTGCTGGAAGTAGCCATCAGAGGATGGGTACATGTTCTAATTCTGTTTACGCCAAATTCGGACTCTACCATTTGAATGTCTCAACAGAAATCGAGACTCATCAGACCAGGCAACATTTTTCCAATCTTCAACAGTCCAATTTTGGTGAGCTTGTGCAAATTGTAGCCTCTTTTTCCTATTTGTAGTGGAGATGAGTGGTAATCGGTGGGGTCTTTTGCTGTTGTAGCCCATCCGCCTCAAGGTTGTGCGTGTTGTGGCTTCACAAATGCTTTGCTGCATACCTCGGTTGTAACGAGTGGTTATTTCAGTCAACGTTGCTCTTCTGTCAGCTTGAATCAGTCGGCCCATTCTCCTCTGACCTCTAGCATCCACAAGGCATTTTTGCCCACAGGACTGCCGCATACTGGATGTTTTTCCCTTTTCACACCATTCTTTGTAAACCCTAGAAATGGTTGTGCGTGAAAATCCCAGTAACTGAGCAGATTGTGAAATACTCAGACCGGCCCGTCTGGCACCAACAACCATGCCACGCTCAAAATTGCTTAAATCACCTTTCTTTCCCATTCTGACATTCAGTTTGGAGTTCAGGAGATTGTCTTGACCAGGACCACACCCTAAATGCATTGAAGCAACTGCCATGTGATTGGTTGACTAGATAATTTCATTAATGAGAAATAGAACAGGTGTTCCTAATAATTCTTTAGGTGAGTGTATAGTCTGGACTGCTTTGCTAACATAATGGAGCGCACTCATGTACTCATGTCATGGGGGGGGGGCGCAGCTTTAAACAGGGTGGGGGGGCAGTAAGAGAATAAAAATAGTGACCTGGACTCCTTATCTGCAGTACTACTTATATATTACAGCAGATAAATAGTCCAATATTGTTGTGACAGATTATCTCAGTATAATACAGTTGTTCAGCCGAAATCAACATTTTAAAGGGGTTGTCTCACTTCAGCAAATAGCATTTACTGTATCATGTAGACAATGTTAAAGAGGACCTTTCACTAGAATAAAATTTTTTAATTAAGCAGACAGACATGGAGAGCGGCTCCCAGGGATCTCCCTGAACTTACTATTATCCCTGGGCGCCGCTCCGTTCTCCCGGTATAGGCTCCGGTATCTTCATATGTTCAGCTCAACTGGGTGGAGCCTGCCGGCGTCTCCTTCTCCCAGGCTGTCGCGCTGGCCAATCGCAGCGCTCAGCTCATAGCCTGAGAGTTTTTTTTCCTTTGTTGGCTCGATTGGCCACCTCTGCATCACAGATACAAGGTGGCCAGGACAGAAGCTGCTGCGCATGATTGACGCACTCCCACAGTCCCAGCCACCTGAGAGTCTGGCGCTTTTTACTATAGTGCACAAGCATGGCCACTAGGGCTAAAACATTACTCGATTGAATCAAGCAATTCTACACAAAAGATTTCCTCAATGCAAATTTTTGGCATCGAGGATTCATTTGTGTCATGTGACCATGGAGCGGGAGTGAAGAGCTTGCTATTACTCACCGCTCCGTGGTCACCCGCCGGCCCGTACCGCACTGTATCCTGACACATCGTCAAGTCATAGTGCACATAAGCGCGCACTATGACCCCATGCTGTGTGACGCCAGGACGGCAGTGCAGCGCGCAGAGAAGAAGATAGAGGAGCTGTGGAGCGGCGCCCCTATAGGAAAGGTAAGTACTGGCGCTGGGAACATGGTTAGGAGGGGAAGATGGTGGCACTGGGGGGAAAGCTTGTGGCACTGGGGGGCAGCTGGTGGCACTGAGGGAGCAGCTCATGGCACTGGGGGGAGGCTTTGGCATGGCAGCTGATGGCACTGGGGTGGCAGCTGGTGGCACTGGGGTGGCAGCTGGTGGCACAGGCGGAGAATCTGATGGCACTGAGGGGGCAGCTGATGGCACTGAGGGGAAAGCTGATGGCACTGGGGGGAGCCTGATGGCACTGGGGTGGCAGCTGATGGCACTGGGTTGGCAGCTTATGGCACTGAGGGGGCAGCTGATGGCACCGAGGGGGCTGCTGATGGCACTGGGGGGAGCCTAATGGCACTGGGGGGACAGCTGATGGCTCTGGGGGGCAGCTTATGGCACTGAGGGGGCAGATGATGGCACTGGGGGGGAAGCTGATGGCACTGGGGGGAAGCTGATGGCACTGGGGTTGCAGCTGATGGCACTGGGGTGGCAGCTGGTGGCACAATGGGGCAGCTGGTGGCACTGGGGGCAAGATGATGGCACTGGGGGGGAACCTGATGGCATGGGGGGCAGCTGATGGCACGGGGGGCTCATGAGTTTTTATAAAGAAAAACGTTCTTTTAATTTGTTTTTTGTTATTAGAGTGCTCAGTTGGAATAATCGATAGAATACTCGATTACAAAAATAGTCGATAGCTGCAGCCCTAACGGTCACCACTGTTGGATTTCAGGGTGGTCATAACCCCTGGATATGAGCAGTGTATAATGTGATGGAAAAATGAATCCAGCCAGCAAAGGAAGCAATATGGACAATCACAATACATTAGAAAGTACCATAACTCTCTATACATGATGAATGCCATTTGCTGAAGTGAGACAACCCCTTTAAATGTACACATACAAATATACATATGGAGAGTGCCTTGAAAGTGTGATTGCCCTGTTGTTTCTGACTTTTAAAGAGTATTTCTGGGTTCAAAGTCAAATCTCCAAAACACCAATTTTGTGAATATTATCTGCCTACAATCCCCCATTTTTTGTTGCCGTATTGGGGTTAGACTATCTTGCATCCTCCTACCATACTCCAGTGATTGCTTACATTCAGCACTTCCTTCCTGCCCCTGACATCATTCTTTCCCATGTTTTATGGCAATCTCCGCTCAGCCAACGCTAACAACTCCCATATGAAAGTCACATAACATCGGATCTAATGATTGTCAATGGTGTTACAGTGTGACAAATGACATGCCGCAACTCTGAAGCACTAGTTGTAAACAATTCAGGCCTGATGTGTTGCAAGTCACAAGTGGACATAATTTTACTACATCGACTATAATGTAATTCTTATTGCACGACAGCAATTTGCAGAGAAGTCGCAATATTTTTTTGTTGCGTGACTTGTCACACCTGGCGCTGTGTGGCCCCAGATTAAACTTGGGGCTACATGCAATCTTGGCTGCAACACTTGTTGCGCAACCAAGGAGTGCAGCTATAGAAATTAATGGGGTTGCAGCACACCTCACAAGCTGCCGTTATTTCAGGATTTTATTGCAATCCTGGGGTTGCGATTGTGCCAAACTTGTGACTTGTGCTGCAACCCCATTCATTTCTTTGGCTGTGCTACTACACAGCAATCCTTGGTTGCATGCACTGGCGGATCCAGGGGGGGGGCAACGGGGCAATTGCCCCCCCCCCCCGAGCTGCTCAGAAGTGGGGGGCGGCGGCAGGGCACAGGGAGATGAGAGCTTCCATTGTGGAAGCTCTCATCTCCATAGTCATCTGTATCGCCGTCCTCAGGACAGCGATACAGATGACTGTGCTGAGGCAGGGGAGGGAGAGGCGTGTCCCTTTCCCTTCCTCCGATAGGCTGCAGGCACTAGGCCAGCAGCCTATCAGAGGCCGGCGCAGGCGGCGCGATGATGTCATCGCGCCGCCTGAGCCGTACAGCGCGGGACACAGGCCGGAAGAGGCCTGCATCGCATCGCTGCCAAGGAGGTAAGTATAAGTGTTTATTTTTTTTTGTGTACAATACTGGTGGCTACTGGCACATAATGAGGGGCTCTGGCTACTGGCACATAATGGGGGGCTCTGGCTACTGGCACATAATGGGGGGCTCTGGCTACTGGCACATAATGGGGGGCTGTCATTACTAGCACATAATGGGGGGGCTGTCATGACTAGCACATAATGGGGGGGCTGTCATTACTAGCACATAATGGGGGGGCTGTCATTACTGGCACATAATGGGGGGCTGTCATTACTGGCACATAATGGGGGGCTGTCATTACTGGCACATAATGGGGGGGCTGTCATTACTGGCACATAATGGGGGGGGCTGTCATTACTGGCACATGATGGGGGGGCTGTTATTACTGGCACATGATGGGGCTGTTATTACTGGCACATGATGGGGGGCTGTTATTACTGGCACATTATTGGGGGCACTATAGGGGCATCTACTGAGGCCACAAAGAACGGTTATTTTATATGGGGGGCTCTGTACAGTAGAATTTTATACTGGGACACATTATTGTGGGTACTATGAGGAAGGGGGGAGAGGAGGACTATGGGGTCATCTACGGGGGGCACTAAGAAGGGGTATTTTATACTTGCAAATTATGGGGGACACTGAGGGCATCTACTGGGGCATTTTATACTGGTACATTATGGGGGGCACTAGGAGGAAGGGGGAAGAGGAGCACTATGGAGGCATTTACTGGGGGCACTATATAGGGGTATTTTATACTGGCACATTATGGGGGCACTATGGGGACATTACAAGGGGGTATTTTCTGCACTGTCACATTATAAGGAGAATTATTTCTACTGGGAGGCATTATGGTGGGCTTTATTACTCCCCCATGGTATGAGCCCACTAGTAGCAGCACCAGCCTCTCCCTGCTCTGCTATCCCTCTGCCCATTCTCCAAATCCTTATTATGAAATCTTTCTCATTAGGATAAAGCACAACATCAGGTCCACCGAGCGCCCGGCCAAAGTGTTGAAGTGGTGTCCGAGATCCCCAAGGGCCAAGCCAAGTAATAGTAAGTTTTCATGTGAAATATGTTTATGTTATACACATATAGCCTACACTGTGCCACACAATATATAGTATACCTCTACACTGTGCCCCACAATATAAAGTATACCTCTACACTGTGCCACACAATATACAGTATACCGCTACACTGTGTAGTCTGTTCTATAAGCACCATTGTTTTGTGGCGGCGGACAGAAAATAATCTGGAAGTGCCCCTCCCGAGACCAGGCTCTGGATCCGCCACTGGTTGCATGATGAGTGTCGCAGCCAAGATTGCAGTGTAGCCCCAGGTTAAGCCAAACTCTAATTCTAACACACACAAGAGACCACACCAAAAACCTAGACAAAAGTCCCACAGCCCCCAAAACACAATACTTTCCTAAATGCTATTTTCAGCATGCCAATTTCTTCATGTGACCTACATTTTCTGGGAGCCCATACACTTTAGTAAAATGCTGTTCATTCACTGGCCAAAGACAATTCCAGAGAGCCTGATTGGGATTTCATGAGAAGTTTAGTGGGGTCACTTACAGTAACTGGCTTTCGGTTCGGGGAAAGAGCATAACACAGGTAAGTATTTTTAATTTGAAAAGTAAAGCATGTGGGCAGCTACAAATAGGTGGGGATTTACCTGGAAGCCCAGAGAACCCTTTTATGCAAAATGTAACATAATATCAATTTAGAAAACCCAAAAATATGTTTTTATTTTATTTTTAAAGGACTTAAGTTTCTGTATCTAACATCAACTAGCCCTATGAATGAAAGATTTTGCTGTAAATTGCTGCAGTTTTGGATCATGTAGCAAGTAAAGGTAAAGCAGATAGCCTAACCTTTGCTTGCCGTATGACCACATGGTTCCCAACCATGCAGCAAAAATCACCAGGAGACACGATCTTGGTGCCCATACACATTACAAACTGTAACTAATGAATAAGCTCTTTTTTTGGCCAACAGTTATTTCTCCTGGTTAGGAGTATATTTTCTCCTACCGATCTGATAAGCATAGTCAATCAGTATTCTGATCCTGGAAAACCTCTTTCACCCCTTTGTGCCATAAACAATTTTTGTTTTTCCCTTTTTTTTGTTTTTTTTTTCACTGCCTTCTAAAAAACATAACCTTTTATTTGATTGCTCACATAGTTGTATGAGGTTTTATTTTTTGCAAGACAAGTGGTTTTTTTTCTAATGCCATTTAATTTACCGGGATTTTTTTTTCCTTTCTAAAATTACAAATCTCCAAAGGAACTGACAAAAATGGATGCAAAATAAACGGGTTCTCAAAACAAAGGATCCATTTAAAAAAACAATTGTTCTTCTGATGGATCAAAAGAACGGAAAACAACAGACGTGTGAATGCTGTAACACGTCCATTTTTCACTGTCGTGTGAATGTAGCCTAAGGGCTGTTTCACACGAACGGATGCCATGCGTGTCATCCGCTGCGTGAAAGACAGCCAAGCCACGCACTGGACAGCAGAGACACGGAGCATTAACATGAGTGATAATGCTCCGTGCCTCTCTGTGATCTTTTTACTACAAAATCACAGTGAGATAAAGTTGTCACCGTTATTTTGTAGTAAAAAGATCACAGAGAGGCACGGAGCATTATCAGTCAGGTTAATACTCCGTGTCTCTGCTGTCCAGTGCAGGGCTTGGCTGTCTTTCTCGCAGCAGATGACACGCACGGCATCCACTCGTGTGAAACAGCCCTTAGGGTGCCTGCACACAATGTGGATTACATGTGGTTTTTCTGTGTGTATTTTCATTATTTCCATGCGAAATGTTTTGAGACATACAGTACATTGTAATTTTAGTCATTGTAACTGGATACCATGACTTTACGGAAAACTAGTAACTGATTCCTAACCTGATGTGACCTCAACCTGAAGAACCAGTGTATAATATTGTAAAATCTTCATTGTTACATATGTTTCTATGGTTGTTAAGTGAAGACCATGCTTCTGCTATTTCTGGAATGAGTATCATATACATATCGTTACATGATTTATTCGATAAGCAAATTATATTGAGTGTGTGGCATCCCAGGAATAATTACACTTCTCTCCCTTATACAGTGAGGAAGCCCTTTTGGCAACGCATTTTGAATCAGTTGATGACCTTCTTTCATCCTTTGGTCCAGTTCGAGATTGCTCATTCAGTAATGGTGGCTGTTCCCGTAATTTTAAGTGTGTTTCAGAGCGTAAAGTTGATTCTACAGGATGTGTGGTGAGTCAGATTTTACATTTGGGTTTTGTCATTATAATAATGTAACCTATAATGTACCTATTTCTATTGTATCCTAAAAAGTGTACCAATATTTTTTTTCTGGGTGTTTTACCTAGAAAAAAAATAGTTTGTTAACCCCTAACACTCCCACGCCACGAACATTACTAGCTAATGGCACATTCCTCCTTTGTGGTCCCTCATGATGTATGTTTGTGTCTATGTTTGCAATGAGGAGCCACAAGGGATCAGTTCTACGTAGTATATTGGCACCATATGCATGATATGAAAGGGAATAAACTTTTCTCAGGTGGGCATACCTCCCACAGAAGCAATTTCTTTTTAAGGGGAAGGAAGCTTGGGAATTTTTCATAAATTAGGTCAGAACGATGTTAAAGAACTTGCACATTCAAGTAAATTACAGGATGCCCTGAGAAGTTTAAAAGTCTGGATAGAGCAGAGTTCTGTAGACGCATGGCAAGAATGGAAGTGAGGGCAACATCAGTCAAGAAGCAGCATTGAAGGGGTATGTCCACCTGCTGAAGTGAGACAACCCCTTTCAGGTTCTCTAGTAGCAGGATCTGAAAATTTACTCTATTCCATCAAGCAGCTCAGCCGATAGGTTCTTTATCTCTGATCTTATAAACACTCATTATAGCTGAATTCTTATCTTACTGATAAGAATGTGGCTTAAATAAGTGTTTATTACCTTTTTATTAGTTTAGAGATAAAGTTTATTAGATGACCTGCACAACCTGAAAGTAAAAAGTACGATTCACACAGCTGGAAAAACAGTTAACAGAATGTCTCAATATTTTTAATAAAGACCAATTAAAAAATAATTTTCAGCCTAAAATGAGTAAAATGTAATCACACAAAATTGCCCCTGATGGTATACATAGCCTTTGAGGAAAAGAACTGCTTGGTGCTTATGGGGTTGCCAAGAATGTGCAAAGTTGTCATCAAAACAAAAATGGGGTTATGTTAAACAATTCTAAAATATAAACCATATTTTGGTTTGTTTAACATTTTTCTGTTTACTACTTACTTCCATACGTGTTTCTTCATCATTTTCATGTCTTTAATATAAATCTACAATGTAAAAAAAATATAAAAAACTATAATGAAAAGGTGTGTCTAGACTTTCAACTAGCTGACTGGTACTGTATAGAACTGCTGCTGGCAGTTCCCTTTGCTCGAAGGGAGACAAGTCCAACTTCCGCTGCTTACAGTAGCATGAGCAACATGTAGCCTGGCATTGTCCTGTTGAAAAACGGCTCATGGGACACTTTGGGAAAAATGTCCATGCTACTAGTTCCACAACAAAATCCAGGTTATGCCAAGCTGTTAGTGTATCTGAAATAAAGACTTGAGGGGTCCGGCTACATTATGACACTCAACACCATAATCACGGTAGTAGGACTGATGTCATGTTGCCTTGTGCAAGTCTCTTCACTGGGTTGTGGTCCCCAGACCAATCTCTGGGTATCATTGCATCTGATACAAAAGCAGGAATCCTCGCTGAAGAGTATAAACCCCCATTCCAGCCTCCAATGCCATTTTGCTGTACACCATGATAGGGAGTTGTGACATGAGGTCAATTAAACACCAGTAGCTGGACATCTGGCTTGTAGCCCAATCTCATGCAAAAACCTTTGGCTGGTTTGTGGAGACACTGTTTGTCACCCTAGGCTTGGGATATGATATCCAATTTCACTTGCTGTGCAGAATGGATGACTAAGTCATCTCCTTCTACCGGCAGATCAAGGTGGCCACAGGGCTTCATAAACCTGTGCATGATATTGCGAGTATCAATACATGTGCAGAGGATATGCTCACGAATCTGCATCAACAAATTAGCATGAGCTGCTAAACTAGTTTTAACTGTTCACCGATTCTTTTGTATATCATCTGCGCATTAGCTGAAACTTGCAGAGCATATTCGATTTGTACAAAGAAATCAATTTGCTGATCCTTAGTGTATATATATATATATATATATATATATATATATATATATATACAGATGTTCAACATTGTTATGCTGATTCTTCATCATCATTGATTGTTCCAAGGTTTTTACCTTTCTTTTGTGCACTAAACACCATTTCAGCTGACAAGTTATGAGGGGTTCTGTGATTTCTGATATTTGATATGATGTGCAAGATCTCTTGGGAACGTCTATGTGTTATACCCCTATTAAAAATAACCCAAATGATTCAGGAATGTTATTGAAAATCAACAAAAAATTACAAATTAGGTAGATGTAGATGCTACACATATTTCCCCAAGGATAGTATTAAAATATGAGCCAGACATTGCTATTACTGCCTGAGGCAGCTCTTTTGCTCCTGTCCAACATAACTCAATAGACTGAGAACCCATAGTGGATGTTAAGCGACTGCATTAATAATAGAGCATCTACTTTCTGTTATTTTAGCTGTACACAAATTCCAATATCAAGTATTTTCAGATGACCACGTGATCTACACACCAAGAGTATCTTTGAACTCATTGAAATCATTATTGAGTTGCCATAAAAATGATAATGGGGAGTAAACTAAATAATGTAATATAAAAAGACAAAAAAATATGCAAACAGTCATGTGTAAAGTTTTTCTAATAGTATTCAAGGATAAAAGTGATGGGATGGAACAAATGATAAAAGATTGACCGCAGAATAATTTATTAAACATTAAATTTATAGATATGCTATTTCCTGCTGACTCTAAGGCCTCAGGCCGTGCCTGTATTGTGGTCCACAATATATGGGCACCGGCCCACGGATGAGGACCCATTCACTTGAATGGATCCTCAATCTGGAAGATACGGTGCGGAGGCACAGAGCGGAAGATCATGGAAGCACTACGGAGTGCTTACTTGGCATTTCGATCTGTGCCTCTGCAACACAAAAAATTAGAACATGCTCTATTTTTCTGTGGTGCAGATGGATCGCGGACCCATTCAAGTTGAATAGCACTGCATCCATCAGCACCGGCCACACGGACTGAGTTTGTGCATTGGGGACCGCAATGTGGGGTCCCCAATGCACGGCACTTGCGGCACACATTCGTGTTCATGAGTTCTTATAGTCAGTATTGCCTCCTACATGACTGTATTAAAAAACACAATGCATGACAGATCCAGAAAAGATTGGCATTCATCTTTCTTCTTACCAGGAAAGTTGGATTGATCCAGGAGTTTGTTGCCAAGTAAAGAATCTAGAGTCATACATAATACAGTTAAAATAGAAGTTTACATACACTATATAAAAAGACACAAATGCATATTTTTCTCAATATCTGACATGAAATCAGAATAAACCTTTCCTATTTTTGGTCAAATAGGATTACCATAATTATTATTATTTGCCAAATGCCAAGATAATGAGAGAGAGAATGTTTTAAGGCATTTTTGTCACGAGTAGGAGGTCCCAGGAGAGACCACCGCGTCGTCAAGCAATAAACAAACGGAAATCAGGTACAGACACATAAGAGTTTATTGCACAAACAAAAACATGGAAGGCAGCACAGACAAAACATGAGCTCTATGTACCGTCAGCACAGTGGGAGAAACCCCCACTGCGCCACTGTCTAGTAATACTCCAGAGGGGCGTGACTAAGCAACTCCTGGTATTCACAAGGGCCCCAGAAGGTAGGGTTAGGCTTTGCCGCAGGAAGTTGCCAGGGTCCACTCTGGAGCGTGAACTAGACAGTGACAGCAGGAACGAATGGACAACAGGTACCAGAAGGTACCGACGGCACATAGGCACACATAACAGACAGGCAAATACAAAACAGGGCAACTAATAACACAAGCAGAGGTACATAGCAAGGAAACAGGAGTGACAATGAGCAGAGAAGGACTTGCTCCACCAGCGGTATACTGTGTGGCCTTGCGCATAGCACTCTGCAGCTAGGCGCGCTGCAGCAAGGGCTTACTGAACCGAGACATATGAATACACACAGAGTAACTAAAACATAACTGGCAGAGCAGATAACAGAAAGACAGGAAAGAGGACGGGAAAGAGGACGTCAATGAACAAGTAGGGAAACCCACAGAGCACAGACAGACAGACACAGGTCCCATGGGTCAGCAGCATGGGAGAGAGAGTACAAACTAGGAGCAGGACAGACAACACACACCAGGAGAGCTGACACAGAACTGAGGAAACCTCAGCCTTAGGCCTCATGCACACGACCGTATTTTTTTGCGGTCCGCAAAACGGGGTTCCGTTTTTCCGTGATCCGTGACCGTTTTTTCGTCCGTGGGTCTTCCTTGATTTTTGGAGGATCCACGGACATGAAAAAAAAGTCGTTTTGGTGTCCGCCTGGCCGTTCGGAGCCAAACGGATCCATCCTGAATTGCAATGCAAGTCAATGGGGACGGATCCGTTTGACGTTTACACAATATGGTGCAATTTCAAACGGATCCGTCCCCCATTGACTTTCAATGTAAAGTCAGGAGTTAATATACCATCGGATCGGAGTTTTCTCCAATCCGATGGTATATTTTAACTTGAAGCGTCCCCCTCACCATGGGAACGCCTCTATGTTAGAATATACCATCGGATTTGAGTTACATCGTGAAACTCAAATCCGACAGTATATTCTAACACAGAGGCGTTCCCATGGTGATGGGGACGCTTCAGGTTAGAATATACTAAAAGAACTGTGTACATGACTGCCCCCTGCTGCCTGGCAGGTGCTGCCAGACAGCAGGGGGCAGCCCCCCCCTGTAGTTAACATATTGGTGGCCAGTGGGCCCCCCCTCCCCTGTAGTTAACTCATTGGTGGCCAGTGGGCCCCCCCTCCCCTGTAGTTAACTCATTGTTGGCCAGTGGGCCCCCCTCCCCTGTAGTTAACTCATTGGTGGCCAGTGCGGCCGGCCCCCCTCCCTCCCCTGTAGTTAACTCGTTGGTGGCCAGTGGGCCTTCTCCCCTCCCTCCCCCTCCTAATTAAAATCTCCCCCCTATTATTGGTGGCAGCGGAGTGTACCGATCGGAGTCCCAGTTTAATCGCTGAGGCTCCGATCGGTAACCATGGCAACCAGGACGCTACTGCAGTCCCGGTTGCCATGGTTACTTAGCAATTTGTAGAACCATTATACTTACCTGCGAGCTGCGATGTCTGCGTCCGGTCGGGAGCTCCTCCTACTGGTACGTGACAGGTCCGGCCGGGAGCTCCTCCTACTGGTAAGTGACATGACCAGCGATTAAACTGGGACTCCGATCGGTACACTCCGCTGCCACCAATGATAAGGGGGAGATTTTAATTAGGAGGGGGAGGGAGGGGAGAAGGCCCACTGGCCACCAACGAGTTAACTACAGGGGAGGGAGGGGGGGCCCACTGGCCACCAACGAGTTAACTACAGGGGAGGGAGGGGGGCCGGCCGCACTGGCCACCAATGAGTTAACTACAGGGGAGGGGGGGGCCCACTGGCCACCAATGAGTTAACTACAGGGGATGGGGGGGCCGGCCGCACTGGCCACCAATGAGTTAACTACAGGGGAGGGAGGGGGGGGCCCACTGGCCAACAATGAGTTAACTACAGGGGAGGGAGGGGGGGGGCCGGCCACACTGGCCACCAATGTGTTAACTACAGGGGGGGGCTGCCCCCTGCTGCCTGGCAGCACCTGCCAGGCAGCAGGGGGCAGTCATGTACACAGTTCTGTTAGTATATTCTAACCTGAAGCGTCCCCATCACCATGGGAACGCCTCTGTGTTAGAATATACTGTCGGTTCTGAGTTTTCACGAAGTGAAAACTCAGCTATGAAAAAGCTTTTATGCAGACGGATCTTCGGATCCGTCTGTATAAAAACTAACCTACGGCCACGGATCACGGACACGGATGCCAATCTTGTGTGCATCCGTGTTCTTTCACTGACCCATTGACTTGAATGGGTCCGTGAACCGTTGTCCGTCAAAAAAATAGGACAGGTCATATTTTTTTGACGGACAGGATACACGGATCACGGTCTCGGCTGCAAAACGGTGCAATGGGTCCGTGAAAAAAAAAACGGAAAACGGCACAACGGCCACGGGTGCACACAACGGTCGTGTGCAGGAGGCCTTATATACAGGTTCCATGGGTGCAGCAGAGAGGCCACACCCATGGAGCAGACAGAGAGGATTAACTCCTAATAGACACACAGGGGAGTTAACCCATAAAGAACCACAAATGACACACAGGAACGGAGCTGCAGCGAGAGCATAGACAGAAGGTCACAGCCAGAGGTAATGACTGTGACAATTTTTATTACTTTCTGCAATGTCATAAGTTTACATACACTAAGATTACTATGCCTTTAAATAATTCTGGACTGCCCATATGATGATGTCATGTGTTCAGAAGCTTCTGTTGGGTTTGTTGTTGAGTTAATTAGAGACACACCTGTGGATGTATTTAAATGCACACCTGAAACACACTGCTTCTTTGTGTACCATCATGGGAAAGTCTAAAGAAATCAGCCAAGATATCAGGAAGATAATTGAGGACTTGTACAAGTCTGTCTCAACCTTGGGTGCAATTTCAAGATACCTGAAGATGCCTCGTTCATCTGTACAAACAATTATATACAAGTACAAACAAGATGGGAATGTCCAGCCATCATACCGCTCAGGAAGGAGATGGGTTCTGTGTCCTAGAGATGAATGTGCTTTGGTCCGACATGTGCATATCAACCCAAGAACAAAAGCAAAAGACCTTGTGAAGATGATGGCGGAAGCTGGTAAGATTATTTCAATATCCACAGTGAAACAAGTACTGTATCAACATGGGCTGAAAGGCCACTCTACCAGGAAGAAGCCATTACTCCAAAAGAAACAAAAAAAAAGCCAGATTAATGTTTGCAAATGCACACAGGGACAAAGACCTACATTTTTGGAGATCTGTCCTGTGGTCTGACAAAACTAAAATTGAACTTTTTAGCCATAATGACCATCGTTAAGTTTGGAGGAAAAAGAGAGAAAGAACACCATCCCAACTGTGAAACACGGGGGTGGAAGCATAATGTTGTGGGGTTGTTTTGCTGCAGGAGGGACTGGTGCACGTCACAAAATGGATGGCATCATGAGAAAAGAAGATTATGTGGAAATACTGAAGCAACAACTCAAGACATCAGCCGGGAAGTTAAAGCTTGGGCGCAAATGGGTCTTCCAAATAGACCATAACCCGAAGCATACTGCCAAACTGGTTACAAAGTGGCTTAAGTATAACAAAGTCAATGTTTTGGAGTGGCCATCACAAAGCCCTGATCTCAATCCTATTGAAAATGTATTGGCAAAGATAAAAAGGCAGGTGCGAGCAAGGCAACCAACAAACATGGCTCAGTTACACTAGTTTTGTCAGGAGGAATGGGCCCAAATTCCAACCAACTATTGTGAGAAGCTTGTGAAGGATATCCAAAATGTTTGACCCAAGTAATACAGTTTTAAGGGCAATGGTTCCAAATATTAATGAAATGTATGTAAACTTTTGACTTTGCAGAAAGTAATACAAATGCCTTATAACATTCTTTCTTTCATTATTCTGGCATTTGGCAAATAATAATAATAATTATGGTAATCCTAATTGACCAAACACAGGAAAGTTTTATTCTGATTTCATGTCAGATATTGAGAAAAACATGCATATGTGTCTTTTTATATAGTGTATGTAAACTTCTGGTTTTAACTTTGTATTAAAGGGATTTTCCCACTAAAGTAAAGCCGAAAATAATTGTCAAGCAAACACTGACCAGGCAGATAGGTACTTCTCCCAACTATCTCATAAACATGCACTCTCAACTTGATTGAGCGTGCTTTTTAATTTTAATTGAGAGAGGGCAACACGTCTTTACCAGCCAACTCAGCCATCTCCCATGAACACAAAGTATTGGACATATTGAAAACCAATCTGACATTACTTCTTGCCCCCATTTGGCATTGGAGGAAAATTGAAAGACATCGATACAAAAAGATTGCTGAATGAGCCTGCCAAAATCATCGAGTTCGGCCATGTTTTGTCTGGCACCTTAAATAATACTGTATTGCTAAAATATGCTAACACTGATCAATGGGTCTCTGATGCTTTACTAAAGGGCCCTTTACACGGGCCGATTCTCGGTCTGATGATTAATAGGAACTCATGTTAGTGATTATCTGGTGTAAAAGTGCAGCCAAATAATTGCATCATTCATGCAGTCACAAAAATCGTTGCTTGTCGGCAGCAGATCGCGCTGTCTAAACAACATCTGCTGCCGGCACACAGTGAATCTGTATGGGGGACGAGTGATGTAATTAGTCATCGCTCCTCCCCATCACTGACGGCACCATTGAGATATTAAACGAAGTATTCAATGAAATTATATCATTAGCTTTTATAGTGGTTTTGTTAAATGTTTTGGAAGTTTTTATTAAAGGGGTTGTCTGTTAAATAAAAACTTGGGCAGTCCCTGTAAATAGTCTAAAATAACAACAGAATTGATATGCACTCCTTTTCTCCCCTGCTTCTTCCAGTGCTGAGCTCCTCCCAGCTGCTGATGTCATCTTCCTGGCTGCAGCAGTGATGCAACATGCACACAGGTTACAATGCAGCCAAGCACTGGCCTCAGCAGAAAACGGATGTGACAGCTGCAGCCAGAAAAACAAACCGCAGAACGTGGTGCAGGAAAAAAAACAAGGGAGGAAAGGGCTAAGTGGGACCATTTACAGGACTGCACAAATGTTTTATTTAACTTGGCTGCCAGGCAGCAGGGGGCAGACCCCCCCCCCCTCCCCAGTTTGAATATCATTGGTGGCCAGTGCGGCCCCCCCCCCCTTCCTCCATTGTAATAAATCGTTGGTGGCACAGTGTGCGCCCCCCCTTCCTCCCTCTATTGTAATAATTCGTTGGTGGCACAGTGTGCCCCCCCCCCGCCTCCCCCCCCTTCCTCCCTCTATTGTAATAATTCGTTGGTGGCACAGTGTGCGCCCCCCCCCCCCCTTCCTCCCTCTATTGTAATAAATTGTTGGTGGCAATCATTGGCCCCCCTCCCTCTATAGCATTAACAACATTGGTGGCCAGTGTGCGGCCTCCCATCTTGCGCCCCCCCCCCCCCCCCGATCATTGGTGGCAGCGGGTTACTAGCAATAGTACAAGATTCATACTTACCTGGGAGCTGTCATGTTCGTGTCCGGCCGGGAGCTCCTCCTACTGGTAAGTGACGGTTCATTTAGCAATGCGCCGCACAGACCTGAGGCTGTCACTTACCAGTAGGTGGAGCTCCCGGCCGGACACGAACATCGCAGCAGCAGGTAAGTATTAATCTTCTACTATTGTACTATTGCTAAGTAACCATGGCAACGAGGACTGTAGTAGCGTCCTGGTTGCCATGGTTACCGATCGGAGCCCCAGCGATTAAACTGGGACTCCGATCGGAACTCCGCTGCCACCAATGATGGGGGGGGAGGGGGGGGGCGAGGGGAGGCTGCCACTGGCCACCAATGTTAATGCTATATAGGGGGGGGGGGGGGGGCGCACACTGTGCTACGATATTACAATAAGGGAGGAGGGGGGGGGGGCGCACACTGCACCAATGAATATACAATAAAGGGAGGGAGGGGGGGGGGCCGCACTGTCCACCAATGATATTCAAACTGGGGAGGGGGGGGGGTCTGCCCCCTGCTGCCTGGCAGCCCTGATCTCTTACAGGGGGCTATGATACGCACAATTAACCCTTCAGGTGCGGCACCTGAGGGGACAACCTCTTTATTTGTGTAAGGCTCTATCTCAGCGGTTCTCAACCTAGGGGTCGCGACCCCTTTGGGGGTCGATCGGCCCTTTCCAGGGGGTCGCCTGAGGCTTCCTATTGTGGGTCCAGGCCCGTCGCTAACAGACAGGCAAAACAAGCAATTGCTTGGGGCCCCGAGCTGGCCCGGGGCCAAGCAGAGCCGGTGCTTGTTTTGCGGCTGAGTAACTCAGAAGATCCGATGGTATATTCTAACCCCCAGGCGTTCCCATGGTGACGGGGACGCTTGCCTGGGGGTTAGAATATCCCATCGGATCTGAGTTTTACGAGCTCAGTGAGATCGTAAAAACTCAAATCCGATGGTATATTCTAACCCCCAGGCGTTCCCATGGTGACAGGGACGCTTGCCTGGGGGTTAGAATATACAGGGCCACGCCGCTCACAGCAGTATGTTTATAAACTAATCAGTAACTACTTTAACTTTATTCATTGCTCATTGCTGAGCTCTTTACTTGGATTATAATTTATTTGGATATGGGATATCTTACTTTGTCTTAGCTCCGGTAATAGCAGGCAGTGCGGGGGGCGGCACTCACTCACTGACGTCACGCGCCTGCTCCTCCCACTAGGCGGCGCAGACGCACTGCCTGCTATTACCGGAGCTAAGACAAAGTAAGATATCCCATATCCAAATAAATTATAATCCAAGTAAAGAGCTCAGCAATGAGCAATGATTAAAGTTAAAGTAGTTACTGATTAGTTTATAAATATACTGCTGTGAGCGTCGGGGAGGGAGATCTGTGGATGGCACTGTAGGGGGATCTGTGGATGGCAAATGTAATGGTTGGGGGTCACCACAACATGAGGAACTGTATTAAGGGGTCACGGCTTTAGAAAGGTTGAGAACCACTGCTCTATCTGATTATATTCAGGATTGGCAAACTGTAATGTGAGGTTGTACATGCTGTACATGCCAGTCACTCATCAATCTGTAAAAATAATAATTGTATAAGCTTCCTTAATATTGTCTCTTTAGTATTAATGTAGACACATTTGTGTTAACATCTACAGTACATTCAGTCTCATTGAGAACATAGATATTTCTTAGTTTAATGTGATTTTGTACATTGTGTACAGGGTTTTCCAGGATCCTCCTATTGAGCAACTTTACTAAAAGGTGTCATGTCAGCAAGTGGCATTTATCATGTAGAGAAAGTTAATATAGGGCACTTACTAATGTATTGTGATTGCCCATATTGCTTCATTTTTCTATTGCATTGTACACGCTCGTTTCCATAGTTATGACCAAACTGCAATCCAGCAGAGGTGGCCATGCTTGCACACACTATAGGAATAAGTGTCGGCCTCTCTGGTGGCTGTGGCCACAGTAGCTCACATAGGCTGATGCTTTTATCTATACTGTGCAAGCATGGTCACCGCTGATGGATTGCAGGGTGGTCATAACCATGGAAATAAGCAGTGTACAATGTGATGGAAAAATGAATCAAGCCAGCAAAGAGGGCGATATGGACAATCACTATACATTAGAAAGTGGCTTGTAAGAACTTTCTCTACTTATTAAATGCTATTTGCTGAAGTGATACACCCCCTTTAACCTGTTCCGGACACATGACGTACCGGTACGGCATGATGTCCCGGTACTTAAGTACACATGACATACCGGTATGTCATGTGTAGTTCCGATCACTGTCGCCCGGCGGGCGAACAAGTTGCCTGCTCAAATCACTGAGCAGGCACCCGGGGACAATGCGCGGGGGGTCCTGTGATCCCCCCATGTTGGCGATCGCCGCAAGCTGCAGGTCAATTCAGAAGATATGGATAGAGAACAGCGGCTCACCCCAAACACTTCCAAAAGACCAGGTGCTCACTCCACGGATCCACCCGAATCCAAAGAAAATGGTGCAAAAAGTATAAACAATAGGAGGGCACTCAAATATCTGGAACCACCAAAAACAGTTGCCTATAACCACATTTAATATAAAAAAAAAAAATATGAAAATTTTACATACATGAAATAAAATAATACAATGCGAATGTAGTACGAATGTGCCCACTTGGGCATAAAAGGCCTGAACGGCACCAAACAAGCAATATAATGGTACCAAACAAGCAATATAATAACCGCTCTTGCAAACTGTGTGCTTGATCCTAGGTAGGCACTCTGAGTCCCAATATAATGTCCTATGGGGATCTACAATGGTGTTGGTCTATGAGTTAGACCGCGCTACCATGAGTGACGTAGCGATGGTGTATCGATGAGTATAGCCCCATGGGGCAAGGTACATTACCCCTCTTCTTTTGCTTGAGAAGGTGGAGAGCAGTCCTTGCTTCGCTGCCTGGACTCACCTCGGCGTCCCGTGTGGTCTCTAGGTCTGATACGCGGAGTTCCACGTGACCTGGCGGCACACCACGTGATACACGCGGCTCGTTGGGGAACAGATCGATTGATGTTATGTTGGGTCCTAAAATCCGGACCATGAAATTATCCACAACTCCAGTCGGTAAGGATCCAGGGGGCTGCCTTATAGTATCGGCACCTCAGGAACTCGAAAGGAGGACTTGAAAAAAGACCTGCGGTTTGCTGCTTTTACAGGTTGCGGTGGCGACGGTGCCATCGGGTCCCTGTGCGGCTGTAAGGGGGCCCCGATGGCATGGAAGGCAGCGTGATGCCTTCCTTAGGCATCGGCACTTCCTTCCGGTGACGAACCTGTGAGATCTAGCCCCCTGGATCTCACAGGCCGGAAGCTGTATGAGAAATACACACTGTATTACTCATACAGCTAATGCATTCCAATACAGAAGGGGATTAGACACCCAAAAGTTGAAGTCCCAAAGTAGGACAAAAAATAAAGTGAAAAAAAAAGTTTAAAAAATAAAGTTTCCCCCCCAAAATTAAAAGTTTCAAATAAAAATAAACAAAAACTTCATTTTCCCTAAATAAAGTAAAAAAAAAAATTGTAAAAATTAGTGGGAAAAAAAGTAGACATATTAGGTATCGCCGCATCCCTATCGACCGGCTCTATAGACATATCACATGACCTAACCCCTCAGATGAACACCATAAAATAAAAAAAAACTGTGCTAAATAAACCATTTTTTGTCACCATTACATCACAAAAAGTACAACAGCAAGCGATCAAAAAGGCGTATGCCCACCAAAATAGTACCAATCTAACCATCACCTCAAAAAATGAGCCCCTACCTAAGACAATCGCCCAAAAAAAAAAAAAACTATGGCTCAGAACATGGAGACACTAAAACGTCCTTTTTTTTCTTTTAAAAAAGCTGTTATTGTGTAAAACTTAAGTAAATTTAAAAAGTAATACATATTAGGTATTGCCACGTCCGTAATAACCTGCTCTATAAAAATATTATATGACCTAACCCCTCAGATAAACACCGTAAAAAAAAAAAAATTTGTAAAAAAAGCCATTTTTTTGTCACCTTACATCAAAAAAAGTGTAATAGCAAGCGATCAAAAAGTAATATGCACCCCAAAATAGTGCCAATCAAACCGTCAACTCATCCCGCAAAAAATGAGACCCTACCTAAGATAATCGCCCGAAAATTTAAAAAACTATGTCTCTCAGAACATGGAGACACTAAGGCTGGGTTCACACGGGCGAGTATTCCACGCGGGTGCAATGCGGGAGGTGAACGCATTGCACCCACACTGAATCTGGATGCATTCTTTTCTATGGGGCTCTGCACATGAGCTGTGATTTTCACGCATCACTTATGCATTGCGTGAAAATCGCAGCATGCTCTATATTGTGCGTTTTCCACGCAACGCAGGCCCCATAGAAGTGAATGAGGCTGCGTGAAAATCGCAAGCATCTGCAAGCAAGTGCGGATGCGGTGCGATTTTCACACACGGTTGCTAGGAGACAATCGGGATGCAGACCCGATCTTTATTATTTCCCCTTATAACATGGTTATAAGAGAAAATAATAGCATTCTGAATACAGAATGCATAGTACAGTCGTGGCCAAAAGTTTTGAGAATGACACAAATATTAGTTTTCACAAAGTTTGCCTCTAAACTGCTTTTAGATCTTTGTTTCAGTTGTTTCTGTGATGTAGTGAAATATAATTACACGCACTTCATACGTTTCAAAGGCTTTTATCAACAATTACATGACATTTATGCAAAGAGTCAGATTTGCAGTGTTGGCCCTTCTTTATCAGGACCTCTGCAATTCGACTGGGCATGCTCTCAATCAACTTCTGGGCCAATTCCTGACTGATAGCAACCCATTTTTTCATAATAACTTCTTGGAGTTTGTCAGAATTAGTGGGTTTTTGTTTGTCCACCCGCTTCTTGAGGATTGACCACAAGTTCTCAATGGGATTAAGATCTGGGGAGATTCCAAGCCATGGACCCAAAATGTCAACGTTTTGGTCCCCGAGCCACTTAGTTATCACTTTTGCCTTATGGCACGGTGCTCCATCGTGCTGGAAAATGCATTGTTCTTCACCAAACTGTTGTTGGATTGTTGGAAGAAGTTGCTGTTGGAGGGTGTTTTGGTACCATTCTTTATTCATTGCTGTGTTTTTGGGCAAAATTGTGAGTGAGCCTACTCCCTTGGATGAGAAGCAACCCCACACATGAATGGTCTCAGGATGCTTTACTGTTGGCATGACACAGGACTGATGGTAGCGCTCACCTTTTCTTCTCTGGACAAGCCTTTTTCCAGATGCCCCAAACAATCGGAAAGAGGCTTCATCGGAGAATATGACTTTGCCCCAGTCCTCAGCAGTCCATTCACCATACTTTCTGCAGAAGATCAATCTGCCCCTGATGGTTTTTTTTGGAGAGAAGTGGCTTCTTTGCTGCCCTTCTTGACACCAGGCCATCTTCCAAAAGTCTTCGCCTCACTGTGCGTGCAGATGCGCTCACACCTGCCTGCTGCCATTCCTGAGCAAGCTCTGCACTGGTGGCACTCCGATCCCGCAGCTGAATCCTCTTTAGGAGACGATCCTGGCGCTTGCTGGACTTTCTTAGACGCCCTGAAGCCTTCTTAACAAGAATTGAACCTCTTTCATTGAAGTTCCTGATGATCCTATAAATTGTTGATTGAAGTGCAATCTTAGTAGCCACAATATCCTTGCCTGTGAAGCCATTTTTATGCAACGCAATTATGGCTGCACGCGTTTCTTTGCAGGTCATCATGGTTAACAATGGAAGAACAATGATTTCAAGCATCACCCTCCTTTTAACATGTCAAGTCTGCCATTTTAACCCAATCAGCCTGACATAATGATCTCCAGCCTTGTGCTCGTCAACATTCTCACCTGAGTTAACAAGACGATTATTGAAATGATCTCAGCAGGTCCTTTAATGACAGCAATGAAATGCAGTGGAAAGGTTTTTTTGGGATTAAGTCAATTTTCATGGCAAAGAAGGACTATGCATTTCATCTGATCACTCTTCATAACATTCTGGAGTATATGCAAATTGCTATTATAAAAACTTAAGCAGCAACTTTTCCAATTTCCAATATTTATGTAATTCTCAAAACTTTTGGCCACGACTGTACAATAGGGCTGGAGGGCTAAAAAAATAATAATAATAATTTAACTCACCTTAATCCACTTGTTCGCGCAGCCCGGCTTCTCTTCTGTCTTCATCTGTGCTGTGAGCAATAGGAACTTTGATGACGTCACTACGCTCATCACATGATCCATCACCATGGTGATGGATCATGTGATAGACCATGTGATGAACACAGTGACGTCATCAAAGGTCATATTGCTCACAGATGAAGACAGAAGAGAAGCCGGGCTGCGCGAACAAGTGGATTAAGGTGAGTTAAATAAAAAAAATATTTTTTTTAACCCCTCCAGCCCTATTGTACTATGCATTCTGTATTCAGAATGCTATTATTTTCCCTTATAACCATGTTATAAGGGAAAATAATACAATCTACAGAACACCGATCCTAAGCCCGAACTTCTGTGAAGAAGTTCGGGTTTGGGTACCAAACATGCGCGATTTTTCTCACGCGAGTGCAAAACGCATTACAATGTTTTGCACTCGCGCGGAAAAATCGCGCATGTTCCCGCAATGCACCCGCACCTTTTCCCGCAACGCCCGTGTGAACTCAGCCTAAAACATGATTTTTTTTTTGTTTCAAAAATGAAATAATTGTGTAAAACTTATAAATAAAAAAAAGTATACATATTATGTATCGCCGCGTCCGTAATAACCTGCTCTATAAAAATATCACATGACCTAACCCCTCAGATGAACACCATAAAAAATGTAAAATAAAAACTGTGCTAAATAAACAATTTTTTGTCACCTTACTTCATAAAAAGTGTATAAGCAAGCGATCAAAAAGACATACACAACCCAAAATAGTGCCAATCAAACCATCGTCTCATCCACCTAAAATTATACCCTACCCAAGATAAACGCCCAAAAACTGAAAAAACTATGGCTCTCAGACTATGGAAACACTAAAACATTATTTTTTTTTGTTTCAAAAATGAAATCATTGTGTAAAACTTACATAAATAAAAAAAAGTATACATATTAACTATCGCCGCGTCTGTAACAACTTGCTCTATAAAAATATCACATGACCTAACTCCTAACGTGAATACGGAAAAAAAAACGGTGTAAAAAAGCCATCTTTTGTAACCTTACATCACAAAAAGTGTAATAGCAAGCGATCAAAAAGTAATACGCACCCCAAAATAGTGCCAATCAAACCGTCATCTCATCCCACAAAAATCATACCCTACCTAAGATAATCGCCCAAAAACTGAAAAAACTATGGCTCTCAGACTATGGAAACACTAAAACATGATTTTTTTGGTTTCAAAAATGAAATCATTGCGTAAAACTTACATAAATAAATAAAAAAATACTTATTAGGTATCGCCGCATCCGTAATAACTTGCTCTATAAAAATATCACATGACCTAATCCCTCAAGTGTATACCGTAAAAAAAAATAAAAAAAAGTTTAAAAAAAGCCATTTTTTGTCACCTTACATCAAAAAAAGTGTAATAGCAAGCGATCAAAAAGATATACGCACCCCAAAATAGTGCCAATCAAACCGTCATCTCATCCCGCAAAATCATACCCTACCCAAGATAATCGCCCAAAAACTGAAAAAACTATGGCTCTCAGACTATGGAGAGACTAAAACATGATTTTTTTGTTTCAAAAATGAAATCATTAAATCATTGTGTAAAACTTACATAAATAAAAAAAAGTATACATATTAGGTATCGCCACATCCATGACAACCGGCTCTATAAAAATATCACATGATCTAACCTGTCAGGTGAATGTTGTAAATAACAAAAAATAAAACCGGTGCCAAAACTATGACTATGACGGATCTCAATAGCGGAATTGAAAACGCTAGTGTGAAAGTAGCATTAGATGCACATGAACATTACCGTAAAGATGCAAATAATTGTCCCAATTTACGTTTCTTCTGATGGAATAGAAGTGGGGGCTCAGCGGTTATCACTGTTAGGGCTCATGCACATAATCACGTGTGCCCTGTGCCCATGCTGTGGACCACAAATTGTGGTCTGCAATGCGCAGGCACCATTCGTGTGCACGTCAGGCAGTGACTCACTATTATTTATGTCTCTTGCATTAGGCTCCTGAGGAAGTGCCAAGTGTATGTCGGCACAGAAACGCGTTGAACCACTCCAATTGTATGTCTCCTAGGATTAGGGACAAGCTGGATATACCAGATGCCAGCCACGCTAGTTTAGGATAGAGACAGCCTTGAATGTGTCCTAGATAGCACACACGCTTACCATATCTAGGACCAGATTCTGGTAGTGCACTCAGCTTGGATGAGCTGGCTACCAGATAGTTCTGTTAGGAGGGATAGTGTAATCGGACTGTTAACAATACTGTGGGGGCGCTACTAGGTGTCATTAGTACATTATGAGCACACCACTGAAGTCCAGATCCATAGGTTTCACTGTGTGGTTATATATGGTTTACACACCAGACAGTGTAACCCCTCTTTAAAGCCTGTGTTGTATTTATTAGAGTGGGTTGTACACCCCAAGATTTTAGAGATGTTTCACCAATAAAATTATTTTGAGTTTTTAACGTTCCCATCAGGCTTAGGCCTCATGCACACGACCGTTGTTGTGTTCAGCTCCGCAAAATGGGGTTCCGTTGTTCCGTGATCCGTTTCCGTTTTTGTTTCTGTGTGTCTTCCTTTATTTTTGGAGAATCACCAGAAATGAAGGAAAGTAAAAAAAAATCTAAAACAGGTTTGCCATGCAAATGATAGGAAAAAAACGGACGCGGGTGACAATCTTGTGTGCATCTGTGTTTTTTAGCGGTCCCATTGACTTGAAAATAATAGGACAGGTTATATTTTTTTGACGGACTGGAATCACGGATCACGGATGACAAACGGTGCATTAGCCGAGTTTTCAACGGACCCATTGAAAGTCAATGGGTCCGCAGAAAATCACGAAAAACTGTACAACGGACACAGAATAAAACAACGGTCGTGTGCATGAGGCCTTAGTTATATTTACCTTTGGAATAGGGACGTATACCTTTATACCTTTATCTGTTAGTAGTTTATTCATTGTAGAGTATTTTATTGGGGAATGGCAGGCTTTCTATCCGGGAACTTTAACAATGAGGAATGGATGGGTGATCTGGGTGAAGTTTTTTTCAGAAAAAGAGCTACCTACATCCTTTCAATCGCAAAGCATTTCCTCTGCCTTTAAAGAGGTGACTCGTGTTTACAAGAATTTATACGATCATGGTGGGAGGTACATTCTCTGGACACATATATTAAAAATAAAATCGTCCCCAGAGGCCTACGTAATCCCATCACTCCAGCGGCCCATAAGAGATCCAGCGAGTTTATAAAGAAGTGGGAAAAGGAATCAATAGAGTCCTCCCTTAGATTAATGAAGTTGCTTTTAAAGGAGGAAAGGGCGGTGCTGTCTACTATTGAAATTGAACTGAAAGAGAGCATTGAGCAAGTAAAAAAGTTCAACACACATACTGAGTTCAGTAAGACAGAATCTAACCTCTAACTGACAACTGAAAAATACACCACACAACTGAAAGAAAAAAAGCACTTATTTAATAGAGACATAAAAGACTTCAAAGAAGGGAGGAATTTCGATTACAGTTCCAAACATGTATTTTAAAAATAGGATTGGCACTCATATATGGAAAAAACACTGTTTATTATTTGGTCAACTGTTTAGTAATCCAATAAATCGCTTTTTTCAAGATAATGTAACATACATGAAAAGAAGAAATATATAAAAAATATATACTGGCCACTGATAAAATACAATATGAATAAAATACAAATGGATAAAAAATGTATATCAAAATACCATGTGAATATTGTCAATAAAACATAATAAATAATAAATAATAAGGGGTTGGGTCAGCACAACCTGCCTGCAGGTGCACATCACTATGGCGAAATACATATACAAACGGAAAATGCAAATGTGATCGCACACTACATCCAGCACTCTGCCCTCCATGCTGGATGAGACATTGGTTTATATTTTGGCCAAAGCATAGTAAGCCACTCACCGCGTCAAGGCTGTCTCATGAGTGGTCCCTAACTCTTGTTCCTACCTGTTCATGGGCCATGACAGCCACATAAAATCCAGGGAATGCAGGTCAGCATGCAAGCCAAGTACACTTTGCTTGTAACCCCGTCCGGTGCCATTACAGCTTTCATCGGATCCAGGGATGCAAGTACCAACATGCATGCTGAACCCACCATATACTTCTCCTGGAGCCAGATGGCTAATGGTAGGTTCTATACAAGCAGACTCAGTTTTATACTGACTTTAAAACCAGCCTCAAGGACAGATTAACTGGTCAGGTGTGCAATGACTCCAAGGAGATCGCCACGCCTCCAATATATACTACAAAGAAAAAAATAAGGGGTTGGGTCAGCACAACCTGCCTGCAGGTGCACATCACTATGGCGAAATACATATACAAACGGAAAATGCAAATGTGATCGCACACTACATCCAGCACTCTGCCCTCCATGCTGGATGAGACATTGGTTTATATTTTGGCCAAAGCATAGTAAGCCACTCACCGCGTCAAGGCTGTCTCATGAGTGGTCCCTAACTCTTGTTCCTACCTGTTCATGGGCCATGACAGCCACATAAAATCCAGGGAATGCAGGTCAGCATGCAAGCCAAGTACACTTTGCTTGTAACCCTGTCCGGTGCCATTACAGCTTTCATCGGATCCAGGGATGCAAGTACCAACATGCATGCTGAACCCACCATATACTTCTCCTGGAGCCAGATGGCTAATGGTAGGTTCTATACAAGCAGACTCAGTTTTATACTGACTTTAAAACCAGCCTCAAGGACAGATTAACTGGTCAGGTGTGCAATGACTCCAAGGAGATCGCCACGCCTCCAATATATACTACAAAGAAAAAAATAAGGGGTTGGGTCAGCACAACCTGCCTGCAGGTGCACATCACTATGGCGAAATACATATACAAACGGAAAATGCAAATGTGATCGCACACTACATCCAGCACTCTGCCCTCCATGCTGGATGAGACATTGGTTTATATTTTGGCCAAAGCATAGTAAGCCACTCACCGCGTCAAGGCTGTCTCATGAGTGGTCCCTAACTCTTGTTCCTACCTGTTCATGGGCCATGACAGCCACATAAAATCCAGGGAATGCAGGTCAGCATGCAAGCCAAGTACACTTTGCTTGTAACCCCGCCCGGTGCCATTACAGCTTTCATCGGATCCAGGGATGCAAGTACCAACATGCATGCTGAACCCACCATATACTTCTCCTGGAGCCAGATGGCTAATGGTAGGTTCTATACAAGCAGACTCAGTTTTATACTGACTTTAAAACCAGCCTCAAGGACAGATTAACTGGTCAGGTGTGCAATGACTCCAAGGAGATCGCCACGCCTCCAATATATACTACAAAGAAAAAAATAAGGGGTTGGGTCAGCACAACCTGCCTGCAGGTGCACATCACTATGGCGAAATACATATACAAACGGAAAATGCAAATGTGATCGCACACTACATCCAGCACTCTGCCCTCCATGCTGGATGAGACATTGGTTTATATTTTGGCCAAAGCATAGTAAGCCACTCACCGCGTCAAGGCTGTCTCATGAGTGGTCCCTAACTCTTGTTCCTACCTGTTCATGGGCCATGACAGCCACATAAAATCCAGGGAATGCAGGTCAGCATGCAAGCCAAGATAAAAAATGTATATCAAAATACCATGTGAATATTGTCAATAAAACATAATAAATAATAAATAATGTAATGGAGTGGGGCAGGGACTGATAGTACTAAATCGCCTCTCCTGCGTCTCTTGGTATAGACCAGTGTTGGTCCTAAATGCTAGGTATGTCCTAGTAGGTTGGGGAGACAATAGTACAACCAGTCTCTGTCTTCTTGGATGGTAGTCTTCCTAATACATTAAACCTCATAAAATATTCCTGTATACATTACAACAGTCACACCGATTGTATTGATGAGTCGCTATATTATTAGCAGTGTTCAATATCAAAGAGGTTGTATCCAAAAATGAGTAATATTTAATTGATATCTCAGATGACAGGTATCCCAGTCTGCGGATACTTTAGATAGTAGCACACCGCACAATCAATATTCTTTATAAATAGTTGCTACTAATACTTTAGTAGCTATGCACAGTTTCCGGTAGTTGTAATGTTATTGTTGAATTGCCGGCAAACACTATTTCTGGTGGGTAAGTAGTGAAATTTTTTTCATTCACCTCGCCTCCTCATATCATAGAAATTTGCATCATAATATTCTACCCACAAATGTGGGCTTACCTCCGCCTGCACCGTTGTTTGGTAATACTTGTTGCCAATCTTTCCTCCGCTTGTATGCCGGCGTCCCGGCTACAGCGCTGTTGGCGTCCCTCGTGTATCTCGCAGTTGTCTCATCACGTGATGGTTCTGTGCAAGAGTTACGGATTTTTACTTCCGGTGCTGGCGGGGTAACGTATTGAAGTCCTTCGTTGTGAAATAAAGGAATATTTGTCTTTATTACAGTGCACTGTATTTCATGTTAAAATCTGGGGTGTCTGTCCAAAATTCACGCCAAACGCGTTTCGGGAAACACTTTCCCCTTCCTCAGTGGCATCACCCCAATTCTGTCAGTCCAAAATTCACGCCAAACGCGTTTCGGGAAACACTTTCTGAGGAAGGGGAAATGGTTCAAAACATACTGACGCCCTCGAATTAAATACGGACGTATCCTTATCTGAGTGTGAAACAGAATCTGAACAGACTATATCAAACAGAGGGCAGAACGTTCAATCCTATAGACGACCTTACAGTGCTAGGGGTCGTGGTAGTTTTTTTTAGACAATACCCTCTCCCCCCAGTGTCCCAGTTCATGCTCCGAAACTAAAAATAAGTATTCATCACCCAACGTCTACCACTAGGGACAAACTACAAGTGGTGAACCTGTCATCTCGAGTTCTATCTAAATTGGAGATGCAGGTTCTCCGCAAAGGCCTTTCCATTCGGAGATATAACCTCTTTGAATGGGCAAAGGACCTACACCTTTTTGCACGAAAAAAAAATGGCGAAAATTTTCTTGCATACTGATTGCCGTAGATGCGAGGAGTTGGGGATTGAGGAGCAGGACCTCCCTGATGTACAGTTACTAGCAGACTTATACTCTGAGGGTCTGCGTGATGAGGGAGATGGTCCATTTACCACTCTACGGCTCCCGTCCACTAAAATGCCCCGTTTGTGACAACACACCGGTTGATACGTTTGTGTCAGTGGTCATCAATAAGCTCCGCACTCTGGAGTCGCATGTATGTAGGTCAGACAATTTACAAGCGTCTGAAAGGGAGGCATTGATGGGGCTTTAGCAGGACAACGACATGGTCATAAAACCGTCGGATAAAGGCGGTAATATCGTTATTCTGGGGCATGAAAAGTATCAGAATATGTGCCGAAAAATTCTTAGTGATAGACATACATATAGAAAGTTACCATCTGATCCAACACTGATCTTTAGACAGGAACTTGCACTGATCCTGCAGAAGGCCCTGGAGTCAAATTTATTTAATAAATCGGAGTTTGCATGCCTCATCCCTGTATTTCCTATTTTAGCCGCTTTTTATAGTCTACCTAAACTGCATAAAGGTACTGACCCCCTTATAGGGCGAACCAATCGTATTGGGCATAGGGAGCTTAATAGCTAATATCAGCACCTATGTTGACACGATCCTCAGACCTTTTGTCATTAGTTTGCCCTCGTATGGAAGGGACACGATGGATGTCCTTTGCCGTCTTAATGACATTCAGTGTGAAGAGGGCGTTTATCTGGCCAGCCTGGATGTGGAGTCCCTTTACAATTCCATCCCGTATGACCTGGGCTGTAAAGCGGTACTCACCCTTCTCCAGCAGAGGGGTCAGCATCTCAAACGACACAATCTGCTCAGGGGTGTGGCAAAGGAGAGCCCATGTGCCCCCACTTTTGCCAACCTTTACCCCTCTTGTACAGTAGCGCTCTGTGCGCGCACCCTCCAGCTGGCACAGCTCTCCATGCGCTTTTGCTGTCAGTGGGGTACGGCGCTCAGGCTCACCTCTGATTGGTGAACCGCACGGAAGCCACGACTGGAGGGCAGGATGTCGGCCCTTTAAATTTTGGGGCTCACGTGGCCGCGTACGACCACCCTAGCGCCGATGCTCCCATCAGAGTGTCACTGCAACAAGTCAAGCAGTGACTCACTATTATTTATGTCTCTTGCATTAGGCTCCTGAGGAAGTGCCAAGTGTATGTCGGCACAGAAACGGGTTGAGCCACTCCAATTGTATGTCTCCTAGGATTAGGGACAAGCTGGATATACCAGATGCCAGCCACGCTAGTTTAGGCTAGAGACAGCCTTGAATATGTCCTAGATAGCACACACGCTTACCATATCTAGGACCAGATTCTGGTGGTGCACTATCAGCTTGGATGAGCTGGCTACCAGATAGTTCTGTTAGGAGGGGTAGTGTAATCGGACTGTTAACAATACTGAGAAAACAAATTGTCGCACACAATACAGGGAGTGCAGAATTATTAGGCAAGTTGTATTTTTGAGGATTAATTTTATTATTGAACAACAACCATGTTCTCAATGAACCCAAAAAACTCATTAATATCCAAGCTGAATATTTTTGGAAGTAGTTTTTAGTTTGTTTTTAGTTTTAGCTATTTTAGGGGGATATCTGTGTGTGCAGGTGACTATTACTGTGCATAATTATTAGGCAACTTAACAAAAAACAAATATATACCCATTTCAATTATTTATTTTTACCAGTGAAACCAATATAACATCTCAACATTCACAAATATACATTTCTGACATTCAAAAACAAAACAAAAACAAATCAGTGACCAATATAGCCACCTTTCTTTGCAAGGACACTCAAAAGCCTGCCATCCATGGATTCTGTCAGTGTTTTGATCTGTTCACCATCAACATTGCGTGCAGCAGCAACCACAGCCTCCCAGACACTGTTCAAAGAGGTGTACTGTTTTCCCTCCTTGTAAATCTCACATTTAATGATGGACCACAGGTTCTCAATGGGGTTCAGATCAGGTGAACAATGAGGCCATGTCATTAGATTTTCTTCTTTTATACCCTTTCTTGCCAGCCACGCTGTGGAGTAATTGGACGCGTGTGATGGAGCATTGTCCTGCATGAAAATCATGTTTTTCTTGAAGGATGCAGACTTCTTTCTGTACCACTGCTTGAAGAAGGTGTCTTCCAGAAACTGGCAGTAGGACTGGGAGTTGAGCTTGACTCCATCCTCAACCCGAAAAGGCCCCACAAGCTCATCTTTGATGATACCAGCCCAAACCAGTACTCCACCTCCACCTTGCTGGCGTCTGAGTCGGACTGGAGCTCTCTACCCTTTACCAATCCAGCCACGGGCACATCCATCTGGCCCATCAAGACTCACTCTCATTTCATCAGTCCATAAAACCTTAGAAAAATCAGTCTTGAGATATTTCTTGGCTCAGTCTTGACGTTTCAGCTTGTGTGTCTTGTTCAGTGGTGGTCGTCTTTCAGCCTTTCTTACCTTGGCCATGTCTCTGAGTATTGCACACCTTGTGCTTTTGGGCACTCCAGTGATGTTGCAGCTCTGAAATATGGCCAAACTGGTGGCAAGTGGCATCTTGGCAGCTGCACGCTTGACTTTTCTCAGTTCATGGGCAGTTATTTTGCGCCTTGGTTTTTCCACATGCTTCTTGCGACCCTGTTGACTATTTTGAATGAAACGCTTGATTGTTCGATGATCACGCTTCAGAAGCTTTGCAATTTTAAGAGTGCTGCATCCCTCTGCAAGATATCTCACTATTTTTGACTTTTCTGAGCCTGTCAAGTCCTTCTTTTGACCCATTTTACCAAAGGAAAGGAAGTTGCCTAATAATTATGCACACATAATATAGGGTGTTGATGTCATTAGACCACACCCCTTATCATTACAGAGATGCACATCACCTAATATGCTTAATTGGTAGTAGGCTTTCGAGCCTATACAGCTTGGAGTAAGACAACATGCATAAAGAGGATGATGTGGTCAAAATACTCATTTCCCTAATAATTCTGCACGCAGTGTAAGTATTCCAACTGAATTGATTTCTATTGTGGAGAATGATCATCTTAATTCGAGCTGGTACGAAAAAACGATGCATTAACATTGACCATACACCAAAATGTGACAGCACAATGATCATTTACACCTTGTTACTCCTCTGTCTCCTAGTGTCCTGGAGGATTAAAGCCAATGAAGGACGGAAGCGGCTGCTATGATTACACCAAAGGAATCGACTGTTCGGATGGATCCAATGGAGGTTGTGAGCAACTTTGTTTACAACAGATGATATCTCTCCAAAATGATCCCAACGAGAGTGCTATTTACATGTTCTGTGGGTGAGTAAAGAATCAAGATGAGATCAGATATCTAGAAATTTTTAAAGAACAACTTTGGCATGTGATAGCTGCAGTCCATAACACTGAAACGTAAAGTATTCCTCTGGACTGCAGCTGTAGCTCTATAGTTATCCAGTACATATTGATGACCTATCCTTAGGGGAAGTCTTACACAGGAACAGACCAAACAATATGATTTTGTCATGGGGACTCCAATCGGAGAACAAAGGGAGCCCCCTGCCTCTGTTTAACTGCTCAAATCAATAACGATAGTGACATTTGAGAGGTTAAATTAACGGGATCAGAGTTACCTCTGATCCCAGTCATAGTGGTCCGGTGTGTATTACACAGCCAACATCCATCACAGATGGAGCAGGATCGTCTTGCACCTTACTGACATACTATTAGGCTACTTTCAGACTGGCGTTTGGTGCGGATCCGTCATGGATCTGCACAAACGCATCCGTTCAGATAATACAAACATCTGCATGCGTTCAGAATGGATCCGTTTGTATTACCTTTAACATAGCCAAGACGGATCCGTCTTGAACACCATTGAAAGTCAATGGAGGACGGATCCGTTTTCTATTGTACCAGATTGTGTCATAGAAAACTCAGACGGCTCAGTTTCGTCAGACGGACACCAAAACGCTGTGTTTGCCTCCAAAGCGGAATGGAGACTGATCGGAGGCAAACTGATGCATTCTGAGCGGATCTTTTTCCATTCAGAATGCATTACGGCAAAACTGATCCGTTATGGATCGGAAAGCCAAAACGCCAGTGTGAAAGTAGCCTTACATTAGAGGTCATAGAGAATAGAATTAAATAGAATTAACTAAAATGCTCAAGTTAATTCTATTTAATTGGTAATTAGTAATTGTATGCCTTATCTTTCAATATAGCTGTGTGGATGAATACCGACTAGCAGCAGATGGCAGATCTTGTATAATGGTGATGGATCTTTGTGACGGTTCTAAGTGTCTGCGTCCAGGAGGTCACCTGAATGACACATTGTTTGGAGAGATGCTTCATGGCTTTGACAACAAGACTCAGAGAGTGAATCAGGGTCAAGTTTTCCAGATGAGTTTTAGGTGAGACCAAATATATAAAGATGCAGAATTTGATTTTCCTTTTTATCTACCAGGAACCAAATAACATGTCTGAGATTTTTCATTTTTACCTCATGTCAATCATGTAGAGATTCGAAACTATTTTTATAAATAAAATAGCCTAACAACTAAGGCTACTTTCACACTGGCGTTTGGTGCGGATCCGTCATGGATCTACACAAACGCATCCGTTCAGATAATACAACCGCATGCATCCGTTCAGCTTGGATCTGTTTGTATTATCTTTAACATAGCCAAAACGGTTTTCTATTGTGCCATATTCTGTCAGTGAAAACGGATTCGTCCCCATTGACTTACATTGTGTGTCAGGACGGATCCGTTTGGCTCAGTTTCGTCAGACGGACACCAAAACGTTGCAAGGAGCGTTTTGGTGTCCGCCTCCAAAGCAGAATGGAGGCGGGTCGGAGCCAAACTGATGCATTCTGAGCGGATCCTTTTCCATTCAGAATGTATTAGGGCAAAACTGATCCGCCAGTGTGAAAGTAGCCTAATCATAGAGTGGGTTTCATGTTTCTAGAAAAATGTGCAAAATGGAGGCAGAGTAATGGCTGGTTGCTGAATGTTTTTGTAGTTTTGTTAAATAAGATCCAATGTCTACATACAATAAAACCACTGTTAGGACTTGGGGAGGAGGAAGACTAAAATTCCACTTCATGTTCTGCAGCAGCCTAGACGAAAATGGAATATACGATGTTATAACCTAGCTGCTCTGGCCAGATACATAACAGATTGGCTTCAGTCCACAGCTTATCACTCTGATGTGGCCCTACAGCAATTATTTCTCCCTAATGTTTCTCTGCCTAATCTGCTGCATATGCCATATATACACCTCTGCCATGAGAAGCTAGATCTAACCCTCTACTATTGACAACCTGGCTGGCATGGCACAATATGCGCACCCTCAAATCACTCAACCCCCTGTACTCCACCTCCTTTACTCTGATACTGAACCTCCAATTCCAACAGGGAACCCTACACCAAATATTTTGAGATTGGGAAAGAAAAGGTAGAGCTTCAATAGCATCATTGTTCCATTTTACACAAAACACCTTCTATCTCTCTCTGAGCTACGAGATAAATTCCCCGGTATTAGCTTTCCTTTTTTTTCATATTCTCCAGTTTTCTAGCTATGCCAGGGAAATATTATACGACGTAACAACCCAATAATGGACCTCCCAATTTAAATCTCTTACATTAGAGTCCAGCTCCCGCTGAGCCACTATTACACGCACATACAAATTCCTTCATAGCCCTATTTATTATGATGAGTCCAACCTCTCCATCATTAAATGGCCCTTGGATGACCCTAGTCTCACATGCTCCCTGACAGGCCAATCTGTTGAACAATCCCTTCATTTCTTCCCGACCTCTAGATATGTGGTTAAAGGGGTTGTCTGGGATTTGGGACCTTTGTCCTATAGTACTGCAGTGTCACACACATCAACAACACCCATGTCCTACCTGATGAATTTACTTCTAATGCCCCCTTTTGCTCCAATAAATTCTCTGCCGGAAGTGAAGGTTTTCTTTCACTCAGTGACGTACCGGGTCTCTTGCAGAGGAGGAAAGCTTCCTCTTCCGCTGTTCAGGGAGCCCGGAGACGTCACTGCCAGCCTAGCGAATTATGCAAAAGTGTTGGAGGGCCGGTAACTAGCCTGGCCGAGATCCCGCTAAGCTCCGCCCCCTCCAGTCCGATGACATCACCAGGTGCCGACAAGGGACCAATCAGAGTGGTCCCTTGCCCACGCTCACTCCAATTGGTGAGTGGAGATCGCTGCCTGAAAGCGAGTAAGTGCCCCCAGTTCCCTTTATAAAATAAAAAGCCCCCTCATATGTGCCCCAGTGCCGGTCGTCCAATAAATCCCCCCTCATGTATGGGCCCCCATTGTCCTCGATCCGATGTTCCTCCGCTCCTGCTGCCCTGGAGCCGCTGACATCTGCAAAGAGTGTTAGCAGGGCCGGCTCTATCATAAGGCAGCCCAAGCGGCTGCTTGAGGGTGCAGAGAAGGGGGGGCGGCAAACAATTAACTTGCTAACTTACACTTGCCCCGCTGAGCCTGTGTGCCAAGCAGCCCGGCCTCCCCGTCTCAGTCACAGAGCGAGCGGCACGCAGCTGACAGGCTGAGGCAGCAGCACAAAACACACACACTGTGAGCTACGAGACCCTGGTGTATATAAATCAGCATGTCAGAATAGTTTCTCCTGGGATTCAAACTCGCAACCTTTCACATCAGAGGCAAGGCACTTACCCACACAGCTATGAGAGCTGTATAGCCAGTTACTTAAATAACAAAAAATACACTGCTCAAAAAAATAAAGGGAACACAAAAATAACACATCCTAGATCTTAATTAATAAAATATTCTTCTGAAATACTTTGTTCTTTACATAGTTGAATGTGCTGACAACAAAATCACACAAAAATTAAAAAATGGAAATCAAATTTTTCAACCCATGGAGGTCTGGATTTGGAGTCACACTCAAAATTAAAGTCGAAAAACACACTACAGGCTGATCCAACTTTGATGTAATGTCCTTAAAACAAGTCAAAATGAGGCTCAGTAGTGTGTGTGGCCTCCACGTGCCTGTATGACCTCCCTACAACGCCTGTGCATGCTCCTGATGAGGTGGCGGACGGTCTCCTGAGGGATCTCCTCCCATACCTAGACTAAAGCATCTGCCAACTCCTGGACAGTCTGTGGTGCAACGTGACGTTGGTGGATAGAGCGAGACATGATGTCCCAGATGTGCTCAATTGGATTCAGGTCTGGGGAACGGGCGGGCCAGTCCATAGCATCAATGCCTTGGTCTTGCAGGAACTGCTGACACACTCCAACCACATGAGGTCTAGCATTGTCTTGCATTAGGAGGAACCCAGGGCCAACCGCACCAGCATATGGTCTCACAAGGGGTCTGAGGATCTCATCTCGGTACCTAATGGCAGTCAGGCTACCTCTGGTGAGCACATGGAGGGCTGTGCGGCCCTCCAAAGAAATGCCACCCCACACCATTACTGACCCAATGCCAAACCGGTCATGCTGGAGGATGTTGCAGGCAGCAGAACGTTCTCCACGGCGTCTCCAGACTCTGTCACGTCTGTCACATGTGCTCAGTGTGAACCTGCTTTCATCTGTGAAGAGCACAGGGCGCCAGTGGCGAATTTGCCAATCTTGGTGTTCTCTGGCAAATGCCAAACGTCCTGCGCGATGTTGGGCTGTGAGCACAACCCCCACCTGTGGCTGTCGTGCCCTCATACCACCCTCATGGAGTCTGTTTCTGACCGTTTGAGCAGACACATGCACATTTGTGGCCTGCTGGAGGTCATTTTGCAGGGCTCTGGCAGTGCTCCTCCTGTTCCTCCTTGCACAAAGGCGGAGGTAGCGGTCCTGCTGCTGGGTTGTTGCCATCCTACGGCCTCCTCCACGTCTCCTGATGTACTGGCCTGTCTCCTGGTAGCGCCCCCATGCTCTGGACACTGCGCTGACAGACACAGCAAACCTTCTTGCCACAGCTCGCATTGATGTGCCATCCTGGATAAACTGCACTACCTGAGCGACTTGTATGGGTTGTAGACTCCGTCTCATGCTACCACTAGAGTGAAAGCACCGCCAGCATTCAAAAGTGACCAAAACATCATCCAGGAAGCATAGGAACTGAGAAGTGGTCTGTGGTCACCACCTGCAGAACCACTCCTTTATTGGGGTGTCTTGCTAATTGCCTATAATTTCCACCTGTTGTCTATCCCATTTGCACAACAGCATGTGAAATTGATTGTCACTCAGTGTTGCTTCCTAAGTGGACAGTTTGATTTCACAGAAGTGTGATTGACTTGGAGTTACATTGTGTTGTTTAAGTGTTCCCTTTATTTTTTTGAGCAGTGTATAAGACTTCTACTGTAGATAACTTTGATACCTAGTGTACATCCATGCTATGGATGTAGCAGAGCTGGGTGTGTTGGGGCAGCTGTCATGTGTATGGATGTACACTAGGTATCAAAGTTATCTACAGTAGAAGTCTTATTTTTTTTTTTTTAAGTAACTCGCTATACAGCTCTAATAGCTGTGTGGGTAAATGTCTTGCCTCTGATGTGAAAGGTCGCAAGTTCGAATCCCAGCATAAACCTTTCTGAAAGACAGGCTAAATAAGAACATGAGCACCAAATCTTCAACACTAGAGGCTGGTGGGAACACGGGCCGGAAGAGGCCTGCATCGCATCGCTGACATGGAGGTTTGTATAAAAGTCTTTTTTTTAAAAAAAATATCGGACTGTACTTTACTGCCACAGGGGAGGGGGTTAGGATGGGGGACTATTGGCGCCATGATATTGGCACATGGAGGGGAGAGGAGAGAGGCACTTGATACTGGCACATTAGGGGGCAGGGGAAGAGGATGGCACTATGATATTGGCACATGGGGGGCAAGAAATGGACATGAATCATAAGGGGCAGAAATGTGAAATGATGGGGGGGCAAGAAATGGACATGAATCATGAGGGGCCATTTGCAAGGAGGAGTTTATGGGGGAGGAATATGAGGCTGGAGGATGAATATGTAAGAGGGGGCGGATCTATGGAGGAGTGAATAATGTGCAGGAGGCTGAATATGTATGAGGGGGGCGGATGCAGGGAGGGGATCTTACACTGTAGAAACCGCCTGCTGCTGAGCTGCACTGGGACACACAATGCTTTGCAGCAGGAAGTGATGGCATACATAAACAGATATGTAAACAGTCTGTTGGGGACTGTAGGAGCAATGCAGCAGTGTCAAAGCTACCTAAAAACATCTTGGCAACATAAACTTGGCTACTAATGGTGAGTAAGCTACTTTAAAAAAAATGAGTTTGATCCCAGACAACCCCTTTAGATTAATCCATAGGGCATACATTACCCCCATAAGAGTTATAAAATGGGTATCTTCCCTACTTTTGTTTCTTTTAAATGTGGTATTCTTGAAGCAAACACATCCCTTTACATGGCAATGCTCACACATACAATGGTTCTGGGTTGAAGTTCACAAATTTACCACCCAACACCTAAACCTAAAATGGGCTATATAGTTAAAACGCAACACAATATACACATATACCCAAAAAGTCTGAAAGCAACCTCTCTCTCCCTCATTTAGTCTTTTCTCTGAGAAGCTATACTTTATCATAAAGATGGAGTGGATAGAGGCGACCCAGAAAGAAAGGAAGGTTATGTCTTTCTTTATAGTAAGGAGTAAATACATTTCCTCTAGAGACTTGCTCTAAACTGCCCTCATGCTTTTCCTTGACTACATGGTATTAGAATTGTATATTGAGTAATGATCCCCCAATTTCTGTCTCTTTAACCTCTCACTTCAAAGTCCTGATATTTTTGATGCATTCTTATTCTTCCATCGGCCAAAAGTGGGGTTCGTGCCTGCAGATAGTGGGCACACTGAGCTCAGACTGGGCTGCAGAATAATCTGAGCCCTCTGAGACCACCCTGATACTGATTGGATGGAGGGGGATATAGCGAGAGGGGCCACTGTTCAGTTACTTGGCTTTATTGTTTGGAACGTTTATTTTTTTTATGCTGACATGCTATCGCTGCCGTCCGCCCCGGGGACTCTATATACATGCAGAGATGCGTCCGGTGGTCAGGGTAGTGAGAAGGTTTCAAACGGATCCATGATCTGTATATCATCTACACATGTTTAGCAGACCTTTCAGGATTGACAGGACTCTGTGTTTCATACTGTAACCTGCAGTAATGCATTCCTTGGGTGCAGAGATATTTTTCTTTAATGAATGACTCTTGAAATGTCTAATGCTGCGCCTGTTACTGATCACATGCCATGTTACAACAGATTTCTGATTGGCTATTGCTTATATTATTGTATTTTCAAAATGTTAATACAAACCGGATTCCAAAAAAGTTGGGACACTATACAAATCGTGAATAAAAACTGAATGCAATGATGTGGAGGTGCCAACTTCTAATATTTTATTCAGGATAGAACATAAATCACGGAACAAAAGTTTAAACTGAGAAAATGTACCATTTTAAGGGAAAAATATGTTGAATCAGAATTTCATGGTGTCAACAAATCCCCAAAAAGTTGGGACAAGGCCATTTTCACCACTGTGTGGCATCTCCCCTTCTTAAACAACACTCAACAGACGTCTGGGGACCGAGGAGACCAGTTTCTCAAGTTTAGAAATAGGAATGCTCTCCCATTCTTGTCTAATACAGGCCTCTAACTGTTCAATCGTCTTGGGCCTTCTTTGTTGCACCTTCCTCTTTATGATGCGCCAAATGCTCTCTATAGGTGAAAGATCTGGACTGCAGACTGGCCATTTCAGTACCCGGATCCTTCTCCTACGCAGCCATGATGTTGTGATTGATGCAGAATGTGGTCTGGCATTATCTTGTTGAAAAATGCAGGGTCTTCCCTAAAAGAGATGACGTCTGGATGGGAGCATATGTTGTTCTAGAACCTGAATATATTTTTCTGCATTGATGGTGCCTTTCCAGACATGCAAGCTGCCCATGCCACACGCACTCATGCAACCCCATACCATCAGAGATGCAGGCTTCTGAACTGAGCTTTGATAACAACTTGGGTTGTCCTTGTCCTCTTTGGTCCGGATGACATGGCGTCCCAGATTTCCAAAAAGAACTTCGAATCGTGACTCGTCTGACCACAGAACAGTCTTCCATTTTGCCACACTCCATTTTAAATGATCCCTGGCCCAGTGAAAACGCCTGAGCTTGTGGATCTTGCTTAGAAATGGCTTCTTCTTTGCACTGTAGAGTTTCAGCTGGCAACGGCGGATGGCGCGGTGGATTGTGTTCACTGACAATGGTTTCTGGAAGTATTCCTGAGCCCATTCTGTGATTTCCTTTACAGTAGCATTCCTGTTTGTGGTGCAATGTCGTTTAAGGGCCCGGAGATCACGGGCATCCAGTATGGTTTTACGGCCTTGACCCTTACGCACAGAGATTGTTCCAGATTCTCTGAATCTTCAGATGATGTTATGCACAGTTGATGATGATAGATGCAAAGTCTTTGCAATTTTTCGCTGGGTAATACCTTTCTGATATTGCTCCACTATCTTTCTGCGCAACATTGTGGGAATTAGTGATCCTCTACCCATCTTGGCTTCTGAGAGACACTGCCACTCTGAGAAGCTCTTTTTATACCCAATCATGTTGCCAATTGACCTAATTAGTGTTAATTGGTCTTCCAGCTCTTCGTTATGCTCAAATTTACTTTTTCCAGCCTCTTATTGCTACTTGTCCCAACTTTTTGGGGATTTGTTGACACCGTGAAAATTGGAATCAACGTATTTTTCCTTTAAAATGATACATTTACTCGGATTAAACGTTTGATCTGTCATCTACGTTCTATTACAAATAAAATATTGACATTTGCCATCTCCACATCATTGCATTCAGTTTTTATTCACAATTTGTTTAGTGTCCCAACTTTTTTGGAATCCGGTTTGTAAAAACAAATAAAAAAACAAAACACTGTTAGGTGAAGCGAATAGCATTAATCATTTTGTGACACTAGCACCAGTCAAGGCGTGGGTTATATTAGTCCATAAGTGTACTGTCAATTCTTGAAATTGCTGTGTTCGAAGCAGGAAAACGAGCAAGTTTAAGAATCTGAACTTTGACAACTACCAAATTGTGATTTCTACATAACTGGGTCAGAGCATCTCGAAAACAGCAGGTCTTCGGTATGCACTCGTCAGTGTTTAGTAAAAACTGTCTAAACAAAGAGAACCGTTGACAAGGTCATGGGCACCCAAGGCTCATTGATACAGATGGGGAGCAAAGCTTAAGCCATCCAGTTCAATCCTTCAGAAGAGCTACTTTAGCAGAAAATAATGTCAGCAGTTTTCTGCTGTTAGGTTCTAACAGCTCCAGTAAATGCCAATGAGTCCCCATATTCATGGATCTCCCCGCCCACCTGCCTCTGATTGACAGTTTTTTTCCCCATGTGAATTAGCAGCAGATGGGGACTCGTTTGGCATGCACTCAGGCTGTTCAATAGAAGATTATGGCAAAATAGCTGAGTCAGTTAAAGAAAGTGACCCAACCTAGAAAGTGACCCAACCTAGAAAGTGACCCAACCTAGAAAGGGACCCAACCTAGAAAGGGACCCAACCTAGAAAGAGACCCAACCTAGAAAGCAACCCAACCTAGAAAGCAACCCAACCTAGAAATTAGGCAGGTGGTTTTACTGTGATGGCTGATCAGTGTATATTCATTTTATGTTTAACCTGTTAAGGAGAACATCGTGTAAATATATGGTGCAGGGTCTTGACCGTAGACTACACACCGTTGTTATTATATTGAAAGGGGATCCCTCCTTTATCCTAAACAGCAAAATCCTGTGCATAAGGAGGTTCCACTACTGGATATAGGCACTAATAGTGAAAACAAAAATAGAAACACAAACAACATTATCAAGGACAAGGACAGAAGGAATCTGTTTGTAACACAATATAGTACAGAGTACCAACAGATATGTCATATTATAAAAAAACATTTTCCTGTCCTGTCTTATGACAGAGAATGGACTGACATAGTTGCAGATGGGGTTAAATGCGCAGCCAGACGGGCGCCCACAATTGCAAACTATGTCAGCCCTAGCCTATACCAAGAAGACAAAAAGTCGCAACCTGTGTGGCTTAGGACCAAGGGGAGTTATAGGTGTGGACACCACAGATGCATTTGCTGCACACATATGATGAAATCCAAAACCTTTTCCTCAACTGCAAACAACAGAGTTTTTCCAATGAAAGCGTATCTTAACTGCAATACAACCCACGCTGTATACTTGATCACCTGCACAAAGTGCAAACTGCAATACGTGGGTTGTACTATTAATGCAATAAAATCTAGGATACGCAAACACATCTCTGATGTGCCCCACCATGGCAGTCGCAATGTGTCTGCAGCTAGTCTGCATTTTGCTGTCTGCCATGGTGGGGACACATCAGATATGATAGTACAAGGCATAGAAAAAGTTTTTCTGCCTAAACGTGGAGGAGACCATAGAAGAAAATTATTAAACAGGGAATCCTTTTGGATTTTTTCACTGAATACACGCCAACCTGAGGGGCTCAATAAACGCCTAGATCTGATTTTGCAGCAATAATTCTCATGCTAATAATATTTTGGCATGTGAATTTCTTCCTTTCCTGAGAATGCTACAACACATTTCTGGTGACCTGATTTCCATTACATTCCACCATGGTTTGCTAGAATATTGCTGTATATCCGGCTCATACCCCATGTATCCTCTATATATGTATACCCTTGTATGACATAGTTTTTTTTTTTTCATAGTCATTATACTTTTATTTTCTCTATGCATACATATGGTTATATATTTTTGTTTTTTCTTTCATTTAATTTTCATGAGAAGAGTTAACTGGAAGTGTGGCACCTTTTCCTGGGGGCGGTTACAGGCCTGTGGAAACAATTAGTGAACACAGGTGTACCCTCCCCTTTAAAAGGTCTCACTTTTAATGTCTTTCTGTGTCATGAAGAAGGGCTGGAAATGTCTCTGATAGCCCGAAACATGTAGACAAGACAAGACTGCTAAATTTTGTATTTCTTGGATGAGTTTTTAACCGCAAGCTGAATAAACGCAATTCCTTTAAAGTGGAGCTGGATTTTTCTCAACTTCTTTCTACACCGTTGTTATTGTATGTTTATAAACACTACTGTCTTCTCTATGGCAGTCTACATAGATCTCAAGAAGCAAGGTGTAGCAGGGAGAAGCCTTCCCACCCCAGATGGGTCTTGGCAGTAAGATGTTTTCCTCTAAAATTTGGGCTATTATGGATTCCACTGTGACCACTGTGACAATGGTATCTTGGAGGATATATTAAATAAAAGATCCATATAAAAATAGTAAAAAATAAATAAAAATATCTGGAAAAACAGGTAACATAAAACATGCACACATTGCTCATGCCCTGATAAAGCAAAAAAAAACAAAAAAACACTGTGTTACAAATAATGATGCTAAAATTGTTTCTGTAGCACAACACATAAAAAGCAGGACACCCCACAATCTACAGTAATAAGTAAATAGTTTAAAAGATGCTGATTATGAATCTGACATTTTCTGCGGTTTCTAACTTTCTACCTGCTTGTATTTCCTCACTATGCCCCTGCAGACTTGCTGTGCGCTGCATGAACATACAAGGACTCCTAAGCTCTCTCACACAATGAAATGTGTAGGACTCCTAGGACTCCTTCATCAGCATAGAGCGCACAGACCATTTGTCTTTACAGTCATTTACTGATTACTAGGAAGGGAATCTGAGGTGGCAGAATTAGGGTTTGTGGCAGGTATTACAGTTATCTCTTAACCACAGGATATGGAATAACTAACTGATTGCTGAGGGTCCGACTGATGGGACCCAAACCAGTCAAAATGGGTGTCCAAGTTCTCCATCCCAGTGGAGCAGCACGTGGCACATTTGCGACACTGTTGGAGATAGCTGTTCTTGGCTGTCTCTGCCAGTCCCATAAAGAATGAATAGAGCAATGGGGCACATGGTCAACCTGTTGCTTCATCAGGACAAAGGAAGGGGGCCGCTGTTCATGGAATCAGTGGAAACCTCAGCAATCAGATCCCCATGATCAATTAGTTATAATTTCAATACTTGACTCAACCACCAAGTGCACAAAAACACTATGACATGACGGGTCAGTTAGGATGAAACATACTGGTCAATAATTGATAATTGTTTTTAATGTATGGACATTTTAGAGATTGCTCATTGTATGTCTCCTTTACGTCATGTTTTACACATTTGGAAATATTGACCTACTGCAGTGGCGTAGCGTGGGTTGTCAGCACCCGGGGCAAGCCAACTATTGCACCCCCCCAACCTGTGAACACGCCCCTTTTACAGATAATGTACTAGATGTCACTTGCAGTCCTATGTAACACCACAGATAACATGGTGATAACTCTCTGAGTACAGATAGTGTAGTAGATGGCTATGAGGCCCCAGAATGCAGAACACACACAGTGTGGCCTGAAGTCTGGGGCCAGGCTGAGGCAGTGTGGGACAAATTCTATATCCCCCCCCCCCCCATCCCTACCATGAAACAAATATTTGGATGGACATGGAAATATACAGTAGAATACAGCACCCTCCTGGTGCCTCAACAATGTCATCCTGTTGCTACCTCCAATACTGTGCTAGTGCCATACAGATAGTCCCCCATAATATTATAGCCTCTCTGTAGTATTATTATTATTATTATAATGACCCCCCTGCATTATTATTATTATGGCCCCTTTGTATTATAATGACCCCCTCTGTAGTATTATTATTATTATAATGACCCCCCTGCATTATTATTATTATGGCGCCTTTGTATTATAATGAGCCCCTCTGTAGTATTATTATTATTATAATGACCCCCCTGCATTATAATTATTATGGCCCCTTTGTATTATAATGACCCCCTCTGTATTATTATTTTTATGGCCCCCTGTGTATTATTATTATTATTATTATGGCCCCCTTGTTATTATTATAATGGCGCCCATTCTTTCTATATATAATTGCCACCTTTGTATCCTTTCTCTTCTATAGTATTTATAATGCTCCCCCACCTCCATAGTGCACCCAGTACGGCCTACCTTACTTAAAAAATAAAATAAAAATACTCACCTCTCTGCTTCACGCCATCACTGCTTGTGGCCTGTATTTGGGCGTCCTGGCGCAGGTGGTCACGAACACATCACTGTGCCCTCCTGTGCTGCGTCATCACGTCATCCCACGAGACCTGACGCAGGAGGTCACGGTGAGGTAATCGTGATCTCCTGCGCCGTTTTATTGCGTCATAGGCTTCAGGCCTGAAGCCTATGAGGCAGAACAAAGGGGACGGAGCCACTGATCTACTGTCGATTTTGCAATGTAAAGGCTCTGCAGTTTGCACTGAAATCTGTAAACTAGGTTTTGATTTGTGTGTTTGATATTTGTGGATTTTTAAAAGTAACCACCTAACATTTCACATCACACTAAGGAAGTCATATGTAACGTGCCTGATTTACCTTACAGTTTAGAATACAACACTTCAGTTCCATCTCCGATCCTATTTTTAAATCATCATGAAATAACCAGTTCCAACTGTTTGTCCTCAGTGCAGCATGAAAACAGGGTGTGATATCATCAGCATTTATATTACACGTTGAGTATGTGTCTTGCAGGTGTTTAGACTTAATTGGTCCTATGAATTATTGCTTGCAAATGCTAAATGCATTATTTTGTTCTTCTGCAAGGTGATGAATTATCTTTTCATACTCAAGGACATGACTTTCAAGGGTAATACTACTGTGGTTATCACAGTACATTGAATTAAAGATGTGGAGCTCACACTACTTGCCCACACCTTGATGGGAGTTAAAATGTTGAGGCAACCTAAGCAATTACCATTAAACTACACAGTTGGATAGAAGGTCTTCTGAATAAATAATATGTCACATGTAAATTACCAAAAGAAAAGCTGTGGGTCTGAAGTTTATGTGTGAATTAAGTCCTGTTCCTATATAAGTGAAGTGTATATATATATAAAATAGAAAGTATAAATAATACTGTAACATTAATTAGGGGAACAGATAGGGCAATCTGTCACAAAGACCATGATCGCCGAACAGTGTGCTGTCTTCCTGGCGCTACAGTTCGACACATCGCGGATCGGGTTGACAGATTACTAGGAGGGGCTGGAGAAGATCCAGTGGTCATGGTCCATATCGGAACCAATGACAAAGTTAGAGGTAGGTGGAAATTCCTTAAAAATTATTTCAGGGATTTAGGTCAAAAGCTTAGGGCAAGGACCTCAAAGGTAGTATTTTCCGAAATACTGACTGTACCACGGGCCACACAAGAAAGGCAGCGGGAGATTAACAAGTGGCTCAAGAACTGGTGTAGACAGGAGGGGTTTGGGTTCCTGGAGAACTGGGCCGGCTACAGGCTCTATCGTAGGGACGGGCTGCACCTCAATGGGGAAGGGACAGCTGTGTTAGGGAGAAAGATGGCTAGAAGGTTGGATGAGTGTTTAAACTAGGGACTGGGGGGGAGGGAAATTACATTATAGGAGGGGAAGATAGTGCAGATAGAGACCGGGGGCAAGGTAGTGGGACTGGGGGAGGAATGGAAGGAGGGACTAGAACAGTTTAAAAGGAAAGGTGTAGGGCAAAAAATATACATAAACCCTTTCAAATGTATGTATACTAATGCCAGAAGCCTGACTAATAAAACTGGGGAGCTGGAATTAGTGATGTGTGAGGAGTACTATGGCATAGTGGGAATAACATAAACATGGCTGGATGATAGCTATGACTAGGCAGTTAATGTACAAGGTTACAGTCTATTTAGAAAGGATAGTCAAAACCGGAGGGGGGGGGGTATGCCTTTATGTAAAGTCCTGTCTGAAGCCCACACTCCGGGAATATATAAGTGAGGGACTTAAAACAATATTAAATTACTAATAGGAGTTTACTATAAACCAACTAATATACCACAGAGTCCACAGAAAATCTACTACTAAACGAGATAGACAAGGTGGCAAATCATAATGAGGTGGTTATTATGGGGGTTTTCAACTACCCAGATATAGACTGGGAAACTGAAACTTGTATATCTCATAAAGGAAACAGGTTCTTTGCAATAACCAAAGACAATTACCTTTCCCAACTGGTTCAGGACCCGACTAGAGTGACGGCCATACTGGACTTAGTATTAACCAATAGACCTGACAGAACAACAGACGTGCAGGTTGGGGGACACCTAGGAAATAGTGACCATAAAGTAATAACCTTCCAATTATCATTCGAAAGAGCGTTTCTACAGGAAGGAACAAAAATACCAAACTTCAAAAAAGCTAAATTTAGCCAACTAAGAGAGGCCATAGGCCTAACTAACTGGGACAAAGTCTTCAAAAATAAAAATACAGCCACAAAATGGGATATCTTTAAAAGCATCCTAAAATCCCATTGTGAGAGGTAGATACCGTATGGGAATAAAAGGTTAAGGAACAAAAAGAAACCAATGTGGATAAATAGAACTGTAAAGAAAGCAATAAATGACAAAAAGAAAGCATATAAATCACTAAAACAGGAGGGTAGCACGAAAGCACTGAAAAACTATAAGGAAAAAAATAGAACATGTAAAAAACAAATAAAAGCGGCCAAACTAGAGACCGAGAGATTAATTGCCAAAGAGAGTAAAAGTAACCCTAAAACGTTCTTCAATTATATAAATGTTAAAAAGTATAAATCTGAAGGTGTCGGCCCTTTAAAGAGTAATGAGGGGGGTAACCTTTCACTACATAATGAGGGGGGAGTTGCAGAGAGCGACGAGGAGAAAGCAAAGCTGTTAAATATTTTTTTCTCCAATGTATTCACTGAGGAAAATAAATTGTCAGATGAAATGCTGAATGTAAAAATAAATTCCCCATTAAAAGTGTCCTGTCTGACCCAGGAAGAAGTACAACAGCGACTTAAAAAGATTAAAATAGACAAATCGCCAGGACCGGATGGCATACACCCCCGTATCCTAAGGGAATTAAGTAATGTCATAGCCAGACCCTTATTTCTGATATTTGCAGACTCTATACTTACAGGGAATGTCTCACAGGATTGGCGCATAGCAAATCCGGTGCCAATATTCAAAAGGGTCCAAAAACAGAGCCTGGTAACTATAGGCCGGTAAGTTTAACATCTGTTGTAGGTAAACTGTTTGAAGATTCTCTAAGAGATGCTATCTTAGAGCATCTCAACGGAAATAAGCAAATAATGCCATATCAGCATGGCTTCATGAGGGATCGGTCATGCCAAACGAATTTAATCAGTTTCTATGAGGAGGTAAGTTCTAGACTTGACAGCGGCGAATCAATGGATGTCGTATATATGGACTTCTCCAAAGCATTTGACACTGTACCACATAAAAGGTTAGTATATAAAATGAGAATGCTCAGACTGGGAGAAAATGTCTGTATGTGGGTAAGTAACTGGCTCAATGATAGAAAACAGAGGATGGTTATTAACGGTACACACTCAGATTGGGTCACTGTCACTAGTGGGGTACCTCAGGGGTCAGTATTGCGTCCTATTCTCTTTAATATATTTATTAATAATCTTGTAGAAGGCTTGCATAGTAAAATATCAATTTTCGCTGATGACTCTAAACTGTGTAGAGTAATTAACACTGAAGAGGACAGTATACTGCTACAGAGGGATCTGGATAGATTGGAGGCTTGGGCAGATAAGTGGAGGATGAGGTTTAACACTGACAAATGTAAAGTTATGCACATGGGAAGGAATAATGCAAGTCACCCGTACATACTAAATGGTAAAACACTCGGTAACACTGACATGGAAAAGGATCTAGGAATTTTAATAAACAACAAACTAAGGCAGCTGCTGCCAAGGCCAATAAGATAATGGGTTGCATCAAATAGGGCATAGATGCCCGTGATGAGAACATAGTCCTACCACTTTACAAATCGCTAGTCAGACCACACATGGAGTACTGTGTACAGTTCTGGGCTCCTGTGAACAAGGCAGACATAGCAGAGCTGGAGAGGGTCCAGAGGAGGGCAACTAAAGTAATAACTGGAATGGGGCAACTACAGTACCCTGAAAGATTATCAAAATTAGGGTTATTCACTTTAGAAAAAAGACGACTGAGGGGAGATCTAATTACTATGTATAAATATATCAGGGGTCAGTACAGAGATCTCTCCCATCATCTATTTATCCCCAGGACTGTGACGAGGGGACATCCTCTGCATCTGGAGGAAAGAAGGTTTGTACACAAACATAGAAGAGGATTCTTTACGGTAAGAGCAGTGAGACTATGGAACTCTCTGCCTGAGGAGGTGGTAATGGTGAGTACAATAAAAGAAATTCAAGAGGGGCCTGGGTGTATTTCTGTAGTGTAATAACATTACAGGTTATAGCTACTAGAGAGGGGTCGTTGATCCACGGAGTTATTCTGATTGCCTGATTGGAGTCGGGAAGGAATGTTTTATTCCCCTAGAGTGGGGAAATTGGCTTCTACCTCACAGGTTTTTTTTGCCTTCCTCTGGATCAACTTGCAGGATGACAGGCCGAACTGGATGGACAAATGTATTTTTTTGGCCTTATGTACTATGTTACTATGTTATGGACACCTGATCAACACACTTAAATTACTGTACTTGTTTGACATCCTATTTTGAGATCATGGGTGTCAATCATGATATGGAGATAAGTCTCTTTATGTGGTTATCACAACCTCCACTCAAGATTTTGGAGTGTGTCTGTGGGAATTTCTGCCCATTCAACCTAAATTGCTTTTGGTCGGACAGGCACTGATGTTGGATAGAATGGTCTGTCTCACAAAAAGTGTTCTAATTTATGACAGTAATATTTGATGGGGTTGAATCTAGGGCTCTGGGAAATTCCACCACATCAGACTTGTCAAGCCATGTCTTTGTGGACCTCAGTTTGTGCAGAGATATAGTTGCGGGGGTTACAGGGGCATATGCCTTGGGTCCCAGTGCCAGGGGGTGACAACAATCTAGTTTTCCTTGCTCATGGCATGTACTGTACATACACATGTAGATAAAATTGTAGGTACCCTTGATTTAATACTACTTTACAACTAATGGAAATCAGACATACCTTTTGAATTGTTGTTAAACAGAATAATTTATAAAACAAACTAATGAAACTGGCCTGGACAAAAATGATGGTACCCATAACTTAATATTTTGAGGCAATCACTGAATCAAGCAATTTCTGTAACTATCAATGAGACTTCTGCAACTGCCCACAGGTATTTTGGCCCACTCCTTGAAATAAAACCTGTTTCACAGTAGGTACAATGTTCTTTTCTTTGTTTGCTTCATTCTTGCATTGGTGAACATACAGTAGAGATGATGTGACTTGCTAAAAAGCTACAGTCTAATCTATCCAAAGCACATTCTTCCATAAGCTTTGTGGCTTCTCAATTAGCATTTTGGCTAATCCCAGTTTTGTTTTTTTATGATTTGCTTTCAACACTGGTTTCCCCCTTGGTCGTCTTCCATTAAGTCCACTTTGGCTAAGACAGCAACGGATGGTGCGATCTGACACTGATGTACCTCTAATCTCTTTGGAAGTTTTTCTGGGATCTTTGGTTACCATTCGTATTATCCATCTCTTCAATTTGTCATTAATTTTCCTCTTGCAGCCATGTCCGGGGAGGTTGGCTACAGTCTCATAGACCTTAAACTTCTGAATACTATGTGCAACTGTATTCACAAGAAATTCAAGCTGTTTGGAGGTGGTCTTATAGCCTTTACGTTTAAGATGTTGGTCTATAATTCTCTTTCTGATCTCCTGAGACAACTCACTCCTTAGGTTTCTTTGGTCCATGTTAAGTGTGGTAAACACCATGATGCCAAACAATGACAGCTTTTTACCCTTTAAATAGGCAAACTGAACGATTACAAGTTTGAAGATACCTGTGATGTTAATTACAGGACACTGCTTGGTTTAACATGTCCTTATGGTCAAATTATTTCCGTTTGAATACTTCTTGTACTACAGAGAGTCTTTGCTCCCAAAGTTAATAGAGGTATGGAATTTCTCAAGATTACATGGAAGTTTACCATCCTCGCTTTGTAAAGCAAAGGTATATTGATTCTTATTGCCCTATTTCATTAATAAATATGATAAACTACTGGTGATAATTTGGGCAAGTCAATTAAGGAGGGTGATCTAAGGAATTATCCATGAGAATCAAACTGGATTTATGCCAGGGATACCAACTTCAGATAATGTTCAGAGATGTTTTATAAACCTGCTGGCCAGGCCATCTAATCCAGAATAGAGAACCATACTTGCCTTGGACACGACTAAAGCTTTTGATACAATGGAATGAATCTTTTGGTGGGATAACCTTAGAGCATGCGGGTTTTGGTCAGGGATTTTTTTCAAGGGTTGTTATTTTATACAGATTCCTTTGCTAAAGTATTAGTAAATGGGCAAATATCTAAATCCTTGAAAATATGTAGGGGTACAAGACAAGGATGCCCACTTTCTGCAATGCTTTTTGCAATATACTTGGAACCATTGGCCACCTGCCACTGTGCAGTTCACTGTGACACTTGTTGCTACTATGCTGGATGCCTCTGTGTGCCTGTTCAATCTCCAGGTTGGCTATGTGCAGGGTGTATGTTCCTGACCTGGGTGTTTGCTATTGTACCCTGATCTGTGTGGTTGTATGGTAATTCATTGATGTCACCATGCCTCGATGTCTTTGGCCTTGTCTGACTGGGAACTCCATGCATCCATTCCGCATGGGTTCCGGTGCCATGTCCATGTAGCTCTGCCTGTGACCACCATTCATCCGTTCCGCATGGGGTCCAGGCATCTGTCTTTGCCCGCCTGTGTTTTAGCATGTTTTTGTGTCTGAACAGTGTTCTATGTTTCTGGTTGTTTTGGGTTCCAGTTCCTGTTTTGCTTTTGTGCCTGGACCACTTGTGTTATTCACCAGTGTCAGTTACCTTGCAGATTTTGGCCAAGTGCACCACGACTATACCAGGAGGTAGCGACCTGGTGAACCCTCGAGAAAGTCTATCCCCACCATCAGAGGTACTGTGAATATCTGGGGTTCACTCTAACGCCCTTAGAGTTTAGCCCGAAATCAAATCGGTGCACTTGGTCCAGTGGTGATCCATCTGTTTATCTTGACTGTTTGTCCAGGATTATGTCTTTTGTGTTTGGTTATGTTTAATAAAGGATTTTTTTTGTCTTTACTGATCTGTTTTCTTGGTTTGTGTATTCTTGTGATATGTTCAGGGGTTCTGTTGACCACTAGAATATGGCACGACCAGTATTAGACAGGATGTTCTGATAGTTTTCAGATTTGTGAAAAAATTTCCCTATATGGAGATGATATTATGCTGTTTTTGGTCTCCTATACATCAGTTTTGGGTACTGGTGGTGGATCATATATCTCAGATTTTCTGTATTACGTTAGATATTAATTTGAAAATTTGTATTGTATATGAAAAAAATATAAGGATCTTTTGGTGATTAGAAAACTTTTGTAATATGCTAGACTATGTATTGTGGATCAATAAACAGGCACCAAAATTCAGATGTGGATCAGATATCGTAATTGTACCAGCCACTGTGAAACATATGCTTTTGTGTAAGGGATGTAATGGAGATTATTGTGAAAGAAACTTCTTATATGTACTTTGTAATTATGAAATTGTTTTGAATAGTTAAAGGGGTTGTCCCAGACATATTTTCTTCTTCACCCCTCCGCCACCTCTGAGATGAACATTGGAGCATTTCTTGCTCCAATGCTCTCCCTTGCCCTGCGCTTTATTGAGATCCAGTGACATACAGGACTCACCATGGGTAAGCCAGGTGGAGGCTTTCGCCTAGCAGTGTTGCCAGTGACATCAGCAGCAGTAGTGGGCTGGCTTTAGCGCTGCCCTAGCCTGTAAAACGGCTAGGACAGCACTAAAGTCCACCTATTAATGACGGTAATGTCAGTGGCAACAGTGCTAGGTGGAAGCCTCCGCCTAACAATGTAAAAATAAACAGCCCTTGCCCTGCGTGATCCAGTGCAGGACAAGGCAGAGCATCCGAGCTTGAAATGAACTGATGCTCATCTCAGAGGGGCCAGAGGTGTGAATAAGGGGATATGTCCAGGTTCAGCTCTGAAAAAGGACAACCCCTTTACCCCTCAAGGACACTTGCTGTACATGTATGTCACAGCTGGAAGTGACTTAAGGACCAGCGACGTACATGTATGACGGGCTGATCGGGCGGGTGCAGGAGCTGCGCCCACCTGATCAGTGGCATGAACCCGTCAGTCACTGACAGCTGGGTCCCTGCTGCATACGCCGGTATCAGTGAAGACAACGATGCCAGCGTATTAACCCCTTGTATGTCACGGTCAAAGCTGACCACGGCATGCAGAGGATTAGCGGAGGGTAAAGGTGCCCTCCGCATCTCCATTGGGTCCCGCGCTGCAGTGCCGGGGACCCGATGGCAGAGAAGGCAAGCCCGATGCCTTCCATAGGCATCGGGGCTTGCCTCCTACGGAAGCCTGTGAAATCCAGCCCTTAGGCTGGGTCTCACAGGCAGGCTGTCAGCATAAAAGCTGACAGCCAATGCATTACAATACTGGTTGTATTGTAATGCATTGCAGAGGGGATCAGACCCCAGAAGTTGAATTCCTATACTGGGACAAAAATAAAAAGTAAAAAAAAAGTGTTTTCATAATAAAAAAAAATTAATTTCAAGTAAAAAAAAAAAAGAAATTACCAAAATAAAACACATAAAATTGTGAAAAAAATTGAAAAAAAATATTAAAACAGACATATTGGGTATTGGAGTCCATAACGACTGGCTCTATAAAAATATCACATGATCCACCCCCTCACCTGAACGCCGTAGAAAAAATAATAAACTGTGCTAAAACAACAATTTTTTTGTCACCTTACATCACAAAAAGTGCAACACCAAGCGATCATAAAGGTGTATACCCCCCCTAAAATAGTACCAATCAAACCGTCACCTCATCCCGCAAAAAATGAGCCCCTAGATAAAACAATCAGGCTAAAAATAAAAAAGCTATGGCACCCAGAATATGGAGACACTAAAACATAAATTTTCTTTTGTTTCAAAAAAGCATTTATTGTGTAAAACTTAAAGGGGTTCTACAGTTATTTTAAACTGATGATCTATCCTCTGGATAGATCATCAGCATCTGGTTGGCGGGGGTCCGACACACGGGACCCCTGCCGATCAGCTGTTTGAGAAGGCAGCGGTGCTGGCAGTAGTGCCGCGGCCTTCTCACCGTTTACCGCAGGCCCAGTGACGTCACGACTAGTATCAATGGCCAGGGCGGGGCTAAGCTCCATTCACTATGCAAAACTGAAACAAACAACCAAAAATGTAAACGTATTAGGTATTGTCACTTCCGTAACAACCTGCTCTATAAAAATAGCACATGATCTAACCTGTCAGATGAACATTGTAAAAAATAAAAACGGTGCCTAAACAATATTTGTCCATCCAGTTCGGCCTGTCATCCTGAAAGTTGATCCAGAGGAAGGCAAAAAATCCCTGTGAGGTAGAAGCCAATTTTCCCCACTTAAGGGGGAAGAAATTCCTTCCCGACTCCAATCAGGCAATCAGAATAACTCCCTGGATCAACGACCCCTCTCTAGTAGCTATAGCTTGTAATATTATTACACTCCAGAAATACATCCATGACCCTCTTGAACTCTTTTAGTGAACTCACCATCACCACCTCCTCAGGCAGAGAGTTCCATAGTCTCACTGCTCTTACCGTAAAGAATCCTCTTCTATGTTTGTGTACAAACCTTCTTTCCTCCAGACGCAGAGGATGTCCCCTCGTCACAGTCCTGGGGATAAATAGATGATAGAAGAGATCTCTGTACTGTCCCCTGATATATTTATACATAGTAATTAGATCTCCCCTCAGTCGTCTTTTTTCTAAAGTGAATAACCATAATGTTGATAATATTTCAGGGTACTGAATATAGAGTGTAATATATAGCAACCAAAAAATCATATGTACCCTAAAATAGTACCAACAAAACTGCGACCTTATCCCGTAGTTTCCAAAATAGGGTCACTTTTTTAGAGTTTTTACTCTAGGGGTGCATCAGGGGGTCTTCAAATGTGACATGGCAACTTATTAAACTAATTATCCCAGTGAAATCTGCTCTCCAAAAACCATATTGCGTTCCTTTCCTTCTGCACCCTGCCGTGTGCCCGTACAGCAGTTTACGATCACATATGGGATGTTTCTGTAAACTACAGAATCAGGGCAATAAATATTGAGATTTGTTTGACTGTTACCCCTTGCTTTGTTACTTGAAAAAATTGATTAAAATGGAAAATCTGCTAAAAAAGTTAAATTCTGAAATTTCATCTCCATTTTCCTTTAATTCTTGCGGAACACCTAAAGGGGTAACTAAGTTTAAAATCAGTTTTGAATACCTTGAGGGTGTAGTTTCTAAAATGGGGCCATTTATGGGTGGTTTCTATTATGTAAGCCCCACAAAGTGACTTCAGGCCTGAACTGGTCCTTAAAAATGGGGTTTTGGAAATTTTCGTAAAAATGTTAAGATTTGCTTCTAAACTTCTAAGCCTTGTAACATCCTAAAAAAGAAAATATCATTTACAAAATGATCCAAACATGAAGTAGACATATGGGAAATGTAGAGTAATAACTATTTTAGGAGGTATCACTATCTGTTTTAAAAGCAGACATATAGAAATTTTGAAAATTGTTAAATTTGGTACTTTTTTATAAATAAAAATGAAATATTTTGACTCAAAATTACCACTGTAATGAAGTACAATTTGTGACGAGAAAACAATCTCAGAATGACCTGGATAAGTAAAAGCGTTTTAAAGTTATCGCCACATAAAGTGACACATGTCAGATATGCAAAAAATGGCCTGGTCCTTAAGGTGAAAAATGGCAGGGTCCTGAAGGGGTTAATAAAGATTCAATAATAAAAATATTTTCAAGCTCTTCTAGGAGTACCATCATTTTTGTCCAGACCAGTTTCATTAGTTTATTTTTTTTATTATTATTCTGTCGAACTACAATTCAAAAGCAATGTCTGATTTTCATAGTTGATTTTCAGTAATTTTTTTTTATTATTACTTTTGCCAGTTTCAAGTTATTTCGGTGACCATTGCGGGTTTTTCTTTCCTTAATGGAAAGGTACCAACAGCAAACTAAACCACCAAGTGCCTTCCAAACCATCGCCACAGAATTGGGAGTATAGAACTGTCTACAATATTTTTGTATGTCATAGCATTAACATTACCATTCACTGGAAATAGCTCAAACCCTGAAGATTATACCATACTATTAGCGCTTCTCCACTACATTTTACAGTACACAATTACATACGTGTAGGTTGAATAAAAAACACATGTTCATCACGTTTAGTTCAATTAAACATCAGTTGCTAAAAAATGTATAACTAGTTAATGACAGTTACTATTAGACAAGCAGCTAGCCCTTTTAAAGGTTGATATCTCCCTATGAGGTTGTCAATGGCAGGCTATACACCACTCAGCCAACGCTTGGTTGTGCATATACTGATCTTAGACTTATGTGCAGCTGCTTGACCTCGGAAACCTGTTTAATGAGGCCTCCGACTCCTAGTACTTCAGTGGATGTCACTTGCAGAGACAGTTTCTGAGTGATGCAATGGAAGATAGGCGACTTTCACACACCATTTGCTTTAGCACTTAGCAGCCCGTTTCTGTGAGATTTGCTTTATGACTGAGCTGTTGTTTCTTCTAGATGCTTCCACTTCACAATAATAGCACTTGATGGCAGGTCACCGCGGCAGATGTAGCAGATGTAGATTCCAAATTTTAATGACTTGTGGCAAACATAGCATCCTCCACTCTGTCACTTATAAAGGGCATCTGTCAGCAGACTTGCACCTATGACACTGGCTGACCTGTTACATGTGCACTTGGCAGCTGAAGGCATCCGTGTTGGTCCCATGTTCATATGTGCCGGCATTGCTGAGAAAAATTATGCTTTAATATATGCAAAAGAGCTTCTAGGAGCAACGGGGGTGTTACCGTTACACCTGGAGGTTCTGTTCTCTCTGCAACTGCCACTGCCACTCCCTCAGAGCCTCTAGGTGTAATGGCAATGCCCTTGTTGCTCCGAGAGACTCATTTGCATATATTTAAGGGGTTCCCCGGGCTTTTTCTTCAGGATAGGTCATCAACATCAGATCAGGGGGATCTGACATCTGGCACCCCTGCCGATCAGCTATATGAAGGAAAGGCGCGCAGCAGTGTACACGTGCCGTCTCCCTTCTCTCTTCCTGCTCGCTGCTGCTATGTCTATGATGAGCAGGAAGCTAAAAGGGAGACGGCACGTGTACACTGCTGCGCGCCTTTCCTTCATACAGCTGATCAGCGGGGGTGCCGGGTGTCATGATGCAGCTTCACAAGGTTACACACAATAGTAGTTCAGCTCTGCTGATTACATCTGCTACATCCCTTTTGTTTCTATTTTATGTCAGGCATGTAGCTGTGGACATGTTCGTGCATATCTATGTATATTAATCTTACCGTAATCCTCAGGATAATGTCGCCAAGAAGCGCAGATGCTGCCGTTCATCCATAAGGCAAAAGAGAAAAAGTAATAATTACAGAGGAAAATATCAATTACAAGTTGTACGTCTTTAACATTCGTAGCATTAGGTATTCAGATTTCAGTTTAGACTTCTCTAATATTCATGTTTGTCGTTCTTCATCATACATAATTTATTGACTACTTGATTAAAGGGCTGGTAGCACAGGAGATAATCAGTAGGAGGTGGTCTCTAAACATAAAATATATGCCGTCCATAAAGTCATGGAATTTTTTAGCATACCCTGTGTTATAATGCCTTGTGAACTTCAAGAGCCCTGCTCACTGCCAGTGAATGAAAAATGTCTGGAGAGGGAAAGAAAACTGGGAATTTGCTGGCGGCACTGCAGAGAGAAGAGTTTGAGTGCCAAGATGAAGGAGCTTTGTTGGTGACAATCAACGCATTTCGGGATCAGATTGATCCCTTAGTCAGGTAAGTGCACCGTTATCCAAGGGGTTATCCAAACTATAAAACGTGCTTACCCCAATGTCTGGGCCCGTCATATAGGTTATACTTACCCCGCTCCCCAGGACTATCCTTTCTGAACTAGTACTGCTCTCTGCTGTAGTGTTGTTGCATTGTATCAGTCTATGCCGCCCACTGTAAAGTATACACAACAGGAGCAGTTCTCTGCCACAGATGTCAGAAGATCCACCTGTGAGCCCAGGTTGTATAATGGTAGTGCACACTCACAATAAGCCTTAATGACCACTGGGGGCCCCACTGATTGCAAGAATGGTCACGCATGTGCGTTTGTACTCAACTATCTCTAGGAGTCCCAAAGATTGAATGGAACGGCTGTGCACATACGAGACCCCTGCTCCATTCAAATGGGTGAACACAGGGCCCCCGTTCTCGAGAACCTGTGGCTAGGGCATACATTTTCTTTAATGGGATAACCCCATTGGAGGGGTTTTCTAGAGGAAATATCTTATGTAAAAACAGGGTGAGACTTAAAAACAAAGCATCTTTACGCACCTCACTGATCCCCTGCTATTCGGCTGCTGCTCCAGTCTCCACTCCTATCCACTTCCTAGTTTCGGCCTTGACATGCTGGAAACAGCTTGGACTGCTCGCTCAGATAACCCTTGGCTTATGGGGGTCACTGCTTCAGCTACATTAATGCATGCTCAGTACTGCCAATGGTGACACCAAATGAGTGATTTGTATATCCATCTCCTGTTCTGCACCCACAAACTGCCCCTGGACTGAACGGAGAGCCCTGCCGAGCACGTAATGGAGAGTACTCCATGGGAGTAATAGTAACATAGTAACATAGATTGTAAAGCTGAAAAGAAGCATCTGTCCATCCAGTTCAGAGGTAGAAGCTAATTTTCCTGATTTTAGGGGGAAAAAATTCCTTCCCAACTCCAATCAGACAATCAGAATAACTCCCTGGATCAACGACCCCTCTTTAGTAACTATAACCTGTAATATTATTAAGCTCCAGAAACACATCCAGGCCCCTCTTGAATTCCTTTATTGTACCCACAATCACCACCTCCTCAGGCAGAGAGTTCCATAGTCTCACTGCTCTTACCGTAAAGAATCCTCTTCTATGTTTGTGTACAAACCTTCTTTCCTCCAGACGCAGAGGATGTCCCCTCATCACAGTCACAGTCCTGGGGATAAATAGATCATGGGAGAGTCCACCCTTTCCAGTTATTACTTTAGTTACTGTGAACCCTAGCTCTGTTATTTCTTTCTTGTCCAAAGAAGCCCGAAATTGTATTCAGCACTCCATGAGTGGTCTCACTGGTGATTTGTAAAGTGGCAGGACTATGTTCTCACCACGGGCATCTATGCCCCTTTTGATACAACCCATTATCTTATTGGCCTTGGCAGCAGCTGCCTGACACTGGTTTTTACTGCTTAATTTGCTGTTCACTAAAATTCCTAGATCCTTTTCCATGTCAGTGTTACTGAGTGTTTTACCATTTAGTATGTACGGGTGACTTGCATTATTCCTTCCCATGTGCATAACTTTACATTTATCAGTGTTAAACCTCATCTGCCACTTCTCTGCCAAAGCCTCCAATCTATCCAGATCCCTCTGTAGCTGTATACTGTCCTCTTCAGTGTTAAAGGGGTTGTCTCACTTCAGCAAATGGCATTTATCATGTACAGAAAGTTAATACAAGGCACTTACTAATATATTGGGATTGTCCATATTGCTTCATTTGCTGGCTTGAGCCATTTTTCCATCACATTTATATACTTCTCATTTCCATGGTTATGACCACCCTGCGCTCCAGCAGTGGTGGTCATGACTGCAAACTATAGAAAAATGTGCTGGCCTCTTTGGTGTCCAGAACGATAGGAGTGCACATAGGCCAGATCTTTTTTCTTATAGTGTGCAAGCACAGCCACTGCTGATGGAATACAGGGTGGTCATAACCATGGAAATGAGATGTGTATAATGTGATGGAAAAATGAGTCTAGCCAGCAAATTAAGCTATATGGACAATCACAATACATTAGTGTCTTGTAGTAACTTTCTCTATATGATAAATGCAACTTGCTGAAGTGTAATTACTTTACACAGTTTAGTATCATCAGCAGAAATCTCTACAAGATCATTAATGAATATATTGAAGAGAATGGGGACCGATACTGACCCCTGTAGTACCCCACTAGTGACGGGGACCTCTACTAGCATTCCCAGGCCTGGTTTGTGAGGGCACAGCAGGGGAAAGGTGTTGAGAATTAACATATAAATTACAGATCTGGTGTCAGAAGCGGCAGTGCTATGAATGTACTAATGTAGTTAGTAGGGATTGTCAGCTCTGACAGTCTCCATTTAAATACCTCATGTCCCTGTGCTTTGCTGAAAAGAATATTCCAGTCAGATAAGTTCTTCAGTTCGCCCGGGCAAAGAAGGATACATCATTTTGCTCTTGTTGGCCACGGATCAGGACTACAAGAGGCAATTGTCTACTTTATTCCACTACAGGTGATATTTCGGCCATAACTGCCACAATGAAACACTGCCTGCATTACATTCATGTACCATTATAGAATGAAGCTCTACATTGTAACTTGAAATGAAGTCCTGTGCTTATTTCTTCTTGGACTTCCTTTGGGGAATAGAAGGTGCCCCTCTGGCTTGTAGACAGTCGAAAGTGGGGATTGGCAGTCCAGGACACTGCTAGTGCCCCTGCTAAACTGCACAGACTGATTGTGAAAATGTGATGCTGATAACATAGTGCATTAGATGTCATATGTTGTATTTTACATCTGCATATACCTGTCTTTAAATATGAATGTTTAATGAACATCCAATGGCTTTTTATAGAGAGAATAATTTCATCAAAGATTTCCCACAACTGGCAGATGGACTTCTTGTAATCCCACTTCCGGTGGAAGAACAGTGTAGAGGTGTTCTATCTGAGCCACGGCCGGACATACTGCTGCTTACAGGTCAGTGCCGAGAGCAGCTGCATTGTCTAATAAGCACTTTTGTCAGTGGCCTATATGTTCTAATAACAAAGCTCAATATATTGATGAATACACGGCAGACAAAAACTCCACTATGTCTGTGTTCACACTGTGTTTTGGCTCTATGTTTGGTGTAGAAGATGGGAAGTTCTCCTGACGTCAGTCTAATGTTCTACTGAGCTTTGTGTCATCCAGTTGGTCAGTACATGTCTATACTACAAGTTGTGTCTTGGACATTAGCAAGTCATGAGGACATAAAATATTAATAAGGACCACTACACCAATAAAACAACATGTATAGTAGTTAAAGGGTTATTCCCATCTTGTACTTTCATTATGTAAAGTTACCGAAATAGCCGAGTTGACCGTATTCCACAGTTTCTGTATACCCATACCAGTGAACCACGTAACCCAGCAAGCTCCACCCCCAGCCGATGCCTACTGTAGTTATTCCAATCCTAACCACGAATGGCCAAGATGCAAATACATTTTTATAGAATGAAATGTCTAAGATGGGACCAGATCCATAACTAGAAATGACTGGGCCCAATAGCAAATTTTAGAATACCCCCCCCACACACACCCCAGCAACTTCTCCTCAACCTGCATATAGCGTGGTATCACCTTGTGACCAGACCCACGGCGGTGATCATATTTACCTGACCCCCACCGCTAGGTTCTGGCTCCACCATGGCTCTTCAGGCCCTGGGTCTCCCCGCATCCATTTTGATGTGGGGTACGTGACCGCAGCAGCCAATAGCGGAAGTGACGGGGCATGAATCACAAGAGTGACTCCCAGCATTTCTAGGGTGTTTTTTTTGGATATCAGGGGTCATTACGGAACAGAGGTATAAGAGGAGGGAACTAAAACTCCCAGCATGTTTAGACTGTTATTATAGGGCAGGGGTGCACAACTTTTTTCTGTTTGGGAGCCACATTGTCAGACTGAAGGAAACCCAAGGGCCGAAAATAAACATTAAAGGGGTATTACCGACTGGAATACTGTATTTATGGCATATTGTGCATACAGTATATACTATAAATGCCTGGTTACACCTCCAATATTCCCATCTAATGGGAGAATACATGAAAAATGCATGTAAGCAGCCACAAGACATAGACATACATGTCACCAGATGGTTGGGGGCTGCACAGAATGATATTGAGGGCAGCATGTGGCCCCCGGACCGCAGGTTGTGCATCCTGTTATAGGGCATCAGTAGACTAGCTGTCCAAGTGCCCTGCAGCGGGCCATGGAGCAACTGTTATGGCTGCTACGGTGATAGTTATGCCCCTGGATGGGGATGAATCAGTTACTAATCTACAAATTTCTTTCATATTACATTTTCTTTGGCACACTAACCAATCTGTTCCTGTGACGTAAGCCACAAATATGATGATTGCCAACATCACTTCCCACAGAGCGGGCATGGCTTTTGTGGTAGACAGCAGCCCTCTCACCAGCAAACTCTTATGTTGGCCAGCTGATTAGATTATGCATTTGATGACGATTGCAGCACTTATAGGATTTTAACTCACTTTGCCCACACTCCATCAACCCCAGTGAGTCGATTTACACTGTGAACCCAGGGCCATGCTACTGTCCAGTAATAAGCTGATGTAGGCAAAAAAATAGTTTTTTGGGCAGCACATCTCATGTAAATAGAAGATGTGTTGCTGAAATATGCAAATTGTATGGGGACGAGGGTTCATCCTCATACAGTACGATGCTTTCCCATTAAAATGTCCTAAATGAGTGTTGATTGGCATGCTAGCGTCAATCGGTGCTTGTTTATGGGCATACTACTAGTTTATGAATGGATTGCCAACAGTATGCAATAAAGGTCCATCTGGGTGTTACCAGTTGTGGGGGTGTTACCAGTTCTGTGGGTGTTACCATTTGAGAGTGTGTCCCTGCCACCATCCAATCATTGCTGCCAGTGGTAGACCCCCCCCGTCCCCAACTGGTAACAGCTGGGAATTCATTCATAAATGTCTTATTCATTTAGAATAGATGCTCCAGAATATTTTTTACATGGGGAATGAAAGTAATTGCTAAAAACAGACATGTCAGGAGAAGTAACAAGACCTCTTTAAATTCAATTCCAATTACAAAAAAAAAATGAGTGTGCTATGTAAAATTTAAGCAAATACAAATAAATCCAGAATGCAATGATTTGCTAATCTTATAGGCCCATGTTTTATTCACAATAGATCACATATAAAATGTTGAACGTGAGATACACTCATTTAGAAATTGATGGCAGCAATGCAGTTGGGACAGGCCATGTCTACCATCGTGCAGCCTCCTCTCTTCTTTTAACAACAGCCTGTAAACGTCAGGAAAGTGTGGAGATCAATTGCAGGAGTTTTTGGAGAGGAATGCTGCCCCATTCTTGTCTGATGTAGGATTCTAGCTGCTCAACAGTCGGTCTTCTTTGCTGGATTTTTCATTTTATGATGTGCCAAATGTTTCCTATTGGTGAAAGGCAGGGACGGCAGGCGGCCAGTTCAGTACCCAGTCTCTTCTTCTGTGAAGCCATGCTGTTGTGATAGATGCAGTATGTGGTTTAGTATTGTCTTGCTGAAATATGCAAGGCCTTCCCTGAAAGAGACGTTGTGTGGATGGGAACATATGTTGTTCTAAAACCTTGATAGTGTGTTTCCAGATGTGTAAGCTACTCATGCCATTGATGATGCAGGCTTTTGAACTGTGTGCTGATAACAATGGTCCCTCTCCTCCTAAGTTCGCTGGTTTCAAATTTTTATTTATCTGACTACAGAACAGTTTTTCATTTTGCCTCAGTCTGTTTTAAATGATTCTCTTAATTTTTTGGATGATGTTATGTATTGTAGATGATGGGATATACAAAGTCTTCATAATTTGATGTTGAGGATCATCTTTTTGAAACTGTTCCACAACTTTTAGACAGTTTTTCTCAGACTGATGAATATCTGCCTTTCCCTTACGTCTAACCACCAGCACAAATGGGGTTAACCACCCCCTGTGGACTGGTAGGACCGGCGGAATGTTTGATGAGCCCAAGCATAATAACTCAATTTAGGCAATTAAGTATCCCCTTAAAAGGAGGAAGTCAACCCCCAGCCCATTGTGTTTTTTTCTGTCCTCCCGGACAGGTGGACTAGACGGTTGACCCCCCCCCTTTTTTTCTGAAAGTGCTGGGATCCTTATTTCTTTGGGTACCGCTGTTGCCCCCCTTTTGCCTATTTACCTCTTTAGTGGCCGACGGCTTATCTGCTGCCAGGCCCCGCGCTGTTGCGCCTGGCTGAGGTAGGTTGGCGGCGTCCTCGTTCCAGTTTTTCGGTCCCTGGGTGCCGCCATCTTCCGGAAGTGACGCAGGGTTTCTCCGTCGCGTCACTTCCGGGTATTTAGTTGCAACGCGATTTTTTTTACGTTTTTCTCTGGCAAATTTTATTCATTTTATTCGCATGTTTTCCTCCTGTTGGAGGATTTTTCAGTGACCTGTGCTTTTTAGGGATTTTAGTTAAATCTATAGATTTTTCCTCTGTGGGAGGGCGAGGGGGTTGGCTGATCCCTCCCCTTCCCCTATTTAAGGAATAACCAGCAAACAATGAAGCTGACTTTCGTATATATGAAAATCCCAAAAACTTTATTGTAAATATATATGAACAATACATACATGTTTCATAAAAAAGGCAGCAAAAGGCGGGACACACAGATGAGGAGCAGGACCAAAGGAGAGGCCGGGAGATCAGTGCACGAAAAAACTGGGAAAAAGAATGCTAGCTGAAAGAGCATACCTCAGAACCTCATGGCAGCAACGCCCCAAACAAAATGCAAAGGAGGCGATTATAGAGATTGAGGTTAAGATGAAAGAAACTAAATTAGACATACCCTGAGTGGTGCAAAGATCTCTCAGCCGAATCCCGACCCAACGCCGTTTCGCCAGGAGACCTGGCTTCCCTGGAAGAAGCAGTCCTCCCAGAAACCTTCCCCATTCCTCGGCCTCATCTACCTGTCGGGGGTCGTCTATCCCACTTCAGGGAAGAGTGGATCCGAGAGATCTCGGATCCCTGGGTTCTAAACATAATTTCCGAGGGATATCTAATCAACCTCTCCTCTATTCCTCAAGACAGGTTTGTCAAGACCAACCTTCTACAAGCTACCAGGCAGGCGATCCTGGAGTCCTACATTCAGAACTACATCTGCAAGGGGGCTCTGGAGGAGGTTTCGGCAGGAGAACGGGGCCTAGGGATCTATTCACCAGTTTTTCTGGTTCCCAAAGCTTCAGGAGATCTCCGGATGATTATCGATCTGAGGTATTTCAATCGGTTCATAAGGAAGGTGAAGTTTCGTATGGAAACTGTCAGGTCAGTAGTTCACGTCCTCAATCCTGGGGACGTGATGGCAACCCTGGACCTCAAGGATGTATATCTGCACATCCCGATCCAGGAAATATCTCAGGATCGCGGTGTCACGAGGGTGTCAAGAGCCACGTCTGACTACGTTATACCCGGGGTCAGGAAGTCGCAGCGGGTGGCTGTGCGCTCTATCTCTAAATATTGCGCTGTTACCTAATGGTAGCTTTCTGTGTTTGCCTTGCAATCCTTTTTGTCTCACTCAAGGATCCGTAGCTTCTTCTCCTCAGCTGTTTCTTGTCCGGCACTCCCAACCTCCTTATATTCCCCTCTCCCACTTCTCTGGTTGCCAGATATAGAGCTTCCTGCCTGGACTTCTATACTGACCCACTGGAGCTGTGTAGCTGTTATTCCTGGTTGTCGTACCAGAGCATTACCCTCCGGATCCCTGTTGGTCTTTTGCTGTCCGCTGTTGTCGCCCACCTGGGATTATATGTTTCGTCAATATTGTCTGTCCTCTCCCTGGTGTTTTCCTTTAGTCTTAGTGGTGCAGACTAGTGTTCCCACCGCCCTATTCACTACTTAGGGCTCATCTTAAGGAAAGTCAGGGTTTAGGCACGTGATCGGCGTACGGGTGAAAAACCCGTCTAGGGACGTCAGGGCAGTCAGGTGCCAGCCTCAAGGTGAGTTAGGGGTCACCATCTTTCCCTCTCCCTTGGACAGGGCCTTCCCTTTTCCCTCCCTTTGCGTCACGTATGTGATTGGCACGCCGGTCGTGAAACGCGGTCCAAGTTTCCGGGGTAGTTAGGCATCTTCAGTTTGTTGCCCTTCCCTTTGGCATTTCTTCTGCCCCTCACACTTTTACCAAGGTGGTGGTTTCTGTGAGCATTCCTTATCTGGACGACTGGCTTTTGAAAGCCTCTTCTCTAACGGTCCTATCTCAACATCTTCAAGTAGCAATCTCCTTTCTATTCCGCTTAGGTTGGATCGTCAACTGGCAGAAGTCGAACGTGAGCCCGTCGACTTCAGTAAGATATCTAGGCTTCATAATCGACTCCGCTGGGATGTCTCTCCAGTTGACCCCAGAAAGAAGATCCCGGATTCAGAACACGGCAGAATTCCTTTCCGTTCCCTGGCGAGTCCCAGTCCGGACTCTCATGAAGATGTTGGGGCTCATGTCAGCGTCTGCGGAAGTAGTCCCTTGAGCTTTATGGCCTCTCCGTCCTCTACAGTCGGAGGTCCTCTCCAAATGGGATGGCAGCCCTACCGGGCTAAGCTCCCTGTGCTCCCTGTCTTGGCGAACTCGGTATTCCCTCAGATGGTGGTGCCATCTTTTAGATGGGAAGTCTATGACCCAGCCAACCTGGATCATATTGACAACAGATGCGTCCCAAGTAGCCTGGGGCGCTCACCTAGACGACACTCCAGTTCACGGAACCTGGTCTCCTCAGGAGCGGCTCCTCTCATCCAATCTCTGCGAGATTCGAGCAATCTGGCTAGCCCTCCTTCACTTCGCCCCTCAGGTCCGGGGCAAAGCGGTGAAAGTCCAGTCAGACAATATGACTGCGGTAGTGTACATCAACAAGCAGGGAGGCACAAGATCACTTCCCCTCCTATCAGAGATTGGGGTGATTCTGGATTGGGCAGAGTCGAACCTTTCCCACTAATCTGCAATCCACATTCGAGGCTCCCTCAATATGATAGCGGATCGGCTGAGCCGCGGTCTTCCAACAGTGGAGTGGTCTTTACATCCGGAGATATTCAAGCAGATAGTTCTCAAGTGGGGGATGCCAGAGGTGGATCTCATGGCAACAAGGTTCCACGGCAAGGTGGAGAGGTTTTGCTCCCTTTACAGTGAGGACAACCCCCTGGCGATAGATGCTCTGTCAATATCCTTGAGGTTCAGGCTGGCTTACATATTCCCTCCGTTTTCCATGATTCCGAGGGTATTGATGAAAATCCGTCAGGATCAGGCCTCGGTGATAACCATCATACCGTTTTGGTTGAAAAGATCCTGGTTTACCCAGCTCACTCAGATGAGTCGAGGACAATATTTGAGGCTCTTCTCGCAGCAGACCTTGGTGTTGTGGGATACTCACCTCTGCTCAGATCTGCACAGATTCAACCTGACAGCCTGGAGGTTGATCAGTCCCTTACCAGAGTAGAAGGGCTTACAGAGTTGGTCCTGAGAACGGTGTCTCATTCTAGAGCGGACTCTACCAAGAGAGCCTAATTCTCGTATTATGAGGATATTTTCATCCTGGTGTACCTCAAAGGAGGTGGCGTCTGCAGATCTGCCCCTCTCTGCTATCCTTCAGTTGCTGCAAGACGGCCTTGATAGGTAGGGGCCTTGTCCCTTCTACTCTGAGGGTTCAAGTTTCAGCCATCTCAGCTTGCCTCAACAGGCCTTTTTCTCAGGACCCGCTCATCAAATGGTTCCTTAAAGGAGCTGAAAGATTAAAGCCTACAGTACTGAGACCCATTCCTCAATGGTATTTATCAGTAGTTCTCAGGGGGTTAGCATCTCCCCCCTTTGAACCATTAGAGGAGGTGGATTTTAAGTTTGTCACTTGGAAGCTTGTGTTTCTCCTTGCAGTGACTTCGGCCAAGAGGGTATCTGAGCTTCAAGCTCTCTCAGCACATGAGCCCTATACGATCTTTTTACATGACCAGGTCCTTCTTAGATTCTTCCCGTATTTTAGGCCTAAAGTTCCTTCCTTCCTGAACATCAACCAGGTTATATCCCTCCCGGTTCTGTCAACATCTTCCACCTCCTCCGAGGAACCTATTAGACATCCGCTGGACGTCTTGAAATGTCTCCGGATCTATATGGATAGATCAAAGGAGTTCAGGAAAGATGAAAATCTTCTAATCCTGTTTGCCGGTAAGTTTAAAGGCTGTAAGGCATCCAAACCTTCCATCAGTCGGTGGATTATAGAGGCTATTAGAGAAGCCTTTGTTTTCCAATCTCTGGATCCTCCGGAGTTTGTAAAGGCCCACTCTACTAGAGCTGTGGCTACTTCTTTTGCCGAGAGGAGTCTTCTGCCTCTCGACATGATTTGTAAAGCTGCCTCCTGGAGCTCTGAATCGACATTCATATCCCATTATAGACTAGATGCCAGACTAGCTGAGTTTTCGGCTTTTAGGCAGACTATTCTTAGTTCTGCCAGGCAGGAAGGCCCTCCCTAGCGGTTTCTTCTTGCTATCTCCCCATCTGTGCTGCTGGTAGGACGTAAGGGAATTGTTAATTTCTAACGATAATTTGTTTTCCCTTAGTCCTAACAGCAGCACACAAATATCCCACCCTAGTAAGTCTAGTTTTTTTCTTGCTATAAACACAGTGGGCTGGGGGTTGACTCCCTCCTTTTAAGGGGATACCTAATTGCTTAAATTGAGTTATTATGCTTGGGCTCATTAAACATTCCGCCGGTCCTACCAGTCCACGGGGGGTGGTTAACCCCATCTGTGCTGCTGTTAGGACTAAGGGAAAAAACTTATCGTTAGAAATTAACGATTCTTTGCTTCTGAAAGACTCTGCCTCTCTAACATGCTCTTTTTATACCCAGTCATTCCTCCAGATGTTTTTTATTAGCATCACTTACTTTTTCAGCTTTTTGTTGCCCTTATTACAACTTTTTTGAGATGCGCTGCTGTCATAAAGTTTTAAATGAGTTAATTTATTTTCATGAAATGGCAAAATTTCTCACTTTCAACATCTGATATGTGTTCTATGATCTATTGTGAATAAAATACGGGCCTTTGAAATTTGTAAATCATTGCATTCTTTTTTTGGAATTGAGGTTGTATTGACTGAAGGTCTTCATCAATCTTTAACTTCCTCAAGGTCTGACTGTTTGCTGACTGCTGATCCATTGTAGGCACCAGGTATATGCTGGATTATTAGAATACTATAATCTGTCTATAAACTAGACTGGCAGCAGAACCAATCCAAAACATTGAGTCCACCATAGCCTTGATGTGACCACCATGCACCATCATTTTTGGGGGGCTGTAGCCCAGCAATATTGACATCCACTCCACATTTCTCAGTTACCACAAAGTGAAAATGGAACTTACTAATATGTACTTGGTTCTAACGTGACAATGAAGACATCCACACAAGACGTTACTCATTACTAGATGATCTTTGCAGTCTTGAATAACCGTCATTAGGAAAAACTAATAATTATGTACATGAACAGGAACCATAAGTCTGATTTCTTGCAACCACCTTGGAAATCCGTTATATATTCTCAATCGAGCAGCATCACCTCTCCATGATGTAGCTCAGGCATGGCCAACCTGCGGCTCTCCAGCTGTTGTAAGACTACAACTTCCACCATCCCCTGCTGTAGGCTGATAGCTATAGGCAGTCTGGGCACGCTGGGAGTTGTAGTTTTGCAACAGCAGGAGAGCCTCAGGTTGGCCATCCCTGATGTAGCTTTTTTTTAACGTGTCCTAAACAGCAACTCTGGTAACACAATTTGGGGGAGATTTATGAAAACTAAAGGTCCATTCGCACAATGTTTTTGACAGCTGAATTTGGCGCAAATTCTACAGCAAAAAATGCCAACCAAAATGCTTCCCATTGTTTCCAATTGGAGGCTGCGACTGTGCCAAGAAAGGATGGCAATAAACCATGGCGGCATGAACGTCAGTGCAGCCTCCCGATGAAAACAAAAACTGTTTTAGTTGTCCATAGCAAGTCTTCATTTTTTAAAAGCAGAGTAAACAATTAAAGCTGTTCTGTGATTGGCTAATATGAGCAACAAAGGATGTTTCTCTTAGATTCATGTCTCCCCTTTTGATTCTTGTTTCTGAAATTATCACAGTCATGTCCCATAGGCTGTTGGATATAAGATCGCCAAAATTTGCAGCTGCGTGACCGTCTATCCTCAGTAAAAGTAAATGCTACCTGAAGATTTACGACACACGTGTATTGTGTTTTACTGGAGGGTTTCTATTAGATTTTTAATGTGTGGCCGGATTTTGCAAAGCATTGGCCCCGCTAATCTACATCCTCGACTGTGAGGGAGAATAGTAGCATTGTGTATTTTCTTCTAACCATTACACATAATACATCAGAAACCGCGGTGCAGAAAACAGCGTCCGCCAGGTATCCGTAGCCAAGAAATAATACATAAGAAAATGTGCTGTATGATTCCAATCTTCTGACATCTCTCCTGCTTACTATTAGGTGAAGTGAGATATAATGAAGCAATGGGATACCCTGTTGTGCAGCAATGGAGAGTGCGCAGCAACCTCTATAAAGTGAAGCTCAACTCAATTTCATTGTCCACAGGTCAGTTCTTTTGATGATTATTTCTTTCAAAGTTTTACTGAAAAGAACCTTGAATAAATAAAAATAAAAAATAAAAAAAGATTATAGGATGTTATGAGAAGTCTTAATCCCTTGACATGGTTATTCCATGAAAGTCTGTGTGACCTAGGTTACAAATATTGGCACTTGGGGGACGGGGGTGACCACAAGGACCCTCAGTGATCCCTAGAACTCTCTGAAATCAATAGTAAATTACCCCGATGTAGACAGAACACCATCAGTTAATAGACTAGTGGCCTCTCATGGGTTCTCCCAGGATCACTGGGGGTCTCATTGGTCAGACCCACTGCTATCCCATAACTGTCACCTATCTTGTGGATAGTTTATAGATACTTTTCATGGCATAACCCCCCATTACGCACGCGATCACATGCCTCTTGGGGACACGCCTCAGCTGAGGTCAGTGATTAACTGCAGTGGTACATGTGACCATGGATGGAACATCACAATTCCTGTCAGCTGGGAACCAGAAGGCGTGGAGATATGAGCCTTTACTGCTGTAATGGTGCAGCGTTCAGTAAGTGAGTGCCTTATTATATTTCGATTAAATACTCTCCTGGCCCTCATTAAAATGTATTTTAGGGTTGGATAACCCCTTTAAAAATGCTCTACATTTTTCCATTTTTTTACCTCTTTTTTTACCTCATTATCACATCTGCACCCCCGCCGATTAGCTGTTATAGAGAGCTGCTGCACTCACTGGAGCCCTGGTGAACGATGCAGGCTCCCGGCAGCTTTCCAAGGACAGCACCGTACATAGTATAGTGGCAGTGCTTGGTATTGCAGCTTAGCCCCATTGACTTGAATGAGCTGCAACTAGGGCAGTGATGTCATTGGCCTAGGAAGGGGCTGCAGCATTCAAGGCTTCTTCTAACAGCTGATCAGCAGGAGTCCCAGGTGTCACACCCCAGCAGATCGGATATCCTCAGCATAAGTCATAAATATCTTTTTCCTGGATAACCCCTTTAATCATATCTTTAGAGAAGGAGATGGCATGGAAGGGTTGTTAGAAAAGCATAACAGGCAAAACTGATACACCATGAGTAATGCAAGGTCTAAGGGGGCAGCGCACAACTTCTCCTCAGGTTCTGTGCTAGGTAAAACACAGTGCCTCAGTTTTAGCTGGAGTGCTCCTTTCATATAACTGTGTAGAAGAAGTCTGTTAAACCTAGTCCATTTCCTTCAACTATTCCAGTGGGATACATTATTTGTGTTGTGCTTTGACTGGTTTAAGACGATTCATTATGAAGTATTACATTGTGCTACAATGCAGAAAATAATTGCACAAACCTCCATTACAGGGTTTGCCAATGTGCTAAAAATGATAAGCCCCCACAGTAGTCGCGAAGAGTTACAAAGTATACTACAGATGTACGGCTCTCATTATATTTCCGAGGCACTTTATGGTTCAGAGCTTACCTGTACCATCCGCTTCCCCAGTAAGAAAGTTCAACAGCAACTGTGGCTTCAGTATCAAAAAGGTAAGATAAAAAATATATCCTAAGATATAAGAATATATTTGATAGTAAAGGGGACCTAAACCTTTGCTTTGGATATACTCGTCCTTTCCAGCATGCGGAGTTCAGATCTCATATACGTTATATGGGTCCGTACTCCGCAGAGCAGGTAAAAGCTGACGGTGCACAGAACTCTGAGAAGCAGTGATGAAAATGTAGAGTTTCAGGAAAGGTTTTGGTTTCCTTAAGTGATGGAGTAACTACATCGTTATGCAGAAAAAACTGGTCAGCAAGAGAAAGTATGACAAATTAATAAGAGAAGCATTACCTGTTAAACAGGCAGGGTATATACAGGTAAGTAGTGGTTCTTTTTTCATTTATCATATTTATCGTAGTTTTATGCTGAACTCCAACACCCTCCAATAAGGTGTTTCTTTACCAACGTTGTATAAAGACAGCCCCTTTGTAACCAATGGCCACGTTCAACTGTCATTGAAGGGGGAAGCTGGGGCTGGCCATTCATTTCCAAAGGATAGCCCAATGTCAGATTCTTGACAACCACCCATCAGCTCTTTGAAGGGGCCATGACACCAATGTGAGCGCTGTGGTGGCTTCCACCTTAATGCTGAATTCAGACCTGAGCGTACTCTGTTGCGCTCTGTATGTGCGATTTTATCAGGCGTTTACATACGCGGCTCCGGAAACAAGCAAGCGCCCATTGTCGCGCGTTCCCAGAAGTACGGGAACGCGCGACATTACGCCCCAAAGAAGCTCCTGTACTTCTTGGGGCGTAGGGCGTTTTACAGCGCTGTAAAACGCTCAGGTGAGAACCATGCCCATAGGGAATCATTGGTTCTTGCCTGTTGAGCGTTTTACAGCGCGTAGGAACGCGCTGTAAAACGCTCAGGTGTGAACCCAGCCTAAAGGTGTTTTACGAGATGTTAATAGGATGACCTATCCTCTAGATAGGTCATCATTCTTTAATCAGTGGGAGGCCGACACCCGGGGCCCCTGCTGAGAAGGCAGCGGCACTTGCAGTAGCACCACAGCGCTCTCTAAGCTTTTCCTAGGCTAGTGACGACACGTCCATGTGGCCTAGGAGCATCAAATGAATGGGGCTAAGCGTGATAACAAACACAGCCGCAATACAATGTACAGCACTGGGTTTTGTGAGTTGATAGGAGGCTGCGGTGCTCACGCAGGAGCGCTGGTGCATTCTCAAACAGATGATCAGCAGGGGTCCCAGGTGTCGGATTCCCATCCTTTTAACACCGTCTACTTAGCGGTGGTGCAGGGGATTGCAGCTGATGAAACCGCGATACTCTGCACGGTCACTTCTAAGTAGCTGGCCTGCAGGTAGGTAATATAGGTATATATAGGTTAATATAAACAATGAAGAGGCCGCAACGCATGCACGAGCACAGTGGCCCATTCCAACGGCTAAATGGTGGAGGCAGAAATTTGACCTCCAACAATCTGATAGTGTATCCTGAAAATAGATCATCAGCATCCTGGTCCAGAAGACGCCCTTAAACGCTGTCAATCAGTGCAGAAAAAAGCCTAATTACAACCATTGTGATTCAATCTTTTGCAATTAAAAAATGAAAGAGTCCAGGGGATTAAAGACTTTTTTTTTTATAGGTACTGCAATTGTTCCTGCTTGTAAAAAGGAGTTATTCCCATAATAACAAGTTAGAGAATTGCTGATGATATTTAAAGTGACTCCCAACCAGAGCCGCACTTTTAATGCAGGGTGTAAAATGAATGAAGCAGCCTAATTTCTATGGGGAACACTTCATGTGTTTGTACACCTCCACCGGCGCAGGATCTTTAGGCATTTCTTTACTCATCTGTAGCTTTACATTCTGGGAAAAAAGGTGAATATTGTAAAGAATACAGGAATGTACATCATAATACATGAGATATATCACATAGTTTCCATTTGATTACAGCATATCTGTTCTTCTTAGCACTATGATCTTTTACATTTGCCTTTGTGTTAGATTAATGTTAGAATTACTATTTTTGGTGTATGGGATTCAAAAATCTGTAATAATGGTGGAAACAGCTGTTACCTGATGTGATTGATTACTTGAATCTACGCCTAAGCTAGCATCAGGACGTTCCTGTGCGGGGCTCAAAGCTAGCACTGCCTCCTTCTTCTTGATGTGCTGCTGCTACAAGAAGGAAGGTTGAGAGTGAGACTAGAATGGGGTGGGTAAAGGTAGGTTGTCCCTCTGAAGTCAGTAATTGTGTCTGTTCTCTATTGAGCAGGCCACACTGGAGATGGCGTTCCTCCCCCTGGAGTCAGGAATAAAGGCTGAACCCCAAATTTCAACCCACTAACCCTAACACATCAACCTATTCCACTAACCCTCTGGAGTCAGTAATTTAGGCTGAACCCAACACCCTAAACACTAAAACTTAACCCACACAGCAGCATTCAGGCTAAAAGAAGCCACGTGACCATTGGTGATATGTGACCAACGATGTCATGGCTCCTTTTACTCACTCCATTCTTGCTTATAACCAAGAAGGGGAGGCAGTGCTTCCAGCTTAGAGAGAAATGTGACCATGCCCAAACCCTTCCAACTCCTCCTGACCCTCCAGAAGTATTGATACCTGTATGAAGGTCATATCCATCAGGAAATTTAGTCAGTCGACAAAGCAGATTCAGATTCAGCAGGGGGTAGAGATTATACAGTATATTGTATGGCATGGCGTATGGCTTATACCTGTGATAGCTAACCTCCGGCACTCCAGCTGTGGTAAAACTATGACTCCCAAGATGCACATTTGCTTGCATGTACTCAGAACTCCATAGAAATTAATGAAGCATGCTGGGAGTCGTAGTTTCACCACAGCTAGAGTGCTGGAGGATAGTCATCACTGGCTTATACTGTACAGCATAGTGTAGGGGTTATACTGTACAGCATGGTGTAGGGGTTATACAGTATATTGTACGGCATGGTGTAGGGGTGATACTGTATATTGTATGGCATGGTGTATGGTTTCTACTGTATACTGTACAGCATGGTGTAGGGGTTATATTATATACTGCACAGCATGGTGTAGGGGTTATACTGTATATTGTATGGCATGGTGTATGGTTTCTACTGTATACTGTACAGCATGGTGTAGGGGTTATATTATATACTGCACAGCATGGTGGAGGAGTTATACTGTATATTGTACGGCATGGTGTAGGGCTTATACTGCATTGAATGGCATGGTGCATGGTTTCTACTCTATACTGTACAGCATGGTGTAGGGGTTATACTATATACTGCACAGCATGGTGTAGGGGTTATACTGTATATTTCCCGGCATGGTGTAGGGCTTATACTGTATTGTATGGCATGGTGTATGGTTTCTACTGTATACTGTGCAGAATGGTATAGGGGTTATACTGTATATTGCACAGCATGCGGAACAGGTTATACTGTATACTGTACAGTATGGTGTAGGAATTATACTGTATATTGTTCGGCATGGTATAAGGGTTATACTGTATGCTCTTTGACCAATGTGACAATTATCTTATGTTAGGTTTCATATCACCCACCTTTAATAGAGCATTGCCCAGCTCTAAGCCAACACTGCTCAGCAGCTGCCAAGGCTTAGAGGGAACAATGCTCAGCATTGAAACTGCAACATCTAGAAGAAAAGTTAATGGAATTATGGAAATCAGAGTATCAATAAACATGTTCATGATATGAAAATGATAAAAAAAAAATATTCAAAACATTTTTAATTATTATTAAACATTGAGTACTAGCACAACACACAGAAACACATGCACTTGCATGCCTTAGTATGCTATCAATGAAGTTAATAGTTGTCTGAGAAATATTCTGCCATGCGGAATGCACTTGGGCACGCAAGTCATCAAGATCAGCTCACTGGCATCTCCCTTTGCAATTGCCAACCAATGATGTCCCAGATGTGCGCAATAGAAGACACTGCAGGCCATGGTAGCACCTTTAGGCCATTCAGGCAGCTCAAGAAACATGCAGCTACGCGTTGTCCTGTTGAAAAACGGCTCCTGGGATACTATGGAGAAATGGTTGTACCACTGGTTCCAAGTCCAAGTCAATGTAACACTGTTAGTGTACCTGAAATGAAGACTAGAGAGGTCTGGCTACTATACATTATGCCACCCCTATACCATAATGTCAGGAGTAGGACCAGTGTGATGTTCCCTTGTGAAAGCTTCATCATGACACTGGCCACATCTCTAGCTATCATTGTGTCCGAGTCAAAAGCAAGACTTATCGCTGAAGAGCCTTCCAGCCTCCATTGCCATATTGCTGTGCACCATGATAGCCTTTGAGAGTGGTGGCGCAAAGTCAATGGAACACCTGTAGCTGAACATCTGGCTTGTAACTCAATGATGTGCAAACACCGGTTGTGTAGACTCAGCTTGGGATAAGATGTTAAATTTCACTTTCAGTACAGAATTGATCACTACAGACAGACAATCCATCCATGCAGAAGTCGCCTCTGTCTGCCTCTTATTATCATTCAAGTTTATTGTTCCTCTTCCAATCCCCGGGACACACAATGTTGAACAGTGCTAGCATCTCAGCCTAGGCACATGGCGACCTGCTGGAGTGATAAACCAGAGTCTCTCAGTTCAAGAATTCCGTCCCTCTCAGTTTGCGACAAGTGACGATAACTGCCACATTGGTGAACAGGAGGCATCGCACAATCATCCCACATGACTTGAACCAATTTTTTGCTTTCAATCTTGCTTTTATGCTTTTCCCATATGCCATAGATTGGAGCTAGGTGCTTGAAAATTTGATCATCTGCAGATCTTAGCGACACCTGCTATTTCCTCAATTTGCATAACCTTACAGCTTGTCCTTGTTGGTATTGCAATTTCAATGTTGAGGGGTGTATATCCATCAGCCCTAGAGGAGACCCACCAATTTTGATTTCCCGATTGTCTATTTGGAGATAGTCATACAGCTATCAAACCTTATTCATCATAATGTCCAATGTACCTAAAGCAGTAGGTCTGACCCTGGGACGCTAAGTGAACCTAGCCTTATATTGCATTCACATACAGCATTTTCTTAGCATGATACCTATGTCCTCTGTATTAGAAATGCTGGAGAAAGTGGGGTGTTTTGCGATCATTCGCAAGGTATTGTAAAATGTACGTGTTATTGCATAGGGTGATGTAGTTTTAAAAAAAAGGCTTGATATTTCCATATCCAATTGTTGTGTTGACACATATGATTGACATAAAGGAGGTTCTTCTGTAGACTAGAAGCAAACAGCAACTCCCACTTTTGGAGAATTTAAGCCACCAATGTATTAAAGGGATAGTCATTTATTTGAAGAATTCACATGAAAGGGGGAGCGCATCATAGACAGGATCCTATGGACAGTAGAAGAGAAACAGCCACTCAGTATGCAGATTATGGGGGTGCTGCTCACAATCCCTGCCGGGTACCAGGAGTGGTTAATTTATTTGAAAATGCATCATAAAACACCACATATACTAAGTCAATATAAACTTAATTTGGGAAAAATCTGATTTCATTCTTCTTTGTAAAGCTGAATTAACAGTCCATATAACGTGTTTCTGAGACCTGCCCCTTCTTCAGATTAAGAACAAAATATATCATATTCTTCATATTAAGAACCTACTTTGTCCTTAATCTGAAGAAGGGGCAGGTCACCGAAACACGTTATATGGACTTTTAATTCTACTCAGTATATACATCTGTTTTGGAAACCGCTAGTACCGGTTTCCCTATTTACCTTGCATGTTCCACTTGTACCATGGTTTTCAGCCTGGATGTACTGTAGGTCTACAGAGTCTAGCAGCAAGTCTATCTATCATCTTCATGTACCATTTAACGTCTATATTGTAGCGGTAGCCTGACACAGCACCTAGTGAGCCTCCTCCCTTTATCTTGGTATACGTCGCCGTCACATGGGTATCAGTCTATGTTGCGCTTTCCCAATTTTTTTTTTGCTTTATGTCTGGAGAAGAGTCAGTGATGATCACAGCAACCAATCAGATAACATTTTCCTTACTTAATATGCTTTAAAAATATGAAACCTGGAATCTGATTGGTTCCTGGTCGCATTATTGACACTTTTGTTAGAGCGGTTTTTATGCACAAGACAAGACCCTCTGGGTATGTTATGTGTTCCTATACTAGTCTTCCAGCTGGACTGATTTGTAGATTTACTTTAAAGAGGTTTTCCAAGATTATGGTCATTTGTATCTAGCACCACAGAATCTAGCAGTGTGTGGTACCTGTTTAAAAACTCAAACTCACCTGTTTCCCAGCACTCCATTCTTGTGCCCTGGCACCATTCTGCATCCGTACCCTTGCCATAAGACCAGGAACCCGAAGATTGCCAAACAGGGCACTGGAAGAGAGTGGTGGGGAGCAGGCGAGTATGAGTTGTTCAACAGGTACCATATGCTTTGGAAGCAAGGTAAAAATGTACTGTAATTATGGAAAACCCCTTTAAGGTTTTAAACTGATGTCCCACTAAGGCAACACTTTTTACTGATTGATGCTGCTGAGGGACCAATTTCTCACACTCCAGGAAAAGCATAAAAACGGCAAAATGAATGGATGAATCTGCTACAGCAAGAGCATCTTTGGCAGTGGCTTCCACTCTGGCTCATAGAGGTGGGTCCTGAGCAGAAAACCCTCCCCATGACATCCATTTATACTAACAGAGCCTATGAACAGGGGATGTCTATGCAAGACAACCCCAGTAAGGAGAGTCTCCAGAAACCCTTACTGAGGCTCAGCTGCTACAAAATATGAACTGTATGTTGCTCGATCATTATTCTTTTTTTCATGGATGATATATATAGATTATAATAATGCTGTCCCTTAATGTAATAGTAGTCTGATTTTCCAGGCACTAACTTTCCGGGTACAGAATACAGCATGTGGGGCATGATATAACAGCTTTATGAGCCTGTTTGACAAGAGGTTCAGACCACCTTAAACTCTGCCCAGATATGAAGGCCTTTGTTGTTTTTTACATGTGCTGAAGATCGGGCAAATTATTGGGAATGAATGTTTGTGCAAATGTTTGTTCTCCATAATTGGCCTTGTAAAGGTGCCAGCGATCACCCAACGAACAAGCAAATGCTCATTTGTCAGGTGATCCCTTTTTATGCAGAACCTAAAATTATCACTTATTGCCAGCACATTGCCCTGTGTAAATAGGGATCTACTGCCGACCGTATGTCAATGCTCATTTGACCCCCTTTCTCCTTACATTGAGCTATGTGAGAGGCCCTTTTAACATGTTATTGGCCTGTATAATAGGAACTGTACTGAAGTAAAAAGCAGCCAAGCAGCTCCCACTGTAAAAAATACAGTGAATTGCAAGTAAACTTTATCTATGGTAATGACTTGGACATCATCTTGGAGACCACAGCTGCATATCCATTATAATCTGCCTTATCTATGTGTCAAAACATATAAATGGACCATTAGTTGCCACTTGGCCAACCATACCATACACATGGCTAAAGCTAGAGCCGTAAATCCAAGTTGCATTACACAGCTGTGAGGTTCAGTCATCCAAAAAACAATCATTTGCATTCTACTTTGGAGTTCTCATTTAACATTCAGGCCTGGGCTCATCCAGTATTGACATTCCAAGACCTTCAAGCTCTTAATGAAAATATATATAGTATGTATACCGAATAAAATGACTGCTGCACGATTATGGGAACCGTCGCTGCGGCATGCCTCCAACCTCCATGAAATGTTCCTGCCTTTCAGCATACTGCTTGTCTTCTCTCTGAAATCAGTTGGAGGGCACTTAAGGAATTAAACATTACTTTCTTCTTATTTCTCTTGTCTACTTTTATATCCTTCATTCTTACTGTGCCTAATATATGTGAATACTAATAGGTGGCACTCCGTAACTTATTGGCTGTTTGCTTGCTTCAATGTCATCCATTTAATAGCAAAGATAAACCGCATTTACTGTTTTTCTCATATTTGTTTCACATTTTATATTGACTATATCAATACCCTGGGTAAGACTATTGATATTTATATACAAATCTCATCCTTTGCACAAGCACTCGAAACTTAATTACCCGTTATTCACTATAATATACGATCATGTCCTAACACAGGTTCTTTGATGTTTTGCTTTTAAGGATGTGAGTGGGTAATTTTATCCTTCTACATTTCCCTTTATGAGTTTAAATGTTCAATAAAGTTTCATATTGTAATGTTTTCAGAAGTGCGGCACATTATTGGACTTCAAGTGTCCTCATAATTGAGTGATGATAGCTCTCTTGAATACGTTAATTACTTGCATTATGTTACATTTAGTCTCATCCATACTATAATCATACAGCATGTATTTATGAAAAAGGAAGGTTTTGTCTTTGTAGAGGATTTTCTTTTCCCTTCAGAAGAGAATTTCTGATTACAAAGGTCTCAAATTTGCAGCCAAAACCCTTTGATGATCTTTATGACATGATAGATCTGATTTACTTTTCTACAGTAGGTAGCTATAAGGATACAACATTCACCACATGCACATACACATACACATACACAGGCTCCATAAGCTTGAATCTCTGCGCATGTGCCAGATTAAAGATGAGCAGGAGAAAAAAGCTATAGTTGCAAAAAAGATTATGTGAACCCTTTGGAATTACCTGGATCTCCTTACTGATTACTTATAAGTTGTTGTCTGATTGTTATCTACGTCGTAGTTATAGACAAACACAATTTAACTAAACTAATAACACAAATATTTGTACCATTCAGTTTAAATACAGGGTGGGCCATTTATATGGATACACCTTAATAAAATGGGAATGGTTGGTGATATTAACTTCCTGTTTGTGGCACATTAGTATATGTGAGGGGGGAAACTTTTCAAGATGGGTGGTGACCATGGCGGCCATTTTGAATCCAACTTTTGTTTTTTCAAAGGAAGAGGGTCATGTGACACATCAAACTTATTGGGAATTTCACAAGAAAAACAATGGTGTGCTTGGTTTTAACGTAACTTTATTCTTTCATGAGTTATTTACAAGTTTCTCTTTGTTTACAGCCATTGACATGTCGCCGAGCTTAACACGTGAGGAGCAGATAGAAATTGTGTTGATGTCTGGTGAACGCAGTAACCGGGTCATTGCAGCAGATTTCAATGCAAGACACCCTACGAGACCACCCATCTCCCATGCTACAGTTAGCAAACTGCTTGCTAAGTTTCGTGAAACTGGTTCAGGTGTTGGATTTGCCAAAATGTGGACGCATGAAATCTGTATCTAATGAAGAAACATCAGTGGCTGTACTAGCTTCATTCAGCAAGAGCCCACAGCGTAGCACTCGCCGCATGTCACTGGAGAGTGGCATTAGTCGAACATCCCTTCGGCGGATATTAGCTACTCACAAATGGCACCCTTACAAACTCCAGCTACTGCAGCATCTCAAGGAGGATGACCCAGATCGGCGCACTGAATTTGCAGAATGGGCAAAACAAAAATTGGAACAGGACCCTCAGTTTACGCAGAAGATTTTGTTCAGTGATGAGGGAAACTTTTATGTGAATGGTGAAGTTAACAAACAAAACCACCGCTATTGGTCTGACACTAACCCACATTGGATAGATCCCTCGAAGAAAGGAGGGATCTATGGTGTGGTATATGGGGTACAAAGATAGTGGGGCCATTCTTCATCAATGGAAACCTCAAGGCCGCTGGATATGCGAAATTGCTACATGATAATGTGTTTCCCTCTTTATGCACTGAAGCTGGCACGTTCCCTGAGTTTTTCCAGGAAGATGGTGCACAACCACATTATGGGTGTCAGGTCCGAGCATTCCTAGATGAACAGTTTCCTGGAAAGTGGATTGGTCGTCGTGGGCCAGTTGAATGGCCCCCAAGGTCTCCCGATCTGACCCCCTTAGACTTTTAGATTTGGGGTCATCTGAAGGCAATGGTCTATGCTGTGAAGATACGAGATGTGCAGCACCTGAAACTACGGATACTGGAAGCCTGTGCTAGCATTTCTCCTGCGGTGTTGCTATCAGTGTGTGAAGAGTGGGAGAAGAGGGTTGCATTGACAATCCAACACAATGGGCAGCACATTGAACACATTTTATAAGTGTTCAGAAACTTGTAAATAACTCATGAAAGAATAACGTTACGTTAAAACCAAGCACACCATTGTTTTTCTTGTGAAATTCCCAATAAGTTTGATGTGTCATATGACCCTCTTCCTATTGAAAAAACAAAAGTTGGATTCAAAATGGCCAACTTCAAAATGGCCGCCATGGTCACCACCCATCTTGAAAAGTTTCCCCCCTCACATATACTAATGTGCCACAAACAGGAAGTTAATATCCCCAACCATTCCCATTTTATTAAGGTGTATCCATATAAATGGCCCACCCTGTACATTGGGGGAATTTATTAAAACCTGCACTCAAGAATCTCAGCCTCAAAAAGTTGCAGAATATAGTGGCCTGCAAAATTTTGGGCACCCCAGGTAAAATTGCTGTTACTTTTACATTTTAAAAATAACAGAAAATAAAAAAGGGCCTGAAGCTAAACTTCAGGCACCCTTCATGGTCAGTACCTAGTGGGACCCACTTTGGCAAGCATCACACACAGCTTCTAAATGCTTTTTTTTTTATCTTGCCAAAAGTCTTTCAATTCTTGTTTGAGGGATTTTCATCCATTTTTTATTTATTTTTTATCTTTATAAAACATTCCAATTATAAGGCGATATGTTTATTCCCTTTCAATACCCTCTCACCTCCCTTACCCAAGGACTGCCCACTAGAGAGAGCGAGAGAGAAAAAAAAATAAAAAATAATAATGATAATAGAATCGTTAGTTAGGATCCCAATCAGACCAGACATTGCTCCATTTATTGTGGTTTTTTCTATTGGTGTATAAAAATTTCTCATATCCTTTCACGTTATATGTAAAATTTTCCGACTTTGATATACATGGCGGTTCAGTCGACATCCAACTTTTGGCAATAACCAATTTCACTAAGAACGGTTTTCTGAGGAGCTCCTTTTTAGCCTTTAAGATTTTCAAGATATTTAAATGACCAAGGATAGCACACTGAATAGTTAAGGGAACTTGCATCTTGAGATTATCTTCTATCTTTATACACTAATTGCCAAAATTGGCTCACTTTTGGGCAGGACCAAAGAAGAGGGACAAAATCCGCCATTAAGCACATACACCTATGACATAGTGCCAAATCTCTGAGTCCCATCTTTTTAAGTTGGATTGGGGTCACATACAGTCTGCAAATAACTTTAAACTGAACCAAAACATGATTAAAACAATTCGATACACTACCTAAATTATTAGAGATCCTATCCCAGTTTCCTTATCCATACCAGAGACCTCATGCATCCAAACCTTTTGACCAAACTAATTGATTCCAAATATCCCATTGGTAACAATTTATATATCTGTCTGCCACTACCTCTCTATTATCCTCATCATTTACCAAAAAATCTACACATTCACTTGACTGAATATCAAAAAGTGCTTTGTTATTAGAACTGTAATTGTAAATATCTAAAATATCCACTAAACCCTAACTCTTTAAGAGTGTTAAGTTTCTCAGCTGCCAAAATGTTTCCATTTTTGACAACTTGTACTACATAAACCAACCCACACCTACCCCAAAAGGAAGTGTTCTTCACTTTGATAAACTCCTTCAAGCATTAATTATCCCAAAGAGCAGTTAAAAAGAATAACTTTCAAATTTCAGGAAAATATTTATTGGTCTGTCCTTGTGGTTTCCACGTCTCAATAGCCCTGATTGCAAAAGAGTAAATAATCAAAAGGAGACATATTCACCATATGCACCAGTACAGGATTGCTCCTCCACTCCATAATCCTTAAAAGACAGTAAGGCATACATTAACATTTGAAGAATGGAAGAGACAATATCCCCTAGGATTAGAGTTGAGCGAACACCTGGATGTTCGGGTTCGAGAAGTTCGGCCGAACTTCCCGGAAATGTTCGGGTTCGGAACCGAACTTCGTCCCGAACCTGAACCCCATTGAAGTCAATGGGGACCCGAACTTTTGGGCACTAAAAAGGCTGTAAAACAGCCCAGGAAAGAGCTAGAGGGCTGCAAAAGGCAGCAACATGTAGGTAAATCCCCTGCAAACAAATGTGGATAGGGAAATGAATTAAAATAAAAAAAAAAAAAAAATAAAATGACCCAATATCAATTGGACAGAGGTCCCATAGCAGAAAATCTGGCTTCACGTCAGCAGAGAATCAGTCTCTTCATGCCATAGCAAAGAATCTGGCTTCATGTCAGCAGAGAATCAGTCTCTTCATGCCATAGCAGAGAATCTGGCTTCATGTCACCCACCACTGGAAGAGGCCACTGTCACATATTTAGGCCCCGGCACCCAGACAGAGGAGAGCGGTCCCGTAACAGAGAATCTGGCCTTATGTCAGCGCAGAATCTGTCTTCATGTCATAGCAGAGAATCAGGTTTCACGTCACCCACCACTGGAACAGGCCACTGTCACACATTTAGGCCCAGGCACCCAGGCAGAGGAGAGAGGTCCCGTAACAGAGAATCTGGCCTTATGTCAGCACAGAATCTGTCTTCATGTCATAGCAGAGAATCAGGCTTCACGTCACCCACCACTGGAACAGGCCACTGTCACACATTTAGGCCCAGGCACCCAGGCAGAGGAGAGAGGTCCCGTAACAGAGAATCTGGCCTTATGTCAGCGCAGAATCTGTCTTCATGTCATAGCAGAGAATCAGGCTTCACGTCACCCACCACTGGAACAGGCCACTGTCACACATTTAGGCCCAGGCACCCAGGCAGAGGAGAGAGGTCCCGTAACAGAGAATCTGGCCTTATGTCAGTGCAGAATCTGTCTTCATGTCATAGCAGAGAATCAGGCTTCATGTCACCCACCACTGGAACAGGCCACTGTCACACATTTAGGCCCAGGCACCCAGGCAGAGGAGAGAGGTCCCGTAACAGAGAATCTGGCCTTATGTCAGCGCAGAATCTGTCTTCATGTCATAGCAGAGAATCAGGCTTCACGTCACCCACCACTGGAACAGGCCACTGTCACACATTTAGGCCCAGGCACCCAGGCAGAGGAGAGAGGTCCCGTAACAGAGAATCTGGCCTTATGTCAGCACAGAATCTGTCTTCATGTCATAGCAGAGAATCAGGCTTCGCGTCACCCACCACTGGAACAGGCCACTGTCACACATTTAGGCCCAGGCACCCAGGCAGAGGAGAGAGGTCCCGTAACAGAGAATCTGGCCTTATGTCAGCGCAGAATCTGTCTTTATGTCATAGCAGAGAATCAGGCTTCACGTCACCCACCACTAGAACAGGCCACTGTCACATATTTAGGCCCAGGCACCCAGGTAGAGGAGAGAGGTCCCGTAACAGAGAATCTGGCCTTATGTCAGCGCAGAATCTGTCTTCATGTCATAGCAGAGAATCAGGCTTCACGTCACCCACCACTGGAACAGGCCACTGTCACACATTTAGGCCCAGGCACCCAGACAGAGGAGAGAGGTCCCGTAACAGAGAATCTGGCCTTATGTCAGCGCAGAATCTGTCTTCATGTCATAGCAGAGAATCAGGCTTCACGTCACCCACCACTGGAACAGGCCACTGTCACACATTTAGGCCCAGGCACCCAGACAGAGGAGAGAGGTCCCATAACAGAGAATCTGGCCTTATGTCAGCGCAGAATCTGTCTTCATGTCATAGCAGAGAATCAGGCTTCACGTCACCCACCACTGGAACAGGCCACTGTCACACATTTAGGCCCAGGCACCCAGGCAGAGGAGAGAGGTCCCGTAACAGAGAATCTGGCCTTATGTCAGCGCAGAATCTGTCCTCATGTCATAGCAGAGAATCAGGCTTCACGTCACCCACCACTGGAACAGGCCACTGTCACACATTTAGGCCCCGGCACCCAGACAGAGGAGAGGTTCATTCAACTTTGGGTTGCCCCGCAATATAATGGTAAAATGAAATTAAAAATAGTATTGAATGAGGAAGTGCCCTGGAGTAGAATAATATATTGTTAAGGGGAGGTAGTTAATATCTAATCTGCACAAGGGATGGACAGGTCCTGTGGGATCCATGCCTGGTTAATTTTTATGAACGTCAGCTTGTCCACATTGGCTGTAGACAGGCGGCTGCGTTTGTCTGTAATGATGCCCCCTGCCGTGCTGAATACACGTTCAGACAAAACGCTGGCCGCCGGGCAGGCCAGCACCTCCAAGGCATAAAAGGCTAGCTCTGGCCACGTGGACAATTTGGAGACCCAGAAGTTGAATGGGGCCGAACCATCAGTCAGTACGTGGAGGGGTGTGCACAGGAACTGTTCCACCATGTTAGTGAAATGTTGCCTCCTGCTAACACGTTCCGTATCAGGTGGTGGTGCAGTTAGCTGTGGCGTGTTGACAAAACTTTTCCACATCTCTGCCATGCTAACCCTGCCCTCAGAGGAGCTGGCCGTGACACAGCTGCGTTGGCGACCTCTTGCTCCTCCTCTGCCTTCGCCTTGGGCTTCCACTGGTTCCCCTGTGACATTTGGGAATGCTCTCAGTAGCGCGTCTACCAACGTGCGCTTGTACTCGCGCATCTTCCTATCACGCTCCAGTGTAGGAAGTAAGGTGGGCACATTGTCTTTGTACCGGGGATCCAGCAGGGTGGCAACCCAGTAGTCCGCACACGTTAAAATGTGGGCAACTCTGCTGTCGTTGCGCAGGCACTGCAGCATGTAGTCGCTCATGTGTGCCAGGCTGCCCAGAGGTAAGGACAAGCTGTCCTCTGTGGGAGGCGTATCGTCATCGTCCTGAGTTTCCCCCCAGCCACGCACCAGTGATGGGCCCGAGCTGCTTTGGGTGCCACCCCGCTGTGAACATGCTTCATCCTCATCCTCCTCCACCTCCTCCTCATCCTCGTCCTCCTCGTCCTCCAGTAGTGGGCCCTGTCTGGCCACATTTGTACCTGGCCTCTGGTGTTGCAAAAACCCTCCCTCTGAGTCACTTCGAAGAGACTGGCCTGAAAGTGCTAAAAATGACCCCTCTTCCTCCTCTTCCTCCTGGGCCACCTCCTCTTCCATCATCGCCCTAAGTGTTTTCTCAAGGAGACATAGAAGTGGTATTGTAGCGCTGATAACGGCGTCATCACCACTGGCCATGTTGGTGGAGTACTCGAAACAACGCAACAGGGCACACAGGTCTCGCATGGAGGCCCAGTCATTGGTGGTGAAGTGTGTCTGATCCACAGTGCGACTGACCCGTGTGTGCTGCAGCTGAAACTCCACTATGGCCTGCTGCTGCTCGCACAGTCTGTCCAGCATATGCAAGGTGGAGTTCCACCTGGTGGGTACGTCGCATATGAGGCGGTGAGCGGGAAGGCCGAAGTTACGCTGTAGCGCAGAAGGGCGAGCAGCGGCAGGGTGTGAACGCCGGAAGCGCGAACAGACGGCCCGCACTTTATGCAGCAGCTCTGACATGTCGGGGTAGTTGCGAATGAACTTCTGCACCACCAAATTTAGCACATGCGCCAGGCAAGGGATGTGCGTCAAACCGGCTAGTCCCAGAGCTGCAACGAGATTTTGCCCATTATCGCACACCACCAGGCCGGGCTTGAGGCTCACCGGCAGCAGCCACTCGTCGGTCTGTTGTTCTATACCCCGCCACAACTCCTGTGCGGTGTGGGGCCTGTCCCCCAAACATATGAGTTTCAGAATGGCCTGCTGACGTTTACCCCGGGCTGTGCTGAAGTTGGTGGTGAAGGTGTGTGGCTGACTGGATGAGCAGGTGGAAGAAGAGGAGGAGGAAGCTGAGTAGGAGGAGGAGGAGACAGGAGGGAAAGAATGTTGCCCTGCGATCCTTGGCGGCGGAAGGACGTGCGCCAAACAGCTCTCCGCCTGGGGCCCAGCCGCCACTACATTTACCCAGTGTGCAGTTAGGGAGATATAGCGTCCCTGGCCGTGCTTATTGGTCCACGTATCTGTGGTTAGGTGGACCTTGCCACAGATGGCGTTGCGCAGTGCACACTTGATTTTATCGGACACTTGTTTGTGCAGGGAAGGCACGGCTCTCTTGGAGAAGTAGTGGCGGCTGGGAACAACATACTGTGGGACAGCAAGTGACATGAGCTGTTTGAAGCTGTGTGTGTCCACCAGCCTAAATGACAGCATTTCATAGGCCAGTAGTTTAGAAATGCTGGCATTCAGGGACAGGGATCGAGGGTGGCTAGGTGGGAATTTACGCTTTCTCTCAAATGTTTGTGAGATGGAGAGCTGAACGCTGCCGTGTGACATGGTTGAGATGCTTGGTGACGCAGGTGGTGGTGTTGGTGGTACATCCCATGTTTGCTGGGCGGCAGGTGCCAACGTTCCTCCAGAGGCAGAGGCCGAGGCGGCGGCAGCAGCAGCAGCAGAAGAGGCCGAGGCGGCGGCAGCAGCAGAAGAGGCCGAGGCGGCAGCAGCAGAAGAGGTAGCAGGGGGTGACTCCTTGTTTTTAAGGTGTTTACTTCACTGCAGTTCATGCTTTGCATTCAGGTGCCTGGTCATGCAGGTTGTGCTAAGGTTCAGAACGTTAATGCCTCGCTTCAGGCTCTGATGGCACAGCGTGCAAACCACTCGGGTCTTATCGTCAGCACATTGTTTGAAGAAGTGCCATGCCAGGGAACTCCTTGAAGCTGCCTTTGGGCTGCTCGGTCTCAGATGGCGGCGGTCAGTAGCAGGCGGAGTCTCTTGGCGGCGGGTGTTCTGATTTTGCCCACTGCTCCCTCTTTTGTTACGCTGTTGGCTCGGTCTCACCACTGCCTCTTCCTCCGAACTGTGAAAGTCAGTGGCACGACCTTCATTCCATGTGGGGTCTAGGACCTCATCGTCCCCTGCATCGTCTTCCACCCAGTCTTGATCCCTGACCTCCTGTTCAGTCTGCACACTGCAGAAAGACGCAGCAGTTGGCACCTGTGTTTCGTCATCATCAGAGACGTGCTGAGGTGGTATTCCCATGTCCTCATCATCAGGAAAAATAAGTGGTTGTGCGTTAGTGCATTCTATCTCTTCCACCCCTGGGGAAGGGTTAGGTGGATGCCCTTGGGAAACCCTGGCAGCAGAGTCTTCAAACAGCATAAGAGACTGCTGCATAACTTGAGGCTCAGACAGTTTCTTTGATATGCATGGGGGTGATGTGACAGACCGATGGGCTTGGTTTTCATACGCCATCTGTGCGCTTTCTGCAGAACACTGGGTGGGAGATAATGTGAACGTGCTGGATCCACTGTCGGCCACCCAATTGACTAATGCCTGTACCTGCTCAGGCCTTACCATCCATAGAACGGCATTGGGCCCCACCAAATATCGCTGTAAATTCTGCTGGCTACTGGGACCTGAGGTAGTTGGTTCACTAGGACGTGTGGCTGTGGCAGAACGGCCACGTCCTCTCCCAGCACCAGAGGGTCCACTAACACCACCACGACCATGTCCACGTCCGCGTCCGCGTCCCTTATTAGATGTTTTCCTCATTGTTCCCGTTCACCACAATTTTGAGAATGGCAAATTTGGGAATAGTTTTTCAACCCAGAACAAAAAGTGTGCTTTTACGGTCACTACAAATAACTTGACCAGCTAAAACAGTACAGATTTGGTTGAATAGAAATGTGAGGCCTGTTTTTTTTTTGCGCTGTGTGACAGGTATAGGTTTAATCACAGAATTAGACTTCTATTTGCACGGTAGCGTGTGTCTTAGGTTTTTCTGAATGACACTATCAGCACCTTCAATGTAAGATATTCTTTTTGGGATAGATTTCAAGTAGGCCTCATATAGCAGAAACTAGTTATTTTGAGAATGGCAAATTTGGGAATAGTTTTTCAACCCAGAACAAAAAATGTGCTTTTACTGTCACTACAAATAACTTGACCAGCTAAAACAGTACAGATTTGGTTGAATAGAAATGTGAGGCCTGTTTTTTTTTGCGCTGTGTGACAGGTATAGGTTTAATCACAGAATCAGACTTCTATCTGCACGGTAGCGTGTGTCTTAGGTTTTTCTGAATTACACTATCAGCACCTTCAATGTAAGATATTCTTTTTGGGATAGATTTCAAGTAGGCCTCATATAGCAGAAACTAGTTATTTTGAGAATGGCAAATTTGGGAATAGTTTTTCAACCCAGAACAAAAAATGTGCTTTTACGGTCACTACAAATAACTTGACCAGCTAAAACAGTACAGATTTGGTTGAATAGAAATGTCAGGCCTGTTTTTTTTTGCGCTGTGTGACAGGTATAGGTTTAATCACAGAATCAGACTTCTATCTGCACGGTAGCGTGTGTCTTAGGTTTTTCTGAATGACACTATCAGCACCTTCAATGTAAGATATCCTTTTTGGGATAGATTTCAAGTAGGCCTCAAATACCAGAAACTAGTTATTTTGAGAATGGCAAATTTGGGAATAGTTTTTCAACCCAGAAAAAAAAAATGTGCTTTTACGGTCACTACAAATAACTTGACCAGCTAAAACAGTACAGATTTGGTTGAATAGAAATGTGAGGCCTGTTTTTTTTTGCGCTGTGTGACAGGTATAGGTTTAATCACAGAATCAGACTTCTATCTGCACGGTAGCGTGTGTCTTAGGTTTTTCTGAATGACACTATCAGCACCTTCAATGTAAGATATCCTTTTTGGGATAGATTTCAAGTAGGCCTCAAATACCAGAAACTAGTTATTTTGAGAATGGCAAATTTGGGAATAGTTTTTCAACCCAGAAAAAAAAATTTGCTTTTACGGTCACTACAAATAACTTGACCAGCTAAAACAGTACAGATTTGGTTGAATAGAAATGTGAGGCCTGTTTTTTTTTGCGCTGTGTGACAGGTATAGGTTTAATCACAGAATCAGACTTCTATCTGCACGGTAGCGTGTGTCTTAGGTTTTTCTGAATGACACTATCAGCACCTTCAATGTAAGATATCCTTTTTGGGATAGATTTCAAGTAGGCCTCATATAGCAGAAACTAGTTATTTTGAGAATGGCAAATTTGGGAATAGTTTTTCAACCCAGAACAAAAAGTGTGCTTTTACGGTCACTACAAATAACTTGACCAGCTAAAACAGTACAGATTTGGTTGAATAGAAATGTCAGGCCTGTTTTTTTTTGCGCTGTGTGACAGGTATAGGTTTAATCACAGAATCAGACTTCTATCTGCACGGTAGCGTGTGTCTTAGGTTTTTCTGAATGACACTATCAGCACCTTCAATGTAAGATATCCTTTTTGGGATAGATTTCAAGTAGGCCTCATATACCAGAAACTAGTTATTTTGAGAATGGCAAATTTGGGAATAGTTTTTCAACCCAGAACAAAAAGTGTGCTTTTACGGTCACTACAAATAACTTGACCAGCTAAAACAGTACAGATTTGGTTGAATAGAAATGTCAGGTCTATTTTTTAGGCGCTGGGTGACAGGCTCAACTTGCCCCTGATGTAGTATATGGCCAAAAAATAACCACACTGTTGATGGTTAAATGCACTTGGGTGACACAGGCTCAGCCTGCACCAGATGTAGTATATGGCCAAAAAATAACCAGACTGTTGATGGTTAAATGCACTTCGGTGACACAGGCTCAGCCTGCAGCTGATGTAGTATATGGCCAAACAATAACCAGACTGTTGATGGTTAAATGCACTTCGGTGACACAGGCTCAGCCTGCAGCTGATGTAGGATATAGCACAAAATAACCACACTATTGATGGTTAAATACACTTGGTGATAGCTTGTGCTGGCGCACCACAAGTCACAAAATGGCCGCTGATCACCCCAGAAAAAAAGTGATCTAAAAACGCTCTGGGCAGCCTCAAAAAAGTGAGCAAGTCAATATTAGCACTTCAATGATCCACAGCTGCAGATCGATCACAGAATGAAGTCTTTTGGAGGAGTTAATCTGCCTAATCTCGCCCTAACGTCGAAGCTGCAACCTCTCCTTATGCTTGAATCAGCAGAGTGACGTGCAGCGCAACGTGACCCAAGCTTATATAGAGGCTGGGTCACATGCTGCACTGGCCAATCACAGCCATGCCAATAGTAGGCAAGGCTGTGATGGCCTCTTGGGGCAAGTAGTATGACGCTTGTTGATTGGCTGCTTTGCAGCCTTTCAAAAAGAGCCAAGAAAGCGCCAAACACCGAACCCGAACCCGGACTTTTACGAAAATGTTCGGGTTCGGGTCCATGTCACGGACACCCCAAAATTCAGTACGAACCCGAACTATACAGTTCGGGTTCGCTCATCCCTACCTAGGATATTGACTTATATAAGTATATTAACTTAATCTTCACCCTTTTTCTGCCCCATATCAGTTCATTCAGGAGCTTCTCAATAATTGTCAATAAACCTCAACCAACAGAGGACTGGCTTGTAAAACATATAAAAATTGTGTCAGAACCACTTGCGATAATAATAACTTTAGCTTTGTAGACATTTTCCCTCTCAATTTAGAGATTAAAAGCATCAAATTAAGATGAGTATAATAGTGTATATTCACAGATACTTCAATACCCAGATACCTGAATGACTCAGATGTACTCAAAACTTTTATCTCCATCTCTACTGGTAGATGTACTCTATCCAATGGAAGGAGGACGGTCTTAGCCCAATTGATCACTAGACCCAACATATAACCAAATTCCTCCACGATATGGATAGTTCTTGGCAGTAAGGTTTCTGTATCGCTCATATAACATAAAATATCATCAGCATATAGAGATATCTTATCTGCCTCTTCCTTGACCCCAAACCCCTTTATCTCACTATACTGTCTAATGGCAATAGCCAGTGGTTCTATAAATAAGTTGAAGAGCAGTGGGGAGAGGGCACATCTTGGCAAGTACCTCTTGACAAGGCAAAAGAGGGGGTAAGGACACCATTCACATTTATCCTGGCAGTGGGGAGATTATAAGGTAACCAAATCCACCCTATAACATTCTTTCGAATACCAAATTTTTCTATCACCGTCCAGAGGAAGTCCCACTCTACCCTGTCAAAAGCCTTGCTGGCGTCTAGAGACAGGAAAGAGCGGGACCTCCCTCCGGACATCTGAATATTAGCAAAGAGATGATGTAGGTTGTAAAAGGCATGCTTCCCTGCAATTAATCCTGACCAATCAGGATGTATTTAAGGAAGGAATTTGTTATTACCTTTCCCAATCAAACAGCTAGAATCAGTGTCACATATGTATTTAATAGAGATATTAGCCTTCCTTTTTTTTAGTTATGAGAGTAATAATGGTTTCAGGCATAGAATTAGGGAGTCTGTCTACCCTCCTTATTAGATTCATCAATAACTGCGGTGGAATCACCTCTCCATGTCTCTGACACATTTTGAATGGAATTCAATCCAAAGCTGGAGATGTATTTCCCTTTATCAAAGCCAAGGCCACCCTTAAGTCTCCCAATGTTATAGGCTAATCTAACGCCTTTCTTTCCTCTTGCAAAATAATTTAGGAAAATATATGTGGCTCAAATATTCACTCTTCGAAAGACACCTTACCTACCAATTTATATGAATCAGAAAAGAAAGTTAAAAATTCTCATCCAATTTCTTCCTGCCCACTAACTGTCCTACTCCCAGTGGACTGAATCATGCCAATACTACATGTATCTTCCTGATTCTTAGTAATACTGGCTAATAGTCTTCCAAGCCTACCAGCCTAACAAAAGAAATTCTGCCCCAAGAAAAAGATCCTCTGTTGGGATTTTTCTAACAAAGTCCTATTTTTGAATTGCTTCACACATTTCCTGCTTACTTTATGTTTCTCCCTAAACCGCTGTTCTTTAAAATGAGCATTCGACTGTAGAGCCTTTTCCATTACATACTTACGTAGGTATGCTATGTTATTAACAAACAGCCATTTAAGGCATCCTATACCCAGAGAGCACCAGTAGATCTATAATTCTCCTGCCAAAAAATAAGGACCTCTTTCTTAACCTGGTTATAATTATTAATAATGTTCAACCAAAATGGATTAAGTCTCATGGGGGATGTCCCTCCACGGTCACTACCATCTCAGGCCATGTCAAGCACCAGCGGGGAATGATCTGACAAAGATCTAACCTCATAATGGACCTTTTTAATAAAGTTTTTATATTGCTCATTACCAAAGCGATGTCAATTCTTGACATGGAAGTGCCCGAACCCGCTACAGAGGAGTACATATTCCTGTCTGGGATTTTTTCCCTCCAAACATTAATAAAGCCTGTTTTTATGCAGAATTTAGATAAAGGAGAGTTCCCATAAACCGTGGAGAAACTTCTTTCCCACCCAACCAACCCGCATCCTATCCCTTTTGGGATCTATAACACAATTAACCACCTCAGCTCCCCTAGCTTAAACACCCTTAATGACCAGACCACTTTTTACAATTCTGCACTACACTACTTTCACGGTTTATTGCTCGGTCATACAACTGTATGTACAACAATGAATTTTACCTCCTTTTCTTCTCACTAATAGAGCTTTCATTTGGTGGTATTTCATTGCTGCTGACATTTTTACTTTTTTTTATTATTATTAATCGAAATTTACTGAAATTTTTCACTTTCAGTTGTAATTTTTTTTTTTTAAAACTACATTTCTATATAAATTTTTCTCTAAATTTATTGTTCTACATGTCTTTGATAAAAAAAAAAATGTTTGGGTAAAAAAAAAAATGGTTTGGGCAAAAGTTATAGCGTTTACAAACTATGGTACAAAAATGTGAATTTCCGCTTTTTGAAGCAGCTCTGACTTTCTGAGCACCTGTCATGTTTCCTGAGGTTCTACAATGCCCAGACAGTAAAAACACCACACAAATGACCCCATTTCGGAAAGTAGACACCCTAAGGTATTCGCTGATGGGCATAGTGAGTTCATAGAACTTTTTATTTTTTGTCACAAGTTAGCGGAAAATTATGATTTTTTTTTTTTTCTTACAAAGTCTCATATTCCACTAACTTGTGACAAAAAATAAAAACTTCCATGAACTCACTATGCCCATCACGAAATACCTTGGGGTGTCTTCTTTTCAAAATGTGGTCACTTGTGGGGTAGTTATACTGCCCTGGCATTTTAGGGGCCCTAATGCGTGAGAAGTAGTTTGAAATCAAAATGTGTAAAAAATGCCCTGTGAAATCCTAAAGGTGCTCTTTGGAATGTGGGCCCCTTTGCCCAGCTAGGCTGCAAAAAAGTCTCACACATGTGGTATCGCGTACTCAGGAGAAGTTGGGCAATGTGTTTTGGGGTGTCTTTCTACATATACCCATGCTGGGTAAGAGAAATATCTCTCTACAAGACAACTTTTCCCATTTTTTTTATACAAAGTTGGCATTTGACAGATATATTTATCTCACCCAGCATGGGTATATGTAAAATTACACCCCAAAACACATTGCCCAACTTCTCCTGAGTACGGTGATACCACATGTGTGACACTTTTTTGCAGCCTAGGTGCGCAAAGGGGCCAAAATTCCTTTTAGGAGAACATTTTTACACATTTGGATTCCAGACTTCTTCTCACGCTTTAGGGCCCGTAAAATGCCAGGGCAGTATAAATACCCCACATGTGACCCCATTTTGGAAAGAAGACACCCCAAGGTATTCTGTGAGGGGCATGGCGAGTTCATAGAAGTTTTTTTTTTGTCACAAGTTAGCGGAAATTGAATTTTTTTTGTTTTTTCTCACAAAGTCTCCCTTTCCGCTAACTTGTGACAAAAAGTTCAATCTTTCATGGACTCAATATGCCCCTCAGTAAATACCTTGGGGTGTCTTCTTTCCAAAATGGGGTCACTTGTGGGGTATTTATACTGCCCTGGCATTTTAGGGGCCCTAAAGCGTGAGAAGAAGTCTGGAATATAAATGTCTAAAAATTTTTACGCATTTGGATTCCGTGAGGGGTATGGTGAGTTCATGTGAGATTTAAGTTAGTGGAATATGAGACTTTGTAAGAAAAAACAAAAAAACAAAAACAAAAAAAATCTATTTCCGCTAACTTGTGACAAAAAAAAAAAAATCTTCTATGAACTCGCCATGTCCCTCAAAAAATTCTTCTATGAACTCGCCATGCCCCTCAAAAGCGAGGTGTTTTGACCCCGAAATGGGGTCACTTGTGGGGTATTTATACTGCCCTGGCATTTTAGGGGCCCTAAAGCGTGAGAAGAAGTCTGGAAAAATTTTACGCATTTGGATTCCGTGAGGGGTATGGTGAGTTCATGTGAGATTTTATTTTTTGTCACAAGTTAGTGGAATATGAGACTTTGTAAGAAAAAACAAAAAAACAAAAAAAATCTATTTCCGCTAACTTGTGACAAAAAAAAAAAATCTTCTATGAACTCGCCATGCCCCTCAAAAGTTAACTTTTTTTTTAGCGCCGCAGCGATTTTACGGTGTTTTTGCAGTGATCAGAAAAAAAAAATTCTGTCACTGCGGTGGGGCGGACTGAACGCAAATGTGCGCACAAGATCAGGCCTGATCGGGTGAACACTGCATTTTTTGTAGAGCCTATAGAACATGTCCTATTCTTGTCCGCAATTGCGGACAAGAAAAGGCATTTTCTATATAGTTCTAGCAATGTGCGGATTCGCAAAATGCGGAAAGCACATTGCCGGTGTCCGTGTTTTGCGGATATGCTGTGTCCGTGTTTTGCGTATCCGTGGATCCGCAAAACACATACGGACGTCTGAATGGAGCCTTACAGGGGGGTGATCAATGACAGGGGGGTGATCAGGGAGTCTATATGGGGTGATCACCCCCCTGTAAGGCTCCATTCAGACGTCCCTATGTGTTTTGCGGATCCGTGGGTCCGCGGATCCGCAAAACACATACGGACGTCTGAATGGAGCCTTACAGGGGGGTAATCAGGGAGTCTATATGGGGTGATCTCCCCCCTGTAAGGCTCCATTCAGACGTCCGTATGTGTTTTGTGGATCCGCGGATCCGCAAAACACATACGGACGTCTGAATGGAGCCTTACAGGGGGGTGATCAATGACAGGGGGGTGATCAGGGAGTCTAATATGGGGTGATCACCCCCCTGTCATTGATCACCCCCCTGTCAGGCTCCATTCAGACGTCCGTATATGTTTTGTGGATCCGCAGATCCGTGGATCCGCAAAACACATACGGAAGTCTGAATGGAGCCTTACAGGGGGGTGATCAATGACAGAGGGGTGATCAGGGAGACTATATGGGGTGATCAGGGGTTAATAAGGGGTTAATAAGTGACAGGGGGGGTGTAGTGTAGTGGTGTTTGGTGCTACTTTACAGAGCTGCCTGTGTCCTCTGGTGGTCGATCAAAGCAAAAGGGACCACCAGAGGATCAGGTAGCAGGTATATTAGACGCTGTTATCAAAACAGCGTCTAATATACCTTTAAGGGGTTAAAAAAATCGGATCTACAGCCTGCCAGCGAATGATCGCCACTGGCAGGCTGCAGATCCACTCGATTACCTGCAGTTCCTGTGAACGCACGCGCCTGTGTGCGCGCGTTCACAGGAAATCTCGCCTCTCGCGAGATGACGCACCGGCGCGTCCACTCGGAATAACAGGGCCGCCGCAAAGACGCAATCCTTTGTTTTGCGTATCCGTGGATCCGCAAAACACATACGGACGTCTGAATGGAGCCTTACAGGGGGGTGATCAATGACAGGGGGGTGATCAGGGAGTCTATATGGGGTGATCACCCCCCTGTAAGGCTCCATTCAGACGTCCCTATGTGTTTTGCGGATCCGTGGGTCCGCGGATCCGCAAAACACATACGGACGTCTAAATGGAGCCTTACAGGGGGGTAATCAGGGAGTCTATATGGGGTGATCACCCCCCTGTAAGGCTCCATTCAGACGTCCGTATGTGTTTTGTGGATCCGCGGATCCGCAAAACACATACGGACGTCTGAATGGAGCCTTACAGGGGGGTGATCAATGACAGGGGGGTGATCAGGGAGTCTAATATGGGGTGATCACCCCCCTGTCATTGATCACCCCCCTGTCAGGCTCCATTCAGACGTCCGTATATGTTTTGTGGATCCGCAGATCCGCAAAACACATACGGAAGTCTGAATGGAGCCTTACAGGGGGGTGATCAATGACAGAGGGGTGATCAGGGAGACTATATGGGGTGATCAGGGGTTAATAAGGGGTTAATAAGTGACAGGGGGGGTGTAGTGTAGTGGTGTTTGGTGCTACTTTACAGAGCTGCCTGTGTCCTCTGGTGGTCGATCAAGGCAAAAGGGACCACCAGAGGATCAGGTAGCAGGTATATTAGACGCTGTTATCAAAACAGCGTCTAATATACCTTTAAGGGGTTAAAAAAATCGGATCTACAGCCTGCCAGCGAATGATCGCCACTGGCAGGCTGCAGATCCACTCGATTACCTGCAGTTCCTGTGAACGCACGCGCCTGTGTGCGCGCGTTCACAGGAAATCTCGCCTCTCGCGAGATGACGCACCGGCGCGTCCACTCGGAATAACAGGGCCGCCGCAAAGACGCAATCCTGCGTACCGTGGTCCTGTAGTGGTTAAAGTCTCCAATTATAACCATCATACATTCTTTCCTTTGTTCCATAATTAGTAACAACTGACCCAATATGTAGGAAGAGAAAGGGGGAGAGATATAAAAAAAAATGCCACTTTGCAGTCACACCCCCCTGGCCTGACCCCGTGACCGTGTTGCCGGGCCTGTGCCGCTCTGTGAGTGAGATAATAAAAGAAGCTAAATTTTTCCGCCCCCCCCCCCCCCCTCCTCAGGGTGCGCCCTAAGGCAGCCACTTGGTCTGCCTTATGGTAGAGCCGGCCCTGCTTCCATCCCCACAACCTTAGAGTTCAAATGCAGATGTGCAGATTGCATAGCAGTAAGATCTTTCTTTATATCTTCCATTTCCTTTTCAATATGGTCAACTACAACTTCCATCTCCTTAAGCCTTAAACTAACCTTATTCAGCTCATCTCTAATTACTGATGTATTAGACTGAATAGTTCCCATTCAAGTGGAGAGCACCTTTACTGCTTCATTTTTTATCTTGACAGTTATGGGTATTTCATCCAGCACATTTCTCTCCTCATTTTCTTCTCTCCCAGGACAGAATATCGTGATCCTGAAACCACTTTTTGGACCGCTGTAGGAGACTTTAAAAATCTCTCAATCTTCCAGGATCCTTCTCTGTTCATCACCCCCTTATACCTAGGAGAAGGAGAGAGATTTTTTAAAAAATATTGTTACTTGTAAATACTTTCTTTCAGCTTGCCAAGTCTTTCCATTCTTGTTTGATGGATTTTCATCCATGTTTCCTTTCAAAAGTCTTTAAAGAGGACCTTTCACCGATTATTACACTATGAACTAACTATACAGACATGGAGAGCGGCGCCCGTGTCTGTATAGTTAGTTCATAGTGTAATAATCTGTGAAAGGTCCTCTTTAAGTTGTGTTAGATTCATGGGCCGTCTTGCCTGAACTGCTCTAGCCACAGATTTTCAATGATGTTCAGATCAGGTGACTGTGAAGGCCATGGTAAAACCTTTAGCTTGCTCCTTTTGATGTAGTCTATTGTGGATTTTGAGGTGTGTTTAGGATCATTATCCATTTGTAGAAGCTATGGTCTTTTCAACTTCAGCTTTTTTACAGTTGGTGTTGTGTTTGCTTCCAGAATTTGCTGGAATTTCATTGAATCCATTCTTCTCTCTACCTGTGAAATGTTCCTAGTATCATTGGCTGTAACACAACCCCAAAGCATAATTCATCTACCCCCAGGTTTAATGGTTGGTGAAGTGTTCTTTTCATTAAATTCTGTGCTTTTTTTCTCCAAACATACCTTTGCTCAAGGTGGCCAAAGAGTTCTCTTTTAACCTAATTGGTCCAAAGGACCTGTTTCCATAATGCATCAGGCTTGTTTAGATGTCCTTTTGCAAACTTCTGACACTGATGAATCTTCCATGAAGGCCATATTTGTGCAAGTGTCGCTGAATAGTAGAACAATATACCACAACTACAGAATCTGCTAAATCTTCCTGAAGGTCTTTTTCAGTGAAGCAGGGGTTCTGATTTGCCTTTCTAGCAATCCTATAAGCACCTGTCTCTGGAATTTTTATTTCTTCCAGTCGCTTTCTTGACCTCCATTGTTCCTGTTAACTGCCATTTCTTACAATTAATTACATTTTGAAGCGAGGAAATAGCAACCTGAGAACACTTTCCTATCTTCGTATAGCCTTCTCCTGCTTTGTGGGCCTCAACCATTTTCAGAGTGTTAGAGGGCTGCTTAGAAGAACCCATGGCTGTTGTTTTGGGGACAATGTTAGAGGAGTATGGGAATTTATAAAGCTTTGTAAATTGTATCACATGGCCTTTCCTATTGATGATTGTAAGCAAGCCTTTACCTTAACAAGCAATTTAAGGTCGGAGACTTCAGTCAAAGTTATCAGTAGAGATGTCCCGAACTGTTCGCCGGCGAACAGTTCCCAGTGAACATTGCTTGTTCGCGTTCGCCGCGGCGGGCGAACATATGCGATGTTCGGTCCGCCCCCTATACGTCATCATTGAGCAAACTTTGACCCTGTACCTCACAGTCAGCAGACACATTCCAGCCAATTAGCATACCCTCCCTCCCAGACCCTCCCACCTCCTATCAAAAAGCAAGGACAGCATCCATCTTAGATTCATTCTGAAGCTGCAGTGTTAGTGAGAGCAGGGAGAGTGCAGCTGCTGTTGATTTAATAGGGAAATAGTTAGCTAGGCCAGTGTTCTGTGTCCACTCCAGTCCTCAAAGACTCATCTGATCTGCTGTAAGGACAGCGTCCTGACAGCACCCCAAAAAGCCCTTTTTAGGGCTAGTACATCAGTCTGGTTTTTTTTTTTCTTTGTAATATAATTGCAGTTGCCTGCCAGTGTGTGTCAGGCCCACAGAGTGTACTGTGCCCACTGCCAGTGCCCACCACTCATATCTGGTGGCACAGTAGCTTGCAGTTAAAACAGTAAAAAAAAAAAATCTCTGTAATATAATTGCAGTTGCCTGCCAGTGTGTGTCAGGCCCACAGAGTGTACTGTGCCCACTGCCAGTGCCCACCACTCATATCTGGTGGCACAGTAGCTTGAATTTAAAACAGTAAAACAATTTTTTCTCTGTAATATAATTGCAGTTGCCTGCCAGTGTGTGTCAGGCCCACAGAGTGTACTGTGCCCACTGCCAGTGTCCACCACTCATATCTGGTGGCACAGTAGCTTGCAGTTAAAACAGTAAAACTGGCTTGTCGGAACTCTTAGCCCGCTAGCTTTTACCATACAAGCTGGTGGAGGCTGAGGCCTTCAAAAAATTTGTAGCTATTGGGACACCGCAGTGGAAGGTACCCGGGCAAAAAAATTTTTCACCAAAGGCAATCCCCAACTTGTACTCTATTGTGGAAAAGGAAGTCATGGCATGTCTGGCACACAGTGTTGGGGCAAGGGTCCATCTGACCACTGATACCTGGTCTGCAAAGCACGGTCAGGGCAGGTATATCACGTACACTGCGCATTGGGTAAACCTGCTGATGGCTACCAAGCATGGAATGCGTGGCTCTGCAGAGGAGTTGGTGACACCGCCACGACTTGCAGGCAGGCCTGCTGCCACCTCCTCTACTCCTCCTACTCCATCCTCTTCGCTAACCTCCTCGGCTGAGTCCTCTTCTGCTGCTGCGTCTTGTTCCACATTAACTGCACCCCCCCAGCTCCCCAGGGGATATTCCACATCCCGGATACGACAGTGTCGCGCCGTCTTGGTGTTGACTTGCCTGAAAGCAGAGAGTCACACCGGACCAGCACTCCTGTCAGCCCTGAACGCACAGGTGGATCAGTGGCTGACCCCGCACCAACTGGAGATCGGCAAAGTAGTGTGTGACAACGGAAGCAATTTGTTGGCGGCATTGAATTTGGGCAAGTTGACACATGTGCCGTGCATGGCACATGTGTTGAATCTGATCGTACAACGCTTTGTGCATAAGTACTCAGGCTTACAGGACGTCCTCAAGCAGGCCAGGAAGGTGTGTGGCCATTTCAGGCGTTCCTACACGGCCATGGCGCACTTTTCAGATATTCAGCGGCGAAACAACATGCCAGTGAGGCGCTTGATTTGCGACAGCCCGACACGTTGGAATTCAACACTCCTAATGTTCGACCGCCTGCTCCAACAAGAAAAAGCCGTCAACGAGTATTTGTATGACCGGGGTGCTAGGCCGGCCTCTGCGGAGCTGGGTATTTTTTTGCCACGTTACTGGACGCTCATGCGCAATGCCTGTAGGCTCATGCGTCCTTTTGGAGGAGGTGACAAACCTAGTCAGTCGCACCGAAGGCACCATCAGCGACATCATCCCATTTGTTTTCTTCCTGGAGCGCGCCCTGCGAAGAGTGCTGGATCAGGCTGTAGATGAGCGTGAAGAGGAAGAGTTGTGGTCACCATCACCACCAGAAACAGCCTTATCAGCATCGCTTGCTGGACCTGCGGCAACGCTGGAAGAGGAGTCTAAGGAAGAGGAGTCAGAGGAGGAATGTGGCTTTGAGGAATGAGGAAGACCAACCACAGCAGGCATCCCAGGATGCTCCTTGTCACCTATCTGGTACCCGTGGTGTTGTGCGTGGCTGGGGGGGAAGTACAGACCTTCAATGAGATCAGTGAGGACGAGAAACGGGACATGAGTAGCTTGGCATCCAACCTTGTGCAAATGGGGTTTTTTATGCTGTCATGCCTGTTGAGGGACCCTCGTATAAAAAGGCTGAAGGAAAATGACCTGTACTGGGTGGCCACGCTACTAGACCCCCGGTATAAGCAGAAAGTGCCTGAAATGTTACCGAATTACCGGAAGTCGGAAAGGATGCAGCAGTTTCAAAACAAGTTAAAAAGGATGCTTTACACAGCGTATAAGGGTGATGTCACAGCACAACAGGAATCTAACAGGGGAAGAGGTGAAATTAATCCTCCTCCTACCACGACCACTCCGGCAAGGACAGGACACTTTACAGACGTGTTGTTTATGGAGGACATGCAGAGCTTTTTAAGTCCTACGCATCGCCACAGCCCTTCGGGGTCCACCCTCAGAGAACGACTCGACCGACAGTAGCAGACTACCTCGCCTTAACTGCAGATATCGACACTCTGAGGAGCGATGAACCCCTTGACTACTGGGTGTGCAGGCTTGACCTGTGGCCTGAGCTATCCCAATTTGCGATAGAACTTCTGGCCTTCCCCGCTTCAAGTGTTCTTTCAGAAAGGACCTTCAGCGCAGCAGGAGGTATTGTCACTGAGAAGAGAAGTCGCCTAGGTCAAAAAAGTCTAGATTACCTCACCTTTATTAAGATGAATGAGGCATGGATCCCGAAGGGACTGACAGTGGGGGATGCATTTGACTAAAAAAGGCCTGATGAGATGCCTTGGGCTAAAAATGGTCCACATGCTGCTGTATTTAATATCTGCATGCCGGATGACTTGCGTGACTTCTCCGCCACCAACTAGGGTTCAAGCCGCAATGTTTTAGTGCACTTTCTGCCTGGAAAACATCAATTATTCTGGCCTCTGGTGCTGCACTGTGGCTGCAAAAACAAAAACAAAAAAAGGCACATACATGTGTCAATTCCCCTTCGTGATCGTTACCTTGTTGTGGTAAAGGGGCTTGTGTATCACAATGAAGCGACCACCTCTATGAGTGTGTTGGCAATGGCAATGTTGGCACACCCCAGATGATAAGGTCGTTGCTTCATTGTGAACAGACCAAAAGCGATCGGCTGGATAATTTTGCATAGAAAAAACATTAATTTTCTTTGTGATCATCTAAGGTGGTCATTAAAGCCTACTAGGCCAACAATGGGCCCACACTGCAGAATCATTGTTTTCTGGGTCAATTAACTGTCACTGACCATAGGCTTTGAAAGCACGACCATAGGCTTTGAAAAAACCCCGTCGCCTTCAATCTCCAGAACGTGCGCACGAGCACAGTCATCACTACACCAAGATTGACGCATAGAGGAATAAAATTTATGTCATGAGTGTGTCAACTATTGACAACTCTTTGCGGTTGTCTAAAATCTATTACATACACGTCCTCTGATAGGGGACGTAACAGGGATTAAACTGATAGGAATAGTACTACTTAACACACCACTCATATCTGGTGGCACAGTACATTGCACGGCGCACGCGCAGTGCCTTAAATTGGAAGTAAGAGGACCAACCAAGCATCTTTTTCCATCTCCCGGTTTCTAAAATCTATTCCATACACCGGCCCCTGATAGGGGACGTAACAGGGATTAAACTGATAGGAATAGTACTACTTAACATACCACTCATATAGGGTAGCACAGTACATTGCACGGCGCACACACATTGCCCCAAATTGGAAGTAAGAGGACCGACCAACCATCTTTTTCCATCTCCCGGTTACTCCATAGGGGACAAAACAGAGATTAAACTGGTAAGAACAGATTTTTTTTAATAAAAAAAAAAAAGAGGACAGCCTCTGCGGAGCTGGGTATTTTTTGCCAGCGTTACTGAACGCTCATGCACAATGGCTGTAGGCTCATGCATCCTTTTGCGGAGGTGACAAACCTGGTCATTCAAACCCAAGGCAACATCATCAACCTCATCCCATATGTGTTTTTTCTGGATGGTGCCCTGCGAAGAGTGCTGGATCAGGCTGTAGATGAGCATGATGAGGAAGAGTTGTGGTCACCATCACCACCAGCAACGCAGAGAGAGGAGTCTGAGGAAGAGGAGTCACCTTAAAAATTTGCCTGCCTATTGAAGTCTATGGCGGTTCACCCGTTCGCGAACATTTGTGGAAATTCGCGTTCGCTGGTCCATATAACTTTCTGCTTGGGTGACACTTTTAATCACTAATATCAACTATTATACAATGAAAAACTACATTTTGATGCAAAATCGCATGGAGGTGGGTGTCTACTTTCAGAAAATATATGGGTATGGGGAGTATCTTTTTTTTATTTTGTAATTCAGGTTTTTTTTGTATATGCATTATTAAATGGCACCATTAGAAAGGCTATGTGAATGGAAAAATTTTAAAGTAATCGCACGGAGAAGGCAGGGAGTAAAAAATGAAAAAGCAAAAACAGGAAGTGGTTAATTGATACTCGTTGTGACTTCAGATGACAAGATTTCAGTACCTGGCAATAGACCTTATTCATTTCTTAAACTGCTTTGGTGAAGAGAAAGCTAAGCCCTGATTGGATGCTATGGGCAACGAAGATGGTTTACAGGAAGACAGTTTTGATGAGTTGGGCCCAATTAGCAGGGCCGTCTTTAATATTGATTGGACCCTGGGCAAAAATTTACTTGGGCCCCCTGGATCCTGCCTTCCCACACCCTAGCATGCAATCACGGCCTCCACCACAACACACACAAACAAAAAATCCACACACCTGGTAGAGTACAGTTAAATAAATACTTCCAGTTCTGAAGACTCCAGCGGCTCAGTATTAGTGCTCTGGGCAGCTGGGCTCAGGCTGGAAGTGGACACCGCTCTGCAGGAAGGAGACCGGGGCTCGGTTCACCCTAACGTTACAGTGCACCCCAGAGTATGCAGTATAGCACTCTATAGTATACAGCAACCCACAGTATGCAGTGTAGCACCCTATAGTATACAGCACCCCACACTATGCAGTATAGCACCCCATACTATAAAGTATACAGCACCCCACACTATACAGCACCCCACACTATATAGTAGAGCAGTATAGCACCTCACAGTATACAGTAGAGCAGTATAGCACCCCACAATATACAGCACCTCACAGTATACAGCACCCAAAACTATACACTATACAGCACCCCACACTATACAGCCCCCCACACTATACAGTACAGCAGTATAGCACTCCAAAATATACAGCACCCACAGTATACAGCACCTCACGGTATACAGCACCCCAAAATATACAGAATACCGCACCTCACAGTATACAGCACCCCAAACTATACACTATACAGTACAGCAGTATAGCACTCCACAATATACAGCACCTCACGGTATACAGCACCCCAAACTATACAGAATACCGCACCTCACAGTATAGAGTACCCCACAGTATACAGCACCCCAAAATATACAGCCCCCCACAGTATAAAGCACCCCACAATATACAGTATACAGCACCCCCATAGCATACCGTAGAGCAGTATAGCACCCCACTATACAGTAGCTTACAATATATTAGCATTACAGCCCCTGTCACCTTTTCCTCATGTAATCTTCTCAAAAAAAGCTCCACAATTATGGGAAACTTCTCCTGCAGCAACACTCTTGGTAGACAGGACCTGTGATGACCTCATAGCCATGTGACCAGTAATATTACTAGGTTACTGGTCACATGGTGATGATGTCATCTAAGGTCCTAGAAAATCACAGCTCTCACAGTATGCTGCCTGGAGTGCCGGCAGGCATGGCATGGCAGCACCCCCTGTGTAGCTGATAGCCTGATACTCGGGGCAGTGGCCAGCAGGGCTCAAGAGGCAGCTGCCTAGGGCCCGGGGCAGCTGCCCCTTGTTAAAGACGGCCCTGCGAATTAGCATTATCCTGTACAAACCACACAAGGAAAACAGGGGTCTGTTTGTTGGACCCACCCCATGTGATTAGTGTAGTGGTCTAAAAGCTGGAAGATTTTTTTTGTAAATTCTGTGTTTAATTCTTACAGTTGCTAGAAATTAAGTTACACAACCCTCACTGCAGAAGCAGAATACCAGCCACATCACAGTCTATAGACACTGAGGCCAGGGACAATCACAGCATATGCAGAGCATGAGCATCAGCACTTAGGCCCTATGGTCATAATTAGAATAAGTATATAAGATTAGGGTGAAGGAGCGCTCTATTATATTTAATGGTTCTCTACATCTCTTTTCCTTTAGGCTTGTCAGAATTTACACTGCTCTCTGGTCTTTTCAGTGCTGAGAACCATTTTAATTAGTCAGCTAGCATGTCTTTATCAAGACGCAGTACCCGTTGTGGCATGTCTTGATAAAGACATGTCAGCCATCTCAGAAGTTTGATTAATTAAAATCGTCTTCAGTATCAGAAGACTGTAGTGCAACGTATTTCCTTTCAATAATTATCTTGGCTGACAGATAAAAAGTTTTCGGTTACTTTCAGGACATTATCTTACGTGTCCTGAGTTTTGGGTAGAATGGTTTTATTTCTAGCAATTTACTGATACATTCTGCAAGATGCTGCACTATAATAACTAGTTTTTCAAATTCGTACAATACTGAATGGGAACCTATCAATAGGGATGAGCGTATTTCATGTTATACAATTTGTTTGCGCTTTGTTTGGTGGCAAAAGTAGAATTGCGTTATGAATTCCGTTACCACGGACCATAACGCAATTCTATGACGTAAGGTAAAACTGAATGCCTTTAGAGGCATTCCGTTATTCATTCCATCATAATAGAAGTCTATGGCCTGCACAACGGATCCGTCTCATTTCGTTATGCAGGTGTAACAGCTGCTGTGGTGCGCCGCTGTTCCCCTGCTTACCGCCGTGGTCCCGGGCGCCGTGTTCAGTGGTAATCTGCGGCCGGTGCTTGCCATTCACCGCTGCAGTCCTGGGCTCTGTCTGTGTAGGTACTGTTGTCCTGGGATCCACTCCACAGTTTCCTCTCAGCCCTGGCCACAGCATGCTTGCTGTTTATTTTCTGCAGCACTTCCTTAAGGGCCGGCGTGTGTCACTTCCTGGGCTTTATGGGTTTGGTCATGTGACCTCACTGACCAATCCTAGCCCTCCTGCACATATATAAGTGGCTCAACCCCCTTCCCAGATGCCTCAGTGTAAAGGTCCTTGTGTCCTGCTAAGGTTCCTGATTCCCATCTGTGTTCCTGACTCGTATTTGTGGTCCTGGACTCTGCCTGTTTGCCTTGACAATCCTGTTGCCGACCCAGATTGCCTGACCTGTACCTGTGCCGCCTGCCCTGGTCTTTTGCCTGTCTGACTACGCCTCTGTCTAATCTTTCGGTCCTGCACCTCTGGTACCTATCTCAGGCACCTCCTGGTCTGCCTGGACCAGCTGCCTCTTGTGCCTATCCTCCTCAAGAGGTAGCGACCTGGTGTTCCTCTCGGGAAAGTCTATCCCCACCACAGGGGTATTGTGAAGATCCAGGGGTTCACTTAGACAACGCCCTTAGAGGACATAGGACACGTGGCACAGTGGGTTCACACCCGCTGGTTCGTGACAGCAGGAGAGGACTCCCCTGCATAACGGAAACGGGACGGATCCATTATGCAGGCCATAGACTTCTATTATGACGGAATGCATAATGGAATGCCTTTTACCACCAAACGAAGAGCAAACGAATTTCATAATATGAAATTCGCTCATCTCTACCTATCACCAACATTTGTGTAGAAACAGTCTACAATAGAGAAGCAGACTGTTACAAGGTGGATCTGCTGGGCCGCTTGTACAATTTAACTTGGCATAAGGGCATTATCTAAGTGCCCCTCGGTTTTCACACTTTAACCGCTACCTCTTGGAGTAATCTCTGTTCAAGTGATGACTAACCACTGGAGTCAAAGGACACCAATGCGACCACCAAGGGATCTGGCAAAACCGGTCAAGGCTGGCAGAGTTTGTCCGATCGGATAAAAAAAAATCTGAAGTAAGGACAGGCAGCTAAGGGTCAGAACAGAGATCAGGCCGATATCAGGTCAGGCAAAGAATGGTCAATTTCAGAATACAGGCAGAAGTTGACATATGGGCAGACAAACATAGAACAGCAAATCTTTGTAGGACATTAGTGGACTAAAACCTATTGCTCAGGTAACCTCCCATAGGGGAAAGTGCCTCAAATACCCCAAGGTGGCCAGCCATTGGCTGGTGCAGATTAGGGTGCGTGCACCAGCCCTGGCACCCTACGAGCAGAGGAGGGGAGACTAAATCTGAATGGAGGGATAGAGCAAATGCAGCGGTCAAGGCCACTGGAAGGCGGAGAGAAGCTAGAAAATCTGCACCACCGGGAGCAACAGAGTGGATAGGAGATGTAGCGGCTGTGCCCACCAGAGAGAGAAGAGTGGCGGCGGGCATGGACAACCGACATAACATAGACTCAGCCATTAAATGTACTAATTAGCCATTGTAAAAGAAAAGTAAAAACTATTAAAATTTGAAATTAAAGGGGTTGTTTAAAGGGAACCTGTCAAATTGAAAATGCAGTGCAATCTGCAGGCAGCATGTTGTAGAGCAGTAGGAGTTGTGATTGAAGTTTTTTTCATATAAAGTTAATTTTTTTTATGTCATTCATTTAAACATCTGCTTAATCTGGGCTTAAAGGGGTTGTGCAACGAAAAATATTCTTTCTCTTTCAAATCAGTATCTGGATCTGAATACTTTTGGAATTGCATGTAATTAGAAATCCAGTATAGCCATTGAGCTATGCAATAAAATGTATCTGCATAGTGCAACCTGTTTGTTCTTTTCCTTATTTCTCCACCACCTCACTGAAGCAAGCATGTTCAGTTTAAGGCCTCCCTTCAGACGAGCGAGACGAGCCATAACAGTGACAGCATTATGTCAGTGTTATCCAATACTTTCCAGAACTGTAAGGGTTACAAAGCATCATAAATCAATATAATGCTATGTGACCCCGGCAGTGCTGGAAGTTCAGCTTGGCCCACCTATTCTTTACATTCATTGTATGGCCAATTGAAAAGCAGACCAGCAGCAGATCGCCAATCACCAGGCATGTATCTATCTACTAGGACTTTAGCACTCCAAAAGATGCTGTGAAAATGGATGATCATCTGTAACAATCTATTTATCTATGATAAGTACATATTGTCACATGTCTGATATATCAAGCAACCAATATATGTTCTATCAGCAAAAAAAAATTGTTTTTTCCCCTTTGTGTTTGGTAGAAAACTTGTATTTTAAAAGGAAAATAAAACCTTTTGCCGCATGTTCCAGTAAAAATCCTGCAAAAAACACAAGGGTTCATCTGCTGATTTCTGCCTGATGAGTGGCTGAACAGGGTTTAACCAAGTGTTGGGGCTTAATATTTGCATGCAGATATGGCAAAGGCTGGAACAGCCAGTTGTCTTACAGCCAGACACAGGATAGAGAAGGGAGAATATGGCAGATTTTTTTGTGAATTAGAAGTCTAATTTTGAGATATCTTAAAGTGTACAAAAAGTTGAAAAAAAAAAAAAGTTTGTATGCTGGCTATGTTCCTTTGTGAACTTGTGTTTTAGGGCTTCTCTAAATTATATTTCAGCAATATTAATCCCTGTTTCTGCTGTACAGCTAGATGCATTTCACTCAGAAGCAGTTAGTGTCTCACTTCTGTTGAATCAGTCAGTATTGTATGCAGTGACCTCACTTCCTACCTACTGCAGAAGACTTACTGTCTTCTGAGTCTCTGTTACCAGGGCCGGATCTAGCCTGACAACAGACAGTGGACTACAAATTAGGTTGAAGCGAGACCTCCAGTGGCCATGACTTTATAGCTTTTTTTTAGGTGGGTGCAGGTAGTTACACCATTCTCTATTAAATTAAATTTTGTGAATGTACAGTTATCTACTCACAAACTGTCCCCAATTTAGGAAGGACCTACAAGAATCTTGGTAATAAAAACCTGGTATAAATATTGTTAAATCTTCACCCTAGAATATATTTTGGGTGCTTTATTATAAATCTGTACTACAGTCGTGGCCAAAAGTTTTGAGAATGACACAAATATTAGTTTTCACAAAGTTTGCTGCTAAACTGCTTTTAGATCTTTGTTTCAGTTGTTTCTGTGATGTAGTGAAATATAATTACACGCACTTCATATGTTTCAAAGGCTTTTATCGACAATTACATGACATTTATGCAGAGTCAGTATTTGCAGTGTTGGCACTTCTTTTTCAGGACCTCTGCAATTCGACTGGGCATGCTCTCAATCAACTTCTGGGCCAATTCCTGACTGATAGCAACCCATTCTTTCATAATCACTTCTTGGAGTTTGTCAGAATTAGTGGGTTTTTGTTTGTCCACCCGCCTCTTGAGGATTGACCACAAGTTCTCAATGGGATTAAGATCTGGGGAGTTTCCAGGCCATGGACCCAAAATGTCAACGTTTTGGTCCCCGAGCCACTTAGTTATCACTTTTGCCTTATGGCACGATGCTCCATCGTGCTGGAAAATGCATTGTTCTTCACCAAACTGTTGTTGGATTGTTCGAAGAAGTTGCTGTTGGAGGGTGTTTTGGTACCATTCTTTATTCATGGCTGTGTTTTTGGGCAAAATTGTGAGTGAGCCCACTCCCTTGGATGAGAAGCAACCCCACACATGAATGGTCTCAGGATGCTTTACTGTTGGCATGACACAGGACTGATGGTAGCGCTCCCCTTTTCTTCTCCGGACAAGCCTTTTGCCAGATGCCCCAAACAATCGGAAAGAGGCTTCTCATCGGAGAATAGGACTTCGCCCCAGTCCTCAGCAGTCCATTCACCAAACTTTCTGCAGAAGATCAATCTGTCCCTGATATTTTTTTTGGAGAGAAGTGGCTTCTTTGCTGCCCTTCTTGACACCAGGCCATCTTCCAAAAGTCTTCGCCTCACTGTGCGTGCAGATGCGCTCACACCTGCCTGCTGCCATTCCTGACCAAGCTCTGCACTGGTGGCACTCCGATCCCGCAGCTGAATCCTCTTTAGGAGACGATCCTGGCGCTTGCTGGACTTTCTTGGACGCCCTGAAGCCTTCTTAACAAGAATTGAACCTCTTTCCTTGAAGTTCTTGATGATCCTATAAATTGTTGATTGAGGTGCAATCTTAGTAGCCACAATATCCTTGCCTGTGAAGCCATTTTTATGCAATGCAATGATGGCTGCACGCGTTTCTTTGCAGGTCACCATGGTTAACAATGGAAGAACAATGATTTAAAGCATCACCCTCCTTTTAACATGTCAAGTCTGCCATTTTAACCCAATCAGCCTGATATAATGATCTCCAGCCTTGTGCTCGTCAACATTCTCACCTGAGTTAACAAGACGATTACTGAAATGATCTCAGCAGGTCCTTTAATGACAGCAATGAAATGCAGTGGAAAGGTTTTTTTGGGATTAAGTTAATTTTCATGGCAAAGAAGGACTATGCAATTCATCTGATCACTCTTCATAACATTCTGGAGTATATGCAAATTGCTATTATAAAAACTTAAGCAGCAACTTTTCCAATTTCCAATATTTGTGTCATTCCCAAAACTTTTGGCCACCACTGTACAGTGGATCAGATAGGGAATCAGTCAGAGGCTGCACAGCCAAAGTCTGGTTTATTGTATTTTCTTTGAGAATAGAACATTCATTATACTTTTCTTTATGATTTCCAGCCCTTAGTCCTCAGTGAAGCACTGTAGTGTGTTCAGTGATTATGCAGGTAGAAACAGATGGTATTGACTTCTGCCTAGTAATTGTTTATTTGACATGAATATAATGATAGTTCAACAGTTGACATGTAGTAGAGTTTGTACCCACTCGGTCACTTCTGGATCTAGTTGAGGGTTATACTGTAGTACAGAGTCAAAGGTCTTATCCTTTCCTTAAAGGGAACCTGTCATCAACTTTATGCTGACCTCACTGAGGGCAGCACAAAATAGTGACAGAAATGCAGATTTCTGCAGTGTGTCACTCATGAGCTCAAAGTAAGTGGTTGCTGAGAACCAGCATCATAATCATTGCAGCCCAGGCCTTGAAAAGAGTCAAATCTACTTGAGAAGAGTCCTGGTTATTCATAATATCCTGCACTGTCAGCCATCTGCTGATGGTTGGCAGTTCTCTCCTAGAGAGAAAGGGAGAAAACTAGGTAGTAGACTGTCAGTCATCAGCAGGTGGGCAGGAGAGCAGGAATTCATGAATAACCTTGACTCTTCTCAGGTGGCCGTGACTCTTTTCCAGGCCCAGTCTGCAATGATTGTGATGTTGGTTCTCGGCAACAACTTACTTTTAACTTATAAATGACAGACCGCTGACATCAACTCACCTGTCTCTACTTTATTCTGCCGTTAGTATGGGCAGCATACAGTTGATGACAGGTTCCCTTTAATCATAACCGTCAGCAAGGAAGTATGGACTTTGCCAGAGGGAGCCCTGTTCTTGAATCTCCCCAAACAGGTGTCATCGCATCAGATGATTATAAATGTAGTGAAGAATCATTAGATGTGAACATACTGAAACAAGCAAGTGGACAAAGCAGGAAAAACCAAACCGCTGTGGTAGTCAGGCACATATCGGGATAGTCAGCAATCACAGGTGGGTAAGGGCATAGGGCAAGTGGAGATCAGTAAACAGGCTGAGTTATACAAAAGCAGTACAAAATCAGCACATACGGTGTATAAAGTTATCTGGAAAAGAGGCACAAAAATGAATCCTAGAGATTCAATATTCAGGGAAAAATAGGAATATGTGGTAGAAAGGGCACAACTGACAATTCACCACTAGACTCATATTTCTTCCACTACCAGAAATTTGGCAGGAAACACAGTGGCACTTGGCAATGCAGAGGAATCATTTTGGATTTTTAATTTTTTTTTTTATCCCTGGAAAGCCCCTTTAAGAGTAAAGGGTTTTAGCATAATACTTGTTAGGCTGCTGCAAGGTTAACATGATAATATATAAGCCATTACCGCAGTAATTAGGTTTGGGGAATTTAGCACACTTTGTCTTAGATTATGTTAAGCAGAATACCTCAAGGATTGAAGAAACATGTGCTGAAATGAGCAGAGGTATGGAAAATAAGGTAACATTTGAGGTCTCATGGTACTGTTAATTCTACCTATCTGTGTGTTTCCTAACTGGTTATTAATAGGTTTAATTTGTCTTCAGTCCCTGGTGTCATCTCAGTTTGAGAAGCTGCTGGTCCTTATCACTACCTCCCAGATTCCTGCACTTGCAACGTACACCACAGACATTACACCAATTAAGGCCCAGCTCACAGCACACCGGCTATTCACAGATACAGGTATATGAAAAGGGGGAAAATGCATAGTGGGAAATAGAGAATGCAGAAAACATCTTCTAAAGCAAATGTTTCCTTTCTTGACAAATCTGATCCATGCTAGTAATATGTTAACATAAGTGTTTTTTTTTAAGGTCACCTTTAGAGATGAGCGAATTCAGAAATTAGATTCGGCCGGTTCGCCGAATTTTCCGGAAAAATTTGGTTAGATCTGAATTTATTTGTGGTGAATAGCGTTAAAAAAAAAAAAGGCTATTTCCTGTCTGCAGAGAGCCTTTATAGTGGTGTTGAACACTGTGTCTTGCAGTCACACGCATAGGGAGTCTGCTGTAGTAGTGAAACAATACTGTGAGTCAGTATGACATGCAGATGACAGGCTTCACTCTTGGAATCATAGCATACTTCACTTATTTGGGCAGTTACGGGGCCAACACTGACCAAATAACTCAAGTATGAACTCAGCTTTACAGGTCATTGTTAGCGCCAGGTATAAAGAACCATGCAGAGGCCAAAGATCCTACTATAACGTGAAAGAGCGCACTCCTTTTACACCAATTCACTGATTCCACATAGATTTTTACAGAACCTGTTCTATTAAACACTTATACAAGTAGAGCCCCCTGACAGAGTCGAGAGGGTGTCAGTAGTATGTGTTGACATCACTGATTATTTTGCCCTTCCTCTGATCCGTCATAACAATAAAACCCCAAAAAACGGATCCTGTCTGTGGGGCATCCGCCTTCACTCGGTCAGCATTTGGTCAGTAATCTATCAGTATTGCTAAAGCCCAAATAAACCTGGAGTAAATTCAAAAAAGAGATGACACGTGAATGGAATATTTGTATGTCTTCTGTATTTTGTACCCACTCCTGCTTTTGGCTACCAAATCATAAGCCAATTCTGATGCAAAATAGGGATCATGTCATGCAGGCCTTACAGCTATAACATAGACAGGATCTGTTGTGCATCTCATTTTTCCTTCCTTCTGACAGATCAGAAGGGTCAAGTAAATGATGATGTCAGCCAGGCCGAAAGGCAAAATAGTGGTCCAGTCATGAAGTCGGGAGTGTGGGAACAGCATGAGAAGCCCACAGAGTGGCCCTATGACATAGTGGTGAGGTGGAGGCAGCATGATGAGACCACAGTGTAGCCCAATGACAGAGTCTGGAGGTGGCAGCAGCATCAGGAGGCCACATAGTGGCACAATGACAGAGTTTGGAGGTGGTGGTAGCAGCATCAGGAGGAGGCCACAGAGTGGCACAATGACAGTGTGGAGGTGGCAGCAGCATCAGGAGGCCACAGAGTGGCACATTGACAGAGTGTGAAGGTGGTAGCAGCAGCATCAGGAGGAGGCCACAGAGTGGCACAATGACAGTGTGGAGGTGGCAGCAGCATCAGGAGGCCACAGAGTGGCACAATGACAGTGTGTAGGTGGCAGCAGCATCAGGAGACCTGAGTGGTGAGGTGGCAGCAGCATCAGGATACCACAGAGTGACTCCTTGACAGAATGGGGAGGTGTGTGACAATACCAGTACCAGCTGAAGATGGTGGGTTAAAAAAGGAACACTTGGCCTCAGGCGGGTGGCAGCATCAGAACAGTAGCTGAGGCAGGTAGCCAGAAGAAACTGGTCTCTTTTGTCAAAGTGTTGGTGTGGCACCATAGATGATCTAATCTGATGCATCAGGCATTGGTGGGTGGAAATCCTGGCTGAGCCACGCCTGATTCATCTTGACAAAAGGTCAGTCTCTCCACATTTTGGGTGGACAGGCGAGTTTTTCTTGGGGTAACTATGGCCCCTGCTGCACTAAACACCCGCTCTGATGACACTACTGGTGGGCAGGACAGCTTTTCCAGGGCAAACTCTGCCAGTTGCGGCCCCAAATCCAGTTTGGCTGCCCAGTAGTCCAGTGAATCTTCAATGTGTATGCCACCACCTGCTGGTTCAGGTCCTGCTCCAGGTCTAGCTGCTGATGCTGGTGAGTAGTTTCTTCACTAGGCGGGTGAAGAAAGCTGCTCATCAGCAACTCAACTCAAGTTGCTGCTAATAGAGCTGGAATTGCTCCTACCCCCCCATCCTGCCACAGCAGCCATGGCTGAGGAACGTGAGTGCAGAGGGCGCCCCCGGTCAGACCTGCGAGAGGATGGACGATGGCGCAGATAGGCATCGGCCAACTGACTACATAGGATGTCTCTATAGTAGTTCAGTTTGTCCGCCCTCTCAGCGGGTGTGAAAAAGGCCCCCATTTTGGACCGGTAGGGAGGGTCCAACAAGGTGGTGAGCCAGAAGTCATCCCTCTGCCGAATGCTGACAATTCGGCTGTCACTACGCAAGCAAGTGAGCATGCTTCAGGCCATTTGTGCAAGTGACTCGGAGGGACTCCCTGCCGCCATCTCCACTGCATACTGCCACGGTGTGGTTGGGTCCTCTGCCTCGTCTTCCTCATCGCCCTGTAGCTCCTCTGGCTGCTCCTGCTCCTCCTCTCCTGTCACTTGTGTATAAAAACTACCCATTTCGCTACACATTGCTTGTGCTCCAATGTCCTCCTCCTCCTCCAATTCATTTCCCACAGGGCTCATGTGGCCATGAGATCTAGGCATCACGTCTCCAGTCCCCTGACCAGCCAGGTTTACCAGCATCTGTTCCAGGACATGAAGCAGTGGAATGACATTGTTCATCCCATAGTCCTGGCGACTGACAAATAACGTGGCCTCCTCAAAGGGCTTGAGCAAACGGCAGGTGTCACGCATGAGCTGCCTCTGGCTGACATCGAAGTTACACAGCGGAGTACTCCTGTCCGCTTGTATAATCAAGAAATCGTTTATGGCCTTTTTCTGTTCGTATAGTCGGTCCAAAATATGGAGGGTGGAAATGTCGCATATCAGCCTATGTTGAGGGATGCCGTTCTGCTGCAGCTCAAGGAGGGTATGCTTTGCGGTGTTCAAGTGGTTGAAGGGCATGCAAAGTTTCCTGGCCATTTTTAGGATGTCTTGCAGATGGGTGGAAGACTTCAGGAACCGCTTAACAAACAGATTGAACACAAGTGCCATGCAGGGTGCATGGCTCAGCCCTCTTTGACACAGCACCGACACCATGTTCTTCCCGTTGTCGATCACCATGGTTCTGATTTTGAGTTGTCGTGGAGAAAGCCAGGATTCGATTTCTTGATGAAGGACACGGAGCAGTTCCTCCCCTGTGTGACTCCGTGTGCTCAGGCAAACGAGGTGCAGAACAGCGTGACACCGCCGTGCCCTGCACATGTGGTATGCTGGAGGGGCACTGTGAATTGTCCCAGCAGTGGAGGCTGAGGAGGCAGAGGCGGACACTGTTGCAGGACCAACGGCGTGAGAACGTGGAGGCAGAAGCGGCGTCACCTGGCCAAGTTGCTGGTGTGGCTGTGCAGGAACCACAATCACCTAGTGGGCTGTAAAGGACATGTATTGTCCCTGATCATAGTTACAGCTCCACACATCAGCGCTGACGTGTATCTTGGCAGACACCGACAGGCTGAAGGACTGGCCCACCTTTTGTTCTACATGTGTGTGCAGGGCTGGTACTGCCTTTTTGGCAAAGAAATGATGGCTTGGGACTCTCCACCTCGGCTCGGCACAAGCCATCAGTTCTCTGAAAGGTGCAGAGTCCACCACTTGGAAATGGAGGGACTGCAGCACTAGCAACATGGCCAGGAGAAGCTTCTGGGCCGTTGGATGAGTGCACACATACTATTGTCTGTTGGCAATCGCTTCGGTGATCGATTGCTGACGGAATGGCTGACAAGGAGTAGGAGGAAGAGCAGGAGAATCAGGACCAGCAGATGATGGGAAGGACAGACAGCTCCCTTCGGCTGAGGAGCCTTGACTGCCTGAAATCAGGTGCGTGCCACTGGGTGATGCAGCGGTTGCTGCGGCAGCGTGGACCACAACATCGAAGCCACGGTTCTCCCAGGCCACTTTATGGTGATGCTGCATATGTTGATGCAGGGCCGTGGTGTCAACATTGGCACCCTGGCCACTCTTCACCTTCTGCCTACAGATTCTACAAATGGCCATGTTCACCTCCTCCGGCGGCTTAACAAAAAACTGCCACACCACCGAGTAGGTGATTTTACCCCCAACACTCCGCACTGACTGACTGCTACCGCCGCTGCTTCCGTGAACCCCTGCACCACTACTTTCCAGGCAGGTAGGCTCCTGCAAAATGGGTGGTCTACCCTGGGCACGTTTGTCTCCCAACCTTCCACTGCTGCCAGCCTGCTGACTCCCAACAACGCTAGCGACTTGCTGGCTCCACCGCTGCCTCACGGGCAAGCTACCACCCTCTTCTTCCAATGATCATGAAGCCCCTAATTCACCCAGATCGCTAGTGCGATCAGCTACAGTTGTGTTCAAAATAAGAGCAGTCAGACATCACTAACCTGATCAATCACTGTATTTTGGTAGAAATTATATTTCTACATGGCAAATATACTAGCAGGTGTAGTAGATTAATAGAAATCCAACAGACCCAGCAGTTATGACATGCATGCTGCTGATTCTGTGTAATTGAATCACTAATTGAAAGGGGCATGTTCCCAGAGGAAGGTTTCAATCGAAACGCGCGTCGGGGTGTGCGGTCTTCCTGTAGACTTGTTATTCTAAAATTACGGTATGTGACCTTTTCTGCTTACTTGAAATATACCATTGTTGTTGAGCCTTTTGAATAAGTTTTTTACTATACCCTTTTTGCCACTTAGCTGTGGCTTGCACATGCACTTTATTATGGTATTTACTGCATTTGACTAAATAGATGTCCACTCAATCAATGATTTACATTTGAGAGCTGCTACTCTTTACTGCTTACATCGCAGTTTGCATATGCACTTTACATTTAACGGCACCTCTAAATCCGATTGATTGTGGACACCTATATGTACATATATATTTTACGTAGCAGTACTTTATCTGTAGGCTCCATCGTTCAGGTCACCTGTTTTATTATACCTTTGTACTCTAAAAATTCTCCCAGGATTGTACCGCACTTTTTTTTAATTATGCATTTGTCTGTCATCTCCCATTGTATGTTTTAATCATGTATTCTAATAAAACAATATTTTTATAGCTTATCAATTCTTAGTGTTCGCTTATAGGTTTTTCTAGTCCTTTCTGAGTCAAGCTCTCTTTGGTGAGGGGCTTTTTTTGCCACGTCATTGCTTTACGCACTTCTTTTGTAACCTATTTCTGTATCCCATTCGAATGGATAGAAGAATAGCCAAAATGGCAAGGACTCAGCCAGCAATCAGCTCCAGGAAAATCAAAGAAGGTCTAAAGTTACCTGTGAGTACTGTTACAATTAGAAGACGCCTATGTGAAGCCAAGCTATCTGCAAGAAGCCCCCGCAAAGTCCCATTGTTGAAAAAAAGACATGTGGTACCAATTTGCCAAAGAGCACATTGACTGGCCTAAAGAGACATTTTGTGGACTGATGAAAGTAAGATTGTTCTTTTTGGGTCTAGTGGCCGGAGACAGTTTGTCAGACGACCCCCAAACATCGAATTCAAGCCACAGTACATTGTGAAGACAGTGAAGCATGGTGGCGCAGACATCATGATATGGGGATGTTTCTCATACTACTGTGTTGGGCCTATTTATCGCATACCAGGGATCATGGATCAGTTTGAATACATCAGAATACTTGAAGAGGTCATGCTGCCTTATGCTGAAGAGGAAATGCCCTTGAAATGGGTGTTCCAACAAGACAACGACCCCAAACACACCAGTAAACGTGCAACATCTTGGTTCCAGACCAACAAGATTGACGTTATGGAGTGGTCAGCCCAATCCCTGGATCTTAATCCAATAGAAAACTTGTGGGGTGACTTAAAAATGCAGTTTCCGAGGTAAAACCAAGAAACTGTGGAATGTAGTCCAATCATCCTGGGCTGGAATACCTGTTCACAGGTGCCAGAAGTTGGTTGACTCCATACAACACAGATGTACAGCAGTTCTCAGAAACAGTGGTTATAGAACTAAATATTAGTTAAGTGATTCAAAGGAAAGCAAAATCTTCAAACATTTTTCAGGTTATATAGTGAATGCTTGAGTTTTTAAAGAAGAATACAAAACACTGCTATTTTTTTGAACAGTCTAATATTCACTTTTCTTCAATTTTTTTTAGAGGAACAACACAAATGTGATATATTTTTCTTCATGTTTTAATTTGGAATAGAATGTGTAGTGTCCCCAATGCATTTGTGTGTATGGAAATAAAAGCTATTAGAAGGATTTGGAGCTTTATTCACTTTTTTAAACACACTGCAATTATTTTGAACACAACTGTACATCATCATTATCATCGAGTACTTTCTGCACGTCACTGATGTCCTCCTCAACGGTCTCTGGGTCAGGAGCCTCACCGCTCGCAACACCACTCTCCTCATTACTACTTGCCCGTCTAGCAGAGGAAGCGGCGGATGTCTCCTCCACATCTTGGCCTATAGCTGCTGACTGTCCTCTAGTAGCTCGTCCTCACTGTATAGTGGAGCTGAGCCCACAGCATATAATACTTCTCTGGCTGAGGGAACAGAAAAGGACAGAGGCAGGTTGAGGACAGGTGAGGGCACAGGGCCTGCTCCTGGGCCATGCCAACTAAGTGTTATGTCTGACGAACCCACCGACTCTTGGCTGGGGAGTCTGATCTCACTTGAGCCGAAATAGATGACCGATGCATCCATTCAAGATCCGCTGGGTTGCTGGTCAAGAAACAACCGCTAGAGCGACTCCAGATGCCACGCCTCCTTACTCTACTGCGACCTGTGCCTGCGCCAGAAACATTTAGGCCTCTGCCACGCCTGCTGACGTCTCTCCCTTCACTAAGTACACTGGAAAATAGCTGAATCCAAGATGGCTGAGGCTATTTTTAGGGCTGTGCTGGCTGCTGATTGGCTGCATGCATGGCATTGTGGGTGATCCCTCGTTCCCAGCTCCATGTCCTAACATGTGCAGTAGCCATTTTAGGAAAAAATGCGATTTGTTACCACGAAGCGTGAGGAGATTCGGAGCGAATCAAATTTTTCCTGAAATTCGGATCGAATTCCACTTCGTCAACTTCAATTCACTCATCTCAAGTTTCCTTCACACACAATTTTTCACTGCTTGTTAAAAAAAAAAAGTCATGAAGTTCCAATGTTTTTGTTTTTTTTGTTTTTCACAAATCCTATAAGAATGGTTTTGACAATTTTAGGATGGTTTCACACAAGCGAGTTCAATGTGTTGAACTCGCAGCGTGTCTGCGAGAGCTCCTGTCCTGACTTGCATAGCACTGATAGGATCGCATAGCATTATATTGATTTATGATGCTATGTAACCCCTAGAGTTTTGGAATGTATTTAAAACTGACAGCATTATGTCAGTGTTATACAATACATTCCAGAAGAGTTACATAGCATCATGTCAATATAATGCTATGCGATCCTCTCAGTGCTGGGAAGTCAGGACAGAAGCTCTCGCTGACACACGCTGCAAGTTCAACGCATTGAACTCGCTCGTGTGAAACCAGCCTTGGGCAGAGAAAATCCTCTCATACACAACAATACAGCCTGTGGCTCACGGTTAATGATTCTGCCTCCCATACAGCAGGGCCTGACTTTGAGTCTCAACAGGGATGATGTGAAACCTGAGGCTGAAAATAATTTGAAAGCGTAGTGTACCATGCTTTTGTATCTTTTCTTCCCAAACATATATGTTAAATGAAAGGCAAAAACACAATGTCAACCTAGCCCAACATGAAGATCTTAGCAGTGCTTACCTAGCAGATCCAGCTCCAGTTTACTTGATCAGTTTTGTTTATCCAGGTGCAGTGATGATGGAACATCAAAAACAAGTTACCACAGCAGCCAATCTCTGGCCTCAACAGTGTACCCAAGAAGCTAGTGATTGGCTGCTGTGGTCACATGTTGTTGATGTGATGTCACTTCTGCTGCAAGGTATTAAAACCCTGTTCGGAGAATTGGCTTTGCTAGTTAAATACTGCTCAATTCTTCATTTAGGCTACTCTGCGGAAACTAGATAACCTCTTTAAATACAATAAGTCATCTACCCAACACTACTTAGTGGTGGGAGGACACCTGAGGTCCTGAGAATCTGCACGAGTACTATGAATATAGCAGTGTCCTGTGTAGGTTCTCCTATGGTCCTGTTTAAGAGAAACTACACATAAATGCAGGAAACAGCATTGGGCCCAGGCTTTTGCCAGACATGGTCGGGTGCTGATGCCAACAATGAACAAACCTAAAGAAAAAAACACCACTAAAAAAGGTAGCAAAAAGCAAACGATATGTATGTAGACTTGACAATAATTTGCTACGGAGTATTCCTATCCACAGAAGGGGGGATAATTGGGACCACCACCAATCACAAGGACCTTATACTCTGACATTGGAGTGGCTGGTTGAGCATGCGCTGTGCTTCTCCATTCATTCTATGTGAGACTGTAGATGGCTGAGCTTTATGTTCAGGGTTCCTGTTCTCATAATTGGCGGGGATTCCAGCAGTTGGACCCCCTGTGGACATCTTGTGCATACAGGATGTCAGAGTGATTTGTTTACGTGGTGAACACAAGTCGTGAGGGTCCAAATTGAAAAAAAAAAAAAGCTTGAGGGAAGATGTACTGTACATACATGAGGTAAATTACTACATGAGCATATGTATTAGAAACCATAGTGACCCTGGAAAACCCCATTAAAGTCAGTTTACATTATGGATTCACAGCTCAGATGCGTAAGGGCTCTTTCACACTTGCGTTGTCCGGATCCGTCGTGTACTCCATTTGCCGGAAGTGCACGCTGGATCCGTAACACCACAAGTGAACTGAAAGCATTTGAAGATGGATCCGTCTTCAAAATGCGTTCAGTGTTACTATGGCAACCAGGACGCTATTAAAGTCCTGGCTGCCATAGTAGTAGTGGGGAGCGGGGGAGCAGTATACTTACAGTCCGTGCGGCTCCCGGGGCGCTCCAGAATGACGTCAGAGCGCCCCATGCGCATGGATGACGTGATCCATGCGCTTGGGGCACCCTGACGTCACTCTGAAGCGCCCCGGGAGCCGCACGGACGGTAAGTATGCTGCTCCCCCGCTCCCCACTACACTTTACCATGGCATCCAGGACTTCAGCGTCCCGGCAGCCATGGTAACCATTCAGAAAAAGCTAAACGTCGGATCCGGCAATGCGCTGAAACGACGTTTAGCTTAAGGCCGGATCCGGATCAATGCCTTTCAATGGGCATTAATTCCGGATCCGACCTTGCGGCAAGTGTTCAGGATTTTTGGCCGGAGCAAAAAGCGCAGCATGCTGCGGTATTTTCTCCGGCCAAAAAACGTTCCGGTCCTGAACTGAAGACATCCTGAACGGATTTCTCTCCATTCAGAATGCATTAGGATAAAACTGATCAGGATTCTTCCGGCATAGAGCCCCGACGACGGAACTCTATGCCGGATGAAAAGAACAACGCAAGTGTGAAAGAGCCCTAAATCAGATCCAACAGATCCATGTATACTTCAGATACAGCAGACATGAGTTTACTGGCAGTACTTTCTGTGGATATCCGCCTCTTGTCCTCCTGCAAGTAGACAGAAACAATCCAGTAGATGATGTCATAAGCGTCTGCACACCGACTCCAGTCGCTTCTGTGCATCAGCCGCTGCTGATACCTAGTATTATGTGCCATTAAGGAAGATCTCAATCTGATGCCTCCACCTCTGCACACTGACGGGGGATTAGTAACATGAAGTTGTGCCTCATGTTACCATGGCAACACATAATCAATCTCGTGACTATTAAGCTGCTACTGTTATTGCTGTCCAAATAAAAGGTAAAAGCCTAATATTGATTTTTACTTCTTCTTGGAGATCAACTTAAAAAAGCACAAAATCTGTAACAGGCGTCAGTGTAACCAATAGCAACCACTTGGTAGTTTTAGATACAAGGCCAATATTGTGGCGCCTTATAATAAACAGCTTGGTGTCGAAGACCATTCAGACTCTCCAAATACATGCTATTAAAAAGCTGCCTACGGCAATTATATCAGTAGTCTTGTGACGGATGTCATGATAACTTCAGACCACCGATACTCATCATGGAAAGAGGAAGTCAGAAACTTGCCTCCAGCGATCGTGCCGATGCTTTAAAGGGAAACGGTCATATCTTTAATGCTTCCCTTACAGAGGGCACTAAAAAGTAGTGATAAACATGAAGATTTCAGCAGTCTGTCACTCAAATGCTAATTTACAGTAGCTGCCAAGAATTTACAGTGTAATACTGGCTGTGTGTTCCCGGGAAGTAACCAGCTGCCAGCGAACAGTCACGCTGTTGAGTTCCCCCTTTCCCTGCTCAGGGGGGTGGAACTCATCAAGAACTGTGACTCTTCTCGGACACGCACAGTCAGCATTAGGCCTCATACACATGGCCTTTGCCAGGCTGTGCCCATATTGCGGCCCGCAATATACGGGCACCAGCCGTGTGCACACCGCATCACGGATGGTACGGTTCAGAACGGAGACGTTGAACCCCGTGGGGTTTCTCTTTGTGCCTCCGCACTGCAAAGAAACAGAACATTTTTGCGGTGCAGACGGATCACAGATCCATTCAAGTTGAATGGGTCTGGGTCCATCTGCGGCAGCTGCATGGATGTTGCCCGTGCATTGGGGACCGCAAATTGCAGTCACCAATGCACGGAACGGCAGTGTGCATGAGGCTTTACATTGTAAATATTAGACACCTCAGAAATCTGTATGTCTGTCAGTACTTCTTGCTGCCTAAAGGATGTGATAGGTCCCTTTAAATTGTCAGTCTGTTTCATCTGCACCTACCAGCCCACTCCATTCTGCAGGACAAGCAGTAAGGTTATGTAAATCAAGGAAGTAGCAGGCGTCACAGATTTTTAAGCACCTAGTTCCAATCTGAAGCTTGTGGGAGAGGCCTAGAAGTAGACCGAAAGCAAATATTTTTAGCCACATGAAACAAAAGTTGTCTCCTGTTTATCAATGTGGCAGTTATCACTTTTCTCAAACTGAAAAGCCTTGGTTTATCACTCCGGCAGATTGCCATGCGCCTAGGTCAAGATGTCAGCACTGTCCAATGTTGCTTGTCCGTTTGGTTGGAATAACAACGATGAACTGGAATGACAGTACCATTCTGGTGCACAGCAAGACAGCAATGGAGGTCTGTCCTCTTCAGTGATGAGTCCCACTTTTGTCTCGGATGCAATGATAGCCAGAGATTGGTTTGGAGACCACATGGGCAAAAGGGCTTTCACAAGGGAAAGTCACACTGGTCCTACTCAAGGGATTATGGTTTGGGGTAGTATAATGTATAGTAGTCTTCATTTCAGGTACACTAACAGCTTGGCCCTTTATTTATTTAGTCATGGAACCAGTGGTACGGTCATTTCTCCAAAGTGTCCCGGGAGCAGTTTTTCAACACCTGGCCAGGTCACAAGTTGCTTGTGCTACTGTGAGGAGCCTGCATAGCCTAAATGTGCTACCATTGCCTGCTGTGTCTTTAGACTTTACATCGAGCACATCTGGGATGTCATTAGTCGGCAACTGCAAATGGAGCTGCCAGCAGTGGATCTTGATGATTTGTGTGCACAACATTCCTCAGACAACCATTAATAACTTCATTGATAGCATGCCGAGGCCTGTAAATATGTGTGTGTGTGTGTGTGTGTGTATATATATATATATATATATCTCTATCTATCTATCTATATCTATCTCTCTGTGTGGCGCTCATATTCAATACAGATTTTTTTTTTGAATATTTAGTTTCCATTTATTTATTTTTTTGCATATCATTAAAAAGTCTATTGATCCTGTGATTTACATAATTCATATCACTGAAGTGCCAAAACCATACTAGCAAAGTATATTTTCACAGACGGCATGGACTTAAAACATTACTTTTATTAATTATAGAGATAAAAAACAATAATGTGGTTAAAGGGCTTCTGTCACCTGAAAAATGGGTATTAAGCTGGCCGACATTAGTGATGTGCTAATGTCAGCTGAACATAACTATATTAGTGCCATCTCACTGCCTAAGGCCTTTATGAGAAAAATGAACTTTTATAATATGCTAATTAGCCTTTAGGAGGGGGGGGACGTTGCACCTGCTCCTAGAGGCTCCGTTTGCCCACCTCTTTTCACGCCCTTCTTGATTGACCAGGGCAGTGCTGTTCTCCTCCTGCCGGCCGTGGCACTAATATAGTTATGTTCAGCTGACATTAGCACATCGCAAATGTCAGTCAGCTTAATACCCATTTTTCAGGTGACAGAAACCCTTTAAACAGACAATGGGGCCCACAAAAATTTATGAAAAAAAAAAAAGACAAAAAGAAAGAATGGCAAAAGAGGAATAGGCTAAAAGGTGCATAAAGAAGGGGATACTTTACCTATAGTAACCTAGCTACCACTAACCGCAGGGAATCACCCTGGGTGAAACTTGCATCGGAACCTACCTCTCAATTGCCCTCACTAGGCTTGAACAAATGGAGTTTCGGATCATAGATCCAAAACGGATTCGTTCAAAAACGTCATTGTTAATGCGGTTTCAGTACAGCATTAAAATATATGTATTTCTTGCCCGAAGTCGCGTAAGACTTTGGTGAATTACTACTGTATTCAGATCTGCTTATTTAAAAACAATTTAAAATAGGAATCCAAAGTGGGCTTTGGTACTGACTGGTACCTTCGGACAAGACGAAGTTTGGCTCCACAGAGCCAATACATTTTAATGCTGTACAGAAACAGCATTAACATTGAAGTTTTTGAACGAATCAACTTTGGATCTATGATCCGAAGCTCAATTTGCTCAAGCCTAGCCCTTACACACTCTACACTATCCTAACGCATTTCTCCCTGTTGGGTTCATTTAGGGGACCTATGGTATAGAGGATATAGGAGATTACACAACACACAATGAGGTGAAATAAACCAAACAATAATGCAATGCACCGAAACAACAGACCAGACCAATAGACCTATAATAGTGAAGTGAATAACAGATTCCTCAAGTTACAATAATAATTGGTTCCAGGATGACCAATGTATGTTGAAACCATTGTTTGAGTAATCGGTTCCAAAGCCCCAAAATGTCACCTTAAATAAAGATTTAAGAAAAATAAGCAGATAACTAAGACAGATAAGACAAATCCTTACATATAACAGTCAGGAACAGCTGGTAACTAGCAACTAACACAGCTATTTTACCAGATAAGTGCCCTTGATTGGTTGGATCTGAGTCTGAGGCATTGTATGTTGGGTCTAGTTTCAACTTACGATGGGTCAGAAAAGACCATTATATGTTGAAAATATTGTATCCTGAGGCCATTGTATCGTGAGGGATCTCTGTATATCCAAGGTACCAAGCAGTATTCGATGAAATGCAGCATGGTATTTCAGATTGGCATAATTACAGTGACAAATGGTATCACACCCAAGTGTCAATGTTGAATTGGACTGTCCAAGTCACCTTTGCCCAAATTAAATATTAAGTCAGCACAAGATCAGATGGTATGACCCAAAGACAGGAGCCACAGTAATAAATAATGGGCAGCAGCAATGCATAGGTCCACAATGGGACCACTCACATGATCCAATGATATGGAAGTCAGTCCAGTGTCAAGAATCCATTGGTGGCAATGTATAATCAGCCCGGCTTGATGGAGCTGTTAGGGTGCGTGCAGCTGATTTCCATAATTCCATGACTTTTTCTTCTTTGTGTTGCAATTTCAATGTCAATGAGTGTATTATGGTCTGTGTACATATGACTGATATAAACACATACAAACAATATATTTTAACACGTATTTTATTTTAGGTATAATAAAACATTTTTGATGTGTATTTTCCCTTTTATGCAAAGCTTTATAAAATTATCCACCTCCTTACAGGAACAACAGGACAGGTTTACCAATCCTTTAAGCCCCCATAAACATTAGTGTAATGTAAGGCAACTTTCACAATTGCGTTTTGGTTTCCGTTTGTGAGATCCGTTCAGGGCCCTCACAAGCGGTTCAAAACGGATCAGTTTTGCCCTTAAAGGGAGTCTTTCACGCCGATTGACCCTATTAACAGACTTATGTCCACGGCATCCCCCCTATTAAAACTGTTCTTACCATATGTTGCTTGCTATCATCGTTCCTCCGTAAAACACTTTTATTCCGTATGCAAATGAGGCTGTGAAGGTGCCCAGGGGCGGCCTTACAACGGCCGGTGCCCAGGCCCCTGGGTCATTTTCATACCAATCCACTCTCCCTCCGCCACTTCTGCCCGCCCATCCGCCGCGTCTGCCCGCCCTTGGTTTCTTCTCTATCCTTCCTCCTACTGTCCGTAATCCCACGCATGCGCCGATGACCGCGATATCGGCGCGTGCGCATTTAATGACCACAGTCTGGCCGGGGCATCACAGTTTACCGTGCGCATGCGCCGGTCTAACTTACGTTCTTGCCATGATCACAGCATGCGCACGGCCAGACTGTGGTTATTCAATGCGCACGCGCCGATATCGCGGTCATAGGCACATGCGCGGGATTACGGACAGTAGTAGGAAGGATGAACAATCAATGCTGGTTACTCTGTATGACCACTTACAGATAAGGTAAACAGACAGGCTGTCTAAATATGCAACAAATGTATCAGTAGCTCAGGCTGGATAATACATTTGGTGCATTTCTAGACATTTTTGTCTAGCTTTATATTACCTATTGGCAGTGCCTCACTGCCGCGATGGAGGGAGCTCCTCCAGCTACGAGTTGAGTCACTTCTCAGGCACAACTATACCGGCATCACCAGCACCGGACCTACTTATCCAATCCCTATAATGTCCCCCAAAATGCCCGGGCCCCTCCTCTAGAGCATACTTACCTGCTCCTCTGGATCCCTGCATGGCCACTGCTGCATCTCCCTGTTTACGCGGATATAAACATCCGTCGACGGGGGGGGGGGGGGGGGGGGGGAGCAGCCAATAGCAGGTCGTAACGGTGACCAGCCTCATGGCCTGCTATTGGCTGTAAACCCCCAATGGCCCCCTTGGTCCGCACGACGGGGAGATGCAGCGACAGCCGTTCAGGGATCTGGAGGGATGCAGGTAAGTACACTCTAGAGAAGGGGACCAGGCATTCTGGGGGTCATTATAAGGAATGGATAACCCCTTTAAGTATCTGTGGCACTGGCACACCATTTTTCATTACCCAGGAAAATTGTTGCCGGCATATTTCTGCTATGTTCAGTAAATATCTGGCTACCTGCATACAATTATGTTCAGCACATAGGTCTCATGGTTTTCTTTGAAAGCGGACTATAATATCTGCTCAGTATCATGCTTCTTCTGTCTGGTCATGCACTTACTCTCTGTGTGTGGCCTAATTGGGAATGACTGTATCTTTCATGAATATCGTTTTACAGAGCATTCATTGGCAAGATAAGCGTATTTATCCCGCTATTTATATGGTTACCCAATGTACCAGGGTCATCACTGTGGGTAACACAGTATATTCTGCCCTATACCTCTGGACTAGTGTGCACTTATTGTACAGACCATGTGGGGGTAGATGAAAGTCTACATACATCTGTGTACATACAACTATACAGCCTATACTATTACACAGCCTTGTTACTTTACTTGCCCCTGATGAACCCCGTAAATTAGCGGGGGATAACGCGTCGGGCCTGGGTCTAATTATGTGATACTATTGCTATGTATTTGGTTACCATGCTGGTGGACCACATACACTGAGTGTATTCCTCAAATTTACAACATCTCTACATATAGGTTTTCATCTAGTTTGGGTCCAACCTTTTGATCACATCCTAGTGGTTGCTTGGTTAGCCTACTGGAGGTCCATATGCTGAGCGTACTGCTCATAGATATATATCTGCTACATACCCCCACTTGCCACTATATTATCTATATAAACTAGTTTAGGGCATCCCACTGTTGGACTAGGGTTATCTAGGGATAGATTTGAAGGCAGCAGCGGCTATTCTGCTTTAGGTAGGGCGACTCAAGGTTAGAGGTTCTTTGGACAGCTAAGTATCGTTAAACTCTCCCTGTCTGCACCCACGGCTTATGCTTTGAGGGACCTATTTTATCATTCAGCAATTTGGATATTCCTCTATGGTGTTCATTGTTTAAAAGTATTATGTTTTAGGGAGGGTCTCTTTTTCCCTTCTGTGAATTGATGGATTAGTTTGAGACAGAATTTATGCCAGAATTGTGGGTGAGGGGGGGGCAGCACAATGGTTAACACTGGTGCCTTGTAGCGCTGGGGTCGTATGTTTGAATCCGACCAAGGACAACATCTGCATGGAGTTTGTATGTTCTCCACGTGTTTGCGTGGGTTCCTCCAGGTACTTCAGTATTCTCCCACATTCCAAAAACATACTGATAGGGAACTTACCATGTGAGCCCCATTGGGGACAGTGTGATGCTGATGTCTATAAAAGCTCTGCAGAAAATATCAGTGCTATACAAGTAAGTAAAATAAATAATTGTGGTGCAATTTAGGCGTAAAACAGCTCGTCTTAGGCCCCACCACTTTTTATTTTGTTAAACCACAATCCCTTATTGGGCTAGGCATAGAAAACATCTCTAAATCTAGATGTGTCAAATTGAACAACATTTTAACGCAATTTATGCCAGAATCTACGTGCTCTCACATTAATAAACGTGGGCCAGTAAGCTCTGAAGAGTTATTCATGTCTAAGGCTACTTTCACACTAGCGTTTTTGCTCGATCCGGCAGGGTTTTTGTTACTGATAATACAACCATCTGCATCTGTTATGAACGGATCCGGTTGTATTACCTTTAACATATTTTTAACAGTGCCAAAACTGATCCGTCATTGAAAGTCAATGGGGCACGAATCTGTTTTCTATTGTGCCAGAGAAAACGGATCCGTCCCCATTGACTTGCATTGGGGTAATGCCGGATCCGTTTTGCTCCGCATCCCCAGGTCGGAAAGCAAAATACAACATGTTGAGGTTTGGTCTCCAGTCTGGGAACGCAACTAAACGGAACGCATTTTGGAGCATTCCGTTCTGTTCAGTTTTGTCCCCATTGACGATGAATGGGGACAAAGCTGAAGCGTTTTTTTTCCGGTATTGAGCCCTTATGATGGAAAGTGAAGGCAATCTGCAAAGTGATTTAATCATTCAAATGAATGGGTCCATGGCCGAGAGGGCCTATGTACAGGAAAAAATTATCAGAGAGTGACTGCATATCATAGCAATATGCTGTCACTTTGTGATGAGATTAACCCTCTAAAGGGGTTCTCCGGGAATTAAGAAAATAAATACTTAAATATTATTTTAGTTCTCCCATAAATTTATTAATTATATATATATATTTATTTATTATATATTTGTTTTTTTTTGCTAGGGAGCAATCATCAGGGGAAATAAAATGGCTGCCGGTCTATTAGTACACACAAAACCTGTCATAATCACACAGGAGGACAAGTTACTTCACAACACTGAGATAAAGAGCTACCTCAGCCTCCTCTCTGCTTTACTTGTTAGGGATTATGAAGTACATAGAAGACTGACAGGACAGACTGTGGTGATATGGGGCTGTGGTAATGGAGACTGCATACAAGTGCTGCTGCTCATCAGCCACATCCACACCACTTCTCTGTACTTCATGTCTCCTCATGACTTCCATTCCTACAGAGATTCAGCTGAAGATCTTATCAGCTATATTCAGGATCATAATCCCTGACAAGCAGAGCAGAGAGGAGGATGAGGCAGCTCTTTAGCTCAGTGATGTGAAGTAACTTGTCCTGCTGTGTGATTAGGGCAGGTTTTGTGAGTACTAATAGGACAGTCACCATTTTATTTCTCCTAAAGATTGCCCCCTAGACAAAACAAGCCATTATAAATAATGAAAGGTATTTGGGAGTATACTTATAATGAAGTAATATTTAAGTAATTTCATTTTCTTGATTCCCAGAGAACCCCTTTAGGTACAGTATATCACGTATATTTCTGTACATTGGCCCAAAGGCAACTGTAGGGTCCTTAAACGGAGTGTCATGCACCAAAGAGCCATCTGTATGCATCCATACAGGCTTTGTGCAGAGGTATTCACTCCTAGAAGCAAGTTTCTCTGTATAAAATTGGAGGCATGCAGTATTACAGTAAGGCCACATGACCTTCAATATTTCCACAATTTGTCACTATACAACTCAACGTTTCTGATACTTGGGATTGTCAGAAACAGCTGGAGGACACGGTATTCATCCGAGTTTGTAGGGGTTGCCACATATCCCGCTTCCTTAAATACCACAAAGTACTTTAGTTATTTTATCTTTTTGCTCTATTGCAGTCAGATACGAAGGTTGAGGCTCTTGCTGCAGCCAGCTGTCTCACAACCAGACAAGGGACAGTGAGGAGCAGGAGGGGTGATCTGGCTGATTTTCTTGGCCACATAGGGGGGGGAATTTATCATTCCCCTTATACTTCATTTTGGCACTGCAACTTTTTAATGCACTCACGACGAGTGGGCGTAGCAAGGGCAGGGCCATCGACCCCGGCTAATTAATTATTATTTACACCAGAAACTGGTTAACTAATGACTGAAATCTAAAGGCAGCTCCGAGCCGCTGTAGATTTCAGTCTGGTGCACAGAGAGCTGGAGATGGCAAGTAATTTATGATGAAACCAGCTCTTAAATTACATGCCTCCTCCAACAGCACAGGCCCCTAGAAAACCGCCGTGGCACACGCTGGCCTTGACAAATCAGGGCCATAGTGAAGATTTCCTTACATTTCTCAGTTTAAATTGAAAAATGAAATAAAATAGGATCAAAAGGAAAATGGATTAGGAAGGAATTGCTGCAAATCTTTTTCGTGAATTTTCTACGTTTAGTGTTCCTTTATTGTCACATATCAAATGCGCCTCTCTTGTCATGTTTAGATATATTAAGCATCCCAGCCTGACACGTCAAAAATATTTACTAACCGATCTGCATAAAAAACGAAGCACGTAGAAGGTTTCACAACTCGCACAGCAGCTGCTTTGTTAATTTTTCACATACAGAATAGCAATAACAGATTAGAGCACTGCTGCTAGTTCTACCACAGGGCCAGGTAAACATTGCTTGGAAGCCACATGTTAAAATGATATACTCATCTCTTTAGAATATAATCCAGTTTTTGGCTTTGGAAAGAGTGGCAACCGTGCAGTGTGAACCCAGTCATACACATTTTTCTCTACAAAGTGCGCAGAATGCTAACTAGTCTCCACATATATCACATTGGGATTTGAGTCGCTGGAAAATTCAGTCAATAATACTTGCAGGCGCTTCCTTTATGCCTGGAACAAAGGCCAAACCAGGCCGTTGACGGTTTTAGAGCTGCTCCTTTTCCTCTGTGTTAGCAAGAGATGTTTTACCAATGGATACAGAAAGAATATCTGACATGATAAGGGCATGAAACTAGGATATAAGGTTGGCACAATACTCCTTACAATAAAGACAAGAACATTGAACACCTTAAAGCCTCTGCTGTATGTTACAAGCTTTATTTTCAGCATTCTGCATCCATCGGTGGTTATATGGTTACACTGTCTGTTCCTCTTGAGTAGGATTCTTCGGTGGAATGAAAAATGCTGAGTGGTGCATAGGATTGCACTTTTCTTTTTAAAGTGCATGAAAGCATATTGCCAAAGCAAAGTCTCCGGGATCTAAGTCAGTTTGTTTCAAGGTGAGGAATACCTGCGTGTGTGGTAACTGTAGATTTTAATACAATGATCCCAACAATCCAACACTAAAAGCTGCCCCTTAGGAGTTATAGAAACTCCAACAGGACAGGTCAAGCCCTCTTTGATTAAGACACTGTACCCTCCGCTTTTAGGAAAATGAAGAATTTCCTTCCGTCCACTATCTGCCACAATTAAATCTCCCCGTGCCCCAACACACATTCCTGCAATACAACGGAAGTCCTCGTTCTCGGAGAAGAAGTGGCTGATTTGACGACCCAGTTGCCCATCAGCTCCCACTGAGCCAATGGAAAAACCTCCTTCAAGATTATGCTCATACTGACGGTTTTCCAAGTTCAGGCCGAGTCCTTGAGTGAAGTATACAGTCCCTTGCTGGTCACATGTTACAAACTTTGGCCGCACAGCACTACAAAGTCGACTGTATTTGACAACTCCAAGGCTCCGGTCTACAGTCAGACACCACAGCTTTCCTCCTTCCACATCAGTTACCACAAACTGACCAGAAGGCATGGCAGCAATTCCCCATGGTTTGCTTAGTTGACTTCTATGGCAGGCAATACAGTGTCCTTCCATTGTATATACCTTTACAGAGTTATCATAATTATCTGTCACACCTATTAGTCCATGGCAGTTCATAGTTACTGACAATGGAATCAAGTTAGGAAGATCTGCACCAAGGAAGCTTAGCACAAAAGTGTCAATTCCAGTAGGACTTCGTCTTATTTCTCTCAAAAAGCCTTTTCTGTTGAAAACCTGAATCCTGCAGTTACCTCTGTCAGCAACAAGTACCTCCCCTGGTGCTGTAACATGGATACTGACAGGTAGGTTAAACATTCCTGGCATATTACCCTTAGATCCCATCTTCCTCAGAAACTGACATTGCTGTAAGCTACATGCAGTATCTACAAGTTGGGTAATGGGAGTTGATGTACATGGCTGAACATGGCTCAGATCTTCTGCCAATGCCTCAACGTCATTGCTCAATGCCATTGGAAACTCATCTGGGTTATGGTTATCTAAATTCACATTGTAAGGCTTCTTGATCACTTGACCTACCTGTACAGGACCAACATGTCCCACCTTGAGAAACTCTACGTCTTGTAGTGTAAGGTTTTGTGGTAAGTTAGCTACCATGTTGGGTTCATCTTCCTCCACAGACTCTTCCAAAAGAGCTAAATCTGACTGTTTCATCTTTAGCATAAGGTAGTCACACCTTGATATAATCTGCACTTCAGCTATGTTGAGAAGGTAAGCTTGCTCATCCATCACCTGATCGTTTAATTTTTCAACCTCATACAAGGAAGATGTAAAATGCTTGCGTGAACGCGCTAACTCCTCCTGTACGTTGATTTCTTCTTTACTGTAATCTTGCATAACTAATTTGTACTTGCACTTTACATGGGAGGAAAGGCTGTCTAGTGAGGCTTTTCTCTTGTGCAGGTCCTGAATGGACTGTTTAAAACTTGTAAGCTTTTCTTGAATGTTCTGTCGATGCTCATTTGCGGCGTCGGCCATCGAAAGTACAATGTGCTCTGGAGGATGATGCTCTGCTTCTCCGCACATGTCACAGATCACTAAAGCACAACTTCTGCAGTACCTCCGTGGCAGCCTTTGGTTGCACGTCCTGCACATTAATCCTGAGACAGCTTGGCCCAGTTCTGCAGTGTTCATGATTTTCAAAATTGTCAAGTTATCAGTCAACTGGGATGAACCTGTGACACGCGTTACCCGACTACAGAAAGGGCAGCGCACTCCATTAATAGCGCTGGCTAAAAGCTTGTCAAGACATTGCTTACATGTGGTATGCCCACACTGTAAGAGTTTTGGCCTCAACTGTTCTTCAGTGTATGTCTCCATACATATGGGGCACTCAAGCACTTCTCGAAGGCTATCCACATTCACAGATGGGGCAGAAGCCATTGTTTCCTGAGGGGAGAAAAATAAATATATTTTTATATATCAATTTATATTTTAATATATTTACATTTCCAAACTATTGTTGCTTTCTGACAAGCCTACCACTTAAAGGGCTTCTGTCACCCCCCAAAACTAATTTTTAATTTTTGGGCATATTAAAATCCTTATTGGATGACTATTCCCTATATAGGGCTCTTATCTTGTTCTGGGGCTTCGTTTCATATAAAAAAAAAAAAAAAAAAAAAAAAAAAATCGAGCTTTTAAAATAAGCAAATGACTTCACTACCAGCAAGTAGGGCGTCTACTTGCTGGTAGCCGCCCCCTCCTCCAGTTGATTGACAGGGCCAGCGAGCGCTCTCCTCCTCCGGCTGGCCCTGTCAGCATTTCAAATCCTGCGCCTTACGTCTCTTCATTCGGCACAGGCTTCCTCAGCACTCCCTCAGTGCGCCTGCTTCTCTTTCGGGTTTAGAGGTGATGTCACCGGCGCAGGCGCACTGAGGGAGTGCTGAGGAAGCGAGCGTCCTTCTCTCAGAGCGCCTGCGCCGAATGAAGACACGTAAGGCGCAGGCGCGGGATTTGAAATGCTGACAGGGCCAGCCGGAGGAGAAGAGCGCTCGCTGGTCCTGTCAATCAACTGGAGGAGGGGGCGGTTTTTTTAAAAGGAGGATGCGGCGGCTACCAGCAAGTAGACGCCCTACTTGCTGGTAGTGAAGTCATTTGCATATTTTAAAAGCTTGATTTTTAATTAAACGAAGCCACAGAACAAGGTAAGAGCCCTATATAGGGAATAGTCGTCTAATAAGGATTTTAATATGCCCAAAAATGAGTTTTGGGGGGTGACAGAAGCCCTTTAATTCACCAATATGGAACTGCCAGAAATTTTTTGGAACTCCTACAGAAATTAAGGAGGGTGGCTACGCATGTTCACTACGGGGGTCCCATTCTGGAGATAGGTGCAGGTCTGGGACCCACTTCTATCTGACATTGGTGGCATAATCCCCTTAAGCTTTTGGGGTTCAAGGGGCCCATGCACTCTTCTTGCACTGGGGTTCTCTGCCATCTGTGGTCCCCACAGGTCTTGAGACAATGGAAGCCAAATTAGAGGGAATGCACATATGATATACTTGTCATGTCGAAGAATTATGGTATTGAAATCTGCACCAGTACAATGTAAGTAAACGGGGTTTGAACAGAGGAGTCTAAGCATGCTTCGGATTTTCAAATCTGCTGTGGAAATGCAACAGATCATTGTAGACTTCATCCAAAGCAATGCATAGAATGAAATCTGTATGCTCCAAAGTGTGCAATGAAACTGCCATGCAACACATGCAGATTTCTAGGTCAGTTCAGCAGCGTTCACAGCTTTCACTGAACCTGGCCTTAGATTGCTCCAGGAGCCTAATTTATCTAATGGCTGGGCAATACATACCAAAGCAAAAGGTTAGGAGACAGTAGGTGTTTTCTAGAACCACCAACTACCTGGCTCCTGCGCTTTGTTCTGCCCTTTCATACACCAATGAAAGCAGGCTGGATATGTGTGGAAATCTTATCTGATTACCCTCTTCAGGGCTGATTACATCTACTGAGGTGTGACCCAGAGATGAAGATGGCCACTGGTCCCTAGACCTGGAATTATCACAACTTCTTCTGGCTTCAGAGTTGAAATTCTGCACAAAAACATCGCTCTTACCACTTTTGTGGGTGGCAAATTGGGTCTGGTTAGCTAGGCGAGGAGATGTATGCTAGATTTATCATGGCAGCTTTGGACAGGAGTGTTATTTCTAATCATGCACCAAATTTATCAAATGTGTGATAAATTTGGCGCAAATTGTGTCAAAGCAAAACAGACTTCAAAAATTCCCCAGACAAGTCCCTCAAATGTTGTACTTACAATTACATCCTTTACGTTGGATTCATACATCGACAACCACACTAAAAACCACAACAATATTGCAAAATCAAATATTCCCATTTACTAATGGTAATAGTAACAACACACTCACATAGGAAAAGGCTGAACCTTCGTCAGGATGACTGGGTGGAATGGGTCACATTGAAGATTCAGCTCGAGTACCTATGGCTAATCTAGAAAACCTATTTGAGAATTCAGGGAAACTGGTGTATGCAGTGACAATTTAAGAAACATGGAGGCAAAACTCATAGAGAGAAGCAATGCGTAGCTGTGTCTTAGCTAATCTCACAGTTGAACACTTGCAGCTCTACCCCGCCAGCAGCTCGACGCGATAACAGCAATTTAGCGACATCATTTGAAGCTGAAAACAAGAGCGATCTATTGGCAGCTACAATATTCCTAACAGATAAATTGTTCACCTCAGGTCATGCTTTGGAAGTGGCGCGAGGAAACGTGTTAATATTGCGAGCGCTCTCCCGCTGTGGAATTACATACTAGCCGTGCATAACTAATGCGTGACCTGTTATGTCTGCTTGTTACCGTGCAGCACCTGGAGCCTGGAATTAGCAGCGTGTGCAGAAGCAAACACCGTCCTCCTGAAGAATTCTGTCACTTCACATAAATTAATGACACCTTTTCAGTCGGTAAACTGCTGGTGCTGCTGAAAAGAAGAAGCATCTCACATAGAGTTTCTGTCAGTCTTACATAAGCAGGAACCATCCCCCGGGAAGGCTCCAGCAGAGGACACACTAGCATCTACCTGCCCAATGTACATATTACGTGAGGCACTCCGAAAACAAATAATGGAGGCCATAATTCAGGCTGATGATAAACCATTGGTCTGTAGGCCTCATTTATGAAAACTGTTCAGTGTTGCTCAGAGCGACCAATTAAAGGGGTTTTCCGAGATTTTAGTACTGATGACCTATCTTCTGGATAGGTCATCGGTATCTGATCGGCAGTGGCCCGACACCCTGGATTCTTACCGATCAACTGTTTGGGAAAGTTGTGGCACTCGCAGTAGAACCATGCCCTTCTCACAGCTTAGCCTAGGACAGTCATGACACTTTCATTGGTCACGTGGCCTAGGAGTAGCTCAGCCCTATAGAAGTAAATGGAGCTAAGCACAATACCAAGCCCAGCCGCTATACAATGTGCGGCGCTGTGCTGGGTAAGCTGTGAGAAGGCAGCGGTGCTCACAGGACTGCCGCTGCCTTCTCAAACAGATGATCAGCAGGGGTCCCAGGCCCTCACTGATCAGATACTGATGACCTATCCTGAGGATAGGTCATCAGTATTAAAATCTCGGAAAACCCTTTTAAGACATGTGTTTCTTTTCAAATCCTGGTCTAGCCAAAGAGGCATCTCCTATAAGTCAAATTTCGACTTCCCAGATGTCATATCCATCCATAGACAGCTGTTTTGTGGTGCTTGTCTCACATCCGTACAGAATAGGTTTCTAGCTGTCTCAGTGTGATGCCTTGGATGCGGCTTAGGGTACTTTCACACTAGCGTTTTTGTTTTCCGGTATTGAGTTCCGTCCGTTTTATCCTAATGCATTCTGAATGGAGAGCATTCTGTTCAGGATGCATCAGGTCAGTCCATCTTACGTTTTTTGGCCGGAGAAAATACCGCAGCATGCTGCAGTTTTCTTTCCGGCCAAAAATCCTGAACACTTGCCGGAATGCCGAATCCGGCATTAATTTCCAAGTGTTCCGGCAAAACGGATCCGTTCTATCTGTCCGCACATGCGCAGACCATTAAATCGGTGAAAAAAATAAATACCGGATCTGTTTTTCCAGATGACAACCGGAAAGACAGATCCGGTATTGCAATGCATTTCTGAGACGGATCCGGATCTGTCTCACAAATGCAGCTTTTTCAACGGTGGCCGTGGTCGGCTGCATCAATAAGGAGGAATTAATGCTCTCCTTCATTCTCCACTATGTGGTCGCTGATCAGAACATGTTCTCTGGTAGGGACTGATGCTAACTGATACTATCAAAAAAAACACCAATCACGGGGGGCGGAGCCAGCGCCTGCAGCAGATGGCTGTGCGAGTGTTCAGCTCTGTGTGTGAAATTGCCCTACTAGCCTGAAATTTCAGCCTGGAACAGTCACTATGGTGAAGATCGGGGGAAATGGATAAATTTATAAAAAAAGGCTGCCTCCGTCTATGTGGCGAGGGAAAGCAAGATGGCGCCGGTCTCCCCGCGCTCTATACTGTGCACTGGAGGATCAAGAAAACCGCGGAAGACGCAATAATCTGCGTTTCCGCGGCATACCGGAAACGGTTGCTACGGGAGATATCCCTCACACAGTAACTCAAATTTGCCTTTTCCTATTAGGCCCTGATTCCGCCCATGATGTGATCTTGGAAAGGGCACACAGGGCGCTGACACCTAAGCCTGCTACAAACGCCCCTCCGAGGGATATAATCTGCAAATTCCTTACCTTCCCAGTGAAAGAAGCTATCCTTGCTAAAGCCCGTCAGACGAGTGAGGTGAGGTGGGACGGCTATACTGTCTCCATCTTTCAAGACCTAGCTCAGATTACTCTACAAAAGAGGAGAGCCCTGAAGCCCCTAACGGACTGGCTCAGATCGCATGGGATCCTATACAGGTGGACCTTTCCATTTGGCATCTCCTTTTTCTACGAAGATCGCAGGATGGCTATTTCCTCTTTTGCGGCTCTCGATCAAGTATACAGTTGCAAGAAAAAGTATGTGAAACCTTTGGAATGATATGGATTTCTGCACAAATTGGTCATAAAATGTGATCTGATCTTCATCTAAGTCACAACAATAGACAATCACAGTCTGCTTAAACTAATAACACACAAAGAATTAAATGTTACCATGTTTTTATTGAACACACCATGCAAACATTCACAGTGCAGGTGGAAAAAGTATGTGAACCCTTGGATTTAATAACTGGTTGAACCTCCTTTGGCAGCAATAACTTCAACCAAACATTTCCTGTAGTTGCAGATCAGACATGCACAACGGTCAGGAGTAATTCTTGACCATTCCTCTTTACAGAACTGTTTCAGTTCAGCAATATTCTTGGGATGTCTGGTGTGAATCGCTTTCTTGAGGTCATGCCACAGCATCTCAATCGGGTTGAGGTCAGTATTTTCTTCTGTTTAAGCCATTCTGTTGTTGATTTACTTCTATGCTTTGGGTTGTTGTCCTGTTGCAACACCCATCTTCTGTTGAGCTTCAGCTGGTGGACAGATGGCCTTAAGTTCTCCTGCAAAATGTCTTGATAAACTTTGGAATTCATTTTTCCTTCGATGATAGCAATCCGTCCAGGCCCTGACGCAGCAAAGCAGCCCCAGAACTTGATGCCCCCACCACCATACTTCACAGTTGGGATGAGGTTTTGATGTTGGTGTGCTGTGCCTTTTTTTTCTCCACACATAGTGTTGTGGGTTTCTTCCAAACAACTCAACTTTGGTTTCATACGTCCACAGAATATTTTGCCAGAACTGCTGTGTAACAGCCAAGTGCTCTTGTGCAAACTGTATACGTGCAGCAATGTTTTTTTTGGACAGCAGTGGTTTCCTCTGTGGTATCCTCCCATGAAATCCATTCTTGTTTAGTATTTTACGTATCGTAGATTCGCTAACAGGGATGTTAGCATATGCCAGAGGCTTTTGTAAGTCTTTAACTGACACTCTAGGATTCTTATTCACTTCATTAAGCAGTCTGCGCTGTGCTCTTGCAGTCATCTTTACAGGACGGCCACTCTTATGGACAGTAGCAGCAGTGCTGAACTTTCTCCATTTATAGACAATTTGTCTTACCGTGGACTGATGAACAGCAAGGCTTTTGGAGATACTTTTATAACCCTTTCCAGCTTTATGCAAGTCAACAATTCTTAATCGTAGGTCTTCTGAGAGCTCTTTTGTGCGAGGCATCATTCACATCAGGCAATGCTTCTTGTGAAAAGCAAACCCAGCACTGGTGTGTGTTTTTTATAGGGCAGGGCAGCTGTAACCAACACCTCCAATCTCATCTCATTGATTGGACTCCAGTTGGCACCTCACTCCAATTAGGTCTTGGAGATGTCATTAGTCTAGGGGTTCACATACTTTTTCCACCTGCACTGTGAATGTTTACATGGTGTGTTCAAAAAAAACATGGTAACATTTAATTATTTGTGTGTTATTAGTTTAAGCAGACTGTGATTGTCTATTGTTGTGACTTAGATGAAGATCAGATCACATTTTATGACCAATTTGTGCAGAAATCCATATCATTCCAAAGGGTTCACATCGGCCCGCTGAATATCCAGAATTGGGACATAGTACAAGACCTCTCTTCTCTTCCAAGCCTCCCTGCAGCCGAACACTGGGAGAAACAACGTACCCCTAGATCAGTCAAGCACAGGAGAGAAGCATCCCTTACCACTCCAAGATGTCTACCAATGGGAGAATAAGAAGCCTCAGATCCTGGGTCTGATTTCCATCTCCTGTCTACCTCCACTCAATACTTACTTGCTGTCCCAAATATCTCCATCCTTTAAATTACACCACTGTCCTTATACCTATGATCTTTCACTCGGATGTTCGTCTTCCTACTCCCCCCCCTTGACTACTGTTTCAATTGTATTATGCACGACTACTGCTTTTTATTAGGGTGATAACTCTTGTTGATACCATATCCCCCTTGGATATTACCGTATTATCATGCACTATCGCGCACCTGTTAATGTTTTTATTGTTTTCACGGTTCTTCTTTATTTCCCTACCTGTTACCACTTTCAAGTGGTGGGTCTGCACCGATGCATTTTGCTTAAACAAATCATCAATGAGATATCCACTGTGTCCCCTTTGGCCCGAGGTGGTTCCATTATGGAAAGTTCAGATAGATCCTGACATCTATGTATCGATATGATGAATAATCTCAAGATTTCCTCATTTAACGTCAAAAGCTTTAATTCGCTAAATTTTGTCCCTTATGAGGAAGAAACAAACATCTGTCCTGTTTTTACAGGAAACCCATTTTAAATTCAATAGATACGCGGATCTTTCCCGTTCTAGCTTCCCGGTATGGTTCCACTGCGGGTCAAACTCATCTGCCTCTAGAGGGATCAGCATTGGCTTTAGCAGTAACACACCTTTCCAATATTGTTCTCATCAGCAAGATGTTGAAGGCAGATATCTACTGCTAAAAGGTACTATTGGTAATTGTATGTACACCTTTATTAATGTATATGCCCCAAACGTCGATCAGGCAGCTTGGCTTAAAAGCCTTATTCCAATTATAACCCCCTTTCAGGAAGGTACTGTGATTTTAGGTGGTGACCTCAACGTCACTCTAGATCCTGTACTGGATTCATCTACCAGTAAGTCTGCATTTTCTAAACGCTCACTTCGAACAATAAGTAACTCATTAGCCGACTTGCACCTGGTTGACGTTTGGAGATTGCTAAATCCTTCTGTTAAGGATTATACCTTCTATTCGAATGAACACGGTTCATATCAGAGACTAGGTTATTTATTCGTTTCTAAAGAACATATTCAATCTTGCCTTAACCCCTGTATCGACTCAATACACCTTTCCGACCATGCCCCTATATTTATTTCTATTTCCCCTCCTCAGCCAACCCCCCCCCCCCCAGGACATTTAGGTGGAGACTTAATGAGCAACTCCCTTCTAACCCAGACCATATCTCCAAACAAAAAAAAAAAGCCTTGAACGATTTCTTCACTTTAAATGCCCTCCCAGAAACCTCCCCCCCACACCCTGTGGGATACCCATAAAGCTTACATGCGAGGACAACTTATTAGCCTAGGCTCCTATGTTAAAAAATTAAGAATGGCCCAAATCGATAACCTTCTCCTGAATATAAAAAAATTGGAAACTCAACATAAACAAACGCTCTCTGACCTACAACTTGCCGATCTAACCAGAGGGGGGGCAACTGGCAACAATGACAAAGAGGCAGACACGGCAGCCCCGCGGAAAGAAAAAAAAAGGGGGGGGGTAGAGGGAGGGATAAGGGGGATGTATAAATAAAATGGAAATTCAGCTCAGGATTAGATTAATGTATTAATGTATTCCTACTTTACTACTTTGTGATATTGAAATAGAAGACTGTTATACACTATTTTTTTGGAAAATAAAGTATATTCAAAAAAAAAAAAAAAACAGACTACGCTCCGAACTGAAAAACCTATTAAATACTACCTTAGCCAAACACTTCCTCAACTTTCTTCAATCCCTATCTCTCCCAGACTTGAATCAATCCCAAAGGATTTCCCTTGAATCCCCCTTTACGGCCAAAGAATTGAAGGAAGCTATAAAACAACTTCCTAGAAATAAATCTCCCGGACCAGATGGTCTCTCAGCTATATATTATCGCATTTCTAGTGACTCCGTTGTTCCACATTTACTTACCCTATTTAACCAGTCTCTTAAAGGAGTACCCTTAACCCCAGATATGACCAAAGCACATATTTCAATTATCCCCAAAATTGGCAAAGATCCAGCCTATTGTGAAAATTATCGTCCCATATCCTTATTAAACCTGGACCTAAAACTTCTGGCTAAAATACATGCTAATCTCCGCTATTGCCCCTTTTAATTCACAGAGACCAAACCGGTTTTGTCACTGACAGGGAGGAGAATGATAACTCAACGAGGATCCTGAATGCTATCTTTTATGCTAAAAGCAAACCCTGTCCATTAGTCCTTATCAGCTCCGATGCCGAAAAGGCTTTTGATAGAGTAGATTGGGACTTCATGTGCCTTGCCCTTATGAAGTTTGGGCTCCCCGACCCCTTCATACAAGCGATCTTCTCAATGTATCTCAATGCCTCGGCGTTGGTGCTGATAAACGACACTTTCTCTCCCCCTTTCCCCATTAGGAACGGAACCCGCCAAGGTTGCCCGTTATACCCTTTAATCTTTGTAATGGTCATGGAACCTTTGCTTCAATCCATACGCCAAGACCCCCTGATTGAAGGCATCAAACTAGGCGGCCAAGAACACAAAACGGCAGTCTTCGCTGACGATTTATTACTCAACCACGAACCCCTCTATATCGATGCCCGATATCTATAATCAATTAGAAAGGTTTAGCCCCCTGTCTAATTTTAAAATTAATATGAAAAAATCCCACGTCCTAGATATAGGATTAAATCCCCGCACTAAATCCGAACTTGCTTCTCGCTCACCTTTCAACTGGGAACCACCTACCATAACTTACCTAGGAGTCAAAATCGGACCTGATCTTTCCAATTTGTTCCATCTTAATTATGTCCCTCTATTACAATCCATACAATCTCAAATTAACAACCTATATTTCCCTACGCTTTCATGGTTTGGCCGGAAAAACCTATTTACTTCCCTTGTCTTGCCTAGACTAAATTATTTGCAACAGGTCCTACCTCTTCCTGTCCCCAATACGTACTTCCAGTCCTTGAATAGAGATATTCGTAGGTTCATTTGGAACAAGAAAAAAAGCTTGCATCAGCCTAAATATCCTCCAAAGACCTAAATCTTCAGGCGGTATCAATCTCCCTGACCCCATAGCATATAATATGGCCAGCTTACTGTCTAGAACTATAGACTTGTTTAGAGAAACCCCATATAAATCCTGGGTTAGTATGGAATCCGCATTCTTTCTTTCATCATTTAGAGTTCTTCTAATACGCCCCAAAAATCCTCATTCGAACCATATACATCATAATCTGAATATCAAGGCCACATTGGAGACTTGGGACAAATTTCAAAAATCAGCTTTTGGCGTCCCTTTACCCTCTCCTCTTATCCAGGTGAGAGACCTTTTGAATTTAGCCCCGACAGAACTACATCAAAGCCTTCCTCCCTCAATCAGACATTCTACATTGCCAGTGATCTCCTTATTTGGAGAAGATGGCAAACTTATTGATAGAACCACCATTCAGAGTTTATTCCCCACGGCCACCCTCTCCATATTCCTTATCTCCTTTGTATATTCTTTTTTCCCCAAACATGTCCAGTACAGGGATCTGCTCAGGCCCCTGACGTGGTTTGAAGGTTTGATTTGTGCAAATCCTCCTCCCAGGAAACTCATTTCCCTAATATACAGGAGACTCATCTCCCCTGTCTCTATGCCCAAACCGTCCGTCATTGGTTCCTGGGAGAGGGACCTAAACACATCTTTTACAACAGAAGAACAACAACGTCTCTTTGTCGAGCCACACTCCTCTTCCAGATGCGTCAGGATCCAGGAGAACGAATACAAACTCCTTACCAGATGGTATAAAACCCCAGATGTAACTTGCCGTTTCTCCTCCTAGGGTTCAGACGCATGCTGGAGATGTGGGACTGGTAGGGGGACATTCTACCATGTCTGGTGGTCATGTCCACCAATTATATCATGGTGGTCTGAAATTTTCAAACAATGCAATCTAATTTGCAAAACTAAAATCTCCCCCTCTCCCAAGCTAGCTCTCTTGGGACTCTATTCCCCCCTATTTAGTTATTTTCCTTAAAAACTCTTCAAAAAACTATTGTCTGTTGATACCCCGGCATTGGCTGTCCCCTGACCTTCCCTCGCTCGATCATTGGCTTAACAAGATTGATTCCATCTACATGTTCGAAGAACTGTCCGCATGGGAGAATCAATCTCATGGAGACTTCCGCGCTCTTTGGAGACCATGTATGGACTACAGGAAATACTCTCTATGATTTTAACACCTCAATGGATATATAGTATTATCTCTCTACTTGATGCAGACCGCGTCCTTGATTTAATGTGCAGACACCCACCTGTTACTATTAATGTTATATTTTCACCTACTGTAAGGTGATGCTGTATGACACAGACTTGTGTCCATCACCATTTACCTGTATCTCTGCTATTATGATTAAAATAAAATAAAAAAATCTATAAAAAAAACAAAAAAAAAACGCCAATCCCGGTATCAAAGTATTGAAAAAGTATCAAGACTTCGATACCCGCTGCAACCCTAATTCCGGCAGAGAATGCCAGGAATCAGCCGGACACAAACTGCAGCGGTTTGTGTCTGACCGACTCTCTGCATTTCTGCAGGATTGTGGCCAGATCTCCGCAGGGCTCAATTATAGTTAATGGGGCCGGTGGGCATTCCAGTTGCATCCAGCAGAGAATTCCGGTGGGCTGTTCTCTTCCGAAACAGCTTGCCGGAATCCATGCTGCAGATGGGAAAGTAGCCTTAGGCTACTTTCACATTTGCTCTTTTCCTTCCCGCAGTGTGGTACAGAGCAAGATGGATCAGTCACGACTCACAATGTAAGTCAACGGGGACGGCTCTGTTTTCTCAGACACAACAGAAAACGGACCCGTCCCCCATTGACTTTCAATAGAGTTCATGACGGATCCGTCGTGGCTATGTTACAGATAATACAACCGGATCTGTTCATAATGTATGCAGACGGTTGTATTATTGTGACAGAAGCGTTTTTGCGGATCCGTGACGGATGCAGCAACAACGCTGGTGTGAAAGTAGCCTTAGTTGTGTTACAATATTTGTTAAAGGAGCAGTCTCATCAAAAACAATCCCTTCCACAATCAGCTGATCACCGCAGGTCCCACTCCAGGCACCCCAGGTACGCGGCTGATTTTGCCAGGAGAAGCTGCGGCCAGCCAGGCATTTCCCATGCAGAAGAAATTTAGTATAACTAATTGGCAACTTGGCGATTATGGCCATGAAACAGCCAACGATTGCAGTTCTGCAACATAATGAGACTAACGTACGGGTCACAATTAGGGAAGAGCGAACTTTCAAGTTCAGTGTGCAAGGTTCGGATTATCTAGGAATTCCGTGATAGATTACACTATCAGGGACCATAAGTTATCGTCCGTGGTAACAGAATCCATAATGGCATTCTTAGATAACCCGAACCTTGCTCACCGAACTTGAAACACAAGTTGCTCATCCCTAGTCACAATGTGGTATTCATTTGTGTCAAAGTCGGCTAGCTGTGCTCGAACAGCGGGGCATTTACCACGGGAGTACTGGGTCGTCTAGGTTTTTCTTTTTTGCTGTCATTTCCCCTCGGCTAGATTTTTTTCCATTCTTGGGAAACCTCTTAAAAAGCTATGGAAACCTTTAGGGTCACTTTTTTTTTTTTTATTGCATTGTACTTACTCTGAGCTAAAAATCTTTTTTTTTTAAATTGGTCTTTATTCAAAATATGGAGTGATTTTTGTCTGTACGGAGCGGAGAGGCTGTACTAGCTGCCTATGGATTCTCTCTCTTTTCCGTCAGTTGGGGAGCTGACGGGCTCCTTATCTCTGCTCTCTGACATTATAAACACTCATTACAGTTGAATGGTTATCTTACTGATAAGAATGCGGCTTAAATAAGTGTATATGACCTTTTAGTAGTTTAGAAATAAGGGTCATTAGATGAAAGTGAAAGTAGGATGCACACTGCTAGAAAAACAGTTAACCCTTTGTGACAGACGTCTCAATATTTTCAATAAAGGCCAATTGAAAATATGATTTTTAGCCAAAAATGAGTAAAATGCAATCATAAACAAAAATTGCCACCAACCTTAAAGAGGACCTTCCATCGCTCCAAACATTGTAAGATAACTATCAGACTGTGTAGAGCGGCGCCCGGGATCTCACTGCACTTACTATTATTCCGGGGCGCCGCTCCGTTCTCCCGCTATGTCCCCCGGTATTTTCGCTGATTTGGTTATACTGGGAGGAGTCTGCTCTGTTTCTCCCTGGACGTTCCTTCTCCCTGTAGCGCGGTCCAATCACAGCGCAGAGCTCACAGCCATGGAGAAGGTGAGGTTTTTTTCTCCATGGCTGTGAGCTCTGCGCTGCGATTGGACCGCGCTACAGGGAGAAGGAACGTCCAGGGAGAAACAGGGCAGACTCCTCCCAGTATAACCAAATCAGCGAAAATACCGGGGGACATAGCGGGAGAACGGAGCTGCGCCCCGGAATAATAGTAAGTGCAGTGAGATCCCGGGCGCCGCTCTACATGTCCAGATAGTTATCTTACAATGTTTGGAGCGATGGAAGGTCCTCTTTAAGCACTTTGGAAACCTACGGGACCATTTCTTTTACTGAAATGTTTGTATTTTTTTTAAAATCTGAGTTTTATTTTTATAGTTTGAGAAATTCCGTGTAGCGCAGTATATAGCATGCTGCACAGTGCAATCCGTCTGGTCATGTCAGCTCTATTCTGTTGATCCACTTTGGTTTTATCACCAGGTGTATTGTGATCAGCCATATTTGTGGAGGGGGGTAGTGGGTGCGTGACTTTAGCGATGCCTATACCCGCAGGGAATGAAGAATTCAGTATGTTGAAATGCAATCCCCGTTTTCTCGGAATCCGTGTGCTGTCTGCATCTTTTGCGGCCCCACATACCGTGTGCAGGAGAGCACAGCGGATCATGGGATAGGCGAGTATTCAGTCTAGCGGTATCAGACCGTGGGGGTGGGCACTTAAAGGGGTTTTGCGAGACTTTACAACCGAGGTCTTATTCTTTAGACAGGTCATCAGTATCTGATCTGTGGGGGTCCGACACCAGGGTTTGAGAAGGCAGCGGCGCTCACAGTAGCGCCACGTCCTTCTCACAGCTTTCCCTAGGGCAGCGACAACATGTTCATCGGTCACACAGCCGAGGCGCAGATCAGCCCTATAGAAGTGAACGGGGCTGAGCGCGATACCAAGCACAGCCGCTATACAATATACTGCAAGGGTCCCGGGTGTCAGACCCTCACCGATCAGATACTAATGGAGAATAGTCATCAACATATAGGTCTTCGAAAATCCCTTTCAAGAGAGTCTCATACTGTATGGAGGGCACCTATGTGGGCATCATACTGGGGGGGCACTGTATTGTGTGCGGGTACTGAGGGAACATCATACCGTGTCAGGGGCACTGAGGGGGCATTTGTACGGTGTTGGGGCACTACGAAGGGGGCATTCTTACTATGTGTGGGCACAAAGGTACCAGGGGTCTACAGCTAGGAGAATTGGGGCAGATGTGACACTTCGCTGGTGTGAACCCTCTGTGGGGTATGGTGTGTGATGTCAGCAGTACCTGCCACCTACTAACCACACCCTTTATTATAAGAATGGGTGATAGCACGGCCATGTATATATTACATTACACTGCACAGCACGGAGGAGAATCCCAGCGGCACCGCTCCCCCTGCAGCCCCACACCTGATGACTACGGCACTGACACATCCCCTGACATTACACAGCGATACCGCTTACCTGCACCGGCTGCGCCACTCCCCAGACAGGGCAAAGCGCACGTGTGACGTCACTTCCGCTTCCTCCCAAAGCAGCACGGGAGATGTAGTTTTTGAGTGATGCCTGAGTGAAAGCGGGAAATTGTGTCTGGAAACTGCCGTTCGCCGGCGGAGCAGCACGTGGAGCTCCTGCTTCATTATCTGTCCGTGTGCCATCGGAGTTCTTATCACAGGGGCTCATTGAGAGAGTCCTAAAGATTTGTGTATGGAGATGGTATGAGCAGAGTGACAGGGGGCCCTCTGCTCTGCTTTCCTTGCAATAAGGGTCCATTCACACGTCCATAAGTGTTTTGCGGATCCGCAAAACACGGACACCTGCAATGTGCGATCCGCAATTTGCGGACCGCACATCACAGACACTATTTATGGGTCCATTCACACGTCCGCAACGTGTTTTGCGGATCCGCAAAACACGGACAGCAGCAATGTGCGTTCTGCATTTTGCGGACCGCACATTGCCGGCACTAATAGAATATTCCTATTCTTGTCTGCAGATGCGGACAAGAATAGGACATGTTCTATTTTTTTTCGGGAACGGAATTGCGGACCTGGAAGTGCAGGTCTGCAATTCCGTGTCCGGGCAGCACGTGCTGCCCCATATAAATTAATGGGTCCGCAATTCCGTTCCGCAAAATGCGGAACGAAATTGCGGACGTGTGAATGGACCCTAATAGAAAATGCCTTTTCTGGTCCACAATTGCGGACAAGAATAGGACATGTTCTGTTTTTTTCAGGAATGGAATTGCGGAACCCGAAAATGCGGATTTGCATCCGTTACAGCCCCATTGAAAGTAAATGGGTCTGCAAATTGCGGAACGAATGCGGACCCAAATTACGGACATGTGAATGGAGCTGTAATATGTTGAAGCATTTGACAGAAAGTTTTATGTCCCCTGCAGTGCCTCCACAGGGGAAATGAAGCATTGCACAGTCCCTGTAATGTGGAGACCTGCCAGGTCCTCCTGCATGAGAATAAACCTCCAATGCACCTGTGTAAACAGGGCCTCTAGCCAGGTGATACTAGTCATGACGTCACTGGGCCAGCGGTCAACAGCGAAAAGCCTGCGGCGCTGCCTTCTCAAACAACTGATCGGCGGGGGTCCTGGATGTCGGATCCCCGCCGGTCAGGTGCGATAAATCATCAGTTTAAAGAAACTGCAGAACCCCTTTAGAGGGAACCTGTCACCGGGATTTGGGGTATAGAGCTGAGGACATGGGTTGCTAGATGGCCGCTAGCACATCTGCAATACCCAGTCCCCATAGCTCTGTGTGCTTTTATTGTGTAAAAAAAACGATTTATAGATATGTAAATGAACCTGCGATGAGTCCTGTCTCCTCCATGCTTGAGAGATGAGTCCAGCGTTCTCTGACTCTGATCCCAGCCACGCCCACTGTGAAGGAGCCCAACACCGCCCCGCATCCTCCGAATCTCCTCCTTGCTCCCCGACATCAGAAAGCTAGAGCGCCGCAATCTCGCGATGCACGAGCTAGCGCATGCGCAGTGTCAGCATAGTGTTCCTTCCCTGTGCTGGCATCAGCCTCGGAACGAACTGTGCATGCGCTAGCTCGTGCATCGCAAGATTGCGGCGCTCTAGCTTTCTGACGTCGGGGAGCAAGGAGGAGATTCGGAGGATGCGGGGCGGTGTTGGGCTCCTTCACAGTGGGCGTGGCTGGGCTCCTTCACAGTGGGCGTGGCTGGGCTCCTTCACAGTGGGCGTGGCTGGGCTCCTTCACAGTGGGCGTGGCTGGGCTCCTTCACAGTGGGCGTGGCTGGGATCAGAGTCAGAGAACGCTGGACTCATCTCTCAAGCATGGAGGAGACAGGACTCATCTCTCAAGCATGGAGGAGACAGGACTCATCTCTCAAGCATGGAGGAGACAGGACTCATCGCAGGTTCATTTACATATCTATAAATCGTTTATTTGACACAATAAAAGCACACAGAGCTATGGGGACTGGGTATTGCGGATGTACTAGCCGCGATCCAGCAACCCATGTCCTCAGCTCTATACACAAAATCCTGGTGACAGGTTCCCTTTAAACGAGTCCTCTGAGCCTTAGGCCCCCTGCACACGAACGTGTGCACCCCGTGGTCGATTTTGCGGGCCGCAATGCACGAACACAGTCCGTGGGGCAGCCGCAGCGGATCGCAAAAAGATAGGACATGTTCTATCTTTTTGCGGAACGGAAGTACGGGACGAAACCCCATGGAAGCACTCCGTAGTGCTTATGGTTCCGTTCCGCATCTCCGGATTTGCGGACCCATTCCGTTATGCGGAATGCCCACGCAACGGCTCCCGTGTAATGCGGATCCGCAATACGGCAACGGGAAGCACACGTTCGTGTGCAGGGGGTCTTATGAAATGATACAATCTGCGCTCATACAGGCTGCGGATTCTCCCTCTTGGGTCCCAGCCGCCTGTGTACGCTTCTATTCCTGTTCAGCTGCCCAATAGTAAATCCTGGTGAACAGGAAAAGAAGAGCTCACAGCCTGGCGGCATCGGTGGAGGGGGGGAAGGGTAAGTAGTAGCAAACCAATATTCTTCCATAGGTCTGAGGAGTGCTTGTATTTTTCATGATACCCGGAGAACCCCTTTAAAGGGCATCTGTCAGCAGATTTGTACCTAGGACAGTGCACTTGGCAGCTGACGGCATCTGTGTTGGTGCCATGTCCGTATGTGTCTGCATTGCTGAGAAATATGAAGTTAGAATATATGCAAATGAGCTGACAGTGTCATAGGGACAAATCTGCTGACAGATGCTCTTTAAAGGCAACCTGTCACCATGAAAATGCAATATCAGCTACAGATCCGTCATTCCATTTTTCACTAACCGGCATAACTTTTTTATTTTTCTGTATGAGGGCTTGTTTTTTGCGGGGCAAGTTGTACTTGCTAATGGCACCATTTACAATTTCATATGATGCACTGGAAAGCTGGAAATGAATTCCAAATGGGGTGGAATTGGAAAAAAATGCTTCCGCCAGAGGTTTATGGGTTTTGTTCATTGCGTTCCCTATGAGGTAAGGGCACTTTCACACTAGCGTTAATCTTTTCCGGCATTGAGTTCCATCCTAGAAGCAGTCCCTCTTACGTTTTTTGGATGGAGAAAATACCGCAACATGCTGCAGTTTTCTCTCCTGAACACTAAGGCCTCATGCACACGACCGTTGTTGTGTTTTCCGTTCCGCAAAATGGGGTTCCGTTGTTCCGTGATCCGTTTCCGTGTGTCTTCCTTTATTTTCGGAGGATCACCAGACATGAAGGAAAGTAAAAAAAAATCGAAGGCAGGTTTGCCATGCAAATGATAGGAAAAAAATGGATGCGCGGACACGGATGACAATCTTGTGTGCCTCCGTGTTTTTTAGCGGTCCCATTGACTTGAATGGGTCCGCAAACCGTTTTCCGCGAAAATAATAGGACGGGTTATATTTTTTGGACGGACTGGAACCACGGATCACGGACGCGGATGACAAACGGTGCATTAGCCGAGTTTTCAACGGACCCATTGAAAGTCAATGGGTCCACAGACAATCACGAAAAGCGGCACAACGGACACGGAATAAAACAACGGTCGTGTGCATGAGGCCTTACCGGAATGCCGGATCCACCATTAATTTACATTGAAATGCAGACCTTTAAAAATGAGAAATATATAAATACTGGATCCGTTTCTCCGGATGACAACCGGAAAGACGGATCCAGTATTGCAATGCATTTGTGAGACGGATCCGCATCCGTCTCACAAATGCATCCGTTTGCGTCCGGATTGCCGGATATGGCAGGCAGTTCTGGCAAGGGAACCGCCTGCCGGAATCCTCTGCTGCAAGTGTGAAAGTACCCTTAACTGATCCGTTCCCTTCATTCTCCGGGTCAGTGCAGTCACAGCAATACCGCAATTATATAGTTTTTCTTGTATTTTAAGTTTTTAACCTTTGGAAAAATCTTTTTTTTTTTTTCTTTTCTTCGCCGTATTCTGACCCCCATAAGTTTTGTATGGTTACAGCTATGGGCTGTGTGAGGGAATGACCTGCAGTTTTTATCGATAACATTTTGGGGTGTGTACGGTTTTGTGATCACTTTTTATTTAGTTTTTGTGGGGGGTGGAGGATGAAGCAGTGAAAAAAAACAAATCAGCCATTTATTTTTTTTACCTGTTATGCCATTTGCTGTATGGAATAAATAATTTCATATATTAATAGTACGGGCGTTTCTGGATGCCTATAATGTTTTTTTTTTATTATTTATTAGGTGATTTTTATATATATTTTTTTTAATTTTCTTTATATATTTGTAAACACTTTTAGTTTTTTTTAGGTCCCCAAGGGAACCTCAACAATTGTATTCTTTAGATTGATGTTTCTGTTCAGTAATGGAATTTAAAGGGGTTGTCCAGAGAAGCGGAATTTTTAGCAGAATGCTCAGAAAGCAATTGATACTAGATATGACTGGGGACCCCAGCAATTTTTTTAATACCCCCCCCCCCCCCCCAGCAATGTCTTTGCAACCCCCAACTCCCCTGCAACCCCCCTCCTGTCTCTAGTAAGGAGCCGTGACATCCTTCCAGCTCATCAGGCTCAGACTTGATAAAGGGGACCCCGAAACGCGTTGTCTTACGAATAAATGGAATACTGCTGAAACCAACATATTGCCTTTGACCGGTTGTTTCATGCGCCCTCTGTGGTCCACACGCTCTACCTAAGGTCCAGCGTACTTTTCTTCATCAGATGAGGCCCCGCAGCCGCTATGTCCATTTCCTTCAGTGTCTCTGTATATCATATCATTGTATAATACTGTTGATGGGGCCCTGACAATATAATCTTTTAGTCCTCCTCCTTAGTTTAGGCCCCTAAGCAGCCTCGTCACCAGTAACTACGCCCCTGGTTGATACCCCTTCCACCAGTCCCCCACTACTGGTTCTATGTTAACTTTATTCTGATCCCCATTTTCTGACACACATGAAATGTCAGGAGGGGACTACTCAGCCAATAACTAGCTTCAATGGGCAGTTCACCTTATTGACTGTTGTACAGACCCCACAGTGTGGCCCGAGCCACGGTGGTGATGATTCTTGCCCGATCCCTGTCGCTGTGCTTCAGCTCCATCGCTGACCCGCTGGCTCTGCAGGTCCCAGGTGTCCCCGCATCAACATCCGGTTGTTACATTGTGATCTTTGGCCATGCGACTTGTGAAGTGACTGAAGTCTCCATGTTAGGCCTCATGCACACGGCCGTTGGGCGGCCGTGGCCGTATTGCGGCCCGCAAACGTCTGGTTGGCAATCCACGGCCGCCGGCCGCGTGCACCCCGCATCATAGATGCGGACCCATTCATTTGAATGGGTCCGCAATTCCGGAGATACGGAACGGAACACCGGAAGCACTACGGAGTGCTTCTGTGGTGCTTCTTTCCGTTGTTTCGCACCGCAAATAAAAATGACGTCATATTTTTCGCGGCGCGGACAGACCACGGACCCATTCAAGTTGAATGGGTCCGGCCCGCTGCACGGATGTTGCCCATGCATTGGGGACACGGAATGGCCGCACAACGGCCGTGTGCATGAGGCTTTACTCTAACCTTGAGGGCAAGGAAGAGCAGTGCACAACAGTTCCTGTTACTTCATCCTATATACAGCCTGAGGATAGGTCATCAGTAAAAAAGATCTTGGAAAACCCATATAAATGTTTGTAGACGATGGACACAGAAAAGTTGTAGAAAATGCAGTTTATCATTTACGAAGAACAGACAACTAGATGTCACTTAGGTCATGGTGGCAAGCACAGTGATGGCAATATGAAATATCATATTAAGGTGTAAATTTCAAAAAGGTGAAAAGAAAAATTCATTTATGAGCTGTTCACTTTAAAGGGAACCTGTCACCGGGATTTTGTGTATAGAGCTGAGGACATGAGTTGCTAGATGGCCGCTAGTAGGGATGAGCAAACCCGAACTGTATAGTTCGGGTTCGTACCGAATTTTGGGGTGTCCGTGACACGGACCCGAACATTTTCGTAAAAGTCTGGGTTCGGGTTCGGTGTTCGGCGCTTTCTTGGCGCTTTTTGAAAGGCTGCAAAGCAGCCAATCAACAAGCGTCATACTACTTGCCCCAAGAGGCCATCACAGCCTTGCCTACTATTGGCATGGCTGTGATTGGCCAGTGCAGCATGTGACCCAGCCTCTATATAAGCTTGGGTCACGTAGCGCTGCACGTCACTCTGCTGATTCAAGCATAGGGAGAGGTTGCTGCTGCGACGTTAGGGCGAGATTAGGCAGATTAACTCCTCCAAAAGACTTCATTCTGTGATCGATCTCCAGCTGTGGATCATTGAACTGCTGATATTCAATTGCTCACTTTTTTTAGGCTGCCCAGAGCGTTTTTATATCACTTTTTTCTGGGGTGATCGACGGCCATTTTGTGGCTTGTGGTGCGCCAGTACATGCTACCACCAAGTGCATTTAACCATCAATAGTGTGGTTATTTTTTGCTATATCCTACATCAGCTGCAGGCTGAGCCTGTGTCACCGAAGTGCATTTAACCATCAACAGTGTGGTTATTTTTTGGCCATATACTACATTAGGTGCAGGCTGAGCCTGTGTCACCGACGTGCATTTAACCATCAATAGTGTGGTTATTTTTTGGCCATATACTACATCAGGGGCAAGTTGAGCCTGTCACCCAGCGCCTAAAAAATAGACCTGACATTTATATTCCTCCAAATCTGTACTGTTTTAGCTGGTCAAGTTATTTGTAGTGACCGTAAAAGCACAGTTTTTGTTCTGGGTTGAAAAACTATTCCCAAATTTGCCATTCTCAAAATTAGTAGTTTATGCTATATCAGGCCTACTTTAAATCTATACCAAAAAGGATATCTTAGATTCAAGGTGCTGATAGTGTCATTCTGAAAAACTTAACACACACGCTACCCTGCAGATACAAGTCTAATTCTGTGATTAAAGGTATATCTGTCACACAGCGCGTAAAAAATAGGCCTCACATTTCTATTCAACCAAATCTGTACTGTTTTAGCTGGTCAAATTATTTGTAGTGACCGTAAAAGCACAGTTTTTGTTCAGTTTTGTCTGAACGTGTATTCAGCACGGCAGGGGGTGTTATTACAGACAAACGCAGCCGCCTGTCTACAGCCAATGTGGACAAGCTGACGTTCATAAAAATGAACCAGGCATGGATCCCACAGGACCTGTCCATCCCTTGTGCAGATTAGACATTTATAACTACCTCCCCTTAACCATATATTATTGTACTCCAGGGCACTTCCTCATTCAATCCTATTTTTATTTTCATTTTACCATTATATTGCGGGGCAACCCAAAGTTGAATGAACCTCTCCTCTGTCTGGTGGGTGACGTGAAGCCTGATTCTCTGCTATGACATGAAGACTGATTCTCTGCTGACATGAAGCTTGAATCTCTGTTACGGGACCTCTCTCCTCTGCCTGGGTGCCTGGGCCTAAATGTGTGACAGTGGCCTGTTCCAGTGGTGGGTGACGTGAAGCCTGATTCTCTGCTATGACATGAAGACTGATTCTCTGCTGACATGAAGCCAGATTCTCTGCTGTGGCATGAAGAGACTGATCTTTTTTTTTTTTTTTTTTTTTAATTCATTTCCCTATCCACATTTGTTTGCAGGGGATTTACCTACATGTTGCTGCCTTTTGCAGCCCTCTAGCTCTTTCCTGGGCTGTTTTACAGCCTTTTTAGTGCCGAAAAGTTCGGGTCCCCATTGACTTCAATGGGGTTCGGGTTCGGGACGAAGTTCGGGTCGGGTTCGGATCCCGAACCCGAACATTTCCGGGAAGTTCAGCCGAACTTCTCGAACCCGAACATCCAGGTGTTCGCTCAACTCTAGCCGCTAGCACATCCGCAATACCCAGTCCCTATAGCTCTGTGTGCTTTTATTGTGTAAAAAAAAAACGATTTGATACATATGCAAATTACCCTGAGATGAGTCCTGTCCCTGACTCATCTCACGTACAGGACTCATCTCAAGTTAATTTGCATATGTATCAAATCGGTTTTTTGACACAATAAAAGCACACGGAGCTATGGGGACTGGGTATTGCGGATGTGCTAGTGGCCATCTAGCAACCCATGTCCTCAGCTCTATGCACCAAATCTTGGTGACAAGTTCACTTAAAGTTTTTGTCTGACTTTAAAAATATACATTGGGAAAAAAGAATGCAAAATTGTAGTGGAGTCCGACAAAAAGTCTACATTAACGGATCCCTTTTGTTTTACAATGGAACTCTTTAATGACAGATGCCATGTCTGGAGGCCTCCGTTTAACCCCTTTGCGACCTCCACCGTATATGTACGGAAGTTGCGTGTTTTGAACAGCAGAGACCCGCAATACAAGTATGCAATCAGCCATAAGGCTGATCGCATTCATTTTACCCCTCAGATGCCGGGATCAAATGTGATCACGGCATCTGAACAGTCCGGAAGCGGGAGCCACGCGCTTCTGTAATGGCATTTTCCCGGCTGAGATTGGGGAACCTGTTACAGTGCTCTAAAAGCCTAAAGCCTCAAGTAGGCATCGACAGCTATCAGTGGAATATACCAATACCGGCCACTAGGTGGCAGCACTGTATTGTTATATTGAAAATGAAGTGTTAAATGATGGGTATATAGCCATCACAGAACACAATGGGCAACGTAATGATGGCCAATTATAGTCACCTAGGGTGACTTAAATAAAAAGTTTATGACAAATGACCTGTTTTAATTAAAAATGAATCCACATTTATTATTACCTAAAATACATGTATGGTACCTTACGATACTAATATAAACAAAAAATACATCAGATATAAGCAATAAATAAAGAGAAAAAATTTATCAATACAATGTATAAGATCATGCAGTCACGGTCCCTCTGTAAGTATATCATGCGGAGCTCTCGCACTAATTAAAATCAAATGTTCCACAGCAGAGTAGATGCAGTATTTTAATTATGCATGCTTTTTTATTGTATTTTTATCAAGTACGTATTAATTATGGAGTGGTTGCGCCACCGCCGTCCAAATCATCAACCCGTTTGTATAGTTGATACAGACGGTAGTTTGGTAAAGTATATTACCTACGTAAGAAAATTAACAGGTGTTTCACAAGAGATCCCGGATCTCAATACAACCACGTACGTACTATCATATATTGCGGGCAACGATTGACCTGGTAAGCAGCCAATAATATACTTTATCAAACTACCGTCTGTATCAACTATACAACCGGGTGGATGATTCGGACGGCGGTGGCGCAACCACTCCATAATTAATACGTACTTGATAAGGAGTCGGTAGCCACATATGGACGTATTGCTGGAGCACCTTGCATTCTAACGGTAGCGCCGACCCAAACAGTAATAATTTAACTGGTTGAATACCACTACATACCATATCTAGTAGCAGTCTAAAAAGTGGCAATTGGAAATCTGCCAAGGACATTACAATAAAAAAGCATGCATAATTAAAATACCGCATCTACTCTGCTGTGGAACATTTGATTTTTAATTAGTGCAAGAGCTCCGCATGATATACTTACAGAGGGACCGTGACTGCATGATCTTATACATTGTATTGATTTATTTTTTCTCTCTATTTATTGCTTATATGTGATTTATTTTTTGTTTATATTAGTATTGTAAGGTACCATACATGTATTTTAGGTAATAATAAATGTGGATTCATTTTTAATTAAAACCGGCCATTTATCATTAACTAGCTAGGTGGTATAGCAGGCTGAGTTATATTCCAGTGAGCTCCCTTTTTTGTTATTATTATTTGACTTAAAAAAAATATGCAAATATAAAAAAATATAAAAGTTTAAATCACCCCCCTTTCCCCCAAATCAAAATATTTAACCAATAAAAAAAATACAAATCTTGGTCATCTTGTCCCGCAAAAAATAAGCCTTCATAAGGCTATTTGGTCGGTAAAATCTAAAATGTATGACTCTGGGAAGGTAGGGAGTCAAAAGCAAAAATGCTCAGTCCTTTACGTTTACTGTAAATCCTTCACGCATTTGGACGTTACTGTACGTCCAAATTGCAAGTGACTTACTGCATTTGGACGTCCAGTGACGTCCAAACTGCTTACCGGGGCTGTGACACTATGAAGTGTCACAGCCCCGGAATATCCGCTCTCCCCGAGAGCAGACCCACCAGGGAATCCAGCAAGGGACCAATCAGAGTGGTGCCTTGCCGGCAAGCGCTCCGATTGGTTAGTCTCTGCAGACTAACCAATCGGAGCTCTTTAGTGTTAAAATGCCGGTTTCAAGCTGTAATGTCCACACTGGAGTTTGCAGCCTGAAATCGGGTAAGACCCCTTGTGTGCCCCTAGTGTCTCTGATAATCATGTCTGTGGCTCCCAGTGCCTCTGATAATGCCCCCCATATGCCTCCAGATGCCTCCATTGCCCCATGTAGCCGGCTTTACTGTGATGGCAGTGGCTCAGGAACGGAGCCGCTGCCATCAGCAGAAAGTGTTAGCTGTAACTTACAGATAACATTCTGCTGCAATGGCCGAAATTGGTGCTGGCACCAATCTCGGACGTTTAAGCCCACGGCATCCATGGGGTTCAGAGGGAGGGAGCTCCCTCTCTCTTCCTTTGGGCCGCTGCTGCTGCGATGGCAGCGGCCCCGATGGTTACCATGGCAACCGGACGCCTTGCAAAGGTGTCCGGGCTGCCATGTATCTAAGGCTGATCAGACCCTGAGGGTCTGATCAGCCTTAGTGTAAGTGTAGCACTGACTATACAGTGCATTGCAATAAATGACTATTGCAATGCACTGTATAGTGATCAGGCCCACTTGATCTTCAAGATCCAGATGAGTCTTAATAAATAAATAAAAAGTACCGTATTTTCCAGTGTCTTAGACGACTTTCTAACACTAGAAATTATTTTCAAAAGTCGGGGGGCGTCTTATACGCCGGGTATACTCAGATCCGATGGTATATTCTAACCCCCAGGCGTTCCCATGGTGACGGGGATGCTTGCCTGGGGGTTAGAATATGCCATCGGATCTGAGTTTTCACGATCTCAGTGAGATTGTGAAAACTCAAATCCGATGGTATATTCTAACCCCCAGGCATTCCCATGGTGACGGGGAGGCTTGCCTGGGGGTTAGAATATACAGGGCCCCGGATTACAGTTTATGAATGTACTCCTGTGAGCGTCGGGGAGGGGGATCTGTGGATGGCACTGTTTAGGGGGGGATCTGTGGATGGCACTGTTTAGGGGGGATCTGTGGATGGCACTGTCATGGGGGGGATCTGTGGATGGCACTGTTATGGGAGGTGGATCTGTGGATGGCACTGTTATGGGGAGGGGGGATCTGTGGATGGCACTGTTTAGGGGGGATCTGTGGATGGCATTGTTATAGGGAGGGGGATCAGTGGATGACACATATAGCATAAGATGCTATATAGTGTCATCCATAGATCCCCCCATAGCAGTGTCATCCACTGATCCCCCTCCTCATAACAGTGCCATCCACAGATCCCAGTCAGTTCCCTGGACTGGAGAAGATCGTTTTGAAGACAGGGAGGGCTGGGCATTCAGGGGTAGTCTTATATGGTGAGTATAGCCCAAACCCTATATTTTAAATGGAAAAGTTGGGGGTCGTTTTGTACGCCCAGTCGTCTTATACGCTGGAAAATACGGTAATAAATAAAATAATAATTGTCTTTTCTCATATCCCTTCATTTATGTCATTAAAAAAATGAAGTAAATAAAAAAACTACACATAATTGGTATTGCCGCGTCCATAACGACCTTATCTATCAAAGTATCATATTACTAATCCCACACGGTGAACACCGTAAAAAATAATGTAGAAAAAAATGACGGAATTGCTGTTTTTGTCACCTCATGTCCACAAAAAAAATAACAAGTGATCTAAAAGACATATGTATCCCAAAATGATACCAATAGAAACTACAGCTCGTCACGCAAAAAACAAGCCCCCATACAGCTCCAGGATTTTATGCTGAAAAAGTAGTAATGCATAAAAGAAACTATATAAATTTGGTATCGCCATAACCGTATTAACCCACAGAATAAAATAATCATATATTATTTACCACAAGAGGAACCCCATAAAAATAAAAAAACACTGACAGATTTACCATTTTGCCCACTTCACCTCCACAAAAAATGGTATAAAAAGTGTTATGGACTTTAGAATATGGCGTTGCAAAATATCATTTGTTTTTAACACGAAAAGGATTTTATGCTGAAAAAGTAGTAATGCATAAAAGAAACTATATAAATTTGGTATCGCCATAACCGTATTAACCCACAGAATAAAATATTCATAAATTATTTATAGAGGAACCCTATAAAAAATATTAAACAGTGACAGAATTGCCATTTTTGCCCACTTCACCTCCACAAAAAATGGTATAAGAAGTGATCAAAAAGACATATGTACCTCAAAATGATACCAATAGAAACTACAGCTCGTCCCGCAAAAAACAAGCCCCTATAGAGCTACATTGGTGAAAAAATAAAAATGTTTTGGACTTTAGTATATGGCGATGCAAAATATAATTTACTATTAACACAAAAGGGATTTTATGCTGAAAAGTAGTAAAACATAAAGAAACTATATAAATTTGGTATCGCCATAACGGTATCAACCCACAGAATAAAATAATCATACAATATTTGCCACAAGAGGAACCCCATAAAAAAAACAACTGACAGAATTACCATTTTTGCCCACTTCACCTCCACAAACAATGGTATAAAAAGTTATCAAAAAGACATATGTAAACAAAAAGGATACCAATAAAAACTACAGCCCGTCCCGCAAAAAACAAGCCCTCACACAGCTACATTGGTGAAAAAATAAAAATGTTATGGGCCCTAAACTAATTTCAGCAAATTACTTCTTAGAAAATCCAGATGCCGCTCCTTCCCTTCTGAGCGCTGCTGTGTCCCCAAACAGCGGTTTATGACCACATATATGGTGTTCCCGTATTCTGGAAAAAATGCATAACAAGTTTTCGGGTGCATTTTCTCCTGTTACCCCTTGTGAAAATGAAGAATTTGGGGCTAAAGCAACTTTATATTGGAAATAAAAGTACATTTTTCATTTTTACAGCCATGTGTTTCAAAATTTTATGAAACGCTTGTTGGGTTCACTTCACCCCTAGATTTATTCCTTGAGGATTGTAGTTTCCAAAATGGGGTCACTTTTTGGGGTTTTCCTTCTAGGGGTACCTCAGGGTCTCTTCAAATGTGACATGGCATCTGAAAACAATACCAGCAAAATCTGCCCTCCGTTAGGCTCCATTCACACATACGCAATTCCATTCCGCATTTTGCGGAACGGAATTGCGGACCCATTTATTTCTATGTGCGGCCCCGATACATAATTGTGGACCCGCCCTTCCGGGTCCGCAATTCCGATCCTGAAAAAAATAGAACATGTCCTATTCTTGTCCGCAAAACACACACGGATGTGTCAATGGACCCTAAACCATACAACGCTTCTTTCCCTCTGCACCCTTCCATGCGCCCATACTGCAGGTTACAACCACATATGGGGTGTTTTTGTAAACTGCAGAATCAGGGTAATAAATATTGAGGTTTCTTTGACTGTTAACGCTTGCTGTGTCACAGGAAAATTGGATTTCAATGGAAAATCTGAACAAAAAAAATGAAATTTTAAAATTTGCTATAATTCTTGTGGAACACCTAAAGTGTTAATAAGGTTTGTAAAATCAGTTTTGAATACCTTGACGGGTGTAGTTTCTAAAATTGGGTCATTTATGGGTGGTTTCCACTATGTAAGTCCCACAAAGTGACTCCATAAATGAACTGGTCCTTAAAAAAGTGGGTTTTGGAAATTTTTTGTAAAATTTTTCAAATTTGCTTCTAAACTTCTAAGCCTTCTAACTTCCTGAAAAAATAAAATGACATTTACAAAATGATGCCAACATGAAGTAAACATATGGGGAACGTAAAGTAATAACTATTTTATGAAGTATCACTATCCGTCTTAAAAGCAGAGAAATTCACATTTTGAAAATATTGAATTTTTCTGACTTTTCAGCAAATTTTGGATTTTTTTATGCATAAAGGTAAAATGTATCAACTAAAATTCACCACTAACATAAAGTACAATGTGTCACAAGAAAACAGTCTGAGAATGGCTTGGATTAGTAAAAGCGTTCCAAAGTTATTACCACATAAACTGACACGTCAGATTTGAAAAATGGGTCGTTTGAAGGGGTTAAGGGTTAACATATACATTATGCATGTACGGTGACCTCCGAGATTGGGATTGATCAGGAAGACCACATGGGATAAGTGTAATAAAACCCATACACTCCAACTGTTCTGAAACTACAACTCCCAGAATACTCTATTCACTTGTGTGGGAGTTAGGAGAACAACTCAGCATGTTTGCAGACTGGGAGTTGTAGTTTCATAGCAATATAGTGCTATATCTTCGTAATCGGGAATATTCTATTTTTTTTTCATCAGTACCCATGATCCCTCACTGCTTCTTGCTTGTGGGCTAATGAAAAGGCTGCATTATCTTTGACTTTATGAGTAGTGTTGATCGCAAATTTTCGTATCGCAAATTTTCTGATTGCCGACTTTCGTAATCAAGAAATTAATAACTGGAGATCTCGAATTCGCGAATATATGACAAATATTGGCCCAAATATTCGCAAAATATTGCGAATTCGAATATTGCCACTGCCGCACATCACTATGAGAGACATTACATGTGAAATCTTCCGTAATGTGTGGAGATAAGTGGTCAGGCTTCTGGGAGATCCTTTTAATATTTATCACCATGGCAACCTGGATTCCACCCTAGATAAGTATGTTAGAATGGTAATGACATCTTCCCTTTCCTTTAGAAATCACTTTTACTTGCATTTTCCAGCAGTATGCGATGGGTAGAAGTTATTTATTCTGCAGTGTGTGAATGCTGTTTTTTTAAAAACCCCACTTACATTGACTTGTACTATTCTTATATAGACTGAAAATCTGCAAAGTATAACCTTTGCCAAACAGAGTCAAAATGACACAATGCCTATATGATACTAATATGTATTGTGCAGAAAATTCCGTACAGGTATTGTCCGGGAATACATCATTTCTAACAGTTGCCGGCATCCTGACTTCCGTACTGGCAGGATCATGCTTACCTGCTCCCCGCTCCTCTCGTTCTATGGACTGGCAATCGCGTCTCCGTGTTCCTATCCTGGGTTTGTTTTCTTCCTCCCTGGCATGGGAATGGTCATCTGATCTTCTTCAGCCAACCACTGGCTTCTGTGGTCTCTTGTGGCATGCTCTGTAACCTGTACTGAGGTCAGGAGGGAGAAGATAAGCTGTGAATGGTAGGTCCTGTGTTATGTATAGACAGGTGATTTCTGTCATTCTAATCCTGCCTGCAAAGACAAGGAAATGACTGCAGAAAAGTGATCTCTACAAACCAAGAAGTGGTTCCTATCATTAGGCTTAGTAGCCAGTGCGAAAACAGGATTTTAAAAACATTTTTGATATTAATATGTAAAATTAAATATTATCACCAAAAACATGTTTACAAAAAAATGTATTCAAAGAATCGATACTTTTTTGATGAGACATTCACTTTAAGAAACTTTGTAATATATCATATTAGAGAAAAAGGCTTCTTTCTCCACTTATCAGCAATAGTCCCCTGCACCACTTCCTATATTCCATGCTTAAACTCAGAACTGTCCCCCGTTAGCGTACAATTATCAACACAATACCCATGAAACACACAATTCCCATGAAAAAAAATCACTTTTATTCAAATCTTCATTAAAATTGCAAAAGTTTCAGCCACACTCAGCATTTATCAAGTCAAAATACTAAAAATACGTTACATAATTCCAAGCATTAAGCAATCATCCTCCATATTCATCGGGTCACAATCATCATGAATATTATAAATCAACTAACATATTAATATAATTATATTTGTTACAATAAAAATCCAAGACACAATACACAGAGGAATACATCCATCGTCCAGTGCTGGTGGGCATTATACCCTAATTACTATAATAGTAATTTGTAATCATCAATTACTATATCATACTGCCTCCAGACTGCATCTCAATGATAATACTACTCTTGATCACCAAAGCACATAGTTACCTCATATGCGTGTGTATCTCCAGCGAATGCCATACAATCACACCATCTCATCACATGATACAGAGAGCCCACAGGACCTACCTAGTCAATCACTGCAGTAAGTCGTCCTCATGTGTCTCCTACGTCACACCTCAGGGAGCAGCCTTAAAGGCTATGTACACCTTTTGCTCAATTGCTTTTATTATTGCATGAGCTAAAAATATTTTTTCAAGTGGTCTTTATTAAAAATTTTGAACCACTGTCTTTCTGCAGCCTTGAGTTTATCTAGTAGCAGGATCAGAATTTTTACTGTGTTCCATCAGGCAGCTCAGCTGACGGGCTCCTTATCTGTGCTCTCTGACCTTATAAATGCTCATTATAGCTAAATTCTTATCTTACTGATAAGTATGTGGCTTAAACATGTGTTTATGACCTCTCAGTAGTTTAGAGATAAGGGTTATTAGAGGACACATTCACACAGGTAGAAGATTAGTTAACCCTTTGTGACAGAACAGCTCAATAATTTTAATAAAGACCAATTGAAAAAAAGATTTTTATCCCAAAATTCGTTAAATGCAATCATAGAAAGTTTAGGTGCACATAGCATTTACATAGCCATTTTTGTAAAATACTTTAATTGCTGAAATTGTACATTTCTATTAGAAAAAAGCACTAAAGCAGCCAATTTTGTGCCTTAGCAGCGCTCCTTCTGTTTACTTAGCTGGGGAGACACACTTCACACTGACTGCTGCTGCCCTCTCTCTCTCTCTCTCTCTATATATATATATATACATAAATGTGGAGAGAGGCAGTGAGGGCAGCAGTCAGTGTGGAGTGTGTCTCCCCAGCTAAGTAAACAGAAGACACAGGAGTGCTGCTAATGCACAACACTGGCCACTTTCGAACTTTTTTTTCTAATAGAAATGTACAATTTTAGTAATTAAAGTATTTTACAAAAATGGTCAGTATCACTGCTCCTATAGATTACAACAACAAAAAATAACATTCATCCTTTAACTGTATTATTTGTTTACGTTACCATTTCAGTTTATTTTTTTCTTTATTTGATAGTATTTGAAAATATTTATTTATAATGGTTTATATATGCCAAATATTATCCATTGTATAATGCCGATGAATGAGAGTGCCAACTGTATATTATAGAGAATATTTACATTATAATTGATATTAGGCAGTCGGTCAGTTAGAGCACCCGTTTTCCATATATCAGTTATAGGTGAGTTACTGACTTTATATCTATATCTTATTCTGAAAAATCTTAAGCAACAGGTATAGTCTGCTGTAGGTACCTGATGTCACGTTGGTTACTCACCTCTCCGGGCTTTAGAGCTGTTCTGATAGGAAGCTCGAAGTAGTCTAACGGCCCTAATCAGAATCCCTCCTTTCTGTGCTGATCATAGAGCTCTCTGTGCAGCCATATAACTGTTATACTGTTCTCTGCAGTGAGACAGATCTCTCAGTTAAAGTGATTGGCCATTATCTAGCTACTGTTAATCAATATGTTTGTAAGATGACTATTAGTGGTGAGCGAAGCGAGCTTCAATTCCTAGGTCCAAAGTCACATCGGTCAAAATCAACTTTGGATCTTGGATCCAAAGCTCGATTCGCTCATCCCTAATGACTCTATAGCACTTGATATAGCTGTCACAGTAGAGAGCAATGAACCCTGAACTACTGTCCCTACCTACTTGCACGATCTGTCCTAGGCAGCGGCCCACAACTGGTCGACAGTCCCTTTCTAGATAAGCGCTGGGACCTAAAAGGATAAGAGAACCTAGTGACAGATCAGCAACCACAGTATGATACAAGTGGAACAGACTAGCCAGGTCAGACCAGGAGAGACCAAGATAAACCAAATCAGAACCAATAAATTAGAGCCAATACCGAATGCAGAAGTCAAAACCAGGAGAGCAATCAGGGAAAATCAGAAATGATACCAAGCCAGAAGTGAGAAACAGGAGGGCACGTCAGGGAACTTCAGGGTCCAAAGGTTCGAGGTCAAGGTCCAAGCAGGGTCAGAAAACCAGCAGGGTTAGTTTTAGTAGAAAATTGCTAGTGAGAATATCCTAGGAGAAGACAATCCCAGGCAACCTGTGGCTAGCAGATTGCATGTTTGAATAAGCTGCACTTCCTAGTCATGTGACATGTCTGGCATTACACAACTGATTATGTCAGCGCTCCGGACATATCAGCACCGCCTGTGATTGGCTGGTGCTCCTTTACCAGGAAGCCCGGCTCCATTGCCCTGGATGCTGGTGGTGCTGCCTGCTGAGGAGGCTGCCCATCGGCCCGGATGTAACAATAGCCTTTATTGATATTCTACACAATTTTTTATATTTCATTAGATATGCCCCTTGTTGGCTAAGTCCTTTGTTCTGTCTGCACGGCGGTCCTGTCCATAACATCGGTAGTGATGAAGGGTCATGTGACAAGGCAAGCAACTCACTCTTCTCCATTCAAGTAGACTGTACCTGTTAAGTTTAGTGCAGTGACAATGGAGGAGGTTGAGTGATGTGTCCAGTCACATGCCCCTCCATCAGCAGCCATCTATGGATAGGACCTCTGTGCCCATCAAGTGGACATGGCTTATGAAATATAGAAAACGTCGCAGAATATAAGCTTACTATATTCGTAAGTGCCATATAGTCATCTTACATATACATTGGTCAACAGCGGCCAGAAAGTGCCCAACCCCTTTAAATTAAAAACAAAAAAAGATTACTGGTGCTGACAATGGCATCTAATGTTTTATCCCTCCACCATCAGACTCTAATATCATTTCTACGGTGCCATCACATAGCACGGTGCGGGGGGTGACTCACTGCGACAAGATATGGTAGGAATCTGCCCATACCTACTCAGTAAGGAAAAGGGATGTGGTTTGTAGGATACAGGGCAAAGAGGAAGCTGCTCTCGTTAGATTCGCGTTGGATAGATGAGTTTTGAAAGAGTGTGGACAGGGTTGGAGAATGTCATATGAGACAAGGGAGTCCCACAAAAGAGGGCACGGAGGAGAGAAGCCTTGTTTACTATACTCATAGAGATTTTGTTATAAAGCACAGCGTATAGTAGACTGTAACTGTTCCCATGTGCCACCAGTAGATGGCAGCAGAATACCACATGGATGAAGCACTCGCTTTCACCCCCTGACCTCAGTGTTATCTGTCACATTACTCGTACTCTAGGAATGAGCTTTGCTCATTTTGGCCCCAATTTCCCCATGTTACGCGCATAATGTGCCAGTCTAAAGAAAAAATCCCTTCACGTTGTCTCTCAGTCCTTTTCCTTATGTCATAGTAATCTTGTTGATCTTAAATTATTAAAGTGTGGGAGGGAACAGTATGTACGGCAACCTCAGCAAACCAGGGGAGTATATGGACATCATCCAGATGTTACCCTGGTTGGATTTGGTGCTGCAGTTTTGTCACCCAGCTGAGTTGGTAAAACACAATTTGTTGTCATCGTTGTCTTCTGCTGTTTTTACAGGTGGTTGAGAATGGGTATAAACGGTGACTTTGGCCGTGACACACGTCACAGGCCAGCAATTCTACTGTACTGTCGTGTATAGCATAATGAAGTGAACGGGGTTGCGTTGTGACTGACAAGTTTCCGCGGCTGCCTCCCGACAGTCCCGAGAAATCCAAACCTGAAACAGCGTGTCACAGTCAAAGTTGCCGCGTTGCCACAGCCTAAGGGCTCCATTCACACGTCCGCAATTCTGTTCCGGAACGGAATTGCGGAACGGAATTGCGGACCCATTCATTTCTATGGGGCCACACGATGTGCTGTCCGGATCAGGCAATGCGGATCCGCACTTCCGGGTCTGCAATTCCGTTCCCGAAAAAAATAGAACATGTCCTATTCTTGTCCGCAATTGCAGACAAGATTAGGCATTTTCTATTAAGTGCCGGCGATATCTGTGGATCCGCAAAATACTTACGGATGTGTGAATGGACCCTAACTAGCCTAGTCCTGTTTTAATACATGCACCCATTACTGCAGAAATAAAACTTTTATTATATGCAAATTAGTCACAGGACACCCAGCAAGGCGTAGGGGTGAGATTTCACCTGCACTCATGGCTAGGCAGGAGGACATGAACTCTGCCTGTTCCTGTCAATCAAGTCTAGGAAGGCGTGGACAGAGGTGGGAGAACGGAGCCTCTAGGAGCAGGAGCAACGCCCCCTCTGCTCCTAGAGGCTTCTTTGCATATAATAAAGGTTCTATTTCTGCAGTACCGGGGGCATTTATTAAAACAGGACTAGGCTAGATAGGTTCAGCTGACATTAGAACATCACTAATGTCAGACAGGTTAATAGTGTTATTTCTGCTGACAGAAGCCCTTTAAAGGGGTGTCCAGCTAAACAAAAATAGTTGGCAGCGGAGTCAGAGGGCTTGAAAACATAAAAAATACCTTCTCCAATCCCCTGCCGCTACTTCTCTGTACTTCTGCCTCTCATCTCGATGTGCACGAAATGCCCTCTCAGACAGTCACCGGTCACAAGAGTGACCTGCCGGTACCACTGATTGGCCAAGAGGGCATTTTGAAATATTACCAAGCGACAAGACAAGAGCCAGAAGTAGGGAGCAGCTGGGAACTGGGCAGCTGCGGGGGGAACAGTAAACAGTGGACCCCAATACCAACAATTTTTGATTAGCTGGAACAGCCTTCTCTCACCCAGGTATTATAAGATACAATGTATGCCCTAGGTGCTTAATGTTTATTAGTTCTGCCTTCACTCTTTGTAGAAACCACAGAGTTGGGCAGCAAGAAGGAGCTGAAGTCCATGCCGTTCATCACTTACCTCTCAGGCTTGCTAACAGCGCAGATGTTGTCTGATGACCAGCTTATCATGGGAGTGGAAATCCACTGTGAAGAGAAGGGACGTTGTCCATCCAGCTGCCATTTGTGCCGGAGAGCAGGCAAGGAACAAGTCAGCCCCATCCCAGTGCTGCTGGAAATAAACCGGATCACTCCCCTGTACAACCTTATTCAGGATAATGCTACACGAGAGGTGAATGAATAGCTTTACCTTCAAGCTTTTCGGGGGAGATTTATCAAACTGGTGTAAAGTAGAACTGGCTTAGGCTACTTTCACACTAGCGTTTCTATTTTCCGATATTGAGATCCGTCATAGGGTCTCAATACCGGAAAAAAAACGATTCTGTTTTGTCCCCATTTATTGTCAATGGGGACAAAACGTAACTGAACAGAACGGAATGCTTCAAAATGCATTCCGTTCCGTTTGGTTGCGTTCTCATACCGGAGAGCAAACCGCAGCATGCTGCGGTTTTCTTTCCATCATGGGATGTGGAGCAAGACGGATCCGTCATGACCCACAATGCAAGTCAGTGGGGACAGATCCATTTTCTCAGACACAATAGAAAACTGATCTGTCCCCCATTGACTTTCAATGGAGTTCATGATGGATCCGTCTTGGCTATGTTAAAGGGTAACTGTCATGTTTTCATCCAAAAATCTATTTTAGCATATGTTACTGCTGCAGCAGCATTATGCATAAAGCAATCTTTAGTTTCTTCACATACCACTGTTTTCCTTGAGTTTTTCCCTTAGTTACGGCTGTTTAAACATTTACAGTATGAGGACCTTCTCAAGATGGCTCCTCTGCCAGTTCTCTGAGGCCAAAACTGCTTTCCCTCACTTCACATACACACTTGCTGTAGCCAGCAGCTCCCTGACATCCAATCATATTGGATTACTGAGAGACACACCTCCTCACTCTGAAGCCTAATGCAGGCATACAGTGTGAAGGACCGCCCCTCTGTCTTCTGTTTACATTAAGTTGGGAGACAGATGAGCCCTAGTAATGGTCTTTTAAGGGAGCAGTGGAAAGGGACAGGAGACATTAATGAAAGCTGTTATTATAAGGTAATTACAGATCTTTTGACAATCATTGACAGACTAACTCAGGTATACATGCCTAGCTCTTATAAACTAGCAAATAAAAAAAAATATGACAGTTACCCTTTAAGAACAATACAACCGGATCCGTTCATAACGGATGCAGACGGTTGTATTATCAGTTACGGAAGCGTTTTTGCTGAACCCTGCCGGATCCAGCAAAACCGCTAGTGTGAAAGTAGCCTTAGTTGCCCATAGCAACCAATCAGATTCCACCTTTCATCTTTCACAGCTCCTTTGGAAAATGAAAGGTAGAATCTGATTGGTTGCTATGGACAACTAAGCCAGTTCTACTTTACACCAGTTGGATAAATCTGCCCCTTCATGTTTTTCAGTCTGTGCAGTATATTATGAGGTGTACATTTGTGTACCCCTTTACCAGGATCTACTGTCAGCATTGTTATGTGTTACCAGTACCGTACCCATCTTCTGCTGGCATAGATAGTAGTGCAAATGGTTAAAAGTTAGTAAGTTATAAGCTCTTCCAACAGAAAGTTTTAGCCACAATATCTGAAACGTGATCAACAAAAACAGTCCTTAATGTCAAAATAGGTGCAAAATTATAGATATTGGAGTAGATCCTTTATGTACTGTAAACTTTGGTGCAGAATATTTTAGGCCATGCCCCTTTCTCACCCCATTTTGGTACATTTTACGATAGGGCGGGACACAATAACATTAGTAAATATAGGCAATTGAATGTAAATTGATGTTCTACTCCTTTAGTATGACACAAGTAAATTATAGCTAGAACAGCCCATTGGCGTTAGGGTGCCCGGACAGGTAGCAGCATGGGACGCCTAGAGCTGCATGTCGAAAGTTACACAGCGTTTTACCACAAATGGATGGATTCCAAGTACCCCAAGTACACCACTTTCTTGGCACGGTGTCCATTCAGATGCCGCTGGAAACCACGGTAAGTGTCGTTTTGTGGTTTGGTTCAGACACTGGGGCTAAACCACAACCAGGTCTGCACCATTCACAGTGGAATAACAGCCGTTTCTGCCATAGAGTACACTGGTGGGATGCCTCTCCTAACCTTGGACAGATGCCTTCACATCACAGCTTAGCTTTCCATTCTTCTGATCCGTCAGAAGAACCTAATAATAAACAATGGATCCTTTATTTTGAGCACCCGTTGTGTTTGTTTTTGTCAGTTCTCTCACAGATCTGTTATTTTAGATGGGAGAAAAAGTCCTGCGTGGAAGACTTTTTCTCTTGTCTAAATTAACAGATCTGTGATGGAAATAACAAAAACGGACAATCAAGTCCCCTGTTCTTCCTCACTGCGTGACCGCTGTGAGGAGGAGCTTGACTGGAGTGGAAGTCGACTATACATGCTGCCACTCCTATAAAAATTGAAGGGGCTGATGGAATATCTGAGCACTGTTCTAGGCTGTCTCTGTGAGTCCCATAAGCATTGAATGAAGCACGCACGCTCGACTGCTGCGCTATTTAAACTACACCTCAGTGCACAAACACTAATGATTGTTGGGACCTACAGTGGTCATACGTTTAGCTCCTATTCTGTGGATAGATGATAAATGTCAACTGTGGGAAGCCAGTTAAAAGCCTCATTCACATGTCAGTGTTTTGGTCAGTGATTTCCATCAGTGGTTGTGAGCCAAAACCAGGATTGGAGCCTCCACAGACATAAGGTATAAGTGGAAAGATCTGCACCTGTTCTATGTTTAGAGCCGCACCTGGTTTTGGCTCAAAATCACTGATGAAAATCACTGACCGAACACTGCATGTGTGAATGAGCCATAGGAGGTGGATTCAACAGACATTAGATCCTGAAACACTTTGGGTATATGACCTGAAAAATAGATGAAGACAGAGAAGGTAGCACTCCAAAAAGATTCAATGTCAAAACTTTGATTCTTTTTGGATTGCTGCCTTCTCTGTGTTCATCTAGGAATTGGTGAGGGTTTGGATTCTGCCTCTTTTGAGGTGTGCACCCTCCTTTTTTCTGTTTTTGCATTTTTCGCCTTTTTTCTCATTTGTGCTCTGCAGCTCTAAGGCCTCATGCACACGACCGTTGTGTATTTTGCAGTCCGCAAATCGCGGATCTGCAAAACACGGATGTCGTCCGTGTGCGTTCCGCAATTTGCTGAACGGCACGGACAGCCTTTAATATAACTGCTGATTCTTGTCCGCAAAGCGCGGACAAGAATAGGACAGGTTATATTTTTTTTGCGGGGCCACGGAACGGACCAACAGATGCGGACAGCACACTGAGTGCTGTCCGCATCTTTTGCGGCCCCATTGAAGTGAATGGGTCCGCCTCCGAGCCGCCAAAACTGCAGCTCGGAAGCGGACCAAACCAACGGTTGTGTGCATGAGGCCTAAGTGTGTATTTCTGTTGGCCTGAAAAATAGAAATACATCAGAATATTTTTTTACGCTTCTGTGCTAGTATACAAAACAGTGAGGTAGCTCTGTCTAAGAACATCTACTAGAGGTTTTATATATATATATATATATATATATATATATATAGCCTGCTTATAATTTCATGAAGGTACAAGCCCAAAGCCTGAGGCTACACTACTACTACTTCATGATAATATCATCTGTCCATGTTTTATCCTTTTTCATCTTTATTGCAGAGGCATTAAAGGGGTATTCCAGCACTATACGAATCTCTCCCACTTTCTGCTCCTGTCTCTACAAGGGAGGAAATGGTTGGGAATGATGCTCAGCCAATCACTGGCTGAGACAGATCATCACCTCAAACAGTGATTGGGTGATTGGCATTCCCAACCATTTTCCTCTGGAGCATAGCAGGGACCAGATGGCGTCAGAATGGCAGCAGGGGACTGGCAAGGTGAGTATAAACTTCTATTTTTTTTTATCCTTTTGCAGGCTTAAATGGTGGCAGTTATGTTAGAGAATATATGTGGCCATCGATATGGCTGGTGAGTTGAATCCATACAATTTTTTTAGGAAAAGAATGCACATCTCTTTATGTGTATGTACTGTAGATGTGGATTGTTGCTTTTAAATACAGGTGATAAGTTTGTTTTAGAGTTTTAGAGCCAATATCTCTAGATAGATAGATAGAGCATAAGCAGTGTAATCAAAGTCTAAACTAAACTTAGTTTCCCTGATCATAAAACAGAACACCTTAATTGATATCTGGTGTTAATCCTAATGAACCCCCCTTCTCCCCATCTGCCTTTTAGTGATTTATGTCATAGTAAATGATTGCAGCGTTGTACATTAATATTACAAATGGCATATAAAAGCACACTGGTTAAATATTTCATCTACTACAATTAAATGTTAATGACATGAATGTGGATGTGCTTAAATAGTTTATTCTAATGCACCTATAGTTTCATTAGCTGTCTTGTAGGATTTTTTGTAAGGCAGATGCAGAACGCGTCAAAGGAAATATTATGGATGAATGAATGAAATGTATGGTATCCTTGTTGAGTTTATTAGGGCATATAGACATTGTAAAGGGAGGTCACCTACTTGGTGGAGAGTCACTAATAAAGAGTGGTTATGCACATTCATTTAAATCGCTACCATGTAATACTGCTCTCCTGCCTCTCTCCTGCAGATATGTCCCTAACAATACATATACTGGGGTCCACCTGATCAAAAAGCTGGCTTCAATCTAAAAAAATTAATATGTTGGTCATAGTAACAGGTTCTCCTTATTCTCCTGAAATGGGTTTTCTAGCTTTTTTATTTTCAATTTGCCACCCAACTAGCTGTACTTGTGGAGAAATCCATACTCACTTGCTCCCCACTGCTCCATTGTTTATCGTTAGCATATAGTCTTTTACATACACTATATAACCGTCTACATGTCTTTTGTGTGTCTATACACATGCATCTTTTCTTCTTTCTTTTTTTCATTAAAAAACAAGTAAACGTAGAGGTCTTTTGAGAGCATACTATAACTGGATATACACTCACCTAAAGAATTATTAGGAACACCATACTAATACGGTGTTGGACCCCCTTTTGCCTTCAGAACTGCCTTAATTCTACGTGGCATTGATTCAACAAGGTGCTGATAGCATTCTTTAGAAATGTTGGCCCATATTGATAGGATAACATCTTGCAGTTGATGGAGATTTGAGGGATGCACATCCAGGGCACGAAGCTCCCGTTCCACCACATCCCAAAGATGCTCTATTGGGTTGAGATCTGGTGACTGTGGGGGCCATTTTAGTACAGTGAACTCATTGTCATGTTCAAGAAACCAATTTGAAATGATTCGAGCTTTGTGACATGGTGCATTATCCTGCTGGAAGTAGCCATCAGAGGATGGGTACATGTTCTCATTCTGTTTACGCCAAATTCGGACTCTACCATTTGAATGTCTCAACAGAAATCGAGACTCAACAGACCAGGCAACATTTTTCCAGTCTTCAACAGTCCAATTTTGGTGAGCTAGTGCAAATTGTAGCCTCTTTTTCCTATTTGTAGGGGAGATGAGTGGTACCCGGTGGGGTCTTCTGCTGTTGTAGCCCATCCGCCTCAAGGTTGTGCGTATTGTGGCTTCACAAATGCTTTGCTGCATACCTCGGTTGTAACGAGTGGTTATTTCAGTCAACGTTGCTCTTCTATCAGCTTGAATCAGTCGGCCCATTCTCCTCTGACCTCTAGCATCCACAAGGCATTTTTGCCCACAGGACTGCCGCATACTGGATGTTTTTCCCTTTTCACACCATTCTTTGTAAACCCTAGAAATGGTTGTGCGTGAAAATCCCAGTAACTGAGCAGATTGTGAAATACTCAGACCGGCCCGTCTGGCACCAACAACCATGCCACGCTCAAAATTGCTTAAATCACCTTTCTTTCCTATTCTGACATTCAGTTTGGAGTTCAGGAGATTGTCTTGACCAGGACCACACCCCTAAATGCATTGAAGCAACTGTCATGTGATTGGTTGACTAGATAATTGCATTAAAGGGCTTCTGTCAGCCCACTAAACCGTTTTTTTTTTTTTGCTTAATAATAACCCCTGCACTGCGATTTATCCATACATAAGTAAAATAATAATTTTGGTTCAGTAGAATTTGCTAAAACCCTATTTTTATAATATGTAAATTACCTTGCTACCAGCAAGTAGGGCGGCTACTTGCTGGTAGCAGCCGCATCCTCCGATGGTAATGACGCACCCTCTGCTTGTTGATTGACAGGGCCAGCGGACGGGATCTTTCTCCGCTGGCCCTGCCTGTTTTCATTCAATATCTGGCGCCTGCGCCGCGGCCGTACCTATCTTCAAACGGCGCAGGCGCACTGAGAGGCGGCCACTCACTCGGCCGCTTCATCCTCAATGCGCCTGCGCCGATGACGTCACATCTACACCCGGCGCAGGCGCATTGAGGATGAAGAGGCCGAGTGAGTGGCCACCTCTCAGTGCGCCTGCGCCGATTGAAGATAGGTACGGCCGCGGCGCAGGCGCCAGATATTGAATGAAAACAGGCAGGGCCAGCGGAGAAAGATCCCGTCCGCTGGCCCTGTCAATCAACAAGCAGAGGGGGCGTCATTACCATCGGAGGATGCGGCTGCTACCAGCAAGTAGCCGCCCTACTTGCTGGTAGCAAGGTAATTTACATATTATAAAAATAGGGTTTTAGCAAATTCTACTGAACCAAAATTATTATTTTACTTATGTATGGATAAATCGCAGTGTAGGGGTTATTATTAAGTAAAAAAAAAAAAAAACGGTTTAGTGGGCTGACAGAAGCCCTTTAATGAGAAATAGAACAGGTGTTCCTAATAATTCTTTAGGTGAGTGTATTTGTTACTTTTACTTATAGCTGGATTAGCTGTTATTTTTCTGTTTCGCATACACATACAGGTGTTTTTTTTTCATTAACCCCTTCCCGACCTTTGACGTACTGTTACGTCATGGGAACCACTGAGTTCCCGCAATTTGACGTAATAGTACGTCATAGTGATCGGGTGGGCATCGGAGCGGTGCGCGCGCAATCACTGCAGGGGCTCGGCAGTCCCTAGTAGCCGGGCCCCTGCTGTATCCGCCGGCATCGCTGTAAAAGCCGATGCCGGCGGATTAACCCCTGCTATGCCGCGGTCTGTGTCGGGTGAGGTTTGTGTCGGGTGAGGGAGAGCATCGAGTCCCCGCGCTGCTGTGGCGGGGACCCGATGCGACACAATGCAGCCCGATGCCGTGCAGAGGCTGCCCAATGCCTTGCACGGCTTCGGGAACTGCTTTCTATGGGAGCCGAGGAGATCCAGCCTCAGGCTGGGTCTCCTAGGCAACCTGTTAGTGTATGACTCTACACTAACAGGCAATGCATTACAATACAGATGTATTGTAATGCATTTCAGAGGGGATCAGACCCCCAAAAGTGAATGTCATAAATAAAGTTTAAAAAAAAGTGTTTTTAATAAAATTAATAAAGTAATAAAATTAATAAAGTAAAAAAGAAAAAAAACGCCCCGTTCCCGTTATTTTATAATAAAAAACAGAAAAAACACACATATTAGGTATCGCCACGTCCGTAATGACCGGCTCTATAAATATATCACATGATCCACCCTGTCCGATAGACACCATAAATAAAATAAAATAAAAACAGTGTAAAAAAATGCCTTTTTTGTCACCTTACATCACAAAAAGTGCAACACCAAGCGATCAAAAAGGTGTATGCCCCCAAAAATGGTATCAATAAAACTGTCACCTCATCCCGCAAAAAATGAGCCCCTACCTAAGACAATCGCCCAAAAAATAAAAAAACTATAGCTCTCAGAACATGGAGACACTAAAACATAATTTTTTTGTGTCAAAACTGCTATTATTGTGCTAAAGTGAAATACATTAAAAAAATATACATATTAGGTATCGCCACGTCCGTAACAAACAGCTCTATAAAAATATCACATGACCTAACCACTCAGTTGAATACCGTAAAAAAAAAAAATACAAACTGTGTAAAAAAAATCAATTTTTGGCACATTATATCACAAAAATTGCAACAGCAAGTGATCAAAAAGGCATATGCCCCCCAAAATAATACCAATCAGACCGTCACCTCATCCCGCAAAAAATGAGACCCTACCTGAGAGAATCGGTCAAAAAATAAAAAAGCTATGGCTGTCAGACTATGAGACACTATAATATCATTATTTCGGTTTCAAAAATGCTATTATTGTGTAAAACTTAAATAAATAAGAAAAAGTAGACATATTAGGTATTGCCACGTGCGTAACGATCTGCTCTATAAAAACACTGTAAAAATAAAAAATAAAAACGGTGCCAAAGCATCCATTTTTTTGTTACCTTGCCTCACAAAAAACATAATATAGAGCAATAAAAAATCATAACCCGTAGTTTCCAAAATGTGGTCACTTTTTTGAGTTTCTACTGTAGGGGTGCATCAGGGGGGCTTCAAATGGGACATGGCATCTAAAAACCAGTTCAGCTAAATTTGCCTTCCAAAAACCATATGGCGTTCCTTTCCTTCTGCGCCCTGCCGTGTGCCCGTACAGCAGTTTACGATCACATGTGGGATGCTTCTGTAAACTGCAGAATCGGGGTAATAAATATTGAGTTTTATTTGGCTGTTAACCCTTGCTTTGCTACTAGAAAAAATTGATTAAAATGTAAAGTCTGCCAAAAAAGTGAAATTCTGAAATTTCATCTCCATTTTCCATCAATTCTTGTGGAACACCTAAAGGGTTAAGAAAGTTTGTAAAATCAGTTTTGTATACCTTGAGGGGTGTAGTTTCTAAAATGGGGTCATTTTTGGTTGGTCTCCATTATGTAAGCCTCACAAAGTGACTTCAGACCTGAACTGGTCCTTAAAAAGTGGGTTTTGGAAATTTTCCGAAAAATTTCAAGATTTGCTTCCATACTGCTAAGCCTTCTAACGTCCCCAAAAAATAAAATGTCATTTTCAAAATGATCCAAACATGAAGTAGACATATGGGGAATGTAAAGTAATTACTATTTTTCAAGGTATTACTATCTATTATAAATGTAGAGAAATTAAAATTTTGAAATTTGCTAATTGTTTTGGTTGTTTTTATAAAATAAAATGCCACACATAAGAGGCTTTCTTTGTTCCTTCAGTGAGTAAAGTAGCATAGAAGAGTCGGGTTTCAGAGTATGAACCCATTGAAAGCAGCAACATATTAACTGCAAGCTCTGTGGACTCTGATTGTGACCCCTACATGCCACAAAAAATCCAGAGAAGGTAGCAGAGTTTACTTGACAGTAGTGAGGAATACATGGCAAGTACCAGCAGTGATGTGCAAAGGCCATCCACTGTTCTTGTAGTATGGTGCCATAGAACCAGCAATAAAAAAATTGGCCTCCAAAATGCACTTCAGTCCTTTGAAGTTATGCGGTGAGCCTAAAAAGCACATATAGGGTATCATACCATACAGCAGAAGTATATGAACATGTGGTAAAGTGTGTGATTTTTCAAAACCACATGTTGAATGTGAAAAATAGGCTTGGATAAAAAAAAAATTGGAAAAAAGGCAATTTTCATTTTTCTCCACTTAATTTTTATTCATTCCTAAAAAAAAAATCTAAAGCAAAAAATGTCAAAATTTCCCTTTGATGACTACCTTAGGGGGTATACATAAAAAATTGTCACCTTGAAGGTGTTTCTGATGTTTTAGTTCAGTACAACATCTGTTCTGGCGCCATAAAATCAGCTATAGGAAAATAGGCCTCCAAAATCTAAAATGTGCTTCGCTCATTTCAGGTCTTGCGGGGAGCCCAGGAAGTAGGTAAATTAAGTAGCATTTATTTTCACATTACAACTGAAAAAATTATAAAGGAAAAATATACATGTTTTCATAATTTTTCCTTTAAAAGAAAGGTCTAAGGTGTCCCGTGAAAAATAATATCAAATACATGTAGACTGGCTCAGAAATTAAACAGTTACCAGTATGTGTAGTTAGATAGATTGATTGCTAAAATGCAAAAAAAAAAAAAGATCTGGTTAAGGGGGTTTACACTATGGTTAGTTAAGCTAAAATTAGTAATGGATCTAAAAAAAGGAAACTCATAAAGTTTTATTTCTAATTGTCCTCTCTAAAGGCCCCCACCTGTGATAATGACCAACGGAGCCCCCAAATGGTGGGCTAGCCAAGCTTGACAGTCAGCTGCTCAACATTTAAACATATTAATGTAAGATGGGGCAGAGATCCTTCTATAGCGCATACTCAGCTTTTTGTCCTGTGTACGCCTATCTTTATGCTCTTCTCTCAATGTTTTGCCTGAATGTTTTTGTAGGAGACAAGAAATGGTGGCCACATCTCTTGAAAGGTGGAATGATTACTCCCTTCTATGCAAATATGCTCATCTGTATTTTTAGATACTTTGTAATAAATTAAAACTTTTTTTAAATGAATAAAAAAATTCTAATTGTTCAGAATGTAGAAAGATCCTGAGAGATCCTCTTTAAACGGGTTGTCCGCTTTTGACAATCTCTTTTTGTTCCCCTAACTAAAGTGACTACAAATTGTATTGCTGCTCGGACTCCTAGTGATCAGCTGTAATCTGTGCCAGAGCCCGGCAGCAATCGCAACCACAATGGGCTGTCCATATAATGTGCTGGGTCTACCATCAAAAGACAGTGTGGCAGATATATGACTGCACTTGCACCTACAATCTAGTGGGCTTTATGCAGTTTTTGCATGGCATATATTTATGTGCTGTGCCTAAAAGTGTTCCAAAGTGCACCCTGCTAGAGATATCTTTTTTAGGTAACTTATTAGGTAAACTATTTTGTTTAAACATAATTTGCACCTTGTCTTGGTCTACTTTAAGCCTAGCTGAGTCACATCTGGTTATCTAAAAGCATAAAGGCATTAAACAACATAAACAGCTTTTACCTTCCATTCACAATTTACAACACATTTAACAAGGAACATACTATTCATAAATATGGCACAAAATAAAAATGGCGGAGGCAGAATATTCTGGCGCAAAATTCTACATTATTAATAACTCTCCCCTACTCTCTTTCTAGTCGCTGTTTTTAAGGTCCTAAATGAGGACTGACCACTATTAACTCAAAATGCCCTAATATTTGAAAATGGGTTTTGTCAACCAGACAAGCATTTCATCTAGTGTCTTCCCTTTGCAGGTACTGAAGCATGCCTTCATGAGCCTATATTGGTGTTCTGGAAAGGGTGAAGTCATTGAAGATTGGTGTCGATGTGATCTTACAGCTTTTGATGAGAATGGATTACCAAACTGCAGTCCACTTCCACCACCGGTGTAAGCAATTATTAACAGATTTATGACCTTGTCATACTGCCAGCATAGGGCTTACCACTCAGTACATGGCCTTAATGGTTTCTATTGTGTTTTAGAGTCCATGACATCATAAGTGTGACTTCTGTCAACATTCATTTCACATTTATGAAGCTTCAGTTCTTGAACACTTTCTTGGCAGTTAAAAATTTTGGTTTTATCACAGGGGATTTAGTAACTCGGCATCAATAGTATTCTTTGCTTACTGAGGACATTCTGTGACCATGTCTAGTCATCCTCTGTGTATTATGAGCGGTACAGTCGCACATTGTAAGAAATTATTATATAAATGTATATTAGATATGATATACACTCTTACGGGGTCTGATTCTTTCAGTTTAGTGTAATAAGTGAGACACAAGTGAGATTATAAAAAATTAATATATTGTAGAGTGTGAGAATATTGAGGTTACAGTTATTATTATAGTAACATAGTATATAAGGCCGAAAAAAGACATTTGTCCATCCAGTTCGGCCTGTTATCCTGCAAGTTGATCCAGAGGAAGGCAAAAAAAAAACTGTGAGGTAGAAGCCAATTTTCCCAACATAGGGGAAAAAAAATTACAATCAGAATTACTCCCTGGATCAACGACCCCTCTCTAGTAGCTGTAATGTTATTACACTCCAGAAATACATCCAGGCCCCTCTTGAACTCTTTTATTGTACTCACCATCACCACCTCCTCTAGCAGAGAGTTCCATAGTCTCACTGCTCTTACCATAAAGAATCCTCTTCTATGTTTGTGTACAAACCTTCTTTCCTCCAGACGCAGAGGGTGTCCCCTCATCACAGTCACAGTCCTGGGGATAAATAGATGATGGGAGAGATCTCTGTACTGACCCCTGATATATTTATACATAGCAATTAGATCTCCCCTCAGTCGTCTTTTTTCTAAAGTGAATAACCCTAATGTTGATAATCTTTCAGGGTACTGTAGTCCCCCATTCCAGTTATTACTTTAGTTGCCCTCCTCTGTACCCTCTCCAGCTCTGCTATGTCTGCCTTGTTCACAGGAGCCCATAACTGTACACAGTACTCCATGTGTGGTCTGACTAGAGATTTGTAAAGTGGTAGGACTATGTTCTCATCATGGGCATCTATGCCCCTTTTGATGCAACCCATTATCTTATTGGCCTTGGCAGCAGCTGCCCGACACTGGTTTTTACAGCTTAGTTTGCTGTTCACTTAAATTCCTAGGTCCTTTTCCATGTCAGTGTTACCCAGTGTTTTACAGTTTAGTATGTACGGGTGTTAAACCTCATCTGCCACTTATCTGCCCAAGCCTCCAATTCATCCAGATCCATCTGGAGCAGTATAATGTCCTCTTCCGTGTCAATTACTTTACACAGTTTAGTGACCTCTGCAAAAAAAAAATATTTTACTGTTCAAGCCTTCTACAAGATCATTAATAAATATATTGATGAGAATAGGGCGCAATACTGACCCCTGAGGTACTTCACTAGTGACAGTGACCCAATCTGAGTGTGTACCATTAATAACCACCCTCTGTTTTCTATCACTGAGCCAGTTACCCTCATACAGACATTTTCTCCCAGTCAAAACATTCTCATTTTATATACTATCCTTTCATGCGGTACAGTGTCAAATGCTTTGGAGAAGTCCAGATATACGACATCCATTAATTCACGTCTAGAATTTGATTCAAGTCTAGAACTTACCTCCTCATAGAAACTGATTAAATTAGTTTGACATGACCGATCCCTCATAAAGCCATGCTGATATGGCGTTATTTGCTTATTTTCATTGAGGTACTCCAAGATAGCATCTCTTAGAAAAACTTCAAACAGTTTACCCTAGACAGATGTTAAACTTACCGGCCTATAGTTTTCGGGCCCTGTTTTTGGACCATTTTTTTTAAATATTGGCACTACATTTGCTATGCCCCAATTCTGTGGAACACTCCCTGTCAGTATAAAGTCCTTAAATATCAGAAATAAGGGTCTGGCTATGACATTACTTAATTCTTTTAGGATACGGGGGTGTATGCCATCTGGTCCTGGCGATTTGTCTATTTTAATCTTTTTAAGACACCGCTGTACTTCTTCCTGGGTCAGACAGGGCACTTTTAATGGGGAATTAACTTTTACATTCTGCATTTCATCTGACCGTTTATTTTCTTCAGTGAATACAGTGGAGAAAAAAATATTTAATAGCTTTGCTTTCTCCTCATCGCTCTCTGCAACTCCCCCCTCATTACTTTGTAGAGGGCAGACACCTTCAGATTTATACTTTTTACCATTTATATAATTGAAAAACATTTTAGGGTTAGTTTTGCTCTCTTTGGCAATTAATCTCTCTGTCTCTACTATGGCTACTTTTATTAGTTTTTTACATATTCAATTTTTCTCCTTATAGTTTTTTAGTGGTTCCTCGCTACCCGCCTGTTTTAGTGATTTAAGTGCTTTCTTTTTGTCATTTATTGCTTTCTTTACAGTTCTATTTATCCATATTAGTTTTGTCTTGTTCCTTAACCTTTTATTCCCATAAGGTATGTATCTCTCACAATTAGATTTTAGGATGCTTTTAAAAATATCTCATTTTGTGGCTGTATTTTTATTTTTGAGGACTTTGTCCCAGTTAGTTAGGCCTATGGCCTCTCTTAGTTGGCTAAATTTAGCTTTTTTGAAGTTTGGTATTTTTGTTCCTCCCTGAAGAAACATATATTTTTTAAACACAATATTTCCCAGGTGTCCCCCGACCTGCACATCTGATGTTCTGTCAGGTCTATTGGTTAATACTAAGTCCAGTATGGTCATTCCTTTTAGTCGGGTCCTGAACCAGTTAGGAAAGGTAATTGTCTTTGATTATTGCCAAGAACCTGTTTCCTTTATGAGATGTACAGGTTTCAGTTTCCCATTCTATATCTGAGTAGTTGAAGTCCCCCATAATAACCACCTCATTATGATTTGCAGCCTCATCTATCTCATTTAGTAGCAGATTTTCTGTGGACTTGTATATTAGGTGGTTTATAATAAATTCCTATTAGTAATTTATTATTGTTTTTGCCTCCATGTATCTCTACCCACAGTGACTCCACATGTTCATGTCCCTCACTTATATCTTCCCGGAGTGTGGGCTTTAGACAGGACTTTACATAAAGGCAGACCCCTCCCCCTCTCCGGTGTTGGCGATCCTTTCTAAACAGACTGTAACCCTGTACATTAACCGCCTGTACATTAACAGTCATAGATATCATCCAGCCATGTCCCAGTTATTCCCACTATGTCATAGTCCTCCTCACACATCACTAATTCCAGTTCCCCAGTTTTATAAGTCACGCTTCTGGCATTAGTATACATGCATTTAAGAGGTTTATGTATATTCTTTACCCTACACTTTTCCTTCTGAGCTGTTCTAGTCCCTCCTTCCATTTCTCCCCCAGTCCCATTACCTTGCCCCTGATCTCGATCTGCACTCATCCTGCAGCTTCCCCTTCCCCATGGAGGTGCAGCTCATCCCTACAATATAGCCTGTAGCCAAAAGAGAAGTCGGCCCAGTTCTCCAGGAACCCAAACCCCTCCTTCCTACACCGTCCTTGAGCCACTTGTTAACTTCCCTAATCTCCCGCTGCCTTTCTTGTGTGGCTTGTGGTACCGGTAGTATTTTGGAAAATACTACCTTTAGGGTCCTTGCCCTAAGCTTTTGACCTAAATCCCTAAAATCATTTTTAAGGATGCTCCACCTACCTCTAAATTTGTCATTGGTTCCGATATGGACCATGACCGCTGGATCTTCTCCAACCCCTCCCAGTAATCTGTCAACCCAATCCGCTATGTGTCGAACTCGAGCGCCAGGAAGACAACACACCTTTCAACGATCCTGATCTTTGTGACAGATCGCCCTATCTGTACCCCTAATAACTGAGTCTCCCACTACCAGCACCTATCTGGCCTGCCCTGCTCTTCTGGTCTCCTGCTTACTGGAGCTGACATTCCCCTGACTGGCAGAGGAAGTGTCTGGCTGCAGCAGTGCTCTCCCTGAACTGACATCCCCCTTATCTGCCAACCGTGCAAACTTGTTGGGGTGTGTCAGATCAGGGCTAGCCTCCCTGGCACTCTTCCCTCTACCCCGCATTATAACTGTACCCAGCTAGCAACCTCACTTTCCTGAGCCTCCTCGCTACCACGCTCCCCCACATCTACCCCATAGAGTGCTTGCTCAGTGAGCAGCAAACTCTTTTCCAAATTGTCAATACTTCTCAGTGTTGAAATTCGCCCATTTAGATACTCGATGTGCGATTCCAAATGGGCAATTTGCTCACATTTTGAACAAAGATATGCACCCTCAAAGGGCTGTTCCCGGACTGCATACATTAGACAAGATGTGCACTGGACTGCATTGTCAATAATGGAACACATACTAAGTGTGGATTTCGCAAGAAAAGAGAAAAATACAATATAGTGCAGTGATAAGAATCTAACTTACTGTAGTCCCCTCCTAAAGTCCCTGAATCTCAAGTCACGTAATTTAAAGTCACACACTTAATACAAACACACACTTGAACTCAAACACGTGAACGCTCACAAACTCGCATTATTTGCCTGCTTGTATAAATGCAGCTCTGAAACCAGACTGCTTTTTTTCCTCTGGATTATTGATGAGTATATATGCAGGTATATAGAGGAACAACAAAGAAATAAATATTACCAACAGGGAGTCTAGTGCACAATGAAAGTTACAGTTTTGTCTTCTCTTTCTTCCTTCTCTCTTGTCTCTCTTCCTACCTTCTTCCTCCTCCTCTTCTCCTCTTGCCTTGGGTCTCAAATCCTGGCCTTTTATATGCTTAAAAACCAATTCTAGCATCTTCTAGAATATGACTTTGGCACATCTCATTGGTTGTTCCTTATGGTTTTCTAGTAATTTCCAGTTAACTCTTAAAAATTTGTAGAAGTAGCTAGAATGTTGGGATTGTCCTGCCCCACTAGTCATTATACCACCTACTGGACAACTGTCACCCATTCTCTAGATAGTTAACAAATATTTTCTGCCTTTGATACATTAATGTACCTTTGTCCAATGTGGTGATGTGTATGGTAAAGTGCTGGAGGGAGTCGATATCTCACCCAGATACCTTGGCTGGGTAAGATAAATGAAACCCAGAAAGCTGCACTTATTTCAGCAAAGCATAGTTTGCTGGAACTCTTTTGTTTAAGGGCTCGTTCACACAAACGTTTTTTGCGTTCTGCATACGGGCAGTTTTTATCGTTCCGTATACGGTCCGTATACAGAACCATTCATTTCAATAGGTCCGCAAAAAAAATGGAAGGTACTCCATGTGCATTCAGTTTCCTTAAGTGCGTATTTCCGTTCCGCAAAAAAATAGAGCATGTCCTATTATTGTCCGCATTACGGACAAAGATAGTACTGTTCTATGAAGGGCGAGCTGTTCCGTTCCGCAACATACGGAATGCTGATCCGTTTTTTTGCCGACCGCAAAATACATACGGTCATGTGCATGAGCCCTAAGTTTGTATGTGCTGGATTTCTTTGGACTGGGAGATAGGTTTGGCAGAGGGATTTCTCAGTCCCCACCCCTCCATCACAGGTTTTTGCCCTAGCCTGAGGTGATCACAGGTGAGGCCTTCTAGGGTCATCACTGGGAAATAAAGCAGATCTCAGAATATCAATCTGGGGGAAAAAAGATCCCTGGAGAGTTGATATGAAGCCTGATCTCCCCTGATGTGAAGAGGATGCTGTAGGTGAGGAATCATCTGCTTTATTAGGTAGAGCCCAACGGGCAGGTTTTTGTTTGATGTTATGTTATGCCGGTGCTGTAGCTTCACCTCACCAAGTGACCCTATAACTTGCATGCTAATATTATGCCGACATGACTAAATAAAGCACCGTTTGAGCATGAAAACCCGCTTTCTCTATGAAAAGATAGACAGAACCTGCTCATACTGGCTTTGAGAGGTCAAGTATAGGCACTAATTAACAAAAAGATGCTGAAAACCTTACATACATGCAGGATACCAATACAATATATGGCTTACATTATTTTACTAAAAACTCCAAAAAATCTGTATTTCTTTGTACATTGTATCAAAGTGTCATATCTTCAATGTTTTCCCATGAAAAGATATAATAAAATATTTTCAAAAATGTGAGGGGAAATACTGTATATATTTCTTTGAATGCTATTGTTTCTCTGCATTTGCAACTTATGGTTTTATGACTGTGGTGTTAGCACTATAATGTATTTCTTTCTTCTTTAATATGCATTAGAAAAAGTGGAATAATAAGGTTTCCACTTACTTCTGTCCATGTATCTTGCCTATATACTATTAAATTTTACATATTTGTGAGTTTTTTTATTTTTGATTCCATTTTTGCAGGTTTCGGCTGTCTCCGAACATGGAGCCCTCTAGTACTGTTGTTGCTCTTGAATGGCTGGATGTCCAAGCTGCTATAGGAACCAAAGTTTCAGATTACATTCTCCATCATAAGAAGGTAGATGAATACACAGATACAGAGCTATACACAGGTATGATGAACACTAATTCTTGAGGTCATTCTAATTTCTTTTTTAGTGTAATAGATACAGTATAATAAAAAGATAACGTTGGCAGTGGTACTCAAGGTGTAATAAAAATAAGTTAATAAATTATAAAAAGTGGTAAATAAAATACAAATTAAAATACCAACATAACATAAAAAAAAAACATATCATATACATGCAAAAATGTATAATAAACTAGCGCCCCTAAAGTAACTGGAAATGGATTTTGATAGACTAATTGATGAAAAGCCACATTTGAATAAAAATGATAATTATATTGATGGTAGGTGGTAGAATATTCACATCTTAGGCTACTTTCACACCTGCGTTTAGGTGCGGATCCGTCTGCATAACTCAGTAAAAAAAAATTCTAAGTCTAAGTGCAAGTCAAACGGATCCATCCTGACTTACATTAAACGTCAACGTAAACGGATCCGTCCCCATTGACTTACATTGTAAGTCAGGACGGATCCGTTTGGCTCCGCATCGCTGCATGCAGCGTTTTGGTGTTCGCCTCCAGAGCAGAATGGAGGCGGAACGGAGCCAAACTGATGCATTCTGAACGGATCCTTATTCATTCAGAATGCATTGGGGTTAAACTGATCCGTTTGGGGCTGCTTGTGAGAGCCCTGAAACTGATCTCACAGACGGACCCAGAAACGGCGGTGTGAAAGTAGCCTTAAGCTGTGCACTGCTTTAAATGAAATGTGTGGTTCACTTTTGATTCTCACAGGTTGGTCTGCGGTTATTAGGCTTTAAACATAGAAGTCCATAGGTAATGCTGCAGACTGTAACTACTAAATATCCAGTGAAATAGCCAAGACTGTAATTTATCAGTTATAGAATGCAATGCACAAATAGCAGTCTTTGTACTCACTGTCCTCTTATGTAGTTAGAAAACCAAGAGCTTCCTGTGCTAGTAATCGGCACCTGGTAGCACGGTCTGTGCCTGCGCAATAGTACAGCCTAGCAAGGAAGGTAGTGGTTGCTTGTGCACCTGCGCAGGATGTTTGAAGATTAGCAGCTGATCACAATCTGAAGTATGCTGAGTTCTGTAGTTCCTCTGTATGGTTAGTTGACAGTGAGTAATTTGGCCACCAGTTAACAAAGTTCTCGTGCTTGCTGCACCCTGTAGTTCCTCTGTGCAATATTTGATGATGGATAACTTGCTTAGAAATGGGTCACTAGTAGAGATTAGCAGAGTTATGGAAAATTTGATTTGGCTACTTTGCCAAATTTCAAAAAATATCCATTTGATCACTTAGAGGCCGCCACGGCCATCTTTATTCAACACACCGTGCAAAATCTCGCGCAATGACATTATTACGCCGGCTGGTATCTTCAATCAAGATGGCTGCAGCGGCCTCTTCACACACAAATGGATGAGGTGAGCATGTATTTTTTTGTTTTTACCGCCATTTCAGGTAAAATTGATTAGTTACCACAAAGCAAGAGGAAATTCGACTTCGCGGCCAATCAAATTTTTCCTGAAATTTGGATTGAAGTCCACTTCGGATACTTCGATTCGCTGAACACTAGTCATCTGATTATCATCACAGGCAGGATGACAATAAAAGGGTTACATCTGTTATTTAGCTGAAGGCAGACTGCCCACAACATTCTTCTATATAAGTGAATCTCTGCAGCTGCTCTTACTGTAACGCAGGCAAGTGTCTGTCTTCAGAAAACATATAAGGGGTCATTTACTAACTGATATACACCATAACTGGTGTATATCTGTTGCAGATTGTGGCACAAAGGTTTCCTCATACCTCAGATCAGACCCCTAATCCTCCTCAGACCTCAGATCAGACCTCCAAGCTCCATCAGATCTCAGATCAGACCTCCAAGCTCAATCAGATCTCAGATCAGACCTCCAAGCTCCATCAGATCTCAGATCAGACCTCCAAGCTCCATCAGACCTCCAAGCTCCATCAGACCTCAGATCAGACCCTCATTCCTCCCCATACCTCAGATCAGACCCCCAAGCTAGACAAACAAAATAAAGAAATGAGCTTACCTCTCCTGCTCCGGACCATGTAGTCTTCCTTCCAGGACCTGTGCTTCACTGTGACCTGACACACTTTTTCTGGTCACCGTGGGAGGAAAAATTGCATCTTATAGTCCGAACAATATGGTAATTGGCATCACCACATCTTACAATGTCTGAATTAGTCAAATATAAAAAATATTTATTTTGTGCAGTGAACCAGTATGAATAAATATGGCCAATTTGTTATTTTCTTGTCACCACCTCCCTCAAAAAAATGTAATAAATTGTTTTGAAAAAGTTGCATGCACCCCAAAATGGTACCAATAAAAACTAAAGCTCACCCTGCTAAAATCAATCTTTCAAATATGATGAAAATATAAATATGGGTTTTAGAATATGGTGAGCAATTTGTTTTCAAGTTTTAGTTAAAGTAGTAAAACAATGTTTTTGGAATCTCCAGAATTGTACTGATCTGCACTACATTTTTAAACGCAAGATATGTTAAATCTAATGGTGCCATGAAAAAATAGTTGTACCACAAAAAATAAGACCTCATATGGCCATGAGAATGGAAAATGTTAAAAGTTATGGCTCTTGGTAGACAGGTAGGAAAAATGAAAACGTAACGTACTGCTGATCATAAACACTTTTTTATTAAGTTACAGTTAAGACTATGGAGAGGGAAGAATGAGGAGAATGTATTTGTAGAGGCAGACGAGACATATTATACAGAGATGCTGCTGCTTGCTCTAGTAGGTTTTACCTTTATCTTACCCCAGTGCCATCTCCTCTTCTCTGTGTCTGCTGTTTATGGGAGACATCTTCACAACCAGTCTCCTGCTCCTTCCTCTCCCTCCTGTCTTCTCCTCTCTTCATAGACTTCTATGAGAGATCAGGTTACAGTTGCTACTCAGTGTCCAGACTCCTCTGTAGATTCTATCAGTAAATTCAAAGTGAGCGATCATTGAAGGAGGTGGGAATGAGGTTGGAGGAGTCTGATATTTGTAGAAAGAAGCATTTTTCTGTTACAATGTTTATTATAAAGTTTCTTGTACTATTGATTTATGGAAGGTTGTTTATAATTGGAGGTACACTTTAAGCATCCTTGCATTTAGCATTGGTGTGTGATACAGCTTGTTCCAAAAAATATCTTGGTTTGTTATCCATTTGTCTGACGATCACTACAGAAGCTGTCACCAAAACATAGGTTGTCTTATGAAGAAATACATGCCTGCTTTATTCCAAAAGGAGGGTCGCACTTTTTTTCACATGTTGAGTGTGGTATTGCAGTTCGGGCCAATAAACTTCAGTGGTGTAGAGCTGCAATCAATTGGGAATTCTGAATGATAAAAAAAGAGCAATGTTTAAGAGGTAGTGGATAGCAGACTCTTCTTCCATCAGATATCTTGTCCCTAAATATTTAGTTAAAATGGGGCATAATGTCTAGTTTTGGGGAAAACGTAGGCTTCTGCAAGTGGACTCGATGGGCTTGTGATTTCTTCCACGTAGTTTAACTGATTGCTTAAACAGTCTATAATGGAAACAGTCTATAAAACTAATGAGCGGAACTGTGGTGTGAACAGTTTAACATCAGGCAGATTCTCTCTCCCCGGTGTGACTGTGTGACTTCAGAGCATCTGTAAGGTCTTCTGAGTAAGGAGATTGCCGTCATGGTAGATTCTCTGTAACTTTCCGGCTTTGGAGTGGATTTGGTGCACTGTATAAAAACATAGGAATCTGCAAGCAAATATGGACCCAAAATGAAATGATATTGAAAGCTGGATTTACATGGAACCATTTTAGATCTGGATTGTGATTTGTGGTTTATTATTTTCTTGTACAAACTGGATTGATGATATTCTCTGCAACAGTGATGGGGACATAATTTCCTTGCAATATACTGTACTTATTACCGTTGTGACGTGGTTTTTTTAGAAATAAGGAGCAGTTGGTCAAGTGAACCTTTTTTTTTTTTTTTTAAGATGCAGACGTTGGCCTTAGGGCGAGTTTACATCACCGTTTAGCTTTCTGTTCTTCTGAACCATCAGAAGAACAAAAAAAGGAAAAAGCAAAACGGATCTGTTATTTTGAGCATCAGTTGTGATCAGTTTTCACTAAAAATAAGGCTACTTTCACATATGCATTTTGCATTCTGGTTTCGAGATCTGGTTTCGAGATCCTGCTTGATAGGGTTGATCCTGTCGGTTATAATGATATCTGTCTTGTGAAAATTTGTTGATGCAAATAGCTTCAGTGCACCTCAGCTTTCCAGTTCTAGCCACGACCCTCAGTGCACAAAGATTAAAAGTATTTTGTCTTAGGAACACCGCAACTGATTTTCACAAGACAGGTATCATTTTAATCTGCAGGATCAACATTACCAGGCAGTATGCTTGGTTTAATAGGGCTGATCCTGCTGACAGGTGTTCTTTAAAGAGAACCTGTCAGCATGTAATGCAATGCAATCTGTTGGCAGCATGGTATAGAGGAGGAAAAGCTGAGCAGATTAATATATACTGTACATCTCTGGTAACCTGATCCGGCAGGCCGTTTCTGGCAGAGAACAGCCTGCCGGAGTTCACCAGATCTAGCATTGCTGGATACTGCTGTTCCCCCCCGCCGGACCCCATAGACTAGAATGGGGTCCGGCGGGGATCTGGCCGCTTTCCGGCATGATCGGTTTCAACCAGACAAAAACCGTTGCATACATGAACTTTTTCTGACTTCAGTTGTATTTGGGGCTGTCTTATCAGTGACTGATAGCACTCCCTATGTAAGTGTATATACAGAGATAACTGTCACTTGCTGATTGTTGTGCATGGGGGTGGACTTAACTTCAGAAAGAGCAGAGGTTTAGATCTATAAATTACACCTTTCATTGAATCTTTTCCCACAAAGCTGTGTATCAAGCTGCTCAGCTGCTAACTGAGGGCAGCATAGTGTAGTCACAGAGTCATCAGACTCATCTCCCTCGCAGCGCTGGCGTGCGCTGGGGTTCAGCATGTTAGTACTCTAAAAGTACTGACTGCCAGCCCAGAAGTCACAGACCGCTGTAATCAGCGGGTCTGTCACTACACTATGTTGACCCCAATGAGGGCAGCATAGTAAAGGTGACATGTTCCCTTTAAAAGGGTTTTCTCATCTTTTGTGGCATATCATTAGGATATGCCACAAATGTCAGATAGGTGCGGGTCCCACCTTTGGGACCTTCTGTCATCTCCAGAAAGAAGCCCCCGAAGTGAATGAAAACACCCCGCACATACATGGCTTCTTCTCCATTCACTGCTCAACTATCTTTGAAAGCCCCATAGCAGTGAATAGGGAGCAAGCCACCCAAGTGTGGTCATCCCTATGGGACTGCCAGAAAGACAAACCAGTGCTCAGCTATTTTCAGAAGTTCCATAGCAGTAAATAGAGGGTGGCTGCACATGCACAGTGTGATTTCCTGCACTTGAGGGGCCCCGTTCTGACACCTATCTGGCATTTGTGGCGTATCATAGAGATATGCCACAAATGTTGAGATGAGAAGACCCCTTTAAAGTAATGTATACCTAAACTTTCTGACAACTGCTTAGAATAAGCTGCCATTTGAGTATATATGAGTTAAATCACTATATTGGACCATTATATGATCTCTATCTGGCATTTTTTACATTTGCACGTTACAACTTTAATTCTCAGTTGTCTCTGGAGAGTAGCTGCTCATCATCTCTATCCATAGAGTGCACATTGAGACAGCAAATTCTGCTGTCTAACTGCCTCTTACTCATAATCACTCAGGGGCTCTATACCGTACATTATATAGATGCACTAATCAGTATAGATGTGAATAAAGCATCTAGGATGGGAGTAACATTAGCTGCTGAATTTGTTGAATCATTTCTGAGTTATGTCTATCTCTCTCTCTCCTCATCCCCCCTCCCCTCTCCATAAACTTCTGTGGGATAATGTAAATAAGTAAGGTTCACCTTACAGATCGACAGCATCCATTCTGCTGTTCCTTAGTCTGCTGTCAGTGTCCACTTCCAGGTCCCTCTGGACAGACAAGAACTGACTGCTTAGCCAGCTCCATCTACTGCACAGTGGAGCTCAGTAGTTCTGGTAATTAGTCCCAGCACCAGAGCTACTGCTGAACAGCTGACCGTGGGGGGTGTTGGGAGTTCCCCATTCTGCTGATCTGATATCGGAGATTTATGATATGGATAAACCCTCAAATGTCTTGATGACATTTGCTCCTCTACTTCTCTGTGCTAATAATAAGTGAAAATTTATAGATAAAATATTAGATTCTCCACTAATTATCCATATAATTAGGCTATGTGTAAGCACAAAGCCCCTGCGGCCCCCTACTTCAGATTCATAGGCACTCCATGTGCTGCCATATGGTGCTTTCTAGTACACCTCCAGTTTTTACAAACTTTGTATCAATTGTGGATCAGGGAAAAACAGCCCACACATAGATAGCATCTCGAGTGCAGTCTGTGGTTTTCACTGACCCATTGAACAGAACGGACCAAAGTACTACAGACTGATGGGATTTTCCTGTGGAAACAGTTCATGGAAAATCATGAACATCTGCATATACAGTTGCAAGAAAAAGTATGTGAACCCTTTGGAATGATATGGATTTCTGCACAAATTGGTCATAAAATGTGATCACAACAATAGACAATCACAGTCTGCTTAAACTAATAACATACAGAGAATTAAATGTTACCATATTTTTATTGAACACACCATGTAAACATCCACAGTGCAGGTGGAAAAAGTATGTGAACCCCTAGACTAATTGGAGTGAGGTGTCAGCCAACTGGAGTCCAATCAATGAGATGAGATTGGAGGTGTTGGTTACAGCTGCCCTGCCCTATAAAAAACACACACCAGTTCTGGGTTTGCTTTTCACAAGAAGCATTGCCTGATGTGAATGATGCCTCGCGCTAAAGAGCTCTCAGAAGACCTACGATTAAGAATTGTTGACTTGCATAAAGCTGGAAAGGGTTATAAAAGTATCTCCAAAAGTCTTGCTGTTCATCAGTCCACGGTAAGACAAATTGTCTATAAATGGAGAAAGTTCAGCACTGCTGCTACTCTCTTTGGGAGTGGCCGTCCTGTAAAGATGACTGCAAGAGCACAGCGCAGACTGCTCAATGAGGTGAAGAAGAATCCTAGAGTGTCAGCTAAAGACTTACAAAAGTCTCTTGCATATGCTAACATCCCTGTTAGCGAATCTACGATACGTAAAACACTAAACAAGAATGGATTTCATGGGAGGATACCACAGAGGAAGCCACTGCTGTCCAAAAAAAACATTGCTGCACGTTTACAGTTTGCACAAGAGCACCTCGATGTTCCACAGCAGTACTGGAAAAATATTCTGTGGACAGATTAAACCAAACTTGAGTTGTTTGGAAGAAACACACAACACTATGTGTGGAGAAAAAGAGACACAGCACACCAACATCAAAACCTCATCCCAACTGTGAAGTATGGTGGTGGGGGCATCATGGTTTGGGGCTGCTTTGCTACGTCAGGGCCTGGATGGATTGCTATCATCGAAGGAAAAATGAATTCACAAGTTTATCAATACATTTTGCAGGAGAACTTAAGGCCATCTGTCCACCAGCTGAACCTGGGTGTTGAAACAGGACAACGACCCAAAGCATAGAAGTAAATCAACAACAGAATGGATTAAAACAGAAGAAAATACTCCTTCTGGAGTGGCCTAGTCAGAGTCCTGACCTGCAATTACCTCAAGAAAGCGATTCACACCAGACATCCCAAGAATATTGCTGAAATAAAACAGTTCTGTAAAGAGGAATGGTCAAGAATTACTCCTGACCTTTGTGCACGTCTTATCTGCAACTACAGGAAACATTTGGTTGAAGTTATTGCTGCCAAAGGAGGTTCAACCAGTTATTAAATCCAAGAGTTCACATACTTTTTCCACCTGCACTGTGAATGTTTACATGGTGTGTGCAATAAAAACATGTAACATTTAATTCTTTGTGTGTTATTAGTTTAAGCAGACTGTGATTGTCTATTGCTGTGACTTAGATGAAGATCAGATCACATTTTATGACCAATTTGTGTAAAAAATCCTTATAATTCCAAAGGGTTCACATACTTTTTCTTGCAACTGTACATGTAGAATTCAATAGATCCATGCACTGTCCGTATAGAACATGGATAGTACACACATACAAATCACTGATGTGTGATAACACAATGCAACAGCACTGTGCAAACGTTAACTATATATAGATTATACATTTTGCTAATCTTCTATTCCCGATACAAATGAATATGATATACTTAGCAAATATGTGCTAAGTACCTATATTCATTTATATAGCGAATAGAGCATTACTAAAATGTATGATCTGTGTATCAAAGGGGTTTTCCAGTTTCCTGACAATCGGTCATCAATATAGAAAACCAGACAACCCCTTTAAGTATTTGCAGAGTGCTGTTGTATTGTTTTTTTGCTTTTACATTTTCAGCCAGAACTATGTGCATCTGCACATTTATTTTATAGGATGTGCTGAGTCACTGAAATATAAATTTTTCACCTTAGGCCTCATGCACTTGCCCGGGCGTGCCCGTATTGCGGCCTGCAAACAACGGGTCCAATATATACGGGCATCGGCTGTTTGCACACTGTATCACGGATGCGGACCCATTCACTTGATTGCATGCACTTCTTTTTTGCAGTGCGGACCCCATTCAAGTGATTTGGTCTGTGTCTGTGTCTGCACTCAGCGGCCACATGATCTGTGCCCATGCATTGTGGACCGCAATTTGCAGTCCTCAGCATGGGCAAGGTCGGCACACAGTCGTGTGTAAGATACCTTATTGAAAGATTCATCTTTAAAGACTATGCCTCCATGTAAACTCAGAAGCATATAAAGGTATGTAGGGGTCCATAGATGTGTACTGTAATATCGGGGTTTGCTCTTTCACAGTTGATGGCCTATCCTTAAGATAAGCCATCACTAGCCGATCAGTGGGGACCTAACACCCCGTAGCTCTGGCGTCGAAAGTTGTCACCAGAACCATAGAGCTCCATCCCCTGTGCAGTGGACACAGTGTCACAGGCAGGTAAGAAAAAAGGGACCGTGCGCTAGTCTTTGTTAGTTTATTCTTTTTTATAAGGGATGGTAGGATCTGGATGTGATCTGATGAAGGAACTAGTACAGCTCCAAAACGCGTCATCCTACCAGCCCTTAGAAAAAAGAATAAACTAAAAAAGACTAGCGCACGGTCCCTTTTTTCTTACCTGCCTGTGACACTATCTGAGGATCGGCCGTGCTTGGACCCGATCGGGACGTACTGCAGACTCTGCTTTCAGAGTGCTGTGCCTCCTATAGCACAACATATGGAGGTAACCCTCCGTCTCTGCCCACCATTATCCACGCCATCTGGTCCTGCTCAAAGAGTGCGCCTCATCTTTTTTCTTGTGCATCTTGTGCAGTGGACAGGGATGGTTACTGCAGAGCTGTTTCCATTCAGTTCAGTGGGAGCAGCGCTGTAGTAGTAACCAGCTCTGTGTTCTGCAGAAAGTTCCTGCTCTAGAGCTAGTGCAGATCAGCTGATCTCTGGGGTGTCAGATAGTGATGGCTTACCCTGAGACTTGTAAAAGAGCGGACAACCCCTTTAAGGTTCTGTACACTGGGAGCTCTGTATAACAAAAATATGCTTGTGAGCATGAGCTCTAAGAGCTAGTTCACATTACTGTTTATTTTTCCTTTCTTCTGATCCATCAGAAGAACGGAAAAATAAAGAAGAAAAAAAGATCATGTAAAAACAACAATCATGAGCATCCTTTACACACATTTGGCATCCATTTGAGCCATTTCCATCTGAGATCCGTTATTTTAGACCAGGGATCAGCATCCCTCGGCACTCCAGCTGCTGTAAAATTACAACTCCTAGCAAGTGAAAGGAGGATTCTGGGAGTTGTAGCTTTAGAACAGCTGGAGTGCTGAAGGTTGTTGATCCCTGTTTTAGGCGTAAAAAAAGTCCTGTGTGTACATTTTTTTACAGGATCTGTTCTTTCTTTAGTTTTCTGTTCTTCTAACGCATCAGAAGAACGGAAAAATTAACAGTGATGTGAACTTCTCCTAAGGGCTCATGCATTGGGGACCGCAAATTGCAGTCCCCAATGCACGGACACCTTCCACAGACAGATGCAGACCCATTCAACTTGAATAGGTCTGTGATCCGTCCGCACCACAAAAAATAGAACATATTCAATTTTTTTTGCGGTGCAGGGGAACGGACAGAAAACTAGAAAAACAGAAAACTCTGTAGTGCTTCAGTGGGGTTCTGTACCTCCGTTCCGCACCACACCTTCCAAATTGCGGACCCATTCAAGTGAATGGGTCCCCATCCATAATGCTGTTCGTGTGCATGAGCCCTAAGTCTGTTTTATTGTAAATCTAAAACCTAGTGAGTCAGTTACAGCGTGTATACAGATGCATGAATATAGGAAAACATTTTTTTTCATTAATTCTTCAAGGTTAGACAACTTGGCGGATCCGTTACTGTCTCTACACCCTATTGAATACTATTTATAGTGTAACCTAATTGGAAGTACATACCCCAAAATATAGTCAAGCAACTTGAGTTGTGCATCAATACTTTTGACAGCCCTCTATTAAAGAGGCTTATTCACTCCTCCGCTGCTCCTGTGCATATGCTTCATCTCAAGCAATGACATGTCAAAGTTGCAGCCAGTCACTGGCCACAGCAGTGACCTCAGTGATGTCAACATGTTAGTGGTGTCAGTCACAAGTCTTGTTGAAACATCAGCACTGGACCCTAGAGCTGGGTGACCAGAGACCAGCAGTGACCCAGGAAGCACTGGCACGGGAGCGGAAGACAGCCACAAGGAGATTGACCCTGACCTCTGTAGGGGCAGGAACAGAGAAAGGTTAAACCCCCCCCCCCCACCCCACCATACACCAGTGTTTCCTGTCCCTACAGAGGCTAGGGCAGAGAAAGGTCTCCCTGTTGGTCAGGAAGATGAAGAAAGAAGATGAGCATTTTTTTCTTTGTGTGGATCTCCCAGTGGGGAGAAGGGTGCTGTGGCAGGAAAGAATGCATAGGTGACGATTCATGCAGTGCTTCCCTGCTTGCCCGCGGTCTGGTACCAATGCTGGGCAGGGGATAGAAGGGAGTGATCGCTCCGGTTGATCCGGAGCCTGCTCCCGGAATAGCGTCCTCCTTCTGGTCCTGGTGATTTAAGCTGGAGAGAGCGCCCTGCGCATTAGCGTCTTGAATGGCGTCACTTCCGGTGCGTCCAGGAAGTGATGTAGGAGGCAGGCGATGCACGGCGGGCTCAGAGTTCAAATGCCGGCTGTGTGATGCCCGGCATTTGAACTCATGTGATGCCTGGAACCACAATTGCCCAGAGAGCTTGATGCTCCTTCTCAGCCTCCTGTAAGTTCCCCTGCTGGGATTGTCTTTTTCTTATGATGTCAGACACATATTAGGGTTGGGGATCACCCTTTATAAGGATTCAGGGTTCCTCTCTGACTATTGCGCACGGTGGTGTTTGCACCTAATCGCAAACCTTAAGTCCCATCCGTCTAATTTTTGGTCTGTTCTCGCCTCATAGGTATCTAAAGAGGCTCAGAACAAACAAAAAAAAACCTGCAAAATGCATTTCATGTTTCAAAAGGTTACCGGACGGGTACCCCAAAAAGATCTGCAAAGAGTGAATTTCTAATATAGTCCGGCAGGAATGTGTCTCACTAAGGGACTAGGTTCGTTCCATGATTCAGGAGGAGGTCAAGGCTTCATTATCCCAGATGTTGGAGTCTGACCATGGACCCTTACCTCCAAAGAGGCATTCTGATTCAGAATGCATTGGTGACGATGCGTCCTCTTCCAGGTAGTGGGAGGAGGAAGACCCCCTTTCGGAAGGAGAAATCCCTGAGGGCATTAAAAAACTCTACTTTGCCACTGATGAGATGTCAGACCTCCTAAAAGCCGTAAGAGCCACCATGGGGGTGGAGGATGTTCAAAAACCTGACTCCATTCAGGAGGAGATGTTTAGCGGTCTAAGGACAAAAAGAGCCAGTGTTCCCAATTAACTAAAACATTCGGGATATGATCTTAGAGGAATGGTCAGACCCTGCGAGGAGGCTATGGGTGTCCAGAGAGTACAAGAACCGCCTGTAGTTTGATCCGGCAGAGTCTAAACTATTTGATGAGAACCCCAAGTACAAGTGGCCAAGGTCAATAAAAAAACCTTGTTGCCCTTGGAGGACGCATCACAATTGAGACCCCATGGAGAGAAAAGCTGATAGCTTATTACGTAAATCTTGGGAGACTTCTATGTTTAATCTCAAATCTAACATCCCTGCGACCTCGGTAGCGAGGTTTATGTACCTTTGGTTGAACAAGTTAGAATCCTATTTGAGGAATAAGACCCCCAGGGAAGAAATAATAAACTCTATCCCTCTCCTTAAATCAGCAAGGGCCCTTTTAGCAAATGCTTCCGCTGAATCCTTCAGATTTTCTGCCAAGGATGCAGGTTTTTCTAACGCCGCAAGTCGTGCCCTTTGGATGAAATCCTGGTCTGGGGACAAAACTTTGAAAATGAAGCTATGTTCTATCCCTTTTTCAGGTGAATATGTCTTCGGGCCAATCTTAGACAAGATCCTGGAAAAGGCTTCAGATAAAAAGAAGGGATTTCCAGAGGATAGACCTTATAGGAGGAAAATTCCCTTTTGTTCCTTTCAGGGCCAAGAGAGATCCTACAGAGGGAAAGGGAAGTCAGGGCTGGAATTACCCCAAAGGAGGTAAAGGGAAAGGGTTTCTCCTTAACTCCCAGAATAAACCCAGCAATAAACAATGATGCCAGAGTGGGGGGAAGACTGAAGAATTTTCTTTCTGCCTGGGAAAAGATAACATCAAATCCCTAGGCCCAGGAAATAGTCAGAGCGGGCTACAAGATAGAATTTTCTTCAGTTCCCCCAAAGAGATTTTTTAAAATCAAATCTGGGGTCAGGGAAAGCTCAGAGCGGCATTTGGCAAAGTATCAAAGATTTCATAGATCTAGGAGTCGTGATTCAGGTCCCAGTCTCAGACCAGGGCCAGGGATTTTATTCCAGCCTCTTTCTGGTAAAAAAGAAGGAAGGTTCATTCAGGATGATTATAAATCTGAGGTTCCTCAACAAGTACATTGCCTACAGGAAATTCAGGATGGAATCACTGGGATCCCTATTTCCTCTAATAAAAAAGAATGCATGGATGTGTACTGTGGACTTAAAAGACGCGTATTATCACATCCCGATCCACCACAAAAATTTCTAAGATTCACCATAAAACACCAGCACGACAACACTTGCCATTTTCAATTTATGGCACTTCCGTTTGGGATTTCCTCGGCTCCCAGAATATTCACCAAACTGGTGATAGAGATGGTTGCATTCTTGAGACAAAAAGGGATCAATCTGATCCCCTATCTGTTTGACTTCCTACTAGTGGGAGATATGGTAGACCAATTACTAACAGATCTAGACACCTTTTTATCCACTCTAAAAGAGCTGGGCTGGATTGTCAATCCTCAGAAATCCTGCCTACAATCATCGACCAGAGTACGGTTCCTGGGAGTCATCCTGGGCTCGCAGTCACATACCACCTTCCTGCCCACAGACAAGATTCAGTCTTTGAGGGAGAAAATCAAGACCTTCCAGAGGAAGAAGATCTGCTATGTGAGAGAAGCTATGAGTTTACTGGGAACATTGACAGCCTGTATCCCATCAGTAATGTGGAGTCAGCTGCATTCCCTTCCCATGCAGTCCTGGATTCTGGACATCTTGGACACACAACAGAGGTCGCTAGATCGCAAGGTTCACATTCCAGGCTACGTAAAGACCTCCTCAAACTGGTGGAAGGTGAACAGCAATCTCTCAGATGGAGTGGCCTGGAGGAAGTCTCCGTATGTCCAGATCTAGACGCCAGCCAGTTGGGCTGGGGTGCAAAAATTGGGGACTCCTATTACCAGGGTTCCTAGGCCCTTTCAGTAAGTAGCCAATCCTCGAACTTCAAGGAGAAACTTTTAAGCCTTTCAAACAAGATATTCTACTGGGCGGAAAGGAACGTGAAGTCTATCTCAGCGACATGTATCAAATGGACTCTCAATCAGGAAGCGGACTACCTCAGCTGTCACGCATTAGACCAAACAGAATGGTCCCTAAATCCGGAAGTCTTCAGAATGATAGTAGACAGATGGGGGACACCAGACATAGACTTGTTTGCGTCAAAAGACAACAAAAAAAGTGAACAGATTCTGTTCCCTGGATCCCAGGGGCAATCCCTGGATGATAGACGCATTCGCCACAACATGGGATTGAAACCTGTGTTATGCATTTCCTCCGATACCGATTATTTCGAGAGTAATTCAGAAAATCCTACAAGAGAATTCGACTGTCATCATGGTAACCCCCTTCTGGTCAAAAAGGAGTTGGTTCTCCTCCCTGAAAAGACTCTCAATCTCCAACCCATGGTCTCTTCCACTCAGGAAAGACCTTCTACATCAAGGCCCCATTCTACATCCCCATCCAGAATTTTTAAAACCAGCAGCCTGGATCCTGAGTTTGAAATACTGAGGCATCAAGGACTTTCAGATAAGGTCATAGTTACTCTCAGGGCCAGTAGGAAGAAGGTGACATCGGCCATATGCCTAAAAATCTAGAAGAGGTTCTGCTCTTGGTCAGGGGAATCTTCTCCTAACCTGATTTTGTTCAACAAATTCTAGAATTAGGTCTTAGACTATCTACTCTAAAAGTACAAGTATCGGCACTCAGCTGTTTCTTTGATGCGGACTTAGCAAGCCACAGGTGGATCAGAAGATTCATGAAAGCGCCAGCGAGACTGAGGCCCACATTAAATTGACGAGTTGCTTCCTGGAACCCACAATGCCATTTTAAATGGCCTAATTATGAGTCCATTTGAACCTCTGGAAGACTGTCCGCTCAAATTCCTATCTTTCAAGACAGCATTTCTGATTGCGATCACGTCTGCAAGGAGGCTGGGTGAGATACAAGTGATCTCAATTAGGGAGACCTATCTTAGAATCCTGGAAGATATGATAGTACTCAGACTAGACCCAGGGTTCCTACCCAAGACTGACTTCCACAGGGATCAAGAGATCATTCTTCCATCATTTTGTAATAATCTAAAAAATAGTGGGGAGAGTTCCTTTCACACGTTAGATGTACGGTATAAAAATACTTGGAGGTCACAAAAAACTTCAGGAAATCTGATAGTCTTCTGGTTCAGTTCTCAGGAAAGAACAAAGGAAAGAGGTCGTCTACATCTTCCATTGCTAGGTGGATTAAGTGCACAATTTCCCATTGTTATACCGTTCAGGGGTTTCTTGTCCAGCTAACTTAAAAGTGCATTCAACTAGAGCTCTTCACAGGCTGAAAGAGCAGGTGCCTCCTTGGAAGACATTTGTAGGGCGGCAACCTTGTCCAGTGTACATACCTTTTATAAAGCATTACCGGTTAGGGGTCTTTCACACGAGTGGATGCCGTGCGTGGAATCCGCTGCGTGAAAGAATGCCAAGCTGCGTTCTGGACAGCAGAGACCCGGAGCATTAACATGATTGATAATGCTCCTGCCTCTCTCTGATCTTTTTACTACAAAATCACAGTGACAACTTTATCTCACTGGGAGTTTCGTAGTAAAAAGATCACAGAGAGGCACAGAGCATTATCAATCATGTTAATGCGCCGGGGCTTTGCTGTCCAACACCCAGCTTGGCTCTCATTCACGTTGCGGATGACACGCACGGTGTGACGGTCACGTACACTACACACAGGGGGAGGATAGTGACCACTGCGCTCCACCCTCACCCCTGGCCCTGCCTACTTGCCTCTCAAGTCCTAATGACAGGGAACAACTAGATGGCAGTCCCTAACTTAGGATACGTGCTGGGAAGACAGACAAGACAAATAACGGAACGTGAACGGACCGGGTCAATATCTAGAGAGCTACACAGTACTAAGGAATGAGCAGAGAATAGTCAGGAAAAGCCGAGGTCAAATACCAGGAGAGAAACGAAGTAACACAGGAGTCCGCAAAGAATCGTCAGGTGGATGCCGGGGTCAGGATACCAGGAGAGATGCGCAGTACAGGAGGAGCAGGCAAAGGATCGTCAGGGAACAGGATCAGGTAGTATTCAGTAGTCCAACAAATAGCCAGGAACCTAGAATTAACAGGCAACCTGTGGCCAGCAGGCTGCCTGTATTTATAGTGGGGTCTGAGGGTCATGTGACGTGGCCAGCGTCACATGACCGATAGACAGACAAGTCGAGCACCGAGTGATCAACTCGGCGCTCAAGGCAGACCTAGGAGCAGGGAGCCTCCCAGCTAGCAAAGCCGCCCTGGGAACGAGGCCAAACACAGATCCTCGCTCCCGAAGCTAAGCAGCAGGTCTGCGGCTGATGGGAGACCGAGTGTGCCTTTGGCTCCCCGTGACACACTGCTTCCGCTCGTGTGAAACAGCCCTTAGATTTTTCAAATTCTTCTGATCTGTCTTTTGTACGTAAAGTCCTTCAGGCAGTATTTGGATATCTCCTTGTGGCCGTCACGGTGATGATATGGAAAACCGGAATTAAACTTACCGGTAATTCGGTTTCCATGAGATCACCATGACGGCCCGTTATTCCCTCCCCAATTTATTTTTCATTTATTGTTGTGTGCGGGTATGAGTCAATACCTTCTAATTATATAATAAGATTACTATAGATTTGTCTCCACTTTCACTCTGATAATTTTGGAAAGCACTGGTGTATGGGGGCGGGGGGGGGGGTTAACCTTTCTCTGTTCCTGCCCCTACAGAGGTCAGGGGTCAATCTCCTTGTGGCCGTCATGGTGATCTCATGGAAACCGAATTACTGGTAAGTCTAATTCCGATTTTTTTATTTTATGGCATGGTAAGGCTACTTTCACACTGGCGTTTCTGGGTCCGCTTGTGAGATCCGTTTCAGGGCTCTCACAAGCGGCCCAAAACGGATCAGTTTAGCCCCAATGCATTCTGAATGGATAAGGATCCGTTCAGAATGCATCAGTTTGCCTCCGTTCAGCCTCCATTCCGCTCTGGAGGTGGACACCAAAACGCTGCTTGCAGCGATGCGGAGCCAAACGGATCCGTCCTGACTTACAATGTAAGTCAATGGGGACGGATCCGTTTTCACTGGCACAATATGGTACAATTGAAAACAGATCCGCCTCCCATTGACTTTCAGTGTAAGTCAAAACGGATCCGTTTGCATTTTGTTCATGGTAATGCAAACGGATCCGTTCTGAACGGATACAAGCATTTGCATTATAGGTGCGCATCCGTCTGTGCAGATACCAGACGGATCCGCACCTAAAGCAGGTGTGAAAGTAGCCTAAGCTGTTGGTAAAAAGAAAAAAAACAAATCACGGGGCTGGACGACCTCTTTATACACCTTGGTGATCTTAAAGGGAACCTGTCACTGGGATTTTGTGTATACAGCTGAGGACATGGGCTGCTAGATGGCCGCTAGCACATCCCCAATACCCAGTCCTCATAGCTCTGTGTGCTTTTATTGTTTAAAAAAACCCGATTTGATACATATGCAAATTACCCTGAGATGAGTCAGAGCTTGAAAATATGACTCTTCTCTGGTCACACAAGGAAGATATGACTCTTTTATGGTAATTTGCATATGTATCAAATCGGTTTATTTACACAATAAAAGCACACAGAGCTACGGGGACTGGGTATTGCGGATGTACTAGCGGCCATCTAGCAACCCATGTCCTCAGCTCTATGCACCAAATCCTGGTGACAGGTTCCCTTTAAGAATCTTTGTTTTAATTAAACATTTTTAATATAAACAAACCTCCAGGACATAAATTCCCGTGAAACCAGTAGTTGCGACTTGTCCACGTGTGTTTCAGTCTCTCTTTATGTCCGACAGTTAAAGCTGTGGCCAAGAGAGGGGGCTCCTGCATCAGATATTCTGTCACATTGCTTCCTGCCATCTGATCTCTATTCCACAGTTTATGTTTCCAGAGCAGCGAAGATATTAGCCATGGAGAGAAGAGGAGGCACCTGGAAAGGGTAGAAAAGCTGCATGCATAGCTGCAAGGTGTAAAAAATGCGAAGCAAAATACCGTACATAAAAGAAAGGCGCGTTCCACAGGGGAAAAGAACTGAATGACCCACAGGCTCAATACATTTTATCTCTAGGTTTGAAGGGTTTGAATAGTTGGTATTGTTACATGCTGCATATTTTATTCCATAATAAATTCTTAATGCCTACAGTAGTACGGCGCAGTCACTCCACAATTCATGCCCCCTTCCCCTTGTTCGATTACCTTAAACAGAGGGCCCGGGACCTCCCCTGTGAGATAGAGCTCATGTTACACACAGAATTGCTGACTAGCTTTCCTTCATAGCTTCTCAGGCCAGGCACAGTCTGAGGGGACTCATTCCATCCCTGTTTTAAAAAGCAAACCTAGCACTGGGGGTTTTACTAAAGGAGAAAGTCACTTAAGGACACCAAGTGAAACCAGAGCCAGAGAGAATTAGTAGCAGAAGGGGGAAGGGGTCCTTCAATAATGGCCAAACACGTCTGATGCAGAGCATGCATACAGCCCTCTGCGCAGTGTTATTAGCACAGCTCAGTATGCAGACGGCACAAATCTATTTATTTGAACACATGTGCTCGCTCCTAATGAAGACAAACAAACAGAGAAGGCAGTTTTCCTTCTTCACATAAATGTGACGACTTTGAAATACGGTTGCCTTGCGTTAAATAAAACGTAAGGTTGCATCAAATTGAAAGTGCAATACATTAGTGGATCGTTTAAAGTGTATAATAAGATTGAAGAAAAAAGTTGTCACGTACAGGAACATCAGTAAAAAGCCATAAATATAGATCTAGCGGAACGTTTATTATGCAGAAAACAGTGGCAGATTTAGTCGCATGCCATATTTGTGACAAAATGAACTCTGAGGGACATTTTCTAAGCATGTTGTGCCAGAATTATGGCGTAAAATGCACCAAAAAGAATGGCCTTTTGATTTGCGCCAAATATATCAATTGTTTTCTCCAGAATTTTCACCATAAAGGATGCATCACGCCAGAAATTCTTTATAAATGTCAAAGTGGGCAGGGCTATCAAATTGGCGCATATTACGCCTCATTTATCATCATCGGCAGAAATGGCTCAAATTGTTGGGGACAATTAAGCCAGCTTATGTGGTGTTTTGTGTAAAAAGTCGTATTTATGAAAAGAAAATGAATTTGTCATGGGTAAGTATTAAAGCAGGAGGCATTTATTTTTATCTAATAGAAATGAGCGAAACAACAGGGTTTTGTCAGTGAACTGACATTCATCAAAACAATAACAAAAGGAAATGCCGCAAATATACTTCAAAAGCTGCAAATATGTTTCAAATGTCGCAAGGGCGGTCTGGCAGGGTTGGCTGAAATGGCACTTTTTAGTTAATGCTATTGGCGTTAAAATGTTGCAAATGAAATAGAGAAATAGGTGAATAATCAAATTTATATTTTAAAAAATCACATTTTAAAAGTGGCGTTCGCCTTTTGATATGAGGTGAAGCAAATGGCCACTTTTTATTTGTAATGTTTGTATTTTTTTCCCCCTCAAATTTACGCCTTTATAGATAAATGCCCCCTTGTGACTTTCCATACTACTTGACACTTTTCTGACGTGGCATAAAAAGAGGGCAGGGACGAGGCGCCGCAGCAGGTCCTGCACCTCTATCTCTATTCACGCCAGAAGTCTACGGCAGCTAGGAGGCTGTTGCTCGGCAAGCAGGGGCATGCACCAAATCTCTGAGAGGTGTGCGCCTATCCATGAATTTGGCGCATCCTCTGGCTGTGCAAGGGGAATCAAGACCGGCAAACGAAATGCTGGTCTTGATAAATGTCCCGCATATTCTTTTCTCAAAGTAAGGCTACATTCACACGACCGTATGTGTTTTGCAGTCTGCAAATTGCGGATATGCAAAAAAAACTGATGATCCATCGTAACAATGCCTATCCTTGTCCGCAAAACGGACAAGAATAGGACATGTTAAAAAAAAATTGCGGGGCTACGGAATGGACATACTGATGCCGACAGCACACGGTGTGCTGTCCGCATTTCTTGCGGACCCATTGAAATGAATGGGTCCACATCCTATCCACAAAATAAATGGAACGGACACGGAAACAAAATACAATTGTGTGAACGTGTGCCCCCGGACTGCTGCTCCGTCCCCATTGACTATAATGGGTGCGGGGCGGAGGCACGGCAGCGCACGGCGAGAGGCTGCCGGAATAAATGACTGACATGTCGTAGTTTTATTCCGGCAGCCTCTCACCGTGCACTGCCGTGCCTCCGCCAGACTGAATTATAGTCAATAGGGACAGAGTGGCAGTCCGGGGGCACACGTTCACTAGCGGCAGGACGGATCCGACAGGCTGTTCACCCGACCGAACAGCCTGCCGGAGGTCCGTGCCGCTAGTGTGAAAGTAGCCTTTGTCAAACAATGTCTAGCCCTGCACCAGATCTGTCATCCAGCATGAGCCACTGTGATAAATTTGAGTCTAAGGCTACATGCACACGAACGTTGTTTCTTAGTAGTGATATCGTAGTGATCTGCATTATCAGTGTGCAGTGTGTCTATTGTTTCACAGACCCCTGTCAGTCTCCGCTTCTCCTCAATACACAGGAGATACCTGCTCAGCCAATTACTGGTTGAGGTGGGTTACTAAGCGGACATTTCCTATGTGTTGAGAGGAAGCAAAAGCTAACGATCAGCAGGGGACTGTAAAGCATCACAACAGGAATATCAGGGATTCGGTAAGGTGTGTATTAACTTATTGTTATAATTTTTCATCCTGGGGTGCCTTTTAAAAAAACATAACCCCTTTCATGTCTCTAGTCTTGTCATGGTTGACCGATATTGTCCACTGCTTGTAGTATGTCATCATTTGTTTCCTTGTCATTAAGGTATTACTGCTCACCTATCAAGTCTTTTAAAGGGACACTACATTGTCAGGATAGATTGTATCTACTGTGCTGCTGAATGTTATCTATTGAGATCAAGGAGCAGCAAAGGCTGACTACTACTAATTAGTGTACTGAAAAAAAATGTATCTCCAGCATCATTATTATGTTTTAGAGTTCCTTTGGTGAGAATTTGTGTTTTAAGCTTATACGATACATTAAAATTACTTTGCTGACCCTTTTTCAAAAAATGGTATTTGAACCTATAATTTTTTCATCGTATAATTTGGATGATGTATCCCTGCATTAGTCTGATTACTACTAGTAAGGCCATTCCTCCCTCTGGGATGTTAAATTGACAACTGCCTCACTGATGGTAAGGGGTTGCATGGCCTTCCAACTTCAGCGTGTAACTATGACCTCAGCCTGCAGATTAAAGAGTCCACCGCTGTTTCTCTACTTTCAGACATTGTCCAATTTATTTCTGTTGTATTTTTTAGCTACTTTTTATCCTGTGTTCAAACAAAAATAACCATAGATTGAGAAAAAAAGTCAAGAATTTTAAATCAAATATTTTTATTTGTTCCTGTATACTAATATTTGCTCTTTGTACTTCAATATAGATATAAAAAGTACATTTCTAATTTTTTCAGCATCATGTACTCATGACTTGGTGACCTGATTCTATAGTGGGGTGCCTCATTGATTGTTGGCAACTAGTGATGGTAATAGTGGAAGGAGATGACCTACTCTCATTTTTGGATCTCATGGGAGCTTATGTATCAGCTAGTTAGCCCAAGAACACAACTTTTACTGACTTCAAAACTTCAATTATTGAAATCCTTTCAAACATCCACTCTCTTGCTGTATTCCAAGCCACTGATGTCATGGGCACAAGAAACTACACAGACAAAATGATCACTGTTTTTTGTTTCCTTGATTGCATGGACTGAAGGCATGATGTTACTATGCTGCTGAGACGCTAGATGTTCATTAGATCATACAAACCGCATTATAGCTCAATGTGTTTTTATCATTTTCAGTAACTTCCTTCCTCTTATTAGGAGAAGGAAACACAAAACAGACACTCCCAATAACAAAACATAATAAACCTGATGAAACATTTAAGTTAGTGGTTCTGATATGCATCAAGATCAAGAAGCGTAGTCAACTGGTATCTATAAAATAATCAATCCTTTATAATAAAATCCCTGTGTGCGTGCACGTCCGTGCGTGTGCGCTGATTAGTAAAGTGTGCATGTGTGGCGAGCCAGCTAATCAACACACGGCGCTCCACACGCACCTCCCACACCTGTGCGCCGGCCCGCTTATGTGCCCAGCCTCGCCGTGCCTCCCCCTCCGGCTTCCTCTGCAGCCGACTCACACCCCGGGATCCGGGCCCTGCAACCGCCGCCTTCCACAGTGTATCCTTCACCTAACACCCTTACATGATACACTGGGCAGAGAGTGACCCGGTACCTGCTTCAGCATCGCATCCTGGAGTTCATAGAACTCCCAAAGAGCCTAGGAGGACAAAGCTGGGAGCACTGGGGACCTCTGATTCTGGACCCCGGGTATCTGACAGCACAGGGGGCACATGTTAGTCCCCGCAGCAGCCGCATCCTCCTCGCTCCTATTTCACCCTAACCCCACCCACCAAAGTCATGAAATGGCCGCACAGTAGCAAGTGAGGGAAGCTATCACAGGTAGGGAGCATTACACATGTATACAATGATGGGGGTTGGAGTTTAATATGATGGAGGTTGGAGTGTAATATGTATACAATGATGGGGTTTGGAGGGTAATACGTATTACACTCCAACCTCCATCATATTACACTCCAACCCCCATCATTACACTACAGCCCTCATTTGAGTGTAATGTGTGTGTAATGATGGGGATTGGAGTGCAATATGTGTGTAATGATGGGGGTTTGAGTGTATAATGATGGGGATTGGAGTGTAATATGTGTATAATGATGGCGGGGTGTGAGGTGGCTGCAGAGGAAGCTGGAGGGGAGGCACAGCGGAGCTGGGCACAGCAGCGGGGCGGCGCGCAGGTCCGGGCAGCGTGTGAGCATGTGGAGCGCTGTGTGCTGATAGGTCCCACAGGGCTTTTATTATGTAGGATGATGGGGGCTGGAGTGTAATCCTACATAATAAAATCCCTGTTTGATATGTATACAATGATGGGGGTTGGAGTGTAATACGTGTGTAATGCTCCCTGCCTGTCTTAGCTTCCCTCACTTGCTATTGTGCGACTATTTCTTGACTTTGGTAGGTGGGGTTAGGGCAAAATAGGATCGAGGAGGATGTGGCCGCTGCGGGGACTAACATGTGCCCTCTGAGCCGACAGATGCCCGGGTCCAGAATAAGAGGTCCCCAGTGCTCCCAGCTTTGTCCTCCCAGGCTCTTTGGGAGTTCAATGAACTCCAGGACGCGAAGCTGCAGCAGGTACGGGGCGCAGGTGTGGGCGGTGCGTAAGGGTGTCCGGTGAAGGATACGCTGTGGCAGGCAGCGGTTGCAGGGCCTGGATCCCGGGGGTGTGAGTCGGCTGCGGAGGAAGCCGGAGGGGGAGAAGGTGGCACGGCGGAGCTGGGCACAGCGCGCATGCATACTTCACTAATCAGCACACACGCACGGACGCGCACGCACACAGGGATTTTATTATAGAGGATATATATCTACTATAATAAAAGCCCTGTGTGCATGCTCAGGGCTGTGTGTCCGTGCGTGTTTGCCGATAATTTAACTGCGCGTCGCGCCATCCAGTCAACACATGGCGCTCCACATGGCGCCCACACCAGCTCACCGCCCAATCACTGCCGCCCCACATGCAACTGCGCCGCCCAAACCAGTGCGCACGGTGCACCGACCAATCATCACACGGCGCTTGCAGGTTATGGTGTGCTCGTCATGTCGGAGCGCCGCCATTACTGTTCGTGCATCACACAGACTCACAGTCCCAGCACTCTCAGCCACAGACAGCAGCCGCTGCCAGCAGTCCCAGCCACCAGTCGCTGCCAGCAGTCTCAGCACCACCAGTCAGTGCAAGCCGTCTCAGCCATCAGTCAGTGCCACCAGCCACAGCTACCGTGCCAGCAGTCTCAGACAGCAGTTAGTGCCAGCCGTCTCAGCCATCAGTCAGTGCCACCAGCCACAGCCACCGTGCCAGCAGCCTCAGACAGCAGTTAGTGCCAGCCGTCTCAGCCATCAGTCAGTGCCACCAGTCTTAGCCACCAGTCAGTGCCAGCTGTCTCAGCCATCAATCAGTACCACCAGCCACAAGTCACAGTGCCAGCAGTCTCAGCCATCAGTCAGTGCCACTAGCCACAGCAACCAGTCACAGTGTCAGCAGTCTCAGCCACCAGTCAGTGCCAGCCGTCTCAGCCACCAGTCAGTGCCACCAACCACCAGTCACAGTGTCAGCAGTCTTAGCCACCAGTCGCTGCCAGCAGTCTCTGCACCACCAGTCAGTGCCAGCCATCTCAGCCATCAGTCAGTGCCACAGCCACCAGTCACAGTGCCATCTCAGCCATAGCCAACAGTCTCGGGCCACCAGCCACAGCCACCAGTCTTAGCCACGAGTCAGTGCCAGTGCCATTTAATATAGACTGTTCCTACTAATGTTTATGCACTAATGTTCTAGCGCCCGTTATTGTAACGGGCTTAACGCAAAAAATGCGTATTGGATGCGGACAAAAAAATATGTTCATGGGCTCTAAGGCTAAAATGGTCTTGGTCTTCAAGAGAATAATTTTGCTTTCAATTAATATACTCTTTTTTTTTTATTCAGTTTTTTGTTATTTGTGTTTCAGGGGTTTCATTATTTTTTATTTAAAGGGTCACTAATGTACATAGTAACAATGTTTGTAAGGCGGAAAAATGCCTATTACCCTGCAAAGTTCATCCAGAAAAGAAAAACCCTGTGAGGTAGAAGCCAATTTTCCTCATTTTAGGGGAAAGAAATTCCTTCCTGCCTCCAATCAGGTAATCAAAATAACTCCCTGGATCAACGACCCTTCTCCAGAATTCTAGTAAGTATACTATAAGATTATTGCACTCCAGAAATACTTCCAGGCCCCTCTTGACTTCTTATAGTGAGTTCACCATCACGACTGCCTCTGACAGAGAGTTCCATAGTCTTATTGCTCTTACACTAAAGAAACCCTTTCAATGTTGATGGAAAAACCTTCTTTCCTCTAGAAGTAGAAGATGTCCCCTTGTTGCAGTCTTGGGTATAAATAGATCATAGGAGAGATCTCTGTACTGGCCTTTGATATATTAATACATAGTTAAGACTTTACTCAGTACAGTTTTTTTCTAAACTAAGTAAACATATTTTTGATAATCTTTCTGTGTAATTGAGTTGCCCCCTTCTGAACCCTTCCAAACTCTGCTATGTATTTCTTGTTCACAGGAGCCCAGAATTGTACACAATACTCCATGTGTGGTCTGACTAATGATTTGTAAAGTGGCAGGAATATGTTCATTTATCAGAATTAAATCTCATCTGCCACTTCTCATTCCAAGCCCCCAATCTATCCAGATCCATCTGTAGCAGTATAAATAATAATATGGCGCCAATGTGTTCTGCAGCTTTTTACAATGAGAGGGTTCTTGTATAAACATTACATAGCAACAAACAAGTTAACAATTAAAACAAGTGGATTGAGGGCCCTGTTCACAAGACCTCACATTCTATGAGGAGATAGGGGTGACACAAATGGTAAAACGTGCTTGTTTTGTACAGTGGTCCGCCGTCTTAACAAAATAGGGAAGTACATATAAAGCTGCATGAGCCAGTAACCAGACCATATCTGCAGTGCTTCTGAGTGTATGGGGTGTAGTGGATGATGGATTAGGCTATGAAGAATAAAATTAAAGGGAGAGGGGATGACTGGAGAAGAGCTACAGTAGATTAGGGGATGTGATAGGTCACAGTTGGGGTTGGGGGTGACTGGAGAAGAGTTACATTAAGGGATGTGATAGGTCACCCTAAAAAGATCTGCTTTTAGGGAGCACCTTAAAATGTGGATGTAGAGAATTAACCTAATTCCTTTTGGTAAGGCATTCCAGAGAACTGGTGAAGCTCAAGAGAAATTTCAGAGATGGGAATGAAAGGTTCGGATTATGATGGATGTTAGTTTAGATAATTTGCAGAGCATAGAGCATAGGAGGGTGATGAGTGATAGATATAGGTGCAGCATTCTGGAGAGCTTTGTGGGTAAGAGTGAGAATTTTGAATTGAATGCTTTACTGTAAGGGCAACTAGTGCAATGACTGGCAAAGGGAGGAGGCATCAGATTAGCTGTTAAACAGATTGATAAGCCTGTCTGCTGCATTCAGGATAGATTGGAGAGGAGAGAGTTTAGTTAGGGGGAGACCAATTAACAGTAAGTTACAGTAATCAAGATGAAGATGGATCAGGGCAACAATTAGAGTTTTTGTTGTTCCCAGGCAAAAAATGGCAAATGGCAAAATGGCATGAGCAGGCGAGAGATTGATCTTTCCTTCATCATCTATATTCAGTGTCGAACATGACACTAAGACAGTAGGTGTGCGACTTAGACGTTATGGAGAGGAAACTATCAGGTTTAGGTAGTTTAGTAGATAAAGACATTTTTTAAATATTCATTTTCAGGTCGAGAGAGGACATGATATTAGAGATAGCGGTCAGGCAGTCATGGTTGTTTTCTAGTACAGCAGGGGTGATGTCACGGGATGAAGTGTATATGTAATTGGGGATCAGCATAGAGATGGCACTAAAAACTAAATCTACTGGTAGTCTGTCCAATAAGGACTGTGTACAGGGAGTGCAGAATTATTAGGCAAGTTGTATTTTTGAGGATTAATTTTATTATTGAACAACAACCATGTTCTCAATGAACCCAAAAAACTCATTAATATCAAAGCTGAATATTTTTGGAAGTAGTTTTTAGTTTGTTTTTAGTTTTAGCTATTTTAGGGGGATATCTGTGTGTGCAGGTGACTATTACTGTGCATAATTATTAGGCAATTTAACAAAAAACAAATATATACCCATTTCAATTATTTATTTTTACCAGTGAAACCAATATAACATCTCAACATTCACAAATATACATTTCTGACATTCAAAAACAAAACAAAAACAAATCAGTGACCAATATAGCCACCTTTCTTTGCAAGGACACTCAAAAGCCTGCCATCCATGGATTCTGTCAGTGTTTTGATCTGTTCACCATCAACATTGCGTGCAGCAGCAACCACAGCCTCCCAGACACTGTTCAGAGAGGTGTACTGTTTTCCCTCCTTGTAAATCTCACATTTGATGATGGACCACAGGTTCTCAATGGGGTTCAGATCAGGTGAACAAGGAGGCCATGTCATTAGATTTTCTTCTTTTATACCCTTTCTTGCCAGCCACGCTGTGGAGTACTTGGACGCGTGTGGTGGAGCATTGTCCTGCATGAAAATCATGTTTTTCTTGAAGGATGCAGACTTCTTCCTGTACCACTGCTTGAAGAAGGTGTCTTCCAGAAACTGGCAGTAGGACTGGGAGTTGAGCTTGACTCCATCCTCAACCCGAAAAGGCCCCACAAGCTCATCTTTGATGATACCAGCCCAAACCAGTACTCCACCTCCACCTTGCTGGCGTCTGAGTCGGACTGGAGCTCTCTGCGCTTTACCAATCCAGCCACGGGCCCATCCATCTGGCCCATCAAGACTCACTCTCATTTCATCAGTCCATAAAACCTTAGAAAAATCAGTCTTGAGATATTTCTTGGCCCAGTCTTGACGTTTCAGCTTGTGTATCTTGTTCAGTGGTGGTCGTCTTTCAGCCTTTCTTACCTTGGCCATGTCTCTGAGTATTGCACACCTTGTGCTTTTGGGCACTCCAGTGATGTTGCAGCTCTGAAATATGGCCAAACTTGTGGCAAGTGACATCTTGGCAGCTGCACGCTTGACTTTTCTCAGTTCATGGGCAGTTATTTTGCGCCTTGGTTTTTCCACACGCTTCTTGCGACCCTGTTGACTATTTTGAATGAAACGCTTGATTGTTCGATGATCACGCTTCAGAAGCTTTGCAATTTTAAGAGTGCTGCATCCCTCTGCAAGATATCTCACTATTTTTGACTTTTCTGAGCCTGTCAAGTCCTTCTTTTGACCCATTTTGCCAAAGGAAAGGAAGTTGCCTAATAATTATGCACACCTAATATAGGGTGTTGATGTCATTAGACCACACCCCTTCTCATTACAGAGATGCACATCACCTAATATGCTTAATTGGTAGTAGGCTTTCGAGCCTATACAGCTTGGAGTAAGACAACATGCATAAAGAGGATGATGTGGTCAAAATACTCATTTGCCTAATAATTCTGCACGCAGTGTAGAGAGAAAAGAGGAGAGAACCTAGGGCTGAACCCTGAGGAACCCTAACAGCAAAAGGAAGAGGCGAAGATGTAGAGCCAGCAAACACACTGAAAGAGTGGCTAGAGATATAGGAAGAAAACCAGGAGAGAGCAGGGCTGTCCTCTTTTGTGTTAATTACATTACACAGTTTAGAATCATTAACAAAAGTTGTTATTTTACTGTGCAACCTTTCTACAAGATCATTCATAAATATAATGAGGAGAATAGGGCCCAATACTGACCCCTGTGGTACCCCACTAGTGACCATTAGTGACCCCCACAACCGATGAACTATTTTCTGGATAGGTAAACAATATCTGATTTGTGGCTGTCCAACACCCAGGATCCCTGCCGATCGGCTGTATAGGAAGGCACTGGCGCTCACAGCAGCGCCACAGCCTTCTCACAGCTTTCCCTAGGGCAGTGACAACATGTTCATCGGTCACATGGCCTAGGCGCAGATCAGCCCTATAGAAGTGAACGGGGCTGAGTGTGATACCAAGCACAGCCGCTATACAATATACAGAGCTGTGCTTGGTAAGCACAGAGAAGGCTGCAGTACTCACATGAGCAACAGTGCCTTCTCAAAAGCTGATCAGCAGAACTCCCAGGTGTCGTACTTCCATCAGTCAGATACTTATGACCTATCCAGAGGTTAGGTCATCAGTATAAAAGTATTGGAAAACCCTTTTAATAACCACTTCTATCACTGAGCTAGTTACCTACCCACATACACACATTTTTTCCCAGTATAAGCATTCTCATTCCATATACAGTACTAACCTTTTATGGGGCACAGTATCAAATGCTTTGGAGAAGTCAAGATATATGACATCCAAGGACTCAGATCCAGTTTAGAATTGACTTCCTCATAGAAACTGATTTAGATTAGTTTGACAAGACCAACCCCTTATAAACCCGTGCTATAGCTTCTGGCTAATTTTTGATCCCTTTCTGAACATAGGCACCACATTTGCTAAGTGCCAGTCCTGTGAGAAATACCCTGTCATTATAGAGTCTTGAACTGGCATCTGTCAGCAGATTTGTACCAATCAAACTGGCTAACCTGTTACATATGCGCTTGTCAGCTGAAGGCATCTGTGTTTGTCCCATGTTCATATGTGCCTGCGTTGCTGAAAAACATTGTTTTAATATGTGCAAATGAGCTTCTAGGAGCAACAGGGGCGTTGCCATTACATCTAGAGCAGGGGTGGCCAACCTAACAGACACAAAGAGCCAAAAAACAACAACGTATGACTGCCAGGAGCCACAAGCTATACATTTACACATGTGTCACCCTATTTTTCACCCTACAAGATGCACCTAGGTTTTAACAAAGAGAAATAAGAGAAAAAAATATTATTTTCATCAGACCTCAGGTTAGACTCCTAAATCAGATCCCCAATCCTCATCTGACCTAAAATAAGATCCCCAAACCTCATCAGACTTCCAAATCAGACCCCCAGTGTCAGACCCTCATTACTCAGATCTCCCCCCCAATGCTCAGATCTGACCCCCCATGCTCAGACCTGACCAACCCATGCTCAAACAAGACCCCCCATGCTCAGATCTGCCCCCATGCTCAAATCTGAATCCCCATGCTCAGATCAGACCCCCGTGGCTCATATCAGGACCCCCCCATGCTCAGATCAGACCCCCAGAAGTTCGAGTTTGGGATCGGGGTTGTGTAGATTGTATTATTTTCCCTTATAACATTGTTATAAGGGAAAATAATAGCATTCTTAATACAGAATGCTTAGTAAAATAGGGATGGAGGGGCTAAAAATAAATAAAAATAATTTAACTCACCTTAATCCACTTGTTCGCGCAGCCTGGCTTCTCTTCTGTCTTCTTCTTTGAGGAATAGGACCTTTGATGACGTCACTGCGCTCATCACATGATCTTTTTTACCATGGTGATGGATCATGTGACGGACCATGTGATGAGCGTAGTGACGTCACCACAGGTCTTTTTCCTGTGCACAGCACAGATGAAGACAGAAGAGAAGCTGGGCTGCGCGAACAAGTGGATTAAGGTGAGTTAAATTATTATTATTATTTTTTTAACCCGTCCAGCCCTATTGTACTATGCATTCTGTATTCAGAATGCTATTATTTTCCCTTTATAACCATGTTATAAGGGTAAATAATAATGATCGGGTCTCCATCCCGATCGTCTCATAGCTTGTGGATGCTTGCGATTTTCACGCAGCCCCATTCACTTCTATGGGGCCTGCGTTGCCTGGAAAAGGCACAAAGAGGAGCATGCTGCGATTTTCGCGCAACGCACAAGTGATGCATGAAAATCACTGCTCATGTACACAGCCCCATAGAAATGAATGGGTCCGGATTCAGTGCGGGTGCAATGCGTTCACCTTCATCTCGCCCGTGTGAAACGGGGCCTTACTGATCATTATCAAAAATCACCCAATTTTTACCCTTAAGAAGCAATTAACAATGAGGCTGGGCAGGACAAGGAAAGGAAAATTGACTCACCCTCACCCTTGCCCTATCAAGCTATAGGCCCTGCCTAACAAAATGGAATGGCCGCCCCGATAGGGGCGATCTCGTGTCAGGAACCTGCTGATAGGCCCTATATGTCCCTGACAAGGGATAGATACCGCCACCCGAAAAGAGACCTAATATGACTACAGTCCAATATTAACGTTATAAGTCAATGCATGTATCAAAAAATAATAGTTACAACAAAAATAATCGCACATAACACATAAATGCTCCCAAATAAACCAGTGGCGTCCAGGTTTTGATCACCAGTGGGAAAAAAGGAGCACATACCATATGTCCCAGGAATGCAAACTTTGTCCCGACGCGTTTCTCTGAACCGTTCTCTGGGGTCAGTTCATCAGGGGACCACATATAACCGAAAAACTCCAAAAAACAAACGATACAGGAATGGAGGCAATAATATGTGTGCAAATCAGATTATATTCTTGTAGCAATACCCAAATTATAATGGTAAATCTCATGGCCATAAAGATAGACAATTCCCACGTATTTGGGACCAAGTATAATGCATCTGCATCACATACCAAATGTCCACAGTGCTGCTACTACTGAGACCCTTTTAAAAATCTACCACACACATTTAGATACTGATAATCAAAGTATGGCTTTTAATAAAATCAAAATAACAACAGGATAGGCCAATAAACATAATAATCGCTATGACAGAAAAGGGAGGATAGATTATACTTCCCTATATCCTAGATGAGATACCAAGCCTGGAGAGGGTATGATAAGGGATCAGTCTGGGTCAGCACACGATTATTGGTGGTGCAGTGGTGGCCATCTTGATGGAAATCTGGTCTCTGTCCATGTCAGCATGCAATCAGCATCGCTTAAATACCCACGCGCCAAAAACCGGAAGTCCAATGACCGGAAGTCTGTGGTGGACCGCATGGTGGAACGCAAATACAGGAAGTAAATCGGAGCTATTAGAGATAATACAGAAAAAAGGACAGAGAAACTATTGGGCATAAAAATAATTGTACAGATGAGCAACCACTATACCCTATTACTACAAGAAGATCACTTGACTATTATAAAATAGTATTTTTCCATATATCATTGCCACATCATATCAGCTTAGCGGACGGGGGATGGGGAGGTAAAATGAGAGGGAGGTTACTGTCCCTCATATTATAAGATGAATATTAGGTGCAAAATTAAAATTATAAATAGAACCATACCTCACCCATAGATACAAATAATAACAATGGACGGGCCAGTCCAAACACACAATCATTTAAAGAGGACCTTTCACCGATTCTTACCCTATGAACTAACTATACAGATATGTAGAGCGGCGCCCGGGGATCTCACTGCACTTACTATTATCCCCGGGCGCCGCTCCGTTCTCCTGCTATGCCCTCCGGTATCTCCGCTCACTAAGTTATAGTAGGCGGAGATACCAGTCCCTAAGTTATGGTAGGCGGAGTCTGCACTAGCGCTGGCCAATCGCAGCGCAGAGCTCACAGCCTGGGAGGTTATTTTCTCCCAGGCTGTGAGCTCTGCAATGCGATTGGCCAGCGCTAGGGCAGACTCCGCCTACCATAACTTAGGGAACGGAGATACCGGAGGGCATAGCAGGAGAGCGGCGCCCGGGGATAATAGTAAGTGCAGAGAGATCCCCGGGCGCCGCTCCACATGTATGTATACTTAGTTCATAGTTAAGAATCGGTGAAAGGTCCTCTTTAAATAAAACACGCAAAATCAATATATTCATTAAGACCACAAGACCCTTCTTTAATGGAATAGGATGAAAACTCCCGCATTCCAAAAAACTGTTAGGTGGAAGTATCTTTACGATGTAGGGATGTCTGAATCATATTATTTTTTTTCCATAGCCGAATATCTATAAAAGCAATATAATCTTTCTGTATCTCATGGGTAAAAAATAACCCAATTTTGTTCTGATTAAGTGCCTCGACAAATAACTGAAATCCTCGTTTCTCACCTGACCACAGTATCAAAATATTGTCGATATATCTTACCCACAATAAAATATGTTAGACCCAGTTGGCATATTGGTCAGAAAAAACTATTAAGTTGGGGGCACAAGGAATCCCCATAGCGGTGCTCTTGAGCTGGTGGTAGTACTTAGAGTCAAATACAAAATAGTTATGAGTCAAGATGAATTCTAGCAAACAAAGAACAAAACTATTATGGCCCTGATAGTGATTGCTTTTGGTATAAAAAAAAATACTTGGTAGCCCTCAGTCCCATTGAGTGTGGGATTGATGTGTAGAGGGCCTCAACATCAATCGAGGCCAGCCACACCTCAGCCTCAACCATTATACCCTCGAGCTTATTGAGCAGATCCATCGTATCATGTATGTACGAAGTAAGGGATAGGTCAGATTTCCAACTCCCGAGACAATTGGCCTCCCTTTTAGGGGATGTAACCCCTTATGGACTCTAGGAAGTCCATAAAAGGTAGCATAAAAATTCCTACTCATTCTGATCTATCCAATGATTGTCTCCCGCCTCCTTTAGTAGAATCGACAGTTGCAGTTGATACTGAGTGGTAGGATCCCGCACCAATATTTCATAACTTTTTGTATCCGAAAGGACTACTGTGACCTGCAGCAACTTCCCCCGCTGCCGGTCAGTACCAGATTTATGCACTAATGATAATACGATCCACTTTTGGATCCATCTGCAGACCCCAAGCCGCTCCTTGCAGTAGGTTTCAGCGCTACTCAAGTGTGACATCCCTGCTTTACCGTGCTGTCAGCAGCACAAGAAAAAACACAGCATAAGATCGTGAATGATAAGATAGGACGGCCGGAACAACATCTCGACATATAAAGATGGCCAATACATATAAACACATTTCTATGAATGCACAAACCATATAGATAGCAATCAGGTAACATACAATAATTACCTCTTTACCTCTGGTGTCAGTCAGGCAGACGTGGGCGTTTCTATCTGACATCACTAGTAGTGTCATACATACCAGCTCCCCGCCCACAAAAACCACTGGCTTGGGCGCCAAAATACTTTTTAAAAACGATGTTCTGACATTACTCAGTATATGCTTTTATTGTCCTGATGAAGAGGGCTGTGCGCCCTTGAAACGCGTTGACTAGAAAATAAAAAATCTACCTTCTTTTATACAAAATTACGCGGAACATTGCCTCCTGTCTTCAGCGCCGACAAAAAAGGTTCAAATCACTATTCTTTATCTCCAATACTTTATCTCTCTTGCCGCACCTGGGGCAGAGAAAAGGAACCTTGGCAGCTGTACAGGACCCCGCACGCTGGACGGGAGAATACCAGCATAAGCATCATACTGTTGTTGTGGCTTCACACAACAATAAATGGTAAGCGCTTCTTGTATATAGTGCCGTAAAACTGTCATACAGCCACACACGAGGCGCGGCCTCCTGTCTCCTTTCTCTTCTCTCTTTTATGTATCCAAAAGGAGTGATAAGCACATCTATTTGTACTGTTTACAGTTTAATATCACGATGTTCCCCCCGATGTCCCCCCCCCCTTATCTGATGATTTAATAATTAAATCCTTTTTCTCACTGAGATTTTTGAGACCTACCATCTCACTGGTAGAGTAATTTTTAGAATGATAGGGGGTATTAGCAGATTGATCCAAATGTTCCAGAGCTCTAATTACTGAGTTTAAAAATAGATTGATGTGATGATCTGACCATTTAGGTGGCATCTTTCTATTTTTATTCCTCAGAGTGGTAAATGGTCACTTGCCTCTCTCTCTCTATCATTTTCTTCCATCAACTGGGCAAGATCCTCTACACCCTGAAGATCCTCGAGTTCTATTCCCAATTCTAAACATTTTTTATAGTTTGTTTGTGTGAACATTTTATGCCAACGGATTTTTCTAATGAATAGATGTAAATCTTTAATCCAGTCAAAAACATTAAACCTAGTAGTAGGTACAAATGATAGTCCTTTAGATATCATTTTTAGTTCAGAGTCTGTTAGTGTAGTACCCGATAGGTTAAAAATCATCATATCTACATGATAAATGCCATTTGCTGACGTTAGACAACTCTTTTAAACATCTACGATCGGCGTTATTCCCTATAGCAGACAATAGCCCCAGATGTCTGCTGAGTGAAACAGCAGGTACCCAGTGGCCATAGCGCTCACTCCTGTCCTGAGCCGGCGCCATGGTTAAAGATATGACATCCACCGTATATGCACAGCGGATGTCATCAAAGCTATTTGCATAATTTATGGAACATAACATCCTGACCTATTCCCAAAGGAGAGAAAATTGACATTAGGACAGCATAGACTACCTTATTAGGGTTTCTCTTTGCCTTTCTCATTATCTGCATTGCATGATAAGATGAATGTCTTTTTTAAACCTTACTACCAATATGTTTATAATGTATCCATTTTACTACAGAAAAAGGTGAGTCATGTTCTCTTCAGATCACGACTCAACATTATTCCTATCACTCTTTCCCACATTTAAATTCCTATTCTAAAACAATGGATATTCATCATCTACCCACTGCCACCCAGAAAATATTCAGAGCAGAATGTAGTCACCTACTCCACCCACCATTATTGAATGATTTGCTGATAGCAGCCTAGTGCAAGGAATCAGTACAGACATGCATTCACTAGACGCTTTTATGTGAAATCATGACCTGATTTCTCCTCAAAGAGTAAGTACACTCTACAGATGTGTTCAAAAGTTTTAAAACTGACACAAATTTTGGTTTTCACAAAGTTTAAGCTTCAGTGTGTTTACATCTTTTTATCAGAGGTTTCTATGGCATATTGAAGTACAATTATAAGCATTTAAAAAAATATTTTTTTTTACCTTTATTAAAAAATACATCAAGGTTATGCAAAGGCTCAGTATTTCCAGTGTTGACCATTCTTTTTCAGGACTTCTGGCAGGCTGGATATCAGCTTCTGGGCCAAATCCTGACTGATGGCAACTCATTGTAGCCTAATCAGTGCTTGGAGTTTATAACAATTTCTGTGTTTTCATTTGTCCATCTACTTAAGGATTGACCACAGTTTCTCAATGGGATTAAGAACTGGCGAGTTTCCTGGCCATGGACCCAAAATTTCAATGATTTTTTCACAGCCATTTAGATATCACTTTGACCTTGTGACATGGTGCTCCATCTGGCTGGAAAAAGAATTGTTCATCACCAAATTGCTCCTGGATCGTAGGGAGAAGTTGCTCTTGGAGGTTTTCTTGATTCCATACTATTCTTTTTTTCACGGCAGTAATTTTAGGCAAAATTGTGAGTGAGTTCACTTCCTTGGATGAAGCGCAACCCCATAACCCCTGAGAATAGTCTCAGGATGCTTAACTGTTTGCTTGACACAGGACTAAAAGATGAGCGAACTTATAGAAACTCATTTCATGTCAGATTTCCCAAATTTTTCAAAAAATTCAATCGGTTCTACATGAATCAAAAATGCTCCAGTTGGCCTGAAAATTGGTATATGACACTCTCTGGGGTCTCCTGGTACTCTCCCCTCTCTCTCCCTCCACATTTTAAGCTTTTTAACAAAATGATGGAAATTGCAAATAGTATCATAATGACACTGACATATATAGCTATGGGTAAATGCTTGGCAGATGGTGTTAGCAAACAGCTGTTTAAAAACACACTACATCGTCGCATGCGCTATGTTTTTTCACATTAGAAAACTTCCAAAAATCGTTCCTTATTGGTGGAGAGTTTATTAGGCTGAAAAAAAAAAACATCCATCCAGTTCAGCCTGTAATCCTGCAAGTTTTTTTTTTTTTTTATATTAACAATATACAGGTGAAACTTGAAAAATTATAATATCGTGCAAAAGTCCATTTATTTCAGTAATGCAAATTAAAATGAATTTCTCAGAAGTCCATGGGGTCAGGGAATACGGTATGCGCCAGGAAAAGGCAAGAGTCCAGGTAGGCCAGCCTGGGTGCTGAGGCAGTATGCCTCCGTTTGCTGATCTGCCTTAGCCTGGCATGGCACATAAAAGAATTGTTCCATCATGTTGATGATACTGAAGTGGCTGCTGCTGTGGCGTTGGCTGCTTGTGGTCGTGGAGACAGCAGGAGGTGGGGGACAAAGAGGGGCCTTCCAGTCAGACACGCATAAGGCAAGTGCCTGCTTGCCGAAAGCTGGTAACATTCTGTGCACCTGGTAGCCTGTGTCACATGGCCTGTTATAGGTGGGCTCGCAGCCTCCTCCTACCCTCCCATTGTATTAGTGATCTTACTATGGAGGTATGTGGGAGTTTGGCTGTGTGTCAGACCTCAGCACCTATCGGACTGTGTTCACACACTGTTGGTAGGTTTGCGGTAGGACCCATGCCACACTGAGATACCTTGACAGGGTGCCTTGGACTCCGATATGTTCCTGACTAGAATATATTGGCCAAAGTCTCAGTTTTTAACATTAGCGTGAGGGTTTGTCCAGTATTGTCAGTAGCAGAATATTGTGGTGCACCTTTTGCAGTGATTTATGTTCCTTCAGGTGTCCACTGTGGCGTGCACTTTGCCACACTGTGAGAATTGCAATTTTACTAAATTGTTTTATTTTTGAAAAAATGGACAGCTGGGCAGAAGTCTGAATATCATATGGTAGAAAAAATATTTTGTGAATGCGCCACAATTACCATAACTAAGTGGTACGGCAGCAACTGCACCGCCAGCACCTTGGCCAGGTGGTAGTTCATTAATTGCTGGTCTTGAATAGTTTTCTCGTGGCCACATATTCTGATATGGATGGGAGCAGGGGACAAGAAGGAGGAAGTGTCTCAGCAGAAGAAGAAGCAGCTGATGATGATGACAAGAACACTGTACTGCTTGCGGATGCGGCCTAGCTGCCACAGAGAAGAGCAGGAGAAGGACAGACTTGTTCCGATTCAGAATGCTGGCCAGTTCTATTTTCACATAGGATCCAGTGATGCTCCTCTCATGTGCTGCTATAAAGCCACCGTTTTTTTTCCCACTCCCCCCACGCCCACCACTGTGGCTACCTGTTTATGTTGAACACCCATGACTTATTTCAGTCTTGCAGATCTTGTGGTTTTGTGTGCCAGCCTTGAGGAGAAAAAACACCATATGAGAGTTGCTAGCAGAGAGCTAGAGGTAGCCTAGCTTTGCCTAGGCTGGCACGTTTTGAGCCTGCCCACAGTAACCATGGCATTACCAGTTCCAGATCTGACCACAATAGTGCCCTTCCGGTTTTGGGAAAGTTTTGGCCATACATTGCCTCCTCTCTTTATTACTGCCACGGCCACCATCCTCCTCCTTTGATGTCACAACCCCTCAGCACCCTGATACGGCTCTCAGGTCATCATCATAGTCCTCACCCTTTCCTGCCAGTTTTATCAGACTGTGATATATCATTGTGGAATTCTTGGTCCCTTCCGATCACCTGCTCTGTATTTTCCTTGTGTGCCACTGTTTATATCACTGCTCCCACCACTACCTCATGGCTACAAGTGCTGCTGCTGCTACTACTACTACTGGGCAGATGGCTGATGCTGCTACTAACTTACTGACCCTTGAATGATGAAGCCTGTCTTCCATTTTCCAGACACTTTATTATGAGTCCTATAAATGAAAAGTCATGGGTTTGTTACGCAGATTATTAAACGGTACTAGCAAAATTGCAAGTGTTTTTTTCCCCCCTGTAATTAACAGAGTAGTAATTAAATGTCCTTCCCCTTCTACAAACACACTGCACGCTTGTAATGACAATTTACTTTGGTAATAATGCAGTTGTCAAGAAAGGATAGGGAACACTGCAGCCATAACTCCACCTGCACCGCTGCCCCTACCTACTTGCACGATCCATCCCAAGTGACGGCCCACAACTGTAAGACAATCTTTTGTTAGCAAAGTGCACCAACCTAAACCAAAATGAGAAAAGAGTAGTAAGACAGAAAGAGGTGAAAACCAGATGGGCAAAACCAGGTCTGGATCAGGATCCAAAATCATATACAAATAAACAGCAAAGTGAAACCAGAAGATAATGTCAGAGACAAAGTCAGCAGGTGAAGGCGAGGTCACAACAAGCAAAGTCAAATACCAGGAGGTTACCTCTGAAGCAAAATCAATAATCAGATACAATATAAAAGAAACAGGCAAAGGTCAATGACCAGAGCAGCAAACACACAACTAGCTAGTGAGGCTTAGAAAACCAATCGCATGAACTTGTGGACAGCAGCTGTCTGTTTAAATAGCCTTCCTCAGGAAGCATGTGACGACGGTACAGAGCCTGATTGGTCCAGCATCCGGGCTCCCTGATAAGTCAAGCAGCTCCACTGTCAGCAGGGTGGGTTACCGTAGTCTGTGACGCTGCCATGTGGCAGACAGATTCGCCGCAGGAGCACAGACAGAGTAGTGCGTGACAGCAATTTATGCATGAAATGTTTTTGAACTACACGGTATATTGCAGTAATAGAATGCATTCACTAAAATAGGATTAACTAATTTTTTTGCAGTAAATGTGTTTGAACTACATGGTCTCTTGCAGTAATATGTTCACTAACACAGGTATAACAGTGAAATATTTGCAGTAACTGTCACTGTGTGTAACAGATTTAGTGGAACCACTGTGCCTAAAATTGGAAAACACCACACGGGTGGAATCTGGGAAGAAGACAGCTGACCTACTCAGCAGAATAAACAGACTGAATAGACACTTTAGCAGAGAAAGACTCAGGACAAAACAGACAGAGGAACATGTACAGACACACAGAGACGTAGGCTTGCAGATGGTTTAAACTTGGATAATAACAGCAGGAACCCAAGCATACAGGGACATAGACTTGGATAACTTAAGAAACCCAGACATATCGCACACCAGTCCAAACAGTAACAGCAGCAGGGACCAGTGCATACATGGCATAAATGTCAGGAACCCAAACACACTAGATAACAGAAAGCAGAGAAGGTGATGACTAGAGGAACACAGACACACTAGGCGGGACAGTCAGATAAAAGACTTAGGAAGAGGCTTGAGACTACAGAAGCAAATAATGTTGCACAGAAGCAGACAGTGTTGCACAGCCAGGGTCTGGCCACACACTTCAAACAGAACTTTCTCCAAACAAACAGAGCTAAAGAACTAAATAGCAGAACTAACTAGCACATGGACAACAGGTGCAGATTCAGACACAGACTGGTGAATTAACCACTAAAGAACCAGATTGGAGAGGGCACATGTCACAATAGAGCTATTCACACCCACACGTAATTTACTGCCAGTAGGCACAGAACAGAGGCAGATGTGCAATGCCACACCAACACATGTCCAAAGATACACAAATATTTGGCAAACAGCCAACATGGAAATAATGGTGCACAGTGACCAGACATGTAGCACAGTTGTAGTAATGCGTTCACTGCCACAATTTTTGCGGTAAATTGCCTTTGAACTACACAGTCTGTTGCAATATACCCTAACACGGGTATAACTGCAGTTTTTATATTAAATGTCTCTGAACTACATAGTCTGTTGCATTAATGCGTCCACTAACATGAGTATATGAAAGCAATTTTGCCAGTAAAATGTCTTTGAACTACACTGTCTCTTTCAACAATGCATTTACTAACAAGCGTATAAGAATGCAATTTTGGCAGTAAAATGTCTTTGAATAGCACAGCCTGTTGCAGTATTGCATTCATTAACACAGTTGTAACAATGCAATTTTTGCACTAAATGTCTACTATATGTGAACTATATGGTCTGTTGCAATAATGCATTCACTAACGCATATAAAAATGCAATTTTTGCATAAAATTTCTTGAACTACACGGACTGTTGCAGTAACTGATTCACCAACATGTGTATAAGAATGTAATTTAGCAGTAAATGTCTTTGAACTACATAGTATCTTGCAGGAATAAAACACTTTATTTGCAGTCAAAATAAAAGGTTATTGTCCTATAATACTTTTGCTTTAAACTACCCATTATCTTGTAATAACATGCAACACATTTAATAACACGGGTATAAAGCACGGAAAAGATTTTTAGAAGAAAAATATTGTGCACTTGCTTAGTGTTTGCTGCAAAATGCTATCGGGTGCTGGCATTAAGCCTATGAACTGTAGAAACTTGAAGTTTTTTTTTTAACTTGGCTGTCTTCATATACAGAAAAAAATTAGTTTATTTTTCTTGGAGATTTTGTAATGGGCAAAACTAGCTGCCAGCAGTTTTATTAAAGACAAAATTCTGAATGACAAGACCCTCACTCTCTCTCTATATGTGCTTTCTCTAATCAAAGTCCCTAAAATATACCCAGTTACAGCTCCTTATTCTCTCTCTTTACTATTCTCTATACATTAGTGTCTTGTGTCTGCAATTTTTTTGGCAGACAATGCCACAACATGTCCTATCACCTCCACACCAGAGATCAGAATGTCATCTGGCTCATTCTCTGCCTGCATACTCTCCCTGATTGGCTCAGAGGCTGACAAGCAAGCAATCAAGGCAAGCCCTCCCCCTGAAAACCCCCCCCCCCCCACACATACTCCCAGGTTCATGTGAAACTACACCTTCTTCCTACCTCATGGTTTTCCCCACCAATATTCACAGTAAAATGGCTCTGGGTGCTTCTTTTGTACGCAATTCATACAAAATAATTCTCCAAAAGCTCAGATTCATTTGGGAACACATTTTTAATGAAATGCATAATGAATCTGATTAGCTTAGAATCAAATCTCTCATCTGTACACAGGATTCATGGTAGCGCTCACCTTTTCTTCTCCGGACATTTTTCTAGTCTAGCCTTCTAGTCTGAAGGAAATTTACTTCACCCCAATGCACTGGAGTCCAATCCCTGTATTTCCTTCAGAATCGCATTCTGTCCTTGGAGTGAAGTGGCTTCTTTGCTGCCTTTCTTGACACCAGGCCATCCTCCAAAAGCCTTCACATTACTGTGCATGCAGATGCACTTACACCTGCCTGTTGCTATTCCTGAACATGTTCTGCACTGGTGGTGACCCAATCCCATAGCTGAATCCTCTTTAGGAGATGATAGGAGACAGTCCTGGCACTTGCAGGATTATCTGTGGGATTATCTGGCTCCTTGAAGTTCTTGATGATCTAATAAATGATTAATTTAGATGCAAAGCAATGATAACTGGGGAGGGGGGCAAAGCCTGACCTCTGTCTGCGATGGATGCCTGAGCCTGCAGCTCCATAGAAGCACTGAAAAGCCACCATTATCAGCACTGCACTTCTTATACCATGGGCGGAACAGGTAGCGACAAAGGGGGAGATTTATCAAACTGGTGTAAAGTAGAACTGGTTTAGTTACTCATAGCAACCAATCAGATTCCACCTTTCATTTTTCACAGCTCCTTTGAAAAATAAAAGGTGGAATCTGATTGGTTGCTATGGGCAATTAAGCCAGTTCTACTTTACACCAGTTTGATAAATCTCTCCCAAAATCTCACAAGAACCAAACAAACTTTTAGAAATACTCTGCCTATCCCGGCAGACTCTTCAAGATGGTGACCCCAATAGTAGAAGGAGGAAATAAAAGAGAGGGTGCTGCAAGCTGTTTCAGAGTAAACCTGTTACACTTGAAGAAATCAGCTCGATTGTTAATAGTTTTTCCCTTAAGAAAAGTCCAGGTTCTAATGGCCTACCTCTGCAATATTACAAGATCCTTTCAGATGTCCTTCTGCCCCAGGTAACACAAATGTGTAATTCTCTGTTAATGGGAGCTCAATTTCTGAGACCGACACAAGAATCATATACAACCTTGATTCCAAAGGAAGGGAAATACCTTCAGGTCTGTGGTACCTAAAAGGCCAATTTCTTTACTGAACCTAGACTTGAAGATATGGACCAACCCATTAGCATATCGACTTTGTACCTTTATAGTGTTGTTAGCTCAAAGTGGACAGGCAGAGTTTGTTTATGGTCAGGAAGGCAAAGACAATTCTTATAGATTGCTACATGCCATTCGTGTACAGTAGCTCATAGGAATAGGTTGTTACTAGCTCTTCTCGGTATAGATGCTGAGAAGGCCTTGGATCTTGTAGATTGGGCCTTCATGAATGCCTCATTTTTAAAATTTTCCTGCTAACTTTGTAAATGCTATATTCACGCTATATGATCAACCACTTGCTAGGCACCCTTTCCCCAGTTTTAAAAGTGACAAATGGCAACAGACAGGGATACCCATTTTCTCTTACCCTGTTTATTTTAGTCTCTGAGACACTTTTACAGTCTATCAGACAAGAACAGGACATTAGAGGTTTCTAGGTGGATACTTTTGAGATCAAATCCATGATGTTTGCTGATGATCTACCGTACTTGTTGAGGAGCTTGAAAAGATTTGGAAGGATATCTAGTTTCAAAATGAATTCCAGCAAATCCGAAGAGTTAAACATTACCCTGCAACAATCTGAAGAATGACACATACGACGCATTACTCAATTTGTTTGGGCTAGTAAACCCCCTTAAATACATTTTTTTACCATTATCAACTGAACTACTTCCTTCCACTTAAGTCATGATTTTCCCTTAAATTCCTGGATAAAATAGAAGAATGTATTAAAAACCTATTTACTGTATTACCTTCAATCTTCTTTAAAACCTATGTATTTATGTACTTGGGAGAAGGAACTGGGAACTCCCCTGACACCTTTTGAAATAGAATTCATCCTCAGATACTTCAATAAGTTCTCAACCTGTGTATGACTGCAAAAAAGTCATTAGAAACTCTTAAGCCACCGGTACAAAACACCAGAATTTTAATACACTTACAGTCTTTCAGCCACCAACACATATCGGATGTGGTTTACTGAAGTAGGTACCTATCACCATACTTGGTGGATGTGTCCACTAATATCCCTCTTTTAGTCACAAGTAGAACACTTCAGACTTTTAGCAGTCAACTAAATTTGTAGATGCGAAAAGATGACGAGCTGGACCAACAGATTGTATGGTACATTTATCAAAATATGGTCAAAATGGAAAGTATATCAAACAAAAACGGAAACGGATCACGGAACAACGGAACACCATTTTGCGGAACGGAACACAACAACGGTTGTGTGCATGAGGCCTAACTTAAATCTAAAGAGGATAAACAGTTACAAGAATAGGTGCACTACTGTGGTGGATGCAAACAGTAACATCTGACTAAACCCTCACACTGATGTTAAAAATGAGACTTTAGCCAGCATATCCTTGTAATAAGGACATAGCTGAGCCTGCGCACCACGCCAAGATTTTTCAAGTGGCACGGGACCTAACGCTAAACCTACCTGTACCATATGGGTAGTACCAGGAGCCAGTGGGCAAATTACAGCAGCGTACGGTCTGACTCACAGCAAACAGCTCCCAGTTCCCTCCAGTGTGACTAACCACACATACAATGGGAGGAGGCTTAGATTTCCACCCATGGCTGGCTGATATGTTGTAGGCCTCACAGGTGCACCTAAATGCTGCCTATGGATGGTAATCAAGGCGCATTTAGATTGGAGTTTATACACCTCCGCATATAAATATACAATTTAAATGACAAAAATACGTAGTCTCAAAAGGCAGGAAATGCTCAACCCCAAATGCAGTTGTGCATTTATGATCGGGGGAGCCGATACTGTGCTTGTGGTCTATTGCTAAGGGCCAACGCCAGCAAAAAATGCATACAGTGGTGGATGCCCGCAGCAGACCACAAGTGCCACAGAGATATCCTACACCAGATGGTAAAATATGTGGATGTGGCATGATATATAGAATAAATAGTTACAAGAATAGGTGCACTACTGTGGTGGATGCACCTAAATCGTAAATCTAAAGAGGGAAGCATCCATTAGTTCCACTGGAGTAAGGCTAATTTTTAGTCATGGATCAGCAAAAATGCTTTCGTCACAATAATACAACCGCCTTTTCCGATATGAATGGATCCGGTTGTATTATCTTTTAAATAGCCATGACAGATCTGTCATGAAAACCATTAAAAGTCAATGAGGGACGGATCTGTTTTCTATTGTGTCAGAGAAAACTGAGCCGTCCACATTGACTTACATTGTGAGTCGTGACGAATCCTGCTTGCTCCGCACCACATCGCGGACAGAAAAATGCTGCTTGCAGCTTTATTCTGTCTGCGATAGGGACGCATCTAAATGGAACGGAATGCACCCTCACCTACTGTTTTCTCCCCTTCCCTTATAGATTGTAAGCTCTCGCAGGCAGGGTCCTCTACCCCTTTGCACCAGTCTGTTATTAGATTCTTGTTTACTGTGTTTTTTATTTTTGTGTAACCCCAGCTGGATGTACAGCGCCATGGAATTAATGGCGCTTTAAAATAAATAATAATTCTGTTTCGTTCAGTTCAGTTTTGTCCCCATTGACAATGAATGGAGACAAAACTGAATCGTTTTCCCCCACTATTGAGTTCCTGCTACGGATCTCAATAGCAGAAAGGGAAAGCGCAAATGTGAAAATAACCAAATTTTTTATTAATTTGGGATTACTTTGACATGTTTGAAAAAAACCTTGAGACGTTACGCTTTACCTAGCCATGCTTTACGTTATACCTATGGTTATTCAGCTTCTCCCTTAATGTCTGAATGGTCCTTTCCATGTATTGGAGCCCACACAGGCATGTTAGTATATAAAATACTTACTCCCACAATTCAGGAATTGTTTTATGGGGAACCTTTACTATTGTACACTAGCTTCTTACTCTTATGTGTGATGGCACTCTCATTTAGCACGCCCACATCTAGAAACCCCTTGGACCTCCTCCATCCCCTTAGGATATTTTTTCTCTTTTAGTCTGCTTTCTGTTCTTTAACCCCTTAGTGACCACCCATACACCTTTTTACGGCGGACACTAAGGGGCCTTAGGCTGGGCCACCGCTTTTTTATGGTGGTCCAGTCTAAGCGCTGCACGGGTCCCCCTCACATGAGAGCTGCAGGGCCTGTGGCAAAATGGGGTGGTGCCCACTGCATGTAAAGTGCTGACAGAGGGAGCGGACTCCCTCTGTCTCCCATCGGCACCCTGCAAATGTGTGTGAAGGTTGGCTGGGGTCTCGTGTAGGCCCTAGACCAGCCTTGTGTAATTTCCAGCAGAGAGGCGCAGCCTGCTGGTCAATGTCAGAATATCACTGATATTAAAGAGGACCTGTCACCTCTCCTGAGATGCCTGTTTTAATAGTTTCATGCATTCCCTGTGTAATAACAATTCTGGAGATCTGTATGTTGTGCCATTCCTTTATTATTTATTCTAGAAGTTATGAATGAATTACTATTAGCCTTCAGAAATGGTACAGAGAGGAGGTAACCAGTTGGGGGTGTGCATCTGCACAGACTCACTCTATCCAATCAGTGCTGCTATTGTCAGACTGTGCAGGTACACGCCCCCAACGTGTTACCTCCCCTCTGTACCCTTACCGAAGGCTAATAGCAATTCATTCATAACTTCTAGCAGGAATAATAAAGGAATGGCACAACATAGAGCCATAAGAATAGATGCTCCAGAATTGTTATTACATGGGGAATGCATGAAGCTATTAAAACAGACATGTCAGGAACGGTGAAAGGTCCTCTTTAACCACCTCAGCCCCCAGTGCTTAAACACCCTCCATGACCAGACCACTTTTTACAATTCTGCACTACACTACTTTCACGGTTTATTGCTCGGTCATGCAACTTACCACCCAAATGAATTTTACCTCCTTTTCTTCTCACTAATAGAGCTTTCATTTGGTGGTATTTCATTGCTGCTGACATTTTTACTTTTTTTGTTATTAATCGAAATTTAACAAAATTTTTGCAAAAAAATGAAAATTTTCACTTTCAGTTGTAATTATTTTTTTTAAAACTACATTTCTATATAAATTTTTCTCTAAATTTATTGTTCTACATGTCTTTGATAAAAAAAAATGTTTGGGTAAAAAAAAATGGTTTGGGTAAAGTTATAGCGTTTACAAACTATGGTACAAAAATGTGAATTTCCGCTTTTTGAGGTTGTACTATGCCCAGACAGTAAAAACACCCCACAAATGACCCCATTTCGGAAAGTAGACACCCTAAGGTATTCGCTGATGGACATAGTGACAAAAAATAAAAAATTCTAGGAACTCGCCATGCCCCTCACGGAATACCTTGGGGTGTCTTCTTTCCAAAATGGGGTCACTTGTGGGGTATTCATACTGCCCTGGCATTTTAGGTGACCTAATGCGTGAGAAGTAGTTTGAAATCAAAATGTGTAAAAAATGCCCTGTGAAATCCTAAAGGTGCTCTTTGGAATGTGGGCCCCTTTGCCCACCTAGGCTGCAAAAAAGTGTCACACATGTGGTATCCCCGTACACAGGAGAAGTAGGGCAATGTGTTTTGGGGTGTCTTTTTACATATACCCATGCTGGGTGAGAGAATTATCTCTCTAAAAGACAACTTTTCCCATTTTTTTATACAAAGTTGTCATTTGACCGAGATATTTATCTCACCCAGCATGGGTATATGTAAAATGACACCCCAAAACACATTGCCCAACTTCTCCTGAGTACGGCGATACCACATGTGTGACACTTATTTGCAGCCTAGATGCGCAAAGGGGCCCAAATTCCTTTTAGGAGGGCATTTTTAGACATTTGGATCCCAGACTTCTTCTCACGCTTTAGGGCCCCTAAAATGCCAGGGCAGTATAAATACTCCACATGTGACCCCATTTTGGAAAGAAGACACCCCAAGGTATTCAATGAGGGGCATGGCGAGTTCATAGAAGATTTTTCTTTTGGCACAAGTTAGCGGAAATTGATTATTTATTAGTTTTTCTCCCAAAGTCTCCATTTCCGCTAACTTGGAACAAAAAGTTAAATCTTTCATGGACTCAATATGCCCCTCAGCGAATACTTTGGGGTGTCTTCTTTCCGAAATGGGGTCACATGTGGGGTATTTATACTGCCCTGGCATTTTAAGGGCCCTAAAGCGTGAGAAGAAGTCTGGAATATAAATGTCTAAAAAATGTTACGCATTTGGATTCCGTGAGGGGTATGGTGAGTTCATGTGAGATTGTATTTTTGGTCACAAGTTAGTGGAATATGAGACTTTGTAAGAAAAAACAAAAAAAATAAAAAATCAATTTCCACTAACTTGTGCCAAAAAAATGTCTGAATGGAGCCTTACAGGGGGGTGATCAATGACAGGGGGGTGATCAGGGAGTCTATATGGGGTGATCACCCCCCTGTCATTGATCACCCCCCTGTAAGGCTCCATTCAGACGTCCGTACGTGTTTTGCGGATCCGATCCATGGATCTGTGGATCCGTAAAACACATACGGATGTCTGAATGGAGCCTTACAGGGGGGTGATCAATGACAGGGGGTGATCAATGACAGGAGGGTGATCAATGACAGGAGGGTGATCAGGGAGTCTATATGGGGTGATCACCCCCTGTCATTGATTACCCCCCTGTAAGGCTCCATTCAGACGTCCATATGTGTTTTGCAGATCCGATCCATGGATCCGTGGATCCATAAAACACATACGGACGTCTGAATGGAGCCTTACAGGGGAGTGATCAATGACAGGGGGGTGATCAGGGAGTCTATATGGGGTGATCAGGGGTTAATAAGTGACAGGGGGGGTGTAGTGTAGTGTGGTGCCTGGTGCTACTTATTACAGAGCTGCCTGTGTCCTCTGGTGGTCGATCCAAGCAAAAGGGACCACCAGAGGACCAGGTAGCAGGTATATTAGACGCTGTTATCAAAACAGCGTCTAATATACCTGTTAGGGGTTAAAAAAATTGCATCTACAGCCTACCAGCGAACGATCGCCGCTGGCAGGCTGTAGATCCACTCGCTTACCTGCAGTTCCTGTGAACGCTCGCGCCTGTGTGCGCGCGTTCACAGGAAATCTCGCGTCTCGCGAGATGACGCTTATATGCGTGACTCTGCCTGAGTGAGCCGCCTCTGGAACGCGATCCTGCGTTAGGTGGTCTGGAGGCGGTTAAAATGCAATGCTCTATAGGGATAATGCATTGCATTTTAAAATCAATCAGAATGTTGTCTGTTATAGTCCCCTTGTGGGACTATTAAGTGGTAAAAAAAAAACATTTATTCAATTTAAAAAATCCCATTAAAAAATTTACGCTTTTTTCCATTGAAAATAAGCTTTTCAATAAAAATAAAAAATTGCAAAAAATAAAAAATCTCCCCCATATGTTTGCTATTGGTAACAACCCAGACTATATAAATATCACGTAAATTATCCCTGAACGCCGTAAAAATAATAAAAAAAAGACAAAATTGCTAATTTATTCTTGCCACCAAAAAAATTTAATAACAAGCGATCAAAAAGCCATTTACTCTCAAATGATACCAATGAAAAATGCAAGTCATCCCCAAAAAAATCAAGCCCTCACACAACTCCATTGAAATAAAAATAAAAAAGTTATGGGTCTTGGGAAGTGGCAATGCAAAAACATATTTTTCTTTTAAAAAAAGGGTTTTATTGCAAAACTTAGTAAAACGGAAAAAAAAACTATATGTATTTGGTATCACTGTAATCGTAGTGACCCAGAGAATAAAGATATTATGTTATTTATACCGAAAAATGAGCGCCATAAAATTTATAACGTAAAAATGCAGTGGCAGTATTGCTGTTTTTCCCATCTCCCTCCCAGAAAGAGTTAATAAAAGTTAATCAGAAAGTTATGTGTACCCCAAAATGTAATACAAGAAACGGGGGCACATCAAAATTGATGCAAGAGTGCCGGCACACGGTATAAAATACACTATGTAATTCAAAGGAAAGAAAAGAATACCGAGATGGGAGCCGCACATCTGGCACCCCTGATAAAGCCAGCAGAGCCTGGCGATACGCGTTGGGCTTGTTTCCTGACCACCACGCATACCCCCACTATGCCATTCTAAATGATAAGTATTATATCTTTCCATTATTTCATTGTTGATGGATTACATGCACTTTATATCTTGTGTTCATTTGTATTTGTGGGGGAATGTTCATGCTTTTGTGGTGAGTCGGCGGGCATGTGTAATTGATTAGTTCATATGACCCGGATCCATTGTATACAATATTTTTAACTTATTTTTTGTTGTGTCTGATGTGTACCCCAAAATGGCGCCATTAAAAATTCCAACTTGTCCAGCAAAAAACAAGCCCTCATAAAGCTATATAGACGGAAAAATAAAAAAGTTATAGTACTTGGAATGCAACGATAAAAAAGGGAAGAAAAACGCTTGGTCTGTAAGGCCCAAAACAGGCTGGTCACTAAGGGGTTAAAATCCACTTTCTGAGAGCAATTTCTTCTTATCCTCCTTATTTGTCTCAACAACATATTTGTCTTACACTGCTTCAGATGTTCACTTCTAAAATAACTTTTTGCATCTATTATTTTATCTCAATCTTACTCTCCTTAACCCAAAGTTGTCGATTTAAAAAATGCAATTTGTACTATATTTCTATCAACCCCTATTCATGTTTATGAAGAAATTCAATACATTCAATTGATTTCTCCCAAGAATCCTACCATATAAGAATGCGGTTGTCTATAAATCTTTTATAGAAATTTGTATATGGTGAAAAATCCTTATTATTTTCTATATGTATTCTTTCAAATGTCTCCATGTACACATTAGCAAACGCTGGTGCGTATTTGACCCCCATGGCCGTCCCTTTATGCCTTAAATAAAAACACCCGTTGAAAACACAATAATTATGCTGCAAAACAAACATAAGACCATCCACTAAAAATTCCTGCAGCATTTTTGACATTAACAGATCTCCCTCTAAAAGCTCTCCTACTACTTTTATCCCTTTCTCCTGTGGGATACTGGAGTACTGCGCTGACAAAGATAGTGTTACCCATACCATACAAAACATTCTAAAAGAGAAAAAAATAGCATGAATCCCAAAAGTAAGCAGGAAGAGATGCCACACATCTCTGCAGTTGCCAATTCAGGTATTCTGCTAGATGGCTGGTCAGGGAACCCACCCCTGCCACTAATGTTTTTTGTAATTTAGGAATAATGTGGAAATATGGGATAGATGGATATTGAATTAGGATATAATGTTGACTAAGGAAGAAAAAGATTAATTCTAATTCAACATCCATCTTGCAGGATTCAGGACATCTACTTCCCCTTTTATGTGTAAGGCCAGCTTAAATGGATTGTCCCATCTGGACATTTATGAGACATCCACAGGATTTGCTATAAATGTCTGATAGGTGAGGGCCCACCTCTGAGACTTGCTCCTATCTGGAGAATGGACCCCATCTCATGCAGCCAGGGATGGAGAAGGACCTCGTTCTTGATATAGAAACAGGAGGTAGGATAGGATCTACACCTATAAGACATTTGGCATTTTCTGTGTGTATGCAACAACTCTCCAGATGGGATAACCTCTTTAAGTCCAAATAAATTGTTGTGGTAGATTATTATTATTATTTTTTGCAGCAGTGACAGGAAGAGAGTGCAGCTTTATTGGTTATGTTACCATAAATTCAGCTTTGTTAGTGACTGGATATGCTGACATAAGTTTCTGAGAGGAGAGTCTGATTAAAAAATGAGGTCCACTATGGCTACACATCTGTCCTCAGCTCTCCATTGAAAGCAGGCAAGAAATGCCAATATCACTGTAAATAAGCATATTCTGACTTACTAATATATCACTTTTACTTAGTTTTTTTAATTGAAATCCTTGTGAAGAGAATTGTGTTGTTTTATGGAATAATTAGTTGCATTTATTCTGCTGGACTGTAGAGTAATGAAATTAGGGAGAGATTTATGTAAGTGCAAATGAAATGGGGTAGTTACCCGTAGTAAACTATTCGGTTGCTGCTTTCATTTTCCAAAGAACCTGTAATAAAACATGGAGTAATATGTAACAATGTATTCTTACTGTAGTAAGAGTAGCTTGTTATGGGCAACTCCTCCAGGCAGAGATAAGGAGAACCTTGAGGAATGCAAAAAGTGTATTAAAAATTCTATAATTATAACTATTAGAAATTGTACAATGTTTCATTATAGAGAATAACACTTATGTCTTGAAAATGTAATACCCCTTTAAATATTTCAACTACAAAATACAATAGGAAGTATAAAACACAGAAGATATCCAGCTAATAAAGGACAAGGGAATAAAAGGAACACAATGGGTGATGGATCACATTGATGTATGAGAAGAATTGGTTATCCGTATATATTTTCAACCTACAAAATATTGTCATAGTGAAGCTGGCGCCACTGTAATCTGCTTGGAAAAAGTATATACGGTCCATAAATCAATAAACTAATAAGCTAATGGAGAAATACTAATGGTAATCATGAAAATAAGCCACTGTGAAGAATACAAATCTGTCACCAATGAGGTAGTGTGCTATATATGGAAAACAAAGTCTGGCTTATGGGAAGAGAATTGGGAAACACTGTTGCAATAAAGATGTATGCACATCATCGTCCCTATAGAGGAAAATATAAACGCTGAGCATTACAGTTACTGCATATGTTTAAGTAACTATACATAACTAAGATCTACAATTACTGTACAGTATATGCTGTAATATATATATATATATATATATATATACAGTCCTGATCAAAAGTTTAAGACCACTTAAAAAAATGGCAAAAAATCATATTTAGCATGGCTGGATCTTAACAAGGTTCCAAGTAGAGCTTCAACATGCAACAAGAAGAAATGGGAGTGAGACAAAACATTTTTTGAGCATTCAATTTAATGAAAACAACGAATAAACTGAAACAGGCTGTTTTTCAGCTGATCAAAAGTTTAGGACCACACCTCCAAAAAAAAAACTAAACCCCCCCCAAAACAGAAATCCAACTTCTAAACTTCCAAACATGAACTCAGTAATGAGTAGCTCCGCCGTTATTGTTTATCACTTCAAAAATTCGTTTCGGCATGCTTGATGCAAGCGTTTCCATGAGGTGAGTGGGAACATTTCTCCAAGTGGTGAAGACGGCCGCACAAAGGCCATCTACTGTCTGGAACTGTTGTCCATTTTTGTAAACTTCCCTTGCCATCCATCCCCAAAGGTTCTCAATTGGATTTAGATCAGGGGAACACGCAGGATGGGCCAAAAGAGTGATGTTATTCTCCTGGAAGAAGTCCCTTGTCCTGCGAGCATTGTGTACTGTAGCGTTGTCCTGTTGAAAAACCCAGTCGTCACCACACAGACGAGGGCCCTCAGTCATGAAGAATGCTCTCTGCAACATCTGGCCGTTTGACGCCCCTGCACTTCCTGAAGCTTCATTGTTCCACTGAAGGAAAAAGCACCCCAGACCATTATGGTGCCCCCTCCACTGTGGCGCATAGAAAACATCTCAGGTGGGATCTGCTTGTCATGCCAGTAACGTTGGAAACCATCAGGACCATCAAGGTTAAATTTTTTCTCATCAGAGAATAAAACTTTCTTCCACCTTTGAATGTCCCATGTTTGGTGCTCTCTTGCAAAGTCCAAACGAGCAGTTCTGTGGCGTTCAAGGAGACAAGGTCTTTGAAGAAGTTTTTTGTTTTTGAAGCCCTTCAGTCTCAGATGTCGTCTGATGGTTATGGGGTTGCAGTCAGCACCAGTAATGGCCTTAATTTGGGTCGAGGATCGTCAGCCAATTGGATCCTCCGGCTCAGTGCTGATGAAATTTTTTTGGGTCTTCCACTTGACTTTTTTGTTCCATAACCCTCAGGATCATTGAAGAAATTCCAAATGACTGTCTTACTGCGTCCCACCTCAGCAGCGATGGCGCGCTGTGAGAGACCCTGCTTATGCAGTTCAACAACCCGACCACGTTCAAAAAGGGAGAGTTTTTTTGCCTTTGCCATCACAACGTGTGACTACCTGACAGAAAATGACAATGAATCCACATCTTTGCACAGATTTGGCCTTTTAAAGGCATGTGGTCTTAAAATTTTGATCAGCTGAAAAACAGCCTGTTTCAGTTTAATCGTTATTTTCAATTAATTGAATGCTCAAAAAATGTTTTGTCTCACTCTCATTTCTTCTTGTTGCATGTTAAATCTCTACTTGGAACCTTGTTAAGATCCAACTACACTCACCTAAAGAATTATTAGGAACACCTGTTCTATTTCTCATTAATGAAATTATCTAGTCAACCAATCACATGGCAGTTGCTTTAATGCATTTAGGGGTGTGGTCCTGGTCAAGACAATCTCTTGAACTCCAAACTGAATGTCAGTATGGGAAAGAAAGGTGATTTAAGCAATTTTGAGCGTGGCATGGTTGTTGGTGCCAGACGGGCTGGTCTGAGTATTTCACAATCTGCTCAGTTACTGGGATTTTCACTCACAACCATTTCTAGGGTTAACAAAGAATGGTGTGAAAAGGGAAAAACATCCAGTATGCAGCAGTCCTGTGGGCAAAAATGCCTTGCGGAGGCTAGAGGTCAGAGGAGAATGGGCCGACTGATTCAAGCTGATAGAAGAGCAACGTTGACTGAAATAACCACTCGTTACAACCAATTTATGCAGCAAAGCATTTGTGAAGCCACAACACGCACAACCTTGAGGCGGATGGGCTACAACAGCAGAAGACCCCACCGGGTACCACTCATCTCTATTACAAATAGGAAAAAGAGGCTACAATTTGCACGAGCTCACCAAAATTGGACTGTTGAAGACTGGAAAAATGTTGCCTGGTCTGATGAGTCTCGATTTCTGTTGAGACATTCAAATGGTAGAGTCCGAATTTGGCATAAATAGAATGAGAACATGTATCCATCCTCTGATGGCTACTTCCAGCAGGATAATGCATCATGTCACAAAGCTCGAATCATTTAAAATTGGTTTCTTGAACATGACAATGAGTTCACTGTACTAAAATGGCCCCCACAGTCACCAGATCTCAACCCAATAGAGCATCTTTGGGATGTGGTGGAATGGGAGCTTCGTGCCCTGGATGTGCATCCCTCAAATCTCCATCAACTGCAAGATGCTATCCTATCAATATGGGCCAACATTTCTAAAGAATGCTATCAGCACCTTGTGGAATCAATGCCACGTAGAATTAAGGCAGTTCTGAAGGCAAAAGGGGGTCCAACACCGTATTAGTATAGTGTTCCTAATAATTCTTTAGGTGAGTGTATGTAAAATATGATTTTTTGCCATTTTTCAAGTGGTCTTAAACTTTTGATCAGGACTGTATATATCTTATCTGTATGTATATCATTTAAGTGTATTATCCATTTGTTCTCTGCATTTGCCTTATTACTTTTATTTAAAAAAATTAAAATAAAATCTTTGAATCTCGTTTGCCACACTGAAATTGCTAAATTCAAACTATTTTTTTAATTTTAAATTGGCTGTCTGGTATAGAAAAAAATATTTTTAAATGCATGTTTGGGTGAGTCCCTCTTTCGAAACCTCCATTAAAGGAGTTTTCCAGCTTTAAGAAGATGGTTAAAATTGCAAAGAGTGCTCTTGTACCAATGCTGCCTGGTCCAGCACCCCTTTCTGCTTCCTGGTCCAGCAATGACATCCCAACACTGGGACGCCATGACCGTTGCAGCTATCACTGGCTATATCTAGTCACCGCTGCAGTCAGTGAATGGCTGCAGTGGTCACATGCCTCTTTATCAGGATGTCATTTCGGGTTCAGGAAGCAGAGAGCGTCGGGGGACCAGATAGCATTGGTACCGTAGTGGCGGGGGGATCCATATGTTGAGTATTACTTTTATATTTTTGAACAGCATTCTTATCAGTTTTAAACATTTTCTGGACCCGAAAAATCCTTTAATAAGCCAGAGTGGCTGCAAACAGTGTCACTATGGGTTGAAAGTCTATTGAATTCAGTTCTCGCGGTGGCACTACAGAAGTTCTGAATATTTGCTGTCAGGTTCCCCTGCAGAGCACACCTAAGATCAGCTTATTTTCAAGAGATTCTCCAGACAAAAAGGCTTACCAGTAGCTGCTTTGAATGCCAATAAACCATTTTAGATCTTTGATATGATAGATGATTTACATAGACAGTAAATGCATAGAAGAAAAAACATAATACAGGTTTATAAAATACTTGCCTTGTGCACTGATATAGATGATGTATACATGTTTTAGAGTGGTAGGGTGAATTGTTAAATTTATTTTATGGTTTAATGGCTTTGCTGTTTCATGTACCCTTTTGAGATGACAAATCTTACTCTTGCAATTCAAGTGACTAAATATTTTGACCATTATGCACTATTACAATCCCCAATGAGTTGTATTTTTTTTTTCTTGTTTCTTTTGTCTATTGCCAGGAGAGTCCCTCAGCCTCACCAATGATTTATTGTCTGGTTTGGGTTCAGCTTGTATTGCAGCTGGGAGAAGCCATGGCGGGACATCAGACAACAATCTTTACTCTGTGATTTTCAAGTGCTTGGAAGCAGACAGTATTTACAAGTAAGCTGAGACCAATTATAAAAAGAAATCAATAAGCTAAATATATTGTTGAGAGCAGCTGCGCATATTGTACTATTGTATGTTAGGAAGAGCCATACTGCTTTGATATATGAAATATTTTTAAACTTAAGTTTGCATTAAGGATGAGTGAATTGATTGTAAATGAATCGGAATTGTTACAAATTTCACAAAAATTCATCCGCCAAATGAATCTGAAGCTTTTGCAATTCATTTTGGATGAATTGTATAAAACCGGCATCCAGCTCCATTTTACTATGAATATTGGCGGTGTAAACCACGAGGGAGGAAAAAGATGGAGGATCACGTGACACCTGGAGAAAGTGGGGGGAGGGCTTGCCCTGGTTAGCTTAGAAGCTGAAAGACAGCGATTTCCGCCATTTAGGGGCAGTAGGCAGTGAGATCCTTATTGCGAACAAGAAGAATCTCCATACTCTGTTCCCCGGACACTGTTGAGGTGTCACCACGTATTGCTGCTCCCTGGAAGGGATGGTAAGGCATGGTGCACCCAATAAGAAATAAGTCAAGAGAGCGAGGGTCTGCAATTAACCAGTGTGCTTTTTTACTTGGAGGAATTCAGGTGCAAAACAATACAGGCGAGGCATAGGGCTGGCTTCTCCAGTCTCCTACCTGGCAGAAGTAGGGTTTGATGCTGAGGAAAGGCCTGAGCTAGTGGTCCCTCTCTCTCTCAGAAGGCTGGTACCTACAGGCCAAAGACTAGAGGCCCACGGTCTGTCACTCAGTAGTCCGGGTGGCTCCTCGGTCACAGGGCTAGTGACCCATGGTCTGTGGCTCAGTGTCCCCATTATAGTATCTTCTTCTGGTCACTCATGCAGACTGGCATGAGTCTCCCCTCTGGCCAAGCACTGGACCTTAACTGCAGAACACTAGGGGCTCTGACTGCTCTCTTTATATACAGTTTCTAGATAGACTGCAACCTTCTAGTAGAAGGGGTGGAGTGGAGAAACTCAATGTTACCACTCCCATCTGGCATAGACTTGCATTAGAGATTCAATGATACTCAATGGCAATGACACAGCAGTTTCTCCAGACAAAAACAAGTTTCCAGACATAACAACATAGCAAAACCACACATTCAAAAGGTCAGTCTGTCTCTAAAACATGCTCTTCTTTAAACCTTATGGCAGCTGTGGAAAATTACCAGCTTCTCATTCAAAGTCCCAAAAGTCTCTCAGTATTCATTAACCCTTTCCACAGAGCCTTGCAAATACAGTGCAGATGTACAGGATATATTACAGCATACCTATAAAATGCAGTTAAACAGTATTAAACAGTGCAAGTTAACTCTTTCAAGTGAAATAAAGTAAGATGTTTATAACTTTGGGGGAAACAGGGGAAAATGTCCACAAATGTCCAGACTTCACAGTACCCCTGCTCCAGGGCACTACATGAGAAGATAGTTTTTTTTGGTTTTTTTTTCGAATCTCAAGTTTCTACAGTTCACATGCTTGTTGACAGCAGAGCACCACAACAGCATTCTGCTGCAAACGTTGACCTGTTACATATTTGTTTCTTCTGAAAACCATTACAGTGCATTATATCCGTGTTATTAATTACATTGCATTATAGCAGAAGCATTTTACGGCAATAACGCCTTTTTTATACCCGTGTTATTGAACGCATAGTCAGTGCTCCAGACAAAAAAAAACAACTAGTAGCCATTGGCTCCTGAACTGAAAAATTTAGGAGCCAAATAAAATTTTTAGTCGCCAAATCGAAACCGAATCAAAATTTTGGTATCGTGACAATGCTACTCCGATCAGATCGGCGTAGGGTTGTTTCGATACCAAAATTTTGATTCGCTTTCGTCACCATAAAAAAGTATTGCGATACTCAATACCGCGCAAAAAAAAAAAAGCTGCCTGCATTTCGCATTTTATGAAATGTTCGGCCCATAATAGAACAGTCCTATCCTATTTTTTGGGGTGACAAGGTGACAAAAAAATGGCGAATGCTCACCGCATAGGAGATATTTTTTAATAATTTAATAGTTTGGACTTTTCAGATGCAGCGCTATGTAATATGTTTATTTATTTATTGTTTATATATTTTATATGTAAAATTGGGAAAGGGGGGATTTAAACTTAATATTTTAGGCTACTTTCACACTAGCGTTTTTCTTTTCCGGCACTGAGTTCCGACACAGGTGCTCTATACCAGAAAAGAACTGATCAGGCATATCCCCATGCATTCTGAATGGAGAGTAATCCGTTCAGGATGCATCAGGATGTCTTCAGTTCAGTCATATTGACTGATCAGGCAAAAGATAAAACTTCAGCATGCTACGGTTTTATCTCCGGCGAAAAAAACTGAAGACTTGCCTGAATGCCGGATCCGGCATTTTTCCCCATAGGAATGTATTAGTGCCAGATCCGGCATTCAAAATACCGGAATGCAGGATCCGTCCTTCCGGTCTGCGCATGCGCAGACTGGTAAAAATGTGTAAAAAGATACAAGACGGATACGTCTGTCCGCATGACAAGCAGAGAGATGGATTCGTTCTTGCAATGCATTTGTGAGATGGATCCGCATCCGGATGCGTCTCACAAATGCTTTCAGTCACATCCAGATCGGCGGATCCGGCGGGCAGTTCCGACAACGGAACTGCTTGCCGGATCACACTGCCGCAAGTGTGAAAGTAGCCTTAGTGTTTGTGTTTTTTTTTTTTTTTACTTACTATTAGCCCCCCCTTAGGGGCTGGAACCATTGTCCTATTCACCCTTAGGCCCCTTTCACATGGGCGAGATTTCTGCGCGGGTGCAATGCGTGAGGTGAACGCATTGCACCCGCACTGAATCTAGACCCATTCACTACTATGGGGCTGTGCAAATGAGCTGTGATTTTCACGCATCACTTGTGCGTTGCGTGAAAATCGCAGCATGTTCTATATTCTGCGTTTTTCACGCAAAGCAGACCCCATAGAAGTGAATGGGGCTGCGTGAAAATTGCAAGTGCGGATGTGGTGCGATTTTCATGCATGGTTGCTAGGATGAAAGTCTATTCACTGTATTATTTTCCCTTATAACATGGTTATAAGGGAAAATAATAGCATTCTTTAATACAGAATGCTTAGTAGAAGGTCAATATAATAAACATTATATACACCCCAGTATAATAAACATTGGTTGTGCAGTGCGTCCCCCCAACACCCCAGTATAATAAACATTGGTGGCGTAGTGCGCCCCCCCCCAACACCCCAGTATAATAAACATTGGTGGCGCAGTGGGCAGTGCCAATGAGGGTTAAAAAAATAAAATAAAATTAACTCACCTCCTCCAATTGATCGCGTAGCAGCCGGTCTCCTGTTCTTTCTTCAGGACCTGTCAAAGGACCTGTGGTGACATCACTGTGCTCATCACATGGTACATCACATGATCCATCACCATGGTAATGGACCATGTGATGAGCTCAGTGACGTCACCACACCACAGGTCCTGAAGAAAGAACAGGAGACTGGCATCTACGCGATCAATTGGAGGAGGTGAGTTAATTATATATTTTTTTAACCCTCATTGGCACTGCCCACTGCCCCACCAATGTTTATTATACTGGGGTGTTTGCGCCACCAATGTTTATTATACTGGGGTGTTGGGGAAGAGGCGCACTGCGCCACCAATGTTTATTATACTGGGGTGTTGGGGGGAGGCGCACTGCGCCACCAATGTTTATTATACTGGGGTGTTGGGGGGGGGCGCACTGCGCCACCAATGAAGATAACTGACCTGTTAATACAAATACAGGAGACGGGTGCCGGAATCAAATAGCCGGCACCCGACCTCTATGACAGGGAGCTGCGATCCACTGCAGTTAACCCCTCAAGTGCCGCAGCTCCCTGATATAGAGGTCGGGTGCCGGCTATTTGATTCCGGCACCCGCCTCCTGTATTTGTATTAACAGGTCAGTTATCTTTATTGATGGCGCAGTGGCCACAGCCCCTCCCCCCTCCTCCTGTCTCTCTTCTTATTGGCGGCGGCGGCACAGGGGGGAGGGAGAGACTCCTTCTCCACTGCGTTGCTGAGAAGAAGATCGGCGGCCTCCTGTGCCCCGCCGCTGTATTCAATGGCAGAGCTGCGGCGGGGGGACTAGTCGCAAATGGCGACAAGACTAAAAAGTCTTGTCGCCATTTGTAAATTCTAAGTCGCATTGGCGACCATTTTGGTCGCCATCTGAAGCCCTGATAGTTTAAAGACATTTTACTGCAAACATTGCATTGTTATATCTGTGTTAGTGGACGCATTTCTGCATCAGACGTGTAGTTCGAAGACCTTTTGCTACAACAATTGCAGTTATACATGTGATATTAAACAAATAGTTCAATAGTTCAAAGATAATACCAATGTGCAGTGTGTTTGTAGAAGGAGGGACATTTAATTGCACCTCTGTTTTTAAATTACAGAAAAAAATATGCAATTTTGCTACCACCATTTAATAATCTGTATACCAAACCCGTGACTTTTAATTTATAGGAATCCCGTGATTTTTCATTTATAGGTATCCCGTGATTTTTCACTTTTAGGTCTCATAATGAAATGTCTGGAAAATGAAACAGGGCAAAACAAAAAAATCATCGGACCATGGGCAGCACCAGCCATCTGGCCAGTAATAGTAGTTGTAGGCCACAGCTCTCTCTGGATTACGATAGATGCAAGATTATTCATCCTCTCAGTCACAGCAGAATGATTTGGATGTCACTTCAGAGTCTGACACTGTGCCTTGGAGCCAGGGGTCACAGTATTCCTCCTGCTCCTCCTTGCAACCCTATAGAAGACTTTTTGTTACATCTGCTCTGTCTACACTACCTTGTCTAGTGGGGAGCATTCTTTTTTCCCAAGAAGAGGAAACAACAACCTACCCCACGTTATGGAAGATACTTGAGAGTCTTCCTGTTAATGACTTGTGTAAGAATAGTCAGCATTTGGACTGCCATAAGTAGGAGGTTCATGCATAGCTGTGTTGGCAGTGGTGGTAATAGTGGTACCCATGGTGGTGGTGGTAGGTGCAGTGGTAGCTGCAGTGTGCAAATGCAAAGCAGGGAATCGGGAGAGCGACCAAGATGCTCCCAATAACAGTATGATAAAAGTGCTGTGGAGTGTGGGGATGATGATTGTGTGTTGGACAGGACCTCGATGTCTGATTGATGTGCTGAGGAGGAGGTAACATCAGAGGAGGGTGTGTGCCAGGAACAACAATAAGGAGCAGAGGCAACATATGGGCAGAACCTCCCAAAAAACTGCCAGGGCCAGATCTGCTTCTATTATGGTCAACTTGGGAACTAGTGATGCCACTGATACTGTGGGCACAGGTTCAAAACGTGCCAGACTTACGCGAAGCTCGGCTGCCGACAGTTTTTTTACACAGAGCCTTGAGACAAGAGCATTCTCATGTGCAATCTGCAAGATTAAAATAAACAGTGGGCTTTAACCCCTTAAGGACTTAGGACGTACCGGTACGCCATGTTTGCCGAGTCCTTAAGGACCCAGGGCGTACCGGTACGTCCTAACTTTACAATTACATTGTGGCGCAGCGGGGGTTAATCGGAACAGGATGTCCGCTGAAATCATTCAGCGGGCATCCTGTCACAACACCGGGGGAAGGGAGATTTGCGGTTTTTCCTTATCCGGCGGGAGGCTGTGCCATCGGGTCCTCATGCGGCTGTAGGGGGGACCCGATGGCATTGAAGGCAGCGCGATGCCTTCCTTAGGCATCTGCGCTGCCTTCCGGTGACGAGCCTGTGAGATCCAGCCCCCTGGATCTCACAGGCCGGAAGCTGTATGAGTAATACACACAGTATTACTCATACAGCCAATGCATTCCAATACAGAAGTATTGGAATGCATTGTAAAAGGGATTAGACCCCCAAAAGTTGAAGTCCCAAAGTGGGACAAAAAATAAAGTTAAAAAAAAGTTGAAAAACTAAAGTTTTCCCCCCACAAATTAAAAGTTTGAAGTAAAAATAAAAATAAACAAAAATGTAATTTTCCCCAAATAAAGTTAAAAAAAATTGGTAAAAAATAGGGGGGAAAAAAAGTTTACATATTAGGTATCTCCGCTTCCGTATCGACCGGCTCTATAAATATATCACATGACCTAACCCCTCAGATGAACACCGTAAAAAATAAAAAATAAAAACTGTGCTAAATAAACAATTTTTTTTGTCACCTTACATCAGAAAAAGTACAACAGCAAGCGATCAAAAGGGCGTTTGCCCACCAAAATAGTACCAATCTAACCGTCACCTCATCCCGCAAAAAATGAGCCCCTACCTGAGACAATCGCCCAAAAAATTAAAAAAACTATGACTCAGAATATGGAGACACTAAAACATCATTTTTTTTTGTTTTAAAAAAGCTGTTATTGTGTAAAACTTACATAAATAAAAAAAGTATACATATTAGGTATCGCCGCGTCCGTATCGACCGGCTATATAAAAATATCACATGACCTAACCCCTCAGATGAACACCGTAAATTTTTTTTAATAAAAACTGTGCTAAATAAACCATTTTTCATTTTCATCACAAAAAGTGTAATAGCAAGCGATCATAAAGTCACACGCACCCCAAAATAGTGCCAATAAAACCGTCATCTCATCCCGCAAAAATCATACCCTACCCAAGGTAATCGCCCAAAAACTGAAAATATTATGGCTCTCAGACTATGGAAACACTAAAACATTATTTTCTTTTGCTTCAAAAAATAAATCATTGTGTAAAACTTACATAAATAAAAAAAAAGTATACATATTAGGTATCGCCGCATCCGTGGCAACCTGGTCTATAAAAATATCACATGATCTAACCTGTGAGATGAATGTTGTAAATAACAAAAAATAAAAACGGTGCCATAACAGCTATTTCTTGTTACCTTGCCTCACAAAAAGTGTAATATAGAGCAACCAAAAATCATATGTACCCTAAACTAGTACCAACAATACTGCCACCCTATCCCGTAGTTTCTAAAACGGGGTCACTTTTTTGGAGTTTCTACTCTAGGGTTGCATCAGGGGGGCTTCAAATGGGACATGGTGTCAAAAAAAGCAGTCCAGCAAAATCTGCCTTCCAAAAACCGTATGGCATTCCTTTCCTTCTGCGCCCTGCCGTGTGCCCGTACAGTAGTTTACGACCACATATGGGGTGTTTCTGTAAACTACAGAATCAGAGCCATAAATTTTGAGTTTGGTTTGGCTGTTAACCCTTGCTTTGTAACTGGAAATTTTTTTATAAAATGGAAAATCTGCCAAAAAAGTGACATTTTGAAATTGTAACTCTATTTTCCATTAATTCTTGTGGAACACCTAAAGGGTTAATGACGTTTATGAAATCAGTTTTGAATACCTTGAGGGGTTTAGTTTCTTAGATGGGGTCACTTTTATGGCGTTTCTACTCTAGGGGTGCATCAGGGGGGCTTCAAATGGGACATAGTGTCCAAAAAACCAGTCTAGCAAAACCTGCCTTCCAAAAACCGTATGGCCTTCCTTTCCTTCTGCGCCCTGCCGTGTGCCCGTACAGTGGTTTACTACCACATATGGGGTGTTTCTGTAAACTTCAGAATCAGGGCCATAAATATTGAGTTTGGTTTGGCTGTTAACCCTTGCTTTGTAACTGGAAAAAATTATTAAAATGGAAAATCTGCTAAAAAAGTGAAATTTTGAAAATGTATCTCTATTTTCCATTAATTCTTGTGGAACACCTAAAGGGTTAACAAAGTTTGTAAAATCAGTTTTGAATACCTTGAGGGTGTAGTTTATAGAATGGGGTCATTTTTGGGTGGTTTCTATTATGTAAGCCTCGCAAAGTGACTTCAGACCTGAACTGGTCCCTAAACATTGGGTTTTTGAAAATTTCTGAAAAATTTCAAGATTTGCTTCTAAACTTCTTAGCCTTGTAACATCCCCAAAAAATAAAATATCATTCCCAAAATGATCCAAACATGAAGTAGACATATGGGGAATGTAAAGTAATAACTATTTTTGGAGGTATTATGTATTATAGAAGTAGAGAAATTGAAACTTGGAAATTTGCAATTTTTTGCAAATTTTTGCTAAATTTGGTATTTTTTTTTAAATAAAAATGAATTTTTTTGACTTCATTTTACCAGTGTCATGAAGTACAATATGTGGCGAAAAAACAGTCTCAGAATGGCCTGGATAAGTCAAAGCGTTTTAAAGTTATCAGCACTTAAAGTGACACTGGTCAGATTTGCAAAAAATGGCCAAGTCCTTTAAGTGAAATAGGGCTGAGTCCTTAAGGGGTTAAAACACAAACATAGGAACCATGGCTCTGTTGCAGCACATGAAGCTGTATCACCAGTTACTGTAGTAAAATAGAAGTGGCCACCAGCTAGCGCAGCAAAAATTTCCTCCTCTCTGGTGCCTTTGTGGCAGCCATGCTGCATCCACATGCAGTACAGTGCCTATGTCATTGTCATTATCAGTTGCTGCTTCTCCCTTTCAAACTACTCCTTATTTTGCTCTTCTCCACTGCCAGCCATCGATAACGGAATATGTGGCCAGGAAACAACTCTGTATGCCCAGCAATCTGCTGGTGTGCAAACTTTTTTCCAACCTGGCCAAGTTGCTGGCAGTGCAGTCACTGAAGTACCTCTTAGTGGATTCTGCTGTGAGCTGGTGGCATACATTCAGCTTTGCTGGAAGATAGTTACCTAGCTGGCATTATGTCTCTACTGTAATGTGATGGAGAATGTGGACTAGTCCTTACAATTCTCGCTGTGTGGCAAAGTGCACGCCACCATCGACACCTGGAGCAGATACAATGGGCAGGTACAGTACATGTCTTTCACAGCCCACTGGGTCAATGTTTTGTGTGAAAGCAGCGAGGCAGCAATGAAGCAAGAAGGCCAAGTCCTATAGACACCTCCACGTTTGTTTTGGTCTGGTTCCCACACCCTGTCCCCAACAGGAGCAGTGCAGTCCATTGCTCCCACTACCCTCCTATCATACAGTCATGTGAAAAAATTAGGACACCCTTTGAAAGCATGTGGTTTTTTGTAACATTTTTAATAAATGGTTATTTCATCTCCGTTTCAACAATACAGAGAGATTAAAGTAATCCAACTAAACAAAGAAAACTGAAGAAAAGTCTTTTCAAGATCTTCTGTAAATGTCATTCTACAAAAATGCCTATTCTAACTGAGGAAAAAGATAGGACACCCTCACATGTATTCCCTCTTAAATTGGCTCAGATCTCACACAGGTATATCACACCAGGTGCACATAATTAGTAGATCGTTACTCTGCATGTTGAATGAGGCTTGCCCTATTTAAACCTCAGACATTTAGTTTGGTGTGCTCCTGACTGTTGAAGTGAGAGTGAGCACCATGGTGAGAGCAAAAGAGCTGTCAGAGGACTTCAGAAAAAAGATTGTAGCAGCCTATGAGTCTGGGAAGGGATTTAAAAAGATCTCAAAAGATTTTGAAATCAGCCATTCCACTGTCCGGAAGATAGTCTACAAGTGGAGGGCTTTCAAAACAACTGCCAACATGCCCAGGACTGGTCGCCCCAGCAAGTTCACCCCAAGAGCAGACCGCAAGATGCTAAAAGAGGTATCCAAAAACCCTAAAGTGTCATCTCGAGAACTACAGCAGGCTCTGGCTACTGTTGATGTAGAAGTACATGCCTCTACAATCAGAAAGAGACTGTACAAGTTTAACTTGCATGGGAGGTGTGCAAGGAGGAAACCTTTGCTTTCCAAGAGAAACATCGAGGCCAGACTGACATTTGCCAGCGATAAAGTTGACAAAGACCAGGACTTCTGGAATAATGTTCTTTGGACAGATGAGTCCAAAATTGAATTATTTGGACACAACAGCAGAGGACATGTTTGGCGTAAACCAAACACAGCATTCCAAGAAAAGAACCTCATACCAACTGTGAAGCATGGAGGTGGAAGTGTCATGGTTTGGGGCTGCTTTGCTGCAGCAGGACCTGGTCAGCTCACCATCATAGAATCCACGATGAATTCTACTGTGTATCAGAAGGTGCTTGAAGAACATGTGAGACCATCAGTTAGAAAATTAAAGCTGAAGCGGAACTGGACCATGCAACATGACAATGACCCAAAACATACTAGTAAATCAACCAAAGATTGGCTGAAAAAGAAGAAATGGAGAGTCCTGGAATGGCCAAGTCAAAGTCCAGATTTGAATCCCATTGAGATGCTGTGGGGTGACTTGAAAAGGGCTGTACGTGCAAGAAACCCCTCAAACATCTCACAGCTGAAAAAGTTCTGCATTGAGGAGTGGGGTAAAATTTCCTCAGACCGATGTCGAAGACTGGTAGATGGCTACAAGAACCGTCTCACTGCAGTTATTTCAGCCAAAGGAGGTAACACTCGCTATTAGGGGCAAGGGTGTCCTATCTTTTTCCTCAGTTAGAATAGGCATTTTTGTAGAATGACATTTACAGAAGATCTTGAAAAGACTTTTCTTCAGTTTTCTTTGTTTAGTTGGATTACTTTAATCTCTCTGTATTGTTGAAACGGAGATGAAATAACCATTTATTAAAAATGTTACAAAAAACCACATGCTTTCAAAGGGTGTCCTAATTTTTTCACATGACTGTATGTGTAAAGTGAAGCATTGCCATGCCATGTTATAGCTAATCGGCCTGGGCAAGAGTAGTCACACAACCAAAAAGTCTATCTCTCTGCCAACCTAAACTGGGCAAGGCAGTCAGTGACTATGGCAGGAGCATCATGGCTGTGCTGCATTTGGGAGAAATAACACATGCTCCCTGCATGACACACATAGTAAATTTAGGCTACTTTCACACTTGCGTTCGGGGTTCCGCTTGTGAGTTCCGTTTGAAGGCTCTCACAAGCGGCCCCGAACGGATCCGTACAGCCCCAATGCATTCTGAGTGGATGCGGATCCGCTCAGAATGCATCAGTTTGGCACCGTTTGGCCTCCGTTCCGCTCAGCAGGCGGACACCCGAACGCAGCTTGCAGCGTTTTGGTGTCCGCCTGGCCGTGCGGAGCCAAACGGATCCGTCCAGACTTACAATGCAAGTCAATGGGGACGGATCCGTTTGACGTTGACACAATATGGTGCAATTGCAAACGGATCCGTCCCCCATTGACTTTCAATGTAAAGTCAGGAGTCCCTATTAATATACCATCAGATCGGAGTTTTCTCCAATCCGATGGTATATTTTAACTTGAAGCGTCCCCATCACCATGGGAATGACTCTATGTTAGAATATACCATCAGATTTGAGTTAGATCGTGAAACTCAGATCCGACAGTATATTCTAACACAGAGGCGTTCCCATGGTGATGGGGATGCTTCAAGTTAGAATATACTAAAAGAACTGTGTACATGACTGCCCCCTGCTGCCTGGCAGGTGCTGCCAGGCAGCAGGGGGCAGACCCCCCTCCCACCCTCCCCTGTATTTAACTCATTGGTGGCCAGTGCGGCTGGCCCCCCCTCCCTCCCCCCCTATATTTAACTAATTGGTGGCCAATGCGGCCGCCCCCCCTCCCCCCCTGTTTTTAACTCATTGGTGGTCAGTGCGGCCGCCCCCCCCTGTTTTTAACTCATTGGTGGCCAGTGCGGCTGCCCCCCCCTCCCCCCTGTTTTTAACTCATTGGTGGCCAGTGCAGCCGCCCCCCCTCCCTACCTGTTTTTAACTCATTGGTGGCCAGTGCGGCCGCCCCCCCCTATATTTAACTCATTGGTGGCCAGTGCGGCCGGCCCCCCCTCCCCCACCTGTTTTTAACTCATTGGTGGCCAGTGCGGCCGGCCCCCCCTCCCTCCCCCTAATTAAAATGACCGACCCCCCATCATTGGTGGCAGCGGAGAGTTCCGATCGGAGTCCCAGTTTAATCGCTGGGGCTCCGATCGGTTACCATGGCAGCCAAGACGCTACTGCAGTCCTGGCTGCCATGGTTACTTAGCAATTTTAGAAGCATTATACTTACCTGCAATGTCTGTGACCTGCCGGGCGCTCCTCCTGCTGGTAAGTGAAAGGTCTGTGCGGCGCATTGCTTATAGCACAGACCTTTCACTTACCAGTAGGAGGAGCGCCCGGCCGGTCACAGACATCGCAGGTAAGTATAATGCTTCTAAAATTGCTAAGTAACCATGGCAGCCAGGAATGCAGTAGCGTCCTGGTTGCCATGGTTACCGATTGGAGTTCCAGCAATTAAACTGGGACTCCGATCGCAACTCTCCTCTGCCACCAATGATGGGGGTCGGTCATTTTAATTAGGGGGGAGGGAGGGGCCGGCCGCACTGGCCACCAATGAGTTAAAAACAGGGGGGAGGGAGGGGGGGCTGGCCGCACTGGCCACCAATGAGTTAAAAACGGGGGGGAGGGAGGGCCGGCCGCACTGGCCACCAATGAGTTAAAAACAGGGGGGAGGGGGGGCCGGCCGCACTGGCCACCAATGAGTTAAATATAGGGGCGGGCGGCCGCACTAGCCACCAATGAGTTAAATACAGGGGAGGGAGGGAGGGGGGGGTCTGCCCCCTGCTGCCTGGCAGCACCTGCAGTCATGTACACAGTTCTTTTTGTATATTCTAACTTGAAGCGTCCCCATCACCATGGGAACGCCTCTCTGTTAGAATATACTGTCGGATCTGAGTTTTCACGAAGTGAAAAATCAGATCTGAAAAAAACAGTTATGCAGACGGATCCGTTCTGAACGGATGCAAGCGTTTGCATTATAGGAACGGATCTGTCTGTACAGACACCAGACGGATCCGCTCCAAACGCAAGTGTGAAAGTAGCCTTAGTTGTGCGAGATTTTGAAAAAGGACAGTGGCTTGTACAGGAGACTAGAATGTCCTCACATTTCAACCATTCTTATGTGGAAAGGAACAACCTTCTTGTGGCAACAGAACGGACTGCCATTGCAACACTTGATCCGCAACATTCCGACTCCCTGGAATTACATCTTGCATATTTTAGATGTCACGACCATGGTCATGGTTGTGACTCCTGTATCCGCATGCTGTTGCCTGCGGTCTGGTTTGGTTGTTCAACCACAGGTGAGGGCCGCTAGTATGTTGCCTCACTTGTGGTTGCCGCTGGCAACATGTAGTTATTTTGCAGTTTAGCAGCCTGAGCTGGTGCTGGGCAGCATGCTGCAATGTGCATGCGGTTGCACCTGGCAACCTAGCTTTGTTAGGTGTGTCGTTTGTATGTCTGGTGTGCACAGGGTTTTAGTTATGTGTGCACTTTCTCCTTTAAGTGGCTGTCTTCCCTTCCCTGGTGTGAGAAGGGTTAATTCCCTTCTGTGTGTGTGAACACTGGGTGTGTCTGTGTGGGTGTGGCTACTTGGGCTATTTAGCCTCTGCTGAGAGCAGTAGTCAGAGGGGTACTTCAACCATGGTCTGCTGGAGTCGTCCTCATATTCTGCCAGTGAGGGCCACCCTTGTGGTCATAAATGTTATGTGATGTTAAGTTTATGTTTATGTGGTGTCTGTTATTAGTGCAGCTAAGGTTCTGGCTTCCTGTGTGTTTATGTGTGCTGTGTCCTTTTATGTCTGTGTGTGGACTTCAGCACTTGTGTCCAGGGATCCAGTCAGTGTGTCTGTGGCAGGTAGGGGTGGAAGTCTTTCACTCTCCTGCCATATCCATAGTCTGTTTATGTTTATATCCCCTTGCAGCTCGGCCAGTTTAGACTCCTGTTTCTCCGCATCCAGGAGGAACAGGTGGTCTACCCAGGTCCTAGTTCAGGGATCGGCGGAGGGTGAGTAGGGATCCGAGGTTCCTGAGCATGAGTCCTCCTACCTTCAAGGTCGGCTCATGCAGCTAGGAGTCAGGGTCAGATTAAGGATGCGTTAGGAGGTGACCTGTTCCCTTATTCTGTTGTCCTGGCCGAGCAGCGACTAACATCACGTGGCATCGCACGGCTGAGGGTTTTCCCCATCCTCAGCCAACAGTGAAGGATTTCTTCATGCACCAGACCATCTCAGCAGGGATTATGTGTTGTTTGAAAGCCAGGCATTTGCAGCACATTAGAGACGCCTGTCATGTACTTTGGCCCTTTGAAGAGGTTTTGTCAGATTTTTCAGTAGCGAGAACTGTGGCATCAACTATTTCATCCCGCTCTCTGTAGCTGTTGTAGACCCACATGGAGAAAGTCCCATAGGAAGTGGAGGATGAACAGCTACCACTGGAGGAGGCGCTTGTGCGTGAATATGAGGCTGATGAGAACATGATGACCAATCATCTCAGTGGGGCGGAGACACAAAGAACTTTGTCCTTGGGCAAACTGGCGAGAATGGCAAGATGTATGCTTGCATGCTTATGTATTGACAGGCATACCCTTACCATCAAGCAGTATGATTACTGGATAGCCATGCTTTTACACCCTCACTATCAAAGCAAAATGGGGTAATGTTCCATTGTTGAAAGGGAGGCTAAATTGCCCTTTTACAAGAATACACTGTGTACACAGCTTGCCGCAGATTTTGGCAAGCAGACACCCACTTGTCTCCACTACCACAAATAGCAGAAGCTCTAGGAGCCAGTTCAACATAATAGAGAATTTAAATGCATACCAATTTTTAACCCCGTGGACTTCTGGACAGGCAGATTAAAACAGTGGTCTTAAATCTTTCTGTTCTGTCCTGTCCAGCCTCCAGTGTCATCTCAGAGAGGGTTTTCAGTGTGACATGGGGCATCGGAAAAGTTGTCCTCCGCTAGTGTACAAAATATCACTTTTGTCAAAATGATTGAGGCATAGATCAGTGAGAATTTTTCACACCCCTCCTGTGGAGGCCAATGAATATATCTACAATTGCAGATTGTGCCACATCATGCCACTGTCTGACTGCCTACAATCATGTTCCATAGCGTATTGATTCTGCGGCTGCCGGCATCATGCCACTGGTGCTGTCTGCCTGCCTACATTCACGTTCTGTACTGTATGGATGATGCTGCAATCACCGCTGCAGCTGCTGCTCCCTTTACCTAACTCCCCTACTGTAAGTTCCTTTACCCCTACTGCTAATACCATTACTTCTATACAGCTGCCACTACTACTACTACCCCTAAACAGCCACACACAGATCTACTGGCTTGTCTGATCCATGCTGTTCTGCTACTGCTGATGCTACTTTCCACATCCACACTGTACTGCTGCTGCTCAAAAATAAAAGGGAGAATTTTTTCAGGCTCGTTCAGAACAAGCCTTTGTTTCTTTTGATAATTAACACGTGTATAAATATGGGTAGGCATTCTGCCCCCATTAACACATAATTTTTGGATGCTTGTGCAGAAAAAGCCACTGTTTCTTGTAACCTGCTTGTGTGTATAAACAGAGACAAGAATCTGTCCCAGTTAAGGGTACTTTCACACTTGCAGCAGGACGGATCCGACATGCTGTTCACCATGTCAGATCCGTCCTGTGGCTATTTCGCCGTGCCGCCGTTGGGGGCGGGGGTAGAGCTCCGGCGCAGCACGGCGGTGCACGGCAAAAGCCGCCAGACTAAAAAGCCTGACATGCAGTAATTTTAGTCCAGCGGCCTTTCGCCGTGCTGCGCCGGAGCTCCGCCCCCGTCCCCATTATAGTCAATGGGGACGGAGGGCCGGTCCGGCAGCACGGCAAAATAGCCGCAGGACGGATCCGACATGGTGAACAGCATGTCGGATCCGTCCTGCCGCAAGTGTGAAAGTAGCCTTAGTCATACTTTTTGGATGTTTTTAAAAGCCATCTGCCCTGATAAGGGAAAACGTTTGGAAGCTTTCTAATATGGAAAAGTATAACACATGAGTTGCCAAAGAGTGTTTTTAAACATGCTGTTTACCCATGTGTTTACCCATAGCTATATTTGTCAGAGTCACTCTGGCATGATTTTCTAATGCTGTCATTGCGTTTAATAGCTTAACAGGAGCAGGGAGGGAGAGAGAGAGAGAGAGAGAAAACATTCATATACAATTTAAAAAAATAGATAATGAAAAGATAAAAAAAAATAGAAGTCCTAGGATAAATCAGTATGTTATATATATATATATATATATATATACATATATATATACTGAACAAAATATAAACACAACACTCGGTTTTGCTCCCATTTTGCATGAGCTGAACTCAAAGATCTGAAACATTTTCTACATACACAAAAGACCCATTACTCTCAAATATTGTTCACAAATCTGTCTAAATCTGTGTTAGTGAGCACTTCTCCTTTGCCAAGATAATCCATCCCACCTCACAGGTGTGGCATATCAAGGTGCTGATTAGGCAGCATGAATATTGCACAGGTGTGCCCTAGACTTCACACAATAAAAGGCCACTCTGAAATATGCACAGTTTTGCCTTAATAGGGGGTAGGGGGTCATAAAACCAGTCAGTATCTGGTGTGGCCACCATAGCCTCACTCAGTGCAACACATCTCCGTCGCATAGAGTTGATCAGGTTGTTGATTGTGGCCTGTGGAATGTTGGTCCACTCCTCTTCAATAGCTGTGCAAAATTGCAGAATATTGGCAGGAACTGGAACACGCTGTTGTATACGCCGATCCAGAGCATCCCAAACATGCTCAATGGGTGACATTTCCAGTGAGTATGCTGGCCATGCAAGAACTGGGATGTTTTCAGCTTCCAGGAATTGTGTACAGATCCTTGCAATATGGGGCCGTGCATTATCATGCTGCAACATGAGGTGATGGTCGTAGATGAATGGCACAACAATGGGCCTCAGGATCTCCTCACAGTATCTCTCTGCATTCAAAATGCCATCAATAAAATTCACCTGTGTCCATTGTTCATAACATACGCCTGCCCATACCATAACCCCACCGCCACTATGCGCAACTCGATCCACAACGTTGACGTCAGCAAACCGCTCAACCACACAACGCCACACACGCTGTCTGCCATCTTCCCTGAAAACCGGGACTCATCCGTGAACAGAACGCCTCTCCAACGTGCCAGATGCCATTGAATGTGAGCATTTGCCCACTCAAGTCGGTTATGACGACAAACTGCAGTCTCCAGACCCCGATGAGGACGACGAGCATGGAGATGAGCTTCCCAGAGACAGTTTCTGACAATTTGTGCAGAAATTCTTTGGTTATGCAACCCGATTGTTGCTGCAACCGTCCGAGTGACTGGTCTCAGACGATCATGGAGGTGAATATGCTGGATGTGGAGGTCCTGGGCTGGTGTGGTTACACGTGGTCTGCAGTTGTGAGGCCGGTTGGATGTACTGCCAAATTCTCTGAAACGCCTTTGGAGACGGCTTATGGTAGAGAAATGAACATTCATTGCACGGGCAACAGCTCTGGTAGACATTCCTGCAGTCAGCATGCCAATTGCACGCTCCCTCAAACGTTGCGTCATCTGTGGTATTGTGCTGTGTGATCAAACTGCACATTTCAGAGTGTGCTTTATTGTGGGCAGTCTAAGGGACACCTGTGCAATATTCATGCTGTCTAATCAGCATCTTGATATGCCACACCTGTGAGGTGCAATGGATTATCTCGGCAAAGGAGAAATGCTCACTAACACAGATTTAGACAGATTTGTGAACAATATTTGAGAGTAATGGGTCTTTTGTGTATGTAGAAAATGTTTCAGATCTTTGAGTCCAGCTCATGCAAAATGGGAGCAAAACCGAAAGTGTTGCGTTTATATTTTTGTTCAGTGTATATATATATATATATATATATATATATATATATATATATGTATATAGTGTCATATATCAATTTTCAGCCCAATTGGAGCAACTTTGTTTTATTTAGCATGGATTGGGACACAAATCAAATTTTTGGAAAAATTTGATCAGTCTGACACAACAATTTTCAAGAAGTTCACTCCTTTCTAATTTGCTTGTATTATAAGTATTTAAAGTTCACCTTTTTAAAACATTTGTATAATCAGAAAGTCGCTTTGAATATGTTGTCAGAGATCAATACTGATGTAGTAGGGTTAACACACATGCTTAACTAGATGCGTTAACTAAACTAGTTGTGTTAAGCTGAAACCTTCAATTACTTTTCAGTACCTATCACTTGCGTTTTTGCCTGAACCAGGAATGATGAACAAAAATGCTTCAGTTTGTGATACAACCGGCTGCATACGGTAACAGTGGCTGCTGTGCGCCGCTGTCCCCCTGCTTACCGCCACAGTGCCGGGCCCTGTGTTCAGCTTGCTAGTGTGATCTGCTGCTAGTGCTTCCGATTCACCGCTGCAGTCCTGGGCTCTGTCTGTGTAGGTACTGTTGTTCTGGGATCAGCTCCACAGATTCCCCTCAGCCCTGGCTACAGCATGCTTGCTGCTTGTTTCCTGCAGCACTTCCTTAGGGGCTGGCGCACGTCACTTCCTGTGCTTTATGGGTTGGGTCATGTGACCTCGCTGACCAATCCTAGCCCTCCTGCACATATATAAGTGGCTCACCCCTCTTCCCAGATGCATCAGTGTCAAGGTCTGTGTGTCCTGCTAAGGTTCCTGATATCTGCTTGTATTCCTGGACTCTGCTACCTGTTTGATCCCTGCCTGCTTGCCTTGACTCTCCTGTTGCTACCTGGATTGCCTGACCTGTACCTCTGCCGCCTGCCCTGACATATAGCCTGTTTGACTTCGCCTCTGCCTCATCCTTTGGTCCTGCACTGTTGCTCCTGGTTTCGACTCAGCCTGCTGACAACGCCTGTACCTCTGGTACCTTGGTCAGGTACCTCCTGGTCCGCCTGGACCATTTGCCTCGTGTGCCAATCCTCCTCAAGAGGTAGCGACCATCCCCACCATCAGGGGTACTGTAAAGATCGAGGGGTTCACTTGGACAACGCTCTTAGAGGAGGTAGGACACATGGCACAGTGGTTTCACACCCACTGGTTCGTGATAGTACACTAAGGCCATGGACCACGCTGATCACCTAAGCCTGTCGTTCAGGAATTGTTACATGAAGTGAGGCATCATAGCAAACGTCAGGATGTCATAATGCAGTTCATGCAAAATGTCTGGATGCCATCTCTTCTCCAGCTACTGCAGGGTCGCCATTCACTGCTACTCCTGCAATTCCCACACAGGTGAATCCGGATTTGTGTGCCGCTGGTGTGCAACTCCCTCTGCCATCAGACTATGGTGTAGATTCAAAAACCTGTTGTGGATTCCTGAACCAGTGTCTGATCCACTTTGTGTTGCATGGTCAGAAGTTTCACACTGAGCAGTCCAAGATTGCCTTCATTGTGTCCCTGCTGTCTGATTTGGCTCTTGCTTGGGCAAATACTATTTTGGGAACATGGAGGTCCAGAGACCACTAATCTGCAGTCTTTCCTGGCTACCTTCTGGCTGGTCTTTGAGGAGCCCGGCTGAACATCCTCCGCTGCATCAGCTCTGCTGTGTCTATGACAGGGTTCCTTGTCTGTGGGTCAGTACGCCATCCAGTTTTGTACCCTGGCTGCCGAACTTGCATGGAACAATGAGGCTCTACTAGCGGTGTTCTGGGAGGGCCTTTCTGACCAGATTAAGGATGAATTAGCTGGTCGCGACTGTCCGTCTACTCTGAATGACCTGATCACCTTGGCCACAAGGATAGATATGCGTTTCAGCGAATGTTCTAAGGAGTTCGCAGGCACCAGAAGACCACCTCATTTGGCTCCATCCTTCCAGAGGCCGGTTTTTCCTCTAGTGTCCATCCCACCTGAAGAGCCCATGCAAATAGAGCGCCTTTGATTGTCTGACCAGGAACGTTTACACTACAAAGCAGAGAATCTGTGTCTGTATTGTTGAGGCGAGGCCCACTTTGTGCGTAATTGTTCACAGAAGCCGGGAAACGCCAATGTCTAGGATCAGTTGGAGACGTGGTCCTGACAAGGAGAAGTCCTCTCCGAAACTTTCAGTTCCGGTGACTCTCTCTCACAAAGGAGTTACATTGTTTGTGCCTGCATTCTTGGATTCTGGGTCAGCCAGTAACTTCATTCAGCAAGCTCTGTTCCATCAGTTCCATCAGCTTCAAGTACTACATTAAGTACTAGTAAAGAGATATTGCAGGAGATAGTCAGGAGGTAGGCTGGAAGGTGGAAACAATACAAAAAAAAAAAGGTAAGATTTGTTTGATTTAAAGTTACAAATTTATTTTTATTTTTTTTTCTCCTCTTTAAAATGGCAGACTTGGTTCAGTGCAGGAATTGTTGTGCATTTATTTCATGTTCCACTCTTTGGAGATTCGGATGCTGTCAGATCTGTAGACAGTTCTCCTTACTGCAGCAGGAAATTGCATTTTTGAAAGCTGAAATATTTAAATTATCTGTTAAACAAACTCCAGCTAGGACTGCTGCAATGCCACTGCCACAGAGGACCCCCAGAAATGGCAGATGGGTTAATGTAGGTTCTGGAAGTCTTAGAGTGGTGGATAGAAGACATGTCCCACAGTCGGTGGTTCTCCATAATTCATTTGCAGCACTCTCAGAATGTAAGGACAACATGGATATGGACTCAAGCACAGAGGGTGAGAAACCATCGACTCCTATGTCTAATGTATGCAACAAAAAAGATAAAGTGAAGTCTCAAAGGATGCAGCTGTTGCTGGGTGATTCAATCATAAGAAGTGTGGAGCTTAAAGAAAATGGTTTTGTGAGATGTCTCCCTGGGGCTACTGCTAGAAGAGATAGAAGACGTATTATTAATATTGTTAAGCAAGCAAAGCAGGAAGGGGACGTGGATGTTCTTGTCCATCTAGGGACAAATGACCTGGCTTGCAATGAAGTGTCAGAGGTGAAAAAATCTTTTATCACACTTGGTAATGACGTACAGGATTTTGCATCCACCATTTCATTTTCTGAAGTTCTGCCTGTGCATAATGTTCAGAATGATAGGCAGAGGCGCATAAAGGAGTTCAACATATGGCTTGGTAAATGGTGTCAAGAGCAAGGATTTGGCTTTGTTTCTCATGATAGCTCTACTTGGAATAGAAAGGAACTGTACAAAAAAGATGGTTTGCATCTTTCTCTCAAAGGAACAAATGTACTTAGTGAACAACTCCAAGAATTTGCGAAAGAGTATTTAAACTAGGAAGGGGGGGGGAAAGAGTGAAAATAAAAGAGTCCAATTGCCCCCCGAAACAATGCCAGAACAGGCCAGAAGCACTGAGGTTAAGAAATGATAAGCTCAGAGTCCTGTCTACAAATGCTCGCAGTTTAGGTAAAAAAATCAATGAACTTGGGTCAATAATGGCATCTGAGAATGTAGATTTAGTGGCTGTTACGGAGACATGGTTTAATGAAAGAAATGACTGGGACATAACCATACCAGGGTACTCTTTATACAGAAGAGACAGAGAAGGCAAGAAAGGAGGAGGAGTGGCCCTGTATGTGAAAGATAGCATTAAATCTAACCTAATACAAGTTGGTGAGGCCAACATAGAGTCAGTTTGGGTTACGTTGCAGTTTGCTAACCATGCAGTAACTCGTGTAGGTGTGATATATAGACCACCTGGTCAAGTTAAAGAACTAGATGATCTACTAGTTGAAGAAATAGCTAAAATGACAATGAAAGGAGAAGTTATCATTATGGGAGATTTCAATCTTCCAGATATAAACTGGAAAACCAAAATAGCAAGTTCTACCAGGAGTACAGATATTCTAAATTCCCTACTGGGGTTATCTCTACAACAAGTGGTTGAGGAGCCAACCCCGGAAGGAGGCCATTTTGGATTTGGTATTCACAAACGGGGATTCGGTATATGATGTCATTGTAGGCGAAACCTTGGGATCTAGTGATCACCAGTCAGTGTGGTTTAATATAAGAACTGTGAAAGAGTCCCACCACACAAAAACAAAAGTTTTAGATTTTAGAAAAACAGACTTTTCAAAAATGAAATTAGTCATAAATGAGTCCTTATCAGACTGGAACGGATTACATGGAGTCCAGGAGAAATGGGACTACTTAAAAGGTGCATTATTGAAGGCAACAGAAAATTGCATTAGACTCGTCAGTAAAAGCAAAAAAAGGAGGAGACCAATGTGGTACTCAGCAGAAGTGGCCCAAATCATTAAAAATAAAAAGCTAGCATTTTGTAATTATAAAAAAAACCAGAGCAATGAAGATAAGGAAATCTACAAGATTAGGCAGAGAGAGGCCAAGCAAGTTATAAGAACTTCTAAAGCGCAGGCAGAAGAAAAACTAGCTCAGTCTATGAAAAAAGGGGATAAGACATTCTTCAGATATATAAATGAAAAAAGGAAATTAAAACAAGGAATAACTAAATTAAAAACAAAGGACGGAAGGTATGTAGAAGAGAATAAAGGGCTAGCCGACTGCCTTAATGAATACTTCTGTTCAGTTTTTACAAAAGAAAAAGGAGAAGGACCTCCACTAGAAAGAATGACTATTAAATCGTTTGATGCATGTATCTTTACAGAGGAAGATGTTCTAAGTTTGCTGTCTAAGGTGAAGACAGATAAGTCACAGGGGCCTGATGAGATACACCCAAAATTATTAAAAGAGCTTAGTGGTGAGCTGGCAAAACCGTTAACAGATTTATTTAACCAATCATTAGTAACAGGAGTCGTCCCGGAAGATTGGAAATTGGCAAATGTCGTGCCCATTCACAAGAAAGGTAGTAGGGAGGAATCGAGCAACTATAGACCAGTGAGTCTGACATCAATAGTAGGCAAATTAATGGAAACCCTATTAAAGGATAGGATTGTGGAACATCTAAAATCCCATGGATTGCAAGATGAAAAACAACATGGGTTTACTTCAGGGAGATCATGTCAAACAAATCTTATAGATTTTTTTGACTGGGTGAATAAAATAATAGACGGTGGAGGTGCAGTAGACATCGCATATCTAGATTTTAGTAAGGCTTTTGACACTGTCCCACATAGAAGACTTATCAATAAACTGCAGTCATTGAGCATGGACTCCCATATTGTTGAGTGGATTAGGCAGTGGCTGAGTGACAGACAACAGAGGGTTGTAGTCAATGGAGAACATTCAAAACAAGGTAATGTTACCAGTGGGGTTCCACAGGGATCTGTACTGGGACCGATTTTGTTTAATATCTTCATAAGTGATATTGCAAAAGGCCTCGCTGGTAAGGTTTGTCTTTTTGCTGATGACACAAAGATATGTAACAGGGTTGATGTTCCTGGAGGGAAACGCCAAATGGAAAAGGATTTAGGAAAACTAGAAGAATGGTCAGAACTCTGGAAACTGAAATTTAATGTGGATAAGTGCAAGATAATGCACCTGGGGCGTAAAAACCCAAGGGCAGAATATAGAATATTTGACACAGTCCTGACCTCAGTATCTGAGGAAAGGGATTTAGGAGTAATTATTTCAGAAGACTTAAAGGTGGGAAGACAATGTAATAGAGCAGCACGAAATGCCAGCAGAATGCTTGGATGTATAGGGAGAGGTATAAGCAGTAGAAAGAGTGAAGTGCTTATGCCGCTGTACAGAACACTGGTGAGACCTCACTTGGAGTATTGTGCGCAGTACTGGAGGCCATATCTCCAGAAGGATATAGATACTCTAGAGAGAGTTCAGAGAAGAGCTACTAAACTAGTACATGGATTGCAGGATAAAACTTACCAGGAAAGGTTAAAGGACCTTAATATGTATAGCTTGGAAGAAAGAAGAGACAGAGGGGATATGATAGAAACTTTTAAATACATAAAGGGAATCAACTCGGTAAAGGAAGAGAGCATATTTAAAAGAAGAAAAACTACCACAAGAGGACACAGTTTTAAATTAGAGGGGCAAAGGTTTAAAAGTAATATAAGGAAGTATTACTTTACTGAGAGAGTAGTGGATGCATGGAATAGCCTTCCTGCAGAAGTGGTAGCTGCAAATACAGTGAAGGGGTTTAAGCATGCATGGGATAGGCATAAGGCCATCCTTCATATAAGATAGGGCCGGGGGCTATCCATAGTATTCAGTATATTGGGCAGACTAGATGGGCCAAATGGTTCTTATCTGCCGACACATTCTATGTTTCTATGTTTCTATGTTACCGACATCCTATCATCCGTCTAGAAAGGCCTCTGTCAGTGGCTTCCGAAAAATGGACTGCGACTCCCTGAACCTGTGCTTTCTGTTACTATGCCCCTTAAGTTGCACATAGAGGTTCTGCATTCAGAGATGATCTCCTTCTATGTGCTGCCAGCGTCCGTAAATCCGGTTATCCTTGGTCTTCCTTGGCTGCATCAGCACACTTCAGTTCTAGACTGGCATACCGGTCCGATTCTGTGTTGGGGATCATCCTGCCAGATCACCTGCTTATCAGAGGTCTGACCTGCTCCCTCGCCTACTGTACCTGTAGACCTGCCTGGACTTCCGCAGCAGTATGCCAGTTTTTCTGATGCCTTCAGTAAGAAAGAGGCCGAGACCCTGCCTCTTCATCGTCCTTATGATTGTCCAATTGAACTTCTGCCTGGTGCCACTCCTCCTCGTGGTCGAGTCTACCCACTCTCCCTTTCTGAGACCCAAGCGATGTCTGATTACATCAAGAGAATCTCAAGAGGGCGGTTATTCAGAAATCGACATCACCAGCCGGTGCCGGGTTCTTCTTTGTGCAGAAAAAAGATGGATCCTTACGGCCCTGTATCGACTATCGAGGTCTGAATAAGGTCACAGTCAAGAATCGATGCCCTCTTCTGCTAATCTTCGAACTCTTTGACAGGATCCGGGGAGCTAAGGTCTTCACAAAATTTGACCTGCGCGGCGCATGCAACCTTATCCGCATTCGAAAGGGCGATCGATGAGTGGAAGACTGCTTTCAACACTCGTGATGGACACTACAAGTATCTTGTCATGCCCTTCAGTCTGTGCAGTGCTCTTGTAGTATTCCAGGAGTTGTTGGTAAACGATATCTTTAGGGACCTGCTCTATGTGTGCGTGATAGTGCACCTGGACGATATTCGGATCTATTCTCCAGATTTGACCACTCACCGGAAGCATGTACGTTTAGTTTTACAGCGGTTGAGAGAGAATTGACTTTATGCCAAACTCGAGAAATGAATCTTTGACAAATCTACCGTACCGTTCCTTGGATATATAATCTCGAATGCCGGGTTGCAGATGGATCCTGAAATATTGAATGCAGTAATGGACTGGCCCCGCCAACAGGGTCTTCATGCTATACAGCGCTTCCTTGGATTTGCTAATTTCTATTGTCAGTTCATCCTGAATTTTTCATCTCTTACATCACCAATCTCCGCTCTTACTAAGAAAGGGGTAAATGCCAGAGTCTGGACTCCTGAGGTAGAGGCCGCCTTCATCCAATTGAAGAGATCCTTTGCTTTTGCGCCTATTCTGCATAATCCCAATGTCTCCCGCCAATTCTTTTTAGAAGTGGATGCCTCCTCCATAGGAGCCTGTGCTGTTTTACTACAGAAAGGTTTTAAGGGCAAGATGTTTACATGTGGATTTTCCTCCAACCTCTTCTTCCCTGCTGAGAGGAATTACTGTATAGGAAACAGAGAGCTTCTGGCCATAAAACTTGCCTTACAGGAGTTATCTATTGGAGGGGGCCCAGCATCCAGTGATAATCTTCACCGACCACAAGAACCTTACATATCTGCAGATGGCCCGGCGTCTAAACACTCGACAAGCCAGATGGGCACTCTTATTCTCCTGTTTTGATTTTGAGCTTCACTTTCGCCCGGCCGAGAAGAACATCAAGGTGGATTCTCTGTCTTGGTCACTTGACTTCTCCGACCAGCAGGAGGAGCCCCAGTACATTGTATATCCTGCTCGCTTGATCACAGTGGCTCCTGTCCTGATAAAAGACATACCTCCCGGGACGACATTTGTGCCATCTGCCAAGAGAAAATGTATTCTAGCTTGGGGGCACAACTCTAAACTGGCTGGTCACCCAGGGTTCCGCAAGACCACAGAACTTTTGTCTCGCCACTACTGGTGGCCCACACTGTCTAAGGATGTGCGTGATTGTGTCTGCCTGCACCGTCTGTGCTCATAATAAAGTCTCCAGGACCAAACCTCCCGGGCTGTTGTTACTACTTCCTGTTCCTGATGCCCCATGGCAACACATTACCATGGACTTTGTTATAGATTTCTTCTGCCAAATGTACAGCTATCTGGGTGGTCGTGGATCGGTTCTCCAAGATGGCGCACTTCCTTTGCCTGGACTGCCCTCGGCTGCTGAACTTGCTAAACTGTTCGTTAGACACATATTCCGCTTGCATCGTCCACCTTGGCATATTGTTTCCGATCGTGGAATCCAGTTTACCTCTAAGCTCTGAAGAGCTCTTTGCTGGCTGCTCAAAATTGAGCTGGACTTCTCTTCTGGTTATTATCCCCAGACCAACGGGCAAGTAGAGCTGGTCAATCAAATATTAGAGAACTATCTCCGGCATTTTGTTTCAGCTCAACATGACAACTGGGTACAATTGCTACATGTGGCTGAATTCTCCTATAACAACCACTCTAGTAAGTCTACTGGATCCTCTCCATTCTTTGTCATTTATAGACAACACCCTCATACTCCTCTTCCTGTTCCTACATCTTCTGGGGTACCAGGGGGGGATTCCTCTTTTAGGGATTTTTTGAAGATTTGGTGTGACACCAAAGACTGCATCAACAAAGCGGTGACCCGCATGAAAACGAATGCAGCCAAGAGAAGAAGAAAACCACCTCAGTTCTCATCTGAAGATAAGGTATGGCTCTCCTCTAAAAGCATCTGCTTAAGGGTTCCCAGTTTCAAGTTTGCTCCTAGGTTACTTGGACCCTTTGAAGTATTAAGGAGGATCAACGAAGTGACATATAAGTTACGTCTGCCTCTCTCTCTGCGTATTCCTAATGCCTTCCACATGTCCTTACTAAAACCAGTAGTTCTTAATCGCTTCTCGACGGCTCCTTCAACTCCGGTATCTGAAGATTCTGACGAGATATTTGAGGTCAAAGACATCCTGGACATCAAGAAGCGTGGCAAGAAGACCTACTTGTGGACTGGAAGGGCAAGAAAAAGTATGTGATCCCTTTGGAATGATATGGGTTTCTGCACAAATTGGTCATAAAATGTGATCTGATCTTCATCGAAGTCATAACAATAGATAATCACAGTCTGCTTAAACTAATAACACACAAAGAATTAAATGTTACCATGTTTTTATTGAACACATCATGTAAACATTCAAAGTGCAGGTGGAAAAAGTATGTGAACCCCTAGACTAATGACATCTCCAAGAGCTAATTAGAGTGAGGTGTCAGCCAACTGGAGTCCAATCAATGAGATGAGATTGGAGGTGTTGGTTACAGCTGCCCTGCCCTATAAAAAACACACACCAGTTCTTGGTTTGCTTTTCACAAGAAGCATTGCCTGATGTGAATGATGCCTCGCACAAAAGAGCTCTCAGAAGACCTACGATTAAGAATTGTTGACTTTCATAAAGCTGGAAAGGGTAATAAAAGTATCTCCAAAAGCCTTGCTGTTAATCAGTCCACGGTAAGACAAATTGTCTATAAATGGAGAAAGTTTAGCACTGCTGCTACTCTCCCTAGGAGTGGCCATCCTGTAAAGATGACTGCAAGAGCACAGCGCAGACTGCTCAATGAGGTGAAGAAGAATCCTAGAGTGTCAGCTAAAGACTTACAAAAGTCTCTGGCATATGCTAACCTCCCTTTTTGCGAATCTACGATATGTAAAACACTAAACAAGAATGGATTTCATGGGAGGATACCACAGAAGAAGCCACTGCTGTCCAAAAAAAAACATTGCTGCACGTTTACAGTTTGCACAAGAGCACCTGGATGTTCCACAGCAGTATTGGCAAAATATTCTGTGTGACAGATGAAACCAAAGTTGAGTTGTTTGGAAGAAACACACAACACTATGTGTGGAAAAAAAGAGGCACAGCACACCAACATCAAAACCTCATCCCAACTGTGAAGTATGGTGGTGGGGGCATCATGGTTTGGGGCTGCTTTGCTGCATCAGGGCCTGGACGGATTGCTATTATCGAAGGAAAAATTAATTCCCAAGTTTATCAAGACATTTTGCAGAAGAACTTAAGGCCATCTGTCCACCAGCTGAAGCTCAACAGAAGATGGGTGTTGTAACAGGACAACGACCCAAAGCATAGAAGTAAATCAACAACAGAATGGCTTAAACAGAAAAAAAAACACCTTCTGGAGTGGCCCAGTCAGAGTCCTGACCTCAACCCGATTGAGATGCTGTGGCATGACCTCAAGAAAGCGATTCTCACAAGACATCCCAAGAATATTGCTGAAGTGAAACAGTGTGTGTGTATGTATATATATATATATATATATATATATATATATATATATTATATAGGAAACGGATGGCATGGCAGCCTAGTCTGGTGTAGATCGTGACTAGACAAAGGAGTGAGGTTTTTTGCGGGGGAAAGGCCAATACAAAAATTTGCTGTGGGGCCCAGTCACTTCTAGCCACGCCCCTGAGCGCCATGTAAGCACAGTACATGAGTGACAGCATAGTGATCAGCCACAGAGTCTGATCGCTATGCTGTGGAGGTCGTGTGCCGTACAGCAGTTTACGACCACATATGAGGTGTTTCTGTAAACTACAGAATCCAGGCAATAAATATTGAGTTTTGTTTGGCTGTTAACCCTTGCTTTGTTACTGGGAAAAATGGATTAAAATGGAAAATTTGCCAAAAAATAGAAATTCTGAAATTTAATCTCCATTTGCCAATAACTCTCATGGAACACCTAAAGGGTTAATGACGTTTGTAAAATCTGTTTTGAATACCTTGAGGGGTGTAGTTTCTTAGATGGGGTCACTTTTATGGAGTTTGTTCTCTAGGGTTGCATCAGGGGGGCTTCAAATGGGACATGGTGTAAAAAAAAAACAGTCCAGAAAAATCTGCCTTCCAAAAACCGTATGGCATTCCTTTCCTTCTGCACCCTGCCGTGTGCCCGTACAGTAGTTTACAACCACATATGGGGTGTTTCTGTAAACTACAGAATCAGGGCCGTAAATATTGAGTTTGGTTTGGCTGTTAACCCTTGCTTTGTAACTGGAAAAAAATTATTAAAATGGAAAATCTGCCAAAAAAGTTACATTTTGAAATTGTATCACTATTTTCCATTAATTCTTGTGGAACACCTAAAGGGTTAATGACGTTTGTAAAATCAGTTTTGAATACCCTGAGGGGTGTAGTTTATAGAATGGGGTAATTTTTGGGTGGTTTCTATAATGTAAGCCTCGCAAAGTGACTTCAGACCTGAACTGGTCCCTAAACATTGGGTTTTTGAAAATTTCTGACAACTTTCAAGATTTGCTTCTAAACTTTTAAGCCTTGTAACATCCCCAAAAAATAAAATATCATTCCAAACATGAAGTAGACATATGGGGAATGTAAAGTAATAACTATATTTGGAGGTATTACTATGTATTATAGAAGTAGAGAAATTGAAACTTGGAAATTTGCAATTTTTTACAAATTTTTGGTAAATTTGGTATTTTTTTATATATAAAAATTTTTTTTTTTACTTCATTTTACCAGTGTCATGAAGTACAATATGTGACGAAAGAACAGTCACAGAATGGGCTAGATAAGTCAAAGCGTTTTAAAGTTATCACCACTTAAAGTGACACTGGTCAGATTTGCAAAAAATGGCCTGGTCCTTAAGGTGAAATAAGGCTGTGTCCCAAAGGGGTTAAAAAAAAGTGAAAAAAAAGTGAAAAAAAACAAACAAACACCAAAATATTAAGTATAAATGAAAAAAAGATTTACAAAAAAAATCTACACGTTAACAATAAACATGTTCATTTTCTGCAGATTTGTGTAGGAATTTTTTTTTTTTTTTCAAAAGTGAAAATTCGCTGAATATCGGTATAAATTATCGGCTATCGCCCAGAAAGTTCGCAGATTATAGGTATCGGCTCTAAAAAATCAATGTCGGTCGATCCCTAGTCGGGGAGGCAGGCAGTAAGTTCAGAAATAGCAAGATAGGTGTGATAGCTGGGGCTCCTGGACATACCTTGTTAAGCACAACTCCTATTGTACTCCAGAAAGGTTTAATCAGGGGATAGTCCCACCATAAGTTTAGGTAAGTTCCAGGGCCTGAGAGATATCTCCAGCAGCATGAGGGGATAAGGGGGTTCATGGCATGTAGAGCTGCCAGCGTTTTATGCCACCTACTGACTACCTTATAGGAGATCTCCTGCATCGTAATACACCTAGACGGACCACATGCATTCTTATATACTTTTCCGGTATCCTCCTCGGAGAGCTTAATGTTTAATTTACGTTCCCAGGCAGTAATATATGAGGATGCAGGACTGTCTGTGGGGCCCACTAGCATTTTATACAGTATATTGTAGAAATCAGGTTCGGGCAGGGGATCTCTGAGAAGCTAACTTTTCAATCCAGTAATGGTCCCTTTGTAGCATGTCTGCAATCGGTAAGCTCTTGTAGTTGAATAGAAGCTGAGAGGTAAGGTGGTCTATCTTAAAGCATGAACACTTAGATTGTTGAGTAGGTGGGTCCGGGAAAGTTCAGTCTTCCAAAATGTCACATAATCTATAACCGTTTAGTATTCTCTGCCTGCCAGTCCAAAGGGTGATAAATTAGTCATTCAGGCCAAAAGATCTCCTAAACCCAGTAGGGGAGAGTGGTGATTCCATAGTTTGGATGTGAGTTGGGAATGCGCACAAACAAGAAAGAGGAGCCTTTGTCAGAGTAGGGGTTTCGGTGGGAGGAAGTTTCCCTGACCTGACCCATATTAGAGCTTGGGTGAGTGAGTATCCCACTATTTCCTCCTCAATCCGAACATATAGTTCAAGTGGGGGGTTCTTATACCAGTCCAAAATCCTTGTCAGCTGAACCGATCTACAGTGGGATGCGAAAGTTTGGGCAACCTTGTTAATCGTCATGATTTTCCTGTATAAATCGTTGGTTGTTCCGATAAAAAATGTCAGTAAAATATATCATATAGGAGACACACACAGTGATATTTGAGAAGTTAAATGAAGTTTATTGGATTTACAGAAAGTGTGCTATAATTGTTTAAACAAAATTAGGCAGGTGCATAAATTTGGGCACTGTTGTCATTTTATTGATTTTAATTTTCTCTGAAGAGTAGCAACATGGGGGTCTCAAAACAATTCTCAAATGACCTGAAGACAAAGATTGTTCACCATCATGGTTTAGGGGAAGGATACAGAAAGCTGTCTCAGAGATTTCAGCTGTCTGTTTCCACAGTTAGGAACATATTGAGGAAATAGAAGACCACAGGCTCAGTTCAAGTTAAGGCTCGAAGTGGCAGACCAAGAAAAATCTCGAATAGACAGAAGCGACGAATGGTGAGAACAGTCAGCGTCAACCCACAGACCAGCACCAATGACCTACAACATCATCTTGCTGCAGATGGAGTCACTGTGCATCGGTCAACCATTCGGTGCACTTTACACAAGGAGATGCTGTATGCGAGAGTGATGCAGAGGAAGCCTTTTCTCCGCCCACAGCACAAAAAGTGCCGCTTGAGGTGGGCTAAAGCACATTTGGACAAGCCAGCTTCATTTTGGAATAAGGTGCTGTGGACTGATGAAACTAAAATTGAGTTATTTGGCCATAACAAGGGGCGTTATGCATGGAGGAAAAAGAACACAGCATTCCAAGAAAAACACCTGCTACCTACAGTAAAATATGGTGGTGGTTCCATCATGCTGAGGGGCTGTGTGGCCAGTGCAGGGACTGGGAATCTTGTCAAAGTTGAGGGACGCATGGATTCCACTCAGTATCAGCAGATTCTGGAGACCAATGTCCAGGAATCAGTGACAAAGCTGAAGCTGCGCCGGGGCTGGGTCTTTCAACAAGACAACGACCCTAAACACTGCTCAAAATCCACTAAGGCATTTATGCAGAGGAACAAGTACAATGTTCTGGAATGGCTATCTCAGTCCCCAGACCTGAATATAATTGAAAATCTGTGGTGTGACTTAAAAGAGCTGTCCATGCTCGGAAGCCATCAAACCTGAATGAACTAAAGATGTTTTGTTAAAAGGAATGGTCCAAAATACCTTCAACCAGAATCCAGACTCTCATTGGAACCTACAGGAAGCGTTTCGAGGCTGTAATTTCTGCAAAAGGAGGATCTACTAAATATTGATTTCATTTCTTTTTTGTGGTGCCTAAATTTATGCACCTGCCTAATTTTGTTTAAACAATTATAGCACACTTTCTGTAAATCCAGTAAACTTAATTTCACTTCTCAAATATCACTGTGTGTGTCTCCTATATGATATATTTAACTGACATTTTTTATCGTAACAACCAACGATTTATACAGGAAAATCATGACGATTAACAAGGTTGCCCAAACTTTCGCATCCCACTGTATATAGGCTTTCAATGTCAGAGAAATCAATTCCTCCCAGGTGTCTACGTTTATTTATGGTGCACATTCCATTTTCCCACGTGTACTTTAGGAAAGTTTTACGGATTTGAGCAAAAAAGGAATGGGGCAGGAATATGGTAAGGGTCTGAAATAAATATAGTAATTTCGGATTTATCATCATCTTTAGGAGATTGACCCGACCTAGCCATGAGATATATGGGATTTTCCAAGAAGCTAATATAATTTCTATTTGTCAAAGCAGTGTGACATAGTTTAGAGAGAAGTTATCAGGATTGGGGGACAGCTGTAGGCCCAAGTATTTTATAAAATTGGGTAAGGATACATCTGGGTTGGAAGTTATAATGAATAAGTCATCCGCATATGCCGCCATCATGTGACATTGTCCCCTGACCTTCACCCCCCTAATGTCTGGGTGTTGTTTCACGCTTTGTATAAGTGTCTCCATGGTGAGAACAAATAGAAGGGGCGAGAGCGGGCATCCCTGTCTTGTTCCGTTTGTGATCCGGAAGTTCAGGGATAGGGTGCCGTTTATGCTAATTTATGTGGTAGGGTGGGTATATAACGCAAAGATGGCAGTTATAAAGGTCTCTGGTAGGCCAAATTTCTCGAGAGCAATCCGCATGTATAGCCAATCTATTCTATCGAACGCTTTTTCAGCGTCAGTGGATAAAAGTGCGATGGGGACCTTTTTAGCCTTTGCGTATTGTATTAAGTGCTGTATCCGCAAGGTGTTATCTTTCCCTTCTCTACCCTTTAAAAATCTTACTTGTTCTAGGTTGATCAAGGAGGGGAGATGTATCAGCCTATTGGCAAGCATCTTAGCATACAATTTGACATCAACGTTGAGTAATTATATAGGTTGATAACTACTACATAATTTGGCATCCTTTCCCTCCTTGGGCAGAATGGAAATATGTGTTTCTAAAGACTGTACAGGGAAGTCTCTACGTCTAGCTGCTGAAGTAAAAGCTGTTAGTAGGTGTGGTAATAAAGTATCCGAGAATGTCTTGTAGTAGTTTACAGGAAGTCCATCTGGACCTGGACTTTTTCCAATAGGGGTCTCCTGTAAGGCCAGCTGGAGTTCCTGCATGGAGAAAGGGGCCGAAAGTTGAGTTTTCTGTTGGGTGGACAAGAAGGGTATCTGTAGAGAGTGTAGAAACTTCTTAATTCTCTCTTGTCTGTTGGCTGTGGTCTGGGGTGTGTCTTCAATGCTCTGGTTGTATAGGGAGGAGTAAAAGTTTTCAAATTGTGCGGCTATATTCTATGTTTCGGTGGTTAACCCTCCTGAGGGCAGTTGGCTCTCCTTTATATACATTTGGGCATTTTGCCATCAGTGCCATTAGTCTAGAGCCTCTATTACCATGTATGTATATTTTATGGCGAGCGTGCAAATACACTTTGGATGCTTTATGATTCAGTAGTTTTTCTCTATGTGTTGTGAGTTCAGCTAAAACTTATTGTGCTAGTGAATGGTTGTGTTTGTTCTCTAGATCAGTAATGATCTTCAGTACATCCTCAATTTTTTTGTCTTTGTTTCTGAACATGGGTCCCTAAGGCTATTAGTTCTCCCCGTATCACCGACTTGTGGGCCTCCCATATCACAGTGGGCAATACCTGAGGGGTAGTATTTTCAGAAAAGTAGTTTGTGAGGGTTTTTCCCTATGGGAGGCGGTTTTCAGAAGGGATTCATTCAAATGCCAAGAGAAAGACCGGGGCATGATCTGAGATCCCTATATTACCTATTGAAGATTTCACTAAAGCAGAGAGATGTGCGGTGGATAAGAATAGGTAATCTAACTTCTGATAGGATTTATGCACTTCAGAGAAAAAGGTGAAATCTTTAGCAGTAGGGTGAGCCATGCACCAAACATCTCCTAGCTGTAGAGAGGTCAATGACTGTCTCAATGACCTGAGTCTTTTCTGGGAGTTATGTGATTTCTCAGACGTGGAGTCCAGAGAGGGTTCCAGCAATATATTTAGGTCTCCTCCCACAATGCACATACCCTCCTGGAATATTTTAAGCTTTCGGAGGGTAGAAGTTAACCAGGGGACCTGGTCTGAATTTGGGGCGTAGAGGCCAACAATTGTAACTAAGGTATTTGCAATGGTGCCCTTCAGGAATAGAAATCTACCATCTGGGTTAGTCAAGCTGGACTGTAGTGTAAATAGTGTATATTTTTTTATAGCAACTGTTACACCCCTGGACCTGGACCCGCCATAGCAAGAGTGGAACCATTGTGAGAAATACTTCTGAGGCAAAGCAGGGGTCTTGAAATGAGTTTCTTGCAGGATAACCACTTCAGCATGGAGTGTGGGGTTTGAAAGACACAGGACCCTTTTTGCGGCGAGGTCAGTCCCTGCACACTCCATGTCAGCACAGTAACAGTAGCCATAGAAAACAAAGGTAAAACTCGTTAAGTCAAACACAATAGTTAAAAGTGATGTCTGGTAACATCTAGAGTAAATCCTATCTGGGATTCATATTATGGTGTAAGAGGCAGCGCACCCCTTCTATTAGAGCACTTTATAGTTTGTCATAATGGAATTATGATAGACTAGTGTCTTCAGTGGGTTCAATACCAATGAGTTGCCCCAGTGACAGATACTGATTCTGATACAAAGGTCCCTCCTTTGTTCGTGCCCCAGGTCGGGACAATATCTCCGCACCTGGGCACGTCAGTGGTGATTATTCATCCCTTGGCTATAGGAACCTGGATTCTAAGCAGAAAAACAAAAGGAAGAAACCAAAAAAAAAAAAACATAACATGTAATACTAGATATCAGGTGTTTTGTAGAAGAAAAACTATTCAGTCCTTTGTGGTAGTCAGATGTTTCCGAGGATGGCGGCTTTTAGCCATTTTCCAGGGTATCACTTCGGGCAATTTGGGAAGATCTACCAAGTCTGTGATCTGTAGCCAGGATGGGATCTCTGATTGCGCTAACCCAATGGCTTCACAAAAGGGGATCAGGTCTTCGGATGAATCTGGTAGATCCCTGTAAGGAAAATGATAGACCAAAGGGGAACAGCCACCTACATGAAATCCCTTTCGTACGGAGTGCATCAGTAACGGGTTTCAGTTGTCTGCGCTTGTTAAGTGTAACTGGAGAGAGATCTTGGAAGAAGGAAAGCCGAGACCCTTTATATGAAATTTCCTTTGTGTCTCTGGCTGCTTTTAATATCGTGTCCCTGTGTTGGGAGTTAAGGACTTTGCATATAATGTCCCTAGGAGGCTCTCCATCTTTAGGTTTAGCCCTCAGTGCTCTATGTGCACTTTCCAGGACCAAGTTTGCAACAACCTCAGGGTTCAACAATGGTCTCAAAATTGAGTATGTAATATCCATCACTGAAGAATCAGCTGGGGCTTCTGGTACACCTTTGATCCTCAGATTGTTCCGCCAACCTCTGTTATCTTGATCTTCAATGTAGGCTAACAGATTGTTCATACGTGCCTGGCATGTTTCAAAAGCATCTGTCATGGCATCCCCAAATGCTATTAGAGATGCTTGATTTTCTTCTAGTCTTTCTACCCTGCCTCCTATGTCTCTTACGTCTTGTTTTATATTAGAGAGGACAGCTAATACAGGCTGTAGAGCCGTCTCTATTATTCTCTGTAAGGCCTTTTGTGTAGTGACCAATTGGGCATCTTTGGCTGGAGGTCTTTTCTCTACAAACACATTCAGCATCAGACGATTCCATAAGATAAGAGGCAGAAGCCGATGCAGTTTGTTAGTGTCAGGGTTTATGGTGGGGAGACCGTTTGCGCAAAGATTTCTCCATATCATGCTGCATGCTGTTTTTGAGTAGTGGCGATCTCTGGTTTCCCAACCTTGACCATTTTTAAACACACTATAAATGTCTAGTATTGCATAAGAAAATGGGTACACCACTCTCTCACTGTGAAGTGAGGTTACATTTAGGGATCCTCCCAAATAGGCAAGGTAGAAAAAATGTATGTCTTGTGGGGTTTCAGAGGAGGCTGAGGCAGACTGTAGAAAACTGCAGTACTGAAAAATTGGAGTGAGACTCCCAAACAAGCATGCAAGACAGTCTGTGAGGACAGGTGTAGTGGTAGACCGACCAGAGTTCAGTCCGCAAAAACTTGGAGGTCTGTACACTTCTATCAGAAACAAGTGCTGCGTATCGCTGTCTGATGTGGCAGCAGAGGGGTTTTGAATTCCTAGTTGGGCTTCAGGCCAGTGAGAGCTAAGATGGCGCCCTTTCCTGCAATTAGTGCCACCCGGGCAGAAAATGGATGTGGCCCTGGCTCCTTCGTCAAGTCAATACACAGCGATGGGCCAAGTTGGGAAAGAAGGTACGGTATGAGAAAGGGCTCACCAGAGACCCGGAGGGCGTCACACCTCCGTCCAAAGCAATCGTCATTCCATTCCCAGGCTGCACTCTGATCCGACCGGCAGTATGCCGCGGCTGGCAATTGCGACGCGTGACAGTGCAGGCGGTCCAAACTGGTCTGGGAGGTTCTCCGGGATCTGTAGAAGGCGTAGTGAGGCAAATTATATAGAAAAATCCCTCTGGATTGGGGAAAAATTGCTAGGTACATTTTTTATCGCTGTATTCTACTTATTTTGGGATAAACATCATTTTGTTCAATTGTTGTTATTGCATATTTTGAACAGTTTTTACTCTACAGCTTTTCAGTTTCACTGCATCTGCGGACAGTTGCTTTCTTCTTCACAGTGAATCTGTGAGAGAGCTGCCTGATGGCTTGTTCTGTAGCTTTTATCTGTACTTTCCTGACCGCACATAAACACTCATTATAGCTAAATTCTTGTCATTTTGATAAAATGTATTTTGATTGAGTGTTTATAAGCTGTCAGAAGTTCAGAAATGATGGCTGCAGATCAATTCATCAGAGCATCCATCTGACAGATTTACTGTGAAGCAGAAAGCAATAAAGTTTAGTCCCAAATGAGTAGAATTCAATGAAAAAAGTGTCCCCAAAGGTGTCCATAGCTTTTAAATACAGGAGAGGGTAGCAAGAGTGTCACGGATGATGTTGCAGATAGCTGAAACCTATGGATAAACATCCGACTGGCTTGATCCCAAACTAAGGAGCATAAAAGTGACCCCTATACAACCCTAAGAGCTCACCCTGACTGCTAAGCACATACAAGGGTCTCAGAGGTAGACAATTGCATGCCTCGTACCTAGACTGTGTGACACCTGAAAACCCTATAATAGTGAGGGGACACGACCACCGGCTCCCTGCACTTAATACGGACGGAGTCAGGGTCACCTAGAATCAAGCCAGCAAGGAAACACAATACATGAAAGGACTTATCTGAACAAGCAGTAACAGAAGTCTCCAGCAGTGAACACTCTTCAATCCAGGAAGTAGTATAAACCGCAAAGTGAGGCAGTATGGGAGGGAATATAAAGGGAGGCAATTAGTGTAAATAGGTGACAGCTGGGAGAAGGAAAGAAGATGACAACGTGAAACCAAAACAAAGAACATCATGCAAGAGGTACAGAAGAACATCTGCCAGACCTTCTCAGAGAGCTAGCGGTGACAAAGAGGCTTGAATTGCTGAGGTCTTTTACTTACTCCCTTCTGTGCAATAGACACTGATTAAAATAAAGTAAAGCTAAAATAACTTACCAAAAAAGTGAATTGCAAGTTAATAAAGTCCTGTGATTATAGCCGCCTCTGCACACAAGCAGTATGGGTGAGGTAAAAGGGGCATGTGCAATGTAAACTTACAGACTTTTATAACCAGTAGTGCTGACCAGCCTTCATGTTCTCTTTATCTGTAACGTGGCCAACAATGATAAAAACTTTGTTAAAGAATTGGAAATGAGAGCAGTCATGGTTGAGCTTGAAAACTGTACTATAACTGTGGCTTCAAAAATGAAAACACTCCTAACGTTAATTTAATGAGGTAGCCACTTGGATGATTTTACAGTTGCTCCCAAGAAGTTCTCATATACAGTATACTAAGCACTTGGTTGCTTTTCCTTTACTCTCCAGTTCTACTTAGGTTTAGGTCAGGTGACTGTGACACACCACAACACTCCTTCTTTCTCAAGTACTACTGCAAGGAAAGTAAAATATCTGAAGGATTAGAAAAATCTCCATATCTGACATATAGTTTATACTACATAATTTTTGCAGTCTTTCTTGGTTGACCCTCAGGTCTCAGAACCCAAAATGGTCATCAATTGTTGGCAGGTTGGCTGTAAAAAGCATCTTATAGCAAAGTCAGGAACGTAGCTAAGAGTCTTTAATGGAATAACAGGCCGGAGACAGAACTATATACAGGTGACCAGTCAGGAATTAACATTATACCAGGGGGTGAATCACAGGAATCTCATTACAAACCTGAAGGAAAATGCAGAAGTGAAATCTTGAGGTCAGGATCAGGAATCATTAACAGAGTCAATGATACAGGAGCAAATAGCTAGTCAAGGATATCACCTTAATCTGCGAGGAAGCAGTTGAGGACAGAGGCAAAGGGCATCTGTCAGCAGATTTGTGCCTATAAAACTGGCTGACCAGTTGCATATGTGTTTGGCAGCTGGAGGCCTCTGTGTTGTCCCATGTTTATATGTGCCCGCATTGCTGAGAAAACTGATGTGGCTGGTTGTGCCTGGTTGTGTAGACTCTGCACTGGAACAGGGTGAGCTGAGTAACTGATACTATTTTACATTTTCTAATATTGTTCTTTGTTCTTTCATCTTAAAAAATATAAATCTGTGTGCCGATAGATAGCTGTTGTTTCTAAACTTCTTAATATGAGCACATTTTATGTGTTTTGACTTTTATTCGTTACTGTGTCTCTGCCTACAGGTTTAGTCTTTTCGCGGTAGATACTCATGGACGGCACTCAGCACAAAGTTTAGTCACACTTCGTACTGCCTGCTCTTTAGTGGATGATAGTAAAGCTGAAGGTAAGCATCATTTTATGTAAAAATGTTTTAGGAAGTTTCATTACCCCATGAAATTATACTGTTTTAATTGTATTAAATGCAACCTTTATTCAATAGAAAAGTATTTATCCACAAAGATGAAGTTCTATTGTATGAGCTTCGACTTTTTTTTCCCCAAAACTGTGGATTTCTTGTCCGTGGGCTGCATCTAGAGTTGCAAATCAACCAAATTCAAAAGAACTAGTGCAACACAATAATAGTCAAGAAGTCCGGAGTAGACGGTTATTATTTTGAAGGATGATACTCTTAGATCTTTGGCAGAATAGAGCTCAATATAAGGCTGTAGCCTAGAGATAAGTGACAAGCCTTGCATAAAGATGTCAAATGGTTCAAATCCCATGAGGATATTCTAGATTATTTTTTCAGTTATTTTTTCTCTCTCCTTATTTAACACATAATAAAAAGCTATAGCCTTACTATATTAAGAAGAGTGGTTTTCTGTACTTAGAAAGCTAATACATATTACAAGTCTCTTTCTAATCATATGTTGTGCCTGTTAATAAATCAGTAATATATACAGTTGCAAGAAAAAGTATGTGAACCCTTTGGAATGATATAGATTTCTGCACAAATTGGTCATAAAATGTCTTCTGATCTTCATCTAAGTCACAACAATAGACAATCACAGTCTGCTTAAACTAATAACACACAAAGAATTAAATGTTACCATGTTTTTATTGAACACACCATGTAAACATTCACAGGTGGAAAAAGTATGTGAACCCCTAGACTAATGATCAACTGTATCAGTTTGCTAAGCATAGAAAACCTATATTCTCAACATGGTAAATAGTACATGCTAGGACACAGATCTTCCCTCGGCATGCTGATGTCTAGCCCTGTTAATCTCGGCGAGGGGTGTGTGTGCAGAGCACAGGGGTATTAAAAGAGCAGTGCTGCAAGGATTCAGTCCCACTCCCTGGTGCTCCAACATGGTTATTTGCTTATGAATGAAATTGCAGATATTTCTGCAGCTGTTTAACATACAGACAAAAGAAAGGGACGGTAATATTTTAATCAGCATGTTCAACCCTTCCAGGCAGTATGCCTGGTTTAAAAGGGTTGATAACGCTGACAGAGGCTCTTTAAAGAACGTAAAAAATATTTGTAAAAGGCATGGAAAAGTATCAAAGGGAATTTGTCACCTGTATTTTTTCCAGTTTTTTTTTCAGAGACATGGTGGATTCACAAAGTTTTCAGACCCTTTCGCTTTTTTCACATATTGTTATGTTGCAGCCTTTTGCTGAAAAAGTTAAACTTTTTTCTCATCATTCTGCACTCAATAGCCCATATTCTAAATCTTTGCTAATTTATTAAAAAGGAAAAGCTGAAATATTGCATTCATCTAAGTAGTCAGACCTTTTACTCAGTATTGAGTTGAAGCATCTTTGGCAGAGATTAAATCCTCTAGTCTTCTTTGGTATGATGCAGATGAAGCTCTTGTGAGGTTGGATGGGGACTGTCAGCAGACAGCCATTTTCAGGTCTCTCCAGAGATGTTTAATTTGATTCAAGTTGTGGCTCAGGCTGGGCCACTCAAGGACATTCACAGAGTTGTCCTAAGCTACTCTTGTGTTGCCTTGGCTGTGTGTCTAGGGTCATTGTCTTTTTGGAAGATAAACCTTCGGCTTAGTGTGATGTTTCCATTAAGAATGTTTCTGTACTTTGCTCCATTCAGCCTTACCTCAATTCTGACCAGTCTCCTTGTCCAAGCCACTAAAATACATCCCCACAGCATGATTCTGCCACCACCATGCTTCAATGTAAAGATAGTATTGAGCAGTGCCTGGTTTCCACTAAACATGAAGCTTAGTATTGAGGTCAAAAAGTTCAATCTTGGTTATATCAGACCAGAGAATCTTGTTTCTATCAGTCTGAGAGTCCATTAGGTGCTTTATTGCAAATTTTCATGTGTCTTTTACAGAGGAGAGGCTTCTTTCTGGCCACTGCCAGATTGGTGGAGTGCTGCAGTGATGGCTGACCTTATGGAAGTTTCTTCCATCAGCTCACAGGATCTTTGGAGCTCATAGTGAATATTGGGTTTATGGTTCCCTTTCTTACCAAGGTCCCTTTTGCCCGATTACTTAGTTTAGTGGGGCGACCAACTCTAGAAAGAGTCCTAGTTGTTCCAAACCTCTATTTAAGAGTTATGCAGGCCACTGTGTTCTTGAGAACTTACAGTGCAACAGAGTTTTTTGACCCTTCTCCAGATCTGTACATCCACACAATCCTGTCTCTGATCTCTCCAGGCAGTTCTTTCCTCCTCATGGCTTGATTATTACTCTGATATGCATTGTCCGCTGTGAGACCTTATATAGACAGGGGTGTGTCTTTTCAAATGTCCAATTAACTGAATTTGCCACAGGTGGATTCCAATCAAAGTTTAGAAACATTTCAATGATTATCAGAAGAAATGGGAGGGCCCAGAGCTAAATTTTAAGTATGATGGCAAAGGGTCTGAATACTTATGTCCGTGCAAAACTTTAGTTTTTCCTTCTTTTTTTTTTAATTGCAAAGATTTCTAAAATTCCGTTTTTATTATTGGATATTGAGTGCAGATTGATGGGGAAAAATCAGATTTTTTTAATTTATTTTTTTAACATAAGTGTCTATAGTCTTTCAGAATGCATGTTATCCTTTTATTTACATCTGTTTTAATTTTATTTCTTTATTTTATTCTATTTCCTTGCTGTTTTCAAAATTTAGAGATATGCTTTGTAGAAGTTACGATAGGCCTTAGGCGCAATAGACTAGAGGGGACTCTAGCCATACTCCCTGAGGAGTAGATAAGATGTGACCATCACCTGTTGTGAATGTGTGTATATGTATATGAGTTCATGCTGACATTATATTATGAAAGTAGGGCATTTAAGTAGAAGCATGCAATAGTGATTTCTTCATCTCAATTTATTGAAACAAAAACCCCAAACAGTGGTGGGTATACCCCACAAAAAATGTCAATGTTTCAATAACTTGTCATGTGGCCTTGAGCGTCAATTACAGCTTGACAACGACGTTGCATGCTGTTCACAAGTCGTCTTATTGTCTGCTGAGGCATGGCATCCCACTCTTCTTGAAGTGCGGCCCTCAGGACATTGAGGTTCTGAGGTACAGATTTACGAGCCTCTACACAGCGACTCAGCTGATCCCGTAGGTTTTCAATGGGATTCAGGGCCAGAGAAAGTACAGGTCACTCCATTTGAGATACCCCAGTTTCCAGCAGCTATCCCCTAATGATGCAACCTCAATGAAGATGAAATTAGGCCAGTGTTGTTCATGATGTTAATGATGTTATTCAAATAGCATGAACTTGTCACTGTACCATTCACAAAGTGTAGGGCAGTTCTGTATTGACTAGACACCACACCTGCCCACACTGTAACACCACCACCAACAAAGGCTCATCTGGTGACAACAGTGCCTGATGCATAGAGCTCTCCTTGATGTCTCCAGCATCATTTCTGATCAGCCTGACTGACCTTCATCAGCGAACAGCACTGAGGCCCCCGGTCCCTCGTCCAGTGTAGATGCTCCCTGACCCATGCAAGACGATGACGCCTGTGCCTGGAGGTGTGGTCTAGCACGGAGACCGCACAGATGTAAATGGTTTTGAATAGTCTGACTCGACACTTGGGTGCCTCTCCCCTCCCTTAAATGTGCCTGGCGTTGTATGGCATTCATCATCTGGTTCCACAGGGCATTGTTCACAATGAAGCGGTCATCAGTGTGGGATGTGGCCAAAAGACGTCCACTTCTATGCCTTTCTGTGTCCCTTCCAGTCTCACTGTATCTCTGTTGCAACCTGCTGATGACACTCTAAGCTCAGTAGCCACTTCTGTCTGAGAACATTCTGCTTGAAGCCTCACAATGGCGATGTACTGTTGATCAGATGTCGTCTTGGTCTCATGATGTCAAAATGTGAACAGTATGATGAGGAGGACTGTTTAAAGGCTATTTATACCTTTGGGGGGTAATTTTTTTATTATTGCATTGTACTTATTTTGAGCAAAAAATATATTTTTTTCAATTGGTCTTTCTTAAAAATATGGAAAGCTTTATATGTGTACCTAGCTGAGATACCAATTAAAAATGTGATTTTTAGCCGAAAATAAGTAAAATGCAATCATAAACAAATTGCCTCCAAAAACAGCAAATTGTGCAAAAAGTACTGAAACACTGAATAGTTGGACATGTGCGTTCAAAAGTTTATATATATATATATATATATATATATATATATATATTAGATACAGATTAGACATAGATACGTAGATAGTTCGGTAGATCCATAAATATATCTATATATATATATTATCTATAAAAAAATATTATTTATATGTACATTTTTTGGCAAATAATAGCAAAGCACGGGGTGAAAATTTCCACTCAAAACATAGTCTATGACGTTCCCCGAGTCACAGGGGGCGGCTGTGCAAAATTTTGTGATTGTAAATGCGAAGGTGTGGATTCCTTTAGCGGACATACAGTACAGACCAAAAGTTTGGACACACCTTCTCATTCAAAGAGTTTTCTTTATTTTCATGACTATGAAAATTGTAGATTCACACTGAAGGCATCAAAACTATGAATGTACACATGTGGAATTATATACATAAAATACAAGTGTCAAATAACTGAAAATATGTCATACTCTAGGTTCTTCAAAGTAGCCACCTTTTGCTTTGATTACTGCTTTGCACACTCTTGGCATTCTCTTGATGAGCTTCAAGAGGTAGTCCCCTGAAATGGTTTTCACTTCACAGGTGTGCCCTGTCAGGTTTAATAAGTGGGATTTCTTGCCTTATAAATGGGGTTGGGACCATCAGTTGCGTTGAGGAGAAGTCAGGTGGATACACAGCTGATAGTCCTACTGAATAGACTGTTAGAATTTGTATTATGGCACGAAAAAAGCAGCTAAGTAAAGAAAAACGAGTGGCCATCATTACTTTAAGAAATAAAGGTCAGTCATTCAGCCGAAAAATTTGGAAAACTTTGAAAGTAAGGGCTTTTTGACCATGAAGGAGAGTGATGGGGTGCTGCGCCAGATGACCTGGCCTCCACAGTCACCGGACCTGAACCCAATCGAGATGGTTTTGGGTGAGCTGGACCGCAGAGTGAAGGCAAAAGGGCCAACAAGTGCTAAGCATCTCTGGGAACTCCTTCAAGACTGTTGGAAGACCATTTCAGGGGACTACCTCTTGAAGCTCATCAAAAGAATGCCAAGAGTGTGCAAAGCAGTAATCAAAGCAAAAGGTGGCTACTTTGAAGAACCTAGAATATGACATATTTTCAGTTGTTTCACACTTGTTTGTTATGTATATAATTCCACATGTGTTAATTCATAGTTTTGATGCCTTCATAGTCATGAAAATAAAGAAAACTCTTTGAATGAGAAGGTGTGTCCAAACTTTTAGTCTGTACTGTACATACATACACTCAGCTTTATATATTAGATATAAAATTTACATAAAAATGTGATTTAAATAATGTATCTTTTTTAATGTAACATTCCTTTTAAATATGCAATTGCAGCAAACTTTGAAAATAAAGCTGAAGCATACTTCTATTTAATGTGTTATGAGTGTCAATTTAGAGATCGCAACATCTGTATGTAGGTGATATCTAACATTGTAATTTTGCCTGTGATGATAATGAGATGACTGCTGAAAAGTAACCTGTACAATTAGAAGTGGCACCAATTACTAGACATAGTGATCAGTGCAAAAACTGCAGAATTTGGGATTTAAATTAATTAGTTTATATGTTACATTTCTGAGTTTAAACAATGAACATACACATACAAACATAGTAATCACATGATTCTCCTTTATTCATTAGCACTGATAATAATGATTGCTCATATGTTTGTGATATAATCACTAACACCCATATATGTAACATTTCTTATTTGATTGTTTGACTACTTTACATCATATAAGATCGCATATTTGCAATATGGTTTGCATTAACCTTGTGTAAAATTTATTACGTAAATTTAGAAAATTAATATAATTCACTTTAAAGAAAAAAAATATATAGATAGTGATTTGGAAGATTACAAATATCAGCAAAAATATTTTAAAGTAAAAACGTGAGTTCAAAAATAGGACACTTTTTGATCATGCATTCTTTTTAAAATAAAAAAAAGTTATATTCATCATTCCGAATCCCTTCCAGCACCATTCTACCAATCCTCCCCACCACTGCAGCCATGATGTCATGTTTTTGACTCCAGTCCAGTGATGATCTACCAAGCATGACCACTCCAGCCTTAGCAATATATTGCATGAGGCCGGTGTTTGGCTGCAGTCATCACATATGGGCACTTTACCACTGTAATCATGAAACAATGTTCATGGGGAGGATAGGAGCAGTGGCGCTGGAGCCAAGGGAGTTCACAGTGGTGAGTATAACTTTTTTTTGTACTATTGCCATATATTTATTTTTTACTCGGACAACTACTTAACGTTGTATTCTAACTGAATCAGCAAACAGGGCAGGGACAAAAAGTGGCAAAAAGTAGCTGTGTAGCGTTTGGACAGGAAAATGTACCTGGCTGCTGAATCAACCCCTTCCTGACATATGACGTAATTGGAAGTGACTTACCGCAATTTGACGTACTCATGCTGATCAGGCAGGCACCAGAGAGGTGCGCTCCCAATAATTGCAGGGGCCCGGCAGTCACAGACAGCCGGGCCGCTGGTGTGTGGATTAACCCTTTCTATGCCACGATCAGCGCTGACCATGGCAAAGAAGATGTTTGTGTTCAGTCAAAATTTCCATCGGGTCCCTGTGCTGCGGTAAATAAAAAAAATAAAAAGTTGACATATTAGGTATTGTCTTGTTCGCAACAACCAGCTCTATAAAAATGTCACATGACCTACTCCCTCAGGTGAACACTATGAAAAAAATAAAATGAAAAATGTGCCAAAAAAGCCATTCTTTGTCACCTTACATCACAAAAAGTGTAATACCAAGTTATCAAAAAGTCATATGTACCCAAAATAGTACCAATCAAACTTTCACCTCATCCTGCAAAAAATGAATTGCCCAAAAAATAAAACAATATAGCTTTCAGAAAAAGGAGATACTAAAACATCATTTTTGGTTTCAAAAATACTTTTATTGTGTAAAACTTAAAAAAAAATAAAAATGTATACATATTAGTCATTGCCACGTCCATAACGACCTGCTCTATAAAAATATCACATGACCTACCCCCACAGGTGAATGCTAAAATAAAAACTGTGCCAAAACAACAAATTTTTGGCCACCTTGCCCCATAAAGAGTAATATTGAATGATCAAAAAAATCATATGTTACCCAACAATGGTACCAATAAATACATAAACTTTTCTACAAGAAACGAGCCCCTGCACAAGACAATCAGTAGAAAAAAAAAATGGCTTTCAGAAAATGGAGACACAGAAACATAATTTCTTTAAAAAAATGCTTTATTATGTAAAACTGAAACAAAACCAAAAAACTAAAACAAAAAAGTAGACATATTTGATTTTGACACATCTGTAACAACCTGTTCTATAAAAATAGCACATGATCTAACCTGCCAGGTAAACATTGTAAAAAACTAAAAAATTAAAACTGTGCCAGAACATAAATTTTTTTGTTACCTTGCCTCACAAAAAGCATAATATTGAGCAATAAAAAATCATATGTACCCCAAAATATTACCAATAAAACTGTTACCTTATCCAGCGGTTTCCAAAATGGGGTCACTTTCTGGGAGTTTCTGCTGTAGGGGTGCATCAGGGGGGCTTCAAATGGGACATGTTGTCTATAAACCAATCCAGCTAAATTTGCCTTCCAAAAACCATATGGCGCGCCTTTTCTTATGCATCCTGCTGTGCGCCCCTACAACAGTTTACTACCACATGTGGGGTGTTTCTGTAAACTACAGAATCAGGGTAATAGATTGTAACAGAAGCACTCTGTTTGTCTGTTGGAATATTGTGGATTTTGGGGTACTTTTTAATGCGTTGTAAAAAAAATGTGGTTTTACTGTCTCAAGATGATTAGGTTACCTACAGTGTCTAACCTAACTATCTCCCAGTCAGGGGGCAGACATTGTGTGGGACTGTCCTGGATTGTGTGATTCTTTCCATCGGTCTGTGTGGTTGTCACGCAGTTCTCAATCAGGTCCACGGGGGAGGGCCTCTTCCATGGAGACTTGTATATCACTACTAGCTCTTGTAAGAGCTGCACAGCTACTGGAAATCGCAACTCGGCTTGGAAGTCTCGGGAGCAGCTCTACAGCTCCACGCTGACCAGGGGAGAGGGACGTCGCCAACGGTTGATACCGTTACATAGATATTGAGTTTTGTTTGACTGTTTACCCTTGATGTGTTACCGATAAAAAAAAAATGGCCAAAAAAGTGAAATTATGAAATTTTATCCCCATTTTCCTTTAATTCTTGTGGCATACCTAAAGGGTTAACAAAGTCTGAAAATTAGGTCTGAATAACTTGAGGGGAGTAGGTTCTAAAATGGGGTCATTTATGGTTGGTTTCTACTGTGTAAACCACATAAACTACATAACTGAACTGGTCCTTAAAAAAGTGAGTTTTGGAGAATTGCTTGTAAAATTCTAAGCCTTCTAAAGTCCTAAAAAATAAAATGACTTTTTCAAAATGATGCCAGCATAAAGTAAGACATATGGGGAATGTTAAGTAATAAATATTTTATGAGGTATCACTTTTTGTTTTAAAAGCAGAGAAATAAAAAAAAAAAATTGTAAATTATATATATTGTGAAATATATTGACTCAAATTTATGACTGCTATGAAGTACAATGTGTCCCAAGAAAAAATCTCTAAATGGCCTGGAGAAATAAAAATGTTCCAAAGTTATTACCACATAAAGTCATACATGTCAGATTTGCAAAAAATGGCCTGGGCAGGAGGGTAAAAAACTGGCCCGGGGTAGAAGGGGTTAAAGGGGTTATCCCCTATCAGAATGAGAATTCCAGAGACCGGCCACTCCGGTCATTTAAAGGGAGCAGCAAGGTGCTTGCTGGGGGTACAGGTCCCTCAATCTCGTGATTAGTGGGGCTCCCAGCGGTAGGACATCCAAAATCTGATAGTTATCCCCTATCCTGTGGCCATGGGATAACTTGTACCTCCAGGAATAGCCCTTTAAGGATAGATTGGAGATGGGAAGACTGATTAGCGATGAGCTACAGTAAGCTTGATGAGAATGAATCAGGCAACAGTAAGAGCTTGGGCCATTTTCACAGAAGAAAATGCAGTTGTAGCATTCTATATAACTGACTTGAACACTTTAGAAATAATTATTCATATATGCATTAGGTAATTAATAGACCTCTTTATTTTACCTGTATACTGTATCTAATCCATGCAGAGATACTTATTATTTGAATATTGTGTTACTAATACACTTTGCTTTGTAAAATCATTCCGCACACATTTTTTGCGTAATTGTAACTCAATGTGCCAATACTCTTCCATTCCATTGATGTCAATCTTCTTATTTCCTGCAGTATAACATTCATAGTGATAACTGTGCCAATCATTGATTTCTTCGATGATGTTTCTCCATACTAACACATCATCCTGTAAACCATGATTGTCTACCGCAGTCAAATTATGGATAGACCTGCAGCAAGGTGACTGGGGATAAAGGGTCATATAAGTATATAATGGTCATAAACCAAGTATGGACCCAGAGCAAAGCAGGTAAACCTCAAAAAGTCCAAGCACATCACTTTTAGCTTAGGTATGAAAGTTTCTACATTAGCAATAATATTGAGCAGTGCAGTCTGTGTTAGAACATCAACGTTCCCTCCTGTATACTTATATGGATAACCAAAATGTTGCTGTAGATAGTCATACCCAGCTGGAACTGCATATGGAATATGGAGACACATAGAAACAGGACCTTGTGCAGAATCATTTAAGGTTAAAATACCTGCTGTAAAAACATGGAATAAAATAGTAAAAACCATCTCATAATGGAGCTTGTAACAACCCAACTAGTTTTGCCTTCCAAGGCTTCCTAAGGGGTTCCTACAATGAACTCCAATCCATATTCTTAACCCTGTATGGACTAACACTTTCAGGTCAAGAGCTTTTTAGATGATTAGTTTGCTTGGTGTACACCGCTGGTCATTTCTTTGGTTGGGGGCTGCACTAGAGGTGCGCTGTGAGAATACACCCTTATGGAGTCTTGACCTGGAAGTGTTAGTCCATACAGGGTTAAAAATGTAGATTGGAGCTTGGAATAGAAACCCCTGAAGAAGCCTTGGAAGGTTAAACTAGTTTGGAGGTTACAAACTCTATAATGCGATGCTTTTTACTATTTTATTCCATGTTTATACAAGATGTTCTTGTGAGTATTTGGAATAAATACAGCTGGTGCTTTTACCTTAAATGATTCTGCACAAGGTATTGTGTCTCCATATCCCTGTGACTGTTGGGGGATCATGATTCAGGATAGTTCCAGCTGGCAAACAGCGACATGAAAATGTGAGGGGGCTGCAGTGTGGCTATCTTAAAGGGGGTCTCCGGGAATTAAGAAAATGAAAATACGCAAATATCACTTTATTATAAATATATTCCCAAATACCTTTCAATAGTTATAATGGCTCTCTTTGTCTGGGGAGCAATCATCAGGAGAAACAAAATGGCCGCTGTCCTGTTAGTATACACAAAATCTGTCCTAATCTCACAGGAGGACAAGTTACTTCACAACACTGAGAGAAAGAGCTGCCTCATCCTCCTGACTGTCTTGGATTATGATCCTGAGTACAGTTTAATATGATATTTAGATGAATCTTTGTGGGAATGGAGTTCATCAGGAAACATGAAGTATAGAGAGGACAGACTGTGGAAATGGAGACTACACACAAGTGCTGCTGCTTATTAGCCACATCTGCTCATGAACTCCATTCCTACGGAGATTCAGCTAATGATCTTATCATCTGTATTCGGGATCATAATCCCTGACAAGTAGAGAGGAGGATGAGGCAGCTCTTTACCCCAGTGTTGTTTTTCCTAATGATTGCTCCCTAGACAAAACGAGCCATTATAACTAATGTAAGGTATTTGGGAATATATTTATAATAAAGTAATATTTACGTATTTTCATTTTCCCACATTCCCGGAGAACCCTTTTAAGTATCAATATACTGTAAGTCTACAGGAATTAACATCGTGGATCCCACTACAAGGAGGCTTGTAAAAAGGCAGTGCCTGCATTATTTGTGAGAAGATAACTTCTTTAGAGTAAAGCAGGTGTTCTTACACAGACTGCACTGCTGAGTATTATTGCTAATGTTTTTCATATCTGATGCAATAGTGGTGGCAGGGGCTGATTAACCATAGACCTTACAGGGAAATTTCACAGTGGGCCGATGCCTAGGGGGCCGCCTGAGCCCTCCTCACAGCTGGCCAGTAGAAGCTTTTAGGAATGTATTTTGTGCTGCTGGGTCAGTATTTTGTCATAGATTGTAGTATTTGGCTCTGCTAGGGTGGCATAATGTGCCACAATATGGTATTGCTGGCCCTGCCTTCCATCAATTTGGACCCAACCACAAAACGGGGCCATCTTTACTATTTTTTCCAGGGCCACTTTAAGTTCCCAGTCCGCCCCTGGTGGTGTGCTTGGACTTGAAGTTTACCTGTTGTGCTTTTGGTTTATGGTTGTCAAATGTCCTTTTTTTTTAATTTTTTTTTTAGAGAGGAAGCATTTGAGCAGATTGTTTACACTCAGTTTTCACCATATTTGTGTTTTTGTATGTACAGTAGGTACTGTATAGAATTATATTTATTTTTTTGAAATATTAGGAGAAAAAGAGAAACTTATTTTATATCCACCCATTGTTTTTTGTGTGTTATGAGGAGTTTTCACTGATTAGCCATAGCATTAAAATTAATATGGTGTAGGCTCCTGTGTGCAACTAAAACAGATCTGACGCATTGAGGCATGGACTCAACAAGACCAAGATGTTAGCAACAGGTCCTGTAAGTTGTGAGAGGCCAGCATGCATAGAGTTTGTTTTTATAGCACATCCCCCATGTAGTATGTCTGATTGGATTAGTATCTGGGGAATTTGGTTCCTCAGACCATTCCTGAACAATATTTACAGTGTGGCAGGATGCATTATCTTGATGAAAGAGACCACTACCTTTAGGGCATATCATTGCCATGAGGGAAGGTACTTGGCCTGCAACAATGTTAAAGTAGTTGGTAGATGTCAGAGTAACATCCACATGAATACAGGTAGAACACTTCCTAGAGAAATTCCAGAATCCAAGACTTCTAGACAACTCCCTAAAGAAGCATCTAATACCTCCTGAAATGCTTGATGTATTCACTTTGCCGTGGGCCATAATAAAGTCCAAGTTCTGACTCTAACTCTGAAATTGTTTGGCCAAAGGCAGAAAGTTTTTGCTTTTGTTTTTCCGATGGGCACCAATACACAGAGGTTGTGCTGTTGTCCAACCCCTTTACCCAGACACACTGCCCCTGCTTGTGTTCTTCCCATAGTGAATCCTGGTGCCATCTCTTCCCCAGGTAAATCTATGTTCACATTTCCGTTAGAGATGATCCAGCAGTCTGATCCGGCATAACTGTTGGCTGGACAAAAAATGCTGCATGCAGCGGTATTTGTCCGGCCGAAACCCAGCATTTATCCTGGAAAGGGACCTTATCACTGCTGGATACCATTATAGTCCCTAGGGATCCAATGGTGATCTGTTGAATCCACCAATACCAGATCCGTTGAACCCCAGCAGGCTGTTCTCTGCCGAAACAGCATGCCAGAAACGTTCACCAGAGATGTGAACGTAGCCTCAGAGTCTGATATGCATGCAACCATATTCCTGATGTAAAACTAAACAGCATTCATCAGACAAGGTCACCTTAGTGTGTATAGTGTGATAAATAAATTTCTCGGCAGCCTTCTTAAAGGGAATGTGTCACCCAAATCTTTTTTTTCTGCCAGTTAAAACCAGATAGTAACACACATCCTTTTTTCTAATCTGTTTATATTTTCTGATTGCAGATCTATTTATTCTATTTCCTGAACATGATCATGGGAGCAGCCATCTTGCCTGAGCTGTTCTTAACAACATTTACAGAGCATTAAAAAATTGCTTCATGGCAGCCCCAGATCCATAGACACAATGGTCAGGAGGGGGCCTCATTGACATCTATGAGAGAGTCTTCTAGGCGTGCTCTGTGACCTGTGCACAGTTCATTGTACAAGGAAAGAATAGATAAGCTCTGACAATCACCTATTGTGAATGGTGGATACTGTCCTATCTATACACAGAGGTGATATCATTACAGGCAGGATTAGAATGACAGATAGGCAGGTAACTACAGTAAAGTGATCTGTACAGACCAAGAAGTGGTGCCTATTGTTTGGCTTGGCTGCCAGTGCAAAAACTGCAGGATTTTATGGTTTTTGTTTAAATATACATATTGACATGGAAAATTAAAAATAACGTCATCAAAAATTCTTAAAAAATATTTTATAAACATAAAAACATGATTTTAACAATAGGTCATTTTCTTATGACAGTTCTACTTTAAGGCATCTTATAGTCAAAGCTTCTTTACTGTAAGAACTGTGAATCTGTGGAATAGACTTCCTCAGGACGTGGTCCCAGCAGGAACAGTGGGCAGTTTCAAAAAGGGTTTAGACGAATTCTTAAAAGTAAAAAACATAAATGCTTATGAAAACGTGTAGAAATCTGAGTCTCACTTCCTTCTGGGATTCGCGTCCCCACCTATCCCTTGGTTGAACTTGATGGACGTTTGTCTTTTTCCAACCGTATTAACTATGTAACTATGTAACTATATTGTTTGGCTTTGGTGCTTCGCCTGCTCATTCTGTTCACAATATAATAAATCAATCAATCATTTGCTTATAGAAATCGCTGACAGAATTTATACATTATACAATGGATACACCAGTGGCAAAGAGCAGCAGATAGCGTACAACACCCTGATGGAAGTATCAGCTTCAATGCTTCTTCGAGTTCAGCATCATTACAATACTCTCTATGAGAAGTTTGGAGATTTTGTGTGGCGCAGTGAAGATGAGCTGGGACCCCGGTAAGGAAATTCATTTTAAAAAATCTTTATTTTATTGTGGCTCTACCCAAAACTCCAATATTTTCTGGAATAGAGGAAACAATCTAAATTACTGGTAATAAGACAATGGCTTTGGCTATTTCACTATATATTTTTTCTCTTACTGCACATGGTATACAGATTATAAAGGGAATGGATCACCTATTCTGTTTTATGTTATAATTGTAGAGTTCTCTATTCCTTTTTCTGTACATGAATGGGGGTGGGGTGGCTATTTTAGCAAAGCTGCATCCCTGGTGTGTACTGCAGAGTAGCAAAACTATGCTTTACAGCAGGCACATAGATAATAGGAACCTATAACCTGGAGATGAATCATCCTGGTCTGTAACCTCTGCATAGGTCATTGTGCAGGGAGGGGGAGTAGATAAGCTGTGACATCACCTATTATCAATGATGAGTGCTATATGTTATCTGTATGTAGGCATGTTGTCTGTTTGACACAGTGGTATGTGGTGACAGATGCCCTTTAAACATGTGTAGCTAAAAAAAAAAAATATTCAACCCATTAAGGACACTTTGGTACTTAAAGTGGTTGTCTAAATTCTGAAAAAAAATATAGCATTGTAAATCTAATAGTCAGCAATATAAGCTAAGCAAGTTTTAGGCCAAAAAAATTATATTTCCTCATTTCCCTTTTTCTCTTTTGGCCTCTATTTACCTGCAATAACAACAATTTCTGAGGTTTTCCTCGTGAATCTTTTTGCCCCTTCCCCTGCTCTGCAAAGGGAGTGAAAAAAATTGCTGCCCTGAGTAAAATGTCTGACTGCTGGGATACTCAACAGCATGTTGTATGTGTAGGACTACAAGTCCCAGCTGTACAATACAATGACAAAGCTGATACACACAGGATCTGCCCCCTACCTATTCTTGTGCAATGCTCTACATCTATATCTATTATTATCACATTTCAAAAGTCATAACTTTTTTTTATTTTTCCATCGACATGGAGCTATGAGTTGTTATGGATGCAGCAATACTAATTATGTCTAGAGTTTTGTAGTAATATTATTATTATGTAAATGATGGTGTTTGGAAGTGAAAAAAAGATTATTATTATTTTTTTTTTTTTCTATTCTTTCAAACACTTTTTTATTTTTTTAAACCCTTTCCATACTTGGCAGGCCTGGAGTCCATTTTTTGGCGCTGGCCTGCCATGGCAATCCTTGGCACCCCGCAATCCCATGGTGGAGGGACAGTTGGGGTGAGACTGCTCAGAAGTCTGTGTCAGCATTGACAGCATAATGTGAATAGACCAGCAGTCAGATAGGAACTCACTGCATCATAGATTACTATGATGCAGTGAGTTTCTTTCAGAGGAGCCGCCATCAGATTGGGAAATGCAGTCGACACATGGGCCGTGTTTCCCAGACTGCACACATGTGCATGAGCCATACGGCCACTGCGCACTTTGCTCTGTTTTTTTTTGCGGCCTGTATGCGGAACCATCCACTTCAATGGGGCTGCAAAAAAAACGGGAATGACTCTGTGTCCGCATGGGTGTTCCGCAAAAAAATAGAACATGTCCTATTATTGTCCTCATCACAGACAAGGATAGGACTGTTCTATTAGGGACCGGCCGTTCCGTTCCACAAAATGCTGCAAAACACCAATGGTCGTGTGTATGAGCCTTTTGGGTTATAATTAATTAGGGAATGATTGATACATAATTGATATGAGAAAAGTTGAACCTTTTATAACCTATATAACTAATATTATCATTATTCGCATACATAATCTCTGAATAATAGCGAATTCCCTTCCCATTTTACTATGCTTCCATTAACAGCAAGGATTTATTAAGTAATGAGAAATGAAGCATTTCTAAGCAGGATAATCACTATCCTTTCAGGAAGCACAAATTTTTGACAGTTTCCCTTTTAAATAATACAAAATGTTAAAAAGCACTTACATCACTGCTTACACTAAACAAAAAAAGTGGCAAATAAACTATGTATTCATTAATATGTCACAATAAGTATTATGAAGGATTGTAAACCTTCTATTGTAATGTGTGCCGTAGTCTGCCTCCTGCAGAACCACATTGTATTATGCCCTATCAGCTCACTTCTTTTACTTTTATACCAAGCTTTGATATCACGTTATGTGAGTGTAACTACTGCATTTGAAAAGAAGTGATTTGTGGCACACGGAAACCTCTGACATTGTAATTATATTACTTAGTATAAAAGGTTTAAGGGATTTTCCTGAATACAAACTTCACCATCACATAATCAGTGCACATAGTGAGAATTAAGACATTACCATATGACGAGACTCTCTACATGAGTCACAATGGAAACACTACGGTAATTATGCCATTTGAGGACAGTGATCATATTTTCATGCTTTGGGGCCAGCCATGAACAGCCAGATTAGGCCATACGGTTAGATTTATTAGATTCCCTTTGTTTAACACATGGGCGAATAGGAATGTTTCATTCCCTTGATAACCATTGGTCTTGAAGCCAAGTAATAAATAGTGTTGCTTCTTAATTCAGTGCATCATGAGAACATGTACATGGAAAGCTTTCATCTTCAGCTTCTATGACCACAAACTTTATTGATATATCTCAGGTAATTAAAGGATAAGCAAATACTGAATTATAATATTTAAGGGGTTCTTCCCCTTGGTGTTAATGGCAAACCCACAGGCACACTCTGTATGCCACGGTATAATGCTCCATTGGGTGCCAGATTTCAGGTGTATCACTTGGCCCAGCGTCTTATGTTTACATCATAGGTCCATTTCTCTCTTTGTTCCTATGAGACCCTCAATGTGAGTCACGTAAGCATAAAGAGAGACTATCTTCCAGTCCACAGTGTCTGGGGTTCAGACAGTTGGAATGCGGGTCACACGATACTCCAGAAAGCCACAAGTAAGAGAATTACCTGACTGCCATATAGTCAGTCCAAAGATTAGTACCTACAGTTGTAAGAAAAAGTATGTGAACCCTTTGGAATGATATGGATTTCTGCACAAATTGGTCATAAAATGTGATCTGATCTTCATCTAAGTCACAACAATAGACAAGCACAGTCTGCTTAAACTAATAACACACAATGCCACACTAAAGTACTAGGTAGATACGTTGCACGTATACTTAATAGATCCACTGCAACAAATGCATGATTTTTTAAATGTGAAAAACAAAATATGCTAAAAACACAAAGAAAAAGTGCTAAATACAATCTTGGTCGGTCATCATGTTATCTATTTGTATTATGAGATATTTGTGAGGCGTGCATCAGTCCAGATGTTTTGGTCCCTCCCAGACCTTTCTCAAGGTGTTGCTGTGAATAAACTAGGATGGCCCTCAGATATCATCCAAAAAAGAAGCAAGCTCCTTCTCAAACAAAGGCAGACATACCAAAAATCCCAGTATAACAGCAACAGAATATAAAGAGACCTGAGACCACACCCAGCTCCACCTTGCTCACACCTTAACCCTATGCACAACAGAAAGGAAGGGCAACCCCTTAAGGACCGGGGTCATTTTCACCTTAAGGACCAGGACATTTTTTGCAAATCTGACCAGTGTCACTTTATGTGTGAATAACTTTAAAACGCTTTTACTTATCCAGGCCATTCTGAGATAGTTTTTTTCATCACATATTGTACTTCATGACACTGGTAAAATGGAGTCCAAAAAAATGTATTTTTATTTATAAAAAAAATACAAAATTTACCAAAAATTTGGAAAAATTAGCAAATTTCCAAGTTTCAATTTCTCTACTTCTATAATACATAGTAATACATCCAAAAATAGTTATTACTTTATATTCCCCATATGTCTACTTCATGTTTGGATCATTTTGGGAATACCATTTTATTTTTTGGGGATGTTACAAGGCTTAGAAGTTTAGAAGCAAACTTGACATTTTTCAGAAACTTTCAAAAAACCCACTTTTTAAGGACCAGTTCAGGTCTGAAGTCACTTTGTGAGGCTTACATAATAGAAACCACCCAAAAATTACCCCATTCTAGAAACTACACCCCTCAAGGTATTCAAAACTGATTTTACAAACATTGTTAACCCTTTAGGTGTTCCACAAGAGTTAATGGCAAATGGAGATAAAAAGTTCTGTTGGTACTATTTTAGGGTACATATGATTTTTGTTTGCCATATATTACACTTTTTGTGAGGCAAGGTAACAAGAAATGTTAGGTAAAAATGCTGATAGCGGCTCTCCCAATTTAACGCTCTGGGTTGGTGCTCTGTCTTAGGTGACTCACCCAGTCACTGAGAGACTGAGAGATATTGATTAAGCAACCTAAACAATGGTGGGAAATCAAATCTCTTAATAAATACTTAGAACATGGAATAATACCAAAGGGTCTCCAGTTGTCTAAATCTCCAGCCCAAGACTTCTGTAATGATGAATTTGTAAAAGAATGGGATGATTTATTAATAACCTAATCCAGAGCCCTCATTCAATTAATCATTAAAAGAAGATCCCAAATCCTGGAGGAAATTACAACAAAAATAAACCATACAAAAGAAACCATAGATAAACTCCCACAGAATTAGGAATTTATTAATTGGCAACAAAAAAATAGCAAAAACTTAGGAACAATAGAACAAGAAATTATGAGTAAAAATAGTAAAAAAATTAGAAAACTTATAAGAAATGAGACACAGGAAACACCCCAACAGAAAAAATATCATAATATACAAAATCACAAACACAATGAAAACATGAAACAGGCACAATTCAATATTCCTGTTGAACAATAGATATGAAACACTAGCTAATCCCCATTTTTTAGACAGGACACCTCCGCCCCACAGAATCCGCACTAGATCCACACGAGAATCATCACCGAACCAGACACCATCACAATACACCACAAAGTCACAAATACAAGCTAAGACACAGGGAAACCAATCAGGAACGTCACCAGGATCAACACATTCAGAGATCACATTATATGAGGAACACGCACCACAACCATCAGAAACGGGACTCTCACACAGAAAATCACCAACGCCAACCCCACACACAAAACAAAAGAAGAAGTGAACACGAAGAGGACAGGGAAAAGAAAGAAAGAAGAAATTACAGGACCTACCGTAATCGATAGAAATGAACACTGTAGTCAATCTAAGCTCTGTAACACTCACATCGGCACAAACCAGTTTACTCAATAAGGGGTTAAAGTTTGCACCCACGACCCAACTAAACAAATTCGATACTTTCATCGGAATTGAAAAATGTATACGTAAACTCTGTTTAAAAAAATATTTAAAAAAAAATCCAATATTGAAAAATGAAGATAAACAAAACTCATACCAACACACTAACCTGAAACAAAAAACTAAGTTGTACCCCAGACATGAAATGGGACAGGATATTTCAACATTTAGAAAAAATGTGGAAACGGATCTAAGAAAACTAAAGGAAAAATCAAGGAATAGGAACAATCTCAGCATACAGGAAATTCAAGCCATAAAACAACTGAAAAAGAAAGAAAATATCATTATAAGACTGTCATGGTCTTACCTTCTTGCTGTTCTCCTTCGTTTGACATGTGCTGGCGGCCATCTTGGTTTCTGGGTTTCTTGTAGCCTTCCACCCTGCGGCTCCTCCTTCCCACTGGGAGGAGCTGGATGCCTAGCTCATATATATAGGAGGTCTGTGGCTTCAGTTCCTTGCTTGGTCCTCCTGTGTTCACATGCTTCTAAGACTGCTGCTGCTTCTGGTTCCTGATCCTGGTTTCGTCTGACTACCCTGCTGGTTCCTGATCCTGGCTTCGTCTGACTACCCTGCTGGTTCCTGATCCTGGCTTCGTCTGACTACCCTTCTGGTTCCTGATCTCTGGCCTCTCAAAGACTCTGCTTCGGTTTCACCATTCGTTTGGACTTTTGCTTTACAGCTTTATTTTCAATAAAGCCTTCTTACTTTCACTTATCTCTTGTTGTACGTCTGGTTCATGGTTCCGTGACATTAGGACCAAGCCATGAGTTCTGACGGTACAGGGCCATCCTCGCTACCCATGCTGGTTGCCAGACTTGATCAGCAGGATCACCTGTTGGGTCGGTTCGCTGTGGCGTTGCAAACCCTGCTTGAACTCACGGCTCATTTCGCTCCCGTTGCCGATGGGTCGGTTGTCGCTCCTACTGCCGCTCCGGTTGTTGCGCCAGAGTCTACCCCGACACCTGTTGTTGCGCCTGCGGTGTTTCGGGGTATGACCGGTTCTGCCCCTCTTCCACAGCGCTTTGGGGGAGAGCCAACTCAGTGCCGAGGTTTCCTTAACCAGGTGGGCATTTATTTCGAGTTGCTGCCACATGCCTTTCCTACTGAGAGATCAAAGGTGGGCTTCTTGATCTTGCTGCTCTCGGACAAGGCCTTGGCCTGGGCCAGCCCTTTATGGGAGAACAACAATCCGGTGGTTGCCGAGTTTTCCGGTTTTGTTGCTTCTCTTCGGAAGGTATTCGATGTGCCGGCTCGTGCTGCCTCTGCTGCGAAGCTCCTTATGTCCATCAGACAGGGTTCACGATCCGTAGCTGAATACGCCATTGAGTTTCGTACCCTGGCAGCAGAGGTGGGCTGGAATAATGAGGCTCTGGTCGCTGCTTTCTCTCATGGTCTCTCGGATGCCTTGAAGGATGAGGTTGCAGCTAAGGACCTACCAGTGGAGCTCGAGTCTCTTATTTCTTTCCTGATTTTGATTGACACCAGACTCAGGGAGAGACCTTCCTTTAAGGAGAGCCTGCGGAGGTCTTCTAACAGATTGGCGCCTACGTTTGCTGTCCCACCCGTGCCTCCCTCTCCTCCCACGCCTCCTGGGGATGACTTGTCTGGGGGTGAACCCATGCAGCTGGGGTTTGCTAGCCTGTCCGAGGGGGAGAGGGTACTCCGGAGACGCGAGGGTCGATGCATGTACTGTGGTCTCGGTGGGCATTTTCGGTTGACATGTCCGAACTGTCCGGGAAACACTCGTACCTGAGATCCTGTCGGGGGCAGATCTTGGGTGGAGTCTCCTCGTCCCCGGTTTCCCGTGTTGACAAACCACTGATCACTGTTGTCCTCTCCTGGGTCGGGGGCTCGGTGACGACCCAGGCGTTGGTGGACTCTGGTGCTGGTGGTTTGTTCATTGATAGTGTGTTCGCTGCCGCCAATTCCATTCCTCTGCAGGCTCGAGGTTCCCAACTGGCTCTTGAGGCGATAGACGGCAGACCCCTTCTGTCGTCACACGTGACTCATGAGACCCTTCCAGTGGGGATAGCCATTGGTGTCGTTCACAGAGAGTCGGTCTGCCTCCAGGTTATTTCGTCTCCACACTACTCGGTGGTCTTGGGGTACCCCTGGCTCCAGAAGCATAATCCGACTTTCGATTGGAGATCGGCCGAGATCCTCTCGTGGTCACCGCAGTGTGGGGCTAGTTGCATCCATGGGTCTGTCAAGTTGCTGTGTACTTCCTCGGACTCTCTGTTGCCTCCTGAATACGAGGAGTACCGGGATGTATTCGATAAGGTGCGCGTGGTTGCCCTACCTCCGCACCACCCATACGATTGTGCCATAGAGATACAACCTGGTGCCGTTCCTCCTCGTGGCAAAGTCTATCCACTGTCGGTAGCGGAGAATGAGGCCATGGAGGAGTACGTGAGGGAGGCGCTTTCACGCGGACACATTCGCAAATCCTCGTCCCCGGCAGGGGCTGGATTTTTCTTTGTGAAAAAGAAGGGCGGTGAGTTGAGGCCTTGCATCGATTACAGGGGTCTCAATCGCATCACGATCAAGAACGCTTACCCGATACCCTTGATTTCCGAGCTGTTCGATCGCCTTAAAGGGGCCACGGTCTTTACCAAACTCGACCTGAGGGCGGCATATAACCTGGTAAGGATCAAGGCGGGCGATGAGTGGAAGACCGCGTTTAACACCAGGACCGGTCATTATGAATCCTTGGTTATGCCCTTTGGGTTGTGCGATGCGCCCGCAGTCTTTCAGGAATTCATCAACGATGTTTTCCGTGACCTGTTGCAGCAGTGTGTGGTGGTCTATTTGGATGACATCTTGGTATATTCTGAATCCATGGAGGCCCACATTCTGGATGTCAGACGAGTGTTGCAACGGTTACGAGAGAACAAGCTGTTCGGTAAGCTTGAGAAATGCGAATTTCACCGATCCCAGGTAACCTTCTTAGGTTACATCATTTCCGCTGAGGGGTTCTCCATGGATCCTGAGAAGGTTTCGGCTGTCTTACAGTGGCCCCAGCCCAGTGGTCTTCGTTCCCTGCAGCGCTTTTTGGGCTTCGCCAATTATTATCGGAAGTTCATCAGGGACTTTTCCATGCTGGCCAAGCATCTCACGGATCTGACCAGGAAGGGCAGTAATTCCCAGGTCTGGCCGCTCGAGGCCATCCGAACTTTTGAGGCCCTAAAGTCCGCTTTTGTGTCGGCTCCGATTCTGTCGCATCCCAACCCTGGGTTGCCCTTTGTCCTCGAGGTGGACGCGTCTGAGACGGGAGTAGGCGCCCTTCTGTCTCAGCGTAGAACACCAGAGGGTCCTCTGCTTCCTTGTGGGTTTTACTCCCGGAAACTGTCTTCCGCGGAGTGCAACTATCAGATTGGTGACAGGGAGTTATTGGCCATCGTGCAGGCCCTTAAAGAATGGAGGCACTTGCTCGAGGGTTCGGTGGTTCCGGTTCTCATCCTGACGGACCATAAGAATCTGACCTACCTTTCTGAGGCCAAGAGATTGACACCACGTCAGGCCAGATGGGCTCTGTTCTTGTCACGTTTTAATTACGTGGTCTCCTACCTACCCGGTTCCAAGAACATCAGGGCGGATGCCCTATCACGGCAGTACTCCGAGCTGTCCAGGGAGGAGTCGATTCCGACTTCGGTCATACCTCCGAATCAGATCCTGGCCGCCATTCGCACCAGCCTGACCTCTCCCCTGGGTGAGCAGATTTTGGCGGCTCAATCTGGTGCTCCCTCTGGGAGACCCAACGGCAGATGTTTTGTGCCTGAGGAGTTGCGCACTCGGTTGTTGCGAACCTACCATAACTCCAAGACCGCGGGGCATCCTGGAAAGAATCAGCTGTCCTGGGCTGTTTCACGTCTGTTCTGGTGGCCTTCCCTACGTTCCGACATCGCCGCATATGTAGCGGCATGCTCCGTTTGTGCCCAGAGTAAGTCCCCTCGGCACCTTCCGTTGGGCCTTCTGCAACCCATAGCCACCGGGGAGCGCCCATGGTCACACCTGGGGATGGATTTCATTGTGGACCTCCCTGCATCCCGAGGCCATACGGTCATTCTCATGATTGTGGATCGGTTTTCCAAAATGTGCCACTGTGTTCCTCTCAAGAAGTTACCCTCTGCACAAGAGTTGGCCACGATTTTTGCCAGGGAGGTCTTCCGGTTGCACGGTTTGCCCAAGGAGATTGTGTCGGATCGGGGGAGTCAGTTTGTGTCCAGGTTCTGGCGCGCCTTTTGCTCCCAGTTGGGGATTCATCTCTCCTTCTCCTCGGCCTACCACCCTCAGTCCAATGGGGCCGCAGAACGATCCAATCAGGCCTTGGAGCAATTCCTTCGTTGCTATGTCTCCGATCACCAAGACAATTGGGTTGGCCTTCTGCCTTGGGCTGAGTTTGCCAGGAACACGGCGGTGAACTCTTCCTCTGGGACGTCTCCCTTCATGGCCAATTATGGGTTCCAACCTGCCGTGTTACCGGAGGTATTCTCTCCCCAGGATATTCCGGCGGTGGAGGATCACCTTTCCGTCCTACGTGCTTCTTGGGTACAGATCCAGAAGTCCCTTGAGGCCTCTGCGCAGTGCCAGAGACTCCAGGCTGATCGCAGACGAGCGCCTGCTCCTTCCTACCAGGTCGGAGACCGTGTATGGTTGTCCACCCGCAACCTCAACCTTCGAGTGCCCACTCCCAAGCTGGCGCCTCGCTTTGTTGGTCCCTTCCGAGTGCTTCGCAGGGTAAACCCGGTAGCCTATGCCCTTGCGCTTCCTCCTGGCATGCGGATCTCTAACGTGTTTCATGTCTCCCTGTTGAAGCCACTGGTGTGTAATCGTTTCACTTCCTCGGTTCCTCGGCCTCGTCCGGTCCGAGTGGGCAATCATGAGGAGTATGAGGTGAGCAATATCCTGGACTCACGCCTGGTCCGCGTTCGGGTGCAGTTTTTGGTCCATTGGCGTGGTTATGGTCCAGAGGAGCGTTCCTGGGTTCCCTCCGCAGATGTCCATGCTCCTGCCTTGCTCCGAGCCTTCCACGCACGCTTCCCTCAGAAACCGTTTTTTGCTCCGCGGAGGAGGGGCCCTTGAGGGGGAGGTACTGTCATGGTCTTACCTTCTTGCTGTTCTCCTTCGTTTGACATGTGCTGGCGGCCATCTTGGTTTCTGGGTTTCTTGTAGCCTTCCACCCTGCGGCTCCTCCTTCCCACTGGGAGGAGCTGGATGCCTAGCTCATATATATAGGAGGTCTGTGGCTTCAGTTCCTTGCTTGGTCCTCCTGTGTTCACATGCTTCTAAGACTGCTGCTGCTTCTGGTTCCTGATCCTGGTTTCGTCTGACTACCCTGCTGGTTCCTGATCCTGGCTTCGTCTGACTACCCTGCTGGTTCCTGATCCTGGCTTCGTCTGACTACCCTTCTGGTTCCTGATCTCTGGCCTCTCAAAGACTCTGCTTCGGTTTCACCATTCGTTTGGACTTTTGCTTTACAGCTTTATTTTCAATAAAGCCTTCTTACTTTCACTTATCTCTTGTTGTACGTCTGGTTCATGGTTCCGTGACAAAGACCAGCTGACAAAGGAGGAGCCACCGTCATTATAGATGCACGACAATATGACGAAGAATGCAAACAACAATTGTCAGATACAACTACATACACAAGCTTAATAAAAAATCCAATCAAAGAATTGAATAATACACTCAAAGATTATGCAGAAAGGGGATTAAATATAGGTCTCCTGCACGAACAGGAATATAAATTTATAACCGGAACCCAACAACGACTACCCATCTTCTATTGCATGCCAAAAATACATAAAAACCTAACAAACCCCCCAGGAAGACCAATTATCTCCGGTATAGGGTCCTTTACGTCCAACTTATCTCAATATATCGACCAAAAATTGCAGCCAATAGTCAAACAGAATCCCTCATACATCAAAGACACCACTCAAATTATCACAATAGTTGAAAACTTACAATATGAACCCCACTGGATCCTCGAAACTCTTGACGTAAATTCACTATATACAATGATAGACCATGATCAAGGAACAGATGCACTAAGAAAACAACTAAAACATAGTGGCAATTTACAAGATATATAAATACAGTACTTAGTGGAGGGAGTCAAATTCATACGAACACATAACTATTTTGCATATGGATCCGATTTTTATCTTCAAACAAGAGGAACAGCCATGGGTACTAGGTTCGCCCCCAGCTACGCCAACCTATTCATGGCGCAGTGGGAAACTGAGTACATTGCGCCTAGGCTTGGGGAGGACCTAGTACTCTGGCGCAGATACATAGACGACATCATATTCATATGGAGAAAGACAGAAAATGACCTACAGCTGTTCCTTGACAAGATCAACCAAAACCCGAACAACTTGAGGTTCACCTGAAATATCAGTAAGGAACAAATACATTTCCTTGATCTGACAATTAAAATCCAAGCCAACCGCTTAATGTGTAGTACGTTCCAAAAACAAGTATCTAAAAACTACTATATACTCTATTTGAGTTGTCACCTACCAAGATGGCTACTTAACATCCCTACCGGACAGTTCCGACATGTAGAAAGGAACTACAGAAGCTTATTTTGAAAAAGCACTACAGTTGAAGGAACAATTCCTAGTCAAAAAATACCCACCCCATGTATTGGACACATCATTATCTAAAGTCAGAATCATGGTAAGAGACGGATTCTTCAGATCAGAAAACAACGATACAAAAAAAGGAGACGATTTGATAATAATAATCCTACCATACAATGCTCAACATAACAAAATGGAAACAATCATCAAAAAACATTGGTATTACGTCCTAAAAGATAAACTAGTAGGCCCCCTTTTAACAAGTACACCACAGAATGTATACACCAGAGCACCAAATTTGGCACTAAAAGTAGCACCAACAGTTAAAAATCACAAGAAAATACAAAATAAAGAAACCCCACACAATTGGTTCAACCTAAAAGGTTTTTACCGATGCGGCCAATGCTGCAACTGCAAGAACACAAACCAACACATTCACCCACAAAATCTACAAATTAGTATCTTGCGATTCAACTAATGTACTATATATGATCGAATGTCCCTGTAGAAAACAATATATAGGGAGAACCAAGAGATCCTTAAAATAAATGATATCCGAACACAGGAACAACATTAAGAATGGATACGATAAACACTCCTTATCGAACCATTTCAAATTATATCACAATAAGGATGCAAGTCAACTAACATATATAGCCTTCGAGAAAGTGGAAATAAACTGGAGAGGGGGAGACCACATCTCACGGATGTCAAGACAAGAATCAAGGAGGATATATGATTTAGAAACATTAATACCTGACGGTTTAAACGCTGAATTCAAACTATTTGGATCTTTGTGACCCGAAAAGGCGATGACCCCCCCCCAGATACATAAACAATGAGATGACTACCTGGGACGTGCGCCCCTCACTGACGGGCAGACGTGGACCGGCTGTCTACGAGCACCGAGTCCGCTTCTCGATGGTGGGCTCTCGATTCCTAGTATATGAATAGAACTAAATCAAAATGGAACTCAATAAAAGATCCAATCAAATAAACCAAAAAGAAAATAATTATGGCCAGATAGTAACATGGGAGACAAACAGACACATAAAAAACACCTTCAGGAGCATAAGACTAAACAATGAATAAACGACAGACAACACAACAATAACACAAAAATGAAAAAAACGCATATACATGGAAAGATGCACAGAAAACACACAGAAAAAACGCACGTGCGGTTTCCAAGCAAAACCAGACACAATCCTAAAACTAAGATATTCACCATTTCCCTCTTTGAAGAAAAATTACCACTACTAACCTTATAGGGGTTTTTAAAATTTTTATTTCTAAATATTTAATTTCCAATTTTAATTTATTAACATTCTAACTCTGTATTTTTACATATATATATATATATATATATATATATATATATATGTTAATTTTTTACTCACTTTATTACTAGTTCTTTTTTCAATCCACACACAAAGATGCCATCTAAGATAAAATATATATATCCAGATGTAAAGTTATGCAATCAACAGACATACAAAACCTTTTTTAAGCAAACTGAAACATAAGACTAAACAACAAAGACAATACAGCAGTAATGGAAGAAAAAACACATATATACAGAAAAAACGCATAAAAAACACGTGGAAAACGCACATGCGTTATTTATAAAAATAGACATAATTATATGACTAAGATCGTTGCCACTATCTTCCACGTAGAAATTCATCAACATTACCTTGTATAAAGACTAATTTTGTTTATTCTGTATATTTCTACTATATTTTACACCCCAATATATATATATATATATATATATATATATATTTTTTTTATATTTTTAGATTACTCAGACATAATTTTCAATACCAATAATTTTCAATACCAACTATCAAATTTCCCAAAAAATCGATATTCAATTACAACCAGCAAGAATATATGCCCTTGTCTACATATATGCACATAGACATAGGTGCCAAGATAACACGAGCACAACACAGAAATATCCAAACAAAAAAACAATATGAGTAACAATTCCTAAGTGAACAAACTCCGGACCGGGTTTTTGGTGGGCCTATTAATTAAGTGTGTATAAAAGAGCGCAGTCCATAAGGTTCAAACAAGGCCACTGAGGAAGAGGTTGGAGTACCTCAAAACGTGACTGGCATCACCTGGCATTACCTGACACTACAGAGACTACCCACCAATACCCACAACATCACTGAATGATGTTTTGTCATTATAAACGAAAGAAGATATAAAGGAAAAACTTAAAAAGGAGTGCAAGACACAAGCGTCAGCCAACCGGCATATACAACACCACGTGACTGGTCACGTGAGACGCCGACTCGGCCACACGAGGAGAAACAGTCCGCCCAGATTCATCTCCACAGACTACACAGCAGTAGGAGCCAGCTAACAGGGTGAGTACCGTCTAACTGCAGGGTGGGATGCCACCAGCAGTAGCGGAAACCTTATCACCAAAAGCTCACCATACCGCATACTTTTTATTCTGACTAACCAATTCTGCTGATTTAAATTATTTACACAAAGATTACAGTATAAACTGTCCATAACCTACATTGGACGAACATAAGATCATACATCCTTTTTATCTCCTTTTTATCTCCTTTGGATATCAACTTGTTTTTACTCATCTTTGGTTTTACTCCACCTGTTTTTTATTTCATCCCCTTCTTACAATACCCTTTTATGGTATCTCCACAATTTTTGTTTTCATATATCATTAGAAGAACTTGGACATAATTCACCAGTTGGACTGTCGAAAGACATTCAGATTCAAAACCATTTTTTTACACCATTTTTTACACCATTTTTTTTGACGTGATATCGATATTTTAAATCTCAGTGTAATAAAATACCGAATTATACCTTTATAATAAATATATTTTATGTAGCAACCAGATAAGAGTGCCTGCCTATTTATTATTTACAAGGTAACAAGAAATAACTGTTTTGGCACCGTTTTTATTTTTAGTTATTTGCAACATTCATCTGACAGGTTAGATCATGTGGTATTTTTATAGAGCAGGTTATTACGGATGCGGCGATACCTAATATGTCAACTTTTTTGTTATTTATTTACATTTTACACAATTATTTCATTTTTTAAACAAAAAAAATCATGTTTAAGTGTCTCCATAGTCCAAGAGCCATAGTTTTTTCAGTTTTTTGGCGATTATCTTGGGTAGGGTATGATTTTTGCGGGATGAGATGACGGTTTGATTGGCACTATTTTGGGGTGCGTATGACTTTTTGATCGCTTGCTATTACACTTTTTGTGATGTAAGGTGACAAAAAATGGCTTTTTTGACAGCGTTTTTTTTTTTTTACAGTATTCACCTGAGGGGTTAGTTCATGTGATATTTTTATAGAGCAGGTTATTCCGGACGCGTCGATACCTAATATGTCAACTTTTTTTTATTTATGTAAGTTTTACACAATTATTTTATTTTTGAAACAAAAATATTCATGTTTTAGTGTCTCCATAGTCCGAAAGTCATAGTTTTTTCGTATTCACCTGAGGGGTTAGGTCATGTGATATTTTTATATAGCTATTGCGACTCGGTGATACCTTATATGTGTAGTGCATTTTTTTTTTTTAATCAGTGATAAATGTGTTTGTTTTTTTTTTGTTTGTTTTTTACATTGTTTTGACCCAGACCCACTTGGTTCTTGAAGATCCAGTGGGTCTGATGTTTGTATAATACAGTACAGTACACTATATAGTGTACTGTGCTGTATTTTTTCTTTACAAAGTCTGATCAGACTTCTGCGTTTAGCAGAAGATGTTTTCTATCTTATGAAAAAACTGTTTATTTGGTATGCAAATGAGCCAGTAAGGTGCCCAGAGGGGTGTCACTCTTGCAGGAAGGAGCCCAAGCACGCCTCCTGCTAGTGCCCAAGCCCTCCCTTTATGCTGGGAGCAGGGAAAATGGGGGCAGAATTATGGCTTGAAATGTGATGTAGGAGGGGTGGATGGACACATTGTGGCAGGAGGTGCGCCTGGGCATACCAAATAAATTGGATTTTTAGAAGATAGAAACATCTATTGCTGAAACAAAGGCACATCTGGAAATAAGGTACTAAGTGCTATTAGGCCATGGCTTTACTTCAATAGTGATTATTCTGGTGACAGATTTCCTTTAAAGGGGTTGTCTCATGAAAAATTTAAAAAATGAAAATCATAGATCATATAGTCGGTGACAAAAACTTTCTAACAAAGCTAGAACCAGCCCTGTACCTCACATGGATCCAGAGATCTTCACATTCATTGTTCTGCTAAATTTATATCAAGCTGATAACTCTCTTTTATGCTCCAGCTAAGGGGGCGTGTCCATGCTCTGCCTATCACAGCTTAGGAGACAGTTAAAGGATGAAACTGAGCATGTGCAGCCTTCTCAGTGAGCAGGTCAAAGAAATAAGAAATTAAGTGGCGCTATACAGATACATTTTATTAAATAACTCAGAGGCTATACAATTTTTTTTAATTACATGCAATCACAAAAGTATTCAGATCCAGGTGCTGGTTTAGAAACGGTAGAATATTTTTTGTGGGACAACCTCTTTAATATGTTTGCCATATATATAATTGAAGAATCTTTTAGGGTTAGTTTTGCCCTTTTTTGCAATGAAAATCAGAGAGTAAAACTAACCCAAATGAGCATATATTTGCTACGCAGTAGAATATAGAAACACTAAAGTACAATATCCAGAAAATCGGTGTTACTGTAGTGTAAAAATTAGGACAACCAAAAATCTTATCACCTACTGCTGCCAAAAAAATATACTATATGTTTGCAAGAGATAACATGCTAGGTAAACATGATGTAGAGATGAGCAAAACAATTCTAAATTAATTGAATTTGTTACAATTTTCACATACATTTGTCTGCGAAACAAATCCAAACTAAAACAATTAGGTTTCACTTCTCAAATCTCGCAAAAAGTGGCACGCAAATCCATTTTATTGTGAAAATTAGAGGGGAAAGTGATAGGGAAGGAGATGGGGGATCATATGACCCTGGGAGGGAGAGTGTCATTCTGTATTTCACTTGCAACCTGATAGCATGTGTTGTGCCTGTGTCTGCCAAAAAGCAATTCAAGAACAGAAAAAAGCTGTACTAAAGACACACTATAAGGACAGAACAGGGATATACAGTATAATTGGTTTTATCAGGAAAGCTTAGCATAACGAGAGAGGGACTGGACACTTTGAGTTGCGTGTTGTTTCATAGTTTATACAGCTTGCTGACAAGTTCCATAATAGTTGATACAGCTTGCTTGCTAGTTTTATCCTGACACAAACTCAAATTTTTCTGTTAAAACCCCAGAAAAACGTAGTGGAAATAATAATTATTTATAGTGGCAATCCTCACAACGGTGCTCCCTAGGGCCAAGGCAGTGATAGGAAGGTGCAACCTCTCTTCCCTTTGGGACACACCCTAATGTTGGGGCTCCTGCCTGATGGTACTTGGGGTGCCCTTAGTGTTATGAGTGTTGTATGGGTGCAAGGCAGGAGGTGTAAATGCTTCAGCTGGTGAATGGTACTGAAGTCAATGCAAAACTCTAAAAAAATAAGTATTGAGCTCCCATAGTGAGATGCAAACTCTACGAATGGTCAGCCAATCTGTTATATATGTCAAAGGTGCCATTAACTTTAAATATTTCCACAAGCAACAAAGTCTGTAGCCATAACAAGCAAATACCTTGCTAAAACACATGGCCTTGTGATCCTAGACTGTCTTTAGATATCTGTTCTAGAGATGTCGCGAACATAAAATTTTCAGTTTCGCGAACGGCGAACACGGATTTCCGCAAATGTTCGCGAACGGGCGAACCGGGCGAACCGACATAGACTTCAATAGGCAGGCGAATTTTAAAACCCACAGGGACTCTTTCTGGCCACAATAGTGAATGAAAAGTTGTTTCAAGGGGACTAACACCTGGACTGTGGCATGCCGGAGGGGGATCCATGGCAAAACTCCCATGGAAAATTACGTAGTTGACACAGAGTCAGGTTTTAATCCATAAAGGGCATAAATCACCTAACATTCCTAAATTGTTTGGAATAACGTGCTTTAAAACATCAGGTATGATGTTGTATCGATCAGGTAGTGTAAGGGTTACGCCCGCTTCACAGTGACAGACCAAACTCCCCGTTTAACACACCGCAAACAGTCCATTTGCACAACCGCAAACTCCCTATTTGCACAAGGTTGTATACCAAGCTAGCCATGTCCCGTTCCTTGTCCTCACTAACGTCATTAAAGGTCTCTTCCTCCACCCAGCCACTTACAACACCAAGGGTCCCCGAAAGGTGACAACAAGCCCCCTGGGACGCCTGCTGTGGTTGGTCTTCCACCTCCTAAAAGCCACCTTCCTCCTCTGACTCCTCTTCCTCAGACTCCTCTTCCAGCGTTGCCGCAGGTCCAGCAAGCAATGCTGATGAGGCTGTTTCTGATGGTGATGGTGACCACAACTCTTCCTCTTCACGCTCATCTACGGCCTGATCCAGCACTCTTCGCAGGGCACGCTCCAGGAAGAAAACAAATGGGATGATGTCGCTGATGGTGCCTTCGGTGCGACTGACTAGGTTTGTCACCTCCTCAAAAGGACGCATGAGCGTCCAGTAACGTGGCAAAAAAATACCCAGCTCCGCAGAGGCTGTCCTAGCACCCCGGTCATACAAATACTCGTTGGCGGCTTTTTCTTGTTGGAGCAGGCGGTCGAACATTAGGAGTGTTGAATTCCAACGTGTCGGGCTGTCGCAAATCAAGCGCCTCACTGGCATGTTGTTTCGGCGCTGAATATCTAAAAAGTGTGCCATGGCCGTGTAGGAATGCCTGAAATGGCCACACACCTTCCTGGCCTGCTTGAGGACGTCCTGTAAGCCTGGGTACTTATTCACAAAGCGTTGTACGATCAGATTCAACACATGTGCCATGCACGGCACATGTGTCAACTTGCCCAAATTCAATGCCGCCAACAAATTGCTTCCGTTGTCACACACCACTTTGCCGATCTCCAGTTGGTGTGGAGTCAGCCACTGATCCACCTGCGCGTTCAGGACGGACAGGAGTGCTGGTCCGGTGTGACTCTCTGCTTTCAGGCAAGTCAACCCCAAGACGGCGTGACGGGTGCAGTTGTTGTGGAGCAAGACGCAGCAGCAGAAGAGGACTCAGTCGAGGAGGTTAGCGAAGAGGATGTACTAGGAGGAGTAGAGGAGGTGGCAGCAGGCCTGCCTGCAAGTCATGGCGGTGTCACCAACTCCTCTGCAGAGCCACGCATTCCATGCTTGGCAGCAGTCAGCAGGTTTACCCAATGCGCAGTATACGTGATATACCTGCCCTGACGTGCTTTGCAGACCAGGCATCAGTGGTCAGATGGACCTTTGCCCCAACACTGTGTGCCAGACATGCCATGACTTCCTTTTCCACAATAGAGTACAGGTTGGGGATTGCTTTTTGTGAAAAGAAATTTCGGCCGGGTACCTTCCACTGCGGTGTCCCAATAGCTACAAATTTTTTAAGGCCTCAGACTCCACCAGCTTGTATGGTAAAAGCTGGCAGGCTAAGAGTTCCGACAAGCCAGCTGTCAGGCGCCGGGCAAGGGGGTGACTCTGCTTCTTACGCTCAAACATTTCCTTGACAGACACCTGACTGTGGGCAGATGAGCAGGAACTGCTGAAGGCGAGAGGCGGAGTGGCGGATGGTTGAGAGGGGGCAAGGAGGACAGCAGTGGTTGACGTGGCTGAAGATGCTGGACCAGGAGGAGGATGGCGGCTTTGAGTTTGTGTGCTTCTTGTACTCATGTGTTGATCCCATAGGCGTTTGTGATTTGAGATCATGTGCCTTCACAAAGAAGTTGTACCTAGGTGTGTGTTGGACTTCCCACGACTCAGTTTCAAATGGCATCGCTGTTATCAGAGGCAGACACACAAAAAAAATGCCACACTGCTGAGCTTTGCAATGACGGCATTCTGGTGGTGGCAACAGCATGCGTTGATTGGCGTGCTGTCTGGCTGACCCCGGGTGCTGATACATGCTGTCTGACTGTGCCACTAGCTCCTTGCGACGACCTACCCCTGCTTCCAACTCGTCTCCTCCTCCTCTCTGTCTCCCCATCTGAACTTTCCCCCTGTTCTTCTTCTCTTCGAGCGGGCACCCACGTGACATCCACGGACACATCGTCATCATCAACCGCTTCACTTGTATCTGACAACTCAGCAAAGGAAGCAGCAGCAGGTACAACATCATCATCATCATCACACCGTACGTCCATGTGTGTAATGCTTCCTGACTGAGACATATCCCTGTTATCTACATCCTCTGGCAATAATGGTTGCGCATCACTCATTTCTTCCAACTGATGTGTAAATAACTCCTCTGACAGATCAAGTGAAGTAGCTGTGGTGCTAGTGTTGGTAGTGGCGGCAGGCGGGCGAGTGGTAACTTGAGAGGTGCCCGAAGCTGAGCTGGAGGAGGATGGTGCGTCAAGGTTCCGAGCGGAAGCTGTAGAAGATTGGGTGTCCTGTGTTAGCCAGTCAACTATGTCCTCAGAACTTTTCGAGTTCAGGGTACGTGGCCTCTGAACACTGGGCATTATTCTAGGGCCAAAGGAAGTCACAGCACCACGACCACGACGGCGCCTGCGGGGTGGCCTACCTCTGCCTGTAATTTTTTTTCTGATTAGTTGTACTATGCGTGCAAGCTACTGTGACACCAGATATGAGTGGCACTGGTGGCACTGTGCACTGGCAGTAGTTGGCACAGTACACGCTGTAGGCCTGACACACACGCTTACAGGCAACTAACTGCAATTATATTACAGTCAAAAAAGTATATATATTTTTTTATGTAATCTACTGTGACACCAGATATGAGTGGCACTGGTGGCACTGTGCAATGGCAGTAGTTGGTACAGTACACGCTGTAGGCCTGACACACACGCTTGCAGGCAACTAACTGCAATTAGATTACAGTGAAAAAAGTTTATTTTTTTTTTAAATGTAATGTCACACCAGATATGAGTGGCACTGTGCACTGGCAGTAGTTGGCACAGTACACGCTGTAGGCCTGACACACACGCTTGCAGGCAACTAACTGAAATTAGATTACAGTGAAAAAAGTTTTTGTTTTTTTTTAAATGCAAGCTACTTTTTAAATGCAAGCTTTTAAAGGCAAGCTACTGTGACACCAGATATGAGTGGTGGCACTGTGACACCAGATATGAGTGGTGGCACTGGGCAAGTGGGCACAGTATATGCTGTGGGGCGCCTGACACACACGCTGGCAGGCAACTGCAATTAGATTACAGAGGGAAAAAAAAAAAAAGCAGACTGATGTACTAGCCCTAAAAAGGGTTTTTTGGGGTGCTGTCAGGACGCTGTCCTTACAGCAGATCAGATGAGTCTTTCAGGACTGGAGTGGACACTGAATACACTGGCCTAGCTATCGATTTCCCTATTAAATCAGCAACAGCTGCACTGTCCCTCCTCTCACTAAGACTGCAGCCTCCGAATGAATCTAAGATGGATGCTGTCCTTGCTTTTTGCTAGGAGGTGGGAGGGTCTGGGAGGGAGGGCATGCTGCTGATTTGCTGGAATGTGTCTGCTGACTGTGAGGTACAGGGTCAAAGTTTACTCAATGATGACGAATAGGGGGCGGACCAAACATCGCATATGTTCGCCCGCGGCTGCGAATGCGGACAAGCGATGTTCGCCGGGAACTGTTCGCCGGCGAATAGTTCTGGACATCTCTAATCTGTTCCTCCTTCACTCATGGATTCTTTCTTTTACAGGAATGATATTTTTCCTGGAGAAATAGTCTCTTTCCTTGCTCCCTGCTTCACACAGCCCATATTTTTGTGCTTTGCTTTTCTCACAAGCAAAGCTCAAAACTAACTGAAGTGGCTGATTCAATACTAACTAGAAAGCTCCTCCCTTAGAGGAGAAAGCTAATTCCCTCTGCTTAGACAGGGCATAGTTAAGTAACCAGTGGAACCTGAAGACAGCTTTTAGGAATAAATACAAAGCATTAATCATTTTAGAAAAATACCAAATTAACACTTTGTAGGTTCTGGGGTACTGCATATGGACAGCCAGACCTTTTTTTTTTTAACTAAAAAACTCAAGTTTCTAAAGTTCAAAGACTTATTGTCAGAACCTCAATAGCATATATTCTACTGTAAAAGCTGAGAAATTGCCCCCTTTTTCTTTTTTTAAATCCTCAATTTACTGTTTGAATTGGGAATTTTCAGCACACTGAAGTACATCAATGTACCTGTGTTTATGTACCATTTTATTACTGCAGGATACTATTCAGCTACAGCAGAGATTCAAAGGCATTTTACTGAAACACCATTTGTATACCAGTGTTAGTGAACGTGCTTTACTGCAGAAACCGTATTAGTATACTTATTTTAGTGAATCTGTTGTATTTCTTAAAGATACAATTTGGTTACAGCACAAGTATTTTACTGCGAAAACTGCATTTCCATTGTAAATTGTCAATACCAGTGTACAGTTTGTTTGTAGATGGGGAAATTACAGAAAGTATGCATGTCATTTTGTTAGTACCATTTAATAATCTGCGTACCAAACCTGTGAATTTTCATTTATTGGCCTCCAATGAAACGTCTGGTAAATGGAAGTGTGCTAAGCGAAAGAACCATGCCTCATCATTTGACAGTCAGAATGTGGGTAATGGTGCAAACAGCAGTAGCAGCACCAGCCATCTAGCCAGTAGTAATGTCAGGGTCACCTCTGAGTCTGACACTGTGCCTTGGAGCCAGGGGTTACAAAGCATTCCTCCTGCTCCTCCTTCTTGCAGCCCCAGAAAAGACTTTCAGTTGCATCATCTCTGTCTTTACTGCCCCCTTCTAGTGGGGCACCTTCTTTTTTCCTAAGAAGAAGCAACGAAATCCCACATGTATGGAAGATACTCAAGAGAGTCTCCCTGCTGATGACTTGTGTGAGAACAGTTAGCATTTGCACTGCTATGAGGTGGTTCTGGGGGAGTTGGAGGATCCAATACATAGCTTTGTTATTGTTGGGGGTGGTAATAGTGGAACTTGTAGCCACAGTGGTGGCAGTAGGGGCAGTGGTAGCAACAGTGGCACTGAAGGAAAATACAGAGCAGGGAATCAGGAGGGTGGACAAGGAGCCCACAATGACATATCACTGTCTGATAAATATGTTGGGAGACACTGACGATGATTGTGTGTTAGATTGAAAGCTTGATTGGGGTGCTGAGGAGGATGTGACATCGGAAGAGGAGGGTGGTGGCCATGGCAGTGGCAATAAAGAGCAGAGGCAATGTATGGCCTCCCCCAAAAAACTCCTAAAAACTGGCAAGGTCAGCTTGGGAACTGGTGATGCCACTGATACTGTGGTGCAGACACAAAGCCTGCCTGCTATAAGCCCAAACTCAGCTTTTGCTAGCTCTGTATTAGTGTTGGGCGCGAATATTCGAATTGCGAATTTTAATCGCAAATATCGGCACTTTGAGAATTTGCAAAGATTTAGAATATAGTGCTATATATTCGTATTCGTGAATATTCTAGATTTTTTTTTCATCTGAACCCATGATCCCTCCCTGCTTCTTGCTTGTGAGCCAATGAGAAGGCTGCAATGTCTTTGTCTAAGCTTAGCAAGATCCCTAGCAACCAATAGGAAAGTTGCCTACCCCTTACTATATAAGAACCTCCCCAGCAGCCATTTTCTGCTGTTTTTTGCAGTTCTGAGAGAGACAGCAGTGTCATTGCTGTGCTCTGTCATTACATTAGATAGTTAGCATATAAATATAATACAGATAGTTAGTGGGAGATAGTCAGTGTAGGTTAGATCGTGATATAGTGTAGCTGATAGGTTCCAGTGCAGGGTGTAGTGTGATAGGTTCTGCTGTCCATAGATACATGCTACAGACATAGTGCTGTGATGTCACAAGTTCACAACAATTGTAAGAAGGTACAAGGAATCATCGTGAATGATAAGTACATGTCACCAAGGTTTCTGGCCTTGGTGGAGTAAGAGCTGGTATTTATGTGTCAGCAGCAGTTGCTGTTTGACACCTTGATACTTAGTATGGCTGTAATAGCTGATCCAGGACGGTTTTTACTGGGAGTAGTCAAAGTGTTGGGTGGGTGACTACTCTCCATGTTCCAGGCCGGGTTTTGGCAGGCAAAAAAAACAGCCAGCACTGCCAGGCGGGAAGGATTACCTCCATCTGACAGTGAAGCTCAGGAGGTCTGTGTGCTGTGATCTGAGGGCTGTGTTGGGATCCGCGGCTTGAGCCGGACTGGAGGGCTCAGACCCCTGTGAGGGCGAAAAAGGCCGCCTAACGCCTGCCTGTGTACTTGACAAAGCAGAACTTCCAACAGGGTGAAGTAACACCAAGGAGAAAAGGTGACTGTTTTGTATATGAACTTTTCATGTGTGTGAACGATCACCAAGCAACTTACGTTTTTGTTTTGCTTTCACGTGTGAATAAACACTGATGTTTTGAACCAAGAACTTGTACTTTTCCTCTGTGCTGCAGCCGCTAATCCTAACTACCAGAGCGAATCCCCACAAATACTTAGTGCACCAATCAGTAATATGTAGTCAGACCTGCTAAAATGTTAAGCAGCACGTATTGCGCCAAAATATGTGCATCATTAATTGCCTATCTGCGCAATAGTGAATATATTGGAGCACTCTATCTGCATATAAAGCTATTGTAATGTTCTGCCGTGCCTACCATTTTCTCCAGTCTCAGGAAACTTCTAGCAGCTTGAAAAATGTAGCAAAAGTGAACCACACCTGTATTTCGCACGCGCAACACAATGTGTTGCCAGGAAACCGAAATCCAATAAAGTGCAAGCTTTACTCCCACCTGGCCAAGTAGCAGGAGGCAGAGTCACTGCTGTCAGTCATTTAATGAATTCTGCTGCCTTTAGGGAACTGATGGCGTGCACTCAATCTCACTAGAAGATACCTAGCTGCCATTATTTTTCTAAAAAAAAGCCATCCCAGTCTTGTGTTGTCAGGTGGCGGAGAACATGGGCGGCTCCTTGCAATTGTTGCTGTGCAGCAAAGTGCAAGCCACCGTAGACACCAGGAGCAGCTTTTATAAGCAGGGCTAGTACATGCCTTTCACAGCCCACTGGGCCAATGTTTTTTGCATCAGCGATGACATATCACCCTACACCAGGCATTTATCAGCCTTCTCCACATACTCCTCTCTTGTCCCCAATAGAAGTAGGGCAGAGCGTTCCTCCCACTCCACCTCCTTCCTATCATATGTGTAAAGTGAAGTGTTGCCGTGGTGTGTTAGAGCTGATGAGCCTGGGTGAGAGTAGCCACACTGCCAATCACTTGCTTAAGTGCATCAATCAGCAAATATCCTACTAGATACCTCCTTGCCAACTCCAACTGGGCAAGGATGGCAGGACCCTCGTGGCTGCACTGCATTTGTGGGAAATAACATGGAGCATGTGATAAATTTAGTGGTAGAAGCCATTTTCAAACAGCACTGTGGGTTGCTGAGGGTGCTTGCTTTGTGTCCAGGAGATTTTAGCCATTCTTATGAGGCAAGGAACTCCCTCTTGGACTTGCAGTGACAGAACGGTCTGCCACTGCATTGACTGATCTGCGATGTTCCATCTTGAATACTACCTTGCATATGCAAGAGTTTCTGCATGAGCAGTGTAAAGCAGTGAATTATTTGGTCATGTACCAGACCACCTTTCCAGGGAGCATGTGTTGTTTCAGTGACAGCTCATTAGAGACGCGTAGATTTGTATACTCAGGCCCTTCAGAATGCCACCAAATTTGTCACTAGGGATAACTGCAGCATTGATCATGTCATCCCCAGGATATTTATTTTAGAGCAGACGCTCATGCTGATGCAAATAGGGACGGCAGAAGAAGAACACTGCATTTTGCTGGCTGCCCTGTAGCAAATCCCATGGAGGAAGAAGTGGAGGAGGAAGAGCTACTAGAGGAGGAGGAGTCGCTTTTACAGGAGGACAAGACTGATGATGATGAGGACAATGACATTGCCCATGAAGACCAATCATCTCAGTGTTCTGTACCATCATATTCCATACTATATGACTGCTGCTACTCCCCCTGCTGTGATTTCCATTACCTCTACAAGCCATTACTACTACCCCAACACAGCCAGAGACACATCTGCTGCCTTGTCTGTTCCGGTGCTGCTACTGTTGGCTCTACTATTGCTACCATGAATTACACCTACACAGTTTACCCTTTCCACATCCACACTATACTGCTCCCAAATAAAAGGGATCATTTTTCCAGGCTTGTTCAACTCCAGAACAAGCCACGGTTTCTTTAGACAATTAACACTTGTGAGTGTATAAATATGGGCAAGCATTCTGTCCCTGTGAGTGTGTGTGTGTGTATATATATGCATATATATATATATATATATATATACTCACCTAAAGAATTATAAGGAACACACTACTAATACGGTGTTGGACCCCCTTTTGCCTTCAGAACTGCCTTAATTCTATGTGGCATTGATTCAACAAGGTGCTGATAGCATTCTTTAGAAATGTTGGCCCATATTGATAGGATAGCATCTTGCAGTTGATGGAGATTTGAGGGATGCACATCCAGGGCACGAAGCTCCCGTTCCACCACATCCCAAAGATGCTCTATTGGGTTGAGATCTGGTGACTGTGGGGGCCATTTTAGTACAGTGATCTCATTGTCATGTTCAAGAAACCAATTTGAAATGATTCGAGCTTTGTGACATGGTGCATTATCCTGCTGGAAGTAGCCATCAGAGGATGGATACATGTTCTCATTCTGATTACGCCAAATTCGGACTCTACCATTTGAATGTCTCAACAGAAATCGAGACTCATCAGACCAGGCAACATTTTTCCAGTCTTCAACAGTCCAATTATGGTGAGCTCGTGCAAATTGTAGCCTCTTTTTCCTATTTGTAGTGGAGATGAGTGGTACCCGGTGGGGTCTTCTGCTGTTGTAGCCCATCCGCCTCAAGGTTGTGCGTGTTGTGGCTTCACAAATGCTTTTCTGCATACCTCGGTTGTAACGAGTGGTTATTTCAGTCAACGTTGCTCTTCTATCAGCTTGAATCAGTCGGCCCATTCTCCTCTGACCTCTAGCATCCACAAGGCATTTTCGCCCACAGGACTGCCGCATACTGGATGTTTTTCCCTTTTCACACCATTCTTTGTAAACCCTAGAAATGGTTGTGCGTGAAAATCCCAATAACTGAGCAGATTGTGAAATACTCAGACCGGCCCGTCTGGCACCAACAACCATGCCACCCTCAAAATTGCTTAAATCACCTTTCTTTCCCATTCTGACATTCAGTTGGGAGTTCAGGAGATTGTCTTGACCAGGACCACCCCCCTAAATGCATTGAAGCAACAGCCATGTGATTGGTTGACTAGATAATTGCATTAATGAGAAATAGAACAGGTGTTCCTAATAATTCTTTAGGTGAGTGTGTATATATATATATATACGGGGCAGACATCTGACCCCAATAAGGGACAATAAGGGTTAAAAAACATAACAAATGTGACAGTGCACATGCTGTTTTGTTAACACCGTCAACAATGCATTTATCCACAGCTGTATATGTCAGTGTCACTCTGACATTATTTGTTATTGCTGTCATTGTGTTCAAGAGCTTAAAAGAGGGGGAGACTGGAGAAAAGAGCAAAAATATGTTAAAAAATCTTTAAAAAGAGAGAACGAGGCTACCAGATCACATAATCCTTGCGCTTATTATTAATATAAATCAGTACAATTTGTTTTATTGTACTTTTGCTTCCTTAATGCTAAATTAAGCAACTTAATAGACTTCATAAAAAGTTCCCTAAAATGTTACTTCTGCAGAGTGTGTGTAAGTCCTCCCCCTAGCTGCTGGTGTTGCAAAATTTGACATAGATCCATGCTCGCCCGTTTTTTTCTCAGATAGTAACAGGAGGTTGTGCACAGCAGATGTGTGTAGAGATGTGTAGAAGATTTAAGGTGGGCAGCTTACACAGACTGTAGATAGGGAGGAAAGCACAGTACAGGGCGGTTTGCAGGGGAAAGACAGCATTCTGGACACAGATCAAGCAGATCTAGAGCTCACATCACCATTATTTTTCTGTTTTTTTGATCCTTTAGAAGAACAGTAATAAAAAACAGGATCCTGTGCATCAGTTTGGCATCCGTTTGAGCCATTTTTGTCTGAGATCCGTTTTTTTAGATGGAAAAAAAGTACTGCTATAAGGACTAAACTAATATCAAAATAATCCAAATTGAGTTCAAAGTGTGATATTTACTTTAAGTATCTGACACCTTTAAATGAACCTCTCACATACAATCTCACAAACTATTACTAATATTACCTAATCCAGACCCCAGCATGACAGAAGAGATTTCCTGCTCGAAGACAGCTGTTAACTTTTGTTACATCTTTAATCTTCTCTGCCTTAGGCCTCATGCACACAACCATGTCCGATTTGCGGTCCGCAAATTGCGTATCCGCAAAACATGGATGGTGGCCGCATGCATTCCGCGTTTTGCTGAACAGAACCTCCAGCTCGCAATAGAGCAGTCCTACCCTTGTCCATGATACTTTTTTGCGGGGCCACGGAACGGACGTGCGTATATGGACAGCACACGGAGTGGTGTCCACATCTTTTGCGGCCCCGTTGAAGTGAATGGGTCTGCATCCGACCAGCAAAAAATGTGTCTTGGATGTTGACCCAAATCATGATTGTGTGCATGAGCCCTTGGAATATAAAAGTACTAAAACCTACTGTATCCATCAACATGTGATTTTTGTTATTTTTCCGGAAGAGGACCTAGCTGTTGAGATATTCTCCCTCTTACAGCCACCACGTTCTTTCTGATCTCCACTATAGTTAAATACAAACACCGGGGTCTGGGAAACCTGCAGAATGACTGCATATATGTTATTCACAAAGACAGAAAGTGTTTCCAGATGTTTGGGCTTGAATGGGCTTTTCTTTACTTTCCATGTGGCCCTCCTTTTCCTATCATAACAGTGAGCTGGAAAGAGTTACAAAGCAGTAAGTCTCCTCTTCCCAAACTCCCTAATTTCTCTGTCCTGCCATGACCGTCTCATCCATAACTTGACATGCAGTCCATTCAATGATTTCATAGGTCATTTTCTTACATTCAGGTCACACCTTTTCTTTTCTGTACATCTGACTCATTTCTATATTTATAATATACTGCTTGCATTGCAGACCTCACAATTTCACCAAAGGAATCTGAGCACTTTAGAAGTGGATAAGCTCAGTTTATACAAAAACATAAAAAATTTGATATTTTGACAAAATTTACAATATTTAAATAGGTTTTCCACATACACAAAAGTGTGTGACATAGCAAGCAGCAGAATGATAAAATCAGCATGCACTACATGTAAGAAAAAAGAGATATCTTCAAAATAAGAACTATTAGAAGTCCTTTAATATTCTTTTCTGCCTATTACCTACTGTAACTGCATTCCTGGGAATTTTTGGCCTTCTTACTTTCTTTGGCATTGGAGTATCATTGCTTCCTGGGTTCCCTGTCGGTCTCTGCTCACCCAACTCAAACAGTGAAGTGTCAACACGACTTGTGACCTCTGCAGTCAGTCGCTGGCGACAACTGTGACCTTAGTGTCAACACATCACCACTTTGTATGGTGATTGGCTGCAGTGGTCACTTACCTTGTCAAGACATTATCATCATTAAGTGAACAAAGACTGGCCGGGAACCTGGGAAATTTTGGTATGGAAAGGTTGGGTGATTGCTATGGTGATTTTTACTTATTTTCTTATTTTATAGCATTGTCAGCTGTTTGAAAACATAATGACTTTAAATGGGAATTTTTTTTATAATTTTCATTATAGCTTTATTCTGAATTTTAAAAAAAATCTAATATTTGGGAGTTACCAATAATAATCAGTCAACAAAGGGTCCATTGCTATTGATTATTCCATTGTTAGTCTGTTCTGTTAGTAGTAGGGAATTGACTCTTGGCACACTGCCAATTGCCCACCTTGAACAGGCCGCAGCACTCGCCAGAGTGTTTACCAGGCATAGCACTGTACTTGTAGTAGCGGCCATGCCTGGTATTACAGGTCAGTCCCATACGCTTTAAAGGGGTTTTCTAGGATTATAGTCGTTTTTACTTATCCCCCTGGAGCATGTGGTACCTGTTGAAAAGCTCATACTCGCTTTCTCCCCACCACTCCGTTAAAGCACCTTGGCTGTCTTTAATTTTAATAATAGTCAAATACCCTTATCTGTTTACTTCTTGCCGGGGTACGGGCAGGATCATATGTGCCACTGCAGCCAATGACTGGCCTCAGTGGTCACGTGTCCCAAAGTGGCACATCACTGTTGAGTGACCTGCTGCTTGGGGAAACGTCATCACTGAGGTCAGTCATTAGCTTCAATGGCACATGTGACTGTGACCCTGTTGATACCCTGGTCTAAATAAACAGTGCCTTTGAGAAGATGAGCATTTTTAACAGCCATAATCCTGAAAAAAGCTGTGCTGAATTGTAATATCAGGCACATCCACTACTACAATATGGAAACCTGCATGAAAAACATTACATAGTAACATAGTACATAAGGCCGAAAAAAGACATTTGTCCATCCAGTTCGGTCTGTCATCCTGTAAGTTGATCCAGTGGAAGGCTCTGTCAAATGCTTCAGACCCTTTAAACAGCTTATTGGCAAGGGTGCCAAGAGTGGGCCCCCACCAATCAAATTTTGATGGCCTATCCTAAGCATAGAACTTTAATTTTAAAGTCCTGGATAACACTCTTTAAGTGATATGCATCATCTTGTATTGTAATAAGCTACAATAAGTGTGTCCACAAGTTCATGGTCTTGACAAAGTTTTGCATAAATCACAACTTTATGTGAAGTGTTAGCAGTAAGTTCTACATTAGGACTAATAGCAGATGATGCAGGCCATTCTCTGCCTACATATTACATGATCACCTTGTCTTTACTGTCTTGTGCTTGTTTGTCACACAGCTGTCCAACTTACAGATAAAACTGAAGTATTTCTTCTATCTTAGCTGTAGTCCAAATGGAAACAGCACCACAAATCTTACAAATCTTCTACTTACCGTAGAAACAAAATAATTACGTTTCAGAAGCCGTTCCAGCACAAAATGAATTTAATGAGACAATTCATTATTATTTTCTAAATTTCCAGGACATATTTAACAAGAACATCTGAGGTTATTAAAATGAAAGGAGACAAAATTAGAGGAATCTGTCACCAGAACAGCTTTTAATTTAGGCATCTAACAGATGTCCTAAGAAAAACAATACAGTAGATGCTTCTGCTTGGTGCACCTGCGAGCTTCCAAGGCAAGATGCCTTGTGTTGGCTGCTAGAAGGACCGATCACTTAGTCACATGGATGGCAACTGATATGCTAAAATGCCACAGAAGGGCTATGCGGTGCCACTCGGTCAAAAAACAATTATCACTACTAGGGTTCAGCAAAGTTAGCTTTGGATCATAGAATCAAAATTCCTTCTTACCAAAGTAGATAATGAATTTCACCTCACCGGAGCCCATACATTTGAATGGTGTTACCAGTGAGAGGTACCCCACAAACTTTGACACTGTCTAATTAGTCACACTGTGCAGGGACACACCCCCAAATGCTAAAAGCCTATTGGACGTTCATTAAAAAACTTCTAGGAACAATGACAAGGGAACAAAACAAAACAGTTATAGATACTCCAGTATGCACACGTTATGCTCCTACCAGATAATGCTAACTAGAACACAGTAATTAAAGACTTGCTAAACAATATATATGTTGCATACTTACCTGGCAGCCACACTGAGAGTAAGGTTGGTCAACCTATCTGGGAACAAGGACCATTCAGGCCCGGTTCCAGCATCATATGCTTCCAGAGGACGGGCTATTTAAACAAGCAGTTTCTGGCCACAGTTGCCTGTGATTTGTATTCCTGCCTTACAGACTAGCTTTGTGTTTGTTTCTTTGTAGCACTGCACTTTTGCCTCTGTATATTGATTTTGTCTCTGACGTGACCTCCTTGCTTGATACTGGAAACTGTTGATATTTGACTCTCACCTTTGCCTGCTGACTTTGTCTCTGATGTTAACTCCTGGTTTCACTCTGCTGTGTATTTGAATTAGATTTTGGATTTTGATGCAGTCCTAGTTTTGCCTGTTTGGTTTTTATCTCTTTCCGTCTGACTTATTTAGGTGTGGGCCTCTGCACATAATAAAGTCACAGACTGCCGTCAAGTTGTGGGCCGCTATATCGTGCAAGTAGGTAGGGACAGTGGTGCGGCTGCAGTTCAGGGCTGCACTGTTCTCTACCTTTCATGACAATATGATATTAAACAATCTGAACAAATCAGCATACTTCACCAAGTCCCTATGTGTTTACCTGTTTGGTTATCAGAGGACTAGATAAATTACCAAATGATGATTAAACAGAATATCAGTAGAATAGGTAGACAGCAGTAGCACAGTCGATACGTTACATTAGGGCAATAACTGATCAGATCAAATTGCTATAAAACATAGTATCAAAGTTAATAAGGAGATTTTAAAATGACAAAAATGACTAATAAATAAATAATTACAAAGCATAAAACAAAAAACATGTTAGAACAAGCAGCACACATAATAATGCACAGTGCTCACAGGTCCACTTAAGTCCATGAATAGTGTACCGCTACATGCTGGCACTGAGACAGCTCACGGCTCCTGATACTGTGTTGTAGCACTGCATTCCTGTAGCTCGGGAGATGGCATATTCGTGTGCTGCCCGATAGTGACAATTGAGAACAAGTGTGATAGAGGGGGGTAAGTAAAAAAAATAGCTGCAACCGGTCAGAGTCACAAAGGGGGGATTAGAATGCTGGTAACAAAGTACTGGCTAGTATTGTATAGAATAGCCTGAGGTGGCCATTTTGGGACAAAGGTATAACAAAACTGTGTAGTGGCTAATGTGGGGCATAAGAGGGCAGTGTATGACACAGACTGGAAGATCGCTTTAAGGTTTATTAATTGTAGATAAAAACTGGAGCTAAGAAAATCACCCATAAAATATTTTTTATATTGTTACCTTCCCACTTTTTTTATCTAGTCCATTTAGAAAAAGTTGTAAGCTAAGTAAGAGATGGTAGGATGCATTTGTCAGGATCAGCAGTCGAGGCAGGCTGCTGGGGTTACAGAAAGGATTCGAAAACAGTGATTTTCATGATTGATAATCAGTAGAGAATTATGAGGGTACAACCACAAAGTGCAGCTGTGTCGTGACATGGCCGCTCTGTTTTTGTAAATAACCTGGCCGTACAAGCCATACTGGGCTCTAATAAACTAGTTGTGACTGCACTAATTAGTCTATCTGCATTGTTAATGGCCGTCGATCAGCCATTAACTATACAGATGGACTGTATAGCCTTTTTTCAAGTGCTGCTTTTTATAAGTGCATTGGAGATATTCAGGAGACTAACTTAGAGATCTTCCACTGTAGCAGAACTTCAGCTGCATTTCTGGTGGATACTCAGACACTGTGTTTCAAAACAGGTAAGGAATTTGTTAGACAGGTTATCACTATTGTCTGATTGCAAATGAGCATAGGTGATTAAGGTGTTAAATTTGTGGTTGGGGGAGGAGCTTTTGTCGGAGTGTGTGTATATATAGCAACATAGTATTAGCTTGCCTATTTATAGCTTGTTGCCTTTTGTCAAGTGCTGCTTTTTATAAGTGCATTGGAGATATTCAGGAGGTAATCTGGAGGTGGATACAATCTAAAAAAGTAAGATTTGCTTGTTTAAAATCTTTCCCCTCTTTAAAATGACAGACCTGGTTCTGTGCAGGAATTGTTGTGCTTTTATTTCAGGTTCCACTCTTCGGAGGTTTGGATGCTGTCTGATCTGTAGACAGCTCTCCATAATGCAGCAGGAAATTGCATTTTTGAAATCTGAGATTTGTAAATTAACCGTTAAACAAACTCAGGCTGAGAACGTTGAAATTCCACTGCCACAGAGGCCCGCTAGAAATGGAAGATGGGTTCCTACAGGTTCTGGTGGACTGAGAGTTGTTGATAGAAGACATGTCCCACAGTCTGTGGCTCTCCATAATTCATTTGCAGCACTTTCAGAGTGCAAGAGCAACATGGAGGATGGCTCAGGCACAGTGGGTGAGGAACAATCATCTCCCATGCCTAAAGTATGCAAGACTGCAGCCAAAGACAAAAAGGAGACGGTGAGGACTGATAGTAAGCAGCTGTTGGTGGGCGATTCCATCATAAGAGGTGTGAAGTTTGAGGAAAATGGTGTTGTGAGATGTCTCCCTGGTACTACCTCTAGCAGGGATAGACGACGTATCCTTAATATTGTTAGGCAAGCAAAGCAGGAAAGGGAGGTGGATGTCATTGTCCATCTTGGGACAAATGATCTGGCTTACAATGAGGTTTCAAAGGTGAAGGAAGCTTTTCACACACTTGGAAATGATATATGAGAGGTTGCATCAACTGTTTCATTCTCTGCAGTTTTGCCTGTGCATAACCTTCAGCATGACAGGAAGATGCGCATTAAGGAATTCAATGTATGGCTTGGTTAATGGTGTCTGAACCAAGGGTTTGGCTTTGTGTCTCATGTTAGCTCTCGCTGGAATGGAAAAGAACTGTACAAGAAAGATGGTTTGCATCTTTCTCTCAAGGGAACGAATGTCCTCAGTGAACAGTTCAAAGTATTTGCTAAGGAGCATTTAAACTAGGAAAGGGGGGCAAAAGAGTGATAATCCAGCAGTCCAACTGCCCCCCAGAACAATGCCAGAAGATGCCAGTAGCACATAGGTTAAGAAATGACAAGCTCAGAGTCTTATCTACAAATGCTCGCAGTTTAGGGAATAAGATCAATAAACTTGAGGCTATAATGGCACCTGAGAATATAGATTTAGTGGCTGTTACTGAGACGTGGTTCAATGGAAGTAATGACTGGGATATAACAATACCAGTGTTCTCTCTATATAGGAAAGACAGAGAAGGCAAGATGGGGGAGGGGTGGCCCTGTATGTGAAAGATAGCATAAAATCGAATTTAATACAAGTTAGCGAGACCAATTTAGAGTCAGTTTGGGTTACCTTACAGCTTGATATTCATAAGGTAACTCTTGTAGGTGTGATATATAGACCACCTAGCCAAGTCAAAGAATTAGATGATCTACTAGTTGAGGAAATTGCTAAAATGACATTGAAGGTGGAAGTTATCATTATGGGAGACTTTAATCTTCCTGATGTAAACTGGAAAACCAAAATAGCTAGTTCTGCCAGGAGTACAGATATTCTAAATTCCCTACTGGGATTATCTCTACAGCAAGTAGTTGAGGAGCCAACTCAGAAGGAGGCCATTTTAGATTTAGTATTCACAAATGGGAATTTGGTATCTGATATTACTGTAGGGGAAAGATTGGGATCTAGTGATCACCAGTCAGTGTGGTTTACAATAAGTACAGTGACTGATTCACACCACACAAAAACAAAAAATTTTGATTTTAGAAAAACTGACTTTTCTAAAATTAGATTAGTAGTATACGAGTCCCTATCAGATTGGAACAGTTTCAATGGAGTCCAGGAGAAATGGGACTACTTAAAAGTGGCACTATTGAAGGCAACAGATAATTGCATTAGGCTTGTCAGTAAAAGCAAAAAAAGGAAGAGACCACTGTGGTACTCAGCAGAAGTGGCCAAAATCATTAAAAACAAAAAGATAGCATTTAGTAATTATAAAAAAAACAAAAAAAAAACGAGGATGACAGGCAAATTTATAAGATTAGGCAGAGAGAGGCCAAGCAAGTTATAAGAGCTTCTAAAGCGCAGGCAGAAGAGAAATTAGCTCAGTCAGTGAAAAAAAGGCAATAAGACATTAATCAGATACATAAATGAAAAAAGGAAACTAAAACAAGGAATTACCAAATTAAAAACAAAAGAAGGAAGGTATATGGAAGAAGATAAAGAACTAGCTGACTGCCTCAATGAATACTTCTGTTCAGTTTTTACAAAGGAAAATGAAGCAAAAGGACCTCGGTTAGGAAGGAAGACTAATAAATCTTTTGATTCATGTGTCTTTACAGAGGAAGAGGTTCTAAGTCAGCTGTCTAAAATTAATACAAATAAGTCACAGGGGCCTGATGGGATACACCCAAAGCTATTAAAAGAACTCAGCGGGGAACTAGCAAAACCATTAACAGATTTATTTAACCAATCACTGGTAGCAGGAGTCGTCCCAGAAGATTGGAAATTAGCAAATGTTGTGCCCATTCACAAGAAAGGTAGTAGGGAGGAATCGGGCAACTATAGGCCAGTAAGCCTGTCATCAATAGTGGGGAAATTAATAGAAACCATACTCAAGGAGAGGATTGTGGAACATCTAAAATCCCATGGATTGAAAGCTGAAAAACAGTATGGGTTTACTTCAGGGAGATCATGTCAAACAAATTTTATAGATTTTTTTGATTGGGGGACTAAAATAATAGATGGCGGAGGTGCAGTAGACATCGCTTATCTAGACTTTAGTAAGGCTTTTGATACTGTCCCACATAGAAGGCTTATCAATAAATTGCAGTCTTTGGGCTTGGACTCCTATATTGTTTAATGGATTAGACAGTGGCTGAGGGACAGACAGAGGGTTGTAGTCAATGGAGTATTTTCAGACCATGGTCTTGTTACCAGTGGGGTACCTCAGGGATCTGTTCTGGGACCCATATTGTTTAATATCTTTATCAGCAAAATTGCAGAAGGCCTCGAGGGTAAGGTGTGTCTTTTTGCTGATGACACAAAGATTTGTAACAGGGTTGATGTTCCAGGAGGGATACACCAAATGGAAAAGGATTTAGGAAAACTAGAGGAATGGTCAAAAACGGCACAACGACCCTCCACTTCCATGTGAACAGTCTCCTTACATCGGGACCGATAAGTATTAACTTATAAGGACTTTGCACCTTGAACTTTTTGAATTTCATGCTGTATGGATTCAGCTGTATCATATGCGCTTTAATGATGAAACAAGAAGATGAAATATTGACCATTTGCTAACGTGTGGTTTTGTAATTTCAAAGTATTTATTTCACCTAGTTTCTCTGTCCCACTAGCTAAATATTAATTGATGGGATACTACAATTATGAGACAAATGGAAGCAATTGAGGGATGGGCTCATAAACTTCACCATGGCTTGGGATTTGGTGACTGATTATACTAATCAGTGGAAATGTTGTCAGTTAGGGCTAATGCACACAAACGTGTGCCAACCGGGCCCGTGCTGCGGACCGCCAAATGCGGTTCGCAATGCACGGGCACTGACCGTGATGCTTCCATGGGGTTTCGTGCCTCCGTTCCGCACTGACCTTCCAGATTGCAGACCCACTCAAGTGGATGGTTCCGCATCCGTGTTGCAGTTTGCACACGATTGGGCAATTGCCGTGTGCATGAGCCCTTAGAAAACCTTGATCAGTGCTGTTTTGACAGTCCTTGGAATTTTTAAGCTTTATTATAACACGGGGTTATTCAAAAAGGATGGTGCAAAAGTCTGTAGCCAAGGTAAACAATTTCTGCTTTGCACATTATACACTGCTCTTATCCAGGGGTTATGACCACCTTGCAATTCAGCAGCAGTGACCATGCTTGCACAATATAGGAAAAAGTGTCGCCTATGTGCACTCCCACGGTCCTGGCCACCAGAGAGGCCTGCCCTTTTCCTATAGTGTGCAAGCACGGCCACCATTGCTGGATTGTAGGGTGGTCAAAACAGCTGGATACGAGCATCTTTAGAAAAACTGTATTGTTAACCAGAAATGGAGTGGGAAATTGGACCAAGGGTAATAGAAAAGATGGGATGGTTGGAAACAAACATCTTCTGTCCTTGGTGGAGAATTCTGGTACCATAATGATGGTCATATTGGAACGCCTCTTCTGTATATACGCCCCAACAAGGACATCCAAAGGACATTGGGCTCTGTTCACATCTGCGTTGGCATATCCATTTTTTCACAGAAAAAAATAAGTAATAGCAGTGATGGAGCCATCATATGATGGACCCCAACAGCATCTGATGGACCCCATTGACTATAATGTGGTCTATAAGGTTTCCATTGTGTGGTCATTAAAAAAAATTGTGGAGTATGCTGCAGCATTTTTTTTCTGGTATTCTTAGCGAAATTTGCAACAGAGACGCAAAGGGAATGAAAGAGTGAGAATTATACCAGGAAAGCTGGTATGTGATGGTAGACAAAAATAATAATCTCAAACTGAAAAAATAATGCATTTATAAAAAATATTTACGTAAAACTCTTACTAGAGCACTAATGTAGTACTTTATTATTCACAGATTCAGATTGATCACATTTTAGTTATATTTTTTTGTTTTTTTCAGGAAAGCCCACCTAGTTCTCAGAAGGCTAGAAAAAGTAAGCAGCCATTGCTCTGGACTACTGCGGAGTGCACATATCCAGCGTCGGATAGACAACATTCCTTACCTAATCTGTCACAGTGAAGATCTTCGAACGTCCGGTTTTGTTTTGTATAGCATTTTGAGGGACAACAAATTTACATGTGAAGAGAAAATGGTATCCATGCCTCGCAACACGTATGGAGATTCAAAAGGACGATGAGCATTTTGAAGAAAGTCTAACCTCTTCATGATGTTTTTGAAAAAGAATTAACTGTCATGCCAGCGTTATCTCACAAGCAGCCAAGAAACTGATCATAGCGACTTTTATAAACTAAGGACAGATAGGGTGCTATGAAAAAACACATATCCATATTATTTTTTTTAAGACTTTTTTTTAAAACCCTGAGAAAAGTACCAGCAAGGCACTGCTCTACAACTTACTCCTTAGATGGAGTTTTTCCTTTTCCCAGTCCAATATTTTTAGTTTCCCTTTTGGTTTTCCAATTAATGTGGGAATGATGCAGGGAATTTTATATTTTTCTTGCTTTATATAGGTCAGTTAACCTGCTCATTTTTGTGTGTATCGTCCAACAATCTGTATGCATTAAACATCTTATTACAGTACATATCACATGTACACTGACTGTCACAGTGCTCATATAAGTGTATTCATTCCATTGTGTTCAGTGTTTCAAGTATCACAGAAACAAAGGTGATGGACTATTGGAAAGGAATAAGGATGCTACATTGAAATTGGGATAGGAATGTTATAAATTGACTTCAGGAGAAAGCAAATATAGTGTTAAAAAACCTTTATCAATTGAATAAAGAGTAAAATAAAATAAATGAATAAAATGGATAGTATTCGTCTATGGAAAGAAACCTGGTGAAAGTATGTGGATGTTTTTGCTGCTATATACATTAATATAAAGGCTATGTAATACTCTTTTTGAACCAGAAAAAAATCTGTGTATCAGTGGAAGAGTTATTTTGTCGACAGAGATTTAGGTGGAACTTCCTACTGCTCTGTTTCTTTAGTCATAATTGTGAAGATGATTTTTAATGAGGACCTATTACAAGAAAATTTAGACTAGCACATTCATATTCATAGTCACAGGTGCATATCCATCAAGCAAACATGGTTGATAAAAAAATGGCTGCCTAACATTTCACATACAAACAATAGAGCTGAGAAATGGGGATCATTCTAAATTAATGTGGTATTATACCTACTATAAATGGAAAAATAGAAGCTCTTTGCGCACATTTTTGATCAAACGTGTGTCGGGCCCATCTACCAGGCGTAAAGGTGGCTTCCGCAGATGGGTCCCTAACACTTCTATACCGCCTCTCTTGGACTTACCTAAGCCTACATTTTCAGGGCAGTGTAGAGACCAGCTACATTTGTACTCTGCTTAGAAGCCCCAGGGAGATGGGCGTTGCTCAGTCTATAAGAGGCGCTACCCTCAATATATACTACAAAAAAATTTAGACTAGCCCGACACACGTTTGATCAAAAATGTGCGCAAAGAGCTTCTATTTTTCCATTTATAGTAGGTATAATACCACATTAATTTAGAATGATCCCCATTTCTCAGCTCTATTGTTTGTATGTGAAATGTTGTGCAGCCATTCTTTAATGTGGACCTGTCACCACTTTTGGCAAATCTGTTTTAGTAAACAATTCTGGAGCATCTATTCTTACAACTCCATATTGTGTCATTCCTGTATTATTCCTATTAAACATTTATGAATAAATTACAACTGGGTGTTAGCAGTTAAGGGTGTGTCCCTGTACAGTCCGACCCTGTTCAATCAATGTTGGCAGTGACCCTCTTTTATAAGTGGAATGGTTACACCCAGTTGACAGTTTATCCATTGTAGTCGGAATAATACAACAATGGCAAGACATAGAGTTATGGTATTGCAGCTCATAGAAAAAACAAAGCAGCTTTTCAAAGTCCCGACTGTTACCATTGGTTGAAATGTTGATACTGGTATCTGAATATGATCTTAGCCTAATTAGTAATAATATAGAAGCTGGATGCTGGTGTCACATTGTATGTTCTATGGAATGGCTCGGGTCGCGGCAATTCTCTACAATTGCATATGTGAATCCGCAACTTTGGTGACTGTTGCTGTCCACATTCAATTTAGTGGTACTGCAGCTCATTCCCATTCATTTAAAGGAGAATGAGCCGCAGTACCAGACACAGCCCATGGACAAGTATACAGCTGTTTCGGAATATACATTTCTATCATTCTAGACAACTCCTTTAAAGGGCAGGCATCATCTTATAGAGCAGGAGGAGCTGTGCAAATTTAAATATAGTTTTGTAAGAAGAAGATTCAGTATAACTTGTAATACAGTGATCCCTCAAGATACAATGGCCTCAGGATACAATATTTTCAACATACAATGGTCTTTTCTGACCTATTGTAAGCTGAAACTAGTCTCAACATACAATGTCTCAGACTCAGATCCTGCAAGTCAAGTGTCTGTGAAGGTTCTCATTTATCCAGGTCATGGTATATCTGTAAAGAATAAATCAAGGCAACTGGACTTACTGTAGATTTCTTGAAAACTTTTTACTTGTTCTTCCAACGAGCTTTCTCAATTCTGAGTGACTGTACAAGAATTCTCTGGGATCAAATATCACAGTATGGTCACAATATGACCCCATTCTGGGTATAATTACCAGATGTTGATTCAGTTACATATTTATTTCAAGAGAATTCTTGTACAGTCACTCAGAATTGAGAAAGCTCGTTGGAAGAACGAGTGAAACGTTTTCAAGAAATCTACAGTAAGTCCAGTTGCCTTGATTTATTCTTTACAGATCTACCAGTCAAGGCCACTTCTCTGGTAAAATAGCTGTATTTGTTGCTAGTTAGCAGCTGTCCCTAACTGTTATATGTAAGGACTTGTCTTATCTGTCTTAGTTATCTGCTTATTTTTCTTAAATCTTCATTTTCTCTTATCTTGGATGACATTTTGGGGCTTTGGAACCGATTACTCAAGTTATAATGGTTGTCCTGAAACCAATTAATATTGTATCTTGATGGACCACTGTATATCCATTTAAATTGCTGCTCATTCTGGGCTTTGAAGTCAAGGAGGCGGTCCTATCAGTGATTGACAGCCTGCCCTTTATGACTGTGCATACAGAGATAACTGTCAATCACCGATAAGACTGCCTCCTTGACTTCAAAGCCCAGAATGTGCAGAAATGTAAACAAAATAAATACAATTTATACTGAATCTTTTCCCACAAAACTATATATTAATCTGTTCAGCTCCTCCTGCAGCTCAAACACCATGTTCAATATGACAGGTTTCCTTTAAATATAAACATGTTGTGTATGATGGCAAAAAATCTGCCCATTAAGTTGGAATAATTCATTTTCCTTAGTTGTTGGTGGCAAATGCTAGAATTATAGTGTTTGCTGTCCTCCAAGGAAAGAGGAACAATGCAAATATTAATGGATGCATTGAAAGCTTCAGTTGTATGTGCATTTAATGATCAGTTCCCCAGGTGATAACAACCCCTCAAGAATATCATAACAGCTCTGTGCTCACACATATAATGTAGACATATGCACCGACAGAAGCAAAAAGGGTAAGAACAGATGGTCCAGCTTCCGCATGTGGTTGAAAGCCCAGCCAACATGTGGTGGCTAATGACCATACAATCTGGAAACTGAAACTTAAGGTACATTTAGACGCACCAATTATTGGGCAGATTATCAGGAACAACAGTTCCTGCAAACGGTCGTTCCCGACAATCTGCCCATCTGAATTTGCCACTGATCACCCAATGAACGAGTGATCCTGTAGCTCGTGCAGGCACCACCGATCATGGCTTTTGGGCAGCAGATCCTGTGGTCTAAACAGCGATCTGCTGCTCAGAAGCCATGATTCAGCCACGAAGACGAGAAATCACAATAGCAAACCCCCATCCTGATACAGTGAAGGAGATTGCTGCATGTAGATGCATGGTCTCCTTCACTGAACGAGCAGCCGACTGTTGGCTTCCTGCTGCATCACTCCGTGTAAACCCAGCTTTAGGCTATTCCCTTCTAAATCGATCATTTTTTAGCTACTACATGTGTTTGGGGTTCAGGTGCCAAAGGTTTATTGCTGCAGCATGTAGGTTAAATAATGCTGATGAATATTAATATTTCTGCATGAAAGTGTGTAAAAAAGAACAACTTGTATCTGGCATTTTTTGGAAGTTTTCCTTTTTATAGGCTAGATCAACTGATTGTCTATTGTCCTTGAGATAAAGGAGATTAGCTGTAATGATTTTTGCCCATAGACTGCACATAGAGACAGCGGATTCTGCTTCATAACTCTCATCCACTCAGATGCAGCATATAGGACATTACAGAGAAGTACTAGGCATTATAGATGTAAATAAAGCACTTGGGGTGAGATATAACTATATAAGTATTATTAGCCGCTGAGTCACCTCTGTGTATCTGCTCACTGATCATAATATAATCTGATCCTCCAGTAAGCAGACAGCTCGTCTTAGTTTTTGCAAAATAGATTTATCACAAATTTTAGAGACAATGTTAATTTAGGAAAGGGATGTAGGAAGAAAACAGCTTACTGGAGAAAAAGATACCAAGTGACCATTAAAGCATAATTTAATGTAGTCACTTTTTTTTATACAGATCTCATTAACAATAAATATAAATTTGGAAATATCATGATGAGGATCCAAAAACTCTCCATAATCAGTCAATAAATCCACCAGTCTTAACGTACTATGAAGAGGTGCTGAAATTGATGTACAATATTGAATAGTATTATTGTTGTACATGAGTCTCAGTGGCATATTGGCATGGGTACTGTGAGGGGTGCCAACAAACCATTCTTCTTTGGCAAAGGAATTTAGATTCCAAACAGGATATTTGTCAAGGCTAAAGGAAAGCCAAGCTGCGGCTCTGCTGGGTACCGTGATATCAATTTGCCACATGACAATGTCTCATCATGTCACTGAACAAAGTACAGTGCGTACTCTTAAGATTTAAAATAATACATACCTTCTCATCCACAACTAGTTTTCATTTGATAAAATATTCTATCTTTTGGACTTGTGTATGTCTTGGTGTACGTATGAGAAGCTTTTCCTATGCCATGAAAACAACCCTTACTAGATGTATATACAGTAATATGGCCATCACATCAACACTCTTCTAATCAGTATTTTCCATACTTATCCTTCATTTTTAGTAAGAACCGATCTACAACTGCCTTTTTGGATTTACAGTTGACAGGGGGTATTGTCCAAAGGGTGATACACACACAAATATACTGCATAGAAAATGCTTCACACTGTCATCTCCAACCTGTAATTACAAACATCACAGCAGGAGAATACATAAAAGCTAAAAGCAATTGCTCAATATCCACAAATTATAGCAATGAGTATAAAATTATATAGATAGTGGTATCAAAAAAAAGTTACAGCGAGAAATTCGAAATCAGAAGACTGCAAATTTCTAGCTAAAATATACCCAGGCAATAGTTAATCAATTATGCGCAAAAATAAGATTTACAAAATCAGTGTCTTGCATTAGTTACTGTATATGCAAAGTAACTACATTGACACAATGCAGGATGACAATTCTATTAACCAGGAAAGGTTAAAGGACCTTAACATGTATAGCTTGGAAGAAAGACGAGACAGAGGGGATATGATAGAAACTTTTAAATACATAAAGGGAATCAACAAGGTAAAAGAGGAGAGAAGATTTAAAAGAAGAAAAACTACCACAAGAGGACACAGTTTTAAATTAGAGGGGCAAAGGTTTAAAAGTAATATAAGGAAGTATTACTTTACTGAGAGAGTAGTGGATGCATGGAATAGCCTTCCTGCAGAAGTGGCAGCTGCAAATACAGTGAAGGGGTTTAAGCATGCATGGGATAGGCATAAGGCCATCCTTCATATAAGATAGGGCCAGGGGCTATCCATAGTATTCAGTATATTGGGCAGACTAGATGGGCCAAATGGTTCTTATCTGCTGACACATTCTATGTTTCTATATAACATTAATTCCCAACCAGTGGAGACACATTTGTGCCTCTCTGGCCTGCTGCTTCTAGCTCCCCACCTATTATTGAATGCAGAAACTACTGTTCACTAGTTTCATAAGGGAGGTGTTGCTGGAACTTGGCACCAGGTGTCAAAACTAAAATGACGATTAGGGGGGCAGTCTGCTATCTGGGGCCAGACAGAAACCATACATATAAAAGTGCAAGGATTTATTAAAAACGTAATACATTTAATAAATACTCCAAAATACAATTATCAGATAAACCCAGGTTAACTTAGTACTCCATACACTAAGACATTTAAAACATAAGAAAATTAGAAAAAAAATGAATAAAAATTATAAAATGAATTAATGTTCTCTTCAATGTTCAAGGAGGTAATGGGGGTTATCTACATTGCATGTATCCCCAAAATTGGTTTGAAGAAACGGATTCCCTTTCTGTTGTAGCAAATAGCTTATAGGTTATAAGTTATAGCAGGATATCCATATATTAAATGAAAATAATTGCACAATATTTGATGTCAGCACAGTATCTCTATGCCCAGGTAAATATAGGCGCTCCTTTTACCATGTGTATATTAATGGCAGTCCTAGTAATTATATCACATCCGCCACATGATAACTATTTTTATCCAAACTTGTGACAACTTCATGATGTATATTAGATCTGCGTTACCACTTCTGCAGCTTTAATGCCTCTCACTTAGATGCAGCTTTAATGCCTCTCACTTAGATGTGGCTGTACTATGCCACCTGCAAGTCCCTGCGCCTGCTTGTTGCTTGCCGAGATCGCACTGTGTCCCACGTGATCTCAGTGCTCTGCCAGTCTCTTTATAGCCTGTCTGGATATTATGCGCTGCTAGGTGCAGTCCTTCGCTGATGGGTTTGTTTGCCTATTAGTTCCTCGGCATCCCACGTGTTCTAGTCAATCCACCGCTACCAGATCGGGAGAGTTGGGCTGGAGACAGGAGAACCGCCTCTTGTGTATGGCACCCAGTTATCCGACACAAACAGAGTTAGCGGGGCATGGATGAATATTATTGATTATTATGTCAAAGTCTCTGGATATTTCACCAGACGCATTTCGGGGTTAATTCCCCTTCCTCAGTGGTCAGCAGTGATTTATTCAGGACCTTCTTTTATATGGTATCCGATCTTAATAGGGCAGTGATCATTAGAAATAGTTAATTTAAAAAGGTTTCATTCAGAGAAGTGGTCTGGATTCGTGTGAATATAGTTCATTCATACATACTTTGATCATGTTCATATTTAGATCGCGTAAACCTCCTGAATTGTATAATACAATTCACAACCGGACCTATATAAATCCCATGGATTGCAAGATGAAAAACAACATGGGTTTACTTCAGGGAGATCATGTCAAACAAATCTTATAGATTTTTTTGACTGGGTGAATAAAATAATAGACGGTGGAGGTGCAGTAGACATCGCATATCTAGATTTTAGTAAGGCTTTTGACACTGTCCCACATAGAAGACTTATCAATAAACTGCAGTCATTGAGCATGGACTCCCATATTGTTGAGTGGATTAGGCAGTGGCTGAGTGACAGACAACAGAGGGTTGTAGTCAATGGAGAACATTCAAAACAAGGTAATGTTACCAGTGGGGTTCCACAGGGATCTGTACTGGGACCGATTTTGTTTAATATCTTCATAAGTGATATTGCAAAAGGCCTCGCTGGTAAGGTTTGTCTTTTTGCTGATGACACAAAGATATGTAACAGGGTTGATGTTCCTGGAGGGAAACGCCAAATGGAAAAGGATTTAGGAAAACTAGAAGAATGGTCAGAACTCTGGAAACTGAAATTTAATGTGGATAAGTGCAAGATAATGCACCTGGGGCGTAAAAACCCAAGGGCAGAATATAGAATATTTGACACAGTCCTGACCTCAGTATCTGAGGAAAGGGATTTAGGAGTAATTATTTCAGAAGACTTAAAGGTGGGAAGACAATGTAATAGAGCAGCACGAAATGCCAGCAGAATGCTTGGATGTATAGGGAGAGGTATAAGCAGTAGAAACAGTGAAGTGCTTATGCCGCTGTACAGAACACTGGTGAGACCTCACTTGGAGTATTGTGCGCAGTACTGGAGGCCATATCTCCAGAAGGATATAGATACTCTAGAGAGAGTTCAGAGAAGAGCTACTAAACTAGTACATGGATTGCAGGATAAAACTTACCAGGAAAGGTTAAAGGACCTTAATATGTATAGCTTGGAAGAAAGAAGAGACAGAGGGGATATGATAGAAACTTTTAAATACATAAAGGGAATCAACTCGGTAAAGGAAGAGAGCATATTTAAAAGAAGAAAAACTACCACAAGAGGACACAGTTTTAAATTAGAGGGGCAAAGGTTTAAAAGTAATATAAGGAAGTATTACTTTACTGAGAGAGTAGTGGATGCATGGAATAGCCTTCCTGCAGAAGTGGTAGCTGCAAATACAGTGAAGGGGTTTAAGCATGCATGGGATAGGCATAAGGCCATCCTTCATATAAGATAGGGCCGGGGGCTGTCCATAGTATTCAGTATATTGGGCAGACTAGATGGGCCAAATGGTTCTTATCTGCCGACACATTCTATGTTTCTATGTTTCTATAAGGATGCCCATAACAAAAAAGAAAATTGCCTATAACAAAAATTTTATAAAACTATACATATATCAAGAAAAAAATATGGAGAGTACAAAAATATCAATATTTAAAAAGTGAAAGATAATGAATAAATAAAAACACGTATATGTTTTTAGTTGCGGTTCTTATCCGTTTATCTTGCGTTTTTCAGTTTATTTTCCATTTAAATGAAATAGCATATGAATTGTATATTTTTTACATATTTATTGATGTTTGTTCTATTTTTAAACTGTAAACTCTTTGATCTATGTCAACTGGTCACTACACAGTAATGAAAGTGAACGGTATCCTAATCATCTGAGTGGATCGTCTGATATTTTTGTACTCTCCAGGTCCGGTTGTGAATTGTATTATACAATTCAGGAGGTTTACATGATCTAAATGTGAACAGGATCAAAGTATGTATGAATGTACTATATTCACATGAATCCAGCCCACCTTTCTAAATTAACCATTTTTAAATTAACTATTTCTAATGATCACCACCCTATTAAGATCGTACACCATATAAAAGGAGTTCCTGAAAAAATCACTGCTGACCACTAAGGAAGGGGAATTAACCCCGAAAAGCATCTGGTGAATAGCAGTGAAAATATCCAGAGACTTTAACATAATAATCAATAATATTAATCCATGCCCCGCTAACTCTGATTGTCCCAGATAACTGGGTGCCATACACAAGAGGCGGTTTTCCTGTCTGCAGCCCAACTCTCCCAATCTGGTAGTGTTGGATTGCCTGGAACACATGGGACACCAAGGAGCTAACAGGCGAACAAACCCACCAGCGAAGGACTGCACCCAGCAGTGCATAATATCCAGACAGGCTGTAAAGAGACTAGCAGAGCACTGAGATCACGTTGGACGCCGCGCTATCTTGCCGATGAACAAGTGGCACAGGGACTTGCAGGCGGCATAGTACGGCCACATCTAAGTGAGAGGCATTAAAGCTGCAAAAGTGGTAACAAACATCTAATATACATCATGAAGTTATAACAAGTGTGGATAAAAATAGTTATCATGTGGCGGATGTGATATAATTACTAGGACTGCCATTAATACACACAATGGTAAAAGGAGCGCCTATATTTACCTGGGCATAGAGATGCTGTGGTGACATAATCAAATATTGCACAATTTTTTTGATTTAATATATGGATATCCTGCTATAACTGCTAACCTATAAGCTTTTGCTACAACAGAAAGGGAAACCGTTTCTTCAAACCAATTTTGGGGATACATGCAATGTAGATAACGTCCATTGCCTCCTTGAACATTAAAGAGAACATTCACATTTTTATTCTTTATTTTTCTCATTTTCTTATGTTTTAAATGTCTTTGTGTATGGAGTACTGTCGACCTGGGTTTATCTGATAATTGTATTTTGGAGTATATATTATATGTATTAAGTTTTTAATAAATCCTTGCACTTTTATATGTATGGTTTCCGTCTGGCCCCAGATAGCAGAGTGCCCCCCTAATCGTTATTTCAATTCTTCTTCTTTTTTATGTACAACATTGGGTGTGTCGAAGGGTGATCACCTGCCCATTATTTACCAAATTCTTGAGCCGCTATTATTTTATCCCAAAAAAAAATTCTGTTTCACCCTTCAGTTGAGCTCCCATTTGATTAAATATGGATATCTGGGATCATATGGATACCAAATGAGAACGAATTGAAACATACTTTTGAGGTCAGTAGAGATGAACCAAATGATTGTTCCAGATCGGTGGATGATACATTCAAGGATCTGGAAAAATTATTACACAAACAATTGAGAAACAGATGGGAGATAAAATCACTTAATCAATAGCTACAGAGTGAGCTCATACCAAAAGGATTATTGTTGCATAAGGAACCTGCACAAGATTTACTAAACAATACTTTTAGAACTGAGTGGGATATCTTCTTGAAAACGTAATCTCGCAATTTATTACAGATTATCATTAATAGACGTACACAGAGTTTAGAAAAAATTATAGATCAGATCTCCAATATAAAGGCAGTAGTAGATCAATTACCACAAGATGAATCAGTCAAAAAATGGTAAGAAAAAAATTGTAAGAATTTAGATTCACTGGAGAAAAAAAAATTGATAAAAAATCTAAAAAACTAAGACAAAACAGCCAACCTAATTTGAAATTGACACGGACACAAGCAAGTACCAAACAACCACAGACTAGAACACAGGAAATAAGAGATACAAAGTGATAGTTCTTTTAATCAATACAATGTACCTATTAGTAATAGATTTGAAGCACTCCCTACACCTCTTTTTTAGATCAGACCCCACCACAGGACAAGAATAAGGCGGTCACGTTCCCTAACCCCAATAAGAACACGAGAATTCACACACACGGGCACGAATACAATCTGAGACAATGTTATCACAACCAAATAGACAACACAACGAGGAACACTTCACCGAGACAGAATCACAATCACCATCACCAAAGGGACAAATAGAGCATGAGGACACCAATCAGAACACGGGCACACAACAATGAAGAAAGGTATGTAGGGGTAGAAACAAGAATAAGAAGATACCCACACAATCAACAAAAAACACTTTAATAATAGTTAATTTAAGTCAGAACAGGAATGTTTGAGACAAATTAGTGATTCAGCCACTTATAATAAACTAAAATTGAAGCCTATTAATGAATACCACAAGGAATTAAAGGATAACTGTCAATTATTTTATTTTTTTCAATATTGGATTTTGGTGATTAATATCACCTTATTTGCCATGTTTTAACTTTTGGCTCTTTAGTAAATAACTCCTAAAAACCACATTTATGTCCCCAGTATATGCTATTCTTACCTAAGATTAAAATCAGGTTGCTATGACTCATCCGTCTTCCAATTGTGCTCAGATGGAAGACGAAGGACGCACAAGGAGGCCGTCCTCCTACGTGCGTGCGTATTCATGTTGATGGCCGGCCGGGGCTGCCGGCTGAGGATTTAAAAAAAATATATATTCAAGTAGCGGTGCGATAGGGCCTCCCCCTCCCTTTTCCCCTCATTGGCTGCAGCGGCAGTTCCGATCGGAGTCCCAGCAGTGTAATGCTGGGGCTCCGATCGGTTACCATGGCAGCCAGACTCCGATCGGATTTGCCGCTGCCACCAATGATGGGGAAGGGGAGTCCACACTGCCCACCAATGATTTTAATACAGGGGAGGGGGGAGCACACTGCCCACCAATGATTTTAATACGGGGTGGAGGGCACACTGCCCACCAATGATTTTAATACGGGGGAGAGGGCACACTGCCCACCAATGATTTTAATACCGTGGAAGGGGTGGAGGGAGGGCACGCTGCCCACCAATGATTTTAATACCGGGGAAGGGGGGAGGGTGCACTGCCCACCAATGATTTTAATTCCGAGGGGGGTGCACTGCCCACCAATGATTTAAATACCGAGGGGGGGAGGGTGCACTGCCCACCAATGATTTTAATACCGAGGGGGGGAGGTGCACTGCCCACCAATGATTTTAATACCGAGGGGGGGGTGCACTGCCCACCAATGATTTTAATACCGGGGAGGGCGCACTGGGGGCTGATGGAGATGGTACTGGGGCTGGTGAGAGGCACTGGGGCTGATAGATAGGGTACTGGGGGCTGGTGAGAGGCACTGGGGGCTGATGGAGAGGCACTGGGGGCTGGTGAGAGGCAATGGGAGCTGATGGAGAGGCACTGGGGGCTGATGGAGAGGCACTGGGGACTGGTGAGAGGCACTGGGGGCTGATTGAGAGGCACTGGGGGCTGGTGAGAGGCACTGGGAGCTGATGGAGAGGCACTGGGGGCTGATGGAGAGGCTACTGGGGGCTGCTATGAGGCTACTGAGGGCTGCTATGAGGCACGGGGCTCTTCTCTGAGGTCTGATTGGTGGTCATTCATATTGGAGTCTGAGCTGAGGTGTGATCTAAAGTCTTATTGGGGTCTTATTTAGATTGGGGATCTTATTGGGGCTGTCAGCTGAGGTCTGAGTAACATTGGGGGTCTGATTGGTGGTCTGACCTGAGGTGTAATGAATTTTTTTTTTCCGGAGCAGCTTGGAGAAAAAAGGCCTCACGGTCTTTCACACTTCTTCTGCCCGGCCAATCCTGTCAGCACCCCTTAGGCCAAGCCAGCACCACTGAGGCCAAGCCTGCCAGCACTCCTGAGGCCAAGCCTGTCGTCACCCCTGAGGCCAAGCCTGTCAGCACCCCTGAGTCTTCAGAACTGTAAGTAAATTATATATAAGGGGAGCTTATAATATGAAAGAGACGAATTACAGTACAGACCAAAAGTTTGGACACACCTTCTCATTCAAAGAGTTTTCTTTATTTTCATGACTATGAAGGCATCAAAACTATGAATTAACACATGTGGAATTATATACATAGCAAACAAGTGTGAAACAACTGAAAATATGTCATATTCTAGGTTCTTCAAAGTAGCCACCTTTTGCTTTGATTACTGCTTTGCACACTCTTGGCATTCTCTTGATGAGCTTCAAGAGGTAGTCCCCTGAAATGGTCTTCCAACAGTCTTGAAGGAGTTCCCAGAGATGCTTAGCACTTGTTGGCCCTTTTGCCTTCACTCTGCGGTCCAGCTCACCCCAAACCATCTCGATTAGGTTCAGGTCCGGTGACTGTGGGGGCCAGGTCATCTGGCGCAGCACCCTATCACTCTCCTTCATGGTCAAATAGCCCTTACTTTCAAAGTTTTCCCAATTTTTCGGCTGACTGACTTACCTTCATTTCAATAAAGTAATGATGGCCACTCGTTTTTCTTTACTTAGCTGCTTTTTTCTTACCATAATACAAATTCTAACAGTCTATTCAGTAGGACTATCAGCTGTGTATCCACCTGACTTCTCCTCAACGCAACTGATGGTCCCAACCCCATTTATAAGGCAAGAAATCCCACTTAATAAACCTGACAGGGCACACCTGTGAAGTGAAAACCATTTCAGGGGACTACCTCTTGAAGCTCATCAAGAGAATGCCAAGAGTGTGCAAAGCAGTAATCAAAGCAAAAGGTGGCTACTTTGAAGAACCTAGAATATGACATATTTTCAGTTGTTTCACACTTGTTTGTTATGTATATAATTCCACATGTGTTGATTCATAGTTTTGATGCCTTCAGTATGAATATACAATTTTCATAGTCATGAAAATAAAGAAAACTCTTTGAATGAGAAGGTGTGTCCAAACTTTTGGTCTGTACTGTATGTCAGAGCGGTTCTTCACCTACACGTGTATCAGCACAAGATATATACCCATTACTCTCCCTAATACCAAAACTACACAAGATACATATCCCTACTTCCTAAAGTGTATGTGATAGAAGGAGGAGGAGGGCGTGTTTAAGTGTGGAGAGCAACCATTGGTTGAGGTGTAGAAGCTAGTGCACGAGGAGCTCAATGCATTGTGGGTAGTGAGGGCAGGCGGGATTAGCCTCAGGGCTGTGGGCAGTGGCAGCCATCTTAACAGAATAATGAAATTGCAGTTTTATGCAGACTGGTTGCTAAGAGATGAATCTTCTGAAATATGGGGTAAGTAATTCTAATACTTAGTGATTCTGGAATATCATAGTAATAGTAACTACATATATGAAATTGAAATTAGGGTCCAAATGTGACAGTTATCCTTTAACAAAATACTGTAACAAGGGTTTGGATAAAGGCATCCTTTTAGAACGTGAATCCAAATACATACTGGAAACACAAAAAAGAACACCCATATTCTATTGCATCCCCAAAATACACAAGAACTACAATAATCCACCAGGTAGACCGATCATATCTGGTATCGGTTCTCTAACATTTAATTTATCTCAGTATATTGACAGATTGTTACAGCCAGTCTTCAGACAAATTCCATCTTACATTAAAGATACCACTGATATTATCACCACATTGGAACAACTAGATTTTGAAGAACACTGGATTAAAGGTACAATGGACGTCAATTCCCTGTATACCATCATTGAGCATACTCAAGGAGAGTTGACTTCCAATGGTATGGTACATTAGGATCAAATTTCCTTCTTAGTTGAAGGAGTTAAATTTATACTTACCTATAATAATTTTTTGTTTGACTCACAATTTTAAATAAAGAAAAAAAGGACGGCCATGGGTACCAGATTTTCCTCCAGCTATGCTGATCTCTTCATGGCTCAGTGGGAGGAAGATTTTATTCAATCTAAGCTGGGGACAAGTCTGGTACTATGGCATCGCTATATAGAAAATATTATTTTTATTTGGCAAGACACAGAGGAACACCTTAAAAACTTTTTGGAAGATATCAATATAAATTAATGAAACCTCCGTTTTAAATCTACCATAAGCAAGACTCACATTGAGTTTTTGGATTTAATGATTAAAATAAACATTCAAAAGCTAATATGTAGTACTTACCACAAACCTGTGATGCGTAACAGTTTCACTCTGTATACCAGTTGCCATCTTCCCAGATGGCTAATTAACATACCTACATGCCAATACAGAAGGATTAGGCAAAATTGTAAGAGTGGGAAACAATTTGAACGTGAAGCGTCAGAATTGACACAACAATTTTTAGAGAAACAGTATCCAAGCCATTTACTTGAAAATTCTCTGGAGAAAGTGAAATCTATGAATAGGAGGGATTTATTTACATCTACAAAAGAACACAAGCAAGATGAGACCCTCCAAATTATTTTAGCTTTTCATTCCCAATATAAATCAGTTGAGAAAATTATTATTAAACATTGGCATCATTTATTAGGGGACAAAATTATAGGATCAACATTGACAAAGACTTCTCAAATTACATACACTAAGGCAGCTTATTTAGGCTTGAAAGTAGCCCCTACAGTCAGTGTTCCCTCTAAGCCTTCGCAGCTGCTGAGCGGGGTCGGCTCAGAGCTGGGCACAGCGCCATCAAATGTGGGCGATAGGAAAACCTAAGATAATTGTCACTTCAAAGAGCATACAAACCTCTGCGCCATCCCATACAATACAGTATAACCCCTGCACCATCCCATACAATACAGTATAACCCCTGCACCATCCCGTACAATACAGTATAACCCCTGCACCATCCCGTACAATATACAGTATAGTCCTCTCTGTTATCACTGGACATTGCTCTCCATATATAACCCATACAGGGAAAAAAAATCTTTGTTCCAGAGAACTTACATAGAAAAACTAATAACCAAGAGGCTAAACAAAACCCAGTTTCTGACCCTTATGTTAAAACATAACTTTCATTTGATTGCTTTAATACCTAAAGGAAAAAATAATTTAAAAAAAAGCTGCTGTTTCTCTAGATGACCTTATGTTGATAGTAGTGGTAATAGAGTCTCAAGGGTCTATAAAAGCAGCTACACTATTTTTTACAAAGCATTGAGACTCTATTAACACTACTATCAACATAAGGTCATCTAGAGAAACCGTAGGTTTTTATTTATTTTTTCTTTCTCTTTAGGTGTTAAAACATAACTTTAATTATATTGCTCTAACACCTAAATGGGAAAAATAAGAATTTTAAAAACCTGCTTTTTCGTCTAGATGACCTTCTGTTAATAGTTAATAGTAGTGTTAATAAAGTCTCAAAGGTCTGTAAAAATAGTGTAGCTGCTTTTATAGACCATTGAGACTATTACCACTACCATAAACATAAGGTCATCTAGAGAAACAGCAGGTTTTTAAAATAATTTGGGGGATCTGTGGATGACACATTGTTATGGGGGACATTATACAGGGGTAATATAACTGAGGGGTATCAGGTAAATTATACAGGGGGTAATATAACTAAGGGGTATCAGGGTACACTATACAGGGGTAATATAAGTTATATTACCCCTGTATAATAATGTCCCCTGATACCCCTTAGTTATATTACCCCTGTATAATAATGTACACTGATACCCCTTAGTTATATTACCCCGCCCTGTATATTTTAACCTGATACCCCTCAGTTATATTATATAACTGAGGGGTATCAGGGTACATTATACAGGGGGTAATATAACTAAGGGGTATCAGGGTACATTATACAGGGGGTAATATAACTAAGGGTTATCAGGGTACACTATACAGGGGTAATATAACTGAGGAGGGCTATCAAGGACATTATACAGGGGTAATATAAGTTATATTACCTCTGTATAATGTCCCCTGATAGCCCTCCTAAGTTATATTACCCCTGTATAATAATGTCCCCTGATACCCCTTAGTTATATTACCCCTGTATAATAATGTACACTGATACCCCTTAGTTATATTACCCCGCCCTGTATAATTTAACCTGATACCCCTCAGTTATATTATATAACTGAGGGGTATCAGGGTACATTATACAGGGGTAATATAACTAAGGGGTATATATCAGGGTACATTATACAGGGGTAATATAAGTGAGGACGGCTATCAGGGATATAATACAGGGGTGAGGGGTAAGAGAAGTTATATTACCCCTGTATAATGTCTGATAGTAGCCTAGCCCTCCTCAGTTATATTACCCCTCATGTACCCTGATACCCCTAGTTATATTACCCCCTGTATAATTTACCCTGATACCCCTCAGATATATTATATAACTGAGGGGTATCAGGGTACATTATACAGGGGTAATATAACTAAGGGGTATCTATCAGGGTACATTATACAGGGGTAATATAAGTGAGGAGGGCTATCAGGGACATAATACAGGGGTGAGGGGTAAGAGAAGTTATATTACCCCTGTATAATGTCTGATAGTAGCCTAGCCCTCCTCAGTTATATTACCCCTCATGTACCCTGATACCCCTAGTTATATTACCCCCTGTATAATTTACCCTGATACCCCTCAGATATATTATATAACTGAGGGGTATCAGGGTAATACAGGGGACAACAGAGGATTCGTAACACTGTGGGACAGGGGGGGTACATACTTATTTTTTTATATGCCCTCACCTTACCATCACCAGCTAGCAGGCGGCCAGGCGCGCAGGGTACTCAGATGCAGCGTAGCGTAGCGTGACGTGACGTGACGTGAACTCAGCCTGCGCCGCACAGCACGCACTCCCTCTCTGCCTCCGGCGGGTCCAAAACTCCACCCCCCTATTTGAATACTAGCCACCGCCCACCGGCAGCCCACAGCCAGGTATTGTAAATGAACTGACCGTGCGGCGGGCGGCGTCAGCCAGCAAAACAGACAGGGGAATCAGCTGGGGGCCGGCACAGCTGAGTGAGCGGGCGTTATAAAATTGTGAGCGGGGCCACAATAATTGCTGCGCGGCCGCCCGCCCGCGCAGCTTAGAGGGAACACTGCCTACAGTCCAAAATAAATCAAGTGGAACCACATCCAACTGGTTATCATTAAAAGTTTTTTTTTAGATGTGGACGCTGTCAGAATTGTAGAATTACGTCCTTTCCAAAGAAGACCACAATAGTACAGTCTACTCAAAGTCCATTTCAGTTTGAAAAAAAAAACAGAGCCTTACTTGCGACTCAATGGATGTTATCTATATCCTACAATGTCCGTGTCATAAACAGTATGTTGGCAGAACTAAAAGATCGTTCAAAAAGTGAGTGGCAGAACACATTGCCAATTTAAAGAAGGGTTATGAATTACACTCAGTTTCTAAGCATTATAAGGATAACCACAACTGTGACCCCTCAACATTGAAATATGTAGCTTTTGAAAAAATAAAACCATGGAGAGGGGGTAACCACATCGCAAACATGTCAATAGCCGAATCTAAGAGAATTTTTGAGTTTAAAGGGAACCTGTCACCGGGATTTTGTGTATAGAGCTGAGGACATGGGTTGCTAGATGGCCGCTAGCACATCCGCAATACCCAGTCCCCATAGCTCTGTGTGCTTTTATTGTGTAAAAAAACGATTTGATACATATGCAAATTAACCTGAGATGAGTCCTGTCCCTGAGATGAGTCACTGTTATGATGAGACACTGTTATGGGGGTCTATGGATGGCACTGTTATGGGGATCTGTGGCTGACACTGTTATGAGCATCTGTGGATGGCACTGTTATGGGGGTCTGTGGATGGCACTGTTATGGGGGTCTGTGGCTGACACTGTTATGGGGGTCTGTGGCTGACACTGTTATGGGGGTCTGTGGCTGACACTGTTATGGGGGTCTGTAGCTGACACTGTTATGGGGGCGTCTGGATGTCACTGTTATGGGGCGTCTGTGGATGGCACTATTATGGGGACATCTTATGCTATTTGTCATCCACAGATCCCCCCCATAACAGTGTCAGCCACTGTGAATGACCCCCAATTCAGGGGGTGGGGTCTGGCATCTACACTAGTTTTCTAATGGCAGCGGGGCCCAGTGCAGTCACTGTATTCTATTCCCCCGGGCCCCACTCACTGTACTAATCGTATCTACGGTAACTGCAGGAAATGTTTAACTATAGAATATGTTCAATCCAGCAGCCTGTACTTACGACCATAGCAGGCAGGAGGCTGGGTGGGCGGGCACTGGCAGCGTAACTCACTACGTCACTTGCCCGCGCCGCCTGCTTCATTCATAAAGTGGACGGAGCAGGCACGTGACGTAGGAAGTTACGCTGCCAGTGCCAGCCCGCCCAGCCTTCTGCCTCCTGCCTGCTACGGACGTAAGTACAGGCTGCTGGATTGAACATATTCTATAGTTAAACATTGCCTGCAGTTAGATACGATTAGTACAGTGAGCGGGGCCCGGTGCAATAGAATACAGTTACCGCACCGGGCCCCGCTGCCATTAGCCGGCCCCCAGCCTCTCCTCCCTCCTCGCTGATACACCTCCGACCGCGCTGTGCAGCAGTAAACGGCAGCATTCACTCCATAAGACGCACTGCCATTTTCCTCCCACTTTTGGGGGGGGGGGGAAAGTGCGCTTTATAGGGCCTGCAATACACCAGCTTCCACCAAATATTGATTAAGGGGTTTGATATACCAGATTCCAGCAAATACTCAATAAGGGTTTCTATATACCTGTTTCCACAAAATAACGATAGAGGGGATTGATATACCGGCTTCCACCAAATATTGATTAAGGGATTTGATTTACCGGCTTCCAGCAAATACTCATTAAGGGGTTCTATATACTTGTTTCCACAAAATACTGATAGAGGGGAATGATATACCGGCTTTCACCAAATATTGATTGAGGCCTGCGATACACCAGCTTCCACCAAATATTGATTAAGGGGTTTGATATACCGGCTTCCAGCAAATACTCATTAAGGTGTTCTATATACTTGTTTCCACAAAATACTGATAGAGGGGAATGATATACCGGCTTCCACCAAATATTGATTGAGGCCTGCGATACACCAGCTTCCACCAAATATTGATTAAGGGGTTTGATATACAGGCTTACAGCAAATACTCATTAAGGGGTTCTATATACCTGTTTCCACAAAATACTGATAGAGGGGATTGATATACCGGTTTCCACTAAATATTGATTGAGGCCTGCGATACACCTGCTTCCACCAAATATTGTTTAAGGGGTTTGATTTACTGTCTTCCAGCAAATACTCATTAATGGGTTCTATATACCTGTTTCTACAAAATACTGATAGAGGGGATTGATATACCTGCTTCCACTTAATATAGATTGAGGCCTGCGATACACCAGCTTCCACCAAATATTGATTAAGGGGTTTGATATACCAGCTTCCACCAAATATTGATTGAGGCCTGCGATATCCCTGCTTCCAAAAATACTGCTCTTCTATAGGGACTTTGTCACAGGGTCATTTTGAAAATGACAGGCAGAGGAAGAGGCAGACCATTCCGCAGGGGTGGTAAGGGTCGGTGGTTGAAGAGGGACCCCCACATAAAAAGCATAAAAGACAAGGACCAGTACTGGGTGGCAACGTACTTAGACCCCCGGTACAAACACAAAATGGTGGACATGTTACCAGCATCACAAAGGGCTGTCAGAATGCAGCATTTCCAGGCCTTGGTGTGAGAGATTGCTGCATTCTGCTGTTGCAGGCACTGGCAGAGAAATTTCCACCCACAGCGAAACAGGTGCAGCTACCAATCCTACCGTGCCTGCAAGAAGAGGGCGGTTTGAAGATGTGTTGGTCACTTCGGATATGAGATAATTCTTGCATCCAACCCATTGACAGCCATCCCCCGGATCCAGCCTCAGGAAATGCCTAGACCGACAGGTGTCCAACTACATCGGGTTAACGGCCGATGTGGACGCTCTGAGAAGCGACGAACCCCTGGACTACTGGGTGTGCAGGATTGACCTGTAGCCAGAGCTGGCACAATTTGCCATGGAATTCTTGGCTTGCCCCTCGTCGAGTGTCCTGTCCGAAAGGACGTTCAGCGCAGCAGGGGTGTTCGTGACCGATAAGCGCACTCACCTAACTCACGACAGTGTGGACTACCTTACATTTCTAAAAATGAATGAGGTATGGATCTCGTAGGAATTCAACACCTGTGACGACCATGTTTAATTGAATTTCCTCATGGCAGCCCAGACATATCCGTCACGACCCAGAACAAAGAATGGTCCCTGTCTTATGTAAATACAGCGGCATAAAAGGCCTTTTCTGTCAGGTGAATGCCTAATGTTTGGGGCCTGTACTCCACTGGCCTGCAGTAAAATTGTTATCCAATGACCGTCTAATATACCTCCAGCCGCATAATCACTTGATCTTTTCTGTACGGTGAATGCCTAATTGTTGTGGCCCTGGAGGAATTCAACACCTGTGACGAACACTTGTTATCGAATTTAACCTATTATTTGGAGTTTATTCAAGAGGGAGGATTTCGTTAGCCATGTTTTTAATCCAATTTTATATTTTTAGTTATTGTAAACATATGTATTTGACATGTATTTGTACTGGACTACAGTAAAATCGTTATCCAGTGACCGTCTAATATACCTCCAGCCATATAATCACTTGATCTTTTCTGTCCGGTGAATGCCTAATGTTTGGGGCCTGTAGTCCAGTGGCCTACAGTAAAATTTTTATCCATTGACCACATAATGTACCTCGAGTCACATAATCAGAATTTCTTTTATGTCAGGTGAATGCCTAATTTTTAAGGCCCGTACTCCCGTGGCCTAAAATGAAATTTTTCTAGACTCCAACAGGGCACATTTCAGAGAATTTCCTTTTAAAACGCTTCAAAATGTCCCCTGATTAAGATACATATTTTTTGTTGGAATTTTTGTCATTGATCCCCCTCTAGTATGTCACTGTCCATGTTGTGGGATTATTTGTGCACTTCTAGTAAGTATTTGGTGGCTGCAAATATGATCTGAAGGTTTTCCAGGTTTGCCTGCCATTAAAGTGAATGGGGCCCGCCGCAAACTTGCGGTTCGCGAACATTTGATCGCGTTCGTGTCTTCGCGTTTGCAAACCGTCACGGCCCATGTTCGTCCATCACTATATACAATTCATATGCTGTTTCATTTAAATGGAAAAGAAACTGAAAAATGCAAGATAAATGCATAAGAACCGCAACTAAAAACATATACGCAGTTTTATTTATTCATTATCTATCACTTTTTAAATATTGATATTTTTGTACTCTCCATATTTTTTTCTTGATATATGTATAGTTTTATTTAATTTTTTTATAGGCAATTTTCTTTTTTGTTATGGGCATCCTTATCTGTTTTATATAGGTCCGGTTGTGAATTGTATTATACAATTCAGGAGGTTTACATGATCTAAATGTGAACAGGATCAAGGTATATATGAATGAACTATATTCACACGAATACAGCCCACCTTTCTAAATTAACCCTTTTTAAATTGCTATTAATATACACATGGTAAAAGGAGCGGCTATATTTACCTGGGCATATAGATACTGTGGTGATATCATCAAATATTCCGCAATTATTTTGATTTAATATATGGATATCCTGCTATAACTTATAACCTATAAGCTATTTGCTACAACAGAAAGGGAAACCGTTTCTTCAAACCAATTTTTTGGGGATACATGCAATGTAGATAACCCCCATTACCTCCTTGAATATTAAAGAGAACATTAATTCCTTTTTTATTTTTTCATTTTTTTTCTTTATTTTTCTCATTTTCTTATGTTTTAAATGTCTTATTGTATGGAGTACTAGGTCGACCTGGGTTTATCTGATAATTGTATTTTGGAGTATTTATTATTAATGATGAGCGGGAGGTGCCATATTTGATTTTGACGAAATTCGCGAATATTCGCTTGAATATTCGTCTCATATTCGTCGAAATCGAATATTTGTCATTATTCTAGTTATCGCGATTAATATGCGATTTAAATAATCGCATATTGCGATTTTAACTTAAGGTAACTTTCCTATTGGTTTGATATCTAGAATTAGCAAAGATGACGAATATGACGAATGTATTTGTCATATTCCTCAAAACAAAGATAACAAAGTATTCTCCATCTTCGTTTTAGCTCCATATTCGTCAACTTCGCTAATTCTAGCAATCAAATAGGAAAGTTGACTAGAGACAGCTAAGTTTTTAATTCGCTATGCGATAATATTACTTTGCTTTTTATTTAATAAATAGAATAATTATAATAATTATCAAGTATTATAATAATTTTATTTATTAAAAAAAAAAGCAAAGTAATATAATCGCATAGCGAATTAAACATAGGTGTCTCTATAGTCAACTTTCCTATTTGATTGCTAGAATTAGCGAAGTTGACGAATATGGAGCTAAAACGAAGATGGAGAATACTTCGTTATCTTCGTTTTGAGGAATATGATGAATACATTCGTCATATTCGTCATCTTCGCTAATTCTACCAAGCCAACCATAGTAAACCAGGTCTAAGTTGAAATTCAAGTTATAACAATAGAATTGCGATTTCAACTTAGAGCTGTGTTTCTAATGGGTCTGCTTGCTAGAATTAACAAAGTGGACGAATATGGAATATAGCAGTGCTAAGTTGAAATCGCAATTCGATTAATTCAAGTTATAATAATCGAATTGCAATTTCAACTTAATTCTCACATCCGACAGTACATTCTAGTATGGAGACGTTCCCATGGTGATGGGGACGCTCCATGAGCACGGAAGTCGGCAGAAGCGGCAACGGGCACTGACTGGAGCAGCCAGGAAGCCAAGAATCCTCAGGACAGGTAAGAACTACTTTTGGGAAGTGGGAAAGAAAAAAATATAACAATAAAAAAAAAAAATAATAATAATATTCCAAATAGCGAATTTAGTGCTATATTCGAAATATTCGCGAATTAGCGAAGTGACGATATTTGCTAAAAAAATTAAATATTCGAATATTCGCGCTCAACACTATTTATTATATGTATTACGTTTTTAATAAATCCTTGCACTTTTATATGTATGGTTTTCGTCTGGCCCCAGATAGCAGAGAGTGCCCCCTATTCGTTATTTCAATTCTTCTTCTTTTTTGTGTACGACATTGGGTGTGTTCAAGGGTGAGCACCGATCCATTATTTGCCAAATTGGTGAGCCGCTATTATTTCATCCAGGTGTCAGAAACTGGCAGATGTGTCTATCCTTATGATTTATTGAATTGCATTACCATCTTGCACCAGACATCTAATTATTTTTGAGTTTAGAGACAATTTAAAGAGGTTTTCCGAGACTTTAATACTGATGACCTCTCCTCTGCGCCAAAGTCAAATGTTTCTTGTTTATCTTTTTACAGATTTTTAAGTGATTTTTAAAGGGTGAAATCTGCGCAGAAAGTCCACGGAAACAATTGACATGCTGCAAATTCCTCACCACAGCCCACTGTGGAAAATTCTGCAGCTCAGTTTGTACATGGTACTACATCTACATAGCTGGCACTGTATTATGCTGCAGACTTTCTGCCCACAAGTCCTTGCATAATACACACCATGTGCATGTGGCCTTCCTTGTATTTAACAAAAATAAAGTGGCCCGCAAAATACAGAAAGGTGAAGATCAATGCACTGAAAAGCTTTAATGCTTTCTACGTTGTTTGTATGTCTATATAATTGTAACAAGCAAAACATTGGTTTAGTTATTCACAAAAAATAATAAAAATTAGCAACAGCAACCCCAAGGAGGATCCTATCATTTTCTACTTGATCATGGTGGAGACATAAGAGTACTCAGGGGCACAAAACATGCCAATAAACCTCCATGTGTAGTACACTGGCAGTGTTATTTAATGAATGTAGAGCTTTTTTGGATTCTGTTTCTAGAGACACAATCAACAATAGGCTCATATTTAAACTGACTGTAATTTTGCAGAATTATTTTATATGTGATGATATTTTCAAATGTAATTTAATTATCAATGAGACTTTTTTTTCAAAACTGGTTGTGCTTGCATACAGGTTTTCCAAGTTTCTATGATATGACTTACTATGATAGAACAACCCAAGCTCGAAATGCAATAGTTTTTGATTGTCTGTATTTAAACCTGTTTTGTATTACAATTACAAAATAATTATGTTTTTATGTTTTAGAGCAGCTGGATTACTGATATGAAGGCCTGCAGCTTTCGACTGGTGACCAGCCCAGCTCTACATATAAGCATCTGATACATGAAATCCATACATGAGGTTGATTACTGGGGATTTGATCGCTGGGGCCTCTAGCTTTCACAAAAATGGAGGCCCTCAGTTCCTCTCTGTTCACTTCACCAGGACTGCAGAATACACCACTCAGTGCTATTTCCAGCTGTCCCATAGAAGTGAATGAAATTGTCACGCATTTAGCAGCATTCCATTCTTATAAAGGGCTCTGGGACCTATGTTTTCTTGATTGCTGGTTGGCCCAGGGCTCAGACCGCCGGGATCAGACACTTATTACCTATCCTGTGGATAGGGTATAAGTGTAGTGGAAAAAACCCTTTAATATACAGTCGAAATGAAAAAAATTCGAATATAGTGCAAAGTTTATTTATTTCAGTAATACATCTTAAAAGGTGAAACTAAGATATGAGATAGACTCATTACATGCAAAGCGAGATATTTCAAGCCTTTATTTGGTATAATTTGGATGATTATGGCTTACAGCTTATGAAACCCCAAAGTCTCAATTTTGAGGTACCCTTTGCTCAGGGGGTATGGATTAATTATCTGACTAGAGTGTGACACTTTGAGCCTAGAATATTGAACCTTTTCACAGTATACTAATTTAAAGCTGCATTAATGCAATTCCTTTTTAAGTTGCATTACTGAAATAAATGAACTTTTGCACGATATTCAAATTTTTCGAGTTACACTTGTATTTTTTCTAACTTGTCTTTAGACCACTCATTCTTTTATATTCGTGGTTCGCCATTCATATAGTATAAATGGAATTTGATATATCATAACTTATCAGAGGTTTTGATCAGTGGGGGTCTGACTGCTGAATGCTAGAATAAGGAGAAAGAAGTGTACACATAGAGCATTTTTTCTGCTCGTTGAAGAAAGGCTGTATAGAAAGTCTATCTCCAGTCCATCTCCTGCAGTAATGAGAGACAGTACTCTGTGACTGCTTCCATCTTCTCATTTTAGAGATTGGTAGGCGTCTCAGCATTCAGACCCCACCAATCAAAACCTTTGGTATATCACTGTGACACGTGAAAAGTTTGTTATTTTTAAAGTACAGCTAAATTTTTAAGGAAACATGCCAAATTGACTCTTCAGGTCCATTCTCTCCTTCACTGTCATGTATGCATGAATCTTTAACATGGCCACTGATGTATTATGTCTCTGATACAGTATTATGGACTACTTTTTTATGACCTAAATTGTGTGTTGAATCAATTTTGGGTAAAAAAACTAAAACATAGAGGAGCACAGATTACCCACTTAATTACCAGAGTGTTTATCCTCCTTCATTACTAGGCCAGTTTTTTAGTTATAGCAATGGGTCTATCTAACTGCAAATAACTGATTCATTTCTGAGACAACCTACATGTATTTGATATTATTTTTCATGGGATGCCTTAAACTTTTCTTTTGTGCCATTAAATGATGGATATAATATTAAAAAATATATATATTTAAGGCTAGTTTTACACTAGCGGCAGGGGACTCCGGCAGGCTGTTCTGGCGGGTGAACAGCCTGTCGAATGCGCCCTGCCGCTAGTTCACGTGTGCCCCCGGACTGCCGCTCCGTCCCTATTGACTATAATGAGGGCGGGGGCGGAGTTCTGGCGGAAGCACGGCAGCGCACGCCAAGAGGCAGCCGGACAAAAAGTACTGCATGCAGTTCTTTTAGTCCGGACACCTCTCTTATAGTCAATGGGGATGAAGCGACAGTCCGGAGGCACACGTGAACTAGCGGCAGGACGGATCCGCATACTGAATGTTTTTCCCTTTTCACACCATTCTTTGTAAACCCTAGAAATGGTTGTGCGTGAAAATCCCAGTAACTGAGCAGATTGTGAAATACTCAGACCGGCCCGTCTGGCACCAACAACCATGCCACCCTCAAAATTGCTTAAATCACCTTTCTTTCCCATTCTGACATTCAGTTTGGAGTTCAGGAGATTGTCTTGACCAGGACCACCCCCTTAAATGCATTGAAGCAACTGCCATGTGATTGGTTGACTAGATAATTGCATTAATGAGAAATAGAACAGGTGTTCCTAATAATTCTTTAGGTGAGTGTATATAAATATATATTTTTTATTTTATTTTTTATGAACAAAAAAAGGGTGGGATGTTTGTATGGGTGTGTACGAGGTCTAATTACTATTGCTAATTCTAGTAACTATTGCTATATCTTTTTAATTATTTTTTATTTATTTTTTAATTATTTTTTATTATTTATTTATTTATTTCTATGTTGCGGCGGTAGGCAAGTGGTTAAAAGCAATCAACAGAATGATTATCACCACTTATACTATCCGTCTCAATTTTTACAGCTTGTATATTGTGCAGCAAGGACCATGATGTTTTCATTCTACTTCATATGTGAGTATTCCTTCATGTGTTTTACTGCTGACAAAAATGGATCCTTGACAAAGCATCGCTGAGCTTTTACATTTTATGTCTATAAAACATGTCTTTAATAATGGATCAGCTTTAATGGAAATAAATTTATGTGGCAGGAGGAAATATCTTCCATAATTCATAGTGTGTGTATTTTTTATATCCATTGCAAATGACAAAAGTGTTTAACCACCAAATGACTCTTGTTATATGTAACTTATAATGGGTGGGAAGCCAAGATGGCCTCTGAGGTCTGATATTCTGGTAAGTTGTCCTCTTGAATGTTTTCCAGACAGTCCATTAAACAAGGTATTCATTTGTTAATTACTATTGCTATTCAGGGGTCTAATTTTTTCCATGTCGAATGTTTCCATAGCCTTTGCTTTAGTCTAGGAAGTTAGGTTTTTGGTTGTCTAAAAGGCTCCTTCCAATACAATACTAATATTTCTTCATAGGCTGGAATCAGGATGAGGTGCAACTTTTTTCAACCTTATAAAATCTGCAATCCTTTCTATCTCTGTGTGAAGATTGTAAAGTGGTAACTACTGGTGCATATCCTGTTCAGGAGGTATTCTCCTTCTTCCAGAAGAACATTTATTTTTGATGTTTCAATGGAAAACTCCCTTGATAGAAAGTATAGAAGTTCAAAAACCTAATAGTTTTGAGTACAGTGCTCAGCTATCTCCAACGGTCCCATAGAGATGAATGGGATGGCAGCACGTGTGCATGACTGTTTCTCCTTTCACTTGAGGGACTCAGTAACCCCCATTCTTGTGACTGGTGGGGGTCCAAGCAGATGGACATCAGTGATCAGACACTTATCACCTATTCTGTGAATAGATTATAGGCTGTTATAGTGGGATAACCCATTTAAGGAATGAATACATTACAGTACCAGTAAAGAGTTATTATTATGTATGCGTCTATTGAATGTGAATATAGAGATCTAATTATCTTTATACATCTATCGGACAGAAGGATTTAGCATCACCATAGAAGAGGGTTCTTTACTGTAAGAGCAGTGAGACTATGGAGGTCTGCAAGCACAGTTTACATATTCATACTTCTCTACTCTTCATAGGCAGACATATCCTTCATCAACTCTCAACAACCAATCAACAAATCATACACACATGCAAACTATATTTTAGAAATAATCATCACATTTTGTGTTTTATGGCGGAGATATTGTGCTGGATCCATATTAAATCAGCTCTTAAAGGGTCTGACTGGGGAGTAAAAACACCCCTTTAAATGTAAAATACCATACAAAACTAGAAGGATACTCCATGTGAACCTGGCCTCATTACTGGCATTATTATTGCAATACTTGACATGAAACTTTGTATAGACCATACAGAATGACGTCTAAAGTCCGGCCGCAGGTATCAGGCCATCCCTGCAAGGACATTGAAGAGGCTGAACACTTTCTTCCTAACGGCCGTCAGACTGCTGAACTCACCACGCCCCATCTCCCGCCCATAATCCCTCTCCCTGATGTGCCCATTGCATAACCCTACCCCCCCTACCCCTAGTATTATGCCTAACCCAATTCCGAGCACGATCGACTGTGTTGTGTTTGGCGAATAAAGCTGATTCTGATTCTGAGAATAAAGCACCTCCACATTAAAACATTTACTCTGAATTGAAAGACATCAAATTAATAAACATAACTTTATTTATATTATTTTTGGTGGTAGTGTCCCTTTAAGAACATATCATACATTAATGGCTGAATCCAAATGTTAGTTTTACCATGCAATGCCACATTGCATATAAGCAGATATTAATCTGAAAGCTACTGGTAGGAGATTGTCTTGTAAATCCGCCAAAGTTTAACACCATTATAATGAAAAAACCTGGATCATTCCGTAAAACATTTAACTCTTGTAACAATTCTGTAATCTAAATAGTTAAATAATAGACATACAAAGTAATATACATTACCATACAGAGTATTCAAACAGAAAAATATGCTTTTTTTTTTACATTTGTAAAAATTTTGACCTGTGTACAGTATGTGAGTAATGAAAAAAGGAGCTCATGACATAAAGACAAAATAATATTTAAAAACTGTATTGAATGAAGTAAAAATAACTTAAAAATAACAAATTGTGTAGATATAAATTAAATGTATGACATTCTTAATAAATAAGCTCTACTATTTACATCTTTATATATTGCTTGAAGGTTTTCAATTATATTTTTTTCTCAAACCAAAAAAAATATCTAAAACACAACAATACGGAGCAGCACAAGTACACATTAGGTGTGAAAGGGAGAGGATGAGGAAGAAGAAGTGTGAACATTACAATTACAGTAGGTATGGAGACATGTTCTTAAGAGAAGGTCATTTTTTTCAGTTGTTCTTGATCAAAAAAGACAGATTCCATAATATCACAAATAAAAGTTCCATTACAAGACATAAATAAGGAAGAGCGGTTTCCGTAATAGACGTACATTACATTTCTTCTGAGGAGATCACAGCTTGTATATGGAGACTTAGTATGTAAAATACACAGAGAAGCAATCGACAGTGGGCCTGGCTACATACACAAAGCCGTGTTCATACACACAAGCACGCACACACATATATAATATATAATATATATCTTATTCTTAACACAGACAGGTAATTTCACAATAATCTGTATGTAGTGAATATTACTTACCATCTGCTGGTGTAAACTGGAATTGAGCACTCAGACCTGCCTTCAAAGCCAAATTAACATTTCTGTATTCTCAACTCTATTACATTTTTTTGCTCCCCCCTTATCATATTCATTCTCCAGGGTTCACCTTGGATCACTGTTTTAGTTTACATATAAATATAGTCTAATCTCAAACCCCAGCATCCTCTGCTTGTTAAAGGGTTGTCCTCTCCGAACACACCCTCGTCCATATGCCTTAGCAGGACAAAGGCTCATCATGGAGAAGGGTCTTTGCTCAGGGCTCACATGATATGAGGCACAGATCAGTGTCTGGTAGAATAAGGTTGTTCAGTTATTATACAACTTGTTTACCTGGGGTCTTGGGTGCGGTGGGTCACACATTAAAAGGGTTGTCCTTGATAAGACAACCCCTTTAAGTGAGTGTACTGATTTAGGCCTCGTGCGTTATGTTCGATTTAATAGGAAGGCATAACTCATCGAATGGCAAATTAAGGATAATGTGTCATATATGGTGCAGCATATGGAAACGATCATCATTGTGATACCATGTGCCATCATATAGCCTCCAGCATACAGTTCCGAACTGTGGTTTGTTGACAGTAACAGCTAGCAGAATTTTTCCATGTCACTATCTATATTTTGAAAAAATATATATATATATATAGTCCTGCAATTTTCACATTGACCACTAGGCCTAAAAATGTTACGACTTCCTGTATTCTGAGAGCAGCTACATGGGCTATAGACACAATGGACAGGAGCAGACCCCATTGACTTCTATGGGAGAGTTTTCTAGGCATGTTTTGTGACCTGTGCAGAGGTCAGGAGGGAGCTGATAAGCTGTGATATCACCTATTGTGAATGGTGGGTCCTGTGTTATCTGTGTAGAGGTGTTACATGTCATTGTAGTTCTGACTGTTGTGATAATGACAATAGTTACTGATAAGTAGCTACAGTAAAAGTACCTGTGCAGACCATAAGCAGCATGGTGCTTCACTGGTTAGCAGTGGTGCCTTGCATCGCTGGGGGTCCTAGGTTTGAATATGCCCAAAGGCAACATCAGCCTGGAGTTTGTATCTTATTCCCATATTGGGTTTCCTCCCCAATGGGTTTCCTCCCACACCCCAAAGACACACTGATAGGGAACTCCACTGGGGACAGCGAGTGCTGATAATGTCTGTAAAGCGCTGCAGATTATGTCAGCGCTATATAGGTGAGTAACAGGAGCGTAACTATCATAGCGGCAGACCATGCGACTGCTATGGTGCCCAGGGCAAGAGGGGGCCCAGGCTTAGTTGGGATTATCGCCTCTTCTACTGGAGGTGAAAACTTGATAAGGACTCTACCCTCTAAAGGAATAACTTTTAGCAAATGAGGCATTGAAAAAATGGCCCAAGGGTCATTGAAAAGAGTTTAGGCAGAAACCCTTCCATCCTGTGTTGGGGGCCTCATTTGATACTTGCTATGGGGCCCTTACTTCTCTGTGTACGCCACTGGTGAGTAAAGTAAATAAATACAAGACAGGAAGTCGACGTATTATCAGACCTAGTGGCCAGTGCAAAAATTGCTGGATTAAATACATTTTTAAAAATATAGTGACATGGAAAATGTTTTATTTTTTTTTAATCCCCATGAATTCTAATAAAAAAAAAAAAAATACATGTTTAACATAAACATGTGATTTAAATAACAGGTCATTTTCTGATGACACATTCCCTTTAACCACTGCACATATAAAGAGGTAATCTGTTGTCCCCACATCCTTGGAGTTGAGCAACTATGTAGATTTAACCTGAGTATTGGGAGGGAAGGTTTTTAATTTTTTTTTAAACATATAATATACTCTGTTGTATTCTGCAACACACATGCAACTACAATGCAGTAATCTGTGTATAGCCCCGAGCATAAGGTGAATATGCACTTTTGAAATCTGGATATTTTTCTGGAGCTCGGATTTTCTTATACAGAGCTCCAAAATTACATGTAGAGCCATAATAGTGTTATTTTGTCTACCTACAGCCACAACTAGGAACTTCATGGAGCCGTATGCAGTAAATTCTCTTGTGGTGGTTGTGGGCAGCAAGAATTGTCTTTAAACTCTTTGGCTGTATGAAGAAAAACCTGGATTTGGAGCTCTGTAACAGAGAAGTGAAGAGCCAACCTTATTAATATCTATTATGAAATAAATCAACGAAATGTTGGACCTGTTTAGAGTAAAAAGTAAAACAAAATGGTGAATAAATCCCCCTTTTAAGAGGTTGAAGAGAGGAGTAAATTTTTGGTTATTTTTATAGCATGTTGTAACTTTTTTTTGTGAAAATAGGGGATATTTTGTATTTACTCGTTAACTTGGTGTTATCAGGGAATTTACTAGATACTTAAAAAATTCTGTTAAAATCTCTTCAACTTTTATGATCAACAATGTTTCTACATTTTCTCTCTGGACCAGTAGCAACTCTTCTAGGAAATATTTAACAAAATGGTCCATCAGTGTTTATAAATGAGGGGGTTACATATTTTTCCAATGTACTATACTTAGAGATAAATGAATCAATAAAAAAAAAATAGAATTTGTTACAATTTTTTTCCCAACAAATCCGAATGCTTCAGGATTAGTCTTGTGTGAATTACTCAAAATGTCAGCCATGTGTTTACAGAAAGAGAAGAAGGCATCCTCCACCAAATGGGATTAGTTTTGGACCATTTTGTAATTTAATAGCACAGTGTGTTTTTACACTGGCTAAATCCACTTACCCATAGCCATATACAGTATGTTGCTGTCACTTTGCTTGAAAGGAGTTGTATACAGTCTTAGGAGACCTCAGAGTGTCATACATGACTTTTCAGGGCAAACTTTTGTGATGACCGATTCCACTGGTTCGGATCCGAAACAAGATTTTGGGACATTCGCATCTCTAACTAATCATCAACAGTGGGTCTGGCTCCCAAGCTCTCGAACAAAGAGCTGATTATGCCGGGGAAGTCACAATCAGCCATATTTATTTTTCCAGCAGTGGTCACAACAGGTAAAATGTAGTATTAAACGCCATTCAAATGAACTTCCAACCATTCAATACATGGATGGGCCAGGGTCTCCCAGAGCAAGAGATGATTTTTGCAGCTCTCTTATCTGGCTAAATTGAAAGGGTACAATAAGTGGACATGTTGAAAAGAGGTATTTTCATGAGACAACCCTTTAAAGGGATTCTCCAGGAAAGATACTATTGAAAATACTGAAACTCATGTTATTATAAATAAACTCTTAAATGTCTTTATTTATAATGGCTTGTTTAGTCTAGTGGACAATCAGTGAAGGAGTTAAAATGGCAGCTCTCAGCTTTATAAGCATAAAATCCATCCTCCTCATGACGATGCAGGGCGGCCTGTGTAAGAAAGCAGAGCACATAGCCCTATGTAAAGTCTTCTGGTATCAGCACTTTGAAGCTGTATTTTATGTGCAGATGACAGCTGAGATAACTGCTCAGATGTGTCCCTGTGCTTCAAAAAGGAGTTTACCTCATCTCGTACTCACAAGCTGAGGTATAGGAATGATATGCTTATAAATCTGAGAGCTGCTATTTTAACTCCTTCACTGATTTTCCCCTAGATTAAATGAGCCATTATGAATAATTAAAGGGATTTAACAGTTTGTTTATCATAACATGTTTTTTTTCAGAACCCCTTCAACAAGGCTGGTACTTTATTGTTAGCTTTTCGTATCAACTATTACTCCAAACTATATAAACAGCTTCCTATTGGAGGTCTGTGTGCTAATCCATTTCATTTCACTCTTGAGTTCATTCAGAAACGACCATTCCTTTGTTGTTTGATATAAAATGAAGCTCAAATGTATACAGTATATAGATATAGTAGAGCTATGGAATATCAGGTTATAGCAATGTCGTTATGGAATGGAGCAATAAAGCAGGTTCTTGAGTACGTTAGCAGCCGCCAGAAAGAGTATCAATGACTGAGCCCTGTAACTGGAGTTTAGTAAATTGCCGATTCAAAAAGTACTAATTATTTTCATTTTAGTGTGTGTGTAACGAGGAAAGCAAAATGCACAAGTAAAAAATTTGTAGCAAAAATCTATCTAAAGCATTGAGAAAGATTTACAAGATTAATAAACATGCTCTAGCCATCACCACGCAGGCAGGATAGGTATAGCTCTCTGGTTTGCAACTATTTACATTACGTCCCTTTAAAAACATATACTTTGCATCTTATTTTTGGACCATGCAAATTTTTTTATATATTTTTTTTTTGCTCTTCTTTAACACAGGAAAAAGAACTAAACAAAACTGACAGTTCAAGTCAGTCAAATTGAAACCAGAAAGGAGGTAGCTGAAACCTGCACTGAAAACACCCTCGGGGAATGCCCTAATCCTTCTGGGATTGAAGAGGTAAAAAGCTGCCATCCTAAGTAGATCTTGAACCAGTACAATCCCATTTCATTTACTACAAGACCTTTACTTTGACATGCTCAGAATAATCTTCTTGCCTACGCAGTGCTTTTACAGACGTTCATCTTTCCACAGCAGCTAGAAAATAGTATCCATCTCATGAGAAAAATGACTTTGAAATGTGTACCCCAACTTAACGGAGACTTCTCAGCAGCATACACTAAGCATCTAGACTGGCCCTCCAATACTATTTCACAACAGCGCTTGTCAGGCTATTAAAAACATTTCAAAAAGAAAAAAAAAGGAAGAAAATACATGGTTATAATCCCAACCTGATCTACTGGAGAATTATCAGCCCTCAATGTACATGTTTTATATTTCACAAAGCAAATATATTGACTTAAAATTATAATAGCTAGCATATCTAATATGACAGTGATGAACGATACAACGGTGAAATAAAACAAGATGCGAACAATATACCCCAAAGAAATGAGTAAGGGCAGTGTTCTCTAAAATGAAAATATCTATACATTAAGGCCCCTTGCAGACAAGCGAGTATTCCACGCGGGTGCAATGCGTGATGCAAACGCATTGCGCCCGCATGGAATCTGGACCCATTCATTTCAATGGGTTTTTGTACATGAGTAAGCAAGTGCGGATGCAATGCGATTTTCACGGATGGTTGCTAAGAGATGTTGTTTGTAAACATTCCGTTTCTTATCACGTGCGTTCAAAACGCATTAAATAGCATTGCACCCGCACGATAACAACTGAACAACTGAACGTGATCGCAAACAAAACTGAATGGACTTGCTTGTGAAATCGCGCATTTTTCACTGAACGCATCCGGACCTAATACGCTCACGCTCATCTGCAAGGGGACTAAGTTTTCATGGACTCAACCCAAATATAATACTGATAAAAACCACTTAATTTTATAGACCATCTAAAACCCAAGTGTATTACGGAGCAGCAGAAGACCTCACTGAATGCAATGCAGTACTGACTCAAAAAAAAAAAAAAATACCAATCTTAGGTGTTGAAGCTTCCTGCTAAACGTTACATGGAGGCTTTAACCCATCTCAAAGTAGCTGATTTTGGTCCCTGTAATTTGTTTGTAATGGCGAGGCCTGAGGGTGTAATGTCAGACTAAAGTCAAGATTTAAGGCAGACTGGTTGTTTTCGACTTGACCTGACACAGTAGGAGAATGGCTGTATGGGACATAGCAGCAGGAATAGCAGCAACGGTTATGCTCAAACAACTAGTGTTAGGTTTTGGTGGCATTGGGATAAATTATCTCTGTTATAAGGCAGTTAGATCTCCTCCCTAACAGACCTTTCAACAGGAAAAGTGCACAGCTCAAGGTTTGATGGAAACACTAAAGCTTGCATCAACTGCAAACCTAAACATAATGTTCAAGTTTCATTTGTCACTCCTATTTCACCTTGAAATCTTCACAGTCTACCATCTGCATGGGAAAAGGAGGACTGAAATGTTCAGTCTAACTGGCTGAAAAATCAATGTGACTATGGCTTGTATTTTGTCTTCTTCTGGCCATACCACAGCTTAATACTTCTAATATTTCTGTGTTTGTTCCTTATGGCGTTCAGATCATAATGCATAAATCGCAGCTCTTCATTTATCTAGAAAATGTCAGACTGGTCAGTATGCAATGTTTTCTTATGGAGAAACGTAATCCAGTTCAGCAGCTATCATAAAAATAACATATGGAATGCGATGTGTTTTCCAGTCTGCCATCAGTTGTGGTCATGCGAACTGTACAAAATGCTATCCATGATTTGGACTTTGAGTATTCGGAATGTTTTCCATTGCATTGGGGTCCAGGCATGCACACTTCTCCTGTATATCACAGCCTGCAGGAAATGGAAATACCTGTAGAAAATGTGAGACAGAAAAGTAAGATGCAATTTAATTTTATAAATTAATAGAAAAAAAAACGGCATACAACATCTAGTGGTATTTCCATCTTAACCACTTCCCTACCTCTGTATGACTATATATGTCGGTGATAGGGTCTTTAAAAATGCCACCTGTTTGGCAGTGGAGCCAGCATCATAGCTTCTGGGTTTCTGCTGTTTTAACCCCTCAGATGCAGTGATCAATCCATGCAGAGATTGGGGAAACTGTTCCTTCTCTGTAATAGCCTCAGTCTCTCTAAAGAATCCAAGACTATGACAGCTGTAGTTCTTAGGAGGCCTGCAGGTGGCAGGCCTCCATAAGAACATAGAACATCTCATATACAATGCAATGATAATTTATTGCAATGTAAAGGAGAAGCGATTTAAAGATCGCATATTCAGATCCTCTAAGGGGACTATAAAAAGGTCAAAAAAAGTTATGTGAAAAAATATATAAACATTTAAATCTCCCCCCCCTTCCCCATAACAAAAAACATTAATAAATGTAAAAAATAAGGATGATTTGCACCACCATGATCCGAAATTCCCATAATATTAAAATATAAGTTATGGCTCCAGAAAGCTGCATGTGGCCACATCACCGCTGAAGACTGGAGCAGTATATGTGACTCTGCCCGGGAGAAAACAATGCGGGTACCAGAAGATAGAGACATCAGAGGCAGCACAGAGTAAACGAGCAGGTAAGTATCAATTTTCTATTTCAGGGGGCAGGCTTCGGACACTTGCTAAAAAAATCATTATTCTCAGAAAAACCCTTTAAAGTCTGGTTGAGCTCAGTATTTGGAAGACACTTGACAATGAATATGTTTAACTGGGGTAATACAAAATAAAGAAAGTAGAGGCTCAGTGGCCAATATGAAACTCTTCCAGTGAAAATGTACAATTCAAAATTTTTAACTATGGATTCTAATCTTGGCAAAAACAATTATGAATTGTATGCCATAATTCTATTGTGTGATAAAATAGAAAAACAATGCAAAAAAACTCTGTGACCGAAGTTGAACTACTGTGCGTGACTAGTTCAAATATTAGACAATGTGCAGAAAAAAAGTCCCTCAAAACTAAAACTAAGTATTGTTAGAATCAAACTAAGCTACAGAATGGCCAAAAATAATTACAATGAAGCTACAGAAGTCAATAGCAAGTTAAATGAATCACAAATCAGCCTTAGACTTCATGCACACAACCGTAATTTGGTTCCATGTCCAATCCGCATATTTTGTAGATTGCACACTGGCCCATTCATTTCTATGGCTCCACAAAAAAAAACTAACAGCACACGGATGCAGACAACACTCTGTTTTGCAGACAAGAATAGTAGTTTCTATTGATAGGAGTGGGATAACTGCGGATTGCACACAGAAGGTATTTTGTGGATCTGTGGTTTGTGGACCATAATATGGACACAGTCGTGTGCATGAGGCCTTAGATTAATTTGAAACAGTCAGTATTTGGTCAGTATTTTGCCTTAGTATTTGTAGTTCAAAACCAGGATTGAGTCCAAAACATTGAACAAGTGCATAAGTTCCATTATACTTTTCTCCATGTAGGTTTTGATCCTGGTTGTCTCTCTAAAAAGAGAACTATATGTTTCTCTATGGCCATTATGGGTATAGATAAAGTGGAGTAACATCTCTGTACAAAAAGTGTCCTTTTTAAAGGTCAAATAATGTGGGACATTGGTACAAATTATTGCAATGAAGACTAAAGAAAAATTTACTTCAATAATTGCCCTCATGATAAATTACCCCAATGTTTGTAGTCATTTTTTATTCTTAATTATGACCTAAATGTCTTCATTTCTTGTTTTTACAACTTCAAGGTACAAATGTAATCTCCTCCCACTCATCAGAAAAATGTTTGACCGTTCCATTTTCATAACACATTCCTGACATATATGAGCACATCTTGTATGGCTATAATGCATTTCCACCATCTCCTTTAGCACGTTCCTCAGTATGAATATTAGATTACTGTGTGGTCTTGAAAAAAATGAAAATTTTTGAAACAGAAGACAGCATTCTGTTTCTCATTTATCTTTGTCTATAAGGAATCCCTCTGCAAACAAGAAGACTCCAGCAGATACGCCCTTACAGAAAGTAGTTTAATAAAAAACATGAAGTGTTGGTAGTAAACACTGATATCTGGTCCAAGTAAAAATGACCATGCTTTAATCTGTCTGCTTGTAATGAAAGAAGCCACTCTGAGCTGCCTGGAACCCGAAAGAATGGTTACAGATGCAGGTGCTTTATAATGGTGCCAGTTGGCAGTAATTCTGTTGACATTGAGAAATGTTTTCTTCTAGTTAGCGAGATATATAAAATTACAATTAGAAATAAAGTGAAATGGTTACAGAATGTGCAGAATGTGAAAATAAGAAATGGAGGGGATAAATCTCTACATCTCAACATCATAGGATGCGTGCAGAAGACCCTCAATGAGGGATGGTGCCTAAGGATAATTAATAGTCAATTCAAAAGGGTATTCCAGTCTTGGCAAGAGACTGCATATATTCAGGCTATGGGCGAAGATCTGACTGTAGTGAATGGGCCATGTTGCCATAGGTGCACAGTACCTAAATAGTGAAATTTTTGAAGAAACCTCACTATTCATTGTAGTCAGACACCCCCATAAAAGCAAGTGACAGAATATCCTATCATGTCCACTTCATATGCCATCACTTTCACTAGAAACGCCTTTTAATGCAATAGTATATTACTGTGGCTAACATAGACATGTTTCCCTCAAAAAATGTTAATAACTATGAGGTGCACAAAGATTACACATGACAAAAAAATACAATAAATAAATGGAAAAAAGTTTGAGCTTACCCTTTTTGTTTTAACAGTGGAGGTACAGCAATCTCCCCCATCATAGTCACAAAAAGCCCAGTTATTTACCCCATCACAATAATTGTCTGCAATAAATGGCTGTAATATAATAAAAAAATATTTTAGTCGACCATGTTGCTAAGACTCTGTTTTGCTAATATTTGCATTTTTGTACATTTTTTAAAAGGTGATTTTTTCGATTTGTTGTACACATTTCTGTGACTGAAAAATCTATTATATACAATGCATGTGAGTGGGGTTGTTTCTGTATGCGCATGTGCTTTCTTGCAGCCCTCTTTGAGATGAATCTGTGTAATAAAATCTAAGTATCAATATATCTATATAAAGTCGTGGCCAAAAGTTTTGAGACTGATACAAATTTTTAGTCTTTACATTTGCTTCTCGAGTATTTCAAACTTTTTGTCAGATGTTTCTATGCTATACTGAAGTACAATTATAAGCATTTACTTTTTTCATTTCAAGTTTTGTTTTTTACTTTCATTAACAAATAAATCAAGTTTATGCAAAGACTGAATACTCACAGTATTGACCCTTCTTTTTCAAGACTTCTGCAATTCGCCCCAGCATGCTGGATATCAGATTCTGGGCCAAGTGCTGACTAATGGTAACCTATTCTTTCCTAATTAGGCTCCATTCACACTTCCGTGGTGTGTTGCGGTCGCGGATCCGCAACACACCCGCCCGGCACCCCTATAGAAATGCCTATTCTTGTCCGCAAGCTGCGGACAAGAATAGGACATGTTCTATCTTTTGCGGAGCTGCGGACCTAAAGATCGGGGCCGCGCTCCGCAAATGCGGATGCTGACAACACACTGTGTGCTGTCCGCATCCATTCCGTCCTCATAGAAAATGAATGGGTCCGCAAAATTGCGGAAACGGATGCGGACCCATTTGCGGACGTGTGAATGGAGCCTAACTGCTTGGAATTTACTACAATTTCTGTGTTTTTGTTTCTGCACCCACTTTGAGGACTGACCACAGATTCTCAATGGGATTGAGATCTGGGGAGTTTGCTGGCCATGGACTAGAGATTAGTGAATCAATTGGTCTCATCACCAGGGCTTCTTTACCTTACAGGGCTGGACATTTAGCACATTTCTAGTTCAAGGCCAGGAAATTCCCCAGATCTCAATACCATTGAGAACCTCTGGTCAATCCTCAAACAGCAGTCTTGAAAAAAAAAAAGGGTCAACACTGCATATATTGAGTCTGCATAAACTTGATGTATTTGTTAACAAATGCAAAAAAAACTTATGAAATTCTTATATGAAGTAGAAATGTTTTTGAAAATAAACATTGGAGTCATTCTCAAAACTGTTGGGCATGACTGTATATATTTGCCATACATATAAAGAACAAGCAAAGTTAACTTACATCACACCTCTTGATGCAGTGAAGCCCTTCCGGTAGTGGATACCATTGCCTCCTTCCTGTACAAATAATTTTCTATAAAAAATATATAAAATTTATATTATAACTATAGAAATTATAACAGTGTGAAATGCTAACAGATGAATATACTCAAAATGCATTACTCTTTAATATACAGAACACTTTAAAATAGTATAACAATATCAAGTACTAGGTTACTTTTTGCAAAAGCAAATGTAGAGCTAGTTCCAAAATCATTGCAGAAAAGTGAACTACACATTATAAATAATTAGTGATTCAAATTGGTAAACCCATCAATACACCTAGAAGACACATTGACGTTTATATATACCACTTACACTCAATAAATGAGTATATGAGTATAGTCCACAGCTTGAAGGGAATGTATCCCCTATATTATCTGTATCACCTCATCTGCTTTTATTTTCTGACTGTAGAATTTATTTCAGGGGAGCCTGATGATATACTTTACAACTGGCAACTATACCCAGTTAAAGAGGTTTTCTGGGAATGCACATTGTTGAAATGTTACCAGAAATATACTAGCATTGGGACCACAATTTCTATGTTTTATAGAAAAACAAAGCAAAACAAACACTTAGTCTCTTACAACTAGCAAGGGAAAACTATAAAGGAAAAAATAAAAAATACAGATAACGGCAGCTAAGCTGGAGACAAAGAGACGCATTGGCAAAGAGAGTAAAATAAACCCTAAAATGTTCTTCAATTATATAAATGGTAAAAAGTTTAAACCTGAAAGTCTTGGCTCTTTAAAGATTGATGATAGGGAAGTTGTAGAGAGCGATGGGGCGAAAGCAAATTTATTAAATATGTTTTTCTTCACTGTATTCAAAGAGGAAAATGAACTATCAGATGAAATACACAGTATAAAAGTAAACTCCCTATTAAAAGTGGCCTGTCTGACTCAGAAAGAAGTGCATCAGCATCTTAAAAAGATTAAAAGAGACAAATCACCGGGTCCAGATGGCATACACCCTCGTATCCTAAGAGAATTAAGTAATGTAATAAACAGACCATTATTTTTGATATTTAAGGACTCTATAATTACAGGGTCTGTTCCACAGGACTAATTCTTAGCAAATGTGGTGCCAGTGTATAACATTGTATCAGCATGTTTTTGTGAGGGATCGGTCCTGTCAAACTAATTTAATCAGATTCCATGAGGAGGTAAGTTCTAGACTGGACCAGGGTGAGTCAATAGATGCCCAATGTCTTAACTTTTCCAAAGAAATAGATAAAGTGCCACATAAAAGGTTAGTACATAAAATGAGAATGCTTGGACTAGATGAAAATTTGTGTATGTGGGTAAGTAACTGGCTCAGAAAACTGAGGGTGGTAATTAACAGGCTGAACTGGATGGACATATGTATTTTTTTAGCCTTACAAATTATGTTAATATGTTACTAAAGCTAGAACAGTCACAACAAAATGTTTTAGATTTTTTTTTATTGTAAAATAAAAAGAAATTCACAGCATGTGACGAGTGTATCTTAAGATGATACTGCTGCGATTAATCATCACAACAAGACACAGAAACAAAAATGCTTTTATAGGGTCAGCCTTTTCAATCAGTTCACCAGTTCTTCCCTTACCATTTCTTTGTCTTATAACTTTGGTTGTGGTCCCTTCAAGAACTCTTGATTGGACACTACCACAAATTGATTTTCTCACAAACTTATAATATAATTTTGAAAATTGTATGTAATTTTTTTTTTTTACAAGAGAATGGGTGGATGGTTTCTGGATATTATTTTTTAATTCACTAAAAGTATTCTACTTCCTACAGTGTGGATAGGAGTACTCCCCTGTAACTGAGTAACTTCGATGTCAGCCAGTGGCAGCTCATGCATGACACCTGTCGTTTGCTCAGGCCCTTTAAGGACGCCACGTTATTTGTCAGTCGCCAGGACTACGGGCTGAATGACGTCATTCCACTCCTTCATGTCCTGGAACAAATGCTGGTAACAATGGCTGGTCAGGGGAGAGGAGACGGGGTGCTTAGATCTCATGGCCACATGAGCCCTGTGGGGGCTAAACTGGAAGAGTAGGAGGGGGGAGGACATTGGAGTACAGGCAATGTGTAGAGAAATTGATGGTTTTTCTACTCAGCTGACAGGACAGGAGGAGCAGGAGCAGCCAGAGGAGCTACAGGGCGATGAGGAAGACGAGACAGAGGACCCGGACACACCGTGGCAGTATGCAGTGGAGATGGAGGCAGGGAGTCCCTCCGAGTCACTTGCACAAGTGGCCCAATGCATGCTCACTTGCTTGCGTAGTGACAGCCAAATTGATAACATCTGGCTCTCCACCTTGTTGGACCCTCACTACCGGTCCTGAATGGGGGCCTTTTTTTACACCATGGGAACCCCTCCATACTAGAATGTACTGTCGGATGTGAGAATTAAGTTGAAATCGCAATGCGATTAATATAACTTGAAGTAATCGCATTGCAATTTAAACTTAGAGCTGGGTTTCTAATGGGTCAGCTTGCTAGAATTAGCAAAGTTAACAAATATGGAATAAAGCAGTGCTAAGTTGAAATTGCAATGTGATTAATATAACTTGAAGTAATCGCATTGCGATTTCAACTTAGATCTGGTTTACTATGGTTGGCTTGGTAGAATTAGCGAAGATGACAAATGTTTTCGTCATATTCCTCAAAACGAAGATAACAAAATATTCTCCATCTTCGTTTTAGCTCCATATTCGTCAACGTCGCTAATTCTAGCAATCAAATAGGAAAGTTGACTATAGAGACAGCTGTGTTTAATTTGCTATGCCATTATATTACTTTGCTTTTTTTTTTTAATAAATAGAATAATTATAATACTTGATAATTATTATAATTATTCTATTTATTTAAAAAAAAAGCAAAGTAATATAATCGCATAGCGAATTAAACACAGCTTTCTCTATAGTCAACTTTACTATTTGATTGCTAGAATTAGCGAAGTTGACGAATATGGAGCTTAAACGAAGATGGAGAATATTTTGTTATCTTCGTTTTGAGGAATATGATGAATACATTCGTCATATTCGTCATCTTCGCTAATTCTAGATATCAAACTAATAGGAAAGTTGCCTTAAGTTAAAATCGCAATATGCGATTATTTAAATCGCGATAACTAGAATATATTTGCAAATTTTGTCGAAATCTACTATGGCACCTCCCGCTCATCACTATCACTGATGAGTAGCTTTCTTCACCCACATAGTGAAGAAACTACTCACCAGCAGCAGGTAGACCTGGAAGTGGACCTGAACCAGCAGGTGGTGGAATACTTGGACAGCACCCTGCCACCCCACATTGAAGATCCGCTGGAATACTGGGTAGCCAAACTGGATTTGTGCCCACAACTAGCAGAGTTTGTCCTCGAAAAGCTGTCCTGCCCGGCCAGTAATGTGGCATAAGAGTGGGTGTTTAGTGCGGCGGGAACCATAGTTACCCCAAGGAAAACTCACCTGTCCTTGCAAAATGTGGAGAGACTGACCTTTGTGAAGATGAATCAGGCGTGGATCAGCCAGGATTTCCGATAACCAATTCCTAATGCATCAGACTAGATCATCCATAGTGCCACACCAACACTTTGATAAAAGAGACCGGTTTATTCTGACTATCTGCCTCAGTGTCATGGTCTTACCTGCTTGCTGCTCTCCTTCGTTTGACATGTGCTGGCGGCCATCTTGGTTTCTGGGTTTCTTGTAGTCTTCCACCCTGCGGCTCCTCCTTCCCCTGGGAGGAGCTGGATGCCTAGCTCATATATATAGGAGGTCTGTGGCTTCAGTTCCTTGCTTGGTCCTCTTGTGTTCACATGCTTCTAAGACTGCTGCTGCTTCTGGTTCCTGATCCTGGCTTCGTCTGACTACCCTGCTGGTTCCTGATCCTGGCTTCGTCTGACTACCCTTCTGGTTCCTGATCCTGGCTTCGTCTGACTACCCTGCTGGTTCCTGATCCTGGCTTCGTCTGACTACCCTGCTGGTTCCTGATCCTGGCTTCGTCTGACTACCCTTCTGGTTCCTGACCTCTGGCTTCGCAAAGACTCTGCTCGGTTTCACCATCCGTTTGGACTTTTGCTTTACAGCTTTATTTTCAATAAAGCCTTCTTATTTTCACTTATCTCTTGTTGTACATCTGGTTCATGGTTCCGTGACATTAGGACCAAGCCATGAATTCTGACGGTACAGGGCCATCCTCGCTACCCACGCTGGTTGCCAGATTTGATCAGCAGGATCACCTGTTGGGTCGGTTCGCTGTGGCGTTGCAAACCCTGCTTGAACGCACGGCTCATTTCGCTCCCGTTGCCGATGGGTCGGTTGTCGCTCCTGGGCTCGCTCCTACTGCCGCTCCGGTTGTTGCGCCAGAGTCTACCCCGACACCTGTTGTTGCGCCTGCGGTGTTTCGGGGTATGACCGGTTCTGCCCCTCTTCCACAGCGCTTTGGGGGAGAGCCAACTCAGTGCCGAGGTTTCCTTAACCAGGTGGGCATTTATTTCGAGTTGCTGCCACATGCCTTTCCTACTGAGAGATCAAAGGTGGGCTTCTTGATCTCGCTGCTCTCGGACAAGGCCTTGGCCTGGGCCAGCCCTTTATGGGAGAACAACAATCCGGTGGTTGCCGAGTTTTCCGGTTTTGTTGCTTCTCTTCGGAAGGTATTCGATGTGCCGGCTCGTGCTGCCTCTGCTGCGAAGCTCCTTATGTCCATCAGACAGGGTTCACGATCCGTAGCTGAATACGCCATTGAGTTTCGTACCCTGGCAGCAGAGGTGGGCTGGAATAATGAGGCTCTGGTCGCTGCTTTCTCTCATGGTCTCTCGGATGCCTTGAAGGATGAGGTTGCAGCTAAGGACCTACCAGTGGAGCTCGAGTCTCTTATTTCTTTCCTGATTTTGATTGACACCAGACTCAGGGAGAGACCTTCCTTTAAGGAGAACCTGCGGAGGTCTTCTAACAGATTAGTGCCTACGTTTGCTGTCCCACCCGTGCCTCCCTCTCCTCCCACGCCTCCTGGGGATGACTTGTCTGGGGGTGAACCCATGCAGCTGGGGTTTGCTCGCCTGTCCGAGGGGGAGAGGGCACTCCGGAGACGCGAGGGCCGATGCATGTACTGTGGTCTCGGTGGGCATTTTCGGTTGGCATGTCCGAACCGTCCGGGAAACGCTCGTACCCTGAGATCCTGTCGGGGGCAGATCTTGGGTGGAGTCTCCTCGTCCCCGGTTTCCCGTGTTGACAAACCACTGATCACTGTTGTCCTCTCCTGGGTCGGGGGCTCGGTGACGACCCAGGCGTTGGTGGACTCTGGTGCTGGTGGTTTGTTCATTGATAGTGTGTTCGCTGCCGCCAATTCCATTCCTCTGCAGGCTCGAGGTTCCCCACTGGCTCTTGAGGCGATAGACGGCAGACCCCTTCTGCCGCCACACGTGACTCATGAGACCCTTCCAGTGGGGATAGCCATTGGTGCCGTTCACAGAGAGTCGGTCTGCCTCCAGGTTATTTCGTCTCCACACTACTCGGTGGTCTTGGGGTACCCCTGGCTCCAGAAGCATAATCCGACTTTCGATTGGAGATCGGTCGAGATCCTCTCGTGGTCACCGCAGTGTGGGGCTAGTTGCATCCATGGGTCTGTCAAGTTGCTGTGCACTTCCTCTGACTCTCTGTTGCCTCCTGAATACGAGGAGTACCGGGATGTATTCGATAAGGTGCGCGCGGTTGCCCTACCTCCGCACCGCCCATACGATTGTGCCATAGAGTTACAATCTGGTGCCGTTCCTCCTCGTGGCAAAGTCTATACACTGTCGGTAGCGGAGAATGAGGCCATGGAGGAGTACGTGAGGGAGGCGCTTTCACGCGGACACATTCGCAAATCTTCGTCCCCGGCAGGGGCTGGATTTTTCTTTGTGAAAAAGAAGGGAGGTGAGTTGAGGCCTTGCATCGATTACAGGGGTCTCAATCGCATCACGATCAAGAACGCTTACCCGATACCCTTGATTTCCGAGCTGTTCGATCGCCTTAAAGGGGCCACGGTCTTTACCAAACTCGACCTGAGGGCGGCATATAACCTGGTAAGGATCAAGGCGGGCGATGAGTGGAAGACCGCGTTTAACACCAGGACCGGTCATTACGAATCCTTGGTTATGCCCTTTGGGTTGTGCAATGCGCCCGCAGTCTTTCAGGAATTCATCAACGATGTTTTCCGTGACCTGTTGCAGCAGTGTGTGGTAGTCTATTTGGATGACATCTTGGTATATTCTGAATCCATGGAGGCCCACATTCTGGATGTCAGACGAGTGTTGCAACGGTTACGAGAGAACAAGCTGTTCGGTAAGCTTGAGAAATGCGAATTTCACCGATCCCAGGTAACCTTCTTAGGTTACATCATTTCCGCTGAGGGGTTCTCCATGGATCCTGAGAAGGTTTCGGCTGTCTTACAGTGGCCCCAGCCCAGTGGTCTTCGTTCCCTGCAGCGCTTTTTGGGCTTCGCCAATTATTATCGGAAGTTCATCAGGGACTTTTCCATGCTGGCCAAGCCTCTCACGGATCTGACCAGGAAGGGCAGTAATTCCCAGGTCTGGCCGCTCGAGGCCATCCGAGCTTTTGAGGCCCTAAAGTCCGCCTTTGTGTCAGCTCCGATTCTGTCGCATCCCAACCCTGGGTTGCCCTTTGTCCTCGAGGTGGACGCGTCTGAGACGGGAGTAGGCGCCCTTCTGTCTCAGCGTAGAACACCAGAGGGTCCTCTGCTTCCTTGTGGGTTTTACTCCCGGAAACTGTCTTCCGCGGAGTGCAACTATCAGATTGGTGACAGGGAGTTATTGGCCATCGTGCAGGCCCTTAAAGAATGGAGGCACTTGCTCGAGGGTTCGGTGGTTCCGGTTCTCATCCTGACGGACCACAAGAATCTGACCTACCTTTCTGAGGCCAAGAGATTGACACCACGTCAGGCCAGATGGGCTCTGTTCTTGTCACGTTTTAATTACGTGGTCTCCTACCTACCCGGTTCCAAGAACATCAGGGCGGATGCCTTATCACGGCAGTACTCCGAGCTGTCCAGGGAGGAGTCGATTCCGACTTCGGTCATACCTCCGAATCAGATCCTGGCCGCCATTCGCACCAGCCTGACCTCTCCCCTGGGTGAGCAGATTTTGGCGGCTCAATCTGGTGCTCCCTCTGGGAGACCCAACGGCAGATGTTTTGTGCCTGAGGAGTTGCGCACTCGGTTGTTGCGAACCTACCATAACTCCAAGACCGCGGGGCATCCTGGAAAGAATCAGCTGTCCTGGGCTGTTTCACGTCTGTTCTGGTGGCCTTCCCTACGTTCCGACATCGCCGCATATGTAGCAGCATGCTCCGTTTGTGCCCAGAGTAAGTCCCCTCGGCACCTTCCGTTGGGCCTTCTGCAACCCATAGCCACCGGGGAGCGCCCATGGTCACACCTGGGGATGGATTTCATTGTGGACCTCCCTGCATCCCGAGGCCATACGGTCATTCTCATGATTGTGGATCGGTTTTCCAAAATGTGCCACTGTGTTCCTCTCAAGAAGTTACCCTCTGCACAAGAGTTGGCCACGATTTTTGCCAGGGAGGTCTTCCGGTTGCACGGTTTGCCTAAGGAGATTGTGTCGGATCGGGGGAGTCAGTTTGTGTCCAGGTTCTGGCGCGCCTTTTGCTCCCAGTTGGGGATTCATCTCTCCTTCTCCTCGGCCTACCACCCTCAGTCCAATGGGGCCGCAGAACGATCCAATCAGGCCTTGGAGCAATTCCTTCGTTGCTATGTCTCCGATCACCAAGACAATTGGGTTGACCTCCTGCCTTGGGCTGAGTTTGCCAGGAACACGGCGGTGAACTCTTCCTCTGGGACGTCTCCCTTCATGGCCAATTATGGGTTCCAACCTGCCGTGTTACCGGAGGTATTCTCTCCCCAGGATATTCCGGCTGTGGAGCATCACCTTTCCGTCCTACGTGCTTCTTGGGTACAGATCCAGAAGTCCCTTGAGGTCTCTGCGCAGCGCCAGAGACTCCAGGCTGATCGCAGACGAGCGCCTGCTCCTTCCTACCAGGTCGGAGACCGTGTATGGTTGTCCACCCGCAACCTCAACCTTCGAGTGCCCACTCCCAAGCTGGCGCCTCGCTTTGTTGGTCCCTTCCGAGTGCTTCGCAGGGTAAACCCGGTAGCCTATGCCCTTGCGCTTCCTCCTGGCATGCGGATCTCCAACGTGTTTCATGTCTCCCTGTTGAAGCCACTGGTGTGTAATCGTTTCACTTCCTCGGTTCCTCGGCCTCGTCCGGTCCAAGTGGGCAATCGTGAGGAATATGAGGTGAGCAATATCCTGGACTCACGCCTGGTCCGCGGTCGGTTGCAGTTTTTGGTCCATTGGCGTGGTTATGGTCCAGAGGAGCGTTCCTGGGTTCCCTCCGCAGATGTCCATGCTCCTGCCTTGCTCCGAGCCTTCCACGCACGCTTCCCTCAGAAACCGTTTTGTGCTCCGCGGAGGAGGGGCCCTTGAGGGGGAGGTACTGTCATGGTCTTACCTGCTTGCTGCTCTCCTTCGTTTGACATGTGCTGGCGGCCATCTTGGTTTCTGGGTTTCTTGTAGTCTTCCACCCTGCGGCTCCTCCTTCCCCTGGGAGGAGCTGGATGCCTAGCTCATATATATAGGAGGTCTGTGGCTTCAGTTCCTTGCTTGGTCCTCTTGTGTTCACATGCTTCTAAGACTGCTGCTGCTTCTGGTTCCTGATCCTGGCTTCGTCTGACTACCCTGCTGGTTCCTGATCCTGGCTTCGTCTGACTACCCTTCTGGTTCCTGATCCTGGCTTCGTCTGACTACCCTGCTGGTTCCTGATCCTGGCTTCGTCTGACTACCCTGCTGGTTCCTGATTCTGGCTTCGTCTGACTACCCTTCTGGTTCCTGACCTCTGGCTTCGCAAAGACTCTGCTCGGTTTCACCATCCGTTTGGACTTTTGCTTTACAGCTTTATTTTCAATAAAGCCTTCTTATTTTCACTTATCTCTTGTTGTACGTCTGGTTCATGGTTCCGTGACACTCAGCTACTACTCTGATGCTGCAACCCGCCTGATGCCACACATCTGATGCCAAGTGCTCCTGTCACGGCCTCAGTGTTGTGTTCTGTGACAAGTTTGCAGTGCATGCTGTTGCATGGGGCAACATGTTGTTTATGCAGCATGTATTTGCTCTGCCCCTCATATCATGGTTCCTCCCTGTCTGGTGCTGGAGGGGTTAACTACCTGGCCGGGTGTGGCCACTTGGTGTTTATCTTGCCTGTGGTTTCCAGGCTGAAGTTAGTTGTACTCCAGCTTCTGTTTGTTCCTGTCCTGGGTGTTCTATCTGCCAAGTCCTTGAGAGTAGCCTTAGTGGGAAATTGTCACAGGTGAAGTTGCAGATAGCTGGAACTTATAAATAAACGACTGACTGGCTTGATCCCAAACTAAGGAGCATATAGGTGAGCCCTTTAAAACCCTAAGAGCTCTCCCTGACTGCTATGCACATGCAAGGGTCTCAATGGTAGACGATTGCATGCCCACATACCTAAGACTGTGTGACACCCGAAAACCCTATAATAGTGAGGGGACACGACCACCGGCTCCCTGCACTTAATACGGATGGAGTCAGGGTCACCTAGAATCAAGCCAGCAAGGAAACACAATAAAGGAATAGACTTATCTGAGCAAACGGCAGCAGCAGCCTCCGGCAGTGAACACCTCATCCAGGAACTAGTATAAACCGCAAAGTGAGGCAGTATGGGAGGGAATATAAAGAAAGACGATTAGTCTAAATAAGTGACACCTGGCAGAAGGAAAGGAGATGACAAAGTGAAACCAAAACAAAGAACGTCATACAAGAGGTAGAGAAGAACGTCTGTCAGACCTTCTCAAAGAACTGGCAGTGACAGTACCCCTCCCTCTATGGGTGGACTCCGGACTCAGAGCCCACCTTCTCAGGATGAAACCTATGGAAAGCCCTGATGAGACGAGTGGCCTTAATGTCCGCCACTGGGACCCACATCCTCTCCTCAGGACCATAACCCTCCCAATGAACGAGGTACTGAAGAGAACTGCAGATAATGCGAGAATCCACAATCCTAGAGACCATCAACAAAAATCGGAGGAGGAGGCAAAGAGGAGGGTACAGTGGGTTGGACATAAGGTTTTAATAGGGACCTGTGAAAAACATTATGGATCTTCCAAGTCTGAGGAAAATAAAGACGGAAGGCAACGGGATTGATGACGGACAAGATCTTGTAAGGCCCAATAAACTTAGGACCCAACTTCCAGGAGGGAACCTTCAGTTTGATATTCTTTGTAGACAACCATAACAGATCACCCACATTCAGGTCCGGACCAAGCACACGTCTCTTATCCGCCACACGCTTATATCTCTCACTCATCCTCTTCAGATTTCCCTGAATCTTTTGCCAAATTAATGACAAAGACGAGGAAAATCTCTCCTCATCAGGTAAACCAGAAAACCCCTCTCCAGAGAATGTCCCAAACTGCGGATGAAACCCATATGCACCAAAAAATGGTTACTTATCAGAGGACTCCTTTCGACGGTTATTTAAAGCAAACTCAGCAAGGGACAAAAAAGAATACCAATCCTCCTGATTCTCCGCCACAAAACAGCGCAGATATGTCCCCAGATTCTGATTGACGCGTTCGGTCTGACCATTCGACTGCGGGTGAAAAGCAGAAGAGAACGACAACCAAACCCCCAAGCGAGAACAGAAGGCCTTCCAGAATCTGGAAACAAATTGCGTGTCCCTATCAGAAATGATGTCTGAAGGAATGCCATGCAATTTAACAATGTGATCAACAAACGCTTGCGCCAGCATCTTAGCATTGGGTAACCCAGGAAAGGGAATGAAATTCGCCATTTTGCTAAAACGGTCCACTACCACCAGAATCACAGTCTTCTCCGAGGAACGAGGCAGGTCCGTAATGAAGTCCATGGACAGATGCGTCCAAGGACGGGAAGGAATGGGTAACGAGAGGAGAGAACCCGATGGCCGTGAATAAGGGACCTTGGCACGAGCGCAGGTCTCGCAGGCTGCCACAAAACCCTCAACCGTCTTACGAAGAGCCGGCCACCAGAATCTCCGAGCAATGAGATCCACTGTGGCTCTTTTCCCCGGGTGCCCAGCAAGGACAGTATCGTGGTGCTCCTTAAAAACCCTGTGTCGTAAAGCGAGATGTACAAACAACCTCCCAGGAGGACAAAGATCAGGAGCCTCTGCCTGGGCTGCCTGAACCTCTGCCTCCAAATCAGGATAAAGAGCAGAGACGACCACCCCATCAGCCCAAATGGGACCCAGGTCTTCAAAGTTCCCCCCTCCCGGTAAAAAACAACGTGACAGGGCATCCACCTTCACATTTTTTACCCCAGGGCGGAACGTAACAACAAAATTAAACCTAGAAAAGAACCAAGACCATCTGGGCTGTCTCGGGTTCAGACGCTTGGCCGATTCCATGTAGGCCAGATTCTTTTGGTCGGTAAACACGGTAATAGGGTGTCTGGCTCCCTCTAACCAATGGCGCCTTTCCTCAAAAGCTAATTTGATGGCCAACATCGTAATTTCTCTCTGCAGAGGAGAGTTTCCTTTAGAAAAAGGCACACGGTCGCCATTTGGCAGGAGAGGGACCCTGAGATAAGATCGCACCCACACCCACCTCAGAAGCATCCACCTCAACAATAAAAGGTAGAGAGACATCAGGTTGTACCAAAATGGGAGCGGAAGCAAAACACTCTTTAATACTAGAAAAGGCTTTAAGCGCATCTACCGACCACGAGGAAAAATCCACCCCCTTTTTAGTCATATCAGTGAGTGGCTTAACAACAGAGGAATAATTCAAAATTAACTTTCTGTAATAATTGTCCCAAACCCAAAAACCGCATCCGCGCCTTTTGATTTTCAGGAAGCTCCCAATCAAGCACAGCGCGGACCTTCTCAGGGTCCATCCGAAAACTAAAAGCGGAGAGAAGAAAACAAAGAAATTGAATCTCCGGAACCGCAAACACACATTTTTCCAGTTTAGCATACAATTTATTCTCCCGCAGAATCAGCAAGACCTGACATAGGTGGTCCCGATGAGTCTTGAAATCAGGAGAAAAAAATCAAAATGTCATCTAGATACACCAGTACAAATTTCCCCATTAAATGATAAAAAATGCTGTTCACAAAATGTTGGAAGACGGCCGGAGCATTCATCAAACCAAAGGGCATAACCAAATTCTCAAAATGACCCTCAGGGGTATTGAAGACCGTCTCCCATTCGTCCCCTTCCCTGACCCTGACTAGTTTGTATGCCCCTCTTAAATCAAACTTAGCAAAAACTTTAGCCCCAACAATCTGGTTAAACAGGTCCGGGATCAGAGGAAGCGGATATGGGTCACGAATTGTGATACGGTTCAGCTCCCTGAAATCCAGACAAGGTCTTAAAGAACCATCTTTTTTCTTAACAAAAAAAAACCCAGCGGCAACAGGTGACTTAGAGGTTCGGATGTGTCCCTTTCTCAGGCTCTCAGAGATATAAGTACGCATAGAAAACTCTTTCAGGTTGGGAGAGATTGTATAAACGTGATTTTGGCAGCTTGGCGCCTGGGATGAGATTAATAGGGCAGTCGTACTCCCGGTGAGGGGGCAACTCCTGGACACCACTCTCGGAAAACACATCCGAAAATTCTGAGAGAAAAGATGGTACAGTCTTGGTAGAAACCTCTGAAAGAGACGCCGTGAAACAATTCTCTCTGCAAAACTCACTCCAACCATTTATTTGCCTTGCTTGCCAATCAATGGTGGGGTTATGTTTAGTGAGCCAGGGTAGCCCCAACACTAGGAGTAGGTAATCCGCTTAAGACGAAACATGACATATCCTCAACATGAGCGTCACCCACAGTCAAACGGATATTGTGAACTATGCCCTTTAACGATCTTTGAGAAAGTGGAGCGGAATTGATAGCAAAAACAGGTATATCATTTTCCAAAGTGCACACCTGGAAACCATGCATTGTTGCAAATTGATTATCAATGAGATTGACAGCTGCTCCACTATCTACAAAAATCTCACAAACAATGTTCTTGTTCTCTAGCGCCACCCTGGCAGGTAGGAGAAAACGGGAACTACAAGCAAACGGCAAACCTTCAATTTCCGCATCAACCTTGCCAAAAGTAGCAAATGGAAAGTTTTTAGAGGGTTTTTTTTTTTTTTTTTTTTTATTACCCTCAGAAAACTCCATGAACCTCCTAGAGGGGGCAAACATTAGCCAAATGATTTATACCCCCACAACAGAAACAAACCCTCCTCTGAGAACTGAATCCTCTACTATCAGAGGCAAGCAAACCCAGCTGCATGGCCTCCTCCTCAGAGGGGATTGAGACAGACTGAGACCCCTGCGCACTGAATAAGACAGCCCCACTGTCCTTGGGCTGAATATGACAGGAAAGAGTAGTCTCCTCTCTCTCCCTCTCTAAAACGCCTGTCAATATGAACAGCTAGAGACATGGCAGACTCTAAGGACGCTGGTCTCTCATGAAAAGCAAATGCATCTTTCAATCTTTCCGAAAGACCATGGCAAAATTGACTTTGGAGTGCAGCATCATTCCAACCAGTATCAGCTGCCCATCTCCGAAATTCAGAACAATATATCTCTGCGGACTGTTTACCCTGGCATAAAAGACGCAGTTTAGATTCAGCCAGAGCAATACAATCCGGGTCATCATATATCTGCCCCAGGGCTACAAAAAATTCATTCACCGATCGGAGGGGCCATGCCCCCACCGGCAGCGAAAAGACTCAAGACTGAGTGCTATCCCTGAGCAGCGAGATGATGATCCCCACCCTCTGCTCCTCATCACCAGAGGAATGGGGAAGTAGGCGAAAATTGAGTTTGCAAGCCTCTCTAAAGCGAACAAAATTCTCACTACCCCTGGAGAACGTATCCGGAAGCGAGATCTTAGGCTCGGAACAAACTCCATGAACACCAGCAGAACCAGTCACCTGAAACTCAGACACAGCTTTATGGAGATCTGCTACCTTCAGCAAAAGACCTTGCATGCGGTCAATCAAGGCTGAAACTGGATCCATGCTTAAGATGGTTTTGGCGGTTTATAATGTCCCTGAGTCGCCCTGATAATCCCTCAAATAAAAAAAGGGCTGAGGTGATTTGTTCATCCCAGACAGGGACAGGGATGAACAGGAGTCTCACAGGCCTAGCTTCAAAAGAAGGGACCGGCAGTGCACAGCTACTGAATCGGCAGGTAATAGCCCAGAAACAACTCGCACTTACCTGCTGCGGCAAAAACGACGACCGGACCCCCATGCGGACAGGATGCATGGTGGCCCGCAGCGAGCTGCACACTGACTTGTGGTTCTCCCTCAGGGAAACCTTGAGGCCCCCTTCTGGATGCTCACCACACAGGGAACATGTCTAGCAACATGCTGGACTACAGACACCAACAGACCAGACATGTAACAACCACTAGACAAGACAACAACGACCCATACATAAACATCACCAAACATATGCAAGGGTAGTGAAGATGGGTAGACAACAGGAAAACATAGATGACATCGGTGTCCCACTAGGTGGCCCTAAAGGACTGGAGATAGAACACAGAGGACAGGAGCATAGCTCCAGCACAAATAGAAGCTGGAGTAGAACTAACTCCAGCCTTGAAGCCACAGGCAAGATGAACACCAAGTGGCCACACCCAGCCAGGTAGTTAACCCCTCCAGCACCAGACAGAGAGGAACCATGAAATGAGGGGCAGAGCAAATACATGCTGCATAAACAACATGTTGCCCCAGGCAACAGCATGCACGGCAAACGTGTCATGGCGCACAACACCGAAGCCGTGACAGCTCCTTCTTTTACCCATCTTCGTCAGTGGGTACTGGTATTGCCACCCACCACACCACTCGGTCGCTTTGTGGTCTCCTGATGCAACTGCTGCTGCCATCTCCACACTATGTCACCTTGCCACTGTGTGGTATCCTCCTGCTGCTGCTGCCATCTCCACACTATGCCACCTTGCCACTCTGGTCTCCTGATGCTGCTGCTGCCATTTCCACACTATGTCACCTTGCCACTCTGTGGTTTCCTCCTGCTGCTGCCATATCCACATTATGTCACCTTGCCACTCTGTGGTATCCTCCTGGTGCTGCTGCTGCCGTATCCACATTATGTCACCGTGCCACTCTGTGGCATCCTCCTGCTGCTGCCATCTCCACACTATGCCACCCTTCCACTCTGTGGTCTCCTGATGCTGCTGCTGCCATATCCGCATTATATCACCTTGCCACTCTGTGGTATCCTCCGCTGCTACTGCTGCTGCAATATCTACATTATGTCACCTTGCCACTCTGTGGTCTGATGATGCTGCTGCTGCCATCTCCAAACTATGTCACCTTGCCACTGTGTGGTATCCTCCTGCTGCTGCCATCTCCACACTATGCCACCTTGCCACTCTGTGGTCTCCTGATGCTGCTGCTGCCGTATCCACACTATGTCACCTTGCCACTCTGTGATATCCTCCTGCTGCTGCCATATCTACATTATGTCACCTTGCCACTCTGTGCTCTCCTGATGCTGCTGCTTCTATATCCACACTATGTCACCTTGCCACTCTGTGGTATCCTCCTGCTGCTGCTGCTGCCATATCCACATTATGTCACCTTGCCACTCTGTGGTATCCTCCTGCTGCTGCCATATCCACATTATGTCACCTTTCTACTCTGAGGTCTGATGCTGCTGCTGCCATCTCCAAACTATGTCACCTTGCCACTCTGTGGTCTCCTGATGCTGCTGTTGCTACTGCCATCTCCACAAAATGTCACCTTGCCACTGTGTGGTATCTTCCTGCTGCTGACATATCCACATGATGTCACCTTGCCACTCTGTGGTCTCCTGATGCTGCTGCTGCCGTCTCCACACTCTGTCACCTTGCCACTCTGTAGTATCTTCCTGCTGCTGCCAAATCCACATTATGTCACCTTGCCACTCTGTAGTATACTCCTGCTGCTGCCATATCCACATTATGTCACCTTGCCACTCTGTGATCTGATGATGCTGCTGCTGCCATCTCCAAACTATGTCACCTTGCCACTCTGTGGTCTCCTGATGCTGCTGCTGCCACTGCCATCTCCACATTATGTCACCTTGCCCTCTGTGGTATCCTCCTGCTGCTGCAATCTATCAACAATGCCACCTTGCCACTCTGTGGTCTCCTGATGCTGCTGCTGCCATCTCCACACTATGTAACCTTGCCACTATGTGGTCTCCTGATGCTGCTTCTGCCATATCCACATTATGTCTCCTTGCCACTCTGTGGCATCCTCCTGCTGCTGCCATATCCACATTATGTCACCTTGCCATTCTGTGGTATCCTCCTGCTGCTGCCATCTCCACATTATGTCACCTTGCCACTCTGTGGTTTCCTGATGCTGCCATCGCCACACTATGTCACTTTGCCACTCTGTGGTATCCTCCTGCTGCTTCTGTCTCCACAATATGTCACCTTACCACTCTGATCTTCTGATGCTGCTGCTGCCATCTTCACACTATGTCACCTTGCCAGTCTGTGGTATCCTCCTGCTGCTACTGCTGCTGCCATATCCACATTATGTCAACTACCATTACATCATTGTGGCATGATATAGCAATGCATCTCAGTTTGACTACTCATTGCAGGCCTCCCTTTATCTAGTCATTAGGACATACCCTACCTACATCGCCAAATTCAATGAATAGGTGTGTGTGTGTGTATATATATATATATATATATATATACACACACACACAATCCCAGCTGAAAGAGAACTTCCCTTAGTTTTCCATCAGAAAAGCCACCTTCTCTTTACGAACATTGAATTTGTATTTGAATTGCTAATAAAAGTCTCTAAGCCTGTAAAAATTTCTGGTATGCATCTGTGATTTTGTTTTTCTTTGGGATATGGACTGTCTACTCAGTATCATTTGTACCGTATAAAAAGCGAGTGGTGTCCAATCTAGACCTTAGCCAGCCTTGTTTTTCCGACTTTATCACCAAATTCAGTAGTACTTTGTAGTAGAGATGTTGTACAAAACCAAAAAAATACAGTGATGTTGCTTAAAATGTTAAAAAGTGTGTTACATCTATAATGTTATGCCTTTTGGAAATCATTTCATCCTCAACTTGCTTAACTGTTCACAGTAACAGTACTTTTGACCAGGGGTGTCCAAACTTTTGCATGCCACTGTATATTATCATGTATACAAAAATTATACAGGTCATGAACTATTATTATTGACCAAAAAGAATATGTAACCCTCAGTCTATAAATACTACTATTAACACTTAGTCTACCAGGGGTTGTACTATTACCACTTTGATTACCAAAGACATAATCTTAACCCTAAACTAACAGGAATAACCGTGACTTAAAGGGCTTCTGTCACTCAGTTTGGTTCAGTAGTTATATAAAAAAACGGACTTTTATAATAATATGCAAATTACCTCTCTAGCAGCAGGTAGGGCGGCTACCTGCTGCTAGCAGCCGCATCCTCCATTCATAATGACGCCCCCTCCTCATGTTGATTGACAGGGCCAGCGGACGCGCTCGTTCTCTGACTGGCCCTGTCTGCATTTTAAATCTCGTGCCGGTCTTCAGTTGGCGCAGGCGCACTGAGTGGAAGACGCTCGCTCGGCCGCTCCATTCCCAGTGCACCTGCGTCGGGTGTACATGTGGCGTCATTATGAATGGAGGATGCGGCTGCTAGCAGCAGGTAGCCGCCCTACCTGCTGCTAGAGAGGTAATTTGCATATTATAAAAGTCAGTTTTTTTATATAACTACTGAACCAAACGGAGTAATAGCCCTATATATTGAGAAATCGCAGCATAAGGATTTTAAGGAGACAAAAAAATAATAATGAGTTTAGTGGAGTGACAGAAGCCCTTTAACCAGTGGACAACGATAGATATTTTAAGGGTAAGTGACTACTAGGTACAGTATATTAATGTACAACCAGACCATCAAGAATGGCCATGGATCTCAGAGGATAGCTACTAGGGATGAGCAAAGTGAGCTTCGGATCATAGATTCAAAGTCGCTTCACTCGAAAGTTTGGGTTAATGCTGAACGGAGATCTGTCTCCATACAGCATTAAAATGTACGGACTCCGACGAGGTGAAATCGGTTATGAAAACTAAAAATGCATTTTTAAAATTGGATCCGAACTTGGCTTCGGTTCCGACTGGTACCTCGGATCTAACTTTGGATCCAAGTTTTAAAATGGTTTTCCAGTTTAAAAATCAAATACCAAAGTTATTCATTGAATAACTGACTTCACCTTGTCAGAGGAGTACATTTTAATGCTGTACGGAGACGGCTCTCCAAAGACCATTAAACCGAAGTTTTGAGCGAAGCGATTTCGGATCTTTGCTCATCCCTAGCTACATGTACGTGTAAATAAAAAATGGACCACAATCATCAAATGAAGCATTCGGTCACCAGGAGAGATTAACATTGCATTGCCAAAGGTTCAGGCTTGCATAAAGACCTGCAGACTGTACAAACAACCATCAAGATATCACATGTCCAGTATTCATAAAATATGTTTTGCTCCAATTTAGTAAAACGTGATGAAAAGCACCAAAGCTCAACTAGTAAAAACTCTACTGCCTTAATACACTTATAAAATGCTGTAAACCACCAAGGTAAATGTATAGGATTAGTCCATAAATATCTAGTCACATCTAATTCACTATATGAAAACAAATAAATAATGTGAGAGCCCTCAGCATGCACAATACATAAAACATACATAATGATAACATGAATAGCTGAAGTATCTGGGTAATGTACAAACATTCAGTGAGAGGAGTTACTGCAAGCATGGATTTCAGACTCTTTTCATAGAAGTTAGCAAGTGGTTAACAGAAATTTTTTGTAGACCCTTTGGCAGATAACAAGAATGAGTGTCTCCATATCACTCCAGATATGATTATAAATGCCACTGTGGGCAGACATTGTGCATAATAAGCATATTTTTATATAAATATATTGTGACTTTATTTAGCTCTTATGTCTTAGTGTAGATACTGCAGTACACGATAGTTGGTTCTTAATCACTGAAATTGATATGCCCTTTATGAGTCAGGCTTACCACCACATCACTAATTCTCTCAAAGTAATATAATAAATAAGAACAAGTAAGGTCAGTGAAGGGGGTGTCTCCAGGCGACTCATGATGCATTATAATTCCCTTCACGACACAGCAAGTTGCACCTCATTTATTTTCATGCAGCCACTCAAACTGTCCTATGTCTGAAAGTAATAGACATCAGATCCTGTAATAGGATGACATCAGCATTGTAAAACAATCTAATTCCATCATTAGATTTAGAACTATGCCATGTGCCACAGGGACTTATGACAAATCTGTATACCCTAAATATGCCGCTACATCATCCCTAGCATTTACAGAAAGAAAGTTAGTAGTATATCTTTTTGTTTTATTTGTCGTCTCTCATGCACATTCTCCCATATGTGAAGCTTTATAATGTAATTAAGTTATGTGACTGCATCATGCAGTAGCTGTAGGCAACCCTGATTTTAAGTCTATCCAGCAGGTTTATAAAATTGAAAGGGAGTCTGTGAGCAGTTTTGACCATGCTAAACTGCTGATAGCACTGGGCGGTACAAGTATACCTTTTGTGAACCTTTTCTCATTCAGTAGTAGTGAGCATATGACATTTTATTCTGCCAGATCTTACTCATGCAATTGCCCAAGAGATGGGGCTTTATTGTGAAGTACTCTCTGCATTTGGCTGCTTCACAGCCCCTCCCATCTGCTCTGGGTGGACAGCTGAGTGGTCTCCTGGTTGGATTCTACAGCTGACACTCAGTGAAAAGAGAAGAGACTGTGAAGCAGCTCTATGCAGACAGCACTTCACAGTAAAACCTTGCCCTGGATAACACTTTGACTTTTCTATCACTGTGTATAGTGAGTTAACTTGTGTAAGGGGATTTTTTTTAAATAAAAACTAACCATTAATGGTGCAAATTTATACCCAATTGTATTGAGGATGAATTCACCAAAGGTCAACATGTGGGCTGCCATTTAAAGTTGTAACCTTCAAATTACCAGTTGGATCATCATTATACATTGATAGGAATGGAGAATGGCGATGAACCTGGCCTACAGATTATTATTATTTATTATTATATATTTTAAAGTACCATTAATCCCAAGGCACTGTACATCTAAAAAGGGTATACATACATGATATATCAGTAGTAATAAGTCAGAGCAATTGTACGTGTTGTATTTTTTTCTTGAAGATGTTTCGTTAGTCATCCAGCTGGCTTTCTCAATTAAAATGGCTTGAACGAGAATTCTCCCATATTACATACTGGTGACTTGTGCTTCAATCATGGAGGTAAGGTGCTGATTTCATTTAAATGACTAAAGCTATTAAGTGCAGTTAAACTGCCTTGGGAGAGTTGTTAGAGCAGCACGGTAGGTGGCATACAATAGATGTCCAAATGGAAAATACAAATGTGATAGCACTCTGCAACCAGCATTCTGCCCTGCCTCTATGCTGGATGAGGCATTGGTGTACATTTTGGCCAAAGCATAATAAACCACTCACCACGTCAAGGTCGCCTCTATTGAGTGGTCCCTAACACTAGTTCCTACCTGTTTATGGGCCATGACAGCCACACAAAGTCCAGGGAATGCAGGTCAGCATGCAAGCCAAGCACACTCTGCTTTTAACCCCGTCCGGTGCCATTACAGCTTTCATCGGATCCAGGGATGCAAGTACCAACATGCACGCTGAGCCCACCATATACTTCTCCTGGAGCCAAATGGCTACTAGTAGGTTCTATATAAGCAGACTCAGTTTTATACTGACTTTAAAACCAGCCTCCAGGACATATTGACTGGTCAGGTGTGCATGACTCCAAGGAGATCGCCACACCTCCAATATATACTACAAAGAAAAAATGTGGGGGATTGAGTCAGCACAACCTGTATGTAGGTGCACATCACTATGGCGAAATACATATACAAACGGAAAATACAAATGTGATAGCACTCTGCATCCAGCATTCTGCCCTGCCTCCATGCTGGATAAGGCATTGGTGTACATTTTGGCCAAAGCTTAATAAGCCACTCACCACGTCAAGGTCGCCTCTATTGAGTGGTCCCTAACACTAGTTCCTACCTTCTTATGGGCCATGACAGCCACACAAAGTCCAGGGAATGCAGGTCAGCGTGCACGCCAAGCACACTCTGCTTTTAACCCCGTCCGGTGCCATTACAGCTTTCATCGGATCCAGGGATGAAAGTACCAACATGCACGCTGAGCCCACCATATACTTCTCCTGGAGCCAAATGGCTACTGGTAGGTTCTATATAAGCAGACTCAGTTTTATACTGACTTTAAAACCAGCCTCCATACAATAGATGTCGCACCTCTATTCAGGCTTGGTTTCTCCAACTTAAAAGAAATAGCTTCTTTATTGTCTATTGTCTTCCACTTACAATGCAGCTTTAACACCTTTCCCAAGGCAGTTTAACAACACCCAATAGCTTTAGTCATGTAAATGCATTCAACACCTTAGCTCCATGACTGAAACACGGGTCACCAGTATTTAATGCTGGAGAAGTCTCATACAGGCCAATCTAATTGAGAAAGCCAATCAGATGACTAGCAAAAAGTCTTCAAGAAAAAAAAGACCATTTGCTCTTTCTTATTATTACTGATATATCATGACCTGGATGAATGAGAACCTTCACAGACAAACATAATATAAAACAAACAAAGCACTAAAAACAAGTACAATAAGCATGATGTTATTAACAGTCCGGTAGAGATGGGGTGAGGACCCTGCCCACAAGGGCCTATAATCTACAAGTACATACATAGCCTCATTTTTCCTTTCCAGCTCAATATATTGCTAAATCTCTAAGTGATAGACTAATACCTCAATTTTCCTTCACTGAAAATTGGCAGAATTTAAACGCTGTATTAGTAGCACCACCAACCCAAGCAGGACATCATCTGTTTTTGGCATTAACAACATAATGAAGTCAAACTTTCTTGCATCAAATGTATTAAATAAAAGAATGAATCAATCTACCAAATGGTTGCACAGCATGATCATGACTAACCTGCACTCTTTTAGGATTCATCCAGTGCTGTAGGTTTCTTTCTGTCACATTTGGTGGCATTATGACTACTTCTTTCTTTGCATCCTCCAAACAAGTGACGTTGCATTCGTCTCCTTTTTAAAAAGACAAACTATGCAGTTAGCAAACTGTATGTAAATAATATGTGTTATCATTTAAGTCTTGGTGACATCTATATTGTATTTTTATATAAAGTTAACAAGCTTATACCTCATGGTTAGACAATAATAATAATAATCATTTTATTTATATAAGCGCCAACATATTCCACAACGCTTTACAAACAGTTCATGCACAGAGTCATAAATAACATAGCAACAAACAAGTCAACAATAGAAACAAGAGGAGTGAGGGCCCTGCTCGCAAGTGCTTACAACCTATGAGGAGATAGGGGTGACACAAAAAGCATCAAGTGCTTGTTTTGTGCAATGATCCGGCCATCAATAAGGAAGTAGATATAAAGCTGCATAAGCAAGTCACAAGCCGATATCGGTAGTGCTTCTGGGTGCATGGGGTGTGAATATTTGATAATGGATCTGGTTCAGAAGAATGATGATGAATCAGGAGGGGGGTGAATGAAGAAGAGTTAGGGAATCAGGGGACGCGATAGGCCAACCTAAAAATATGTGTTTTTAGAGAGCATCTAAAACTGTGGATGCTGTGAATTAACCTAACTGCTTAGGGTAGGGAATTCCAGAGAACTGATGCAGCACGGGAGGAGTCTTGAAGATGGAAGTGAGAGGTTCGGATTATGGTGGATTTAGTTGTAGGTCATTGGTTGAATGGAAAGCATGGGTAGGGTGGGCAGACAGACATGTGGGAGGAGATGTAGGGGGGTGCAGCACTGTGGAGAGCTTTGTGGGTGAGATTGAGAAGTTTAAATTGAATCCTATACTGTATGGCCAATCACTCCAATAACTGGCACAGGGCAGAAACATCAGACTAGTGAAAGAACATACAGTCAGGCTGCTGCATTAAGGATAGATTGGAGGGGGGAGAGTCTGTTGAGAAGGAGACCAATTAGTAATGAGTTACAATAATCAAGACGGGAATAGATCAGGGAAACAATGAGAGTTTTTGTTGTTTCCAAGCGTTTTGGCGTGCCTTCGTCAGGGGCACTCCGAAACGTGCATTCGGGTAACGCCATCCTGGGTCGGATACACTACTTGTTTGGTAAGTCTCTCTGATATATGTTCATTATTGTTTTTTGGTCAGCGCTCTGCTAGGTGCCATGGTTACACTAGTTTCCATATGGTCCAGCTACCTTTTGCAGTTCTGACTGTGGTCACTTCCCTGGTAGTGACTTTCTTGTCTTATTCAGGGATATTGAACATATTCATACAGGAGACTCTGCCATATACCACAGAGATTTGCGATTGGCATATATACAATACCACTATTTTTCATGTAGTGTACCACCGGGATGGTGTTTTTTTCCTGCTGCTACTTCTTTTTAACGTAACGTCTTATATGTATGTAATCATGTTATTCAATAAAGCTTATACACTTTTTTGCATCTGTACCTTTGGCTTCGATTCTTGTAGGTCGTTGTTTTGTTAAAGGAGCTGGTACCTTTTTGTACTCTATAATAGTTGATCCCCTTTATATTGTCGCAACATGTGTTGTATTGACTCATTGTAGTTTTGGTATGGGCATCAACGTTGGTCTTATATCGGTATTAATTAGATCAGGCCCAGGAGAGGCAGTTCTGTCAGTGTTAGATACCGATCTATAGAAGCCACCTTGACGCTGGTAGATGGGTCCGACACACGTTTGATCAAAAATGTGAGCCAAGAGCTTCCATTTTTCATGTATAGTAGGTATAGTACCACTTTAAGTTCTATTGTTTGCATGTGTAAGAGTGTGCTGCAATATTTTGTTAGCTGTAAACATAACACAAGACAGTAGGCGTGCTGCCTAGGGGTAATGGTAGTGCTGCACCCTGAGATAGAGATATCAGGTTTAGGTTGGTTAGTAGATGGACTATAGACTTTTTTCATTTGCTATACAGTTGTTTTCTCCTGCTGATGTGTATTATTTATTAATCTTTACTATAGTTTTGCATATTATAGGCATCTACCAAATATGCCATTGGGAATCATTTTTGGTTCCTGCCTCACAAGTTATGACTCCCTGATCCATGATTAATGTGATTACTGTGTCATTATGAAAAAGGAAAAATCTTGTGTTATGTATAGGTGCTGAATTAATGGAAGGACTAAGGCCGTCCTGTGACTCACCATTTTATTACTGCACACTGAGCTCATCTAGGTTTCAGCTACTACCCTCCAGAGAGATATAGAATTGAATTTGTGAGGCGTGCACTTACAGCACAGAAATAATAATGGCTAAAAACCAGCAGTGTTTTTTAGGCACGTAATGCCTTTTACTTGGCAAAAGCCTAATATACATAACATTATTTTTACATTGTTTATTCAAGTTGCTTTCAATCAAAAATCAGATAAGTTATTCATACATACGTCACACAATATTTCAATATATCTCTTCCCACAAACTAAAGTTCAAAAATATAATTTTGGGAGAGAATTAAAATTTCATAAAGATTTTTATTTTACTTTATAATTTTATTATCTGAGTGTATAAGGAAATGTCATTGCACAGTTTGTCTTTTAACATTGCAAAAATCAGAGTGTTGCATTAAAGCATTCCTATTATTCTGAAGAAAAAACACAACTGAAAGCAATTTGGATGTAGAGTAGTTCAGCAAGCAGTGTTGTGTTAGTTTGTTTTTTCTCCTCTATTTCCATAATTTCTGTAAATTGTTCCTTTTCTCTCTGGTGCAATGTATGACCGGCGATGTGTACCTATCTCGAGTGAGTTACAAGCAGTAATGTGTACCTGACAAATCCGCTGCCTCCCCCCTCTCACAGCATGAGTCTCATGTAATGGAATTCTCCCTTTAACCCTTCCCCTTTCACAGCACACAGATACTGAGGAGGACAAACTGCAAACTGTATTCTGGGTAAACCTCTTCACTTGGGACACGGCATTCGGACATACCAATTTCAAATCCTTGTGCGCAGTCAATAACCAGTGGGTCAATAGCAGAAAGGTGGGGAGGTTCACAAGGTCCTTTCATTGAGTCACATAGTTGAAAACTGCCAGTCCAAGTCCCATCCTTTTGACAGCGAATAATATTATGTCCAAAGTCCTGCAATGAGAAATAGCCTTCAGAAAATAATATGAATAGTAATAAAGCTAGTTACCATATAGGTCTATATACCTTTCAAAGTATGATGTTTTTTCATATATTTTTTTTAACATTCTGAAAAAAAAACATTCTGAGCCTCTTGATCAGTAACACGGGAATGCACAGCCCCATCTTTTTGTTCTCCTGGGAGATAATCTGCCGCCAGAGACGTCTGGCAGTGTTTTTCTCCCCTCTCCCAATTGAAAACACATACACGCTTGGCTGAGCCTAGCAAGTATGTGAGAGCCAGGAGCAATAGCAGTCAGTCAAATGAGCGTTTGACTGACAGGTATTGAAGTTGTATGGGCATCTTTAATCCTTAAAGGGGTTGTCTCACTTTAGCAAATGGCATTTATTATGCAGACAAAGTTACGACAAGGCACTTACTAATGTACTGTGATTGTCCATATTGCTTCCTTTGCTGGCTGGATTCATTTTTCCATCACATTATGCACTGCTCATATCCAGGGGTTACAACCACCTTGCAATCCAACATCGGTGGCCATGCTTGCACACTGTAGGAAGAAGCACCAGCCTATGTGAGGTCCCACAATTTTGGCCACTAGAGAGGCTGGCACTTTTTCCTATAGTGTGCAAGCACGGCCATCACTGAGGGATTGTAGGGTGGTTGTAATCATGGAAACAAGTAGTGTATAATGTGATAGCAAAATGAATCCAGCCAACAAAGGAGACAATATGGACAATTTACTATACATTAGTAAGTGCCTGGTATTAACTTACTCTACATGATAAATGCCATTTGCTGAAATGAGACAACCCCTTTAAATGAATAATCTATCTCGCCTCTCTGTCTACGGTACAGCATGCCATTGCACATGATATTAGTTGCAATGTTCTGATTAGATAGTTGCTACTTTGAGTGTAACCAACTGGAGAATTACTACAAAAGGCCTCATGCACTCATCCGTATCCTTTTTGTGGTCCACAAATGGATCTGCAAAACACAAATGTCGGCCATTTGCATGACAACAATTTTTTATTCTTGTAGAAATGTCCTATCCTTGTCCCCAAAATAAATAGGATATGTTCTATCGTTATTACGGGGCCCTGAGGATAGGTCATCAATGTTAAGCACCAGGAAAACCCCTTTCATTTATCCATCATAAATATGAGCAATTGTTAGTTTAAATCTCTAGTAATATGCTCTAAAGACTTACCGACTGGTTATTGCCGTCATTGCATGGCAGTCTACATTCGCTGTTATACTGAAATCCATTGGTGCACTGGTAAAGCCCCATGAACTTAATATGAGGAGGTTCGCACATTACAGGGACACATTGTCCAAACTGCCAGGCCCCATCCTTAGTGCACTGAATTTTAAATGCCTTCCTTCCCCAAGGAAAAATAAAAAAATAAGCAAATGTGAGTACAATAATCACATGTAACAGATTTGGTCTCGAAACATAAAGGGTTATATCACACAAGTCTTACTTACTTCCTTATCTTCTTTGTTGCATCAGGTACATGATATCCCACCTTACACTTATACTTGCAGGAAGAGCCCACCTTGTGACCATTAGAAAGGCAGCGGGCTGTCTGCAGATCAGCGTTCGGAAAAGGTGGAGGTGCCATGCACATAAGTTCACAGATGGCTTCTGGGAATGACCAGAGACCGTCCTCCAAGCATGTTAACACATTTTTGGAACCTAGAAAACCACAGTTACGTATAAAATGATTTCAATGAAATATAACAGATGTGTACAATCAGAATGAACTGGACAACATATCCTGATATCTGTTCAAATCCAGCTCTTACTTGCTCCATCTCGTAAGGTCTATAGAGTAATAAGAAAAGGGGGCAGAGCGAGTGGAGTAACACAAAACTGCAAGATCATACAACATATAGTGTTGGCTTATGGTTTGTTTATATTGAGACACATAGATCTGTTTTTTTTTAATGAAAATACAACTATTTACAGAGTTTCAGTTTTTAGATGTTTAGATGCACTAAACTATAAAATGTCACTGAAACTTTTCTGAAGATAACACTGATAGGAGTCCATGAGTTTAGAGTCTACTGGTCATCAGAATAAAGCGGTCCATAACCCTGTTCTCCTTTAGCTTTGAATTCAGAGATGTCTGTATGGCAGCTCCATCAATAAAACCGTTTTTTTTTGCAATTTATATCTGGAGTTCAGTACTTTTAAACGTAAATAACAAACAAGACTTTACAGATCTACAGGAATCATTGGACTCAAAGCTGGAGAGTTACAAGACTCCTTCAAGGTGATCTCTGCTGAAGCTTTAATTATATATACAGTACAGACCAAAAAGTTTGGACACACCTTCTCATTCAAAGAGTTTTCTTTATTTTCATGACTATGAAGGCATCAAAACTATGAATTAACACATGTGGAATTATATACATAACAAACAAGTGTGAAACAACTGAAAATATGTCATATTCTAGGTTCTTCAAAGTAGCCACCTTTTGCTTTGATTACTGCTTTGCACACTCTTGATGAGCTTCAAGAGGTAGTCCCCTGAAATGGTCTTCCAACAGTCTTGAAGGAGTTCCCAGAGATGCTTAGCACTTGTTGGCCCTTTTGCCTTCACTCTGCGGTCCAGCTCACCCCAAACCATCTCGATTGGGTTCAGGTCCGGTGACTGTGGAGGCCAGGTCATCTGGCGCAGCACCCCATCACTCTCCTTCATGATCAAATAGCCCTTACTTTCAAAGTTTTACCAATTTTTCGGCTGACTGACTGACCTTCATTTCTTAAAGTAATGATGGCCACTCGTTTTTCTTTACTTAGCTGCTTTTTTCTTGCCATAATACAAATTCTAACAGTCTATTCAGTAGGACTATCAGCTGTGTATCCACCTGACTTCTCCTCAACGCAACTGATGGTCCCAACCCTATTTATAAGGCATAAATCCCACTTATTAAACCTGACACGGCACACCTGTGAAGTGAAAACCATTTCAGGGGACTACCTCTTGAAGCTCATCAAGAGAATGCCAAGAGTGTGCAAAGCAGTAATCAAAGCAAAAGGTGGCTACTTTGAAGAACCTAGAATATGACATATTTTCAGTTGTTTCACACTTGTTTGTTATGTATATAATTCCACATGTGTTAATTCATAGTTTTGATGCCTTCAGTGTGAAACTACAATTTTCATAGTCATGAAAATAAAGAAAACTCTTTGAATGAGAAGGTGTGTCCAAACTTTTGGTCTGTACTGTATATATTTAAAGGAGCACATCAAACATTTTTTTATTCTCTGACCCATTAGAAAGGTACATGATGTAAACTGTAGTGAAGATAATCTTATTACCAGTGACTGTATTTGTGAGTCTCAACTGTGTCATGTGACCAGCAGTCTGATCTCCAACTGACACAGGACAGGAAGTCAGTTACTTCTCTATTCATTCCTATGAGATTGACATTGAGGCTCCCATAGGAATACATAGAGAAACTGACTTCCTGTCCTCACATAAAATCCTGTGTTATCAGGAAAGTCCCATGACACAGCTGAGGATCAGATGTGAGGTTATAATTCACAAATACAGTCTCTGATAAGAAAAGTATCTTCACTACAGTTTACGTCAGGAACCTTTCTAACAGGTCAGAGAATACAAATTTTTGTGTCGGTTCTTCTTTATAATAATGATTCTGCTGCACACTACCTCTCATTCGAGCAGGATGGTAACACTGAAAAGTGCATTGTTTTCCATAAGTGGTGCCATATGGACAACAGAATGATGCATAATAGATGTGGTTCTTGTCAGGGGGGCCACAATCAACTGGTTCACAGGTGACCTGCCTGCTCCACTTTCCATCTCTGCATGTTACTATAATTCGAGAATCAATCTAAAGAAACAAAAAAGAAAAATATTAGTAGACATGCTGGAAATGAAAAGTCTGAGTTTGTCCACATCTTGAATCAGCCTTTTATCATAAGCCACCTACTGCCATGTTTTTCAGTATAGCTTCCATTAAGTGCACACTCCTTGCACTGGGGCCCACAATGTTCAAGTGAGTCCTTTAGCTAGAGAGAAGGGGTTAGGTCAAGAATTTGGCATGGGGGGTGCTGTTTAAATTTTTGCATCTGGCAGCACGAATGCTATTTGCTTCCCTGCCCCTTGACACAAAGCACTGAGGGAAGGGAAACCCAAGCTGAACTCTTGCATCTTAAAACCTACTGCCATACACTAGGCCCGATGTACAAGGAGCACGTGAAGAATATTTGCTCTGCTAACTACTAGATGCAGTAAGTAGACAGAAGTGCACTATCTAGGCTGTCACCAGCAGTCAATGTCCTGAGGAGTATTCCAGAGCACTGACAATGTGGCAGCATATTTCCCTGTCCTGCCATATGTGCTTTCCAGGCGTCAGAGTGTAGTTTTCAGCTGACATCAAAGGACTTGGATGGCTTCACTGCCAAAACACCTCAATGGCTTCCACAGAAGTTCTGACCTGTCTGGCTTTGATAAAGGATTATTTTAGAAAGAGTAATGGCAATCCTTAACTGCAAGATGTGCCACACACAAACAAAACATGCTGATCACTTACACATGGAGGCCAGTATGTTTCTGGAACTAATGTACTCTGGGGTTTATCATAAAAGAAATTTCACAAGTAGAGCAGTCGTGTTTATAACAATTGTGAAAATGTTTATGAGGGAACATAACAAGCCTTATAATCAGTGATCTTGAGTCAGGCTGCTAGTAGGTGCAGAAAGATTTCAGATAAGGTTCATAATGGAGATTTTCAACCTGCGTCATGTACGGTATATATTGTGCTTCTCAGTTCTCAGCTGCAATTAAACTTACATACCACAATTTTATATTCAAAAGGATCCAGGAAGCTGAGATATAAGGAGCTGGTTGATGGGGTCCTCACCAGGGATGGACTGGCCATAGACCATACAAGGAAACTTCCCGGTGGACCATCTGACTCTCTTAGTGTTAATTAACACTAGGAACCTCAGGTACTTCTAGGGAGATATTTGGGGCGATATTTTGTGGTGCACTGTGGTATTTGGCTATGCTGGGGCAGTACTGTGTGTTGCACAGTGCTGAACGCGTCTGCTTGAGTTGTCCATGCCTACTTGTGTTGGCTTCACCTCCTGTCAATTTGGATCAGCTTCTGACATGGGGCAACTTTAAAAAAAAAAATATTTCCAGGGACACTTTATGTTCCCACGCTGCCCCTGGTCTTAACTGTGTCAAGATGCTTTTAGTTTTGCCTGAAGCTGTCTGTGGCAAAGAGGGAATGAGTGGTTTTGTTTCCCTTACCAAGTAGCAAAAACCTCTTACTTTGAGGTCCTGTGGAGTTAGCTTTCTTTCTCTGCAACAATTGTATGCTTCACAAGGCACAAAGACAGCTAAAGTAGATATCAAATATGGGTATACCACCAAACAACCCTGTCACAGCGGGGAGTGGGGGAAACCCCCCACCGTGCCTCAGCGTTCGCAGCAACGCAGGAAAGCAGGAAACAGGGAGCAGGACACCTCTTAACGCGACCCTGAATATCTTCCTAAACTCCTAATGCATGAGCCGCCTCAGAAGGTAAGGGGGCTCATGCTCTCCAACCTAAAACCATAGGTATCCCTGCATGCCCTAAGCCTGAAGACAGGGCAGAGACCACCCATTCATCCAGCACAACGGATGCATGGTGTCTCCAGAAGCCCAGCAGCTGGCCACCAACTAGACAGGGTTCACAGCCGAACGACAGGTAAGTAACAAAAGGCAACAGACAACTTAGGTTACCAGAACTTACCTGCCGCCGACGAGATGGACCGGAAACGCACTGTCTAGATGTTTGCTTAAACCCCTCCGGTAAAGCAGCCCCCTTTCGGAGGAGACACACTACAACACAATAACCTCCAAACAAGGCCCACACCATAACAACATACACCAGGTGGGAGAGGGAAAACAGAAACACGCCGGAGGGGACACACAGACAGAGCAAGGGAAACAATATAATAAATAAGGGTGACTCACACAGACATAATCACAAACAGCCCAGGAGCAGAGCTCCACACCAAGCTGACAACCAAAATCAAACTGACCTTCAGGCTCCACCACACCAACATATAAGGAGGCCTGAGGTCACACCCACCACTCCTAACACACACAACTTAACCCCATGCACACCAAACGGAGAAAGTGCACACATACAAACACATGTTGCCCGAGGCAACCGCATGCATTGACAGCGAGCCGCCTAGCAACAAGCTCAGGCTGCTACACCGCCAACAACACCATGTTGCCAGCGGCAACCGCACGTGAGGCTACAAACTAACAGCCCTCTCCTGTGGTAAATAACCAAACCTGGCCGCTGGCAACTGCATGCAGAGTCACGACCATGACCATTGTCGTGACAAACCCCTCATATCTCAGCTTCCTTGATTTCTTTGTCTGTGAGATTGGAATAGTTGTGTATTGCAGTAATTGCAGACTACACACAAGGTTTGTTTGCAGTCTGTAACCATGGACACACATACATTTACTTTGAAGCTGTATACACAAAAACAGTAGGATTTTTAAAACAAAACTATAAAAGTTCATTTTTTAGATGAACTACATAAATAAAAATGGATGCAAAAGTGTGCATGTGAGGCACAATATTTGCACCTCCCATCTACATATGTGGATATTGTAATTTAAAAGTGGCTTATGGAAAGTGGAATATTTTCCTCATCTGTTCACATTTGTGTTAGAGGTCCATTGCAAAATAGAGCTGAACCAGATTGGAACCTAAATAAATCTTAACCTGAAAGAGCAACATGGCTTCCGTTATTTACAGAAAATACAATTTATTTATTTTTTGTTAGTATTAAACACACATATGAATATGCTCACTATGTCTTTTTTGAGTACAGACAAAGTTGCTTTCTAGATCTGTATAGTATTAAGGTCCCATATCATATACATCAATAAACAGATGTAGTTTTAACTGCTCAGTTTTTAAAAAAAGGAAATAATTTTCTGCCTTTCAAAATTAACATTTTGTGGAGTGAGATCAATCATGTAATATAAAACAGTTCCTTCTGTAAACAGAGGATAAGACAAGGGCAATTTTCATGATCATGTTATATCTGCAAGTCTGGAAAAAATTACAGGGGCGGTCACTTTGTCCAAATTTTGCGAATGCAATGATATTGGCCTGGATGACTGTGATTTCTGTATGTATAACTTTCTCCTAATTGAAAATATACTATATGGTGATGAGTAATATTTTGCAATCTTTACTGACATGTCTGTATATGGTTTTCTCTCTCATTAAGCAATGTGAGGGAGTCGATTGTTGCTTCGATGTTAATCAACGGGCACCAGAGGTAGGGAAAGGGTATTTTTTTTTTTTTTCATATGTAACTTAAAACCCGTTTTATTCTTTACAGTGCTGTCTCCAGATGGGAGTCTCTACTTTGGGTGGTATGAGTTAATCTGCATACTTTTTCCCATGAAGAACAGCCTGAAAAATAAGTCTCCATATACTGCTTTGTCTCCCCCTGAGCTGTGTCCTGTGTCTATATCTGTGGAAAGAATATACACTCCCCTGCTACTCGTTCTAGACCTACAGGGTCACATGTGCTGCTGCAGACAATGACTGGCTTCAGCGGCGATATGCTTTCTTGGCAGGCATTGGCTGCAGCTGTGCACGTGACTCTGTCCACCTGAAAATTTGCAGGACAGGGACCAGAAGACTAGTAAAGTGGGCCAGGAAACTCAAACAGAGTGGCAGAGAGCAGGTAAGTTTTTTTTCTGCAGGTACAGAAGGGTTGGAGTTTTGTATTTTCTTTTTTTTTTAAAGCTGGACAACCCCTTTAAGTAATCATCTGTCCCAGTCATGATTTAACTGTGTCACTGTAATAGAGGGCTAAATACAGTAGTCATGTATATTATTTAATACTTGGCATTAAATAGTGAAACCTACAAAATGGATTAGCCAATACATCCCAATGACCACAAATAGGGATGAGCGAACCAGAACTTCACCGGGTTCGGTGTTCAGGTGGGTTGGGAAAACGGAATATATAACAGAATTCGTAGACGGAATGCAAAACGGAAGCATTTAAGAGGCAATCTGTTTTGATCCATTATAACAGAAGTCTATGGCCAGGCATACCGGATCCATCTGGTTTCCGTTATGCAGGACTTTGTTGTCCCTCCTGCATAACAGAAACCAGATGGATCTGTTATGCCTGGCCATAGACTTCTATTATGACGGATCAAAACAGATTGCCTCTTAAATGCTTCCGTTTTGCATTCCGTCTACGAATTCCGTTATATATTCCGTTTTCCCAACCCACCTGAACACCAAACCCGGCGAAGTTCGGGTTTGCTCATCCCTAACCACAAACCATCTTGAAAAGCTGTGAAACTGAATGGGGTGAAGAAATATCCAATCTATTCAAGACACGATCACTGATGTAGCCTGTAGTTGTAGCCCCAGGTAAAAAGGGTATATTACATGTTGGAATATTGAACATTATATTTAGTTTAGCATGTGAAAATACTCAACAAGGTAAGAATTCTTCTTGCTCAGAAAAATGTGCCCATATAGTAACTTTCATAGAAGCATATCAGCAATTATACTTGCAATGACAGTAAGGTGCAGCAGATGGCAGTATTGAAATGGTACTCTGAGAAGGGTGGACATTAATACTCTACATGGTACAGATGCAGCTCTTATTATTGTATCACATTGCACAAAATTAGACATTTGACATCAGAGTAATGCCATTGACATAATGCGCCATTTGACAGTAACTGTTTCCAACTGGAATACAATCTGCAGCAATGCAAACAAACTCCCATTTGTTTTTACAATATTATTTCCATACACTCCCTATCATATAAGTGTGTTTACTACGCTCTCTAACAGCAATACTGTTTTACAGCCCTAAAGTGGGTGTTTGGTTCCCGGGTACATCCTTGAATGAATGAATCTGATATTTTTCATCTACTCTTCAGTTTGAAAGAACTTCCAAGACTAGAGAAATACGTAGAGAAATGCAAACATTGCGGCATGATGGATTTTTCTCTGCAGTTGTTCTCAATCAGGGGTTAGCCGTACAATGTCAGAGGTCTACTCTTGAAAGTTCTCAATTACCCAGAGAACTTGCTATTTTTTGATGCCATTATTGTTGCCACAGTTTTTTTCCTCTGTATACATAGTAATGCTCCACAACCAAATAAATACGGACCACACATTAGACCCCCTTAATAAAGATATAGACATAAGACTAGCCCTTTATATACACCAGATCCCCCTCCTCCCACCACACCAGACTCACACTGTATACAGCCCCAGGCCAGGACCTATCAGTATACAGATGCCAGACCAGACCCCAAACTACCTCTTAACAGACTTCAAAACAGGTGTTTAGATCTTCACCTGTTCTTGTTATCTGCTTCACTCTGAGTTGTCACCACAGAGAGCATATGGTACTAACACAGCTTGCATTGTCTGGGTGGCGGTCAAGAGTGAATGGAAGTGCAGAAAGTAGAAGATATGAGTGTGTGGTGTGTATGCAATGTGCCTCAAGTGTATCCAAGAAAGTGACAAAAAAAACTTGATATGACACACATGACATCCATCAGGCCACCCCAGAAACCCAGAGAAGTGTCGCCTGGCCTGAAAAAACCCTTTCCCCCACTAGGTACTCTCCATAAAGAGAAATATTACCCCCAAATCCTGACCAAGGCCTCTTACCCAGTTAAGCCAGTTCTCTCTGCTCTGCACTGATGAGGAGCAATCACCCCTCATCATGCATAAACAGCTGTCTGCAGATGAGGTTCTGGCTTAGCTATTACTCAAGTTATGTATCAAGGCTTGTTAACTTATAAGATGGCTACCTTACATCTGGTGGCATTAGAGGCTCAGCTTTCTAGTCCTTTTGGAAAGAGATGATTTGCATATATTTTCACCAGAAACCCAGAAGAGCATTGCCTAACCTATAAGAGCCCTCGCACTAGTTACTCTCCATAAAGAGAAAAAATACCCCCCGATAGCTTCTTCAACACCACACAAGTATAAAGTTGAGTACAGGGCATGGGGCCTATAGGTTCCTCTATCAAGGTGGTAATCCAGACATCACCACAGACATCACACTAATCCCCCACTATGTCTAGGTATTGTCTATAATGGTGCCTGGAGTGGAGGAAAGCACAAGAATAGGGGGAGGTAAGTGTGGCATCCATTAGATTGGCCAGCACTTCGGGGAGATCTCGCTTTTTTCCAATAGGCTCCTGGACAGTTCGGAAAAGTAGTTATATATACATATTGCACAGAATGCCATTTATGTCACTTCATTTGACAATATGACCATTGTGTGACAGCCTAGGGTAAGACAAGTTGGCTATGGACTGTGGCTTAGAAGAGTAACCTCTGTATACAGTACACTGTGTCTCTGTGTTATCTGCCACTTTATGAGAACGTTTATTTTTTCTATGTGGAGAAATTAGTCACCATAGACTGATTATGTGTGTTGTTTTTTATGTTTGTGCAGCTGAATTGCTTATGCATGCTTGTTCTTGGATAGTTTGTATTGTATCATGTGCCAGCTAAATTTCAGATTCTCTAACTCATAGTGTCTCTTTGATTAACTGTCCCCATTAGGGAACAACTGCTGTATCTATATAAAATGCTGAATGTTTTTTTTTTTTACACTCTGAGCCATATGTTCCTACAAATTCCTTGCACTAAATGCTACTGAAATATCAGACTCATGCTAGCAGTGTTTCAATGATAAATCTCAGATGAGACCGCAGAGCACAATAACACGAACCCCTACATTTATCACTATTAGTATTGATCGAGCATGCTATGCAGCCAATAAACGTGCAGGTAAGTACTGCCCTCACTGTAATGCCGTAGCCACGTTAGTTACTGGCATTACAGTGATTGGCTATATAGCACCCGATGACGTGTGTTCGGCTCAGTCTTAGTCAGAGAGAGCTGTGCTGAGGAAGGGACAGACAGTGTAGGGAGTGAAATAGGAATATTTTTATTAGAAAAACTTTTCAGAGACCAAAAAGTCCTTTTAAGGACTATTGTTGTGTGTGGCAGCAGCAATATACAGTCACCTAAAGAATTATTAGGAACACCTGTTCTATTTCTCATTAATGCAATTATCTAGTCAACCAGTCACATGGCAGTTGCTTCAATGCATTTAGAGGTGTGGTCCTGGTCAAGACAATCTCCTGAACTCCAAATTGAATGTCAGAATGGGAAAGAAAGGTGATTTAAGCAATTTTGAGCGTGGCATGGTTGTTGGTGCCAGACGGGCCGGTCTGAGTATTTCACAATCTGCTCAGTTACTGGGATTTTCACGCACAACCATTTCTAGGGTGTGAAAAGGGAAAAACATCCAGTATGCGGCAGTCCTGTGGGCAAAAATGCCTTGTGGATGCTAGAGGTCAGAGGAGAATGGGCCGACTGATTCAAGCTGATAGAAGAGCAACGTTGACTGAAATAACCACTCGTTACAACCGAGGTATGCAGCAAAGCATTTGTTAAGCCACAACACACACAACCTTGAGGCGGATGGGCTACAACAGCAGAAGACCCCACCGGATACCACTCATCTCCACTACAAATAGGAAAAAGAGGCTACAATTTGCACGAGCTCACCAAAATTGGACTGTTGAAGACTGGAAAAATGTTGCCTGGTCTGATGAGTCTCGATTTCTGTTGACACATTCAAATGGTAGAGTCCGAATGTGGCGTAAACAGAATGAGAACATGTATCCATCATGCCTTGTTACCACTGTGCAGGCTGGTGGTGGTGGTGTAATGGTGTGGGGGATGTTTTCTGGGCACAATTTAGGCCCCTTAGTGCCAATTGGGCATCGTTTAAATGCCACGGGCTACCTGAGCATTGTTTCTGACCATGTCCATCCCTTCATGACCACCATGTACCCATCCTCTGATGGCTACTTCCAGCAGGATAATGCACCATGTCACAAAGCTCTAATCATTTCAAATTGGTTTCTTGAACATGACAATGAGTTCACTGTACTAAAATGGCCCCCATAGTCACCAGATCTCAACCCAATAGAGCATCTTTGGGATGTGGTGGAACGGGAGCTTCGTGTCCTGGATGTGCAACCCTCAAATCTCCATCAACTGCAAGATGCTATCCTATCAATATGAGCCAACATTTCTAAAGAATGCTATCAGCACCTTGTTGAATCAATGCCACGTAGAATTAAGGCAGTTCTGAAGGCAAAAGGGGGTCCAACACCATATTAGTATGGTGTTCCTAATAATTCTTTAGGTGAGTGTATATATTTAGTGCAAACTGCGCTAAATAGCTAAAACTTTACAGACCCAAAAGTCTTTTTAAGGACTATTGTGTGTGGCAGCAATATCTGATTTTAGCGCATCCTGCGCTAAATAGCGTGCAATAGTTAGGCCGCTGCAGACAGCGACATTAGCTGCGCCACATCTCCAGTGTAAAGTGTGCGCATCCAAAAAATATCTGTGACATCCAGTGTACTTTTTCCGTAGACGGTGTCCGCTGCGGACAGTGACATTAGCTGCACCACATCTCCTGTGGAAAGTGTGCGCATCCAAAAAATATCTGTGACATCCTGTGTACTTTTTCCGTAGACGGTGTCCGCTGCGGACAGTGACATTAGCTGCACCACATCTCCTGTGTAAAGTGTGCACATCCAAAAAATATCTGTGACATCCAGTGTACTTTTTCCGTAGACGGTGTCCGCTGCGGACAGTGACATTAGCTGCGCCACATCTCCAGTGTAAAGTGTGCGCATCCAAAAAATATCTGTGACATCCAGTGTACTTTTTCTGTAGACGGTGTCCGCTGCGGACAGTGACATAAGCTGCACCACATCTCTAGTGTAAAGTGTGCGCATCCAAAAAAATAACTGTGACATCCAGTGTACTTTTTCCGTAGATGGTGTCCGCTGCGGACGTTGACATTAGCTGCGCCACATCTCCTGTGTAAAGTGTGCGCATTCCAAAAATATCTGTGACATCCAGTGTACTTTTTCCGTAGACGGTGTCCTCTGCGGACAGTGACATTAGCTGCGCCACATCTCCAGTGTAAAGTGTGCACATCCAAAAAATATCTGTGACATCCAGTGTACTTTTTCCGTAGACGTTGTCTGCTGCGGACAGTGACATTACCAGTGCCATATCTGCAATGTAACGTGTGCGCTTAAAAAATTTATCTGTGACATACAGTGTACTTTTTCAATAGACTGTGTCCGTCTCTGACAGTGACATTATCAGCGCCACATCTCCACTGTAACGTGTGCGCATAAATATTTTATCTGTGACATCCAGTGTACTTTTTCCATAGATGGTGTCTGCTGCGGACAGTGACATTACCAGTGCCACATCTGCAGTGTAACATGTGCGCTTAAAAAATGTATCTGTGACATACAGCGTACTTTTTCAACAGACGGTGTCCACTTATGACAGTGACATTACCAGTGCCACATCTCCACTGTAATGTGTGCGCATAAAATTTTTATCTGTGACATCCAGTGTACTTTTTCCGTAGACGCTGTGGACAGTGACATTTCCGGTGGTACCTCTCCTGAATAATGTTTCCTCATCCCAAATACCTGTGACATTCCCTGTAATTTTTTATTAGCCGCTGGTGACAGCATTGACATTATCTACGGGATATCTCCTGTGTGACGTTTCCACATCCCAAATACCTTTTTAAACTTGTTTGCACAAACACTTCCAAATCCTATGCTACTGTACGTGTTACATACTTTCAAGCATATATAACATTTAATATGAAGAAGGCGAGCAGTAAGGGCCGGGGAAGTGGCCGTGATGCTGATGGTGCACTCAGAGGCCATGGCCCTGGACGCGTTGAAACTGTGCCTGCTGCCAGAGTAGAAGAAAAACAATCATCAAAGATACCTAGCTTCATGTCCCAGTTTGCAAAGCGGCGCAGGACACCACTCTTGAAGTCAGACCAGTGCGACCAGGTGGTCGATTGGATTGCAGCAGATAATGCTTCCAGTCGGTTAAGCACCACCCTGTCTTCCACCAAGTCCAGTCTCAGTAGCCAAGAGTCTGCTCAACACAATCCTCACCCTGATCCCCCTTCCTCCCACCATGGAGAGTCTGGGCAAACAAGTGATCCCACACTCGGATATTCTGAGGAGCTCTTTTCAGCGCCATTCCTTAATTTGGCCCTCTCGCCAAGCACGCTTGAAGAGGGACAGATCTTGTGCCCTGATTCCCAAACTCTTGAGCATCCACAGTCACAAAAAGATGACGGTGGGGAACGGCAAGTACTTTTTAATGAGGTGGATGATGATGAGACACAGTTGCCTATAAGACAATGGCAATTACTGTCTCAAGAGGTTGATGAAGAGGATGAGACACAGTTGTCAATCACTGAGGTTGTGGTTAGGTCAGGAGGATGAGCAGAGTGAGGAAGTGGAAGAGGAGGTGGTGGAACATGAAGTCACTGACCCAACCTGGAAAGGTGGAAAGCCGAGCGAGGACAGCAGTACAGAGGGGGAAGGACCTGCAGCACCACAACAGGCTGGGAGAGGCAGTGGGGTAGCAAAAGGGAGAAGGTGGGCCACACCAAACAGGCCCGCCTCCCGCCCTGCACCTGAATCTTCACAAACACCATCAGCTACCACATCCACTTCTGTGTCCCAGCGCAGCATCCAAATGTCCTTACCCCCCTTTGAATGCAAGCGCAAATACCCACCCACCTACCCACCCACATGCCATAGCACTAAATGTGCAGCTTTCCAAATGTGTTGCCATTTATGCTTGTGGACACTTAGGCCTTCCGCAGCCTGATGTCGGCAGCCGTCCAGCGTTAAGCAGTCCCCAGCCACCACTATTTTTCAAGGTGTGCCGTTCCCCACCTTACACCAACATGTGTCCCGTAACATCACATGTGACCAACGCAGTTATTGGGAAGGTCCACTTAACCACGGACACATGGACAAGTGAATTCGGCATGGGACGCTACATTTCCCTGATGGCATACTGGGTGAACGTTGTGAAGGCTGGGAGTGAGTCGTACCCTGGGATGGCACAGGTGCTACCGACACCAAGGATTGTGGGCCCTACGTCGATCAGGGTTTCCGCCGGCACCTACGTTAGTGGCTCCAACCCCCACTTCTCTGCCTCCACTTCCACCTCCAAATTATCCGCACCAGTCAGCCATCAGTCGGTAGCTGAAGGCAGTGTAGCACTGCAGTGGGAAAGCGGCAACAGGCAGTGCTGAAGCTGATATGCTTAGGGGACACACAGTACACTGCCGCAGAGCTGTGGCAGGGGAGAAGAGACCAGACTGAGCTGTGGCTCTCGCCACTCAACCTAGAACCAGGCATAGTTGTGTCTGGTAATGGCCGTAACTTGGTGGCGGCTTTGGAGCTCAGCAAACTCACATACATGCCATGCCTAGCCCACGTCTTAAACTTAGTGGTTCAGCGGTTTCTAAAACCTACCCCAATTTGCCTGAGCTACTGGTGAAGGTGCGCCGTGTGTGTGCACAATTCCGCAAGTCATCGACAGCTTCAGCCGCTTGTGCGACGTGAGCACGTGCTGGAACTCGACGTTCCACATGTTGGCCAGACTTTGTGAGCAGCAGAGGGCAGTAGTGGAATACAAGCTGCAACATGGTCGTCGCCTTTCTAGTCAGCTTCCGCTCTTCACAAGCGAGGAGTGTCATGGATGTCTGACCTCTTTGAGGTTTTAAGAAACTTTGAGGAATCAACACAGATGGTGAGTGGCGATAATGCTATTAACAGCGTAACCATCCCACTTCTGTGTCTACTCAAACGCTCGCTGCTCACAATTAAGGATGACGCTTTGCATGTGGAAGAGGTGGAAATGGGGGAAGACATTACACAGGGTGATAGCCAGACCACCCTCAGTTCCTCTTCTCAGCGCGAATTGGACGATGAAGAGGAGGAAGAGCAGGAGACTGTTGCCTCCGCTACAGAGGGTAGCACCCATGGAAGTTTAATTCCATCTGTTCTGCGTGGGTGGGCAGAAGTGGAGGAAGAGGATGAGGAGATGGAGAGTCATCCTCCTGATGACGACAGCGAAGTCTTGCCTGTTGGTACTCTGGCACACATGGCTGACTTCATGTTAGGCTGCCTTTCCCGTGACCCACGCGTTATTCGCATTTTAGTCAACACGGATTACTGGTTCTTTACCCTTCTCGACCCCTGCTACAAAGAGAACTTCTCATCTCTCATTCCTCTGGTAAAGAGGACGAGCAAAACGGTGCAATACCAGAAGGCCCTTGTTCAAAAATTGCTCCAGAAATTTCCATCTGACAACGCTGGCGGCAGAGTCCGTAGTTCCTTGGGCAATTGAGGAGGGGAGACAAGGGGAACACACAGCAGTTCTAACAGAGGCAGGGCAACACTCTCCAAAGCCTGGCACAGTTTCATGACACCCCGCCTCCACCCTCACCCTGATGCGCGGCCTAGTGTCACAAGGAGGGAAACATTTTGGAAGATGGTGAAAAATTACATAGCAGACCGTGTCAGCATCCTCAATGCTCTCTCAGTGCCTTACAACTACTAGGTGTAAAAGTTGGACACGTGGCACGAACAGGCGCTCTACACCTTGGAGGTGCTGGCCTGCCCTACCTCCAGCGTTTTGTCTGAGCGGGTATTTAGTGCTGCTGACAGGTTGACTCTAATGCTGACAGGTTGACTCTAATAAAAATGAACCTGGATTGACCCTGACTTATCGACTCCATCAGAGGAAAACTGATGAACATAAAGGCACTTTAAATGTGTTCCTCCTCCTCCTTTTCCATCAAATCTACCTGCTTATCCGCCGCATATATGCCCTCGCATATAATGTTTTACAGGGTCATCTCACCTGCAGGCCCTCACCTACAACATGTTAGAGGGTCATCTCACCAGCAGGCCCTCACCTACAATCTTTTACAGGGTCAGCTCACCTGCAGGCCGTCACATATAATGTTTTACAGGGTCAGCTCCCCTGCAGACCCTCACCGACAATTTTTAACAGGTTCAGCTCACCTGCAGGCCCTTGCATATAATGTTTTACAGGGTCAGCTCACCTGCAAGCCCTCACCTACAATCTTTTACAGGTTCAGCTCACCTGCAGGCCCTCGCATATGTTTTACAGGGTCAGCTCACATGCAGGCCCTCACCTACAACCTTTTAGAGGGTCAGCTCACCTGCAGGCCCTCGCCCCTAATGTTTTAGAGGGTCAGCTCAGCAGCAGATTCTCACCACTAATGTTTTAGATGGTCAGATCAGCAGCAGGCCCTCGCCACTAACGTTTTAGAGGGTCACCGGCAGGCCCTTGCTCCTAATGTTTTTGAGGGTCACCAGCAGGCCATCAATCATAATTTTTCAAGGGTGTGTATGATGCCCTACTTTATGTGTAATAAAGGGTGTATTGGAGTGCCAGTTCCTTGTAATTTTCGGCAGCCCTTTCACTTAGTGCATAGGATTTATGAGTGTAGGAGTCCCACTACCTGAACAATTGTACCACAATGTGAATGAGGCCCTCCTTTATGTGATATACAGGTTGTATCAGAGTGCCTCTTGCTTGTATTTTTTGGCAGCACTTGCACTTTATATACAAGTAAATATACAGGAAAGAATGTTTCTTAACAATTTTTTCACTAAAATCAATTTTATCTTCGGTTTTGGGCGTATTATTGTCAGTCTGTAAAAGTGGCATACTACTCGGACAACATCGTTCCCAGCAGCGACCTGGGAGTCCAAGATGCATCCAGACATCCATGCTGTTGCCGAACCTTTTCGGTGGTGTTTCCATCAATTTATGACCTTTTCCTATGAACCAGACACCCTCCCCTCTTCAGAGAAGGGGGTGCCTGGTTTAATGCTCTAGTTCTCCCATTGACTTCCATTGAGCTCGGGTGCTCGGTAGAGCACCCGACCAACCCAAGGTGTTTGGCCCGAGCACCCAAGCACTTTGGTGCTCGATCAACACTAATCACTATCTTAAAGATCTAAAATGACTAAGGTGCCCCAGATTGGGGCAACTAGTTAATAAACTGTTAGAGAGGGTCGAATAGGAACCTGCCATATGTAAAGTCTCTATGCAATTTTGCATACATTTCTTTAATTCTCTCACTGAATATTAATTAAATGAAGACACTTTGCTAAAAGTGTTAAGCAAAGTGTTTCTACCGTTTTGTTTCCACAGCTCCTGTGTATACTATGTGTCTTCATGGTAACAGACAGCGTGACTGTAGCATAGTCCGGCATTTATATTAGATTATTGCTGCCCTTCACAGTACCAAATTTATGTTGGCATAAAGTAGTAGAGAAATAGAAGAACATATGAGACTGCAGGACTGTACAATTACACTGCACAGAATATGTTTGCAGTCTGTTACCATGGAAATGCATATTCTGCATAGGAGCTGTAGAAACAAAACAGTAGAACAGCTTTAAAGGCTATGTACACCTTTGGGGGGGGGGGGGTTATTATTGCATAGTACTCATTTTGAGCTAATTTTTTTTTTTTCAATTTGTGTTTATTAAATATATGGCATCCTTTTTTGTGTACATTGCTGACTTGCTATAGTAGCACCCTTTGGATTTTTTGTCTTTTCCGTCAGACCAAGAGCAGATGGACTCCTTATCTCTGATCTTTAGCCTTATAAACACTCATATAGTTCAGTTCTTATCTTATTGATAAGAATGTGGCTTAAATAAGTGTTTATAACCTCTCCGTAGTTTAGAGATGAGGGTTATTGAATGACTGGCACAAAGTGAAAGTAAAAGTAAAAGTACCAGTCACACACCTATAAAAACAATTTACCCTTTGTGACAGAACGACTCAATATTTTTAATAAAGGCCAATCATTTTTAGCCAAAACATGCAATCATTAAAAAAAATTCCCTTCTAAGGTGTACATAGCCTTTAATTAAGACGGATTTTAAAGTAGCTTAATATTTTATTGTCATTTATTGAAGCAATAAAAAAAATGGCCACGATAGTGTAAATAGCCTTTAGAGCTGAGATAGTTTGGTTAGAATGTGTTATGATCATGCAAGCTCTCTGATAGCTTCAGAAATATGGTTTTATAAGTCTAAAATGGTTTTAAAAAAAACATCTCCAAACAATTACACCTAATTAAGGCTACTTTCACACTAGCGTTCGGGGCTCCGCTTGTGAGCTCCGTTTGAAGGGGCTCACAAGCGGCCCCGAACGCATCCGTACTGCCCCAATGGATTCTAAGTGGATGCGGATCCGCTCAGAATGCATCAGTCTGGCAGCGTTCAGCCTCCGCTCCGCTCAGCAAGCGGACACCCGAACGCTGCTTGCAGCTTTCGGGTGTCCGCCTGGCCGTGCGGAGGCAAACGGATCTGTCCAGACTTACAATGTAAGTCAATGGGGACGGATCCGTTTGAATTTTCAAACAGATCCGTCCCCCATTGACTTTCAATGTAAAGTCTGGACGGATCCGTCTGAACTACTTTCACACTTAGAATTTTTACTAAACTATAATGCAGACGGATCCGTTCTGAACGGATCCAAACGTCTGCATTATAGGAGCGGATCCGTCTGTGCAGACAGCAGACGGATCCGCTCTGAACGCAAGTGTGAAAGTAGCCTAAGCTATGCAAAAAAATTTTATATAATATTTAAAACAACTGAAAATCTTGCCAGGCTGTTCTAACAAGTTCAGGTCAAAGGTAGAACAAAAGATGCTTAAAAGAAGTCTTTCAGATCCCCAAAATTTAATCTCATCAGCTGAAGATGTCATATCAAATGAGGCCTAATAATCATACATGGAAAATAGAATAAAAAAAAAACCCAAAAACATTTTTTCCATTAGAAAATAAAAACATCTTTATCAATTTCTGGTGTTAATTAGTAAAAAACTGTACTGTAGATCATACATTCCCTTTAAGTATATTCATTTGACAACTATCATGATAACGTCCTGCAGAGGACAGCATGGAAGCTTGAGTACTTGTACATAAAGTTTTGGCTACTTCATTTGGGCCCCACAGAATGAAACAATATAGAAGAGAGAAAAGTTTCTAGACTGAATTTGGTGGTTTCCCAAATAGTTCAATAAATTTGTCATTTTTTAGTACAGTAGTCACTCAGAATCAGAAAACTCAAAAGGTAAACTTGAAATATAATCCAAATTGAATATTTGGATAAAACAATTCTAGATAATACAAGTGTAATGTATCACCTAAAAATGCCACTTACATAAAATCTTTATTTTCCGAGCAGACTTTATATTTACTCCTAGGATTGTAAGATTCTTTTACAGTAGTGTAATACAATTCACCCATTAGGAATTGTTTATGTGGCTCACTGTCCTGGATGAGTTCCATGTGGTCATGTGGTGAAGCTTCTAGTATTTAGGTTTTTCCCTCAAAAAATATAATTATTTTAGAAATGTATTGTGCTAAAGAAAATTTGTGTTCTTCTTTTACTTTTTAACTTATAAAAAGCAATAAACAATGTTACTGTTCACACTACGCAAGGAGTGTCCTTTAGCATACGTGGGCCCTGTATGCATCGGCATACTTTTTTTTACAGTACAGGAGCAGTCTGCTGAGTTTTCTTTTGTACAAAATATATACAACTCTTTTAGCAATTGGAGTCAATGGCCGACTGTAAGCCTATGTAGTTGCACACACTGCAGCTTTCCACTGGATATTTTATACTGGGGAATACTCCTGACTACAGATGACCAAAGTTCTTAAAAATTTGATTCAACTGCTTCGCCAAATTTTACAAAAAAATTTGCTTTGTCACAAATTACTTCATGATGAAGCATATTTCTTTCTAAGTAGTGGGTGCAATGATGGGGAATGGCAATTGTGCCACCCCAGTCACAACGGCATCTGATGTAAAAATGGAGGCCTTTCTGGGGTTAAAAAAATTATAATAATACTCACCTTATCCTTTTGAGTAGGAAGAGGCTGCCACGGCCATATTGCTTGAAGATCTCACAGAAAATCTCCAGTGGTGAATGATGATGTCATCACGCTGGACGACAAGAGATTTTATGCGGGATCTTCAAGCAAGATGGCTGTGGCGACATCTATGGGCACAAATGGATGAGGTGAGTATGATTTTTTTTTTTTATTTACCGCCATTTCAGGGAAAACTGATTCGTTACCACGAATCAAAAGGAAATTCGGCTTTGCGGTGAATCGAATTTTCCCTAAAATCCAGATCAAACTCCACTTCAGATACTTTAATTCACTCAACATTACTCCTGATGTATACCTCTAATGGAAGGAACAAACCAGAAGTGAACACAGCCTGACTTGCACCTTAATAGAAAGTTATTTTTACAGTTCATTCTGTTGTAGACAATCGGCTAAAATGGTTGTAATGGAACGCCACCTTTCAAACTACTTGAGATAGTGATTGTTTCCATCTGGCCCGTCTATGTATTATACAATCAAACTATTCATTCTTATTGCATTTTCACAGCAGCAGACATATTGTAGCTTTGCTGGGTCAGCTTTAGTTTATAATGGAGATGACTTGATGAGACAACCCCCAAGATTTCAAAAGAAGACAGTCATTTTAATTCTGATAATTGAGACCTTAATAGGAATATGTACAGCCACCAACACTTCGAGTGGGATCAAGAGAACAAAGTCAAGGTTTCGGTAAAAACATACTGACAGGTTAATTCTGTTTACCCATCTATTCACACCAGTGGAGCGCTAATGTATTCTTTAAGTAACCCTTCAAAAGGTTTCACTAAATTCTGTCCTGATCCTGTTTTCAAGAGGCTCAGAGGCCCAATGCAAAATTTGTAACAGCCTTCCATAAATTATTTCTAATACTGGTGTCTTCCTGTATGGTATAGTCATTGTAATTCTGATGTTTGAGACCTTAATAGGAATATGTACAGCCACAAACGCTTCGAGTGGGATCAAGAGAACAAAGTCAAGGTTTCGGGATTCGGAAAATAAATACTTACAGGTTAATGCTGTTTACCCATCTATTTACACTAGTGGAGTGCCTATGTATTCTTTAAGTAGCCCTTAACCCCTTAAGGACACGGCCATATTTCACCTTAAGGACCAGGCTATATTTTGCAAATCTGACCAGTGTCACTTTATGTGTGAATAACTTTAAAACGCTTTTACTTATCCAGGCCATTCTGAGATTTTTCGGCACATATTGTACTTCATGACACTGGTAAAACGGAGTAAAAAAAAAAAATCATTTTTATTTATAAAAAAATACCAAATTTACCCAAAATTTAGAAAAATTAGCAAATTTCTATTTCTCTACTTTTATAATAGATAGTAATACCTCCAAAAATAGTTATTATTTTACATTCCCCATATGTCTACTTCATGTTTGGATCATTTTGGGAATGCTATTTTATTTTTTGAGGACGTTACAAGGCTTAGAAGTTTAGAAGCAAATCTTGAAATTTTTCAGAAAATTTCTAAAACCCACTATTTCAGGACCAGTTCAGGTCTGAAGTCACTTTGTAAGGCTTACATAATAGAAACCACCCAAAAAAGACCACATTTTACAAACTACACCCCTCAAGGTATTCAAAACTGATTTTACAAACTTTGTTAACCTTTTAGGCGTTCCACAAGAATTATTGGAAAATAGAGATACAATTTCAAAATTCCACTTTTTGGGCAGATTTTCCATTTGAATCAATTTTTTCCAGTTACAAAGCAAGGGTTAACAGCCAAAGAATTGTATTTTACATTTAGTCAAGAGACTAATAATTGCCTACTCTTGACGTGCGCTTTTTTTTTGAGTTAGTGATTTTTATTTGATAAAAATTAACTTTTATTAGGTTTTAATTAAATAACAGTGATGCCTTATTTCTAACCTACCTAAATAATTAAAACTCTCATCAGTGGACTTTGACAGTGCTGTGCTGTATAAATGTATCTGCTGACAATCGTTTTTACATTTGTGATTTAGCCTGGTGTAGCTGGCTATTTGTTTGTCTGCTGAACCAGATACGTTATATCTACTGAGTTGTAGCGATGTCTTGCTACATTGTCAGCAGACTGTTTGCTGTTTATATCGGTCGGCTCTGTATAATGGCGTTTTGTGGTATTAGGTATGCTGCGCTTTCTGCCTACTGCATATCTAAGGCTCCAGTTGATTCAATATGTATTTTAGTTTACTGCGCTTGCTACCTAGTACCTATCTGAATACTCCGATTCATTCAGTTTATTGCTGTGCCGGCACTGTCTTTGCTATGCTGCCACCGGTAGCAGCGCAATGACTTGCTAGATTGCCGACTCGCTGCTTAGTAGCTGGTACTGTCTAATCTTGTCCGCTGTGACCTAAAAACTTAACGCTGCCCCCCGACATGTTTCGCCATAGACATGGTGTCCTCAGGGGATCGGGCAGCCAAACAAAACTCAATATTTATGGCCCTGATTCAGTTTTTTTACAGAAACACCCCATATGTGGTCGTAAACTGCTGTACGGGCACACAGCATTGCACAGAAGGAAAGGAACGCCATATGGTTTTTTGGAAAGCAGATTTCACTGCCATGTCCCATTTGAAGCCCCCCTGATGCACCCCTAGAGTAGAAACCCTAAAAAAGTGACCCCATTTTAGAAACTACACCCCTCAAGGTATTCAAAACTGATTTTACAAACTTTCTTAACCCTTTAGGTGTATCACAAGAATTAATGGAAAATAGAGATGAAATTTCAGAATTTCACTTTTTTGGCCGATTTTCCTTTTTAATAATTTTTTCCAGTTACAAAGCAAGGGTTAACAGCCAAAAAAACTCAATATTTATGGCTCTGATTCTGTAGTTTACAGAAACACCCCAAATGTGGTCGCAAACTGCTGTACGGGCACACAGCAGGGCGCAGAAGGAAAGGAATGCCAAACGGTTTTTGGAAGGCAAATTTTGCTGGACTAATCTTTTGACACCATATCCCATTTGAATCCCCCCTGATGCACCCCTAGAGTAGAAACTCCAAAAAAGTGAACCTATTTTGGAAACTACGGGATAGGGTGGTATTTTTGTTGGTACTATTTTAGGGTACATATGATTTTTGGTTGCTCTATATTACACTTTTTGCGAGGCAAGGTAACAAGAAATAGCTGTTTTGCACAGTTTTTATTTTTTGTTATTTACAACATTCTACTGACAGGTTAGATCATGTGGTATTTTTATAGAGCAGGTTGTCACAGATATGACTACTTTTTTTTGGTTATTTGTTTCAGTTTTACATAGTGTCTTTACATTCTGAAAGCCATAGTTTTATTTATTTTTTGGGCGACTGTCTTGTGTAGAAGCAAATTTTTTCGGGATCAGATGACGGTTTGATTGGCACTATTTTCGGGTGCGTATGACTTTTTGATCGCTTGCTATTACACATTTTGTGATGTAAGGTGACAAAAAATGGCTTTTTTTATACTTTTTTTTTTACGGTATTCACCTGAGGGGTTAGGTCATGTGATATTTTTATAGAGCAGGTTATTACGGACGCGGAGATACCGAATATGTCTACTTTTTATTTATTTATGTAAGTTTTACACAATGATTTCATTTTTGAAACAAAAAAAATCATGTTTTAGTGTCTCCATAGTCTGAGAGCCATAGTTTTTTCTGTTTTTGGGTGATTATCTTAGGTAGGGTATGATTTTTGCGGGATGAGATGACGGTTTGATTGGTACTATTGTGGGGGGCATATGCCTTTTTGTTCGCTTGGTGTTGCACTTTTAGTAATGTAAGGTGACAAAAAATAATAATTTTTAGCACAGTTTTTATTAGAATTTTTTGACGGTGTTCACCTGAGGGGTTAGGCCGGTCATTACGGACGTGGCAACACCTAAAATGTATACATTTTTTAAAATTTATTTAAGTTTTACACAATAATATCATTTTTGAAACAAAAAAAAATCATGTTTTAGTGTCTCCATATTCTGAGAGCCATAGTTTTTTTTGTTTTTTTGCGATCTTAGGTAGGATCTCATTTTTTGTGGGATGAGATGATGGTTTGATTGGCACTATTTTGGGGTGCGTATGACTTGTTTATCGTTTGCTATTACACTTTTTGTGATGTATGGTGAAAAAAAATGGCTTTTTTTAAACCGTTTAATTTGTTTATTTTTTACGGTGTTCACCTGAGGGGTTAGGTCATGTGATATTTGTAAAGAGCAGGTTCTTACAGACACGGCGATACATAATATGTATACTTTTTTTATTTGCAAAGATTTTACACAATACCAGCATTTTTGAAACAAAATAAATTATGTTTTAGTGTCTCCATATTCTGAGCCATAGTTTTATTTATTTTTGGCCGATTGTCTTAGGTAGGGGCTCATTTTTTGCGGGATGAGGTGACGGTTAGATTGGTACTATTTTGGGGGTCACACGCCATTTTGATCACTTTGTGTTGAACTTTTTGTGATGTAAGCTGACAAAAATGGCATTTTTTTACACCTTTTTTTTTTTTTTTTTATGGTATTTATCGGACAGGGTGGATCATGTGATATATTTATAGAACCGGTCATTACGGATGCGGATATAACTAATATGTGTGGTTTTTTTTCTGTTTTTTATCATAAAATAAAGGGAAAGGGGTGTTTTTTTTTTCTTTTTTTACTTTATTAAAAACATCTTTTATTTACTTTTTTTTTCTTTAATTTATTTCTGATCACTTTTTCGGGGTCTGCTCCCCTCTGCAATTAATTACAATATATCTGTATTGTAATGCATTGTCTGTTCGTATACTACAGTTAGTAGTACACAAACAGGTTGCCTAGGAGACACAGCCTGAGGCTGGATCTCCTTGGCTCCCATAGAAGGCAGTTCCTGATGCTGTGCAAGGCATTGGGCAGCCTCTGCACAGTATCGGGCTGCCTTCTGAGACATCGAGTCCTTGCCACAGCAGCGCGGGGACTCGATGCGCTCACCCGACACAAACCCCTTCTATGCCGCAGCGATCGCCGATACGGAGGGGTCACAGGACCCCCCTCGGCATTCACCCAGGGTGCCTGCTGATTGATTTCAGCAGGCACCCAGTTCCGATCACCGCCCGCCGCGCGGTGATCGGAAATACACATAACGTACCTCTACGTCATGTGTCCTTAAGTACCAGGACATCATGACGTACCGGTCCGTCATGTGTCCCCAAGAGGTTAAAGAGGTTTCACTAAATTCTGTCCTAATCCTGCTTTCAGGAGGCCCAGAGGCCCAATGCAAAATTTGTAACAGCCTTCCATAAATCATTTCTAATACTGGTGTCTTCTTCTATGGTAGAGGGGCCTTCAGGCACCATGGCCCAGGTTCAACTGCTACATCTCGACCCCCTTAGCTACACGGTTGTCACTATTAACAAGCCACTTTCTCAAACTCTGCATGACTCTCCTTATGACTAGACTCTCAAATGGCAGAGCCTATAGATAAAATCTAGTTTTACCGGGGTTCAGGAATCATGTAAATGCTGTAAATAAAGCGCAAAAGTGAGTTTTTCAGGACAGGTGGCATGTCTATGGAGCTTTTAATGTTGTTAGTACCTGTATAACTTTAGATTTCCAAACATTATAAAACTAAACCAAGATTCTTTAGTTTCATAAGTAAAATGTTTACTTGTATGATGACTCCCCACATTCCTTCATGATATGGAAAGCTTTTACGTTTCAGGCCAGATACAGATAAACACGCATTAACTGAATGTACTTTAGTCTTCTCCAGCATTCCACGCCAGGAAGAGTATTTCCACACTAACCATTTTAAAAATACAGACATACCAGGCAGAGGGTGAAAGGGACAGTTGACGCTTATTACAAAGTGTGTCACCCACAACATTTCCAAACAATAACAGTCAAAAGTCACATTGTGTTTAAAGGCAATTATGGCTGAACAAGAAGAATTTCACCAATCCAAACAGCATTCTTTGAATGCTCCACATAAGTATGAGTCACCTAATCCTCGGAGGGAAGGGATATTACTGATACTGTACAGACAAAGAGTATTTACAATGTTTCTTAAAGGGGTTGTCTGACTAATTAAAAACATTCTCCAAAGTCATCTATTGTCCTAAAATAATAAACAGATTTATACTCACCCATTTCGTCCTCTGATCCTCCCCTCTGGGCTTTGTTTGGCTGCAGCGTTGATATGCTCATCTACTCCAGTCCAGACGTGACCTGTAGTCAATCAGTGGCTTCAGTGGTATATGGTACAAGACTGCTGAGGCCAGTGATTGGCTGCAGCGGTTATATGGAGTAAATGGTCACATCATCACTCGCCAGAGCCAAAAAAAACTAAGAACTGCGGGGTGGATAGTAGTGGCGATGCTAGAAGTGGCGGAGGATAAAATGGCTCCAGGCAAACAAACATTCCTTATACATTCTTCTACAGGGTGGCGCAAGGAAAAGTTGCCTGTCTCCAATATCTCCAAATCAAACTGCCTAACAGTAAATCTGTCTTAGTTGTCCATAGCTCCAGGGCTCTGAAAAAATGAAAGCTGAGCTCTGATTAGTTACCCTGGACAACAGCAAACAAGACAAATTTACTATTAGGCAGTTTGATTAGGATATATTGGAGGCAGCTACTTTTTCGTAGGCCACCATGTATTATTTGATGACAATCACAACTGCTGGCTTGGGGAAATTTTGCTGGACAACCCCTTTAGCTCGTACACTCTAGCTCCAACAATAGTGTCATTGTATCAATACCAAAGTAATTTTTACTTCCATGTATGCATTACTGATTTAGTCCTCCACTAAAAGGTATCAGCTAACCGCTCTGGGTTGAGCAACTACAACCTCCTGCAATCAGCTGTTATCACTAGGGAAAGCCGAAGTTGGCTGCACATTTCTCCTGCTGCTTTAGGAGAAATGTGCAACCAACTTTGGCTTCCCCTAGTGATAATAGCTGATCACAGGATTGCATGGTATTACATGGTGCGTATTTGAAAGAATGAACAACCATACAATACACAACTGCTCATCCAGAGGGAGACTGCTCTTTGTGAAGGCTCTCTTTCCAGTTTACCTACCTCCTTGACATCCACATTCACATCTGATAAAAACATAAATTGTAATAATTTTTTTTAATCTATAGATTATGTTGGAAACTTAAAGTGTAACTGTCATGTTTTCATCAAAAAATCTATTTTAGCACATGTTATTGCTGCAGCAGCATTATGGATAAAGCAATCTTTAGTTTCTTCACATACCACTGTTTTCCTTGAGTTTTACCCTTAGTTACGGCTTTTTAAACATTTACAATATGAGGACCTTCTGAAGATGACTCCTCTGCCAGTTCTCTGAGGCCAAAACTGCTTTCTCTCACTTGTCATACACACTTGCTGTAGCCAGCAGCTCCCTGCTATCCAATCAGATTGGATTACTGAGAGACACACCTCCTCACTCTGAAGCCTAATACAGGCATACAATGTGAAGGACTCCCCTGTCTTTTAAGGGAGCAGTGGAAAGGGACAGGGGACATTAATGAAAGCTGTTAATATAAGGTAATTACAGATCTTTTGACAATCATTGACAGACTAATTCAGGTATACATGCCTAGCTCTAATAAACTAGCAAATTAAATAAAAATATGACAGTTAAACTTTAAGGATTGTCATAAAGAATATGAAGGCCCATGTTGTACACATAGATTATAACAAAAAAAGAGGCCTTCTATAAATATTCTATTGCAATGCATGTATTTTATAGAGTAATCTACAGGGAAGCTCAGGCAAACTATGATAATATTTTCTGCCTTTGCAGATGATTACTCGCATGATTTAATTACCTAAAATTTTATTTGGCCTGTAATGCCAAGTAAAAGGATGAACAATAATTATTTATTTTCCCAAGCACAGTAAAACACTTACAGTAATTAGAATTTTTTTAAATTAGGATTAATAAACATCTGTACTATCACTCAAATTTCTCTAGTCCAGAATTCAATTTTTTGGAAATTCTGCTGGCTTGGAAAGTACAGTACCTACAGTCAATTAGAGCCAAACACTGGGGCCAATAACAATTGTGCTGATAGCTAATATCTGGATTGAAATAATTTCTGTTGACTGCCTGAATAGGTCATCAATGACTCTGGTTTAAAGAGCATCTGTCAGCATGGTTAACCTTAGGAAGGGCTCTTTCACGCTGGCATTATTTATTTCCATTGTTCTGCTCCGTTAGAGGAGCAGAATAATGAAAATAACAGAAGTGCTGGATTTAGCACATAACTGACTTGGAGCCAAACAGATCCCATTGACTATAATGGGAGCTGTTTGGTTTCTGTCTAAGAAAATGGTCCTGCATGGAGGACTTTTCTCGCAGCTGTTTTTTGATTAAATTTGTGATGGAGGCCCCTAACCAAGCCTCCAACACAGATGGGAACATGACCTAAACCAGGCATAATGCCTGGTAGATATGGCCTTGAGATTCGCCCGCCGGTCGTTTCGCGGCCAACTTTTCGCGGCAAACGTGATTCGCCGAACATGCGAACATATGGAGACATTCGCGCCCGCCATATTCTTTTACATTGTGAAAAACTTTGACCCATGACACATCCGTCAGGTGGTACAGGACAGCCAATTGAGACGTTTCAGCACATGGACATACCCCCTACCTTATAAATAAACCTGATCTGGCCGCCATTTTACATTCAGTGTTTTGCCAGTGTAGGGAGAGGTTGCTGTGTGGAGCAGGGACAGGCTGTTAGGGACACCAAACGTTAGCTAATTGTGCCACCTATAAGGATTGGTATAGGTGTGCTATCTATATGTGTGATACACAGATGGGTGCGATATACTTATAATATACTTTTATTATGAGTCAAAAGCACATAGATCTATATAGTGATCACCTGGAAGTCAGGGGCCTAACGGCTAGGGGCTTACTAGGGCCATTTTTATAAAGGGTAAGGTTCTGGAGGAGGTCGCTCTTATCAGGGCGGGTGGTCTGTGGTTAGGCTATTAGGGCCTGAATAGCACCCCCCTGTAGGGCAATATCAGGGACAGTTCTTTGCCCACCCTGTCCTTCAATACCACATCATCATCTAGCCCAGGGATGGATGTTTTTTGCTTTTCCTCCGGGATTCATGGATGTGCACTGGAACCCCCCGAATTGTGGTAAGACATATGGTTTCTGATTTGGTGCCGCCGAGCACCTGATTTAGTGCCGCCGAGCACTTGTTATTGCCTACCACATCTATGCTTTTTGCTTAACTTTAATAATTTAATTTATTTTCATTTTGAGGGATATCTTTTCCATTCACACATCTACAAAATGAGTCTGCATCCGTTCCGCAATTTTGCGGAACGGGTGCAGACCCATTAATTTTCAATGGGGCCAGAATGTTCTGTCCGCATCCGCATTTGCGGATCCACATCCGCATTTGTGGATCCGCACTTCCGCATCTGTGCTTCCGTTTCCGCAAAAAAATAGAACATGTCCTATTCTTGTCCGCAATTGCAGACAAGATTAGGTATTTTCCATTATAGTGCCGGCGATGTGTGGTCTGCAAATTGCGGAATGCACATTGCCGGTGTTCGTGTTTTGCGGATCCGCAAAACACTTACGGACGTGTGAATGGACCCTCATAGTAACATTATTAAAGGTTACGTTTTATCTTTTTGTATATTCTAATGGATTGCCTTCCTTGTACAATGTTATAATATACTTTCTATGTTAGAAAGTATATTATAGTGCATTTGTATTGTGCAGCAGTTGTGTGCGGTTCTGCTGCGATACTGCAGGTATATAGAGGGACAAGCGTTATTGGAACAAATCATTTATACTGGTGTGATATACCAGTCTCCCCCCCAAAAAACTGATTGAAGCGGGGTGTTATAAACCAATATACTTTCTTTACAGTGCATATGGGTACTGTGTAGTGCATTTGCGCATGCGTGTACGCAAAAATTATGTTGCCGATATTTTGCATTGAATTATTTTTTTAATGGAGATCGCAAATTCGAATAATACATCTGGTATGTCACTGTCCATGTTGTGGGACTATTTGTGCACTTCTAGTAATTATTTATTGGCTGCAAATATGAACTGAAGGTTTTTCAGGTTCGTCTGCCATTAAAATGTATGGGACCCGCCCTGAACTTGCGGTTCGTGAACATTTAATCGCGTTCGCGAACTATCCCGGCAGATGTTCGTCCATCCCTACTGCCTGGTGGGACTGATAATGCTGAGTGAAATGATCCATCTCTTGCATCAATCCAATGTGTCTTTATTGAGAAATTCCAGTTTTTTATTCTAATGCCTGGTCTCGAAATCTCAAGGGTCTTGCAGAGTTCAATCAGATCATGTGTAGTAGATCTTATTCGGCTTTTCCAGCTCAAGATTTCCGAGCCAGACATTGTGTAGTAGTGATGCCTAGCTCTGTCAATCACTGGGAAAGAGAGAGTGACTAAGACAAGAAGGTGAAGCTGAAGCAGTGCTCCTAGGTCCTACAGTATACTATACAGAAATAATGTAAAGTTATAATCAAATATCAAAAATAAAAAACATACTTTACCAACCTGTGTTTTTAGGATTCCATCATGCCTGTGATTCCGGTGTATTTTTAGCCTATAACCAGTGTGACAGTTCACTTCACACTGTGCTCCATTGTAGTGCCCATCGGTACAGTTCAGGGAAGCATTTTCGACCTTTAACTCTTGACAGTCAGTGTCCTCACAAGAATAATGAATGCAGCTGCCAATAAGAGGACAAAGATAATTATTCTGTGTTCCACATATCATCATATTTATTGTTTAGGAGACCATGACTTACATAATGTAAGGTCATTTACCATTACTTATACAAATACTTTTTCTACAAAGCTCATATAGCTCCATATTGGTCAAGAAAACATATAGAATCTCATATAATGGAAAGTGGTTAAAAAGAACTAAAACATTTCCAATTTATTAGTTCACTTGTCATCCCTTGACTAATGAATATTCATTTGAAGTTTGGGGTTTCTGGCTTGCAACAGGAGTTGAATTTAGCATGTCACCAAGCTGGATCTCCTTGCTCCCCAGCAGACCACAGCACCCTCCAATGTGTATGATGGCAGGTACTGATAATACAACCAGGATATTCATTAGACATAGGATTCCAAAAGGAGAACTACTAGGACATACTTTGTCTTTCTAACAGATTTGACAAGGTTGCTAGGGACCTTTACACTGACCGTGCAGCACAAGACATGTCTGTGCACCCTTGTTCCTCCTGGTTCCTCTGCCAGCAACTCCCTCTTCTTCCTGGTTGACAGAACTAGATGACATGACTATGCAGGAACCTGGCCCTGTCAATCAAGGAGAGGGAGGGGCTGGAAGAGGAAGTAGGAGGAGCAAGGGTACATAGCCTGGCTTTTGCCCGCCCTCGATGCACTTAACTGCTCTTTTATACTTTTCTCCACAATGAAGCAAAGCATTGCTAAGTGAAAGGTATCATCACATTCAGCTGAACAAGCCATATAAGGTATTCTGCCTCGTTTAACAGTGAATTTACTGGTGACAGACTCACTTAACCCCTTAAGGACGCAGGGCGTATCGGTACGCCCTATTTCCCGAGTCCTTAAGGACTCAGGGCGTACCGGTACGTCCTAACTTGAAATCAGTATTCCGGCGCCCCAGGGGTTAATCAGAACGGGATTTCAGCTGAAATCATTCAGCCGGCATCCTGTGACAACGCCAGGGGGGGTCATGTGACCCCCCCGTGTCGGCGATCGCAGCAAAACGCAGGTCAATTCAGACCTGCGGTTTGCTGCGCTTTTTGCAGTTTCTGATCCCCGCGGTCCCTGACCGCGGGGATCTGAAACTTTTGAGTGCCTAAAATCAATATTTTTCAGTAGGGGGGTGTCGCATGCGGTGGGGGCGTTGCGGGAGGCGGGTGGTGCGGCAGGCGGGATCGCGATCCCCCGCCCGCCTCCCCATGAATGATCGTTGGATTCTAGTGGGTATACCAGGGTGCCAGCACATTTCTGGCACCCTGGTATAAACGGCTGACATCTGTGCAGATGTCAGCCGTTTAACCCTTTCCATACCGCGGTCCGTACGGACCGCTGTATGGAAAAAGTTAACTGTCATCGGTCAGGGAGCTCCCTCCCTCTCCATCGGGGGGCTGCTGTGCTTTTGCAGCCCCCCGATGGAGAGGGAGAGAGCCCCCCCGACAGCCCCCCTCAGCCCTGTGCTTACCCTTCCCCGTCTGCGAAGTTGTGGCAGACGGGGAAGGTTCCCATGGCAACAGGACGCCTGCTCAGGTGTCCTGCTGTCCATGGTGCTGAACAGATCTGTGCTAAAAGCATAGATCTGTTCAGTGTAAGTAAAATACAGTACAGAACAATATATATTGTACTGTACTGTATTATACAGACATCAGACCCACTGGATCTTCAAGAACCAAGTGGGTCTGGGTCAAAAAAAATGTAAAAAAAAGTGAAAAAAGTTAAGATAAAAAAAAAAAACATTCATCACTGAATGAAAATAAAAAAAATAAAATACACTACACATATTAGGTATCGCCGCGTCCGTAACGACCTGATCTATAAAACGGTCATGTTACTTTCCCCGCACGGTGAATACCATAAAAATAAAAAAATAAAAACTATGAGAAAATTGAAATTTTGCCCACCTTACTTCCCAAAAAAGGTAATAAAAGTGATCAAAAAAGTCACATGTACGCCAAAATAGTACCAATCAAACCGTCATCTCATCCCGCAAAAATAATACCCTACTCAAGATAATCGCCCAAAAACTGAAAAAACTATGGCTCTCAGACTAAAGAAACACTAAAACATGATTTTTTTTGTTTCAAAAATGAAATCATTGTGTAAAACTTACATAAATAAAAATAAAGTATACATATTAGGTATCGCCGCGTCCGTATCGACCGGCTCTATAAAATAATCACATGATCTAACCCCTCAGGTGACCACTGTAAAAAATAAAAAATAAAAACGGTGTAAAAAAAGCCATTTTTTGTCATCTTACGTCACAAAAAGTGTAATAACAAGCGATCAAAAAGTCATATGCACCCCAAAATAGTGCCAATCAAACCGTCATTTCATCCCGCAAAAAATGAGACCCTACTCAAGATAATCGCCCAAAAACTGAAAAAACTATGGCTCTCAGACTATGTAAACACTAAAACATGATTTTTTTTGTTTCAAAAATGAAATCATTGTGTAAAACTTACATAAATAAAAATAAAGTATACATATTAGGTATCGCCGCGTCCGTATCGACCGGCTCTATAAAAATATCACATGATCTAACCCCTCAGGTGACCACCGTAAAAAATAAAAAATAAAAACGGTGTAAAAAAAGCCATTTTTTGTCATTTTACGTCACAAAAAGTGTAATAACACGCGATCAAAAAGTCATATGCACCTGTCCAATCAAACCGTCATCTCATCCCGCAAAAAATGAGACCCTACTCAAGATAATCGCCCAAAAACTGAAAAAAATATGGCTCTTAGACTATGGAGACACTAAAACTTTTTTGGGTTTTAAAAATGAAGTTATTGTATAAAACTTACATAAATAAAAATAATTGTATACATATTAGGTATCGCCGCGTCCGCGACAACCTGCTCTATAAAATTACCACATGATTTAACCTGTCAGATGAATGTTGTAAATAACCAAAAAAAAAAAACGTGCCAAAAAAGCAATTTCTTGTTACCTTGCCGCACAAAAAGTGTAATATAGAGCAACCAAAAATCATATGTACCCTAAACTAGTACCAACAAAGCTGCCACCCTATTCCGTACTTTCTAAAATGGGGTCACTTTTTTGGAGTTTCTACTCTAGGGGTGCATCAGGGGGGCTTCAAATGGGACATGGTGTCAAAAAAACCTGTCCAGCAAAATCTGCCTTCCAAAAACCGAATGGCATTCCTTTCCTTCTGCGCCCTGCTGTGTGCCCGTACAGCGGTTTACGAACACATATGGGGTGTTTCTGTAAACTACAGAATCAGGGCCATAAATAATGAGTTTTGTTTGGCTGTTAACCCTTGCTTTGTAACTGGAAAAAAAATATTAAAATGGAAAATCTGCCAAAAAAGTGAAATTTTTAAATTGTATCTCTATTTTCCATTAAATCTTGCGCAACACCTAAAGGGTTAACAAAGTTAGTAAAATCAGTTTTGAATACCTTGAGGGGTGTAGTTTCTTAGATGGGGTCACTTTTATGGAGTTTCTACTCTAGGGGTGCATCAGGGGGGCTTCAAATGGAACATGGTGTCAAAAAAACAGTCCAGCAAAATCTGGCTTCCAAAAACCATACGGCGCACCTTTCCCTCTACGCCCTACTGTGTGGCCGTACAGTAGTTTACGGCCACATATGGGGTGTTTCTGTAGACGGCAGAGTCAGGGCAATAAAGATACAGTCTTGTTTGGCTGTTAACCCTTGCTTTGTTAGTGGAAAAAATGGGTTAAAATGGAAAATTAGGCAAAAAAATGAAATTCTCAAATTTCATCCCCATTTGCCAATAACTCTTGTGCAACACCTAAAGGGTTAACAAAGTTTGTAAAATCAGTTTTGAATACCTTGAGGGGTGTAGTTTCTTAGATGGGGTCACTTTTATGGAGTTTCTACTCTAGGGGTGCATCAGGGGGCTTCAAATGGGACATGGTGTCAAAAAAACAGTCCAGCAAAATCAGCCCTCCAAAAACCAAACGGCGCACCTTTCACTCTACGCCCCGCTGTGTGGCCGTACAGTAGTTTACGGCCACATATGGGGTGTTTCTGTAAACGGCAGAGTCAGGGCAATAAAGATACAGTCTTGTTTAGCTGTTAACCCTTGCTTTGTTAGTGGAAAAAATGGTTTAAAATGGAAAATTAGGCAAAAAAATTAAATTCTCAAATTTCATCCCCATTTGCCAATAACTCTTGTGCAATACCTAAAGGGTTAACGAAGTTTGTAAAATCAGTTTTGAATACCTTGAGGGGTGTAGTTTATAGAATGGGGTCATTTTTGGGCGGTTTCTATTATGTAAGCCTCGCAAAGTGACTTCAGACCTGTAGTGGTCCCTAAAAATTAGGTTTTTGTAAATTTCAGAAAAATTTCAAGATTTGCTTCTAAACTTCTAAGCCTTGTAACATCCCCAAAAAATAAAATATCAATCCCAAAATGCTACAAACATGAAGTAGACATATGGGGAATGTAAAGTCGTCACAATTTTTGGGGGTATTACTATGTATTACAGAAGTAGAGAAACTGAAACTTTGAAATTTGCAAATTTTTCTAAATTTTTGGTAAATATGGTATTTTTTTATGCAAAAAAATTAACTTTTTTGACCCAATTTTAGCAGTGTCATGAAGTACAATATGTGACGAAAAAACAATCTCAGAACGGCCTGGATAAGTCAAAGCGTTTTAAAGTTATCAGCACTTAAAGTGACACTGGTCAGATTTGCATAAAAATGGCCAAGTCCTTAAGGTGAAATAGGGCTGAGTCCTTAAGGGGTTAAACAGAATTTTTCAGGACTTAACATTGATGGTCTATCCTTTGGAATAAACCACCAACATTTTATTGGTGGGATTGCATACATTAGGACCTCTTCTGATCACCACAATGATGGGGCAGTAGGCCAGAAGAAGGACCACCACTGATCAAACATTTATAGCCTATCGTAAAGAAAGGCTATCAATATTAAAGGGGCTGGCCACTCTCTGGCTACTTGGGACCAATCTTTATGTAAGATGACCATATGACACTTAGTTATATAGACTTTATTGATATCCTGTGCTGTTTGCTATATTTTATAAACCATGTCTTCTGTGCTGTCCGCATAGAGGTCCTGTCAATAAGATGACCCCTGAGAGAAGGTCATGTGACCTGACCCATCACTCATCCGCCTCTATTTAAATACCCTGCACTAAACTCCCAGCAGTGTAAGTGTAGACAGCAGGTGCAGTCTATTTAAACAGAGGAGACATCATATGGGAGTGATCTGCCTGGTCACATGACCCTCCATCAGCAGCCATTTTATGGACAAGGCCTCTGTTTGAACAGTACAAAAGACATTGCCAACAAGGGGTAGTAAGTTCCATATAATAATCTTACAAACATATTGGTCATGTCACGGCTGAGGATGGGGGAAATCCTCAGCCGTGTGGAGCCCGGTGATGTTACGGCTGCTTGGCCATGAAGACAGGATTAGGGAGCAGGTCACCTCCTAAACGCATCCCTAACCTGACCCTGGCTCCTAGCTACATGAGCCAACCTTGATGGTAGGAGGGCCCATGCTCCGGAACCTAAAAGTCCCTGCTAGCCCTCAAGATGACCCTCACCTAGGAGCTGAGTAAGACAACCCACTCCTCCTAGACACGGAGGAGCAGGAGTCTCAACGGCCAAGCTGCAGGAAAAGGGGAGACATAAACAGCTCTATGGATATGGCAGGTGAACAAAGAGTTCCACCTACCTGCCACAGCCTTGCTGACTGGATCCCTGTGTAAGCAGGGTGCAGATCACAAACGCATCCCCACACAGGGACCCAGATCCATAGCTGCACAAAATCACATATAAAACATCACACGGACATCACACATAACTAGAAATAACTTAAAGCGACATTATGGTTATGACATTAAGGTTTTGACATAAAGGTTTATGACCACAGGGGTGGCTCTTACTGGCAGGTAACAAATACATGAGGCTGCTCTCAGCTAAGCATGGCTGAAGCAACCTGCAGGCCTACAAAAGCAATGAGGCTTTATAGGCCAAGAAGCCACACCCCACAGTCGGACACACCCAGTGATCACACACACTAGGAAGGGGATTAACCCTTCCAACACCAGGGAAGGGAAAACACCACTTAAAGGGGACGTGCACACAATAACATAAAACACAAGTGCACACATACACACCTAACACAAAACCGCATGCACAACGTAGCGAGCTGCAATGGCACAGCTCAGCCTGCTACGCTGCCACATACACACTGTTGCCAGCGGCAACCACAGGTGAGGCAAATACCACAGCCCTCACCTGTGATTGAACACCAAAGAGAACCGCTGACAACCGCATGCGGTTCAGGAGTCACGGTCATAGCCATGGCCGTGACACTCCCACCCCTCAAAGCCCCCCCACCAATAAAAAAAAAAACGTGAGGGACTCACACAAGGGGATGGGAGAAGGGGACGTCCACTCTCAGACACGGTTCCCAAAATGTCACTGTCAGCTGCATCCTCTCCCAGCACACAACACAGCCAGTCCGACGAGGCCTGCAGCCCGCACCAGTGACACAGGGAGGAGAACCACAGAGAGTGAACGAGGGGACTCTCCACTCACGTCCCCACTCCAGTCGCTGCCAGCAGACACTCCTAACCAGCACGCAGCCGGACCACTTACGGAGTGCTGCCAGCAGACGACCAGAGATGGGAACATGGAGAGGGACGAGGGATCCCCAACACGGACACGGAAGGTAAGGTGGCGGGGAATAAGCCACCAACCGTGCCGTTAAAGGAGAACCCCCAGGAACGCTCTCCCTCCGGAGAACGCGCATGCAGGCCACAAGGGGATGGCACTGCATGCTGCACCCTCTTTCGAAGGTATGCATACCGCATACCAAACAAACACCACGTGTTCTAAAAATCAGGGGGAACGCCAAACGAGGCAACGATGATGGCGAGGAAACGCCACTCACCGCGCCGTCAGAGGCGAAACCCCCAGAACGCTCTCCCTCCGAAGAGCGCGCATGTACCCCTTCCGCAGACGGCGGTACATGCTTCACCCTCTTTCGAGGGTTGCATACTCCCACCCCTCAAAGCCCCTCCCAACAACAAAAGGGGAAAGTTGGTGAGGCATAAGAAACAATGGGGGGGGGAGGGGAAAGACAAACAAAAAGGGGACACCAACACGGACAACGGTGAGCTGGGAATGGCGGGGAATGCCACTCACCGCGCCGTAAATGGTGAGCCCCATAACGCTCTCCCTCCGGAGAACGCGCATGCACCCCATCCGCAGATAGCGGTGCATGCTTTACCCTCTGTCGAGGGAGCGCCACGTAAGAAGCGACTGTGGTCATACTGTCACGGCTGAGGATGGGGGAAATCCTCAGCCGTGTGGAGCCCGGTGATGTTACGGCTGCTTGGCCATGAAGACAGGATTAGGGAGCAGGTCACCTCCTAAAGGCATCCCTAACCTGACCCTGACTCCTAGCTACATGAGCCAACCTTGATGGTAGGAGGGCTCATGCTCCGGAACCTAGAAGTCCCTGCTAGCCCTCAAGATGGCCCTAAGCTAGGAGCTGAGTAAGACAGCCCACTCCTCCTAGACACGGAGGAGCAGGAGTCTCAACGGCCAAGCTGCTGTAAAAGGGGGAACATAAACAGCTCTATGGATATGGCAGGTGAACAAAGAGTTCCACCTACCTGCCACAGCCTTGCTGACTGGATCCCTGTGTTAGCAGGGTGCAGATCACAAGCGCATCCCTACACAGGGACCCAGATCCATAGCTGCACAAAATCACATATAAAACATCACACGGACATCACACATAACTAGAAATAACTTAAAGCGACATTATGGTTATGACATTAAGGTTTTGACATAAAGGTTTATGACCACAGGGGTGGCTCTTACTGGCAGGTAACAAATACATGAGGCTGCTCTCAGCTAAGCATGGCTGAAGCAACCTGCAGGCCTACAAAAGCAATGAGGCTTTATAGGCCAAGAAGCCACACCCCACAGTCGGACACACCCAGTGATCACACACACTAGGAAGGGGATTAACCCTTCCAACACCAGGGAAGGGAAAACACCACTTAAAGGGGACGTGCACACAATAACATAAAACACAAGTGCACACATACACACCTAACACAAAACCGCATGCACAACGTAGCGAGCTGCAATGGCACAGCTCAGCCTGCTACGCTGCCACATACACACTGTTGCCAGCGGCAACCACAGGTGAGGCAAATACCACAGCCCTCACCTGTGATTGAACACCAAAGAGAACCGCTGACAACCGCATGCGGTTCAGGAGTCACGGTCATAGCCATGGCCGTGACAGGTCAGCAGTAGCCAGAAAGTGGGCAACCCGTTTAAGTCCCGAAAATCCCTTAAATGGTCTACTGGTATTGGACATCACTGTCGTTGTCACACATTACCATCATCCATGAGGTAAAACAAGAGCCGGAGAACATGTGGTGCATGTAATCTGGGCTTTTTTTAGATTGAGTATGCAACTTGTTCTTAATGTAAGCTATTTGACGTCTCTGTCGTCACTTAAACAGTTATACCAATTATTAGCATTTTATTGAAAATATTCATACTCTCTCTTCAATTGAAAATATGCATACTCTCACTACATAAAGTATGCCTATATATCTACTGTGCGCCATATGTTGTACTATCTTTTTTCATTGATTTATTTAAATGCACTAGACGTAAAACTTTTCAAAATGGCATCATGTCTGTCATTTGAGCAAAATAAATTTTCTGCCCTTTGTTATTGCTTTGTGTTTTTAGCTATCTTGGAACTGTTTCTACATCTGGAGTGTCAGCAGTAAGGATGGTAATGCCGACTAAGCTAAAATGCTCCTTTGGTCAGAGCAAATCCATGAGGAATATGAAGAACACTGTCTAATAAAGGAAGAACTATCTGGCTAAATAAGGAACTGAATTTTGGTGAATTGTAGGTGACATCACTAAATTCCCAAGTGTAGTCTTCCTTGTAAGAAAATGTAATACAGGTACAAGTTCAAGGCTGAAAGAATAACACTGCCTATTGGCGAGCTCAGATGCCCTAAGAATGCTTCCAGATGTTTCCCAGGTATGTGGCTTTCAAACACTAAACATGTTCTCAGAGATCCACTGTGAAGATTAGATTAGAATAGTAAATTGATTCTAGAAGTCAAGCTATTTGATCCACATCAAGATGTCCAGCACTTCTCTCGATAGGTTTCGGTGTCTAGGGTCAGTTTGTTCAAGATATTGGTTGTATTTTAGCTTCAACAACTGACGTTTTCTTTAAATACAGTATATTCAATTGCTAGGTCAGAACGTAGTTGAAGTGGAAAATTCTTTTAATTCAGTGAGAACGTGTCAACTGTATTTTGGTGTTAAACAATAAATAACAAAGATGGGCACTCATCTACTTGGGACCACCTGGAGATCTTATTTGTAAACAAAATTTATTCAACAATTAAAAACTCTAAACAATAAAATATAAAATTGTATAAAAAAGCAATAGTAGGAGACGAGGATAACCTACAAGAATGATGATCCCAATATACTATCATCTTTATGGCTTAGGGATTAACATTCAATCTGAAATGCACTGTTGAATATATACCATCAATATCGATAGAGAATGTGAATAAAAAATCGATTGTTCCTCTATTTAAAAACTTTTCTTCTATCAAAGATGCATATCAAGAAGTATATAAAAATATCCCTTAGGAAACTATCAATAGTACCGACTCTTCACAATTATCCTCTTTTACATCCGGATATAAATTGCAGCTTATTGAAAAATAACAGCTATTTGATGACAGTAATATATCGGGGTTAGTATGGTATTAAGATCCTGAGATATCCATTATGTTGTAAGTAGTTATTGTTAGTTGATTTTGAGGTCTATTGTAATTAAAATGCTGTTTCTTAAATAGACTCTGTATTTCAGTTCAACTACAGTTCATAGTGCCATGTATTGTGTCTTATCCATGGATTGTACTCATTGTTAGATGAGGTGCGGATCCACTTGTGGCATCCCACATGGTGGTTGATGTAATACGCTCTATTATTATAGTATTCGGCACAAATAATAGAGACTGGCATATATAGCTTTGTGGTACGAGGTTTGAGCGATATGTGCTCGGCGTCCCACGTGTCCCGGAGAACTGCCACCAAGCCCTATAATGCAGGTTCTAGGTAACGTGCTCTCGGCATCCCACGTGCTCCGAACGTTTCCACCGCCGCAATAGTGGGGATTAGACAGTTATCACCCCTTCCTCGATCCAATGGAAATCATCCAAGGCTGCGTGTCTTGTCTATGGTATATTTAAACATAGAAACATAGAATGTGTCGGCAGATAAGAACCATTTGGCCCATCTAGTCTGCCCAATATACTGAATACTATGGATAGCCCCTGGCCCAATCTTATATGAAGGATGGCCTTATGCCTATGCCATTCATGCTTAAACTCCTTCACTGTATTTGCAGCTACCACTTCTGCAGGAAGGCTATTCCATGCATCCACTACTCTCTCAGTAAAGTAATACTTCCTGATATTACTTTTAAACCTTTGCCCCTCTAATTTAAAACGATGTCCTCTTGTAGCAGTTTTTCTTCTTTTAAATATTCTCTCCTATTTTACCCTGTTGATTCCCTTTATGTATTTACAAGTTTCTATCATATCCCCTCTGTCTCATCTTTCTTCTAAGCTATACATGTTAAGGTCCTTTAATCTTTCCTGGTAAGTTGTATCCTGCAATCCATGTACTAGTTTAGTAGCTCTTCACTGAACTCTCTCCAAAGTATCAATATCCTTCTGGAGATATGGTCTCCAGTACTGCGCACAATACTCCATATGAGGTCTCACTAGTGCTCTGTAGAGCGGCACGAGCACCTCCCTCTTTCTACCGGTAATGCCTCTCCCTATACACCCAAGCATTCTGCTAGCATTTCCTGCTGCTCTATGACATTGTCTGCCTACCTTTAAGTCTTCTAAAATAATGACCCCTAATTCTCTTTCCTCAGATACTGAGGTTAGGACTGTATCACTGATTTTACATTCTGCTCTTGGTTTTTTACGCCCCAGGTGCATTATCTTGCACTTATCAACATTACATTTTAGTTGCCAGATTTTTGACCATTCCTCTAGTTTTTTCTAAATCCTTTTCCATTTGGTGTATCCCTCCAGGAACATCAACCCTGCTACAAATCTTTGTGTCATCAGCAAAAAGACACACCTTACCCTCGAGGCCTTCTGCAATTTTGCTGATAAAGATATTAAACAATATGGGTCCCAGAACAGATCCCTGAGGTACCCCACTGGTAACAAGACCATGGTCTGAATATACTCCATTGACTACAACCCTCTGTTGTCTGTCCCTCAGCCACTGCCTAATCCATTCAACAATATGGGAGTCCAAGCCCAAAGACTGCAATTTATTGATAAGCCTTCTATGTGGGACAGTATTAAAAGCCTTACTAAAGTCTAGATAAGCGATGTCTACTGCACCTCTGCCATCTATTATTTTAGTCACCCAATCAAAAAAATCTATAAGATCAGTTTGACATGATCTCCCTGAAGTAAACCCATGCTGTTTTTCATCTTTCAATCCATGGGATTTCAGATGTTCCACAATCCTCTTCTTAAGTATAGTTTCCATTAATTTCCCCACTATTGATGTCAGTCTTACTGGCCTATAGCTGCCCGATTCCTCCATACTACCTTTCTTGTGAATGGGCACAACATTTGCTAATTTCCAATCTTTTGGGATGACTCCTGTTACCAGTGATTGGTTCAATAAATCTGTTAATGGTTTTGATAGTTCACTGCTAAGCTCTTTTAATAGCTTTGGGTGTATCCCATCAGGCCCCTGTGACTTATTTGTATTAATTTTAGACAATTTAATTAATTAAATAATTTGAAGCGCTTCACCAACTATTTGAATAGAGAGTTATATATCATATCCATAATTATTCTCATTGATGTCTGTAACTCATAGGTGGACCTTGCGAGGGTATTCTAGACGCCAGACGCATTTCGGAGTACGTCCTTACTCCTTCATCAGTGGCTACACTCGCTTAGGATATCAAGCAGATTTATATCCCTGGTTCTTAGATTGGTTGGAAAAGCTGGAATGGATTTGGAAGTGCAAATTCATATATCTTATAGCATTGCGATTCTTATGCGATTCTTATGCGGTTCTTATGCGTTTTTTTGTGTATTAGTGTTTTTTGGTCTATAATGTTTTAATTAGCTATAGCACACATCTAATAAATTATTTTGATAACAGTGTTTGCTAGTTTTCAAACACAGATAGAGATGAAATAAAAATGCAATATAAACAGAAAAAATATATAGCAAAAATGGAAAAAAGCGGCTGCTCCTACAGAACGAATGGATCAGGGTGCTCACCTCCCGGTCCACCCAGACCGTATGAGAGAAAAATAGAAATAGCAAAGATGATGAGGGGCACTCTAAATTCGGGAAATGACAAACAGCGCTATAAAAATATATAAAAATCATATGCAATCAGTGTCTAAAGTACAGTTGCAAGAAAAAGTATGTGAACCCTTTGGAATGATATGGATTTCTGCACAAATTGGTCATAAAATGTGATCTGATCTTCATCCAAGTCACAACAATAGACAATCACAGTCTGATTAAACTAATAAAACACAAATAATTAAATGTTACCATGTTTTTATTGAACACACCATGTAAACATTCACAGTCCAGGTGGAAAAAGTATGTGAACTCCTAGACTAATGACATCTCCCAGAGCTAATTGGAGTGAGGTGTCAGCCAACTGGAGTCCAATCAATGAGATGAGATTGGAGGTGTTGGTTGCAGCTGCCCTGCCCTATAAAAAACACACACCAGTTCTGGGTTTGCTTTTCACAAGAAGCATTGCCTGATGTGAATGATGCCTCGCACAAAAGAGCTCTCAGAAGACCTATGATTAAGAATTGTTGACTTGCATAAAGCTGGAAAAGGTTATAAAAGTATCTCCAAAAGCCTTGCTGTTCATCAGTCCACGGCAAGACAAATTGTCTATAAATGGAGAAAGTTCAGCACTGCTGCTACTCTCCCTAGGAGTGGCCGTCCTGTAAAGATGACTGCAGGAGCACAGCACAGACTGCTCAATGAGGTGAAGAAGAATCCTAGAGTGTCAGCTAAAGACTTATAAAAGTATCTGGCATATGGTAACATCCCTGTTAGAGAATCTACGATATGTAAAACACTAAAACAAGAATGGATTTCATGGGAGGATACCACAGAGGAAGCCACTGCTGTCCAATAAAACCATTGCTGCACATATACAGTTTGCACAAGAGCACCCGGATGTTCCACAGCAGTACTGGCAAAATATTCTGTGGACAGATAAAACCTAAGTTGAGTTGTTTGGAAGAAACACACAACACTATGTGTGGAGAAAAAGAGGCACAGCACGCCAACATCAAAACCTCATCCCAACTGTAAAGTATGGTGGTGGGGGCCTCATGGTTTGGGGCTGCTTTGCTGCATTAGGGCCTGGACGGATTGCTATCATCGAAGGAAAAATGAATTCCCAAGTTTATCAAGACATTTTGCAGGAGAACTTAAGGCCATCTGTCTACCAGCTGAAGCTCAACAGAAGATGGGTGTTGCAACAGAACAATAACCCAAAGCATAGAAGTAAATCAACAACAGAATGGCTTAAACAGAAGAAAATGCGCCTTCTGGAGTGGCCCAGTCAGAGTCCTGACCTCAACCCGATTGAGATGCTGTGGCATGACCTCAAGAAAGCGATTCACATCAGACATCCCAAGAATATTGCTGAACTGAAACAGTTCTGTAACGAGGAATGGTCAAGAATTACACTTCACCGTTGTGTAGTGCATTATCTAACAATTTTTCTGGATCATTTTTCATCTTAAAATGTTCCCTCATTTGAATAGCTTCTTCCTCAAATTTTTCATTGTTGGTACACTTCCTTTTAATTCGACGAAAGTGTCCAAAAGGAATATTGAGCAGCCATCTAGGTAGGTGGCAGCTTGAAAACAGGATAAAACTATTCTTTGCAACAGGTTTCTGGTAAGTGTTACAAATATATTGGTCTCCATTAGTGGTAATTACTAATTTGTAAATCTAGAAATTCTGTCTAAATGTTGTTAATATTCAATGAAAAGGATAAATTGTATTGGTTATTATTGATTTCATTTAGAAATGTGTGTAATTCTGATTTTCCGTTTTGCCAAATAAAAATGATATCTTCAATATATCTGTGCCAGAGCACTAGATCTGCCCCCAGCCTGGGCACGATGTGTTGGTGTTCCCATTGGGCCATAAATAGATTGGCGTAGCTAGGGGCAAATCTAGTGCCCATGGCAGTTCCGCACATTTGAAGGTAATAGTATTTCTCAAAATAAAAATAATTATGAGTTAGTATGTGATTTACGCCCTCTATCAAAAATTCGATTTGTTTCGTGCAGAAATCTTCACTAGATTCCATTTGGGATTTCATCGCTGCCATTCCCTGATTATGATCAATGGTGGTATAGAGTGATTGAACAACTAACGTTCCAATAATCCAATGGGGCTGAACTTTTCAATTTTCTAAAATTTTAATGATTTGTGTTGCGTCCTTTATTTAAGATTGTGTTTTTTGTTTTTTTTTACTACCGGTTGAATTAATTTGTCAATATACTGGGATAGATTTGATGTTAATGAACCGATTCCTGAAATAATTGGGCGCCCTGGTGGATCTGTTAGATTTTTGTGTATTTTGGGTAGACAATAGAATACTGGTAATCTCTGTTGTGTGCCCAAAATAAAGTTATACTCTTGTTCTGTTAATATTTCATGTTCTAGCCCTCTATTACAATATTGTACCAACGCCTTATTGAATTTTTTGGTGGGATCTTCGTTTAGTTTGACATAAGTATTATCATCTGATAATTGTTTTAAACATTCTCTGTTGTATTTTTCTGCCTCCAGAAGGACAATAGCTCCACCCTTATCTGCTGGGCGTATTATTAAGTTATTCTGTGTTTGGATTAGTTTGATCGCATGTATCTCCTGTGTTGTTAGGTTATTCCTTTTAGTGGGTCTATCTGATATTTTTCTCAAATCTGTTTCAAAATTTTTTTGGAATGTTGCTATTTCAGAGCTGATCTCTTGTCTAGGGAATTTTTTGGACTTCTGTTTCAGTTCTGTATGTTTAACCGGCTCATTGGTATATTTTTTGACATTAGGTGTCATGGGATTTTTCAAAAAATATTTTTTCAAACATAGTTTTCTAATAAACTTCTTGATTCCTATGTAGGTACCAAATTTGTTTAATTTTGTGGTTGGTGCGAATTTTAATCCTTTATTAAGCAACTTGATTTGTGCCTCTGTTAAAGTGACAGAGCTCAGATCCACTATGGCTCCTTGTTGTTCTGTGTTTATTTGTGATTGTTGTATCCTGTTTTGTTTTCTCTGACTCCTCTGTGTCTTTTTTTGGACCCTGGTTGTGATCGATGTATTGTTGCCTCTGTGTTTCCCCTCATGTATGTTTCGGTGAAGAAAAGTGCTAGTGATTCTGAGAATATGGTCTCCTGATCTGGTATAGTTGAAATCTTGTTCTTGATGGTTGAACCTGTTTCTCCGATTGTATGAATGTGTGGTGATATTTGGTATTGGAGATGTTCTACTGATTGCTGTGACCTGTGTCTGATTTGTGGTTTGTGGTGTGGTTCTGTCTAAAAAAATGGTTATGAGTCAGTGATTCATTATTTATTCTTCACTGAAATAGTATATTTGTTTTGTATATTTTCATTATCTCTTTCTTGTTCAAGTCTAACTTCAACTTGTCTTTGTTGTGAATGAATTTTTCCTTCCTTCTTTTGTTCAGTTTTTGGACTATATATTTTTTAGTTTTTTTTTTTACTAATTATCTCTTGTTCTGTTTTATGCAAACTCCTGCACAGTCGTTCTTGCCAAATGTCAAATTCCACATTTTTAGGGAGTCTCTCAATTGATTAATTTTATCGGTTATTTCTTCTAACATTTGGGATCTCCTCTTTATAATCAGTTGTATCAATGCAGCTGATTGAGAGAATAAAAGGGAGTCCCATTCTTTGTTGAATTCAATGCTGCAAAGGTCTTATGTAGGAGTTTTAGATAATAATAAACCTTTTGGAATTTTGCTGTGTTCAATGTATTGTTTTAATGATCTTATTTCCCAGCGTTGCCTAAGTTGCTTCTGTAGCAGTAATTCAAGTTCTCTAAATATCTCTGACATTGATTTCTCCCATATAACTGCTATGACATCATATGTATCGGATTCATCAAATATGTCTCCGCTTTAAATCTTTTATTTTCCACGTGGTTCCAAATGTCCATCAATGGCAAGGGGGTAGGGGTGAAAACTGCCTGATCCCCACCATTTGTGGCGGTGGCAGTTCTCCGGGACACGTGGGACGCTGAGCTCATTACGCTCAAACCTCGTACCACAGAGCTATATATGCCAGTCTTTATTATTTGTGCTGAATACTATATTAATAGAGATAAGCGTATTACATCAACCACCACGTGGGACGCCACAAGTGGATCCACACCTCATCTAACAGTAAGTACAATCCATGGATAAGACACAATATATGGCACTATGAATTGTAGTTGAACTGAAATACTCACAAACAGAGTCTATTTAAGAAACGGAAATTTAATGACAATAGACCTCAAAATCAACTAACAATAACTACTTTCAACATAATGGATATTTCAGGATCTTAATAGCATACTAACCCCAATATATTACCGTCATCAAATAGTTATTTTGATGATAATTTGATGTATGCATAAAAAAGAAAGTTTCTTGGCATCTTGTTCAAATATTGTGACTTTTTGTACATTTAGGCAGTCTATGGTGTCGCACTGCAACATGCTGCGACTGTCTCAGAAAATCCATTCGAAATGGATTTTTCTGCGACTGTCGCGTCGCAGTCGCAGCATGGTACATGTTGCAGTGCGACACCATAGACTGCCATTATAAAAATTGTCGCGCAACATTAGTGCAACAATAAGTCGTGCGACAAATGTCGTCATGTAGACCTAGCCTAATACCACCAGGACTTAGGAAGGGGCATAGCGTCCCGCAGCCCACACAATATACCGTACTATAATTTTCACCAGAATCTAGCACAAATCTAAACCCGTTCATCGCTGGTATAGATTTAATTGAATGTACATGATCTCGCCTCTAGGACCCTCTCGTAACTAGAACACAGAGGTCCCTTGACATCATCCAGGTGACTGTTGGCTGCTGTTATTACATGATTGATGTAAAAAAAATGAAAATCAGACATCATATACTGCGTGACAATCTCTTTCTAACAAAGCTAGAACCAGCCCTGTACCTCCCATGGATCCAGAGATCTCCCCATTCAATACAATTGCTTGGCTAGATTACCTTGAGCCTGGCAGCTGAGGGAACGGGTCCTTTCTGCTGTAGCTCTCTCCCTTTAACTCTCACAGCTTCAACAGAACATATGGCCGGTGGCAGTTGAAGATTTAAACTGAGCACATTCGACCAAGTCCGTGAGAGGGACGAAAAAATAAGGAAAATAAAACACAGCAGGTGGTGCTATACAGATCCAGGTGCTGGTTTGAAAAATGTAGAATATGTTTTGTGGCACAACCCCTTTAATAAGTAATAATCATATAACGGAATCAAAGATTGCTGGTGACAGGTCTTCTTAAAATCACTTTAGATATTATGAGTTGCATAAATTAAATTTTTAGTACAGGAAATGTTTTGATAATGTACAGGTATGGAAGTAGAAGAAGTTGCAACCCCAGGTCATAGAGGTTGCAAATTGGGGACGGAGGGTGGGGGGGGGGGCAGGGGGCTTGACAGGGGCTGCATTCGTTCCTGGGGCCCTGGAGCCTGAAAAGTCCTAAAGGGACCTTCTGCCCCATCTATGGACAACGCTAGTTTAAATAGCCAAGGATAGTTAGGGACCTTGTTCCTTGTTTCGGATTTACAGCCCAGTAGCTTCACGTTACACCTCTGAACCCAGGACTGAAAGGAATGTCAAGTCTGTGTGCTCTCTGACAGGCCGTTCAGCAGACTGTGCTTCTGATGACATCATTCTAAAAGGAAATGATGCGTGGTTTCTAGTGGTCTCCCACCAGGGCTGCATTGTAAAGTAGGATTTGGATCAGCTTCCACCCAGAACACACTGCCGAGTTTCTAGATTTTCTATATAAGGGCTATTACTTTCATGTTTGCGACTGATAAATAATTTTGCAATGCAGACAAGTACATCTGCTTTCCATTGAAAGACTAAGCCATGCACAATTCTGGAGTGAAGCCTTGGCGAGACCGTTCCCATGTCCATGCACTGTAGCTGTACCGCCGTACATTATTCTGAAGGTCACATATGAGGCAATATGATGGTATGAGTCATCATCATCAATTACGCTCTGCATCCGGGGACCATGAACATTGCAGCTTTTGGAAGGACAACATAACAGCCTTCTCTTTCATGTGCCTGTTCTTAGGCAGGGGGTTATCATGGCAAGGCTGTGAAGCGTTCTGAACCAGCGCAGATTTTATTTTTCTATGCCAGGCAGATAGGACTTGAAATAAGCATAATAGAAAGCAAATATGGACACAATGCAGTCTGTTCTCTTTCATCTGTCATGATGAAAGCAATGATAGCAGGTAATACACAGACCCAAAGGACTTTTCTTTAACATGTATGGACAGACTGCAGTTAGGTGGCTGGATATAGAACAGTGCCAGGGTCGAGGAGGGAGACACTAGGGAAGTGAAAGAGAGGGCTGGCAGCATATGCAGTCTGGCTGGCATTTGCGTCCCCACATAGCCTGCCAAGATCCCCCATCCCTTTGACTGTTAGAAATGAACACATAAAACACTGAGGGAAACAATGGATTCAGATCAAAAAGACAGTAAGGAATTTCTTGCATCTCTGTCATATTTTTTCTAACTGCCCACATCTAAAAAATGTCAAATTTAAAGAACCCTTTAAGTTCCTTTTTGTTGCATATTTCACCTTCTACATTAGTTATTACACATTTGTATCTAAGAAACTTTACAATGTGTGCAACCATATGGCAGGACACAATATTTGACATACTACCATCATGTAATATACTGTTTTAAAGAAACAATCCTAGTGCTGGGGCACAGGTACTGGGTGCAACTAAAGGGGTCAGTTACCATAGCTCTACGCTAGTTTTCTGGCATGGGAAAGTCGTAAATGTTGCCACTGCTAACACAGTTTGCTACTCTTTAAAGTGGTTCTCCGGGCTTTTAATATTGATGACCTATCCTCACCCTGCGCGCGTGGCTCCTCATACAGCTGATCAGCGGGGATGCCGGGTGTTGGACCCATGCCGATCTGATATTGATGACCTATCCTGAGGATAAGTCATCAATATTAAAAGCTGGAAAACCCCTTTAACTTTTTCCAAAGCCTCATCACTTTTCCAATCATGGGCGTTTGGGGACGGGAAACGGTGGGTGACTGGTGATTTGATTTTGGCACAAAGACAGCGAAAGATGTCTACAAGGTGTGAAACGCCAGTCTTCGTAAATGACCTCCAAGGTATCCTTTTTCTAGTGTTGCTTTTAAACAAATGTAGACACTATGGGGAAGATTTATCAAAGCTGGTGTTTTCACAGCTTCTTTGAAAAATGAAAGGTGGAATCTGATTTGTTTACTTTACACCAGTTTAATAAATCAGGTCCTTCATCATGCAACCCTGTACTCTAATATATCCAAATTTCTCAAATGGCTAGAAACTAGTATTAGTTTTCCTTAGTTGGGCTGCCCACAGATATTTAACTTTTAACAGGTCATTTTTCACTTGAAACCTCCAGTTATTTCAAAAAAACGTTGCCGGGCACTTTTCCATCTGCTCTCTCTTTATACTTATTGTATATGCAGAGCAGCAAAGTGTTCCTGCTAATGGCAGCAGGGTGTACCTTACTATTGACTGTGCGCCAGAGCAGACTACGTTCCAACCACATGCAGAACATATAATAGTCAGAACTTCATTTTGTAGAGTTAAATGTTGATAAGCAGTGAAGAGCTGAGGTCTATATACTCTAGCTGCCAGCATGGCACTTTTTTCTTTTTGGTAGTGGCAGGATTTCACTCCATTATCAAACATACAAATATAGATACATTTTAGGCCTCATCCACATTTCTGTGTTCGTTTGAAGTCCAGGAAAAAAAAAATCAGTCCATGTTTTATCTGTGAAGATGTCTGTGAAGGATCCGTGTATCTGTTTTTTGCCCTCTGTGTGATATTCCACAGACACTGCTCAGCTGAAAATTTATTTTAAAAGTATCTTTTATGAGTGTTCAGTGAAAAACAGACTGAACACGGACCAAACACGGATGCCACTCGTGTCGTGTCCGTGATTTTCACAGACCAATAGACTTCAAAGAGCGTTTTTGCAGACCAAAGTAGTGCAGTAAAAAAAAAAAAGATGGGTGAACAAGCATATTAAAATCCTTGGGTATGTGGGCTGTCTTTAGAAAATGCAGAAAGCACGTCAGTTAAAAAACGAAAATGTGAAGGAGGCCTAACAGCTTTATTTCATAGCAATCTACAAAGGTGCATAAATCATATTTTCCTCAGACACGGATTGCTGTGAGGGCAAAAAGTCAACACTGCTGAATGCAGGGGATAAGTAAAACGTAATTGTAGAAGTTGTATTCCAAGTGCAATGCAACTATTACAGCGAAGTTTCACTTCTCACTAGTGTCAGCAATATATATTCAAGATTAGGTCTAAGATTAGGACCAAACAAAATATAACACTTTTTGTATGTTGCAAATATTGATATCAATTGGGTCCCATTAAATGACACAGCATTGTACGTGGTGACTACAGGGGGTGCAATCAAACCAGGCCCTGGTGCCTGTGGTGGACCAAAGGACCCTCTGACATATAAGTAGGCACTAGTTATATAATTATTGCATATTGCATTGGTCCCAGGAACTTTAAAAGGGTTTTCCGAGATTTTAGTGCTGACGACCTGTCCTCTGGATCTGAGTCTGACACCCAAGACCCCTGTTTGCGAAGACACCGGCACTCCTGCTTTCTCTGTGCTCACCAACACAATGCCATACATTATTCACTTCTATGGGGCTGACCTCCACTAGGCCACATGACCGATGAATGTGTCATCACTTAGCCTAGGGAAAGCAGCAAGAAGCTCACCCAGAGCCGTTGCCTTCTAAAACAGCTGATCAGTAGGGGTCCCGGGTGCTGGACCCCATCAATTAGATACTGATGACCTATCCAGAAGATAGGTCATCAGTATTAACATATGGGAAAACCCCTTTAACTTATGAATCTATTTGTGCTTGTGCTATCCCCTAGACATAATCCCACAAATGTGCACACTGCCTGTAGTGCCCTGGAGCAGGGAGTACTTTGACATTTGGACATTTTTGGACATTTGCCTATTTCCCCTATGCAAAGTTAAAACCTCTTACTTTATTTCATCTAAAAGGGTTAACTTGCACTGTGTAACTGCATTTTATACATATATGTTGTGATATATATCCTGTTCATTATCTCTGTATTTACATGGCTCTGTGGAAAGTGTTAATGAATACTGAGAGACTGTTAGGGCTTTGATTGAGAATCTGGTAATTTTCCACAGCTGCCATAGGGTTTAAAGAAGTTTTGGAGAGAAAATCCCAGAAGTTGTTTATTACCATGTTTTGGAGAGAAAACCCCTGACTTGTTTGCCACCAAAAAGAAGACAGTCTGACCTTTTAAATGTCTGGTTTTAGCTATGTTGTTATGTCTGGAAACTTGTTTTTGTCTGGAAAACCTGCTGTGTCATTGCCATTGAGTATCATTGACGCTCTAATGTAAGTCTATACCAAATGAGATCTGAAACAATGTATCTGTTTGTGCTGAGTTTCTTCACTCCACCCCTCCAACTAGAAGGTTCTAGTCTAGCAAAAACTATATATAAGGAGAGCAGTCAGAGCCCCTAGCTTGCTGCAGTTAGGTAACAGTGCTTGGAAGAGGAGACTCTGCCAGACTACTGAGCGACCAGAAGAAGACGCTGAGATGGGGATATGCTGCCAAAGACCCTGGATCACCAGCCTTGGACCAGGTACCAGCCTTCTGAAGAGAAAGAGGGACAGCTAGCTTAGGCATTTCCTGAGCATCAAACCCTTCTTCTGCCAGGGAGGAAACTGGAGAAGCCAGCCCAATGCCTCGCCTGTATTGTTTTGTACCTGAATTCCTCCAGTAAAGAAGCCTCCTGGTTTACTGCAGACCCTGACTGTCAGACTTATTTTCCATTGGGGTGCACCATGTCTTACTATCCCTTCCGGAGAGCAGCGACACGTGGTGACCCCTCGACGGTGTCTGGGGGACCCAGTGTAGCGTTGGGGCCACCCCAAACATGGCCACTGCATGCACATCCTATACAGTCCTTCAGTCAACTACAAAAGACCTGGTTCTGAAGTTTGAAAATTGCACTATGCCACTACCCAGGTTCCCTTAAATGTCTTATTTTTTTGTAAATGAAAGAAGAGGCAGCATACTGGACAGATTTAGCTAAACAAATCCATATTGCTGTAACCAGACGAGTCCATACAAAGCAGGGAAAAAAGCAGAATTGTGTTGATTCTGGCTTGCAGACATTGTTGGAAGGAGCACAGAAGTTAAATGAGCAGGAAGGTGCTTGCAGTTATCATGCTTCATGGGATCTCAGTGCGTTCTTGCACAGAATGTAATAAATTTGCTTAAAGTTCACATCTGTTCTAAACTGTTCGAAGTACAAACTTTGCATGAAAACTTTGTACCTTTGTTTAACAGCCACCAGCATGTGAAGAGCAATGGATGTGTACACATAGATCCACAAGAGCCAACACAGCTCTAGCACATTTTCTCCATTGCTGTTTACATCTAGGTTATAAAACCAGCTAACTAGAGCCTGAGAAAGCAAACACTATTTCCCACTACAAAATAAGCTTCAGAGTAATTTCATTTTATAGGAAAATCACTCATCTTGATAAGGAACAGAAAACGATGCAGAAGAGTTTCAATATAGTAGCCTGGATAAATTATAAAGGCACCTTTACGCAGGCTGACTGACCAGGCATCATTGCTGATAATTGCCTGAACGTGAGTAGAGTTGATAGCTGCATTTACATGCAATCACCTCATCTGTACAGGGACAAATGATCGCTGCAGCAGTCATTTGTCCCCATACACATCCATTTTTTCTGGTTGGCAGATCGCTGTTAACACAGGACGATCTGATGCCCAGAAACAATGATTTTGGGTGCCACATCAATGATGCTTTCACCTGATCAATAAGCTAGGAACACTCCTTCCCAATAACTATACTAATCAACAGCCCGTGTAAAGGGTCCAACCCCCCGACAACTGCTAGAAAAGGCTCGTGCTTTGTGAGTGACACAGCCTCTTCCTAGGTCATACGACATCACCGTACATCGGTCACATGTCCTATTTGCAGCTCAGCCCCATTGAAGCTCTTGTGGCATCCTAGTCTCCAGCTCTTCAGTACTGCAAAGACTTACCGTCTCTCTGTCCAGTGACCTCTTGACAAATCTCTCGCTGGCCCGGAGCTTGGCCTTTGGTCATGTGACAGCAGGACGACGTTGTGGCGTTGAAGTAAACAAGAGCCAGTTGGGAACTAGGACATTTAACTTTTGTACTTGGCAGGTAATTTAAAAAGTAAAAAAAAAAGACTGCTGTGTAGGTATTGAGCTAATAAGAGATTCTGGTAGATTTCAGCTCTGAAGCCTACAGAATTGTAATCTCGAAAACAATGCAAGATAGCTAATAGAAAAACTCAATGGCAATAATTAACAGGAAAATACAAAATTGTTGCACAGATTTGCATATTAAAGAAAGATGGGCATTGATGTTGATGAGAGCAGAACCAGGTTTTTACTACAATGCATCTTTTCATAAATTCTTTCCTTTAGGACAGAGATCAAGGCTGATCACAGGATAAGGCAAAGTTTAAAAAGCTGCACAACTAAATGCGAATGAAAGATGTCTAGAAGTAATAATGATCCCGAAAAGAACATGAATACTTTGGGGAAAAAGACTACATAAGGAGACAATTTGTGCTGTCCTCAGACTCATACAAAGCATGCACAGATGTCTTAAGATGAAGTAAGAAAAATGTTACTGACACCACCTGGATCACAGACATAATGTACAAGACAAAAGGTAGTTCTGATGAGAACCTTAGAGAACTGAGGAAAGAGTACAATATAGAGACATAATCCATCATATGATAGGCACATAATTCTGATAATCTGGAAAAATCTGGAATGTTACAAGATTAAAAATCAAAGTGAGAGTAATTTATTAAAATGATGTGGTCTTTATATTTTGTTCTACTTCATGGTGGTCAGTAGTCCATAAAAGGGGTTGTCTCATGACAGATATTTATGGCTTATTGCCTATATTTATATATTCATATATATGGCACCACTAATATCCAATCGGTGGGAGTCTGACCTCTGTATTTCACACCGATTTCGAGTACTATTGTGCTTACAGAAGTGCTAAGAAAATATTGTACCACCTCATCTCCAGTTGCCTCTGGCAGGCTCTTTTCGAAGACACATCATTTGCTATTTACTAAACTAGGCCAACCAGGTGCCCTCCGAAAAAAAAAGGGCTGGTTATAAAATGGCACAGGACTTTCAAAGATTGAAGGGGCAGAGATATAGCTAGGCTTTCCCTCACCAATGGCTGAAATGTAGTTCAGAGACCCCATTACCCCATACACAAATGAAGTGCTGAAATAGTATTCGGTATGTAGTTTATTTGGTTTGTTTTTGTCTAGCCAACTTATTTAAAATGCTTTGGGACAGCAAGCTGGGCAGAATATCTAGGACACTTGGTTGAGGTAGAAGGCAGTCACGTCTGGGAGCATGCAGGAGGACAGACTATGAGAAACCAGATGTGGAGCAGGGCAGGAGAATTTATCCATCGGAGGAGTAATTATGGGGGCAGGACAACTTTATCTAAATATGACAAGTCAGGCAGGTGCCATGCAACAAGTAATTTCATTTATCAGTGTAAGAAATTAGTTGATATGGTAGCCAGTGCCACCCATCCCAGCACAAAATCACTAATAGGTGTCACTTTTGGCCTGGTCCTATATATCACTCAGTAGGTAGCAAGTATCTCATGCAGTTGTAGCATGGCCTGTTTTTTTTTTACGCTAACAGAGTGCATCTGTCAGTGTCAGAAATGATACGCACACTTGCTACCTGCTAATATGTAGGAGTGCTGGGCCTGCCAAACATGGCACTAATCAGTGATTGTGTGCTGTGCTGGGTGGCTGTCATATCAACGTATTACTTCTTACATCCACAGTTTTCTGCTGGACTATCAATCCCTTGTACTCGGGTGCCCTGCTTGCCCTCCCCTAGCTACATCCCTGACCACCAGCACTTGGTCACTGATAGCATAACCTAGCCATCAATGTCTATCTTAAGACAACAACTAATCCTTTCACCTTTAGGTCTCACAAATTACCCCTGCTGTGGTCCCATACCATACGTTTATATTGAGGAACACAGTTCTCTGCTCCTAGATTCCAAAATGTGCCATACTATGTAGCTATTCTCCCAGAGAAATATGTGAAAAATGGTGCTTCACAAAGGGACTATATTGAAGGACACATAGCTTTTTACTGTAATTTCTAAATATTTGTACACTAATACTCTTATCATCATACAGTATATGCATATCAGACCTCTTTTTATTAATTTACTGATTAATAATTTGCCCCTCTGAGGCAGCTGTGAAGCTTTTAACTATGTGTAAGTGCTCTGCTCAGCAAATGATTCCTTCAATCAAAAATTCTATGTGTGGGTGATGACCTTATTTAGTTTTTTCTCTGGGGTTTTCTCATGAAAGAATTAAAACCTGTCAATCGGATATGAAATAAAAGTCACATTTAACTTTCAGGTTTCTGCAGCTTGCATTGATATAAATGAAGAGGTGGTTACATCTCCATTAAAATCACAGCCTGGCTCCAGTTGTTGCTTTACTACAAGCTCCAACACATAGCTCCTAGATGGGACAAACCCAGACACTGAGCATATACAAATATATAATACAAAAATAATATCCAAAAATATATCTTTATAGTGGAAAAGGTGGGATGGGGAAACAAGTATAAATAAATACAAAATCAAACCATGAGGCTCCCTCGCCTAGATAAAAGACCATGATTCACAACATATACACAATACAGACCCGGCTAGTGGCACCTCCAAGAGACCAAGACACGTGTTTTGTGACAGCTTCCTCAGGGGGAATACACATGGTGATCTTCTGCTCACGCACCAGCTTAAACCTTACCACTACCCTATACCACTGGGGAACTGGGAATAACCCTTTAGTTACTCAAACTGCAAGGTAATCTGTTTTTAACCCAATTAGAGATGAGCGAGTTGATTCCTAATTAATCAATTTGGGTCATCAGCAAAAGTTCTTCAACTGTGAAGGGCTGTTTCCACAGATCAAGAAGCACCCACCTTCCTCAAGAAAGGTTTGAGAGAACAAATTATTAGCTTCCCTGGTGGTCTAGGGCAATGGCAGGTAGGGATGAGAGAACTGATTATTACAAATTATTACAACTTATCAGCAAAAGTTCTTCACTTGTAAGGGCGAAAAAGCACCCAACTGCCTCTTGATTGACAGTGTTGGACATCTCACCTGGCCCTGACAATCTCATGCCTGCACCAGTGCTCCGAGTAGCAGCGTAAGGGTGGAAACTCTGCTTCCGCAACTGGCGCTAAGACTGTGTATCAGCACATGGGTCCTTTTACAAAGCCCAATAACAAAGCAATAACGAGTCCTACTTATTTAAAGAACACATTCATGTGAGCCAACGTAAAATGAATTGGGGATGCCTCATGAAACATGCAGTCATCTGACAGTCGAGCATTTACACTGGTCAACTCTCTGGGATGGGCATTTGTACCTATTTTCATTATTGTTAACTGGTCTGATCCGTAGTCAGTGTAAAAACAGATAACTGAATGGTCTGTAAACAATCACACTGTAAAAAGGTAGATTTGCCTATATGGTTCTATCCAAGCTCGATGACTAGCTGTGTACAGTAGCCATCATGTTGGGCTTGACCCATGTTGTTATGTGAAAAATGGTGCCTCACAAAGGGACTATCTTGAAGGACACATAGCTTTTTACTGTAATTTCTAAATATTTGTACACTAATACTCTTATCATCATACAGTATATGCATATCAGACCTCTTTTTATTAATTTACCGATTAGTAATTTGCCGCTCTTTATCAATGAGAATTACCAGCCAAAATCTTGCATCTTATTTTTATTCAAAATCTGAATCATTAGTTAATTTGTCCACCAGAAGAAAAAAATAGAAAAATCTGCGGCACTCACCAACTGCAGGGTGTCGAGCTCGTCCACCTCAGCCCTGCTATGTCTGCATGTTTTTTGCTACCGCAATAAAGAAAGAAATGAAGGCACCCTGCAGTTGGTGAGTGGCGCTGATTTTTCTATTTTTTTCTTCTGGTGGATTGTATTCTATCGAAAATATACTTAAGTAGGCACCACCGCAAGCTGGCATATTATCCCGGTGTACACAGAGGACTATTTATGTGCTTATCAGCGATTTATTGGGTGTAGTGCCGCCTGAATTTTTCTTCTGTTTTGGTGAATTAGTTAATTTGTTACAGATATTAATTTGAAAATTTGCCTTTAATGCAGTAATAGGGAGCAAAGGTATATCACTGTATAGCCTGGCAGATATTACATTCAGGAAGTTGGGTGACGACCCATACATGACCTATAGTTTATGCCTTTCTGGTTGTTTCTCATTTTTCCAAAATCTGCTATAAGGTCTTATGTTTTTGTATTATTTTATTTTCCTTTTTAGGCAACTTTATACTTTTGGATTTCTTGCAATTTAAAATCTACAAAGGAAATTGTAGCCCGTCCTTTACAAAACAAACTATAGGCATGTTTAAAATACACACAACTGTGTTCTAACTGACTCCAAAGTTGAGCCATTCCTGTCTTTATTTATTGGTGTATGAAAGAATGATTTCCAACAAAAATAAGATTGTAGGAAAAACACAGCATTTGCAGAACACAGCCAAATAAATAGGAAATACATAAAAAAAGAACTGGCTGTGGTAGCTGATCATTCAAGAGTGAAAGCCTTGCCAGCTTCATGTGAACACTTCAGTGGCAGGCTTCTGCCCGACAGACGTGTCTCTGAGAAAAAAGGACTAAAGTTGCTAGAAAGAGAATGTTATATCAGCCTCTGAGATATAATCTAATTTTGATGGCGATATAATTGTTATACAAATCATATAAAAGTAAAACTGGCAGTTATTTATAATGGACATTTTTGGAGCAACTTTTGTAAGTTTATTAAGAAATTTACCTTTTTTTAAGTGAAATTTGTATAGGATCTGCTAGTTCTCCATCATACAACCCTTTCAGACCAATGTTTTTTTAAACATTTTGAAGCCAAATGCCTCTTTAGTCAAATATATGCAAAACAATTACGTTCAAGACTACAACCAGCCATAATTTTGTAAACAAGGTTGCTTTGCATGCTGCTTCTATTAGTAGCTGATAAAGACATTCACGTGTGTTAGCTATATTTTTAAGATCTGCAGGGCAGATAGGCTAAGGTGTCTAGGGCCTTACCTTGGTGCACTTAAGTCCTCATTTGCATATTAATTAACTGATGATTACTCAGTAACGGATTTGCTAAAGAAAGGTTTGTTTTAAATAAGAAGGGTCAACCAGGCATTATACCTGGTTTAGTAGGCTTGATCTGCTGACAATGATGATTCTTATTGTGGGAATGTCCCTTTAAGGACTATATTGCACACTGAGATAGAGGCAGTCACAAGTTTGAGAAACACTGCCCCCATAATATATATAGCCACATTGACCCCCATCACCTAACCAGTCCCACATGGTGGCTTAGTGGTTGACTTCCAGCATGGGAGTCTGACCAAAGGAAGAATCTATGGTATATGAAATGTGAACACATTCATAGTGGAGTCTCCAATCAGACAATATCATGCCTCCTAAGAATTTAGGGAGGGAGAAAGGTAAATGTAAGTTCCTGTAAAGTCACAAGAGTTAAAGAATGAGTGTTGGGGGAAAATGGGCATGGCTTGCATTAGATATAATACTTTTGGTTTGATTAGGTTTGATTAGGTTTTTCCTTCCTAAATATAGGAATGGGGCTCTCCAAGAGTGCATAATGATTTTCACTGAGTCTAGTAGGGGTTAAAGCTAAGAGTATATACATCTTTCCAGGAGGTACTGAGTTTTATTCCTAATTAAGTTTTGTGTGACTAGGCCATTTCAGTGAGGTATGAGTGAACTGTCTGAGTGATGATAAAGTCTATTGCTTCCCTCTTATTGGGGTTTATTCTGAATTTGAAGAGCTGTCCAAACTCTTTGAATAGTTCTTGAAGTGTTGGGAAAGCGGTATTAATAAAAGTTTTTTTTCCATAACACTGTGTGTTTAAACACCATAGGCTCCTGATAAGGGGTATTTTCGGAAGCTTCTAATATGAAGAAGAACACTGTTTATTAACACCATCAACCATGAATTCACCCATAGGTATATATGTCAGCGTCATAAAAAAATAACAAATAACAAAGTCCTAGGGGAATAGATGGTGTTATTTACCAATTTTCACGGCAACCAAAGCAACTTTGATTCATGTTTGAATTGATTTGGGTCTGAACCGAACTCTTTGAAAAATGTGCCTAATCAGACATGAAGTGAATTTCAAGAAGTTTTCTCGTCTCTAATTTATATCTAAATGCAGACGTTTAACTCATAAAATTCCCAACATGATATACTTGTCTGGTAGAAAGTGGAACAGTAGTGACTTCCAGATTTGAATTTGTTCTATGAAAGACTGCCAATGACTTGGATGAATTTTTATTGAGGAAATTGTTTTCTAAGGACAGACCATATGTACATTTTAAGATACAAAGAACAGAACACAGCGTCAACATTGATATGCATGCTTATTACGTTATTAAGGGCCTACAACAGAGAATTATGGCATACCACCAACATAAATCCTGTAATTCATTATGAAAGTCGTATCATTATAAATGGAATTTACTCTTGCTACAACACTGCTGATTCTAGATAGTACACTAAGCTGATATTTCACAATCATGTGTATCAAAAGTTACATTCTATTGCAACACAAAAAGAGGGGCTTCTATTTTGTTCCTCTCTCCTTCTCCATTTACATTCCTCTATACACTCCTTCTTTCTATATACTCATAGAGAGAAAGGCACTGAGATATATTAGGAAGTACACAGAGGTATGCAGCTTATAGAGGAAAATTTGTGTCCAGTGTAGGTACCTGGGATAAATGGAGGAGGTGGTGATTCCTGTTGGTTTTAGTGCTCAGAACAGGGAAGGGAGTATTGCAGAATAGGATGAAATATACGGAGCCAACTGACTTCTAATTCTCCATTCAAATTTTTTACTGTTGTTTCAAATCTGTTTTTATTAATAAAAGAACATAAGTACACATACAAATATGCTCTCACAAGGAGGATGTATACAAAAATGGAAAGAATAGACATACTTAGGGGGGCGTGGCCTGCATGCGATGGCACCAGCCACTTGATCTGCCACTCTGCTCATAGCACCCACATATTGTCATATATCAGCTACCCCAGAACCCCAGAGTGAGAAATACAGTGCCTCAACAGTCCTAGCCATGATGGGGAAGCTAAGGAAGCGTGCAGCTCCTGCCAAACTAGCTGAGTTCTTCAACAAGGCGACTTCGCCAGCCCCAGGCCTAGAAGCAGACCAGACACCCACACGCTCCTCGACACACTCATCACATGCTGCGCACTCAGAGCCCAGGGAAGAGTCGTATATATCGTCTTCATCTCAACCACTCTCAGAACACACTATGAGGCAATTGCTCGACTCCCTAAGGACCTCGTTGCGAGATGATATGCAAGGTATGATGAGTGAGATTAAAAGGGACTTGCAGGCTTTGGGTGACCGCACCGCTCATGTAGAGGGCAAGATGGCGGAGTTTGTCGTCTCACATGACTCCCTTATAGACGCACATGAAGCTTTGGAGGAAGAGTGTGTGAGACTGGCCACTAAGATCCAAAACATCACAATTGACAGAACAATGATCGTCTCTGGGGTGTCCTAGAATCGGTGGCTCCAGAAGCCCTTGAGGACCTATTGAAGGAGCTTATAAAAGCTGCCGTTCCTAGGCCAACAGAGCTTCATCTCACCGTGGATAGAATCCATAGAATCCCGAAGCCATCTGGTCTTGACCCAAGTACCCCAAGAGATTTACTGGCCATAATTCATTTTTATCACATAAAAGATGCCTTTCTCCGCAAACTCTGTGAGAACGCCACACAAGGAGTTCGCACCTGCTACTAAGATCCTGCGGGAGAACAACTTTTGGTATAGATTGGGGTTCCCAGTGAAACTTTTGATTTAACATAAAGGTGTACTTCACACGTGCAAAACACTGCAAGCTGCTCAGTCTATGCTGCATTCGTGGGGCCTTATATCCGCCTTACCTCAGTCCTTTGCCGGTACCTCTACCAGACCAGATAAAGCGGCTCCTGAATGGGAAAAGGTCTGAAATAACGTCGCCTGCAGATAAGACTTTTGCAAGTTTTCACTGTTTTTTTTCTTTTTTCATTTTCATTTTTTCCATTTTTATTCCTACCTTTGTCGCTCCCTCTTCTGTATGCCGCCTTCGGATGAGTCAGCCCTCCTCCCTGCAATCTGGATGCCAAAATCTCTCTTCATAGGACACACCTGTCTAGGGGGATGGGATTTTGAACATTCCAGCATCCTCTATTCGCTCATTTACTATGGGTTTGAAAATCATTTCTCATAATGTAAAGGGATTGAACTCCCCTTTCAAGAGATCATTGCTATGGAAGAAGGTCCAATCCTCGCATTGTGATATATTTATGGCACAGGAGACACACCTAATTGAGTCTGACTCCCGCAGATGCTCACATTGCCTGTTTCCGCATATGTTCTTTTCCCCATCTATCAAGAAGGGGAAAGCGGGGGTAGCTGTGGTGGTTAGATTAACTGTGGCTTTCCGGCTGCATGAATGTATTACTGATACAGCGGGAAGATATATCATTCTTAAATGTTATCTGGACAATGTATTGTACACCATTGTGGCCTTTTATGCTCCCAATTCCAACCAGATCTCTTATCTCTGCAGATTCTTCAAGAAATTGCAGAAAATAGCTGTAGGGGCGGTATTATAGGTGGCGACTTCAACATCCCAGTCAACTCTGACATTGATTGCTCCAGAGTGGCCAGCTCTCCTAGGCCTGACATCTGTCTTGTTACCACGACATTTGGAGATACCAACATGCTGGGAAGAGAGATTTTACATTCATGTCCTCAGCACACTATCTCAATCATGCCTAGATTACTTTTTGGTTTGTAAAGACCTATTGTTTGGAGTGTCTGAGACGGGAATTGTGAGCAATACATGGTCGGATGATGCGCCTATTAGTCTGACGGTCGACACTGGTCTCCCCAGACCTCCTCTTCCTGCGTGGAGGCTCAATCCGTTCTTGCTACGCAGTAAGGAACAGTCGGATATGCTTATTTGTGAACTGCAAGGTGCTCACACAAGGACTACATGAGAGGTCTACTGTTAAAAGAGGCCTCCAGACTTAAAAAAGGAAGAGAATAACAACTGACTCAGATCACTAATAAACTAGCAGTTTTAGAAGCAGAACATAAGGCAAGTCCGACCGCTCCACTGCAACAGCAGATATTGTTGCTTCGCACTCAATTAAGGGCACTATTATTATATAAACATGAATATGCCATGCAGAAATTGAGAGATAACTACTATCAAATGGGGGACAGGGCCGGTGCCCTTCTAGCTAGACGCCTTAACCGTAGAACAGCTGCCACTCAGATTGAATCGCTAACTCTTGCCGATACATCTACTGTCACTCATCCTCTGAGGAAATATTTCTACGTCTTATTTGCCCTTGTGCAGTGCAGTTATATGTTCTAAAGCATTTTTTGGCTTGTATTAGTGGGAAAAAAGGTTTTATTAGCCATTGTGTGGTGAAGTGAGAAAATTACAGCCCTTTTTGGCATGTATTAGTGGCAAAAAAATATATATTATTTGCCGTTCAGCGGTGCAGTTATATGTTCTAAAGCCTTTTGTGGCATGTATAAGTGGAAAAAAGTAAGGGCCTATTTGCCGTTCAGCGCTGCAGTTAAATGTTCTAAAGCCTTCTTTGGCAAGTATTAGTGTGGGAAAAAATGGGCTTGTCAGCCGTTGTGTGGTGAAGTGAGAAAATTACAGACTTTTTTGGGGTGTTTCAATGTTCTTTTTATTTATTTGATCTAACAGTATGTCAGACAGAGAAGTGCCAGGTCCTGCACAGGGGAGTGGCAGAGGCCTAATGTCACGGCTGTGTCATGGTCTGGTGGTAGTGGAACGTGACACTTTAGCCGTGCATGCTTGTTGCCAGTGGCAACGTGTAGTTTTTAGCATGTTTACACACTTCCCCTTTAAGTTTGTTGTCCCTTCACATTCTGGTGGATATGGGGTTAAAGTGTGAGCTAGGTGGAGCTGGGTGTGGGCTCTTATAGTACTTGGGCTTGGAGCCTAAGGTTAGTGGGACTTCAGCTTTTTGTGGAGCTGGAGTTATGCTGCCATCCTGGACCTTACCATCTGTCCAGTTTAAGGGCCACCTTGTTGGACATAGATTGTCATCCCTTATGCATCCTCCATGTTTCCTACCTTACCTGTGTTGATGTTTGGTGTGGGTTTATGTTCAGGGTGTGGTGTACGTCTTGTTGTTAGTTTCATGTCTGGTCTTTTGTGTTGTTCATCCAGCATGTATGCAAGGTGTTTCCCTGTGTGTTGTGCCTCCAGTGAGGGGGCTCTTGGGTTCCTCGGAGGGGGAACCATGTTGACCACCTGACTGCGGAAGTGGGCTCCAGGGTTTCCCAGAGGGGGAACCACTAATCAGTAGCAGTTGTTTCATTCAGTTGTTGTGGCAGATAAGTGCTATTGTTCCAGTGTGAGTTGTTTGCGCTGGGTGCTTACCTGCCAATCTTGTTTATGCTACTGTCTGCTCCTTTTTTGTTGGTAGGCCTGCTGGAGACTTTGGTTTATCCGTGTCATGGATGAACAGGTCGTCTCCTAGCCCTGACATTATTACCAGTGTATGAGCCGTCCCACCATTAGGGTTTGCTCATACAGTTAGGAGGTCAGGGCTAGGATTTAGGGATGTGTTAGAAGGTGACCTGCTCCCTTTATTCCTGTTTCCAGGCCTAGTGGCATATCCCGCCAAACTACATTCTACAGTGTGGAGTTTCCTCCCACTCCCCACCGTGACAGTATGTCCAACAAGGTAGCCCTCAAACTGGACAGATGGTAAAGGTCCAGGGTGGCAGCATAACTCCAGCTCCACAAGAAGCTGAAGTCCCAATAACCTCAGGATCCAATCCCAAGTACTATAAGAGTCCACACCCAGCACCACCTCGCTCACACTTTAACCCCATACCCACCAGAATGGGAAGGGACAACAACCTTGAAGGGGAAGTGTGTAAACATGCTAAAAACTACACATTGCCACTGGAAACAAGCATGTATGGCTAAAGTGTCATGGTCCACTACCATCAGACCATGACACAGTCGTGACACCTAAATGTTTCTGGCTCAGGCACAGGTCGCAGCAGAGTAAGGGGGCAAGGCAGCAGGAGTCGCTGCGAGAGGCCTGAGCTCTGGGTGTCATCTAGTGGTCGTGTCTTGACCAGCAACCCAGCGGTGCAGCTCCACTATACAGCGAGGACAAGCTACTAGAGGCAACCCCCCAGCGGTGCAGCTCCACTATACAGCGAGGACAAGCTACTAGAGGACAGTCAGCAGCTACTGGCCAGCCAAAATGTGGATGAGACATCCGCTGCTTCCTCTAGTAGGCGGGCAGGTAGTGATGAGGAGAGTGGCATGGGAGCTGATGTTGCGAGCAGTCAGGCTTCTGACCCAGAGACTGTTGAGGAGGACATCAGTTATGTGCAGACAGTACTTGATGATAATGATGTAGCTGATCGCACTTGGGAGTCGGGTGATGAAGGGGCTTCATCATCATCGGGAGAAGAGGGTGGCAGCTTGCCCGTGAGGCAGCGGCAGAGCCAGCAAGTCACTAGCGTGGCCGGGAGTCAGCAGGGTGGCAGCAGTGGGAGGTCAGGAGCCAAATGTACCCGGGGTAGACCACCCGCTTCGCAGGAGCCTACCTGTCTGGAAAGAAGTGGTGCAGGGGTTCACGGAAGCAGTAGCAGTAGCAGTCACTCAGTGCGGAATGTTGGGGGAAAATCACCTACTCATCGATGTGGCAGTTTTTTGTTAAGCCGTCGGAGGAGGTGAACATGACCATTTGTAGAATCTGTGGGCAGAAGGTGAAGCATGGCCAGGGTGCCAATGTTGGCACCAAAGCCCTGCATCAACATATGCAGCATCACCATAAAGTCACCTGGGAGAACCGTGGCTCTGATGTGGCGGTCCAGCCTGCCGCAGCAACTGCTGCATCACCCAATTTCAGTCTGTCAAAGCTCCACCACCTCAGCTGAAGGGAGCTGTCTGTCCTTCCCATCATCTGCTGGTCCTGATGCTCCTGCTCCTCCTCCTACTCCTTGTCAGTCATTCTGTCAGCAATCGATCACCGAAGCGATTCAAAGAGACAACAGTATGCATGCACTCATCCAACGGCGCAGAAGCTGAATGTGTTCCTGGCCAAATTGCTTGTGGACTCTGCACCTTTCAGAGTACTAATGGCTCGTGCCAAGCAGTGGTGGAGAGTTCCAAGCCGTCATTTCTTTGCCAAATTTCAGTACCAGCCCTGCACACATATGTAGAACAGAAGGTGGGCCATTCCATGAGACTGTCGGTGTCTGCCAAAGTGCACGGCAGCGCCGATGTGTGGAGCTTTAACTACGGTCAGGGACAATACATGTCCTTTACGGCCCACTGGGTGAATGTGGTTCCTACACAGCCACACCAGCAACTTGGCTAGGTGATGCCGCTTCTGCCCCCACATTCTCACGCCATTGGACCTGCGACAATGCCGCCTCTGCCTCCTCATCCTCCACTGTGTCCTCAGCTTCCACTGCAGGGACAATTCACATTGCCCCTCCAACATACCACAAGTGCAGGGCAAGGCAGTGTCATGCTGTTCTGCACCTCGTTTGCCTGGGCCAACGGAGTCACACAGGGGGAGGAACTGCTCTGTGTCCTTCATCAAGAAATCGAATCCTGGCTTTCTCCACGACAACTCAAAATCGGAACCATGGTGAACGACAACGGAGAGAATATGGTGTCGGCGCTTCGTCAAGGAGGGCTTAGCCATGCGCCCTGCATGGCATACGTGTTCAATCTGGTTGTCAAGCGGTTCCTGAAGTCTTCCACCCATCTGGAAGACATCCTAAAATCGGCCAGGAAACATTGCATGCACTTCAGCCACTCATACACCGCAAAGCACACCCTCATTGAGCTGCAGCGGCAGAACGGCATCCCCCAACATATGCTGATATGCTACGTTTCCACCCGTTGGAATTCCACCCTCCATATGTTGGACCGACTATACGAACAGAGAAAGGCCATAAACAATTTCTTGAAGATCCAAGCGGACAGGAGTACTCCCCTGTGTAACTTCAATTTCAGCCAGTAGCAGCTCATGCGTGACACCTGTTTGCTTAGGCCCTTTGAGGAGGCCACGTTATTTGTCAGTCTCCAGGACTACTAGATGAACGACGTCATTCCACTGCTTCATGTCCTGGAACATATGCTGGTAAATCTGGCTGGTCATGGGACTGGAGACGTGGCACCTAGATCTCATGGCCACATGAGCCCTGTGGAGGCTGAACTGGAGGAGGACATTGGAGCACAAGCATTGTGTAGCTAAATGGGTGATGACAGCAGAGAAGGAGCAGGAGCAGCCAGATGAGCTACAGGGCGATGAGCAAGAGAAGGCAGAGGACCCAGACACACCGTGGCAGTATGCAGTGGAGATGGAGGCAGGGAGTCCCTCCGAGTCACTTGCACAAATGGCCCAATGCATGCTCACTTGCTTGCGCAGTGACAGCCGAATTGTCAGCATTCGGCAGGGGGGTGGCTTCTGGCTCTCCACCTTGTTGGACCCTCGCTACCGGTCCAAAATGGGGGCCTTTTTTACACCCAATGAAAGGGAATACAAACTGAACTACTATAGAGACATCCTATGTAGTCAGCTGGCTGCTGCTTATCTGCGCCATCGTCCATCCTCTCGCAGGTCTGACCAGAGGGGCCCTCTGCATTCACATTCCTCTGCCATGGCTGCTGTTTCAGAGTGGTGGTGTAGGAGCAGTTCCAGCATCATCAGCAGCAACTTGAGTCTAGAGTCACTGATGAACAGCTTTCTTCACCCGCCTAGTGAAGAAACTTGTCACGGTTATATTGGTGTTTGACCGTGACGTGGTTGCCATGCAGACTCGTTGCTTGTGGAAATGTGAGTTTGTGGTTTGCACATGCACTTTCCCTTTAGTTGTGTCTCCCTGCTGTGTGGTGTGCGTGTGGTTAATATCCTGACTTGGTTAGATCAGGGTGTGGTCTCTTCTAGCTATTTAGCTTTGCTTGTAGCTTGGAGGTGAGTTGTGCTCTAGCCTTGCTGTGGGCTAGAAGCTATTCTCCATTCTGTGGCTATTCCATCTGCCCAGTCATTGAGGGCCACCTTGTTGGACATCGAGGTCCCTTAGCAATGTCATTCCTTTGTCTCCCTTATATCTTCTATGTACCCATCCTCACTTGTATGTTTAGTGTGGGTTTATGTTCAGTGTTTGTTGTACGTCTTGTTTGTTGTTACATGTCTGGGATGTTGTTGGTGTTTGTCCCTGCATGTGTGCAAGACGTTTCCCTGTGTGTGTTGTCTCTCCGGAAGGGGGTTGGCTTCCCAGTTGCTGGAGTTCTGGTTCTTGTTTGTAAGTACGGAAGGTGTTGGATGGCAGCGCGTCTGTTTGGGTTCCAGGTTACTTCAGCTGTGTTCTTCATTGGTGTCTTCCAGCAGCTGCTGCAGGTAAGTGACCAGATTTACTGTTGTTGCTGGTTCAGTTGTCTCTTGCCACTGGTTACTTACCTGTCATTTCTTTGGTGTTGTCCTTTGTTGCTAGGCCATAGCCCCTTTGAAGTTAAGTCTTTCCTTTCCCTTTTGTATTTTGTTGGGTTCTGTCTGTTGCTTTTCCCTATTGTTTATATTAGGCCTCAAGGAGACGTCTGTTCGTCCTTCCTTTTGAAGGAACATGTATTCTCGTCCCTGACATTAGTACCAGGGTCCTATAGGGCTAGATAGGACTCTATGTATTCCTGCGTATGAACACACCTACCTCTGGGGTCTGTTCAAACTGGTAGTCAGTCAGGATTTGGGTTAGGGTTTTACTAGGAGGTTTCCATCTTCCTTCCCTTAGTTCTCAGGCCTGATTCCCTGTTCCCACCTTCCCTCTTATGCTCGGTGTGGTTTTTCCCTCCCACACCGAAGCGTGACATTATAAACCGCCAAAACCGTCATTTTTTGCTTGTGTGCAGCCATGGATCCTATTGCTGCACTGGCAGGTCAGCTGCAAGGGCTATCTTTTGAGGTAGCTGACCTCCGCACAACTGTCTTGCAGATGCAGAGACCACAGACTGCTGGTCCTAGTGGTGGTGGTGGTTACTAGGTCTGTCTTGAACCTAAAGTTGCCCTCCCGGACAGATTCTCTGGAGGACGTGATAATTTCATTTTGTTTAGGGATGCATGCTAACTGTATTTTAGGCTACGTCCACACTCATCTGGGGATGAGAAACAGTGAGTCGGTGTGGTTATTTCCTTGCTTAAGGGGGATGCGCAGTCATGGGCTTTTTCTCTGCCAAACGGACACAAGTCTCTCCGGTCGGTAGATCAATTTTTCGAAGCTTTGGGTCTTATCTATGATAATCCGGATCACACCTCTCTAGGCGAAACCAAGCTGCATGGCCTTTGTCAGGGTGATTGGTTCTGCAGAAATTTATTGCTCTGAGTTTAGGAGGTGGGTAAGGATATGGAGTGGAAAGATCCTTTTCTCCGTAGCCAGTTTTGTCACGGGTTATCAGAGCGGCTGCAGGACGCCTTGGCCTTTCATGAAGCCCCAGTGTCTCTTGAGGCTGCTATGTCTCTGTCTATACACATGGATAGGTGCCTGAGAGAGATATCTTGGGGCCCCCAGTCTCAGGACGTACTATCACATGATGTATTGTCCTCCTCTGATACTTTGGGTGAAGCTACTCCTGGGTTTATGTCTGGGGACAAACCCATGCAGTTAGCAGGAGTTACTCCTGGACCAGTTTTAAGCATACTGGTAATAGGAAGGGATATTTTATCAGAGTATATCCATGCATTCAAAGGCAAAAATAAAAAAGAGGGACATTTAATTCCCATCTGACTCTTGGAGGGGTGAGAGGAGAGTCATAAAATTTGCATTTGTCTTTTACTGGTAGTACCCGATTTCTCCTGGCTGCTGAGATGGTGCTAGAGTCAAAAAATGTGGTGATTGAGGTGTTTATCGACAGCGGGGCCGGGGGTGAACTTGATTGATGCTCAGTTCGTCCTTATGCAGGGGTTGTCACCGAGTGAAAAAAACATTTCTGTTTTTGCTATAGATTCTGCACCTCTTACTCAGAGGTGTTTATCTCAAGTGGTGCATGATATCAGATTAAGAGTGGGCGACTTTCATCAAGAATTTATCTTGTGTTTTGTGTTGGAGGGTGTCCCTGCAGCGGTGGTTCTGGGTTTACTGTGGTTAAGCAAGCACAATGCAACCATTGATTGGCAAGCTAGACAGATTCTGGATTGGGGTGATTATTGCATTGACAATTGTCTGAATACATCTTTTTCTGTTTTAACTACTAAGACATTACCCTCTTTTATATCTCATTTTGCCAACGTGTTTTCTGAGAGTAGATGCCAGGATTTACCTCTGCATCGGGAATATGATTGTCCTAGCTAAATTGCCAAAATCTAGGTTGTATAACCTTTCTAAACCTGAAAGACAGGCCATGAAAGAGTATATTACCGAGAGTTTGGCTAAAGGACACATAAGACCTTCCAAATCTCCAGTGGCAGCAGGGTTCTTTTTTTTTAAATTCTTCGGACATGTCTGGATTTCCGTGAACTCAATTGGATTACTGTCTGTGATCCTTATCCTCTTCCTTTGATTTGTTTAACCAGATTATTGGTGCCAAGGTGTTCTCCAAGTTGGACTTAAGGGGAGCATATAATCTGTTTAGGATCAAGGAAGGGGCACTTTGAGAACCTGGTCATGCCTTTCAGGTTGACCAATGCTCCTGCGGTTTTCCAGCATTTTGTGAATTACATTTTACATCACCTTGTGGGGAGGTTTGTAGTCATGTATTTGGATGACATTCTAATTTATTTTCCAGACGTGGAAACACATCAGGATCACATTAGACAGGTGTTACAGATCCTAAAGGACAATAAATTGTACAATGAATTAGAGAAGTGTGTTTTTGCTGTACACGAGGTGCAGTTTTTGGGCTACCTGCTCTCATCTTCAGGTTTTCGAATGGATCCAGAGAAAGTCTGTGCTCTATTGGACTGGGATCGACCCAAAAATCTGAAGGCTCTTAGGCTTTTGGGGTTCACCAACTATTACTGAAAATGTATTCAGAACTATTCGACAGTGGTGAAACCCTTAACTGACATGACTAAGAAAGGGACAGATGTCTTAGTGTGGTCTGATTCGGCATTGGAAGCTTTTTCTGATTAATGTCTGATTAATGATTAATTTCTGTCAATCTAGTGTAGCAGGGCGTGTCCAGAGGTGGAAGAACGGAGCCTCTAGGAGCAAGGTGAATGACCCCCTGTTCCTAGAGGCTAATTAGCATATTATAAAAGTTATATTTCTGGAGTAACGGGGCATAGATAAAAGTAGGAATAGACTAGTTAGGTTCAGCTGACATTAGCACATCGCTAATGTCAGCTAGTTTAATAGGGTTAATTCTGGTGACAGAAACTGTTTAAGTTGGCTTTTGAGGAGTGGTATCATTGGTTGGAAGGGGCGATTCATCCGATCACGGTGTACACAAATCACAAAAATCTGGCTCATCTGGAGTCGGCTCAACGATTGAACCTGAGGCATGCCAGATGGTCTTTGTTTTTCACCAGATTTAATGTCATTGTCATTTATCGTCCTGGGGTTAAGAACGTCAAGGCAGATGCCTTGTCACATAGTTTTCCTGGAGGTGGTGATTTTGAAAATCAGAGTCCAAAACAGTCGGAGCGGGTTGTGATGTCTGCTCTGTACCCTGACCTAGAGGTAAAGGTGTTAGAGGCCCAGGGAGACGCACTGGATTCTTGTCCCTCTGGCAGACAAGAATTGCGTCACAAGGTGTTGGAGGAACATCACTGTACGGTTCTTATGGGAGTAGATCCACTGCTGACCTCATCTCTCGTAGATTCTGGTGGCCGGGGTTGTGTAAGTGTGTTGAGGACTATGTGTCAGCCTGTAGTACCTGTGCACGTGCTAAGGTGACACATACTCGGCCTTTCGGATCTCTACTTCCGTTGCCAATCCCGTCCAGACCATGGACTCACTTATCCATGGATTTTATCACTGATCTACCTAATTCTTCAGGAAAGACAGTTATTCGGGTGGTAGTTGATCGCTTTAGTAAAATTGTGCACTTTATAGCATTGCCGGGCATACCTAATGCTAAAACACTTTCACAAGTGTTTGTTGACAACATTATGAAACTCCATGGCATTCCTTCTCACGTGGTCTCGAATCGTGGGACTCAGTATGTTTCCAGATTCTGGAAGGCATTCTGTACTCGACTGGGGGTACAACTGTCCTTTTCTCTGGCTTTTCATCCTCAGTCGAACAGACAGACTGAACGCACTAATCAAAGTCTGGAGACTTACTTGAGATGTTTTGTATCTGAGAACCAGGAGGAGTGGTCTTCGTTTTTTGTCTTTGGTACAGTTTGCATAAACAATCGTGGACAGGAGTCCACTGGGAAGTCGCCGTTTTTTTGGAGGATATGGGTTTTACCCGCAGTTTGGCACATTTTCTGGTTCTGATACTTCTGGTATTCCTGAGGAGGAACGTTTTTCGTCATCATTGTCATCTATATGGTGGAAAATTCAAAATAACTTGATGAATATGGGCAACAAGTATAAATGTGTGGCTGACAGGAAACATATGAATGGTCTGGACCTAAGAGTGGGTGATTCTGTGTGGTTGTCCACAAGAAACATTAAGATGAAGATACCTTCTTGGAAGTTGGGTCCAAGATTTATTGGTCCATATAAGTTCACTGCCATTATTTTCGTCTTGAACTTCCTCAGGCCCTGAAAATTCATAATGTGTTTCATAAATCTTTTTTGAAGAGATATGTTGAACCTTTGGAGCCGTCTTTCTTGTCACCCGCTCCGATCATGGTGGACGGTAGTTTGGAATTTCAGATCGCCAAGATAATTGACTCTCGAGTTCTCTGTAGATCTCTTCAGTATCTTGTTCACTGGTAGGGTTATGAACCAGAGGAGAGGATGTGGGTAGCTGCATCTGACGTGAAGGCCAGTCATTTGGTGAAAGCTTTTCACAGGTCTCACCTGGATAAGGTCGGTCCTGGGTGCCCGTAGGTCACCTGTAGAAGGGGTGTACTGTCACTGGATGTTCCCACGACAGGTGGAAGGAGATCGATGAGATTGGCAACACGTGGTTTGATCTGACAGGTTTTCCCTGTGGATCAATAGGTGTCTGTGTTGTTTCTGGTAATGGCCACACCCCTTACCACAGGTGTTGCTAATGTGGTTATTTAACATTCCTTATTTATTGTTGCTTATCTCACAGTGCTGTGCGGTTTATAGCTTCAGTTTCAGTTGTGGATTGCTGGTGTGTGGATCTTGGCGGAGTTCCTGGTGCTTGCATAGGTCCTTTGAAGATAAGTCTTTCCTTTCCCTTTTGTATTATGTTTGGGTTCTGTGTGTTGCATTTCTCTATTGTTTGTATTAGGCCTGAAGGAGACTCCTGTTTGTCCTTCCGTTTTGGAGGAACATGTAGTATCGTACCTGCCATTAGTACCAGGGTCCTATAGGGCAAGATAGGACTCTAGGTATTCCTGCGTATGAACACACCTACCTCTGGGGTCTGTTCATACTGGTAGTCAGTCAGGATTTGGGTTAGGGTTTTACTAAGAGGTCTTCTTTCCCTAGTTCTTAGGCCTGATTCCCTGTTCCCCATTCCCTCTTATGCTTATAGTGCTGTTTCCCTCCCTTCCTAACAGTAGCCTCCTGATGCTGCTGCCACCTCCACACTGTCATTGTGCCACCCTGTGGCCTCCTCTTGATGCTGCTGCTGCCGCCTCCACACCCTGTCATTGTGCTACTCTGTGGCCTCCTGATGCTGCTGCTGCCACCTATACACTGTCATTGTGCCACTCTCTGGCCTTCTCCTGATGCTGCTGCCACCTCCAGACTCTGTGGTCTCCTCATGCTGCTTCCACCTCACCACTATGTCATATGGCCACTCTGTGGACTTGAAATGCTGTTCCCACCCTCCCCACTTCATGACTGGGCCACTATTTTGCATTTCGGCCTGGCTGACATCTTCATTTTTTTGACCCTTCTTCTGATCTGTCAGAAGGAAGGAAAAATGAGACGCACAATGAATCCCGTCTATGTAACAGCTGTAAGCCCTGCATGACATGGTTCCTATTTTGCATCAGAATTGGCTTATGATTTGGTAGCCAAAAGCAGGAGTAAACACAGAAGATATGCAAATATTCCATTCATGTGTCATCTTTGTTTTGGATCCACTCCTGTTTTTTTGGGCTTTAGCCATACTGATGGATTATTGAGCAAATGCTGACCGAGTGAAGGCAGATGTTCAACAGACATAATCCGTTTTTTGGGGGTTATTGTTCTGACAGATCAGAGGAAGGGCAAAATAATCAGTGACGTCAACACAAACTTACTGCTGACACCCACTCCACTCTGTTGGGGGGCTCTATTTGTATAAGCATTTAATATAACAGGTTCTGTAGAAATCTATGTGGAATCAGTGAATTGGTGAAAAAGGAGTGCGCTCTTTCACGCTATAGTAGGATGAGTTCACACTTGAGTTATTTGGTCAGTTTGGTCAAGTGAAGTGTGCAGTGATTCTAAGAGTGACGCCTGTTATGTACATGTCATACTGACTCACAGTATTGTTTCACCAACACAGCAGACTCCCTATGTGTGTTACTGCAAGGCACAGTGTTCTACACCACTATACAGGCTTTCTGCAGCCAGGAAATAGCAGTTTTTTAACATGATTCGCCACAAATAAATTCGGATCGAACCGATTTTTTCGGAAAATTCGGCAAGCCGGCCGAAAGGAATTTTGGAGAAATTCACTCATCTCTAACCACTAACCCCAGAATTAGCTATATTAAGTATAGGAATAGAGGACATCCCTTCTGAATTCAGCTGGGTGGTTGCCCACATCCTCACTGCCTCCCCAAGGTTCATAGCCAGAAATTGGAAACTCCCTGATATACACAGTATTTCTGAAGTAGCCCAGTTGCTAAACTTTTATAAACAATGTGAAATATCATTGCGATCAAGGATAAAAGCCTGCAACCAATGGTTACCATGGTTATCTAGCAAACATGCTACCCCTCTACAAGATGGAATATGGTAACAACTGTAGCTGAACATTTATGCTGATGTACTCTACTGGTGAGCGACATGATTTTTTATTTATTTTTGTCTTGTTTGTTTCTGTATTGTTCTTATTTGTTTGTTTATATAAATTGAAAAAATTCGCAATAAAAACCGATTGATACTAAGAATAGACAGACTCAGCATACTGGAGATACAGTTATGACGGTTACATCACTTAGTGAACACAGTATCTTAGAAGAAGATGGTGCAGAAAAAGGATGACTAGGAGACAGTATAGGACCTGAGGCCGATTAGGAGCAGTCTTTTTCCATTGCAGTATCTCTTTGGCAAAACAGATGCTACATGAACTGCTGAGGTCCAGTTGTCCCGGATAGTGTTATCACATTGTGTGAGCTGAGCTCCATATTACAGAAAGAATAGAGAGCACAATGTAAACAGAACAGTACAACTGTAAAAATAAGAAATCAAATAAACAATAAAATAAACAAATCGCTTCATAAGTGTCCAGTATACGGGTCCTGAGGACCGGGGGGGTGGTAGAGTTGTCGAAGGAGAGAAAGGGAGAGGTATAGAATGGAAGGGTGGGTGGGGGAGGTGGGGGGTCAGGTTTAATCACTGGAGCTTTGAGGCTGCCCCTAACTGGGGCTCAACGAAGAAGCCTCAATCCTCCACCTCCATTCGAGTGTAAAGGGCTATGTTCTCTTATCCATAAAGTCTAGCCATGGAGTACACATATGAAGATACTTTGTTCTGGTGTGGTACTCCCAGCCCGCCAACTCCTCCAATCTAGGGTCGGGGGAAAGGTTGACCGCCAGTGCCTCAAGTGATTGAGGGGGGAGTGCAAAAGCGTGCATCAGGAAATTGCACAGTGACACGAATTTAGGGAATAGGGTCTTCATACAGTCAGGTCCATAAATATTGGGACATCGACACAATTCTAAAATGTTTGGCTCTATACACCACCACAATGGATTTGACATTAAACGAACAATATGTGCTTTAACTGCAGACTGTCAGCCTTAATTTGAGGGTATTTACATCCAAATCTGGTGAACGGTGTAAGAAATACAACAGTTTGCATATGTGCCTCCCACTTGTTAAGGGACCAAAAGTAATGGGACAGAATAATAATCATAAATCAAACTTTCACTTTTTAATACTTGGTTGCAAATCCTTTGCCGTCAATTACAGCCTGAAGTCTGGAACGCATAGACATCACCAGACACTGGGTTTCATCCCTGGTGATCCTCTGCCATGCCTCTACTGCAACTGTCTTCAGTTCCTGCTTGTTCTTGGGGCATTTTCCCTTCAGTTTTGTCTTCAGCAAGTGAAATGCATGCTCAATCGGATTTAGGTCAGGTGATTGACTTGGCCATTGCATAACATTCCACTTCTTTCCCTTAAAAAACTCTTTGGTTGCTTTTGCAGTATGCTTTGGGTCATTGTCCATCTGCACTGTGAAGCGCCGTCCAATGAGTTTTAAAGCATTTGGCTGAATATGAGCAGATAATATTGCCCGAAACACTTCAGAATTCATCTTGCTGCTTTTGTCAGCAGTCACATCATCAATAAATACAAGAGAACTAGTTCCATTGGCAGCCGTACATGCCCACGCCATGACACTACCACTACCATGCTTCACTGATGAGGTGGTATGCTTAGGATCATGAGCAGTTCCTTTCCTTCTCCATACTCTTCTCTTCCCATCACTCTGGTACAAGTTGATCTTGGTCTCATCTGTCCATAGGATGTTGTTCCAGAACCGTGAAGGCTTTTTTAGATGTCGTTTGGCAAACTCTAATCTGGCCTTCCTGTTTTTGAGGCTCACCAATGGTTTACATCTTGTGGTGAACCCTCTGTATTCACTCTGGTGAAGTCTTCTCTTGATTTTTGACTTTGACACACATACACCTACCTCCTGGAGAATGTTCTTGATCTGGCCAACTATTGTGTAGGGTGTTTTCTTCACCAGGGAAATAATTCTTCGGTTATCCACCACATTTGGTGTTGCTGAGCTCACCGATGCGTTCCTTCTTTTAAAGAATGTTCCAAACAGTTGTTTTGGCCACGTCTAATGTTTTTGCTATCTCTCTAATGGGTTTGCTTAGTTTATTCAGCCTAATGATGGCTTGCTTCACTGATAGTGACAGCTCTTTGGATCTCATCTTGAGAGTTGACAGCAACAGATTCCAAATGCAAATAGCACACTTGAAATGAACTCTGGACCTTTTATCTGCTCATTGTAATTGGGATAATGAGGGAATAACACACACCTGGCCATGGAACAGCTGAGAAGCCAATTGTCCCATTACTTTTGGTCCCTTAACAAGTGGGAGGCACATATGCAAACTGTTGTAATTCCTACACCGTTCACCTGATTTGGATGTAAATACCCTCAAATTAAAGACAGTCTGCAGTTAAAGCACATCTTGTTCATTTCATTTCAAATCCATTGGGGTGGTGTATAGAGCCAAAAATGTTAGAATTGTGTTGATGTCCCAATATTTATGGACCTGACTTTAAATGTTTTGTAATACTGTATATTTTAGGGAAGCCATCTGGTCCTGGGCTTTTCCCAGGTAGGATGGTACCAAGGACCTTCTCGGCCTGCTCCTCTGACATGAGGGCGACCAGCTGGGTTTGGTTTTCGGTCTACAATGTGGGGATATCTATGTTGCGTAGAAAATAAGTGATCAGGTCATCTATGGGAGATTGGTCAGAGGCCACAGAGACATCCCTAGTTAGTGGATGTGGGTTATAAGGTTCTTTGTAGAATTGATGGAACTGTTGGGCTATCAAGGGGGTGGAAGTAACTCTTGAGCCTCGAGTGTTTTTTATAGAGGCGATAAAGGTTCTGGTTCTCTGTTTTTTCAACAAAGAGGACATTACCCTAGTTCCCTTGTCCCCATGAGCATAATATTTATAACGTAGGGATTGGAGGGTCCATTCAAATTTTTTTTTTATCATACTGTATGTAATGAAAATGTAAAAACCTGGGATTTGGGAGTTTGCCATAAATTGTATTAGTCTGTTCATTGACCTGTACACAAACTCAAACTCTTCAGATTTGATAATTGTTACTTGACTTATTCCCCTTAAGCCACTGAAATGGCTTAAGGATCGGGCCAATTTTAGTTTTTTCCTTTCTACCTTCCAAAAGCCACAACTTTTTAAATATTTTCATTCACATAGCCATATGGGGTCTTAATTTTTATAGGATAGTTTAATTTAGTTGTGTTGGTCAAGAAAACAGAAAAAAAATAATAATAAAACACCACAATTCCGCCACTTTTTGGGGTTTTGATATTACTTCGTTCCCCGTGTGCTAAAAATGACATGACATCCTTATTCTGTGGGTCAGTACAATTATGTCTATACCAAATTTGGTATCAAAATTAAAATCTTTCCCAAAAATAAACATTTTCTTAGCAATTAGCATTTTCTGACACCTACAAGTTTTAGTTTTTTTTTTACAATTTGTTCTACATAGCTGTAGCATCCTCTTCAACCCATTATCCTGCAAAGCTGATTCAGAGGAAGGCAAAAAACCGTCATGAGGTAGTAGCCAATTTTTCCTAATTTTAGGGGAAAAATCCTTCCTGACTCTAATCAGGCAGTGAGAATAATTAAGGGTCCATTCACACGTCCGTTTTTTCTTTCCTGATCTGTTCCGTTTTATGCAGAACAGATCTGGACCAGTTCTGTACCCATTCATTTTCAATGGGTCCTGGAAAAAATCGGACAGCACAATGTGTGCTGTCCGTTTCCTTTATTCCGTTCCGCATGTCCGAAAAAATATAAAACTTGTCCTATTCTTTTCCGCAAAAATCGGATCCTGGACCAATACAAAGTCAATGGATCCGCAAAAAACGGAAGACATTCGTATGTCATTACGTATGTCATCCGTTTTATGCGGATTCCGTTCCTGGAAATTAAATGGCACCTGAGGTAACACATAACTAGACTTTTATTCACTTTTTTTCTTTTTCAATTTTTTTTTCAAAGAAATCCAAACAACTTTATTTGCTTATTGAAATTTATACATGTTTCCGTTTTTTGCGGATCCGCAAAAAACGGATGACATGCGGAAACATTTTCAGGAACAACGGATCCGCAAAAAACGGACCGAAAATCGGGATATAGAAAAATACTGACGTGTGAATGTAGCCTAACTCTCTGCATCCTTCTCCAGAATTCTAGTAATTGTAACCTATAATAGTATTACGCTCCAGCTATACTGTACCGGGAAGGGGGGGGGGGGGCTTGTAGTCTATTATTACATTATGTAGGGATGAAATTAAAAAGGGTTTTAAACTTTTACATTTTATAGGTGATTAGTAAAGAAGTTCACTGTGAAGATAAATTAAAATTGATAGTCTACTTACCTCTGCTCAGCTGCACTGTAAATCTCTCCACTTTGGCAGCTGCTAATTTTGATTGGGTCAAAATCATGAAAAGACCGCAGAGCCACCCCGGAGATAGCCACCAAATTGGAAGAAAAGCTTATGAGGACAGCTTTACTGTGGTAAAAAGGTAGACTGAGATCATGCATCACAGGAATCACCAAAGGATTTTTACGGCAGCTAAGAATATGAACACCTGCCGCAATAAAAGCATGGAAGATAAAATTTAGAAGCTTGTCCTTATTTTAACCTTGATAATAACCATTACAAATGAGATTAATCAAAGATGCATAAATCAGAACAATGATATTATCAAAGAATTAATGTAATAATTAAAAGGTACAAAAGTGAATCCCCGAGAGGTTAGTACCTTACACACAGTGTTAACGCTACGTAATTATAGTTAGATCTGACTGGGGTGGTGTCTGAAGTTAAATGCCGCTGGTGTGATCACACTGTCATTCATGGGAGAGAGGAAACATATCTAATTGTTTTATTTGTTTTATTTTTTATTATATAAGGGATCAGAAAATTGGTCTGGATAGTCATCAAACATTTTCAGACTGAGATTCCTTAGGCCAACAACAGGAAATTATTCTATATTTTAAATTTTATTCTAAATTATACACCAGCTACACAGAACATGTGTGGACGTACTTGTAAATATGTTTTCTATTTTAATGTTTTGTTTTTTTTGTATTATTATAAGTGTAGGTCATATCGTAAGTAAGGTCTAATCAGAAACATTGACAAGTGGGTTCCAAGGCCAATCCAAGAGCAAACTTTTGAGGTCTATTATTGTGTCAGAATTTAGACCCACCAGATGATCCTCCGCCATTCTGACCTTACTGTTAAAATGTCTCGTGTCAATAATACTAAAAGTATTGGACAAGTCATATAAGTAAAATAAATGCATCATTAAATACATTTAATAACGGCACCTCAAAAAAGCTGCTTTTTACAGCTTCGTATCACAAGGCATCTCAAGGGTCATCATCTGTGGTGGTAACTTTTGTGTCTTTTTGCTGTATACATTGGTGCTTAAAAGTTTATGAATCCTTCAGTATTTTGTATATTCCTACATAAATTTACATCAGATTTTCAAACAATTTCTAAAAGTAGAAAAATATAAAATCATACAAATGAGTCAAAAATAATAGACTTGTTCATCTATTGAGGAAAATGATCTTAGGGTACTTTCACACTAGCGTTATTCTTTTCCGGCATTGAGTTCCGTCCTAGGGGCTCAATACCGGAAAAGAACTGATCAGTTTTATCCTAATGCATTCTGAATGGAGAGCAATCTGTTCAGGATGTCTTCGGTTCAGTCTTTTGGCCTTTTCAGGATGGAGATAATACTGTAGCATGCTGTGGTTTTATCTCCGTCCAAAATTCCGGAACACTTGCCGGAATGCCGGATCCGGCATTTTTTCCCATTGAAATGCATTAATGCCGGATCCGTTCCTGAGTGTTCCAGCAAAACGGATCCGGCATTGCGGTATGTGCATGCTCAGACCGCAAAAAATATGAAAAAAAATGTCAGATCCATTTTTCCGGATGACACCGGAGAGACGGATCCGGCATCTCAATGCATTTGTCATACGGATCAGGATACTGATCCGTCTGACAAATGCCATAAGTTTGCATACATTTTGATGGATCCGGCAGGCAGTTCTGTCACCAGAACTGTCTGCCGGAATACTCTGCCGCAAGTGTGAAAGCACCCTAATATCACATTTCTGTGAGTGGCAAACATATGTAAACCTTTGCTTTCAGTATCTGGTGTGGCCCCCTTGTGCAGCAATAATTACAAATAAACGTTTCCAGTAATTATTAAATAGTCCTGCATATTAGCCTGGAGGAGTTTAAGGCAATTCCTTCACAGAAAACAGCTTCAACTCTTATGTTGGTGGGTTTCCTCCCATGAACTGATTCTTTCAGTTGCTCCACATTTGTATTGCATTAAGGTCAGGACTTTTATTTGGCCATTATAAAACTTAAATTTTATGTCTTGGGTTCCTTTGTGACTTTGTGGACTTGGTCTTGTTTGTTGGTCAAACATTCCTGGGTAATGGTCCTCAGTTTCCTCCATTTGTACACAAACTGCCCGACTGTGGACTAGTGGAGTCAAACTCTTTTCCAGCCTTGATGAGCATCAACAATTCTTTTTCTGAGGTCCTCAAAAATCTCCTTTGTTCGTGCCATGATACACTTTCACAAACATGTGTTGTGAAGATTAGATCAGACTCACACCTGATTGTCATCCAATTGATTGAAAACATCTGTCTCTAATTTCACCTTCAAATTATCTACTAGTCTTAAAGATTCAAATACTTTTGCCACTCACAGACATATGATATTGGATCATTTTCCTCAATAAATAAATTACCAAGTCCAATATTTTTGACTCATTTGTTTTATTGGGCTATCTTTATCTACTTTTAGGACTTTTTTTTTGAAAATCAGATGTAGTTTTAGGTAAGATTTATGCAGAAATACACAAAATACTGAAGGGTTCACGAACTATTAAGCACACACTTGTATGGTTCATTTCTTAAGTGGTATGAGTTTCGTCTTTCTATGTAAAGTGTATCTCTGGTGATGGTTTTATACAATGTTTAAAATGATATGTGGGTTGGTACCAAGTTATACATTTACCCCTTATCCACAGAATAGAGGATAAGCATCTCATAGGTGGGTATCCAGCCAACCAATTAAAAGAAAGGTGGTCCAAGCCCGCCTACACGAAGTGGATGCCAAGATTGTACACTGTCACTCTACTCATTCTGTATGGGACTGCTGGAGATGGCTGAGTGCAGTATTTAAATACCACTGCACTCAGGAACCTGTAATCATGGGGGTAGGTATCAGACCCCCATATCAATCAGATGCTTATCTCATATCCTGCTGGTAGGGGATAAGTTAATATCTTAATGCAACCCTTTTAAGGTTTATTTACATAGAAGATGTAACCTCTCTGTCCGTTCGCTGGTGCTAGTATTGCAGCCCGCAAATAGTGGGTCTGCAATATATGGGCACCGGCAGTTTGTACACTGCCTCACAGATGCAGACCCACTCACTTGAATGAGTCCACAATCTGGAAGGTGCGGAAAGGAGGCACAGAACCCACGGAAGCACTACTTTTTAGCGGTGCAGACTGTAAGGTGCTGATCGCGGACGCCATTTAAGTGCAGCGGTCCGCAGAACGGACAGCAGCCAACAGCGGCTGTGTGCATGAGGTGTAAGGGGGCATTTTATCAACACTGGTCTTAGGGAAGTGGCTAAGTTTCCCACAGCAACCAATCAGATTCCCCCTTTAATTTTTCAGAGATCCTTTTGAAAATCTGACCGGTTTCTGAGGGTAACTAATTTTTGAATCCAGCGGTTTTGATAAATCTCCCCTAAATTTATACAATGATCTAGAAACTTTTTTGCCAGAACATTATTTTTAAACCTTAAAAATGTCCCCAAACCCTTACCTTGCAGAAAGTCCTGTCCTATCATTTACAGTTTTATCCAGTCTCTTTTCCTGTGCAGTTTTCTCTGACTTCCAGCTCAGTCATCTCTATGGTGCAGTTGTTAGCCCTCACTCGTCTGCCTTCCTGTGCTACCACAGCTTGTTCCAGGTGGGATGAATACTGTACCATGGAGACGGCTGAAGATGGAGAGCACAGAGAAGCCTGCCAGTAAAAGGATAGGTAGAGTCTGCACCACCATGTTGACTGACGACACCTCTCCTGACATGTCTGTTTAGTAACTACTTGCATTACCCATGTAATACAAATCATGGAGTACCTTTTCATTACCCATGTAATACAAATCATGGAGTATCTTTTCATTACCCATGTAATACAAATCATGGAGTTTCTTTTCATATAAAATATGTGCCTTTCCTCTATTATTTCTACTACTTATGAAAGAATTACGAGCACTCTGAAATAAAGGTTGTGGTGTGTCCCTGCACAGCCTGACACTGGCAACACTGATTGGATAATGTCACACTGTGCAAAGACACAACTCCAACAGGTATCACCCAGCTGGATCTTTGTTGCAAACAGCTACCAATTCATTCATAAATGTTTAGCAGGAATAATAGAGAAATGGCACAATATGGAGTCATAAAAACAGACATGTCAGCAGAGATAACAGGGTCCTCTTAAAAGCCTACTTTCCTAAATCTAATGCCCAGCTTCAAAACATCTAAAAATACTGAACGCATTGAAAATTAAGGAAAAATAAATTATATACAGTACAGACCAAATGTTTGGACACACCTTCTCATTCAAAGAGTTTTCTTAATTTTCATGACTATGAATGCATCAAAACTATGAATTAACACATGTGGCATTATATACATAGCAAACAAGTGTGAAACTGAAAATATGTCATATTCTAGGTTCTTCAAAGTAGCCACCTTTTGCTTTGATTACTTCTTTGCACACTCTTGGCATTCTCTTGATGAGCTTCAAGAGGTAGTCCCCTGAAATGGTCTTCCAACAGTCTTGAAGGAGTTCCCAGAGATGCTTAGCACTTGTTGGCCCTTTTGCCTTCACTCTGCGGTCCAGCTCACCCCAAACCATCTTGATTGGGTTCAGGTCCGGTGACTGTGGAGGCCAGGTCATCTGGCGCAGCACCCCATCACTCTCCTTCATGATCAAATAGCCCTTACTTTCAAAGTTTTACCAATTTTTCGGCTGACTGACTGACCTTCATTTCTTAAAGTAATGATGGCCACTCGTTTTTCTTTACTTAGCTGCTTTTTTCTTGCCATAATACAAATTCTAACAGTCTATTCAGTTGGACTATCAGCTGTGTATCCACCTGACTTCTCCTCAACGCAACTGATGGTCCCAACCCCATTTATAAGGCAAGAAATCCCACTTATTAAACCTGACAGGTCACACCTGTGAAGTGAAAACCATTTCAGGGGACTACCTCTTGAAGCTCATCAAGAGAATGCCAAGAGTGTGCAAAGCAGTAATCAAAGCAAAAGGTGGCTACTTTGAAGAACCTAGAATATGACATATTTTCAGTTGTTTCACACTTGTTTGTTATGTATATAATTCCACATGTGTTAATTCATAGTTTTGATGCCTTCAGTTTGAATCTACAATTTTCATAGTCATGAAAATGAAGAAAACTCTTTGAATGAGAAGGTGTGTCCAAACTTTTGGTCTGTACTGTATATATATATATATATATATATATATATGTACAAAATAGAGCAGCACTCCGAAAAATAAGTGAAAAAATGAAGTTGTTTATTCACCACATGGTGTAGTGACGTTTCGGCTCTATCCAAGAGCCTTTCTCTCAAGCCTTTCTTGAGAAAGGCTCTTGGATAGAGCCGAAACGTCACTACACCATGTGGTGAATAAACAACTTCATTTTTTCACTTATTTTTCGGAGTGCTGCTCTATTTTGTACGTATATATATAAATATATATATATATATATTTGTATATTGGTTTTTTTTCCTTAATTTTTTATGCGTACAGTATTTTTGTGCTGCTCAATTTTGAACGTTTGGATATTGAGTAAGCTTATTCCCTTTGAGCCTGCACCCAGCCTTCCTTTTTGAGTCGGTGCTGCCCTTCTTTTTTAATTTATATATATATATATATATATATATATATATATATATATATATATTATAAATTATAGTTATATTGGATAACAGTATGACATTTCAGGTAATAAAGACAGTAATACAGTAATATCTGTATTAATCTCTGTTGTGCTCTGCAACCTCTTCAGTGTTTTCCACAATCTATGGACCTTCTCGCCCTCTGCTTAGTAATGAAGGTGCAGGGTATCGCACCTTTGTCCCATTCACCACTGCTACTACATGTATGGCACATAAGTAGATTAACTGAAGTAAATACTGAAAAGGCTGCAGTGTGCACCCGAGTGTTGTGGCCCCTTCAAACAGGTGATTGGTGGGGATGGTTACAATTGGACTTCCACCGATCTGATATTGATGGACTATCCCAAGGAGAGGCAATTTATGTGCTGATTCTGGAAAAATCAATTTAAGGAATAACATGTAATGATGATGATTTTACCAAGATCATGCATTTGTTCCTTGACATCAATCAGATTAACACTGATGGTCTCTGGCTTCTGATAACTGTAAGATGTCCCATCTGTCACCAGGTGCACTACAACTGCAGCAACAACCACATGATGAGAGAAATGGGCCTGTAAAAAAAAAAAGCAACAGTATGTAAATATAGTAACATACTTACTATTGCATAGGTATTACAGGGATTTTCTGGGAAATGGATATTGATGGCTTATACTAGATAGATCATTATTATCTGATTGTTGGGGACTGCAATACCAAGCAGAGCCGCTATCCAATGCACTGTGCTGTCCCTGATATGCTATAAGGTGGACACAGTGCCCACTGGAGCACTGCAACCTCTTCCAAAAGCTTACTGGCAGGGGTGCCGCTGTTGGAACCCACTGATCAGACACTGATGACCTATCTTCAGGATAAGCCATCAATACTAAAAAACCCTTTTAACGGTATTGCTTTTCATGTGCTATTTTACCTAATTCATGATGGACTGTGAAAGAATCTTACAAAATATATTAAAAGGAACACTAAATGGGATGTGTCCATTAAAAAAAGGTCCTATTCAAGGAAATCATATGTAAAACCTTTTTATGGTCTTGAAGAGATCAACATTTCTATGCCATTAGTGATGCTATATATGCCATGAGACAAATGTTACTACCAAACTTATCAAACACTGTAGTTGGTAAATTCAGGAGACTATAAACCCAGCCCTAGGGAACAATCCCCGAAACCTACTCAGTTATGAGCGAGGCTTACATAAGTATGCCTGAGACTGCCCACTTATGGATCCAGGACAGCACGCATTTACTAGGTCTGTCTCTGAAAATTACGGACAGTCCATGCAAATTTGGCTCTGTTGGCGACTATAGTATGCATTAGCCATTTAAAACCATGATTGCCACCATAAAATATGATGCTTGTGGTACCAACACACTGTTCTGCTTCTCTGCCACATATCACTTTGAACCCTTACGCTGGTACAATCCCCTGTTGGAACTTGACATGTTGGACTTAAATTTTGATGACCTATCCAATAGTCTTTATAAACAAATTTCAGGTCAGTACATACAGCATAACTTGACAAAAGAGTACAACTTCAATGACTTCTATTGATCTAGTTAACATAGCCTGAAGTGCAAATAAATTCTCTTATAAGAGCTGTTGCCCAAGCACACACTAGAGAAGCTTCAAATTATTGTGGACTTGGGACTGCTCATTATATTCTGCAGAATAGTAAATATCTAATCAAATCTAGCTTTTTATGTGATCTATAGAATAAATATAGTATAGGATTTATGACTGTCCTGCTGAGTGTTTTTTCTAGGCATACTGTATCATCATTTTTATTTGAAGGTAATGTCTGCTTATTGTATGTCATACCTTGGCAATTACATTGTCAAGCTTTTTCATGTCTTACTGTTTGGGCAATTGAAAGGCCTGAGGAAGGTCTGCTAATGTTCCGTTGCATTCACCTAAAATCTGATTTGCCTTTGAAATGATAACAAACCAATAAAACATATTGAATACAATTTAGTCGTGTGTGAAAGTTTCAATAATCACTTGTGTCAGGTCAAACCTAGCAAAAATGTGGGAAACAGAAGGTGTATTTTATGCAGGCTACTCCTGGAAGTATTTCTAGTAGAATGTTGCAGTTTCTGTGTTGTTTAAGTACTGTACGGTACTATGAATAGAGTTGTGTATTTTAGAAAACTATTTTTCACAGATGCTGTTTGGGAATTCTGAGAGACGGGGGATCCTCTGTTCAGGATTCTCATCTCTAGGCCAAGGTGGTTACAATGGGGATCTCTCTCACTCTGGAAGACATGTCCTGCCCTACACAGACAGTCCATTGATCTGAATGGACACTCTGTAATTCTGAACTTTCCCTGTGGTGGCACTGGAAGCAAATTGAATATGTAGTGCCAGGTCTCCCTTTTTTAAGTGGAGGCACTTTTAGTTTTTACATTGCCCTACTTCTTAATTTATTAATGGCTTACATGGAACAATTGAGTTACATAAATGATGTTCTTAAGCCTGCAGAGCGTTCCCATTTTCATAGGCATTAGCAAACAAGATGTGAAGAAATTACCACATCATCCTTTGTGATAAGGAGATACAGTGGATATAAAAAGTCTACACACTCCTGTTAAAATGTCAGGTTTCTGTGTTGTAAAAAAATGAGACAAAGATAAATCATTTCAGAACTTTTTCCACCTTTAATGTGACCTCTTAACTGTACAACTCAATTGAAAAACAAACTGAAATCTTTTAGGTAGAGGGAAGAGAAAATATAAAAATACAATAATATGGTTGCATAAGCGTGCACACCCTTAAACTAATACTTTGTTGAAGCACCTTTTGATTTTATTACAGCACTCAGTCTTTTTGGGTATGAGTCTATCAGCATGGCACATTTTGACTTGGCAAAATTTGCCCACCCTTCTTTGCAAAAACACTCCAAATCTGTCAGATTGCGAGGGCATCTCCTGTGCACAGCACTCTTCAGATCACCCCACAGATTTTCAATTGGATTCAGGTCTGGGCTCTTCTTCTTCTGGTGAAGCCATTCCTTTGTTGATTTGGATGTATGCTTGTTGTCATGCTGAAAGATGAAGTTCCTCTTCACGTTCAGCTTTCTAGCAGGAGCCTGAAGGTTTGGTTCCAATATTGACTGGTATTTGGAACTGTTCATAATTCCCTCTAGCTTAACTAAGGAAAGGACCCAGTTCCAGCTGAAGAAAGACAGCCCCAAAGCATGATGCTGCCACCACCATGCTTCACTGTGGGTATGGTGTTCTTTTAGTGCTGTGCAGTGTTGTTTTATCTTTTGGAACTATGGCCAAAAAGTTCATCCTTGGTTTCATCAGACCATAACACCTTTTCTTACAAGGTTTTTGGAGACTTTAGATGTGTTTTTGCAAAATGTAGCCTGGCTTGGATGTTTTTCTTCGTAAGAAAAGGCTTTCGTCTTGCCCAGACATATGAAGAATATGGGAGATTGTTGCCACACAGCCAATACTTGCCAGATATTCCTGCAGCTCCTTTAATGTTGCTGTAGGCCTCTTGGTAGACTCTCAGACCAGTTTTCATCTCGTCTTTTCATCAATTTTGGAGGGACCTCCAGTTCTTGGTAAAGTCACTGTTGGGCCATATTTTCTCCACTTGATGATGACTGTCTTCACTGTGTTCCATGGTATATCTAATGCCTTGGAAATTGTTCTGTACCCTTCTCCTGACTGATACCTTTAAACAATAAGATCCCTCTGATGCTTTGGAAGCTCTCTGTGGACCATGGCTTTTGCTGTGTGATGCGACTAAGAAAATTTCAGGAAAGACCAACTAGAGCAGCTGTACTTTATTTGGGGTTAATCAGAGGCACTTTAAATGATGGCAGGTGTATGCTGACTCCTATTTAACATGATTTTGAATGTGATTGCTTAATTCTGAGCACAGCTACATCCCCAGTTATAAGATGGTGTGCACACTTATGCAACCACATCATTTTAGTTTTTTTTTGTTCCACCTAAAAGATTTAAATTTGTTTTTCAATTGTGTTGTACAGTTTATAGGTTACATTAAAGGCAGACAAAGTTCTGAAATGATTTATCTTTGTCTAATTTTTTTTACAGCACAGAAACATGAAATTTAACAGGGGTGTGTAGACTTTTTATATTCACTGTATGTCTACACATCGCCCTATCACAAAGAATGATGTGGTGGTTTCAAACCTGTCAAGGGGTTGTCTCATCACAGATAACTCTTTTCATATTGGAACTGTGGAAAGTATCAGAAATGTAGTATTACCTTACAGCCATTCAGCCTTACAGAGGAGTTCCTCAATTTGGCTCATAAAAGGGTGTTCCTTTCTCTATGAAGTCTGTATGTCCCATTTGGACACATGGTCAGGAGTTGTTTCCATCTGGTAATCTGTTTAATACACTCCCCCCCCCCCCCATCCTTAGCAGTCTTGGCTAATTATATACATAATTATAAGATACTATAAATTTGAACGTACCTTTAGCCAGAAATTCATTACATCTGGGTTTACTATGCATGGATACCAAGCATATTGGGACACTGTAGGATTTAGTTTCATCACTTTGGTTTGGCAAACCTGTTAAATGAATGAATTACATTTATGGTAAAGCTCTTTAAGATATTACATTTAGTAACAGTTCAAGGCATATAACAATCTTGCTGGATGCTTGTCGGGGTGTCCGTGATGTTGCATGTTTGTATGAGTGCATGGCGATCAGCTGTTTACCATGGGTCTCACTCCAAGCACCTCCCTCAACAGGAAGTCCTCGCAATTCAGCCATTTCCCTTGCAGCGACTACTGCAAAAGGAATGTAGTATTACCACTTAGATTGCCTTCTTTCTGTATATCCATTCCAGTCATAGAGTGGGGTCCCCAGAGGGTGTCCATATGCTCTAATTAAGACCACTCTCTTTGGGTTTAACATACATAGGCAGCCTGTGCAACCTAACCTTCCTAATTAAAGTGATCATGTTCAGTATAGGGGAGTTGGAAGTGACCATACATGTATGTGGTTCTCTCTTTTAAAAATCCAGGGGAGTCACTGGCTTTACTGTCTCCATAATTCCCATAAACTTCTATGAAAAGGGCCACACATCTGCTAATCACCAATCCTATATGTGACCGAGGAGTGATGGCCGCATCCATTTTTTTTTTCGAGTGTCCTTTCTCTAACTTTATTTTAACACTAGAAAGAAGGCAATGTTTGAAACATGAGCAGTGTTGCTCTAAATACTTTGAAACAATCGAAAAAAGGTCTGTTTCATGTCTTTTAGGAGCGCTGTGTGAATGAAACAAGGTAATTATAGTTTACACATATGCGCTTTTTGTAGAGAAATTTTGAATGAGGTTCCATCTAGTTTCAAAAAAAGAACCAACATCTGTAGAACATTTAATGGTCAAAGGTTCAGATACAGTTAGAAACTGTTTATAAAACACCAAAAGATATAACAAGAGTGGGGTATACTCCGCAGATTTTCTCAACTTAAAGCAACTTCATCCTTTAGCTGAGATAATCAACCTTAAATTAAATGGTCTGTTATGAAAACAGTTAGGCCGGGCCATTATACAGCAGAATGAGAGATGGCTAGAAAATCACGTTTCTGTGTTTTCACTAACATTTTGGCCCACTCAAACATTATTATGAAAAAGCACGTGTGGGAATTTAGACTATATTGACTACTGCCGAATTTTACCAGTGTGTACAAATGTTATAATACAGTAAACCCAGGCCAGACAGAACTTGGCTGCGAAAATGCCAAAGTGACTAGAAAATTGTTATTTTTTTTACCTTTTATGCCCTTTTAAAAAAAAAAATCCCTGGAATCCTGGGACTTTTGTATGTTGTTTTATAAACATTTACGTTAACCTTACAAGACCTTAAGAAACAGATGAGGATATATGCTGTATAGTTAAATAAATGTGCGAATAAACCTAAGTATAAGAGATTTGACATTAATTTATAAAAATGCACTATAGTTAATTGAAATCCAGTTTTTATAAAAAAAAAAATTTCCGGTTACACTAAAAAACATAAATAACGCTAGCATAAAACCTTACAGTATTATATGTTAGATGATAAAGGTCTTAGAGCATTTTGACTCCTCCAGCATAATTGTGATCTGTGACCTGCACCCCGCACTTATTTCTGGAGCAGATTGCGGCGCAACAGTTAGTTGTGCCGCAATCTGCGACTTTTCCCTGCTCACAACAGATCTAAAATAGTGGGCGTGGCATGGGCGGAGAATCTCATTCATCATTTTCTACGCCTATTTTAGGTGTAAAAAATGGTCTAAATGTAAGCCAGCTAGGAATCTGGCTTACATTCAGACTGGCTCTGGATGCGCTGAAGTTATGTAGAGGCCTGCGCCAGATATAGGGGTTTACATCCCAGCGCAAGACTCACAGGGAGTGTCTGTAGTATCAGGGTTCTGCCTCTTCTTCCCCTCCCAGCTGGAACATCAAAGATCCAAGCAGGGCTAGCAGTCTCATTAGTATTCACTTTAATGCAGTGAATACTAATGAAGCTGTGTTGGATATGGCTTGTGCTAAAAAGGGCCTACCTCCAGCACATAGGGCCAGATTTATCAATAGCTTAAGTCAAAATAATGGAGTGAAAAAGTCGCAAATTTTTGCGCAAAACACTAAAACTGCGAAAAAACTTGCGACTTTTATTGGCTCTGCGCTATGCTCGCCAGTTTTCTGAAAGTGGGCGTGTTTTCTTATGTAAATAAATCTCTAGAAAGATTTACTAAAAAGTCGCAAAAAATTGTGCAAAAATTGTGCAATTTCACTCCAGTGAGGGCCATGCTTATCTTATGCGACTTTTTAATCGAACATGTGACTTTTTCATAAAGACGTGCGACTTTTTCATAAAGACGTGCAACTTTAGTAAAGACGCTTACTGAAGAATAAACTGCTACCGTCAAACCACATTTATCACAGTATTAAAGGACCATTAATAAATCTGACTTAGCCAAAAGTGACTTTGGACATATGTAAAAGTAGAGTAAGATGTACAGTTGCAAGAAAAAGTATGTGAACCCTTTGGAATGATTTGGATTTCTGCACAAATTGGTCATAAAATGTGATCTGATCTTCATCTAAGTCACAACAATAGACAATCTCAGTCTGCTTAAACTAATAACACACAGAGAATTAAATGTTACCATGCTTTTATTGAACACACCATGTAAACATTCACAGTGCAGGTGGAAAAAGTATGTGAACCCTTAGATTTAATAACTGGTTGAACCTCCTTTGGCAGCAATAACTTCAACCAAACGTTTCCTGTAGTTGCAGATCAGACGTGCACAATGGTCAGGAGTAATTCTTGACCATTCCTCTTTACAGAACTGTTTCAGTTCAGCAATATTCTTGGGATGTCTGGTGTGAATCGCTTTCTTGAGTTCATGCCACAGCATCCCAATTAGGTTGAGGTCAGGACTCTGACTGGGCCACTCCAGAAGGTGCATTTTCTTCTGTTTAAGCCATTCTGTTGTTGATTTACTTCTATGCTTTGGGTTGTTGTCCTGTTGCAACACCCATCTTCTGTTGAGCTTCAGCTGGTGGGCAGATGGCCTTAGGTTCTCCTGCAAAATGTCTTGATAAACTTGGGAATTTATTTTTCCTTCGATGATAGCAATCCGTCCAGGCCCTGACGCAGCAAAGAAGCCCCAAACCATGATGCCCCCACCTCCATACTTCACAGTTGGGATGAGGTTTTGATGTTGGTGTGCTGTGCCTCTTTTTCTCCGCACATAGTGTTGTGTGTTTCTTCCAAACAACTCAACTTTGGTTTCATCTGTCCACAGAATATTTTTCCAGTACTGCTGTGGAACATCCAGGTGCTCTTGTGCGAACTGTAAATGTGCAGCAATGTTTTTTTTGGACAGCAGTGGCTTCCTCTGTGGTATCCTCCCATGAAATCAATTCTTGTTTAGTGTTTTACGTATCGTAGGTTCGCTAACAGGGATGTTAGCATATGCCAGAGACTTTTGTAAGTCTTTAGCTGACACTCTAGGATTCTTCTTCACCTCATTGAGCAGTCTGCGCTGTGCTCTTGCAGTCATCTTTACAGGATGGCCACTCCTAGGGAGAGTAGCAGCAGTGCTGAACTATCTCCATTTATAGACAATTTGTCTTACTGTGGACTGATGAACAGCAAGGCATTTGGAGATACTTTTATAACCCTTTCCAGCTTTATGCAAGTCAACAATTTTTAATCGTAGGTCTTCTGAGAGCTCTTTTGTGCGAGGCATCATTCACATCAGACAATGCTTCTTGTGAAAAGCAAACCCAGAACTGGTATATGTTTTTTATAGGGCAGGGCAGCTGTAACCAACACCTCCAATCTTATCTCATTGATTGGACTCCAGTTGGCTGACACCTCACTCCAATTAGCTCTTGGAGATGTCAATAGTCTAGGGGTTCACATACTTTTTCCACCTGCACTGTGAATGTTTACATGGTGTGTGAAATAAAAACATGGTAACATTTAATATTTTGTGTGTTATTAGTTTAAGCAGACTGTGATTGTCAATTGTTGTGACTTAGATGAAGATCAGATGACATTTTATGACTAATTTGTGCAGAAATCCATATAATTCCAAAGGGTTCACATACTTTTTCTTGCAACTGTAAGTGTAATGATAAATCTGGCCCATAGACTTTTACTAAGTAAAAGTCTTCATCAGCATTCAAACGCCAGACCTTCTGTACAACAGGCAGAAGAGTTACCATGAAACTACAGGCCTGCTCTGTTGGAAGGGATGAATTTTCTGTGCTTAACCCTTTCATGACCAAAGGTCATTGATGCCCAAGTGACCAGTGACCACGTCTAATTTTGCAAATCTGACATAAATTCGGAAGACTTTTACTTATCCAAGCCTTTCTGAGACTGTTTTCTCGTGACACATTGTACTTCATGATAGTCATAAATTTGAGTCAATATATTTCACCTTTATTTATGAAAAAATCCCAAATTTACCAAAAAATAAAAAAAATTAGCAATTTTCAAAATTTTCATTTCTCTGCTTTTAAAACAGAAAGTGATACCTCATAAAATATTTATTACTTAACATTCCCCATATGTCTACTTTATGTTGGCATCATTTTGTAAATGTCATTTAATTTTTTTTAGGATGTTAGAAGGCTTAGAATTTTAGAAGCAATTCTTAAAATTTTTAAGAAAATTTTCAAAACCCACTTTTTAAGGACCAGTTCAGGTCTGAAGTCACTTTGTGGGGTTTACATAGTGGAAACCCCCCATAAATGACACCATTGTAGAAACTACACCCCTCAAGTTACTCAAAACTGATTTTACAAACTTTGTTAACCCTTTAGGTGTTCCACAAGAATTAAAGGAAAATGGAGATTACATTTCTAAATTTCAATTTTTGGGCAGATTTTCCATTTAATCAATTTTTCTCTTTAACAAATCGAGGGTTAACAGCCAAACAAAACTGAATATTTATTACCCTGATTCTGCAGTTTACAGAAACACCCCTCATGTGGTCGTAAACTGATGTAAGGGCGCATGGCAGGGCGCAGAAGAAAAGGAGTGCCGTATGGTTTTTGGAAGGCAGATTTTGCTGGACTGGTTTTTAGATGCCAGGCCCCATTTGAAGCCCCCCTGATGCACCCTTACAGTAGAAACTCCCAAAAAGTGACCCCATTTCAGAAACTAGGGGATAAGGTGCCATGTTTATTGGTACTATTTTGGGGTACAAATGATTATGATATTAATTGCTCTATATTAAGTTTTTTGTGAGGCAAGGTAACCAAAAAATGGCTCTTTTGGCACCGTTTTTATTTTTTACAAGATTCATCTGACAGGGTAGATCATGTGCTATTTTTATAGAGCAGGTTGTTATGGAAGCAATGATAGCAAATATGTCTACTTTGTTTGTTTGTTTCAGTTTTACATAATAAAGCATTTTTGGAAAAAAAATTATGTTTTTGTGTCTCCATTTTCTGAACGCCATTTTTTTTCTGCCGATCGTCTTGTGCAGGGGCTCATTTTTTGCAGGAAGAGTTGATGTTTTTATTGGTATCATTTTTGCGTACATATGATTTTTTGATCATTCATTATTGCTCTTTATAGGGCAAGGTAACCAAAAAATGTGTTGTTTTAGCACAGTTTTTATTTATTTATTTTTACAGCGTTCACCTGAGGGGTTAGGTCATGTAACATTTTTATAGAGCAGATCGTTACGGACGTGGCAATACCTAATATGCATATTTCTTATTTATTAAAATTTTACACAATAATTTTTTAACTCAAAAAAATGATGTTTCAGTGTCTCCATAGTCTGAGAGCCATAGCTTTTGTATTTTTTGACCAATTTTCTTAGTTAGGGTCTCATTTGTTGCAGGATGAGGTGACAGTTTGATTCGCTTGGTGTTGCACTTTATGTGATGCTAGGTGACAAAAAAATTGCTTTTTTGGCACTGTTTTTATAAAAAAAAAAAAATACGGTGTTCACCTGAGGGGTTAGGTCATGTGATATTTTTATAGAGCAGGTTGTTACGGATGCGGCGATACCTAATATGTCAACTTTATATGTATTTATTTCACTTGCAGGGACCGCAAACAAAGGCGGGGGAAGCGTTGAAGCTAAGCTAAGGCTAACACCGCACCGGCTTTCTTTACCCAGCATTTTCCTTGCTAATGTGTGATACCTGGTGAACAAAATAGATGAGTTACGACTTTGGATCACTGACAACAGGACACTTGTGGATTGTAATGTCATGATACTCACAGAAACATGGCTACACAGTGGAATATCTGACAATGCTATCGAGCTAGTCGGACGTCACACTCTCTGGGCGGACAGAATAGCAGAGAATTCCAGTAAGACAAGCTGCAGAGGACTGTGCATTTATGTTAACAAGGCTTGGTGTACGAACTCTGTCATTGTTGGAAAACACTGCTCAGCTGACCTAGAGTATCTCATGGTAAAGTGTAGACCGTTCTATCTGCCGAGGGAGCTCACCTCCACCATAATAACAGCTGCATATATCCCACCGGAGGCTAATGCCAAGTTTGCTATGAACGAACATGTGGTCATCAGCAAACAACAATCTGAACACCCTGAGGCAGCATTTATTGTAGCGGGTGACTTTAATCACTCTAACCTAAAGTCAGTGCTACCTAAATTTCATCAACATGCCTCCTGCCATACCAGAGGATATAAAACCTTGGACCATGTCTATACAAACATTGTTAGAGACTACATAGTAACGGCCCTCCCCCACCTGGGACAGTCTGATCACCTTTCTTTGTTTCTCACCCCAAGTAATCACTGCTTATCAACCGTGTGAAATCATCAGTGAAGACAATCAAAGTATGGCCAGGACAACCTTTAAACCTTAAAGACACAGACTGGAGTATGTTTGCCTCTCAGGCCACCTGTGGTTCTCATGCTAACATCGACTCTTACACGTACTCAGTACTGGAATACATTAACACCACAATGTCACGGATGGTGTACAGGAAACAAGACAATGCAATACAATTAATGACTCACTGGATCCACAACTAAGGAAAAAAAAGGGAGACCCCTACATGAGACCTGCCACTCTCCCTAATTGCTCAGCCTATGCGAACACCCCAAAGGTGGGTGGGCGCATATCCACGTACCTCGGCTATCTAATACCTGAAGACCCTACAATAGTGAGGGGACACGACCACCGGCTCCCTACACTAGACACGGAGGGAGTCAGGGTCACCTGAAAATCCAGCAGACAGAAAATCACAAATAAAGGAACAGCATTTATCTTGCAGAGGACTGGTAAATAGAAACAGCAAGCACACACACTCCAGGAAGTTGTATAAGCCGCAACCTAATGCATCATGGGGAGGAACTTAAAGGGAAGCAATCAGTCCAACTGCATGACAGCTGTGATAGACTAATGAGATGAGGAATTTAACCAAAACAAAGAAACTCAAGGAGGAGGATCTGGAAAGCTCCTGTCAGAGCTTCTCAACTGTCTGGTTGTGACAGTACCCCTCCCTCTACGAGTGGACTCCGGACACTTAGGGCCCACCTTCTCAGGATGGGACCTATGGAAAGCCCTGATGAGACGAGTGGCCTTAATGTCCATCACTGGGACCCACATCCTCTCCTCAGGACCATAACCCTCCCAATGAACGAGGTACTGGAGGGAACCGCAGACAAGACGAGAATCCACAATCCTAGAGACCTGAAATTCAAGATTTCCATCAACCATAATCGGAGGAGGAGGCAAAGGCGAGGGTACAATAGGTTGAACATAAGGTTTCAATAAGGACTTATGAAAAACATTATGGATCTTCCAAGTCTGAGGAAGATCAAGACGGTAGGCAACAGGATTGATGACAGACAGGATCTTGTAAGGCCCAATAAACCTAGGACCCAACTTCCAGGAGGGAACCTTCAATTTGATATTCTTGGTAGACAACCACACCAGATCACCAACATTCAGGTCCGGACCAGGCACACGTCTCTTATCTGCCACACGCTTATATCTCTCACTCATGCTCTTTAGATTATCCTGAATCTTTTGCCAAATAGATGACAAAGACGAGGAGAATCTGTCCTCATCAGGTAAACCAGAAGACCCCTCTCCCGAGAAAGTCCCAAACTGCGGATGAAACCCATATGCACCAAAAAATGGTGACTTATCAGAGGACTCCTGACGACGGTTGTTTAAAGCAAACTCAGCAAGGGACAAAAAAGAACACCAATCCTCCTGATTCTCCGCCACAAAACAGCGCAGATATGTCTCCAGATTCTGATTGATGCTCTCTGTCTGGCCATTCGACTGCGGGTGGAAAGCAGAAGAGAATGACAACCGAACCCCCAAGCGAGAACAGAAAGCCTTCCAGAATCTGGAAACAAACTGCGTGCCCCTATCAGAGACTATGTCTGAAGGAATACCATGCAATTTGACAATGTGGTCAATAAATGCCTGCACCAGCGTCTTAGCATTGGGCAAACCAGGAAAAGGGATGAAATGCACCATTTTGCTAAAACGGTCCACCACCACCAGAATCACAGTCTTCCCTGAGGAACGAGGAAAGTCCGTTATGAAGTCCATGGACAGATGTGTCCAAGGACGGGAAGGAATGGGTAAGGGAAGGAGAGGACCTGATGGCCGTGAATGAGGGACTTTGGCACGAGCGCAAGTCTCGCAAGCTGCCACAAAACCCTTAACCGACTTACGAAGCGCAGGCCACCAGAATCTCCGAGCGATGAGATCCAGTGTGGCTCTTGCCCCCGGGTGCCCAGCAAGGACCGTATAGTGGTGTTCCTTAAAAATCTTGTGTCTCAAAGCGAGAGGCACAAACAACCTCCCAGGAGGACAAAGATCAGGAGCCTCTGACTGGGCTGCCTGCACCTCTGCCTCCAATTCAGGAAAAAGAGCAGAGACCACCACACCTTCAGCCAAAATGGGACCCGGGTCTTCAAAATTCCCACCTCCCAGAAAACAACGTGACAGGGCATCTGCCTTCACATTCTTAACCCCAGGGCGGAACGTGACAACAAAATTAAACCTTGAAAAGAACAAAGACCATCTGGCCTGTCTCGGGTTCAGACGCTTGGCTGACTCCAAGTAGGCCAGATTTTTATGGTCAGTAAACACGGTAATAGGGTGTCTGGCTCCCTCTAGCCAATGGCGCCATTCCTCAAAAGCCAACTTGATGGCCAACAATTCCCTATCTCCCACATCATAATTTCTCTCTGCGGAGGAGAGTTTCTTTGAGAAAAAGGCACATGGTTGCCATTTGGCAGGAGAGGAACCCTGAGACAAGACCGCACCCACCCCCACCTCAGAAGCATCAACCTCAACTATGAAGGGTAACGAAATATCAGGTTGTACCAGGATGGGAGCGGAAGCAAAACTCTCCTTGATATTAGAAAAGGCCTTACGCGCCTCTACTGACCAGGAAGAAAAATCTACCCCCTTTCTGGTCATATCAGTGAGTGGTTTAACAACAGAGGAATAATTCAAAATAAATTTCCTGTAATAATTGGCAAACCCCCAAAAACGCATTAGCGCCTTCTGATTCTCAGGAAGCTCCCACTCAAGCACAGCGCGGACCTTCTCGGGGTCCATGCGAAAACCAGAAGCGGAGAGAAGAAACCCCAGAAATTGAATTTCTGGAACCGCAAACACACATTTTTCCAGTTTCGCATATAATTTATTCTCCCGCAGGATGAGCAAGACCTGACGTAAATGTTCCTTATGAGTCTTGAAATCAGGAGAAAAAATCAAAATGTCATCTAGATACACTAATACAAATTTTCCCATTAAATGATAAAAAATGCTGTTCACGAAATGCTGAAAAACGGCTGGGGCATTCATCAAACCAAAAGGCATAACCAAATTATCAAAATGGCCCTCAGGGGTATTGAAAGCCGTCTTCCATTCGTCTCCTTCTCTGACCCTGACCAGGTTGTATGCCCCTCTTAGGTCCAACTTGGAAAAGACCTTAGCCCCAACAACCTGGTTAAACAGGTCCGGGATCAGAGGAAGCGGATAAGGGTCACGAATAGTGATACTGTTCAGCTCCCTGAAATCCAGACAAGGTCTTAAAGAACCATCTTTTTTCTTAACAAAGAAAAAACCAGCGGCAACAGGTGACTTCGAGGGTCGTATGTGTCCTTTTCTCAGACTCTCAGAGATATAAGCACGCATAGCGACCCTCTCAGGTTGGGAAAGATTGTATAAACGAGATTTAGGCAGCTTGGCGCCTGGGATGAGATTAATAGGGCAATCGTACTCCCTGTGCGGGGGCAAATCCTGAACTCCACTCTCAGAGAAGACATCCGAAAATTCAGAGAGGAAAGGTGGTACAGTCTTAGTAGAAACTTCAGAAACAGATGTCATGAGGCAATTCTCTCTGCAAAAGTCACTCCAACCATTTATTTGCCTCGCTTGCCAATCAATGGTGGGGTTATGTTTAGTGAGCCAGGGTAGCCCCAACACTAGAGGAGTAGGCAAACCGCTAAGGACGAAACATGACACATCCTCAACATGAGCATCACTCACAATTAAACGGATATTATGAACTATGCCCTTTAATGATTTCTGAGAAAGTGGAGAGGAATCAATAGCAAAAACAGGAATATCCTTTCCCAAAGTGCATACCTGGAAACCATGAGTTATTGCAAATTGATTATCAACGAGATTGACAGCTGCTCCACTATCCACAAAAATCTCACAAAAAATGCTTTTGCTCTCTAGCGCCACCCTAGCAGGCAGGACAAAACGGGAACTACAAGCAAACGGAAAACCTTCAATTTCCGCCTCAACCCTGCCAATAGTAACAGACGGAACATTTTTAAAAGATTTTTTCCTTTTTGTTTCTTTATTACTCCCAGAAAACTGCCTGAATCTCCTAGAGGGACAAACATTTGCCAAATGATTTATACCTCCACAACAAAAACAAACCCTCCCATGCGGGCTGAATCTTCTATTGTCAGAGGCAATCAACCCCAGCTGCATGGGCTCCTGCTCAGAAGGGGCTGACAGCGACTGAGACCCCTGCGCACAGAATGGGACCGCTGCACTGTCCCGGGACTGAGTATGACAGGAAGGAGAGACCTCTCCTCTCTCTCTAAGACGCCTGTCAATACGAACGGCCTGAGACATAGCAGAATCCAAGGAGGTAGGTATCTCATGAAAGGCAAATGCATCTTTCAATCCCTCTGAAAGACCATGGCAAAATTGACTTCGGAGTGCAGCATCATTCCAACCAGTATCAGCTGCCCATCTCCGAAATTCTGAGCAGTATATCTCTGCGGATTGTTTACCCTGGCATAACAGACGTAGTCTAGACTCAGCCAGAGCAAAACGATCCGGATCATCATATATCTGACCCAGGGCTAAAAAGAATTCATCCACTGAACGGAGGGGCCGTGCCCCCTCCGGCAGCGAAAAGGCCCAGGATTGAGCGTTACCCCTGAGCAGCGATATAATGATCCCCACCCTCCGTTCTTCATCACCAGAGGAATGGGGAAGAAGGCGAAAATGGAGTTTGCAAGCCTCTCTAAAACGCACAAAATACTCACTACCCCCGGAGAACGTATCCGGGAGCGAGATCTTAGGCTCAGAACAAACTCCATGAACGCAAGCTGAACCGGTCACTTGAAACTGAGAAAAAGTCTTACGGAGATCAGCTACCTCCAATGAAAGACCCTGGAAGCGCTCAGCCAAAAGTGAAACCGGATCCATGCTTGAGACGGTTTTGGCGGCTTATAATGTCACGGATGGTGTACAGGAAACAAGACAATGCAATACAATTAATGACTCACTGGATCCACAACTAAGGAAAAAAAAGGGAGACCCCTACATGAGACCTGCCACTCTCCCTAATTGCTCAGCCTATGCGAACACCCCAAAGGTGGATGGGCGCATATCCACGTACCTCGGCTATCTAATACCTGAAGACCCTACAATAGTGAGGGGACACGACCACCGGCTCCCTACACTAGACACGGAGGGAGTCAGGGTCACCTGAAAATCCAGCAGACAGAAAATCACAAATAAAGGAACAGCACTTATCTTGCAGAAGACTGGTAAATAGAAACAGCAAGCACACGCACTCCAGGAAGTTGTATAAGCCGCAACCTAATGCATCATGGGGAGGAACTTAAAGGGAAGCAATCAGTCCAACTGCATGACAGCTGAGATAGACTAACGAGATGAGGAATTTAACCAAAACAAAGAAACTCAAGGAGGAGGATCTGGAAAGCTCCTGTCAGAGCTTCTCAACTGTCTGGTTGTGACACACAATTGACAATGTTACCACAGAAAAGCAGATCACAATGTACCCAAATCAGAAACCATGGATGAACAAGGAACTGCAGCTTCCACTAAAGGCACGTAACAATGCCTTCAGATCAGGTGACGCTCAGGCCTACAGTACGTCCAGGGCACCTGAAAAGGGGCATCAAGAAGGCCAATCACAGCTACAAGCTGAAGGTGGAGGAACACTTTGTCAACTCTCACCCACGACGCATGTGGCTGGGCATTCAGGCCATCTCTGACTATAAGCCCAGCAATTCCACATAGTCAGCAATGAATGTGTCCTCCCTCAATGAGCTATAAGACTTCTACGCTCTTTTCGACAAGGACAACGAGGAAAAGTTTGTCCAAACCCTACTTTTTGATGGTATGCCATACCTTCAATCTCACTATTAGAGATTTCCATAACGCACTGAAAAGCATCAACGTTCGCAAGGCTGCTGGCCCTGACAGCATTCCTGGACGTGTGCTTTGAGCATGTGCTGAGCAGCTTGCAGGGGTTTGCACTGACATCTTCAACCCGTTGCTTGCCCAGGGAGTAGTACCATCGTGCTTCAAGACCACCTCAATTGTGCCAGTGCCGAAACACTCATCACCAACGTGCCTGAACGACTACCGCCCTGTAGCACTCACGCCTATAGTTATGAAGTGCTTTGAGGGACTGGTCCTGGCACACCTCAAGTTATGCTTGCCCCCCACACTGGATCCTCACCAATTTGCTTATCGAAGCAATAGGAGTACAGAGGATGCTGTATCTACCAAAAAATGTAAAAAATTAGCAATTTTCAAAATTTTAATTTCTCTGCTTTTAAAACAGAAACTGATACCTCATAAAATATTTATTACTTAACATTCCCCATATGTCTACTTTATGTTGGCATCATTTTGTAACTGTCATTTTTTTTTTTTTAGGATGTTAGAAGGCTTAGAATTTTAGAAGCAATTCTTAAAATTTTTAAGAACATTTTCAAAACCCACTTTTTAAGGACCAGTTTAGGTCTGAAGTCACTTTGTGGGGTTTACATAGTGGAAACCCCCCATAAATGACACCATTGTAGAAACTACAGCCCTCAAGTTACTCAAAACTGATTTTACAAACTTTGTTAACCCTTTAGGTGTTCCACAAGAATGAAAGGAAAATGGAGATTACATTTCTAAATTTCAATTTTTGGGCAGATTTTCCATTTAATCACTGTGTACTCTCACATATGGACAACAAAAATTCTTATGCAAGAATGCTGTTTGTTGACTTCAGCTCAGCATTCAATACAGTCATTCCCTCCAAGTTGATCGCTAAACTTGTGGATCTTGGAATCAGCAACCATATCTGTAACTGGATCATGGACTTTCTGACCAACAGACCCCAGCATGTTAGGTCAGGAAATAACTGCTCCACCACCATCACACTCAACACTGGCACTCCACAGGGCTGTGTGCTGAGCCCATTCCTATACTCCCTTTTCACCTATGACTGCAGGCCTAGGTATGGATCCAACTCCATCATTAAGTTTGCAGATGACACCACGGTGATCGGTCTCATCAGTGACAACGATGAGTCTGACTATAGGAAAGAGGTAAAGAACCTAGCTGTGTGGTGCGCTGACAATAACCTACTCCTGAATACCAGCAAGACAAAAGAGCTCATTGTGGACTTCAGGAAGGAGAAGAGGAACACCCATGACTCCATCCACATAAATGGCACGGCTGTTGAATGGGTTTCCAGCTTCAAGTTCCTGTGGACCCACATCTCTGAGAATCTGTTCTGGTCAACCAACATCTCCAGCCTGGTCAAGAAGGCACATCAGGGCCTCTTTTTCTTAAGGACACTGAAGAAAAACCACCTGTCTGCTGACATACTGGGTAACTTCTATCGCTGTGCAATAGAGAGCATCCTGACCAACTGTGTCACATTTTGGTATGGGAATTGCTCTGTTGCTGACCGCAAGGCACTGCAGCGGGTGGTGAAAACCGTCCAACGCATCACAGGGACTTTACTTCCTGCCATTGATGATGTTCACAAGAAGAGATGTCTACGACAGGCACGCATCATTCTTAGGGACTCCTCTCATCCTGCCAATAAATTCTTCCAGCTCCTCCCCTCCAGAAGGCACTACAGGACCCTTCAGACTAAAACCAGTAGGTTTAGGAACAGCTTCTTCCCCTCAGCTGTCACTCTACTGAACTCAATCCCCCGTTGAACCTTCCCATCCACACTCACTTAACCCTCTACACTTCTCCTCCCCTCCATTCCTCCATGATCACTTGACAATGATCATGACTGTCATTCATTCTCAACATTCACTGTAAGTTCACATTGGTTACTGCTATAGTTTGGGACACTTGCTATAGTTGGGATACTTGTTCATAGTACATCTGTATATTTGCCCGTTTGTATAGCAATATAGAACAGTTAATCTGTATATATGTATACATCAGCACATCTGCATATCTGTATATATGTAAGCATCAGCACATCTGTATATTTGTCCATAGTGCATCTGTATATTTGCTCTCTGTATAGCAATATAAACACCTGTATATTTAACTTATTTCTACATAATCTGTACATAACTATTCCTACCTTCTACACTACCCTTATCTGTATATAACATGTTTTTATTGCACTTGCTGCTCTTTGCACTTCTGATTAGATGCAAACTGCATTTCGTTACCCTGTATTTATACATGTGTAATGACAATAAAGTTGAATCAATCAATTAACACAATAATTATATTTTTTATTTTTTTTGACCGATTGCCTTAGGTAGGGTCTCATTTTTTGCAGAATGAGGTGACGGTTTGATTGGTAATATTTTGGGGGGCATACGCCTTTTTGATCGCTTGGTGTTGCAAATTTTGTGATGTAAGGTGTTTATCGGATGGGGTGGATCATGTGATATATTTATAGAGCTGGTCGTTACAGACCTAATATGTGTATTTTTTATTTTATTTTTTAATCTCTTATAAATGAGCGGATATAGGAAAAGGCAATTTATTTTATTTTAAATTTACATTTTTATTTATTTATTTTTTACTTTTTTTATTTTCACACTTTTTTATCAAGTCCCACTTGGGTCTTGAAGATCAAATGGGGCTGATGGCTGTACTATACTTTGCAATGCTCTTGCAATGCAAACTATAATACTATCAGGTTTCCTGATAGATGGCAACATCGGGCGCCTTTGCAACATGTATGGTTGTCATGGCAACAATCGGGCCGCTGCCATTGCAGCACGGCAGCCCGATGGTTGAGAGAGGGAGCCCCCCTCCCTATATTAACCCCATGGACGCCGCTGCCGTGACATCTAAGGGGTTATAGCAGCGTATCAGCATACAGCTGACACTCGCTGCTGATGGCGACGGCTCAGGAACAGAGCCACCGCCATCACATACAGCAGGGGGACTGCATCAGGGGCAGGGGAGGGGGTACAGCCAGCATGGAGGTGGCACGGGTGGGGCACTGCCGGGACAGAAGTGGGCAAGAGCGCATGGCCAGCAAAAAGTTTGGAGGCGGGGCGCACAGGGGTGGGGGGGGCGGGGTTTGGGGTGAGCACAGATTGATGTAGGGGGCACAGATGAGGCCCACAGATCGGGGGCACAGAGCACACACTACCTAATAAAAGGTTCTCATCTGCAGAATGCAGGCACTTTTACACTGCCGCGATCCGATTGGCACAGACTAACTAATCGGATCAATCTCCGCCAAGGGACCACTCTGATTGGTCCCTTGCCGGCATTACTGGACTGTATGCTGTCCGTGACAGTGGCAGTCATGGGGCAGAAGCTTTAATCCAAGCGTTTTGTAGATCTTGGATTAAAGAGCTGCCATAACGTTTATATACGTGCTAGCTGCACGGGGTATGTGCAGATAGCACGTATATACGCATGGCAATCGTGAAGGGGTTAAGAAGCAATTTTCTTCACAGGTCTCAACGGGATTTGAACTTCAGACCCTCCTTTTAGTAAACTCCCCCGTAGAAGAGGTCTGCTGTAAAGATGAAGTTTTTTTCTACTACAACATACACAAAACAGTATTTAATATACCTGCAACCATAATACTTCTTACAATGTAGTGAACAATGAACACATTATTTATGGTGATTGGTGAGTTGCATAAATAACAATGGGGGGGCACATGGTTTGCCTGTATGGAGCCCTTAAATTCCTAATGACAGACTTGGATCGAAGCCTGCTTAAAGCCCTGCTGTAAAAACCCCTAAGACACTGCATCATTACTGACATCATATGTACAAGGCAGGGTCCAGTATAACGAACAAAACACTGCCCTGAGAGGCAAGGTCACTGATGTGGTGTCTACAGGGCCAAGCCTTACAAGCCATATGTAGACATGATGTCATCAGGATAGGGAACCGACACAGTGGAAAATGTCACATGACCGTGATGGAGTGCAAGAAAACGGGAGATTACAGATAAACAATCACTATTAATAAGTGATAATGTGCCTTCCTTGTCAATTGATTCTGAAAATTGCAAAACCGGAATACCCCTTTAATATTATATGAATATTATCCATAATTTATCCAGGGCAAATAGGATAGAATAAGTGCAGCATTCAAAATCAAAGTTGCTTTAATGATAAGATATTAAGACTTAGATGGATGCGGATCTCAAGAGACCTTTTTTTAACAAGCAAATACATTAAATGGAATTTTTAGGTTCTACATTATCCAGAGAGTAAGATTCCTTAATCATGCATGATATACAGCATTTTTTTCCACTGAAGTCTAAGAAAGGTTTGTAAGAATGAGCGGATTTGAGAGCTGTAAGTTCAGTACAGGGATAGTGCCTTCGAATACATTATCCCAAATGTTGAAACACCTCTTTTGCAGGCAAGCAAGGAAGTATAAAACAGTCAAAGCTCAATTTTACTTTGGGTTCAAAATGCCCTCAATAAACATAAATGACGACATCCTGTCTACTTTTAGCTACCAGTAGGGGGAGCTAAGGAGCTTATTATTTAATTATTGAGTTCAGTGTATGAACAGTATGCAGCAATTTTAAATGGTTTGTGCAGGCGATACATGTTGATGACCTATTGTCAGTATAGGTCATTAACTTCTGATCGGCAGGGTCCGACATCGGTCACCCTCGCCGATCAGCTGTTTGAAGAGGAGGAGATGCTCCGTGTGGTCACTGCTTCCTGTTTATTACACTATGTACCATGTCCTGTGGAGCAGGGGTGTAGTGTATTTGCAAGTACTTACTCTATTCAAGTGTATGGAGCAAGTACTTGTCATCCCACTACACTGTCGAAACTTCTGAGACTGTGGGAAGTGTAATGAGCAGGAGCACTGCTCACACGGAATGCCGCCTCCTCTACAAATAGCTGATCGGCAGGAGTCTCAGGTGCTGCACCCCTGCCAATCAGATATTGATGACCTATCCTGATGAAGGGTAATCAATAGGTATTGCCTACACAACCCTACTAATGTTGACTGAAGGCACAGATTTTTTTATGAGCTCTAACCACTACAAATATTAATAAATCAATAAGCATATTAACATATTTCCGTTTTTTGCTTTTTCGTTTTTTGCTTCCTGCCTTCCCGGAACCATAACTTTTTTATTGTTCTATTCACATGACCATATGAGGGCTCGTTTTTTTGCGGGACAAGTTGTACTTTCTAATGCCACCATTTAATATGGCATATAATGTAGAAGGGAGCTGAAAAAAATTCCAAATGGGGTGGAATTGGAAAAAAATTCCATTTCATCATTGTTTTATGGGTTTTGTTTTTACTGCATTCATTATGAGGTAAAACTAACTTGTGCTATTCATTCTCCAGCTCAGTACGATTATGGTGATACCACCCTTGTATAGTTTTTCTTGTGTTTTAATACATTATTAAATTTAATTGTATACTTATGTCTTAGGAGATGCATGAGGGCTCATTTTTTGTGTTCACCATATGGGATACTTTTTTTAATAGTTTAATAATATGGGTGTTTTGCAGCCGGCGATGCCCATGGTGTTATTTATTTAATTGTTTTTTTATTTTGATTTTGGGGAAGGGGGATGATTTTTTTTATATATATATATATTTTTTTTTTATATATATATTTTTTCAAATCTTTTTAACATTTTGGACCTCAACTTGCAATCATTAGACTGCAAGTTGTATAGAATAATGGAATTTGCTCCGTTATTCTATACTGACAGTGCCTTATTCCAATTAAATGCTGCCACCTGGTGGCCTGAATTGTAATATACACATATTGAGCCTGGGGGAAGAAAAATTGAACAATCTCCCCAATCCAGACGTAATGGATATTTGCTTCGGATGTGGATCGTACAAAGGCCCCGAGGTTGCCATCAGTGCCAACTCCGGTGCATGATCAGTGTACCGCCGAGCGGAAGATAGGAGTTCTCCAATGTATCATACATGCGAGGCAGGGTAGCTCTTGAACTTGTATACAGAGGTGGCAGCAGAGCTCTCCCTAAATTGCCCTAAGAGGGGAAGGGGGCTGAAAAAACCCTGCCTACCTATCCCTAGGCCCAGGCAGAATCCCTGGTGTACCCTAGAAAAAAGTTCCAGACATGCCACATTTTGTTGCATAACTCATCAGGGGATACGCCTTCTAGGTTAAAAAAAAGCTGAGTACACTAATAACTGAATACACAATCGTCTGGGTAAATAAGCTGGGTACATTAATTTCTGGATACACCTATACTAGTTGCTGAATACACAGAGAGCTGAATACACAATGGCTGATTACATATGGCTAAACTCTGAATATTCACAAATATCAAAAAATTTATGACTCCAAATATGAGTAAGGAAGGAGGGATTACCATCTATGTAAAAAAGATGTCCCATACCAAATGGAACTGATATATCACTGGATGACTGGGTCAGAGCAACTCCAAAATGGTCTTGTGCAGTGTTCAATGTTTGAAATTGTTAGTACCATAGAAGGACAACTAGTGAACCGACAACAGGACGTCAGAGTCATGAGTGCGCAAGGCTTATGATGGATGTGGAGACACACAAAAGAGCTAAACATTTCTAAAAAAGTTAAAGGGGTTGCATAGCCAGGAAATTATTTTAAAAGATTGGGTACAATGGCTTAATAAAGAAATACTCTCCTGGCCAATCCCCCACTGCTACCATTCCAGAGCCCCCCCCAACCCTCCCCCACAGGCTTTGCTTCATGGTCCCTACTGACTTGGAAAGGTGACCAATCATTGGTCGCAGTGGTAACTGCCTCAGCCAGTGACTGGATTAGTGTTTACTAGAGAATCAGACAAAGTGAAATTCGATCCAAATTTCAGGAAGAATTCGATTTGCAACGAATGCGAATTTCCATGCACTCTCATGTGGTAACGAATCAGAATTTTCCTAAAATGGCGGCTACAATGGCGGCTACATGTGTGAGGACATGGGGCAAGGAACTCTGGGAAGGCGGGCTGAGCCATAATGCCGCCATGCATGCAGCCAATCCGCAGCCAGCCAGCCCTGTGATATCACAGCCATATAAATAAGGTGGCCATCTTAGACTCAGCCATTTTCAGGAATTCTGAGTGCAGGGACAGACGTGAGAAGGCGCTAGGGACAACAACTGGAGAAACCTCATTGTGAAAAAGAAAAACGATTTATAAGTGCAGTGAAAGGATAGGGAGGAATCATTTCACAGCATCTTAGTGCAGGGAGAGACATCAGAAAGCGCTAGGAACAGTGTTAGAAAAGCGGTTTACAAGTGCAGGGAAAGGATAGGGAGAAATCATTTCATAGCATCTTAGTGCAGGAAGAGATGTCAGAAGGCGCTAGGGACAGTGCTAGAAAAGCAATTTACAAGTGCAGGGACAGATAATTTGGGGATACAAAAAGCCATTATACAGCTCTGTCACTCCAGCAATTTGTTCTTGTGGTGCAAGTGCTATGTTGAAAAGCCTTTAGTAGCTTACTGTATATGTTTTCAAACAAGAAAAATATATACGCAGTTAACTTCTGAAGTTATATGTGTTGAAAGCATACAGAAAGAAAAAATATACGCACTTCACTGGTGCACTTATTTGTGGCAAAAGCGTTTATTTCTGCTGAAAGCGTTTACTGGGCTATTTCAGTACAAAAATAGGCCAGTCGGCGGTTATATGTGTTGAAAGCATGGCTGGGTGGCAGCAGTGGGAGGTCGGGGGCCAAACGTACCCGGAGTAGACCACCTGCTTCGTAGCAGCCAGCAGCCTACCTACCTGGGAAGTGGTGGTGCAGGGGTACGCACTTCACTGGTGCACTTATTTGTGCCAAAAGCGTTTAGTGGCCTATTTCATTATAGAAAGAAAAAAATATACGTACTTTACTGGTGCAATTATTTGTGGCAAAAGCGCTTAGTGGCCTATTTCATTGAAGAAACAAAAATATATACACACTTCACTGGTGCATTTATTTCCGCTAAAAGCGTTTACTGGCCTATTTCAGTACCAAAAGAAAAATATATTCTCAGTTCACTTCTGCAGTTTTATGTGTTAAAAGAGTACAGAAAGAAAAAAATATACGTACTTCACTGGTGCAGTTACTTGTGGCAAAAGGGTTTAGTGGCCTATTTCATTATAGAAAGAAAAAAATGTACGCACTTCACTGGTGCAGTTATTTGTAGCCAAAGGGTTTAGTGGCATATTTCATTATAGAAAGAAAAAAATATACGCACTCCTCTGGTGCATTTATTTCTGCTGAAAGCATTTACTGGCCTATTTCAGTACAAAAATAAAAATATATTTTGAGTTCACGTCGGCGGTTATATGTGTTGAAAGCATGGCTGGGAGTCAGCAGGGTGGCAGCAGTGGGAGGTCGGGAGCCAATCGTGCCCGTGGTAGACCACCTGCTTTGCAGCAACCTACCTGCCCGGGAAGTAGTGGTGCAGGGGTTCGCGGAAGCAGTGACGATAGCAGGCAGTCAGTGCGGACTGTTGGGGGAAAATCACCTACTCGGCGGTATGGCAGTTTTTTGTTAAGCCTCAGGAGGAGGTCACCTTGCCACTATGTGGTATCCTGCTGCTGCTGCTACTGCCATCTCCACACTATGTCTCCTTGCCACTCTGTGGTATCCTCCTGATGCTACTCGTGCTGCTACTGCCATCTCCACACTTGGTCACCTTGCCACTCTGTGGTATCCTGATGCAACTGCTGCTGCTACTGCCATCTCCACACTTGGTCACCTTGCCGCTCTGTGGTATCCTGATACTGCTGCTGCTACTGTCATCTCCACGCAATGTCACTTTGCCACTTAGTGGTATCCTCCTGGTGCTACTGCTGCTGCTACTGCCATCTCCACAGTATGTCACCTTGCCACTCTGTTGTATCCCCCTGATGCTGCTGCTACTGCCATCTCCACATTATGTCACCTTGCCACTCTGTGGTATCGTCCTGATGCTGCTACTGCCATCTCCACCCCATGTCATCTTGCCACTCTGTGGTATCCTGATGCTGCTGCTGCTGCTACTGCCATCTCCACACTATGTCACCTTGCCACTCTGTGGTATCCTCCTGATGCTGCTGCTACTGCCATCTCCACACTATGTCACCTTACCACACTGTGGTATCTTGATGCTGCTGCTGTGACTGCTATCTCCACACTATGATGGGCAGACTAGATGGGCCAAATGGTTCTTATCTGCCAACACATTCTATGTTTCTATGTTTCTAGGTCACCTTGCCACTCTGTGGTCTCCTGATGCTGCTGCTGCTACTGCCATCTCCACACTCTGTCACCTTTCCACTTTGTGGTATCCTGATGCTGCTACTGCCATCTCCACACTATCTCACCTTGCCACTCTGTGGTATCCTCCTGATGCTGCTGCTGTCTCCACATCCAGACTCTGTCATTGTGCCACTCTGTGGCCTCCTCCTGATGCTGCTGCCGCCGCCTCCCCACTCTGTTATTGGACCACTCTGTGGTCTCCTCATGCTGCTTCCACCTCATCAATATGTCATAGCTCCACTCTGTGGACTTCTCATGCTGTTCCCACCCTACCCACACTTCATGACTGGGCCACTATTTTGCCTTTCGGCCTGGCTGACATCATGATTTATTTGACCCTTCTTCTGATCTTTCAGAAGGAAGGAAACATGAGATGTACAACAGATCCTGTCTGTGTACATAGGCGTGCGCACGGGGTGTGCCGGGTGTGCCTGGGCACACCCTAATCAAGCCAACTTGAGGTTTACAATATGCGCTCAGCCGCTGATTTCACTGTTCATTAGCGCACTGAGCGCTGTGAACGGCACTACAGGCAACAGAGCAATACAGCTGATGCCTGAAATCTCCAATAACTGAGCTCTGTACATTACAGAGCTCTGTTATAAGGGAGGAGGCTGCTGATTGGCCAGTATCAGCTGGCTGCTGTGCCATTGGCTGATCCTCTCACACCCCCTTCTCTCGGGAGCTGAACACAGCAGCAGCAGTAACTTCCTTTTCAGTTATTATGAAGTGTCCTGCAGGCTTCTATCTACTGCTGGGTGGGAGCTCAATGTGGAGCTTTATGAATGGAAAAACTAATAGCCAAGACAGAGGCTAAAAAACACCTGCTTCTGGCCCTTATGTTAAAACATAACTTTCATTTGATTGCTTTAACACCTAACGGAAAAAAATAATTTTAAAAAGCTACTGTTTCTCTAGATGACATTATAGTAGTGGTAATAGAGTCTCAAAGGTCTATAAAAGCAACTACACTATTTTTACAGACCTTTGAGACTCTATTAACACTAATATTTCTCTAGATGACCTGATGTTGATAGTAGTGTTAAAGGGGAGTCTCAAAGGTTTGCAAAAATAGTGTAGCTGCTTTTATAGACCCTTGAGACTCTATTTCCACTACTAACAACATAATGTCATCTAGAGAAACAGCAGCTTTTTAAAATTATTATTTTTCCTTTAGGTGTCAGAGCAATCAAATGAAAGTTATGTTTTAACATAAGGGTCAGAAACAGGGTTTTGTTTAGCCTCTTGGTTATTAGTTTTTCTATGTAAGTTCTCTGGATCAATGAGATTTTTTTTCCCGTATGGTTTATATATGGAGAGCAATGTCCAGTGATAACAGAGAGGACTATACTGTATATTGTATGGGATGGTGCAGGGGTTATACTGTATTGTATGGGATGGAGCAGTGGTTTCTATGCTCTTTGATGTGACAATTATCTTAGCTTTTCCTATCGCCCACCTTTGATGGCGCTGTGCCCAGCTCTGAGCCGATCCCGCTCAGCAGCTGCCAAGGCTTAGAGGGAACACTGGTTCTGTCACCCCCATGCTGCACTTTTTCGCCCCATGGGGCGAATACTAATCAAGTTATTAGTACCAGAGGGCCAGGAAGCGCTATACTCACCTCTTTCTGGTCCTCATGTGCTCCACTGTGAAGGCTGCGCACAGTGTGAGGCCGCGCTGTGACCTCACACTGTGCGTGCCCACACAGCATACTGTACAAGAGGATTACCGAGCGCGAGCGGTGAGGAGCGGCAGCGTCCGGAGCAGGAAAGTGTTTTTTTTTTATTTTATATGGGGGCACGGGGGGTTGATATGAGGCACTGGGGGCTGATATGAGGCACTGGGGCTCTTATCTGAGGTCTGATTGGGGGTCATTCACATTGGGGTCTGATCTGAGGTCTTATTGGGGTCTTATTGACATTGGGGGTCTGATTGGTGGTCTGACCTGAGGTGTAATTAATTTTTTTTTTTCTTATTGTCCCTCTCTAAAACCTAGGTGCGTCACCTTATGGGCCAGAGCGTCTTATAGGGCGAAAAATACGGTAAGTTTAAAAATGATTTCTTCTCCCTTCATTATATTGATAGTGCAGGTCTTTATGTATGTATACAGAGTGTATTTGTGTATATACACTCACCTAAAGAATTATTAGGAACACCACACTAATACGGTGTTGGACCCCCTTTTGCCTTCAGAACTGCCTTAATTCTACGTGGCATTGATTCCACAAGGTGCTGATAGAAATGTTGGCCCATATTGATAGGATAGCATCTTGCAGTTGATGGAGATTTGAGGGATGCACATCCAGGGCACGAAGCTCCCGTTCCACCACATCCCAAAGATGCTCTATTGGGTTGAGATCTGGTGACTGTGGGGGCCATTTTAGTACAGTGAACTCATTGTCATGTTCAAGAAACCAATTTGAAATGATTCGAGCTTTGTGACATGGTGCATTATCCTGCTGGAAGTAGCCATCAGAGGATGGGTACATGTTCTCATTCTGTTTACGCCAAATTCGGACTCTACCATTTGAATGTCTCAACAGAAATCGAGACTCATCAGACCAGGCAACATTTTTCCAGTCTTCAACAGTCCAATTTTGGTGAGCTTGTGCAAATTGTAGCCTCTTTTTCCTATTTGTAGTGGAGATGAGTGGAACCCGGTGGGGTCTTCTGCTGTTGTAGCCCATCCGCCTCAAGGTTGTGCGTGTTGTGGCTTCACAAATGCTTTGCTGCATACCTCGGTTGTAACGAGTGGCTATTTCAGTCAACGTTGCTCTTCTATCAGCTTGAATCAGTCGGCTCATTCTCCTCTGACCTCTAGCATCCACAAGGCATTTTTGCCCACAGGACTGCCGCATACTGGATGTTTTTCCCTTTTCACACCATTCTTTGTAAACCCTAGAAATGGTTGTGCGTGAAAATCCCAGTAACTGAGCAGATTGTGAAATACTCAGACCGGCCCGTCTGGCACCAACAACCATGCCACGCTCAAAATTGCTTAAGTCACCTTTCTTTCCCATTCTGACATTCAGTTTGGAGTTCAGGAGATTGTCTTGACCAGGACCACCCCCCTAAATGCATTGAAGCAACTGCCATGTGACTGGTTGACTAGATAATTGCATTAATGAGAAATAGAACAGGTGTTCCTAATAATTCTTTAGGTGAGTGTATATGTGTATATAATATATATATACATACATACACAGGTGTGTGCGCTGCATCTGTGTTTGTGCTTTAGGGTGCACACCCTAATGCAATAGGCTGTGCACGCCTATGTCTGTGTAGCAGATGTAAGGCCTGAATGGTCCCATCAGAATTGGCTTATGATTTTGTAGCCAAAAGCACGAGTGGGTACAAAACACAGAAGACATGTAACTATTCCGTTCACGTGTCATCTCTGTTTTAGGAATTAGCATACTGATAGATTATTGAGCAAATGCTGACCGAGTGAAGGCGGATGCTCCACAGACAGGATCCATTTTTTGCAGGTTATTGTTCTGACGGATCAGAGGAAGGGAAAAATAATCAGTGACGTCAACACAACCTTACTGCTGACACCCTCTCCACTCTGTCGGGGGGGCTCTACTTGTATAAACGTTTAATAGAACAGGTTCTGTAGACATCTATGTGGAATCAGCTTGCAACGGTGTAAAAGGAGTGCGCTTTTCTTGGCGTTAACATCGACCTGTAAGGCTCAGTTCATACTTGAGTTATTTGGTCAGTTTTGCCCCCATGACTGCCCTAATAAGTGAAGTGTGCAGTGATTCTAAGAGCGACGCCTGTCATCTGCATGTCATACTGACTCACAGTATTATTTCACTACCACAGCAGACTCCCTATGCATGTTACTACAAGGCACAGTGTTCTACACCACTATAAAGGCTCTCTGCAGCCAGAAAATAGCTATTTTTTAACGTAATGCGTCGCAAATATATTAGCATAGAACCGATTTTTTTCCCCCAAAAATTTGGCAAATCGGCGAATCGATTTTTTTCGAAAAATTCGCTCATCTCTAGTGTTTACATTTCAGTGTCAACATAGACAACAAAGTAGAGACTACTAATTTCGTAAGCAATTCTGCCCCTTTTTGAAATGTTTTTGTCAGTCAGACAACCTCTTTAATGCTGGCTATGTGTCCGAACACACAGTGTATCACAGCTGGCTGTTCATAGGGCTGAATAGTCACAGATTGCTCAAAGTGCCAACACACCTATCCACTGCCAAAGCCACTTAGAATAGACAGATAAGCATCAGAACTGGTCACACAGCAATGGAAGATGTTGGAACTACATTTTTTTACATCATGAGGATGTTTGGATGCTGTTTCTAGGCAATGTTCTGATTGGAAACCTTGGGTTCTTGTCCTGTTAGCAGACCTTCATAGCAATAGTATTCATTAATGGCACTGGCCTATTTCAGCAGGATAATGTATCCACATTGTAAAAATTATTCAGTAATGGTTTAGGAAAAATGACAAATAGCTCAAGGAGTTGACCTGGCTTCCAGCATCTGTAGGATATGCTGAAAAAACAAGTTTGATGACCAAACCTTATGACCTACTTTACTCATAGGATTTGCCCCTAAAGTTTTTGTGCCAAGTACCACAGGACTCTGTTAGAGGTCTTGTGGAGTCTTTGCCGTGACAGATAAGATCTTTTTTGGTGGCTCTATGGAGAACAACACATACCGACCATAAGACCATAGTCTTTTTCTGTTGTTAGGTTTTAGGAAAACTAAGGGTCCAGTCACACATCCGCAAAATGGGTCCGTTCCGCAATTTTACGGAACAGGTGCGGATCCATTGATTTTCAATGGGGCCGGAATGTGCTGTCCGCATCCGCATTTGCGGATCCGCACTTCCTTTCCGAAAAAAAATAGAACATGTCCTATTTTTGACAAGAAAACACATTTTCTATGAGAGTGCCGGCGATGTGTGGTCTGCAAAATGCACATTGCCGGTGTCCGTGTTTTGCGGATACGCAATTTGTAGATCCGCAAAACACATAAGGACGTGTGAATGGACCCTAAATCCAATTATGTTACACAGTAAAAGGGAAATGATTAGATACAGGTTCTTGCCCCATGAGGGCATAAAAGCGATTCTCCAGCTGCCCTATACAAAGGCTGTCAGAGGCCACTTTTGGGTAATGTACCTCTTGATTAGAGTTTCCTGATTGCTAGACATGCCTCTACAATGCATTCAAAGACATTTTACACAGCTGACAGACTGAGAGAGGGGGGACATCACTGAACTGAAAGAATTAGGATGGTTCTTCCAACAAACTGTTCACCCTCTAGGTCATTCTGACCCAGCTGTTAGGAAGTGTTGGGAGCAGTGGTTACTTGGGGGTATGCACATGGCACACAGGCTCTGGACAGCACAAACAGACCAAAAGTAGAGAGGATCATTTGAACCGCAGACAAACATGAGCAGCTCCTCCAGTTTTATTGTCCACCATCCAGACACAAGTGCCACCTTCTTTACACCCCCCCCCCCCCCCCCTCGTCTTTGGCCAAACCATTTCCAGGCACTTAGCAGAAGAAAATTTGTTTTCATACCCATTACGTATCCTTCCATTGACAGCCAATCACCTTTGTCTTCATTTGCATTTATGTCATTAATGAGAAACTTAGACTGCTACAGACTGGACCCGTATTATCTATAGCGACAAATCCAGGTTTGGTTCGGGATCTGGTGAAGGTCATGTTCGAGTAGGGATGCCTTGTGAGTGCTTCAATCCTGCCTTTGCTGTGGAACAACACACTGCTTCAACTGCTTGTGTGATGATCTGAGGAGCCATCTCATTTGACAGTTGATCATCCCTTGTAGTGATAAGAGGGACACTAGCAGCTCAGCAATATATGCAGGACATTCTGTGGCCATATGTGCTGCCTCTCATGGGATTTTTCAGCAGGATAATGCTTGCCCGCTTAGAGCATGAGTTTCCCAGGAATATCTTCACCAGATTGCCACACTTCTTTGACCTGCCAACATTTATCGCCAATCGAGCATTTGTGGAATCAGCGGGGATGTCAGCTTCAGCAACCTACAGCCTCTTTTCAATCTCACAGTTTTCCCCAGTAAAAGTATCCATTTGCCATAATATTGTAATATTGTGTCATTATTACATTCACACTGTGTACTGTATAAATTTTAATTTGATTCCAGAAACTCCCTTGTGCCACGCTATTTTGTTTTGTCAATGAGTGTAGATGTATATATATATATATATATATATATATATATATACATTTATGTTATATACAGTACAGACCAAAAGTTTGGACACACCTTCTCATTCAAAGAGTTTTCTTTATTTTCATGACTATGAAGGCATCAAAACTATGAATTAACACATGTGGAATTATATACATAACAAACAAGTGTGAAACAACTGAAAATATGTCATATTCTAGGTTCTTCAAAGTAGCCACCTTTTGCTTTGATTACTGCTTTGCACACTCTTGGCATTCTCTTGATGAGCTTCAAGAGGTAGTCACCTAAAATGGTCTTCCAACAGTCTTGAAGGAGTTCCCAGAGATGCTTAGCACTTGTTGGCCCTTTTGCCTTCACTCTGTGGTCCAGCTCACCCCAAACCATCTCGATTGGGTTCAGGTCCGGTGACTGTGGAGGCCAGGTCATCTGGCGCAGCACCCCATCACTCTCCTTCATGGTCAAATAGCCCTTACTTTCAAAGTTTTCCCAATTTTTCGGCTAACTGACTGACCTTCATTTCTTAAAGTAATGATGGCCACTCGTTTTTCTTTACTTAGCTGCTTTTTTCTTGCCATAATACATATTCTTACAGTCTATTCAGTAGGACTATCAGCTGTGTATCCACCTGACTTCTCCTCAACGCAACTGATGGTCCCAACCCCAGTTATAAGGCAAGAAATCCCACTTATTAAACCTGACAGGGCACACCTGTGAAGTGAAAACCATTTCAGGGGACTACCTCTTGAAGCTCATCAAGAGAATGCCAAGAGTGTGCAAAGCAGTAATCAAAGCAAAAGGTGGCTACTTTGAAGAACCTAGAATATGACATATTTTCATTTGTTTCACACTAGTTTGTTATGTATATAATTCCACAGGTGTTAATTCATAGTTTTGATGCCTTCAGTGTGAATCTACAATTTTCATAGTCATGAAAATAAAGAAAACTCTGAATGGAAGGTGTGTCCAAACTTTTGGTCTGTACTGTATATAAAAAATAGGAAAAACGGGCAGCACTCCATGAAGTAAAATGAAATTTATTCACCCATAAGGCAATGCGACGTTTCGGCTCAATGCTAGAGCCTTCCTGAAGCAATGCTTGAGGAAGGCTCTAACACTGAGCCGAAACGTCGCATTGCCTTATGGGTAAATACATTTCTTTTTCCTTTTACTTCATACTCCATGCTGCCCGTTTTTCCTATTTTTATACATTGGGTTTGCTTATTCCCATCTGGGCTAGGTGCACCCGCTTGCTTTTTTATTAGACGGTGCTGCCACTCTTTTTCTTTATATATATATATACATATATATATATATATATATATATATATATATATATATATATATATTATTTCTGTACAATTTAAAACCAAACTTCCTTTGGTTAACTTCACTTATAACTAGAGATGAGCGAATCGAAGCTGACGAAGTGGAATTCGTTCTGAATTTCAGGAAAAATTTGATTCGCACCAAAGGCAAATTTCCTTGCGCTTCGTGGTAACGAATCTAATTTTTTCCTAAAATGTCTGCTGCACGTGTGAGGACATGGAGAAAGGAACTCTGGGAAGGTGAAATCACCCATAATGCCATGCATGCAGCCAATCAACAGCCAGACAGCCCTGTGATGTCACAGCCCTATAAATAGCGGCAGCCATCTTAGATTCTGCCATTTAACAATGTACTTAGTGCAGGGAGAGATGTCTGCAGGCGCTAGGGGCAGTGGTAGAAAAAACGTCATTGTGCTAAAAAAAATGATTTATAAGTACAGGGAAAGAATAGGGAGGAATCATTCCACAGCATTTATGTAGAACAGGGTTCAGTAGGGGAGGTTACTGACTGGGTAATAGGAACAATTCTGTTGCACCTTGCTGCACTGACTGGGGATCCAAATTGCCATTATACAGCTCTATCATTCCAGCAAACCGTTCTTGTTATTGGGGTATAAGTGCTGTTTGATACAGCCATTAACAGGGTTAATTACAAGGAAATATTTCTAGTGTACATCTTATTTGCCCTTGTGCGGTGCAGTTATATGTTAAGCACTTTTTGCCATGCATTAGTGGCAAAAGAAAAATATATATTCGCCGTCCAGCGTTGCACTTATCTGTTGAAAAGCCTTTTGTGTAGAGTAAAAGTTGAAAAAAATTAGGGCCTAATTGCCGTTCAGCTGTGCAGTGATATATTTTACAGCCCTGTTTGCCGTGTATTAGTGGCGAAATAAAAATATATTCGCTGTTCAGCGTTGCACTTATCTGGTGAAAAGCCTTTTGTGTAGTGTAAAAGTAAAAAAGAATTAGGGCCTAATTGCCTTTTAGCATTGCAGTTATATGTGGTGAAGCCCTTTTTGCGGTATGGACCGAATTACGTAGTGGTGACATTTTTTATGTGAAACATGCTTTTTTGGGGGGAAAATTGATGGGTAATTGTAGAATTTCTTCTGTATGAACCGAATTCCATTATCCTTTCATTGGTGATTTTTTTTTTATTTCAAACATGGTTTTTTTCGGGAAAATTGATGGGTGATTGTAGACCTCCTTTTACTGTATGGATCGAATTACGTTGCCGTGGGTCCAGCAGTAAACATAATGAAGATGCTGATGACAACACACCAGCAGACTTTGCCTTTACCATCTATTCACAATTAAATCAAGCAGCTTCAGTAAGTTGAAAACATTCATGTGTTTTTATCTGCTTTGTCTGCATTCGATCTCCACAGCACACAAGACATGACAGGAGAGCCTCTGCTTTGGAGTCCAGTTTCTTAAGATCAGGAGTTCCATCTGAATTGTGTGTAACATTCTTGCTCCCTGTGCAAAGCCATAACAAAAGGACTCCGTAGGCAAAAGATTAATATATTCGTCGTTCAGCGTTGCACTTATATGTTGAAAAGCCTTGTGTAGTGTAAAAGTTGAAAAAATGAAGGGCCTACCTACTGTTCAGCTGTACAGTTATATGTGGTCAAGACCATTTTGCGGTGAAATTTTTTATGTGATGTTTTTTTTGAGAAAATTGATGGGTGATTGTACTCCTCCTTTTGCGGTATGGACCGAATTACTTATTGGTGAAATTTTTTATGTGACACTGGCTTTTTGGGGGAAAATGCATGGGTGATTATACACCTCCTTTTGCGGTATAGACCAATTTACTTAGTGGTGAAATTCTTTATGTGGCACAGGCTTTCTTTGGGAGAATGTATGGGTGATTGTACACCTCCTTTTGCGGTATGGACTGAATTACTTACTGGTGAAATTCTTTATGTGACACTGGCTTTTTTTCGGAAAATGTATGGGTGATTGTACAACTCCTTTTGCGATATGGACAGAATTACTTAGTGGTTAAATTCTTTATGTGACACAGGCTTTCTTTGGGAAAATGTATGGGTGATTGTACTGTACACCTCATTTTACGGTATGGACGGAACTACTTAGTGGTGAAATTCTTTATGTGACACAGGCTTTCTTTGAGAAAATGTATGGGTGATTCTACACCTCATTTTGCGCTATGGACTGAACTACTTAGTGGTGAAATTCTTTTTGTGACACAGGCTTTGTTTTGGAAAATTTATGGGTGATTCTAAACTTCCTTTTGCTGTATGGGCCAAATTACTCAGCAGTGAAATTTTTCATTTCAAAGCAAACTCCACTGCTCTGTATCTCTTGTGAAGTCAATGTCTCTAACTATGCCCCTTGCACAATTTAAACCAAATACATTATTTTCATATAGAGATCCAAGAATTATGCTGGAGGCTTGTAGTGTATGCAAGCCATGTGCGACCCCTCTCATCACTCTCATGCTGTTCTGCACCTCATTTGCCTGGGCGAACAGAGTCACACAGGGGAGGAACTGCTCTGTGTCCTTCAGCAAGAAATCGAATCCTTGCTTTATCCTTGCTTTCTCCACGACAACTGAAAATCTATACGAACAGATCTATACGAACAGAGAAAGGCTATCAACGATTTCTTGATGATCCAGGCGGACAGGAGTAGTCCCCTGGGCAACTTTGATGTCAGCCAGTGGCAGCTCATGCGTGACACCTGCCGTTTGCTCAGGAGGCCACGTTATTTGTCAGTCTCCAGGACTAAGGGATGAACGATGTCATTCCACTGCTTCATGTCCTGGAACAGATGCTGGTGAATCTGGCTGGTCAGGGGACTGGAGACGTGGCGCCTAGAAAGATGGCAGCAGAGTTTGATACATTTGTCTGTCAAGATCTCTATTTACAGTCAGTGAACGGGAACATAATTTATTGCAAGGATATGCAAATACCAACCGATGGGGTGTTAACCCCCAGAAGTAGGTCATCGGCACGAAGGAGCAGTCATTTTCAAAGCTTGAGATATCCTCCCGGAAACTTTACCTCTGCACGTCGACAGTCTGCATTGCGAAGCTTGTCTAAAAGAAAAATCCCGCAGTGCACCCCTTTGGAGGAAACTCTTGATCCGGCACAGGCTTCTTTGCTCCTTCATAAATAATGAACTCTGTACAGCGTGACACCGATGTATAATTTATCATACACAAGACTGAAGGAGTATTCCAAGCACCTGTCTGCCCACATAGCTGCCGAGGAGCAGAAGGGTCTTGCCATTGAAATGGAATCAGAGCTGAACCTAAAAGCCAAATTTCCCGTTTACCTGGGCTCAAAGAAAAAGACAGAGATCCACTGGCAGTGCTCATACAGATTTCATCCAAGTCTCCACTCACCAAGGCAAGCACAGAGGACTGGATTGTGTGGACAGGTTGGTTCTGTGGGACATTAAAAGAGGACGAGCTATTGGAGGTGTTACCAAAGACATTTACTTGCCTCCCGCTCTTCCTGTATAACAGCTCTGAGGTGCTCACGGCTATCGTAGGGACGTGGTTCCAGAGAAACTTTGACTGTTGTTTCGGTAAGCTGGTGATCAGTTCTCAGGACCTTATGTGGCTAGCAGCGACGTGGACTGGGTATGACGTGTCTGGATCAGTGTCGGCCACAGAGCTTGGACATTTCTTATGCCATCCACGCAGAGGACTTCAAGCTTTTATAGAATGATATTCATAAATCAAAGGACAAGGTCACGTTGGAGGAAGTGGCCAATTTATTTCAATGTCTTTACTCACAGTTCTTAAGACACTTTAGAATCTCCTCATCAGCAACCCAGCTCGTCAAGGTGACTGGCATCAGCGCATTGTGAAGGAAAAGTAAAGTTCCTCAATAAGGACTACCTAATCCGAGTGCTGGGATTCATCACTGAGATGGCCATGAATAACATCCACTATTGAACACATGGACGACTCTCATCTCAGACCTTGTCCACAATGTTCGGGACCCCCACGGACATCTTACATCTCTTAGACATGATCCCTGCAGTGCTTACTACATGTTATACTGCTTCTTACTGCTCTGTTACAGCGGCTGTGAGACCTGCACATTCTAAGGCTCATTTATGAAGATTTTCGGGTGTTGCCTGTACCGACCAGTTACCTTCCAGCTGTGATTGTGTAGCTTGCACTGTAGGAATGAGCTGGAGTCGACGTGTTTGCTGGACTGTCCTCCAGTTATCATCCATAACCCCATACATTTCATGATCAATATGCATTATCATCATAGTCACCCCGACACTGGTCATCAATCCATTCTTGTTGATAAAGCAATTTTTTTTTCCAGTTTCTCTTTTAAATTTTGTGGTTTTGCCCCTTCTTTGTTTTATTTTATCTGTGTTACATTAATGTCCTGTTTGTTAAATAAACATCATTTTTTCTCCCCTGTTCAAAAAAAGAGAAATATATAGAATTGGCTTATGATTTGGTAGCCAAAAGCTGGAGTGGGTACAAAACACAGAAGACATGCAAATATTTAGTTCACGTTTCATCTCTGTTTTGGATTCACTCCTGTTTTTTGGGCATTAGCAATACTGATGGATTACTGACAAAATGCGACAGAGTGAAGGCGGATGCTCCACAGACAGGATCCATTTTTTGTGGGTTATTGTTCTGATGGATCAAAGGAAGGGCAAAATAATCTGTGACATCAACACAAATTTACTGCTGACACCCTCTCCACTCTGTCGGGGGGGCTCTACTTGTATAAGCGTTTAATAGAACAGGTTCTGTATACATCTACGTGGAATCAGCTGTCAACGGTGCAAAAGGAGTGGGCTAACATCGACCTGTATCGCCGAGTTCATACTTGAGTTATCTGGTCAGTTTTGGCCCCGTGACTGCCCAAATAAGTGAAGTGTGCAGTGATTCTAAGAGTGACGCCTGTCATCTGAATGTCATACGGACTCACAGTATTATTTCACTACCACAGCAGACTCCCTATGCGTGTTACTGCAAGGCACAGTGTTCTACACCACTTTAAAGGCTCTCTGCAGACAGGAAATAGCCGTTTTTTAACACAATTCGCTGCAAATTTATTCGGATCGAACCAAATTTTTCAAAAAAAATTCTGCAAACCGGCGAATCAAATTTTTAAAAAATTAGCTCATCTCTAGTTATAACATCTTCCTCAGCTTGTATTATTTTATCACTATTTTTCTTATGTTGCATATGGTATCTTACTTTTTTCCCATGTGAGAAATGCTAAAGGACTGAAGAACTGAGAAAAAGCCTGCCATGATGTGCAGTGCTTTACTCAAAAGCTTATTTCTAGTACAGTTAACAACACTAAACACTAAATATGGTTGCTTTACATTACAACAACCAACCTGAATTTGACTATAAAGTTTGGATACAATGGTTCTGAGTGAAGTCTGATAGGGATTTTGAAAAAAAAATATAGTCTGATATAGATAGAGTACTCTAGTTTAAATGGAAGTTTATATATATATATATATATATATATATATATATATATAATGATCTAAATCTGAATCAAGTAAACTAGTAGTGATGGATAAAATATCACATTCCATAGAGTTAAATTAATGAGTATCAAATAAGTAGTAAAGCCGTATGGAACCATAGTTTAAACAATGAGAATGATTCCTGTCTTCTCAGTGGGAAAGAGCATTGTTTTTTTAATTACATGGGAAAAACTTATGGTATGCATTGTCTTCATCCAGGGTTATCTTAGGACACTTCTGTTTCATCTCAAAACACTTGATTGTCTTACAAAAATGATAACATTGATTTTTGTCTCCCTAGCCGTCAAAAATAGACAGCAGAAAGAGGGAATAATCAAAATTAACAAGGCAAAGGGTTATGTATGTATGTAAGGGGTCTCTGGTGCAAGAAGGGAACATTTCATATATTTCTATGCAATCATTTATTGTATTTATAAGAACAATTGCATCAAATTTAATGTAGGTAAACCTTTGCTTATATGTAACCTATGCAATATGTATCAACTAAGGATAAGATGCCCCAGAAATTATTTAATGGGGCATGAAAGTATTTACTAAACCAGCCATGTCAGAAGTGGTGGTGGTGCCTCTTTAGCACAGAAAACATCCACATAGCTTTTAATTCATACATTATAGTTAAAGGGGTTATCCAATGAGCAATATAAAAAATGAAAATCTTATAATACATGACAGTATCTTCCTAACAAAGCTAGAACCAGCCCTGTACCTCACATGGATCCAGAGATCTCATTCATTGCTCTGCTAGATTTATATCAAGCTGTTAGCTCAAGGGGAGTGTCCACTCTACTGCAGCTCAGGATGAAACTGAGCATGTGCGGCCATCTCAGTGAGACGGACAAAGAAATAAGAAAAAACTAACAGCAGATGGCAATTACAAAAGTATTCAGTTTGAGGTAACGGTTTGAAAACGGTAGAACATTTTTCTTGGGACAACCCCCTTAAGCATAATGTTATCAATACAATTCTTATAGACCGTAAGTAGCAATTTAGTTATTTTGTTATACATTTGCAATAAAATGAGAATGTAGAGTTAGAAGAAGACACCTTGTTTGTTCCATACAAGAAATCTCAAAAACATATGTCGCAGTTACACAAACTCACAGCTGGACGACAGATGTCATTTCCATTGTTTTTGACCAATTTGCAGCGTTCTCCACTGCTTGTGAGGTCACCAGCGGAGACAATAACAACATAACCATCTGGCCTTGAAGGTGTTTATTTCATGACAAGAATCTTACAACAAGAAATGTAGTCATGTACAGCATAGCAATAGTTCACAGAGATTAATCTGGGGAGGGGTGAGTGGAAGTTCTGGATCATTCAAAGTATGAAATTATTATTGGAAAGAGAACAGGAAGAATTTTAAAGGGAAGGCTCTTACTTCTACCTTAGAGATTTAGAGATTTGCATTTGAAAAAAATTATCTAAAATATCAGATTTCCCAATCCCATTTTACAAGTTGGAAATTTTTGGGTAAAAAAGTAGATTCCATCATATTTTTAATGAAAGATGGAATCCTTCTAGGTTCTTCAAATTCATAGACTGGACATATATCAGGGAAGAATAAAACTTTCATTCCTTATCTGTAACTGCTAGAACAATTTATTGCTACAACTGTCTGTTTACTCCTCTACTCGTATTGATCTGCTTTACATCACTTGTCTCATCCACCTCATTATTCGTATTCACTGCTGTATATAAATATGCAAATCTTCATGCTGTGTTATAAGAGCCCGAGGAAGAGACCTTTTCATCTTTTCTGTAAGCCATTAAAAGGTATCAACCACTAAGGAAACTCATTTTTGGATCTTCTATTTACTGTCTAACATGGTAAAATTATATATTTTTTTATATTAACAAGAAGGAAACCTGTCTCTCTAGTGCCACCTATTGAAGGTCTCTTTATAAGAGCAATTATTATGTGCCTAGATGCAGAAGGCAGCCTTGACTTGCCATGAAGGAAGTTCCTTTGATCCTTCATTGACTAAACACAAATGTCATAAATAGCTACTGTATTCTGTTATTGGCACCAGGGAGAACAGCCACAGATAATTTGATTTACCTATGCCAGCTTATCTTTGTTACTGGAATTGCTACTGCTTGTAAAGGAAACAATTCACATAATAGCTAAATGGTAGAGAGGTGCTGTAAAAGCAAATACAATCTATAAGTATAGGTGAACCATCAATTTAATGTTAGTCTATGAGACAGACAGCCTAGCACACCAAGGTCCAAAGAAAAAGTATGTAACAATAGGGGGTGTAGGTGCCAGTCAGGACAAAGAATTGAATAATACACTATCAAGATTTACTCACTATTGACAATGCACTAAACTAAGCAAAGAAAGCGGGAAGCAGGAGGCCTTATAAATAAGAACAGGCTATTGGATTTCCATATGTAACTGCTCACTGGCAGAATTATGGACACACTAGATGGAATGCCCACCTGTTAACATCCTGTGTTTTTTTAGGTCAAATCATTGTGCTAATCATTTTTTGGCTAACTGTATAATGTTTTTTTTCCCCATTTTGGTGGCTATATGAAGAATATGCCAGAATTATATAATTTTACTTCAGATGTATGCAGGGGATTTAGAGCTCTAATCCATATACATTTTTAACCTAAAAATTAGGGTAAATGTATGATACCATCAATAGCAATTTTAGCAATTTATGGTTTATAAGTTGACCAGTGAGGTTGCTCCTCACTCCATAGAGCCAGTGATTCTTTATCTGAAGATTACTAGCAATCTTGAAGCCGGTCATACAAACTGGATTAATGTTGACCAACTATCTAATATATATGGTGTCCTCCTGACTCTTTCCTTATAGCACATTTCAGGTAAGATAAAGATTGGGCACTTGGAAAACAACATGCACGATCCTTTTGTACTTGGGCAGATAAACCCTTGCCAGAAATGTCTGTTCGAAGCCAGACATATCCTATACAGGACACATCCATGTTCGACTAAGCAGAACATGCATGTGTATGTTAGGGTCGGAATAGAAAGCTGTCAGCTATAGGCTATATCTGTGCTACATTTTAGTTGACCACAGGGCATAAAAGTGCAAAAGCATACAAACTCAACCAATACTCTTCATATATTAAAATGAAATGTCTACAGGGTTAAAAACTCACATAATGTTTGGTATGATTAACTGATATATGCTTTACTAGAAGTATTTTATGTGATTGTACCATATTTTTGGTTGCTTACCTGAGTAGCTGCAGGCTGACCAATGACTACCCATCCAGGGCACTCTTGGTCATTATGGTGGGACACTGTAATGTTTGAGGCCCATTGATCCTGAAATCCATTTGGAGTGTATACCCCACAGTCTTTAATACTTGTCATCTTTTCAAAATCCTCGCAGACTCCATCACCATCATGGAAATAGCATCTGCTGGGTTCATCTGTATAAAAAAGAAATCTGTAACACGTAAGATACTGTATACAAGTTCATTGGCAGAAATATGATTTTTGTTAGGCTACTGAATCGGCAACGCAGCAAATGTATGACCACATATATAAAAGGTATATCAGGCATATTTTAGGGTAGCCTGAATGCACCATTCAGACGCCACCTCAAAAATTTCATGGGACCTCAATTCTAGAGACACTTGTAGGTCCCAGAAGTGGAAACCACATCTTCTGAACATTTATGGCATAGATTTCAAGACTCACAAAGGAGCCATGGCAGCTAAGGTATGACAGATCTGTTTTCAAACAGAGCTCAACAAAACCTGAGGGATCACTTGGACTTATTTTAGATTTTATCAGGTCTATGTGAGGCTTCCAATATTTCTTCTAGTAAAAATACCAGAACCCCTGATGGAAAGTGGAAAATGTAGTTATAAACAGAGACCAACAGGTGAACACTTGTATTTGCCTTACGTATGAATAACTATTTGCTCCTTGGAATCTTTCCTGTTAGTTTGTCTGGCTGGCTTTACACCAGCTCTACCAGCTTTTAAGATTCTGGCCTGCCCACTGCTACCTTGTAGTTATATAATAACAGCAAAACTTCAGTAAAAAAAAAAATTATGAACATTGAAAGAAAAATAATATAGGCCTGATCTACAAAAAGAAGTATATATTTTTTTTCAAACTAACAAAACAGTACTGTCTAAACTACAATTTGATCTCTACGGAGGCTAATTTGTTCCTAATTTTGCCTAAGACCCCAATAAACATGCCTGCCAAGGTTTGCAAAGTGTTAGGGAGGATAACTGCAGACAGAGATTGTCCAAGTACTTGGCTTAGTGCATGTTTTTGGGTTTCCTCTTTAGGAATAGATTAGTGTACTTAATATTCCTAGAACAGAATGCTTCAGAACAGCTCATACAAAGTACAAAATGAAATTGCAAAAATGTATATGTGGTCAGAACAGAAACGTTGCCATATAGCTAGGATATACTAAGACAATACTTTATCTTTTTTTTTTTAAACGCACACTAATTTTGGCTATGTCTAACCAATAACATACTCTAACCTGAGAAACCCTATATGAAATTAATCTATTGTTATAGACATGGGTTGGTGTAATAAGCCTCATGCTGTATTACGGGTTGCTGGCAACTGCAGCTAGCTATGTAGCCAACTGCTTCCTCCTTGTCTGGCTGCTTGGCTTTCCACAGCATTTTTGGATTTGATAAGGACTGTTTCCTGATTTTGCCCGTTGATAGTTGCCTGCCTTGTATCATGTTGCATGTACACTGTCAGCCCTGGCCTCAAAAGTGAGAAACAAGCTTCTTTTTACCTTTTCTGGGACCATACCTCCTGGAAACCATAAGAAGTTGCTATTAGAAAGTACTATGTGCATGTGACATGGGGATTCCCTGTGCAAAACCCACAATCCATGTGAGGGCGTTTTAGGTAAAAGTTGAAAAATCCTTTAGAACCTTCCCATCAGTTTACATAGCTCAAATCCAAGTTAAATAGTGACAAACTGTGGTATATTTAGATGGTGCAGGCTGTACAATCCCCTGAAAAACGCCTTTGTAGAGCTATTGTAAGCCTTTAAAAGTGTGAGTATATGGAATAAAGTGTTCCCTTTCTCAAGTTATTGTTTGGTCTGCACTATTCCCCATGCTTTGCATTCAATATCGAGTGGTGTGTGTTAGAGGTTCTGACCACCATTCACATACTGTACTTGAAGAACTAAAAACCTGGATTGAAACACAAGACTTTGAAATCTCTGAATCTGAATGTATCCATCAATTGTTTGGAGGTGGTGCATCCCACCCTGTTGATTTGTTGCCTTATTAATTGCTGCTGGAGAAGCCTCAAAGGGTAAATTTATAATTATGCATTATTCAAGGACTGCGATCTTTTTTCCTTATGTGTTCCCACCATATAACATGAATTGTGCTAATTGGAATTGTGACTTTAGTTTAATCAGATGTTGTGTTGGCAAAGATTTGACAAATTTATTAAGAGATTCCTGCCTCATAGAGAGATGCACAATGTCAATATAGATGTCTGGTCTAAGGGTGGATTCACACATGTGTTTAATGATGCTTTTCAGCACTTTTGCATTTTTGTGACTTTTGTGCACATAATTTTTGGTGCGATTTTTGACTATGGGAATTAAATGCAGGACATACGAGCGACTGCTGTATCTCTTTTTTCATTTTTTTATGGCTTTTTTTTTGGTGTTTTCCATCTTCTATATAAAGATATAAAAAAAACTCCTATAAATAAGTCACCCATAAAGCACCATAAAATATACATGCAGTATGGAAAGAAACAAGTCGTTTCTATGGCATTTCATTCATTGGTAAAATGGTGGAGGAAGCCTTGCTCTTGTTTCACTCCCTCCTAACCACAGTTTAGAGAAGTGGAAAGTGTGACAAAATGAACGAAAAGTTGCAAATTTTTGTGGCAAAGGGGGCTTACAGAGATACCTTGAAAAATCCCACTCCCCCATGCCCACAAGTCCAGAGGCTTGTGATATGCTACCAAAATGTACTTTTAGAAGAAGACTTTCATGTATTTTTTTAGTTTAGATAAATACCTTTCCTTGCTGATGCTGCCACCCTGCCTGTTTTTTTTTTCAAATATCGCTAGTATGCCCCCCTGTGCCCCCCTGCAGTTTTCCCGCTCAGTATGTTAATACTGAGCATCGGTACAGGGAGGAGGCCAGGGTTTCTCAGTGGGCGTCTCCTCCTCCCTGGCTGTGCCGCGATCCAATCACAGTGGAGAGCGTCACAGCCAGGTAGAAGGTGAGCTTTTTTTTCTCCCTGGCTGTGATGCTTTCTGCTGTGATTGGATTGCAGCACAGCCAGGGAGGAGGAGACGCCCACTGAGGAACCCTTGCGTCTCCTCCTCCCCGTACCGATGCTCAGTATTAACATCCTGAGTGGGAAAACTGCAGGGGGGCACAACGGGGCGTAGGAGCAATATTTGAAAAAAACAGGGAGGGTGGTAGCATCAGCAGGGGGTACCCCGCAAGTAAAGGTATTTATCTAAACTAAAAAAAAACATGAAAGGTCCTCTTTAAAGGGGTTGTGCAGGCATGACCTATTCTCAGGATAGCTAATCAATATCTGATAAACTGGGATCTGGCACCCAGCATCCCGGCCGATCAGATGCTTGAAGAGGAGGCGGCACTCCATGCTTTCTCTTCATTACACTTCCCGTTGACTCTGAAGTTTGGCGGTGCAGTGTATATACAAGTACTTGCTCCATTACAATGTGCTGCGGCTGCAAGGAAGATGACGTGTAGTGTAATGAACAGGAAGCAGTGCTCGATTGGAGCGCCGCCTCCTCTTCAAACAGCTGATCAGTGAGAGTGCCGAGAACTGAAACACCACCGATCAGATATTGATGCCCTATCCTGAGGATAGGTCATCAATATAAATCCCCTGCACAACCCCTTTAATGTCTTAATAAATCCTGTTTCTAGCACCTTTAACCAATAACATATACTGTTACCTGAATGCTTGTAGTGAGTAATGTTCAAAATCACATAATTACCAAATGAGGTTCAAAAGCATTACTCAGCTACATGAACTAGATAGTCAGGATATCAACCTAGGTGACATGGGCATAATTCCATGAAGAACACAAGACTGACATATGTGAGCCAGATATCACTCACAACTGATTGCCCCGACACTCTGATGAAAACCAATTCCTGTTATCCTTCTCTAAATATGGAACTGATGTGAGCATGCAATTTCAAAGTACTGTACATACATCTGTACAAAGCCAGACAAAAACACGTTATTGTTGAGCGTGTCTGTTTTTGAACAAAGAGCTCCAACAACAAGTTTCATGCCACATCACTATCCATCCGAGAGAAAAAGACGGGACAAATATGTGCAAGCATTGTTTTAGGTATTTGAATTCTTAGAGCATACTTAACCCCAAAGAATAACTCTTGCATATATCCAGATGGCAATTTGTGATAATGTTTTGATGCCAAGCTTTTGGCAGAATGAGTCAGAGCTTTATTTGGACAAGTTCTTAACAAAGTTGACTCTTCTTTATCTCTATTTAAAAAATGTGCTCTAGAGAAATACAGAATCCACAAAGTACCCCAGAGGAACTTACTTCCAAAAGGGTCTTGGTAATCTGTTTCATCTCTACTGGCGCATACCTTACATTCCCGCATAGCCCAACAGCATAATTTTTTTCCTCTCAGGTACACAAACAACCATCTATGGACTCTCTTTTTTGAAAATTACTACCAAGTTTCCTGTGGCTCGTTATTACACATAATTTGCACACTCATGTTTTCCAAAGTACTTTCTAGAACTTATAGATCCTGTAGTTAGACTGCTTTACTAGAATTCATTTTGTACAGTGCTCACTCTTTTCCCATTTTTTTAAAATCAAGATCGGACATATATTTTATTATATATTTTATTATATTTTATTATATATTTTAATGGGACAACACTGAAGATCTGACACTTTGATACAATTTAAAGTAGTCAGTGTACAGCTTGTATAACAGTGCAAATTTGGTGAGCCCTCAAAATAACTCAACACACGGCCATTAATGTCTAAACCCAGTGGCATACTGCCAATATAGGCAGACAACGCAGCTGCTATGGGGCCTGTAGCACGGGGAGGCCCGTAGTGCATGGAACGCCCGTCCCCTACATCTGCAGACTCAGACAGTTTATTAACTAGTAACTTATGGGGCATTGAGGCGGCCCATCCACTTGTCTTCAGTTCTGTCACGGGCTTCCCTGTCAGGGCAGGGCCCCCTCCCCCCATTGTGTGCTCAAGTGGAGGACTCAGAAAGACAGTGTGCTCCTCCTCCCCCCATAAACTCTGCTTGCTGATAGAGGAGATTGTGCCCAGCAGCACATCCCCACTCCGTCACCTTGCAGTGGGGGAGGGGGGATGATTGGTGACTATGCAAATTAAGCATCAGCAGCAAGGAGTTAAAGGAGCACCTTAGTTACCTCACTCCCCAGTACAGCATCGCTCCTGATGCTGGCACGGCCACCACTGCATGCCTTGTCAGACAGATAAAAACATCCAGCGATGTGGGGGGCAGTCAATAACAGGCCACGATGGAAACGAGCCTCCCTCGCATCGCGGGTGTCGCTACGGAGGATCATTTCCATTGTGGCCTGCTATTGGCTGCACCTACCTCCCTCGGGCGTAACAATGTCGTGGGAAGCGGGTAAAAAATTCCAAATGGTATGGAATTGGAAAAAAAATAACTCAATTCCTCCACCGGTTTACAGGTTTTGTTCCCTTTGTGGCAAAACTGACCTGTGCCCTTCATTCTCTGGGTCAGTAGGAATTTACAACAATAGCACATATGTATAGGATGTGTTTGGGGTCGTTATCATGTTGGAATGCTGCCCTACAGCCCAGATTCCGAAGGGAGGGGATCATGCTCTGCTTCAGTATATCACAGTACATATTGGCATTCATGGTTCCCTCAATGAACTGCAGCTCCCCACAGCCGGCAGCACTCATGCAGCCCCAAACCATGACACTCCCACCACCATGCTTGACTGTAGGCAAGACACACTTATCTTTGTACTCCTCACCTGGTTGCCTCTACCCACACTTGACACCATCTGAACCAAATAAGTTTATCTTGGTCTCATTAGACTACAGGACATGGTTCCAGTAATCTATGCCCTTAGTCTGCTTGTCTTCAGCAAATTGTGTGTGGGCTTTCTTGTGCATCATCCTTAGACGAGGCATATGGTCTGAGCACTGACAGGCTGACCCCCCACCCCTTTAAGCTCTGCAGCAATGCTGGCAGCACTTATACATCTATTTTGTAAAGACAACCTCTGGATATGACGCTGAGCATGTGCACTCAACTTCTTTAGTCAACCATAGCAAGCCCTGTTCTGAGTGAAACCTGTCTTGTTAAACTGCTCTAAGGTCTTGGCCACCGTGCTGCAGCTCAGTTTAAGGGTGTTGGCAATCTTCTTATAGCCTAGGGCAGTGGTGGAAAACCTATAGCATGGGTGCCAGAGGCGGCACTCAGAGCCCTATCTGTGGGCACCCGTACACTGGACAAAAGCCTTAGACTATATGCCTTAGACTTTTCCTGCCATTCATCAGCACGAAGTGCACTATAAATGGCACAAGCAGCGCACTGAATGTAGGCAGGCTATTATAGCTAAATGATAAAGTACATGGAAGATATACTATATTGGTATTTAGGTTAAATTGCCATGTTGGCACTTTGCGATAAATTAGAGAGTTTTGGGTTGCAGTTTGGGCACTCGGTCTGTAAAAGGTTCGCCATCACTGGCCTAGACCATCTTTATGTAGCGCACCATTTCTTTTTTTCAGATCCTCAGAGAGTTCTTTGCCATAAGGTTCCATGTTGAACTTTCAGTGACCATAGTGTGAGAGCGAAAACACCTAATTTACCACACCTGCTCCCCATTCACATCTGAGACCTTGTAACACTAATGAGTCACATGACACCGGGCATGGTAAATGGCTAATTTGGCACAATTTGGCCATTTTCACTTAGGGGTGTACTCACTTTACATTGTACACTGACTACTTTACATTGTATCAAAGTGTCAGATCTTCAGTGTTGTCCTATGAAAAAGATATGATATAATATTTACAAAAATATGAGGGGTGTACTTTTTTGAGATACTGTACATGTATTTTAACATTACATTTTCTATTTTATTTAAAAAAAACATATCACCTCTCTGAACAACAACGTTCATCTTCCACCAGTCTATTACTTATCATGTTTTTATTATGTACTGATGCGTCTACAAATATTTTATAGAAAAACTCTAAAATAGAAGTACTTCATCTTTAAGGAAATATATACACTTTTATTGCTCTAATGCAATTAAAATTGCTTTTTTTCATAAAGCAAAGTCCTACGGATTGGTATATAATACTCCTGTGCTAATCTATGTGTCCCATGTCTCTATGATAACAGACTACAAACACACCCTGTGTGTAGTCTGACCCTGTTTTCTTGTGTTATTCCACTCCCTCTGTCCCATTTTCCTGCATGCATACAGAGAGTGAATATCTAGTTGGTTTCAAAAGAGCACAGTCTTTAAAGATAGAAAAAACAACTTTTGACAATATACAGATGTAAATGACAGTACAGTGATCCCTCAAGTTACAATATTAATTGGTTCCAGGACGACCATTGTATGTTGAAACCATTGTAACTTGAGTAATCTGTTCCAAAGCCCCAAAATGTCAGCCAAGATAAGAGAAAATGAAGATTTAAGAAGAATAAGCAGATAACTAAGACAGATAAAACAAGTCCTTACATATAACAATCAGGAACAGCTGCTAACTAGCAACTAACACAGCTATTTTACCAGATAAGTGACCTTGATTGGTTGGATCTGAGGCTGAGACATTGTATGTTGAGTCTGGTTTTAACTTACAATGGGTCAGAAAAGACCATTGTATGTTGAAAATATTGTATCCTGAGAACATTGCATCTTGAGGAAGCACTGTACTGCATATTGATCCCGCGGCACAAGATACTATTTACCGATTATGACTATTGCAATAATTTAATTTCATTAATTTACCTACTTGCAGAGTACATTCTTATAATTACTATACAATGTTTTACCACTAGTTTACTTAAGTAGAATTAAAAAAAAATGATCAATCTCAGTCCTTTTATTTCCTCTTCCCTAGCGCTGTGTTCTTGAAAGGCCAGGGCATCCTGACTGAGTCAGTATACTTCTTCTTGGATAGTTTGTAGCAACGTTATCTGATTAAAACAGGACTGAGAGAAAACACAAAAGATCCTAATTAATTTACAGTCACTAAGGTCTGTAAACTATCCACAGAATATAGCCAAGGTATAAGACGAAATGTACCTATCAACAACAGAGACAGAGAAAGCCTGGGAGGGGTAGAAGTGATGGTGGTGGAGGGAGGCCATGCTGTATGACTTAACCGTCATCTAATTTGAGCTGATGACCTTAACAAAATTAAATAAAACTGATCTCTTTATCTATCAGGTCAAATTACTGGGCAATGTGCTTTCAGGATATTTATTGTCCCATTTTATGGACATATATGCAATGTGGATACTTTCACATGAGTATAGATTTATAGGTTTTAGCTTACCCATAATGCCTTTATTAAAATTGTGAACAATAGTTAATAGATTTAGACAACCAGGACTACATTTCTAACCATTTTTTCCTTCTTTTTTTTTTTAGCTCCATTGGAGTACATGAACTTGCAATAATTAGATTGCCTTTTCCACACTTTAATGTGATTTTAAAGATTAAAGTGTATAAAATACACCCATATATACCCGTAATAGTCCTGGTAGCCTTATTCTCAGTGAGGGGTAGGAGTTTTGTCCCCATAAGCACAGCATTTCTGGGTTTTTCAATCTTAGATGTCGTGGTCAGATTTTAAGACGTCATCTGAGGGCTTCTTGTTTGGATCATTTTGAAAATGACATTTTATTTTGTTGGGACGTTGGAAGGCTTAGAAGTTTAGAAGCAAATCTTGAAATTTTTCAGAAAATTTCCAAAACCCACTTTTTAAGGACCAGTTCAGGTCTGAAGTCACTTTGTGAGGCTTACATAATAGAAACTACACCCCTCAAGGTATTCAAAACAGATTTTACAAACTTTGTTAACCCTTTAGGTTAAAAAAAGTTCGTAAAAGGAAAATGTAGATGACATTTCAGAATTTCACTTTTTTGGCAGATTTTCCATTTAAATCCATTTTTGTTCCATTAACAAAGCAAGGGTTAACTGCCAAACAAAACTCAATATTTATTGCCTTGATTCTGTAGCTTACGACCACATATGGGGTGTTTCTGTAAACGGCTGTACGGGCACACGGCAGGGCGCAAAATGAAAGGAACGCCAAATGGTTTTTGGAGGGAAGATTTCACTGGGATAATTTTAAGTTGCCATGTCACATTTGAAGACCCCCTGATGCACCCCCAGAGTAGAAACTCCAATAAAATGACCCCATTTTGGAAACTACGGGATAAGATGGCCGTTTTGTTGGTACTATTCTAGGGTACATATGATTTTTGGTTGCCCTATATTACACTTTTTGTGAGGCAAGGTAACAAAAAATAGCTGTTTTGGCAACGTTTTTATTTTTTGTCATTTACAATGTTCATCTGACAGGTTAGATCCTGTGCTATTTTTATAGAGCAGGTTGTTACGGACGCGACAATACAAAATATGACTACATTTTTTGGTTGTTTGTTTCAGTTTTACAAAAAAAAACATTTTTGAAAAAAATAAAGATTTTTTAGTGTTTCCATATTGGGAAAGCTATAGTTTGCTTTATTTTTTGGGCAACTGTATTATGTAGGGGCTCATTTTTTTCGGTATGAGATGACGGTTTGATTGGTACTATTTTAGTGTGCATATGACTTTTTGATCGCTTGGTATTACTTTTTAAAAATAAAAAGTGTGTCAAAAAAGCAATTTTTTTGTTACCTTATATCACGAAAGGTAACAAAAAAATGGCTTTTTTGACACACTTTTTATTTTTATTTTTTTACAGTGTTCACATGAGGGATTAGGTCATGTGATATTTTTATAGAGCAGTAGAGCAGGTCATTACGGATGTGGCAATACCTAATATGTATACTTTTTTTATTTAAGTTTTACCAAATGATACCATTTTTGAAACAAAATAAAATCATGTTTTAGTGTCTCCATATTCTGAGATCCATAGTTTTTTTTTTTTTTGGGAGATTGTCTTAGGTAGGATCTCAATTTTTGCAGGATGAGATGACGGTTTAATTGGTACAATTTTGGGGTGCAAATGACTTTTTGATAGCTTGCTATTACATTTTTTGTAAAGTAAGGTGACAAAAATTTATTTTTTGACACAGTTTTTATTTTAATTTTTTTACGGTGTTCACCTAAGGGGTTAGGTCATGTGATATTTTTATAGAGCAGGTCATTACGGACGTGGCAATACCTAATATGTATACTTTTTATTTAAGTTTTACACAATGATTTCATTTTTGAAAGAAAAAAAAAACATGTTTTAGTGTCTCCATATTCTGAGAGCCTTTTTTTTTTTGGGAGATTGTCTCAGGTAGAGTATAATTTTTTCGGGATGAGATGACGGTTTGATTTTCACTATTTTGGGGTGCATATGACTTTTTGATCGCTTGCTATTACACTTTTTGTGATCTAAGGTGACCAAAAATGTCTTTTTGTACACTGTTTTTATTTTTATTTTTTTTACGGTGTTCACCTGAGGGGTTATGTCATGCGGTATTTTATAGAGCAGGTTGTTATAGACGCGGTGATATGTAATATGTCTACTTTTCTATTTTCTTTACATTTAACACAATAAAATCATTTTTTTTTAGAAAAAATCATGTTTTAGTGTTTCCAGTGTCTGAGAGACATATATATATATTTTTTTGGCCGATTGTCTTAGGAAGGAGCTCATTTTTTGTGGGATGAGGTGACAGTTATATTGGTACTATTTTGGGGGGCATACTTTTTTGTAAAATTTAATTTTGAAACTTTTTTTTTCTTTTTGTTTTACAACTTTTGGGGTCTGATCCTTTTTACAATGCATTACAATACTTGTGTATTGTAATGCATTGGCTGTAACTGTATTACCAGTGTAATACACTTACAGCCTGCTTCCCGTGAGATCCAGGGGGCTGAATCTCACAGGCTCTCCCTGAAGGCAGCCACGATGCCTAAGGAAGGCATCGGGCTGCCTTCCCTGCCATCGGGTCCCTGTCACAGCAGCTCGGGGACCCAATGGGGAAGGGGAGGAATGCCGGCGCATACAGCAGGGGTCCGACTAATGGGAACAGCCGGTCCCCTGCAGCTAATCGAGCAGGTGCAGCTTCTGCACCCGCCCAATCAGCGCATCATAATAGTACTGGGTGGCAAGTCACGTCCCGCTGTGCCATACAATTACAGCCCTGGGCAAAAAGGGGTTAATGGAAGGTAGTGATAATGAAATGCATACTAATATACATTGTGTTCCAGGTTTGCACACCACAACGCCAAGACCTCTTTCTACCCTACTGCTCTACAGCTGAATTTATGATGATCTCAGTGTAATTCAGTAGGCTTGAGAGAACTTTAGATTTTGCGATTATGGTAGAAGATCTAAAATGCGTCTGGATTACGTATCTGTGAAGCCAACCTTAGTTATAACTAGAGATGAGCGAAGCTTTGAAAAATTCGATTTGGCAACTTTGACAAAGCTCGCCAAGAAATTTGATTCGTTACGAATTTGTTTGTCATGAATAGCAATAAATCAGGTATACCCAGCCCACTCTGCCTTAGGGTACGGCTACACGGAGTGACTGTGCTGTGGGTGGGTTGCGGCCATGCTGCGATGAAGAACCACGTAGCTAATTAGCCCACAGCTGCCTTTCATTTAATAATGAAGACCGCACTGTATAGTCCGTCATTGTTAATGGCCGTGCAGCACCTTTAATTCATCTTTAAACAGGGGCTGTTGCTGGTATGGGGTTTGGCTGATTACGTGGGGAGACAATATACTTATTATTGCTGTTCTGGCCTGCAATCTCCTGCAGGTTATTTTACAGTAAACACAGAATATTAATAAACTCTGGAATTCTCTTTTCTCCAACCCCGGCTATCTCCTGCCCTACAGATGGGAACCCTTCTTCTGCCATCTGCTTTTCCTCCTTTTCCACATCATCTAATATCCATGACAATAAGTAATCAGGGATATCAAGCTCTTCTTTTTGCATCGTGTTGACTTTAAAGGATGATTTGGAAGAAGTAAAGTCAGCAAAAGATGAGGATGGTTATCATTAAGACATGGCCCTCCTAAGGGGTGCACTCTCCCTGCGCTCTCCCTCTCCAATATTATTCTATTAATCATTTTCAGCAACTCTGTCCCTAGTGCATGAGCGCTTGCCATGTCTCTCCCTATGCTCAGCTTAAAGGACAATGGCGGAGATCGTGCGGGATGAGGGTTTTATATGGATGTGACATCACAGGCGATGGCTATCTACGGATTGGCTGGCTGCATGGCATTATGTGTGATTTTGCATTCCTGGGCTTGTCTCCTCTACACTTCATTTCACTTTGTAACACATGCAGCCAGCCACCATTTTAGAAAAACCTAATTCGTTACCACGAAGCACGAGAATATTCAGATTTGTTTAGATCCTATACTTTGGACTAACTTGCGCTTCAAATGTTCCCTTAAAGGGAATATGTCATTACAAAATGACCTATTGTTTAAGTCATGTTTTTATGCTTAAAGAATTTTTGCTGACATTATTTTTAATTTTCCATATCAATATCTATATTTAAACAAAAAACGTAAAATCCTGCAGTTTTCCCATAGGCACCATTTATTGGACTGTACAGATCACTTTACTGCAGTTACCTGCCTATCTGTCATTCTAATCCTGCCTGTAATGATATCACCTTTGTGTATAGATACGACTATGTCTACCATTCACAATAGGTGATTGTCAAATCTTATTTGTTTTTTCCTTGTATAATGACCTCCGCACAGGTCACAGTCCATGCCTAGAAAACTCTCCCATAGAAGTCAATAGGGTCCTCTCCTGTCCATTATGTCTATGGACCATGGGGCTGCCATAAAGCAATTTTCATAATGCTTTTTAAATGCTGTTAAGAACAGCACAAGCAAGATGGCTGCTCCCATAATCATGTTCTGGAAATAGAATAAATAAATCTGCAATCAGAACATAAAAACAGATTAGAAAAAAAGGAGACGTGCGGCTATTTGGTTTGAACTGGCAGATATAATTTTTGTGACACATTCCCTTTAAATAGGCTTTATCTTTATAGACTTCTAAATTTTATATATTTATCTGACTTTGACTGCATCCCAGGAAATGTGTGGGCTGTAGTCCTGTCTACAAGCAGCCAAACATGCTTGTAGACAGGACATTGGTGACATATAGCAACTAATCATGGAAAGTAATAATGATAATATGGTAAATGATGCTGGTCGCACTACACTCGATGGAAAATTCATCAACGTGTTGAAAGACAACAGTATTAGTGATTCAGGCCCTATAGTAGTTACCGAAAGGAAAAGGTAGAGATAAGTTTTCTGCTGAAAAATATGAACTTGTTGAGACATGTATCCTGTTTCATCTCCCTCTCCCATTGAAAAACGTATATCTGACACAAAAGAATGTGAGAGAATTGGCTACTTTTAATGAGCCCTCTAATCCATCATCATTGCCAGCACCTAGTAAAGGAAACAGGCTTTTGGGCCCTAAAAAAGTGACTATTTCATCAAATTTAAACAAAGCATTAAAACAAAGGATGCATGTTTAAACCAGCGAGGTTCTGTAGCAGATTTCCGAATAGGACAGGACGTCTGATTCACATTTTCACTTACTGAATGGAAAAAGAATAGAGTGTGATGTAGTGACATGGGTATAAGGCCTCATGCACAGGCGTGTACAACTGCTGTGGAGTAGTATGAAGCCATGATCTAGCTATGGAGTCTTTCTATAGCATAACATCCAATTTCACTGGACAGTTGTAGTGTTGAGAGAATCGAACCTGAGGAAAATTTCGATTTGTCGCAAAGCCAAATTTGCTCTGTGGTAGCAGATCAATTTTCCTTGAATGGCGGTAAAAAATGTTTTGAAATTATACTTACCTCATCTGTTTGAGCGCAAAGAGCCGGCCGCCGCCATCTTGATTGAAGAATCTGCGCAAAATTCAGTGCGGAGTGGTGTATGACGTCACCACGCCGGCCGACTCGATGGCGTCAACACGGGTCGCGCAAGAGTTCACACTATATCTTCAATGGAGATGGGTTTGGCCAGCTCTTCGGTATCAAATGGATGATGGTAGGTACGATTTGATAAATTTTTGAAAAATTTGACACTGTGTTATTACTGTTGGATGCCGCAATCAGCTATTCACACGGCATCTGAGGGGTACAATGATGGGGTGCGGCCCATCACCATTCCCGGTCATTGCACCCACTACTTACAAAGAAATGCGCTTCGTGACAAAGTAATTTGTCACAAAGCAAATTTTTTTGTGAAATTTGGTGAAGCAGCCAAATTGAATTTTTCAATACTTCGCTCAGCACTAGACACTGTCTTAACATCATTTGGAGGCACCATATGAAGGTTCAAGTATTACAGAACCACAAAGACTCCATGTGTGCAGTCCAGTCTCTGCATGTGCATGAGGCCCAAGATTGTTTTTTCATTTATACAGTTTTTGTTCTGAGTTTTTGGACTAAACCTCAAATCTGCAGCTAAGCAAACATAATCCAATTCTGCCTCTTGAACTTTCGATCACATGGCAGGATTATCTTCTTATTTGTATATGGATGACTTGATCAGATGAGCTCCGTCAGTCCCTAGTGTGCAGCTGAATCTCTTAGTTCCAATAATGGCCATTCATTTAGTGGTAAAAAATCTGTTTATCTCCTATAATTTGTTCTCTTTTTTTTCCCTTCTGACCTGCATTGTAATTCTCTTTTAAGCAGTGATTATCACAGATTCTAAATGTTGTTTGCAGACAAATTAGGAACCACTTTGTTTTGGTGGAAGATTTATAATAGGAAAGAAAGAAGGAAATGCAAAATTGTCAATGAAATGGTTTTAAAATAGGATTGTTAGAGAACAACAATACATGAAGGCATTATTTTGCTAATTCACCTTGTCATTCACACTTGGGCAGTTGCATCACAAACAAGCTATGTGCAGAGTAAGTGTCTGGAATTTATTGCTCTTCTTGTCTCTTTTCCTCAGGATTTCCCACAATTAAAAAGACCACCAAAGTAATACCCCTCCTCCTATCTATCCTCCTATAGTAAAGCAAATGGCAGCCCACTCAATCACTTATCCTGTCAACCGTGGTCTTCCACTTCTACAGTTTATGGGCTTTCATAATGTTTACTACAGCGAAAAAAAGAAGCTCCTTTAAAAGAATGAGAGTAAAGACTTAGGAAGCTTAGGTAGGTGGTCAAAATCGTTAATGAACATTTGGATTTTACTCATTTGTTTAAATCTCACTTCTACTGGAATTTAAGGGGCATCGGTCAGCAGATTTGTACCTATGACACTGGTTGACCTGATGCACATGTTCTTGGCAGCTGAAGGCATCTGTGTTGGTCCCATGTTCACATGTGTCCGCATTGCTGAGAAAAATGAAGTTTTAATATATGCAATTTAGCCTGTAGGAGCACTGGGGGCGTTGCCGTTACACCTGGAGGCTCTGCTGTCTCTGTGCAACTGCCGCTCCCTCTGCACTTTCATTGACAAGGCCAGGCATGATAACATTTTCACTACCTGGCTCTGTCAAAGTGCAGACGGTGCGGCAGTGGCAGAGAGAGCAGAGCCTCTAGGTCAGGCATCCTCAAACTGCGGCCCTCCAGATGTTGCAAAACTACAACTCCCAGCATGCCCGGACAGCCTACAGGTATCAGCCTACAGAAGGGCATTGTGGGAGTTGTAGTTTTACAACAGCTGGAGGGCCGCAGTTTGAGGATGCCTGCTCTAGGTGTAATGGCAACCTATGGGCTCATTTGCATATATTAAAACATAATTTTTCACAGCAATGCGGGCAGATATGAACATAGGACCAACACAGATGCCTTCAGCTGCCAAGTGCACATGTAACAAGTCAGTCAGTTTCATAGGTACAAATCTGCTGACAGATGCCCTTAAAAATAATATAAATAATATAGTTTTCCAGGAGTTATGAACTATCAGTTATGTTAAAATAAAACAGTTTGTAATGGCAACAGATCTCTTTATCTTCCAGGCAGTCTAGCAATGCAATCCAGGCTGAAATTCTCAGCTGCCTTTGTCAAGTCCTTCAGCCTCTCGTGTAGTCTTCCAGTCAAGACAATATATGGCTTGTCACTACTGACGTCACATATACAGGTGGAAGGGTGGACTGGGATCCTGTCACCTAGTACTGGAGTTAATGATGCTGATAAACCAGGGTGAGCCTGGGAAACACCACAGTGAAAGAAGACGCAAATTACTGGATATGATTTGTACTGTGCAGGTTATGGTTAGACCATTTTCAAAAATTGCACACTTTTTAACTGGACATTTCATTCTCACAAACAGACTTTACCATACATTCCACCAATTTAAAATTTAAAAAAAAATCTAAGCTGAGGAAGAAATAAATAAATGAGAGACATGAATGATACCTTGAGTTAGACTGTGGGGGTGTGGGCAAATGTAAAGCCCCCCAAATGTAACAGGTAATAATGCCAGTTATGCAGTACCATTATTGAATTATGTACTTTTGTTACGAAGGCTAAATCTCACTGTAACATACCGTAAGTCACTCTTCTACCCTGTTATAGTCCACTGTCTCTTGCAACATTGACCCAACACTCCAAACAGAAGACAGCATAGTATCAGAGTAGGACAATTTATACTCAGCATTTAACATGAAGGTGTTATTGAGGGTAAAGAAAGTTGATAAAGTGAAAAGTACTGTCAAAATCACTGCATTAGAGCTCATTCCAATACTGGAGCATAGTTAGGTGGAGCCACTCTGCTTTAGATAAAACTTTGGTAAAGGACCAAGTTATTGTTACTTACCCAAACAATGGAAAGATGCCTCCTCACGACAGAAGAGAGAGCAGCCATCGCCATTTATCTTATTCATATCATCACACTGTTCACCTAGATCTCTGAAAGAGACAGATGTAAACATTAAAGTAGTTACATTGTATCTCAGGGACTGTTTTCCCCTGCAACGGAGGCCCCTATGGATGCTCCAGTTACAGTAGAAAAGTGGAGAGAAAAAAAATGACAATGTGTTAATATCCCCTTTTTTTGTGACATCTTAGGGGGAATATTATATATCAAGAACATAAAACACACATAACAAAAAAATAAAATAAAAATAATATAAATTACAAATAAGGAAAAACTGACCAGGCCAACCCAAACTGCTACCATAGATTATATATCAAAATAACGGTCATAAATTAGGGAACCCATTTTTTATTTATTTATTTATTTTGGTTTCAGTTTAAATTTAAAGATCAAGCACAAAAATGCTTCAAAAATTACTTTCAGTAGCTCAACAGACACAAATGTTACAGCCATTAAGCCACCATGAGTACAAAAAAGGCTCTGGTGATCAAACACTTTTGACGCCTGGTCATTAATAATAATAATAATAATAATTATTATTATTAATGTTACTATTTTATGCTTATACTTGTACATATTCTTGTTTGACTTGTTGCTTTCACCACTGTATACTGTTTTAATAGCTGATACAGAATGGAACTTGAATTTTCAAGACTGGAAAAAGATACAGTGACTGAATTTAGTGAGTATAAGGCCTCTTTCACACGAACGTGTGCGCTCCGTGGATGTTTTGCGGACCGCATTTGCAAATCCGCAATACACGGGCGCCGTTCCGTGGGCATTCAGCATCACGGATGCAAACCCATTCACTTGAATGGATCCGCAAATCTGGAGATGCGGAATTGTGGGGAACAGAAGCACAGGACGGGCTTCCATGGGGTTTCGTCCCGTACTTCCGTTACGAAAAATATAGAACATGTTCTATCTTTTTGCGGAACGGGTGGATCGCGGACCCATCCGCTGCGGCTGCCCCACAGTTGGTGTTCATGCATTGCGGCCCGCAAATTGTGGACCACAGCACGGCCACAGGGTGCACACGTTCGTGTGCAAGAGGCCTAACTTTGTAGGCCTTCTGCTCTTTTGGCAAATATATTTTGTGGCACAGCTGGTATGATCCATTTATGGTAGTTATTATAGATTGTATAACTATAAACCTATATTATAGTAAGGACAGCCAATGTAATCTATTCTAGAGATCTTATGAGAGGAAATGGAGCAGGTTGTTTACAACCAACTAAGATATGAACAGCAGAGAAGCTGGATGAACAAAGTATCATCATTACCAGCTATTCTGTACCTAATGTTTTGCTGTCTGACACTATTACGTCTATCCCACAAACTATTATTTTAATTTTCCTACATGGTACATTAATATATTTATATGTAGTTATTTGATCCGCCATTATTTGTTCAGTAAAGTAAATGAATCTAACTCTTGTAATCTTTTTCCATCTAACATTAATTTTTCATACTTCAAATAGTCTCTGACTTCCATTGGCATTCTTTGTGTCAATCAGTACTATATTGAAGTGAAATATACTTCTTTTCTTTCTTTAGGATATACCCTTTTAATGCAAAGACAAGGTCCAAAAAAAGCCATTTATTCCCAATGCAGAGCCAAATAGGTCTAGCTGCACTGAGACCTCTACCCTTTAAAAAGTTATTTCATAGGACAATCCCTACTCATAGTTTATTAGGACATACAGATGCCGAAGATGGGGTTCCCAGCTTGGGACCCCTTCCATTTAGCAAGACTGGAGAGCCACTGCAATTACCAGATTCTTATGGACTCTGGATTACATGTAACATTACAGTTGTCCTACAGTGGCCACCATGATTAGCAAGAGGGTTAAGCCACCGCCAACAGCAGCTCCACGCTCATGGACTCAACTATGTATTACATGGTCCCCATTCTTTTGAATGAGTGCCATATAAGTTCACATTTCTCCAACTGTGGCCACCACAAACACTGTGTGGCTACTGAAATTGCTGGTGCTCAGATATTATCTTGCAAGGCTTTAGTTGCTGGACCTACAATGATCTGCTAATTGCCAGTAGGCCCTTAATTAGAGATGTGGTTATCCAGATGGCTCTAGTAAGAGTTCCAGTTTACAGTCCCCTGTACTGATATAACCTTTTGACATTATCATGTCAGAAACAGTTATAAAATAGTGAGACATGAAGCCCATGATCTAGAAGTACCACTGCCTGCGACTACTGATGGATTATGATTTTGCTCAGTTAAGCAGGTTTGGAAAAGAACACCCCTGTCCAAAGTGGACCTTAATCCATGGACTATCAGACAAGATAAATGGCTACCTCTGAAACATGTCCCATCCTTTAAGGGCCTCTTACTTTTGGATTATTCCATCCCCGCAGTATCCATTGCCATGATGATAATCCAGTTTTGGAGATGGCTCGCTCTCTCCATTTGCAGTGACTGTCACAATCTGGTATTTGTAGACACGTCCATGTTTCAGATCTCTACAAAACATAAATATGATATACTGTGATATTCATATCATTTTTTTATTCGAATATCCCCACAAAAAATGACACACCAGAAAGCCAGCATCGATATTGCATATTTAACAATTTGTTGGCACTCCATCTAACAAATGGATGTAGACGTTAAGGCCAACAACTGCATAAAATAAAGCAAACAGCTGTGCAGCCATGCAATCTCTATAGAAGTGGAATTGTCACAGGATGCCTCCATTTAATGATACAATTCATCATATTCTATGAAGAAAAATAACTAGAGGTAACACCAGTACAGCTGCACAGTGGTCAGCAACATTAGATGACATAATAGGACCATCTGGTGCTGAAGAGCATACTATGTAAAATAAAAAAACAACTTGGAATACAACAATTACTACAATCTATAGAACTGAAGAAATATCAGCACAAGATATGTTTGAAGACAGACGCATAACATGGAGCTCCTGAGCCCTTGAAGCAAACTAAGTAATAAGGACCCCTACTACCATGTGGCATTCATAATATTGGTGTTTTTCATGTGCATTAGCAGCGTAGGTACCAATTTAGGACCCAGAACCTGGGAGAAAGTACTACCTTTGCATCCCCTATAGCAAAGTCACTGTTTGTAGAGAGCATCCTGATTTTTTATGGCTGGGCAGTCACAGATTGGCCTATGATCACCATCTGCAATTTCAAGCTGTTACGGAGCAGCAAATGCAGACCCACTGTGCCAACAAACCAATTTGGCTTTGGGCTAAATCCTAAGTGAGTTATTTTGGTACACCCCTGGTGTTTACTCTTTAACCCCTTTACAGGGATCTGGACTTCACTGCAGGAAAGCAACCAGACTGCTACTTCCCGAGATAGTCCCAGTGTAGTTGGCAGCTGACCCACAGGGGTCAGGTACTCTGGGCAAGCACTAGAAGCTCAGGATACAGAAAATGCAGGAAAACTGCAAGTATAGTCTGAGCAGTCATTAAGACTTGAAAGCACATCCAGACAGCACAATTGAAGCATAGATGGTGGGAGACACAGGATAAACAGGCTGGCAGGGTGATAGTGAAGGTACAGATGAGGCAGGCAGACTGGATACTTAGCAGGAACCCAGATGAGGCAGACAGAACGGGTTCACTAACTTAACTTAATCAGAACTGAAGCTGGAAGTGCTGAAACACATAAGTAGGACAGTTAAAAACTGGCGCACAGACCAGCAGCAGAGAGCTGACCTAACACAAGTATCACCTGGAGTTGTCTAAAACAGTGTTCCTCAACTCGAGTCCTCAGGGCCCACCTACCAGTCATTTGAGAATATCCCAAAGAATGAATACCTGTGGCAAGTCCTGATGCACTAACACTAATTATATCACCTGCTCAATACTAAGGAAATCCTGAAAACATGACTGGCAGGTGGGCCCTGAGGACCAGAGTTGAGGAACCCTGGTCTAAAACATATTCCATTTGAACCTTGGATCCATGGAGCTTCATTATCTTAGAATCAGGAGTGTGAATTTCATGGATGGCAGGAAAACAGGAATTCTCTGCATGAGCTATACATTTTAGTGTTGGAGGAGTAATGGTCTGGATTGTTGTTCATGGTGCGGGATGCATGCAGTGACAATCCAATTGTCTGGCAACAACTTGGAGAATACGTTTCCTGTTTCAGCATGACAATGAACTTGTGAACAAAGCAAGATCTATAAAAATGCTTTGCCATGTGTGGTATGAGACAAACTTTATGACTTTCTCTGAGCCTTGACCTGAAGCCCATTATAGATGCTTACATGAATTGGAATCGAATTGTGCTGACCCTCACTAATATTATGATGGAATAGAAGGAGCCACATTACAAAATCCAATCGATTACAGACTGTTGAAGCAGCATTACTATTACTAAACAGAGATGTTGACCAAGCTCAACCAATCTTTGTAATCCATTATGGTATCCTATCCTGGGCCTGATGGGCCAGTCCAACCCTGTCCTTAGGTTTTTACGTGTTTTTACTCATTTCCTATTTAAATTTAACCCATCCACAAGGTTACTACTGCTGGCAGATCTGATAGCTAGTCTTCATACCTAGGTTCTTAAACTTTTGATTGTGTGCCCCCAGGGTTCACCTCATGTCTGTAGGGGAAACACAAACTATCCACATACTTTTTAATAGGTACAACACAGTGATTATGGTCCTGGCGGTCCTATAATTGTATTAGTAGAGGACTTGGTGTTGAAACTTTGAAAAACACTGTCTTAAAAGGTTTATGTAGGACATAAACCTTTTCAAACAGAGGAAGCAGGGTCTCGGCATTCCATATATTTTTTTCAGTAGCCTGCAGGGAAATGTAGGGTTACTTGCTGGCTATTCAAATGAATGTAATACATGGACACACTGGGTGCATCAGAACCAGAGGTTCTCTCGCAGTGGTACTCCGTCCTTGCAAAAAGAGATCCTGACACAATTCGGATCGCCCGTGTGAAAGAGGCCTAAAGTTCATGTGCTATAATAACTCAATATGGATGGGGGTACTTGTCAGAAGAAAAGTGGCTAATCAGTAAAAAGGATCTGCTTTTTTACCCCATAAACAGTGCCACATTTTACCACAGGCTGTGTCTAGTGTTGCAATTCAGCCCTGTTTGTTTTCATGGGGACGACCTGCCAACTTTTGTCCAATCTAACAAAGATGGCACCACAAAAAAATTTTTAGAGTGGCCCCCATGAAAAACTTTACACATCCCTCCAATAAGCACTATAAATGTCCTATTTGGGCCCTTCAAGCCCCTGCTTTTTCATTTTTTTGCATTTTCATTTTGTGCTCACTCTGGAGACATTACTTTTTTATTTTTCCATTCGCATAGCTGTCTGAGGGCTTATTTTTTTCGGGCTCTTTGTACATTCTAATAGCATCCTTTAATATTGCATACAATGTAGTGGGAAGCTGGGGAAAGAAAATCCAAATGGGGTGGAATTGGAAAAAAAAATGCAATTCTGCCACAATTTTATGGATTTCGTTTTCACAGCATTCCCTATGTGGTAAAACTGACCCGTCATCTTCATTCTCTGGGTCAGTAAGATTACTGCGATGTCACATTTATATTGTTTTTTAATATAAAAATAAAATAAAAAAATAACACCATATTCTGACCCCATACATTTTTTAAGTTATTATGTCAATGATGTGAGGACTAATTTTTTGTGGGGCAATCTTTATTTTTCATTGATATCACTTTGGAGTGTGAATGGCTTTTCGATCCCTTTTTATTTAATCTTTTTTAAGAGGTAAAGCAACCAAAAACAGTGAATCAGCCATAATGATGCAGATACTAATAATCTTCATTTTTTCAACTGTTTTATTCGTTTTTAAAATTGGGAAAAAGATTTATATATACATTTTTTGTTATATTTTTAAAAACCTTTTGAAAAGATCATAGTCTGAGATGGTAAATTATTGCGGGATATGGGATAATTTATCCTATAATAATTGCAGGATATGGGATCATTTATCCCATATTCTGCAATGATTTACCATCTCAGCCTATGCTGCTCCTGAGTGGACACCATTTTTAAAAACCCTACATGTACGGCGGACTTCGGGAAGAGGTTAAATCATTTATTATGTAGAGGAAGTTAATACAAGCCACTTTCTAATATATTGTGATTTCCATACTGCTTCCAGACTCAGTCCATAGACAAGAATGGGTTGTTTCTAATAAATAAATAAAATATCCTTTTTTCTTATCCCCAAGAGTGCATGGACTAGATTGGTTCTGTTTATGGATACAGCTTGTGCCTGAGCCTTAAAGGAATTGTCTCACTTCAGCAAGTGGCATTTATCATGTAGATAAAGTTAATACAAGCCACTTAATAATGTAATGTTATTACCCATATTGCTTCCTTTGCTGTCTGGATTCCTTTTTCCATCACAGTATACACTGCTCATATCCATGGTTACGACCATCCTGCAATCCAGCAGCGGTGGCCGCGCTTGCATACTATAGGACAACGCACCAGCCTATGTGTGCTCTCACGGTCCCGTCCACCAGAGACAGTTTCTTTTTACTATAGTGTGCAAGGGCAACCAAGTTTAACGCCTTCAGGACGCAGCCATTTTTCACCTTAAGAACCAGGCCATTTTTTGCAAATCTGACATGTGTCACTTTATATGGTAATAACTTTTAAATGCTTTTACTTATCCATACCATTCTGAGATTGTTTTCTTGTCACATATTGTACTTTATGACAGTGGTAAAATTAAGTAAAAATATTTCATTTTTACTTATAAAAAAATAAAAAATTTACCCAAATTTTGGAAATATTTGCCAATTAGCAAATTTCAATTTCTTAACTTTTATAATAGATAGTAATACCTCTAAAAATAGATATTACCTTCCATTCCCCATATGTCTACTTCATGTTTGGATTATTTTGAAAATTACATTTTTTTTTTTTTTGGGACGTTAGAAGGCTTAACAAATTAAGAAGCAAATCTTAAAATTTTTAAGAAAATTTCCAAAACCCAATTTTTTCAGGACCAGTTCAGGTCTGAAGTCACTTTCTGTGGCTTACATATTAGAAACCACTCATAAATCACCCCATTTTAGAAAATACACCCCTCAAGCTAGTCAAAACTGATTTTACAAATGTTGTTAACCCTTTAGGTGCCCCACGAGAATTCAAGGAAAATGGGAATGAAATTTAAAAATTTCCCTTTTTTTAACATTTTAATCAATTTTTTCGGAAGGGTTAACAGCCAAACAAAACTCAAAATCTATTACTCTGAATCTGGAGTTTACAGAAACACCCCATGCGTGCTCAAAAACTGATGTATGGGTGCACAGCATGCTTCAGAGTGGAAGGAGCACCATATGGCTTTTGGAGAGCGGATTTAGCTGGAATGGTAATTGGGAGCTATGCCGCATATGAAGACACCCTGAGGTGGCTCTACAGTGGAAACCCCCAAAAAGTGACCCCATTTTGGAACCCCTCAAGGAATATTTCAAGGTGTGTAGTGAGCACTTTGACCCATCAGGATTTTCACAAAATTAGGAAACACTTAGCACTGAAAATGAAAAATTTAATTAATTTCATAAAAAAGTTGCTTTTCACCCATATTTTTCACTTCCATAAGGGGTTACAGGACAAAATGCACCCCACATTTTGTTACCCATTTCCCCCTGAATACAGCAGCACCCCATGTGTGCTCAAAAACTGATGTATGTGTGCACAGCAGGCTTCAGAGTGGAAGGAGCACCATATGGCGTTTGAAGAGCGGATTTAGCTGAAATGGTAATTTCAAATGGTAATTGTCGCATATGAAGACATCCTGAGGTGGCCCTACAGTGGAAACCCCCAAAAAGTGACCCCATTCTGGAAACTAAACCCCTCAAGGAATATTTCAAGGTGTGTAATGAGCACTTTGACCCATCAGGCGTTTCCACAGAATTAGGAAACACTTGGCTGTGAAAAGGAAAAATAAATAAAAAAGTTCCAGAAAAAGTTGCTTTACACCCACATTTTTCACTTTCAAAAGGTGTAACAGGACAAACTGCCCCTCACATTTTGTTACCCATTTCCCCCCGAATACGGCAACACCCCATATGTGCTCAAAAAATGATGTATGGGCGCACAGCAGGGCTTTAGAGTCAAACCAGCAAAATATGGATTTTGCTGACCTGAATTGGCAGATATTAATTTCAGGTGCCATGTCGCATTTAAAAGATTCCTGAGGTCCCCAGAAATTAAAAACCCCAAGAAGTGACCCCATTTGGGAAAGATACCCCGTACGAACATTTTAAGTGGTGGAAAGAGTACTTTTCGGTAAACAGGTGTCTCACAGTAGGCATTAATACTTGTTAAAGGATTTCAAAGCACACATTTGTGAAAAATAATAATTACTAGCACACCCCATTTGTTTTTTCACAAGGGGTTAAAGGAGAAAATGCACCCCAGTATGTATTCCCCAATTTCTCCCAATTCAGGAAACACCCCATATGTGCTTGTAGCCTGCTGTATGGGCGCACAGCAGGGGCTCAGAATGGGAGGAACACCATGTGGCTTTTGGAAGGCAGATTTTGCTGGAATAATTTTCAGACACCATGTTGCATTTGAAGACACCCTGAGGCACCCGACAGTGAAAACCGCAAAAACGAGGCTCTAGGGATGCGAGAACATAAAAGGAAATGGAAGAAATTACACCTTTCAATGTATTCATCTAGAGGTACAATAAGAATTTTTCTTTTTTTTGGGGGGGGGGCTATTATTGGATTGCCAAATGGAAAAATGCTAAATGTCTTCCCATGGATTTATTAAGAAATTAGTTAAATGGACTCAATGGATATCAGTGGAGGTGTGATAAACTTGAAAGCACTCTCCAATGCAGAGGCCCGGGTTTAGAGGGGCAGGTCTGACAGTAGTGAGTGGTGTCTTTCCTAATTCCTCTAACTGAGCAAACTCGACACCTTATTTGGGGTTGCCTTTTTTTTTTCTGTGGGGGGAAGTACTCCAGGGAAATGCTGCCCATGTATTATTCTTAGGACCCCAGAAGCACTGCTCACTGAAATACTGCCCTCTCCTTCCTGAATGCCAAAAATCTATTTTTTTATAATTTTTCCTGAAATTCCAAGAAGGTCCCCCCATGACCTGCTGTTCTATGGATGACAAAGGCATTATATAGTGACACTTGGGTTAGGTACACAGCTAATTTTTTGTACCACACCATAGATTTTCTTAAGGCACTGTAGGGCTGTAGTACCTGATCTGAAAGATACACTCCACCCATGAACTTGTTGTAATCCTGGATACACACAGGCTTGGTGTTCTGCTCTGTGGTTCCTCGGACTGGGACTGGGGTGGACTGATTTGCATGGATGGTAGTTAACACAAGAACATCTCCATCTCGTTTGTCCTTGTATTTTAGCAACATCAAATTTTCTGAGCAAACAGCACTGCTTTCCCCGCAACGCACTATCTGGTCTATAAACCGGGGGACAATCGGTGGCTCAATTTTAGAATTTTTTCCCTCGTAAATACGAAAGTGCAATGTATACCCGGATACACTTTCACAGGCCTTATACAACTTCACACCATATCTAGTCCTTTTATTGGGCAGGTACTGCCGGAAATGTAATCGGCCTTTGAAGTGGACCAATGATTCATCCACTGAGGGGGGTTATACTTCACTAAATTTGGAATTGTAGTGGTCAACCACTGGCCTAATTTTAAAGAGTCTGTCATAACTGGGGTTGCTTGGGGTGGGCATTTATTATTGAAGTGAGGAAGCTGAAGTGTGGAAATGTTTGAATAGCTTTGAAACGGGCCCGGGGCATGGCAAGACAGTGAAGAGGGATGTGATAAAGAATATCTTTGTTCCAATACGAACATATTTTTTTAATTTATTTTGTTTATAATGCCCATGCTTAGGAGAAGTCCTCAAAACCTTTGCATTTCAGTCATGTCAGTAGGGGTCCATTTGTGTGGCCTTGAAAGATAACTGTCTGGATGGGAGGCAATAAATTGCTCTGCATATATATTTGTTTGTTTCACCATCAAGTTAATTAGGTCATCAGTGAAGAATAATTTGAAAAAATTAATTTCACTGAAACCTGTGGTATCTACATTGATGCCTGGAGTGGCTGTAAATTTAGGCACCTGGGGCACATAGTTATCTGCGAGGATCCATGAAGAGTCACTTGTACGGGGCTGCGACTGCGCACTACCCCTAGGACGCCTACGAGGGGGTTCATCATTAGATGAATCATCTGAGGAAGATGAAACTAAAAATTTCACTTCATCTCCACTGTTGGAGTCAGTGTCCTCAAAAAGCATGGCATATGCCTCTTCAGTCTTCAGCAGTGAAAAGCTGTTTAAAATTTATTTTTATTTTTTTACAGTGAACTAAAATCCTGTATATCGTTTAGTATAAAAACTCCCTGAGTCACTTGGCAGTTATTGATAGGTGTCACAAGTAGCACAGAAAACTGGCGATGAGCCTCAGGAGGCTGAAAATTATATACAGGGATCTAGTTTGGGGCACAGAGTAGTGCCAATATCCTTACTGGGGCAGAAAAGGGGTTAATTAATGTATTATTTTACAGTTATAGGTGGCACAAATCCACATGGGACATAGGAGACTTATATTTTACAGAATGGTGCCACTCAAGCACAGGACACCAGTATGTACACAGGATGGCACATGTAGTGACAGGGTTATTATATATATTTTTTTATGTAACTTGGGAGTGTGTGACAGGTATCTTGACGGACGGACAGGTTGGTGTAACAGGTGACAGGTGTGACAGGTGTCTTGATGGACGGACAGACTGTAGTGACATGTCTTAACAGACTTACAAGCTGGAGAGACGGGTGTCTTGATGGACGGACAGGCTGGAGTGACAGGTGTCTTGATGGACGGACAGGCTGGAGTGACAGGTGTCTTGATGGACGGACAGGCTGGAGTGACAGGTGTCTTGATGAATGGACAGGCTGGAGTGACAGGTGTCTTGACAGACAGACAGACTCGAGTGACAGGTGTGCCTTGACGGACAGGCTTTAGTGACAGGTGTCTTGATGGACAGGCTGGAGTGGCAAGTGTCTTGACGGGCGGACAGGCTGGAGTGACAGGTGTATTGATGGACAGGCTGGAGTGACAGGTGTATTGACGGACAGGCTGGAGTGGCAAGTGTCTTGACGGGCGGACAGGCTGGAGTGACAGGTATCTTGACGGACAGGCTGGAGTGACAGGTGTCTTGACGGACGGAGAGGTGGAAGTGACAATTGTCTTGACAGACAGACAGGCTGGAGTGACAGGTTTCTGGACGAGGTGATGATGACAGGACTGGACAGGAGCGATCTGTCACTGACTGGGGCAAATCAGGCACAGAACAGTTCTGTGCCTCATCCCCTGTGTGAGGCAGGAAATGAGGCACAGAACTGATGATGACAGATGAAGGCTGATGACAGATGAGGCACAGAACTGATCTGTGTCACTGATTTGGGCACAGAAGAGTGGCGTTTCGAGACTGAAGGGGTTAAAAGGGGTTAAAACGTTTGTGGTGAGTGGATTCTGACAAAGCTCCTTCTCTGATCGCTTCCCTGACAGGAATTGGGACGATCAGAGAAGGAGAGGACACACAGTACACAAAGTCCCTCCCTAAATAGTGTCAATGCGCTGTGATTGATCCATCTGCAGTAATGGACCAGCCAGTGAGCGCTGTGATTGGCTCCCTGCCGGCATTATTGGTTGCCTAGCAACCCCAGTGTGTGTCGGCAAAACTGAACTGTTAGCTCATCACTCCGTGCGCTGACAGTATAATCGTATTACGTACATGCACGTGGAGATGCGGTGAGGCACCACATTCCCCCACGTACATGTACGTGGTGATGCGGGAACGAGTTAAATTACCCACCTTTTGGTATAATAATAAAAAAAAAATACCTAAATAACAATAAATATAAACATCATGGGTATCACCGTGACAGAAAACGCCCATACTATTAACCACTTGCCATCTGGGCCATTTGCCCCCTTCCTGACCAGGCCAAATTTTGCAAAACTGACATATCTCACTTTATGTGGTAATAACTTTGGTACGCCTTTATTTATCCAAGTCATTCAGAGATTGTTTTCTCGTGACACATTGTACTTCATGATAATCATAAATTTGAGTCAACATATTTCACCTTTATTTATGAAAAAATCCCAAATTTACCCAAAAATTTGAAAAATTTGCAATTTTCTAAATTTCAATTTCTCTGCTTTTAAAACAGAAAGTGATACCTCATAAAATATTTATTACTTAACATTCCCCATATGTCTACTTTATGTTGGCATCATTTTGGAAATGTCATTTTATTTTTTTAGGACGTTAGAAGGCTTAGAAGTTTAGAAGCAATTCTTCAAATTTATAAGAAAATTGCCAAAACCCACTTTATAAGGACCAGTTCAGGTCTGAAGTCACTTTGTGGGGCCTACATAGTGGATACCCCCATAAATGACCCCATTGTAGAAACTACACCCCTCAAGGTATTCAAAACCGATTTTACAAACTTTGTTAACCCTTTAGGCGTTCCACAAGAATTAAAGGAAAATGGAGATCAAATTTTTAAATTTCACTTTTTTGGCAGATTTTCCATTTTAATCAATTTTTTTCTTTAACACATCGATGGTTAACAGCCAAACAAAACTCAATATTTATTACCCAGATTCTGCGGTTTACAGAAACACCCCACATGTGGTCATAAACTGCTGTATGGGCACACGGCAGGGCGCAGAAGAAAAGGAACTCCACATGGTTTTTAGATGCCATGTCCCATTTGAAGCCCCCTGATGCACCCTTACAGTAGAAACTCCCAAGAAGTGACCCCATTTTGGAAACTAGGGGATAAGGTGCCAGTTTTATTAGTACTATTTTTGGGTACATATGATTTTTTGATCATTCATTATGACACTTTATGGGGCAAGGTGACCAAAAAATTGGTTGTTTTAGCACAGTTTCTATTTATTTATTTTTACAGCGTTCACCTGAGGGGTTCAGTCAAGTGACATTTTTATAGAGCAGATCGTTACGGACGTGGCGATACCTAATATGTATACTTTTTCTCATTTATTAAAGTTTTACACAATAATAGCATTTTTGAAACAAAAAAATTATGTTTTAATGTGTCCATGTTCTGAGAGCTATAGTTTTTTTATTTTTTGAGACATTTTCTTATGTAGGGGCTCATTTTTTGTGGGATGAGGTGACGGTTTTATTGGTACTATTTTGTGGGACATACGCATTTTTGATCACTTGGTGTTGCACCTTTTGTGATGCAAGGTGACAAAAATTGCTTGTTTTGACACAGTTTTTATTTTTTTATTTTTACGGTGTTCACCCGAGGGGTTAGGTCATGTGATATTTTTATAGAGCTGGTTTTTACGGACGCGGCAATACCTAATATGTATACTTTTTTTTATTTGTTTCACTTTAACACAATAATAGCATTTTTGAAACCAAAAAAATGATGTTTTAGTGTCTCCATGTTCTAAGAGCTATAGTTTTTTTATTTTTTGAGAGATTTTCTTATGTAGGGGCTCATTTTTTGCGGGATGAGGTGACGGTTTTATTGGTACTATTTTGTGGGACATACGCGTTTTTGATCACTTGGTGTTGCACCTTTTGTGATGCAAGGTGACAAAAATTGCTTGTTTTGACACAGTTTTTTTTTTTTTTTTTTTACGGTGTTCACCCGAGGGGTTAGGTCATGTGATATTTTTATAGAGCTGGTTTTTACGGACGCGGCAATACCTAATATGTATACTTTTTTTTATTTTTTCTATTTTTAACTTTTTTTTTTCATTCCTTACTTGGGGACTTTTTTTTTATTTACATGTGAAACTTTTTTTTATTTTTTATTTTCAACCTTTTATTTTTATTTTTTTTATTTTACACTTTTCGTCCCCCATAAGGTCATACAAGACCTCTGGGGGACATTTGCTTCACTTTTTTTTTTTTTTCACTGTTGATTTTTCCTGTAACTGGGGCTGACATAGTAGCCCCAGTTACAGGACAAATGCACCCCTAGAGAGGCTGTACAGCAGCAATCCAGCGCTGTACAGCCTCAGAGCAGGGCTGATCGAGGTCTCTGAGAGACCTCACACAGCTCCTGCACACTCCGGTCCCGGCGGTCACATTACCGCCGGGCCGGAACAGGAAGCGCACAGCGCTTCCTTCTCTGCAGACACACCGCTGGGTGAGCGCTGTGTCTGCAGCGATCTAGAAGGCAGGGACACCTGGGCACTGTCCCTGCCTTGTCTTAGGGTTGCCCTGCTGTCACTGACAGCGGGCAACACGATCAGCAGCTGCACGATTAGCGTGCAGCTGCTATTTCTGAAAGGACGTTTTAAAACGTGCTTTCAGAAATAGACGTCCACCCATAGGACGTTTATATCCTATGGGCGGACGTGAAGCGGTTAAAATAAAATAAAAAATTTAATACGGCGAATGGCGTAATGAAAAAAAGGTTCAAAATGGCCGATTTGCCATTTTTTCATTGCTTCTCTTACCCAAAAAAATGTAATAAAATGTGATCAAAAAGTCACACACACTCCAAAATGGTATCAATAAAAACTACAGATTTTACTGCAAAAAATTAGCCCCTATACAGCTCAGTAGACATAAGTATAAAAAAGTGATTTCAACATTTTTTCAAAGTTTACATTTATTTTTATACTATTTGTTTAAACAAAACGCTGTGGGAAATAAAACCCTTAAAACGGTGGAAGAATTGTGGTTTTTTTTCCAATTCCACCCCATTTGGAATTTTTTTACTGCTTCCCACTACATTGTATGCCATAATTAATGGTGGCATTAGAACGTACAGCTTGTCCTGCAAAAAATAAGCCCTCATACAGCTATGTGAGCGGAAATATAAAAAAGTTATGGCTCAAGGAAAATAGGGAAGAAAAATGAAAACGCAAAAACGAAAAAACCTCCAGTAGTAAAAGGGTTAATAATAAATAATAATAATACATGATAAATGCCACTTGCTGAAGTGAGGCAGCCCCTTTAAGGCTCATGCACAAGCTGTATCATCCATAAATGGGACCAATCTAGTCCATGAACTCTTGGGGATAAGAAAAAAGGATCTATATTTTTCTTTTATTAGAAACAACCCCTGTTTGTCCATGGACTGCGTCTGGTTTCGCGTACAACTCCCTTACCTCTTGTATTTTACTACTAGTAAACAATAACATTCAGTATCTACTATAACTTAGCTGCGGTAATGAAATACAATGTTTTGTCTCTGTACTAGAGATTTCCATCCTACCAAAATAGAATGCCCTCATTTAAAATGTCATTTCTAGTTGCACAGCAGAGCGGATTGATAAAAGCATTATGTTACAACATCACGTGTACGTTTTCTTTCTGCTCTAACGTGATAATAGCGGCTGCTTTCAATTTCACAGGATATTATACTCCTCAAGATCTATCTGCTTCTCTTTCCTCCCTTTCTTTCCCTCTCTTACTCTCGGGCTCCCCTGGGATTTTTCATTTTGCGTTTACCAGAATCTCTTATTACAGCTCTGCTGAGGTCAGTTTAGGACACGGTCCAACATTCCCCCCCTCCCCTTCAAGCTCTGCCTTTCCATCAAAACGGCTTTCAATACTTTGTATTTTGCTTTCATAACACTAGCAAATAATAATTAGTGAAAGGGACGTTCTTATGATGCTGTTTACAGAGCAGGTGCAGGATATGATGTACATGCATCTGCCCCATGTTCCTAGAAGAAGATCCTGAAAAAGATCTACACATACTCTCAATATATGCTGGTGTTTAAAGGTGCATGTGTGTGTATTTTTTATCTGCAAATTTTGAAAACATTTTCTTTTATGTAAACATAAAGTTACAGTGTCCTCAGGCTACAATATTTTCAGTATTAAATCATCTTTCCTGGGCCACTTAAGCAGGGTGATGGCTCTCCTTAAAGGGGTTCTGCACTTTGTTTAAACTGATGATCTATCCTCTGGATAGATCATCAGCATCTGATCGGCGGTGGTCCGACACCCGGGACCCCTGCCGATCAGCTGTTTGAGAAGGCAGCGGCGCTCCAGCAGCGCCGCGGCCTTCTCACTATTTACCGCCGGCCCAGTGACGTCACGACTAGTATCAACTGGCCTCGGCAGGGCTAAGCTCTGTTCACTTGAATGGAGCTTAGCCCCGCCCGGGTGTCGGACCCATGCCGATCAGATGCTGATGGTCTATCCAGAGGATAGATCATCATCAGTTTAAACAAAGTGCAGAACCCCTTTAAAGACACTGACTGTGTATGTAGACTTTTTAGCAGTGCTCTATAGTGGTTAGCACTGGTGCCTTGCAGCACTGGGGTCCTAGATTCAAATCCAACCAAAGACACCATCTGCATGCAGTTTGTATGTTCTCCCTGTGTTTGCGTGTGTTTTCTCCGGTTTTCTCCCACAGTCCAATGACACACTGATAGGGAACTTAGATTGTGAGCCCATTGGGGACAGTTGGATGCTAATATCTGTGAAGCGCTGCGGAATATAGTAGTGCTATATAAGTGCATAAAAAAAAAAATATAATGCTCCATGGGTAAAAAATATTCAAAGAGGTATCTCCCAGGGAAACAGAACTATCTCAGTCTTGCTACTGCCACCTTCTGGACGTGGCTCCCTATTAGTCAAAGGCCGAGATAGCCAACCTGAGGCTCACCAGATGTTGCAAAACTACAACTCCCATCATGCCCGGACAGTCTACAGCTATCATCCTATAGCAGGGCATGGTGGGAGTTGTAGTTTTACAACAGCTGGAGAGCCATAGGTTGGCCATGCCTGGTCAAAGGCTTACTTTTTAACAAACCTTGGAACATGACAAAGAAAAATAACCAAGCCAAATATCCATCCGTAGATAGCTGTTTTCTGGATGCTTGGCCACTATCATTGCGGAGTATGATTCTGGATGGCTGAGGTACCTCTTTGAATATTTTTTTTTCACATGGAGTACTGCCAATAAGTCTCCATATACAACTGGTCTCTTTAACCCCTTAGGGACTTAGGGAGTACCGGTACGTCCTAACTTTAAACAGACATTGCTGCGCGTCGGGGGTTAATAGGAACAGGATGCCCACTGAAATCATTCAGCGGGCATCCTGTCACAACGCCGGCAGGAGAAGATTCTAAACTTCTAAGCCTTGTAACATCCCCAAAAAATAAAATATCATTCCCAAAATGATCCAAACATGAAGTAGACATATGGGGAATGTAAAGTAATAACTATTTTGGGAAGTATTACTATGTATTATAGAAGTAGAGAAATTGAAACTTGGAAATTTGCAATTTTTTGGTAAATTTTTGACTTAATTTTACCAATGTCATGAAGTCCAATATGTGACGAAAAAAACTATCTCAGAATGGCCTGTATAAGTCAAAGTGTTTTAAAGTTATCAGCACTTAAAGTGACACTGGTCAGAGTCCTTAAGGGGTTAAGGAGAGCCAGTGCCGCCCCTCCCCCACCAAGCTGCGTTCAACACATCGCACTCAGCCAGAATCCTACTCTGTACTGATGAGGGGCGAGCATCCTGAAACAGCTCTGTATGAATAGATATTTGGCTTAACTATTTTCCCTTGTCATGTTCCAAGGCTTGTTAAAAAGTCTGACTTTGACTCAAAGGGAGTCACTTCCAGAAGGTGGCACCAACAAGATGGTTTTCTTTCCCTTGGATATATTTCTTTGCATATTCATGGGCCACTGTAAATTGAAACCATATTCAACATACAATGCCACAAGCAGTGCCGACCTGGGGCACATGTGGTTGAATAGAGGATCTAGTGTTGACATTTCACTGGCAAAAGACCAATGTTACTGAAGTGCATTTACTAATAGAGATGGCCTTGCGGTTCGCCCGGTGGTCGTTTCACTGCGAACTTTGCTCGTTCGCGATTCGCCGAACATGCGAACATATGGCGATATTCAGACGTTTCAGCACATGGACACACCCCCTACCCTATAAATAAACCCGATCTGGCCGCCATTTTACAGTCCATCTTTTGCCAGTGTAGGGAGAGGTTGCTGTGTGGAGCAGGGACAGACTGTTAGAGAGTATAGAGACACCAAATGCTAGCTAATAGCCTTTTAAGGACTGGTATAGGTGTGCTATCGATAGGTGTGACTTACTGAGGAGTGTAATATACCTATAATATACAGTACTTTCTAACATTGAAAGTATATTATAGTGCATTTGTATTGTGCAGAAGCTGTGTGCGGTTCTGCTGCGTTACTGCAGCTCTACAGAGGGACAAACTGTACTGGAACAACTAATTGCAATTAGTGTGCTATACCAGTTGCCCCCCAAAAACTCTGATTGAGGCAGGGGTGTGATATACCTATAATATAATTTCTATATAGTGCATTTGTATAGTGCAGCATTTGTGTGCGGTTCTGCTGAGATACCGCAGCTATACAGAGGGAAAAACGCCATTGGAACAAATAATTGCAACTGGTGTGATATACCAGTTGCCCCCCCAAAAAACGGATTAAGGGGTTCTATATACCTGCTCCCACAAATACTTCTTTCATATAGGGACTTTGTCACAGGGTCATTTTGAAAATAACAGGCAGAGGAAGAGGCACGCCATTCCGCAGGGGTGGTAGGGGTCGGGCAGGTGCACCAAGCAGGAGCCTAAGTGGGAAGTTGGAGAAGGTGCATGCAATTACGTACCAGAGCACGCCCCAGAGTTGGTTGAGTGGCTCACTCAGCCTTCCGCTTCTGCACCCTCCTCATCCTCTGTATCTGCACCCTCCTCACTCTCTGCTGTATGCACCCCCAAAGACACTACCAGCACCACCACCACCATAGCCCCTCCACTCGAGTCAGAGGAATTATTTACCATCAATTCCCAGACCTTACCGATGCGCAGCCATTCTCGGCATCGGATGAGGAAGAGGAGGTAGCAACAGCCGTCACCCAGCGGTCTTACGACATTACCCAGATCAGCCCAAGGAGGGTGGTCCCCGCTGTTGCTGCCTACTCCGAGATCTCTAATGTCAGTGGTGGTGAAGGTGATGGATGAATGATGATGATGTGTCAAAGGAAATCACGTGGGTGCCCACAAGAGAGGAAGAGAAGGGGAGTTCAGAGGGAGAGACGGAGCAGCAGATAGGGAGGAGAAGAAGGAGAATCAGGCAGAACTCGCAGTGCACAGGAGGCAAAAAGCAGACTGCTAATGTATCTGGAGCGAGCCATCCAACATGCACGGTCACATCTGGCGATCCCAGGATGCCGACACATGGCTCCGCAGTGTGAGCTTTTTTTAACTTGCTAGCTGCTGATAATAGTGTTGCTATCTACAGCCTGTGCTGTCAACGCATAAGTCATGGTAAGCCCAACACACAGCTAGGGACGACCACCTTAAGAAGGCACCTGGCCTCCCATCACTGAGCCCAGTGGGAACAATGCCGTCAGAACCCACAAAGCCACACTCCTGGTGCTCCAAGTCCTGCCTCTTCTCCTTCTTCTCTCTCCTCCCATTTGTCCTCCACTCCACCTTTCACAATGCCGTAGTCGCATTTCTCTGGCACATGGCAGGCTTCCGTGGCCCAAATGTTCGAGCGCAAAAAAATTATGATGCTGGATAATCCTCTTGCCCAACGGCTGACCGTTGGCTTGTCGGAACTGCTAGCCCGCCAACTACTGCCATATAAATTGGTTGACTCGGAGGCCTTTAGATAATTTGTGGCCATTGGAACAACGCAATGGAAGGTCCCCAGAAGGAAATATTTCTCCCAGAAGGGCATCCCAGAGCTATATGGCCACGTTTAGCGGCAAGTGAATGTATCTCTGGCACACAGTGTCGGTGCCAAGATACATCTGACCACAGAAACGTGGTCTAGCAAACACAGGCAGGGAAGGTACATAACTTTTACTGCCCACTGGGTGAACCTTCTGACGGCTGTCAAGCATGTAACCCGTGGCACCCATGTGGATTTGGTGTTACTGTCATGGATTGCATGCAGGCCTGCCTCTTCTTCTCCTCCTCCTACTCCATCCTCCCTCTCCTCCTCAGCTGACTCCTCCTTTTCCGCTGCTACCGTCTCTTCCTCTGCACCCCCCAGGCTCCCCAGAACCTATTTGACTTGCCAGGTGAGACGTTGCCATTCTGTGCTGCGGCTGTTGTGCCTGGAAGCCAAGAGCCACACCGGTCCTGCACTGCTTTCAGCTCTGCGGTCACAGGCCGATCAGTGGCTAATCCCGCTCAATTTGACAGTTGTTAAAGTGGTGTGCGACAACGGAGCTAATCTGCTGAGTGCGCTGAAACAAGGCAAAATAACACATGTGCCGTGCATGGCACACATCCTGAACTTAGTCGTGCATCGATTTGTTCCAAACTCTTTTATGGTCCACTGTGGCAGAATGACTCTGATGTATTGGGGAAGTGTGCAAACACTAATTGGCTTTGGAAGTGGGCAGTATGGCTTTAATTTTCATGGAGGCACTGTGAGTGTCTTTGTTATGTAAGAGACATAATATGCGCACTGCACCACATACACTATATGGACAAAAGTAATGGAACACCTACAGGAGCTTTTATGACATCCAATTTTAAATCCATAAACGTTAGCATGGAGTTGTTCCCCCTTTGCAGCTAAAACAGTTTCCACTCTTCTGGGACAGCTTTCTACAAGATTTTGGAGTGTGTCTGTGGGAATTTTTGCCCATTCATCCAGAAGAGCATTTCTGAGGTCAAGTACTGATGTTAAACAGAAGTGTCTGGCTTGCAATCTCCATTTTAGTTCATCCCAAAGGTGTTCGATGGGGTTGAGGTCAGGGTTCTGTGCAGGCCAGTCCAATACTTCCACACCAAACTCCCAAATGCCTTTAATGACCTTGCTGTGTGCACTGGGGCACATTCATGCTTTAACAAAAAAGTGTTCTTCAAAGTTGGAAGCATAAAATTGTCCAAAATGTCTTGGTATGCTGAAACATTAAGATTTCCATTAACTGTAACTAAGGGGTCTAGGCCAACCCAGAAAGACAACCTCAAAGTGTTATCCCTCCTCCACCTAACTTTTCAGTTGGCACAACACAGTCAGGAAGGTAATACTCCCTGGCATTCGCCATACCTAGAATCATCCATCAGACTGCCAGACAGGGAAGTGTGATTTGTCACTTCACAGAACAGTTTCCACTTCTCCAGGGTCCAGTGGTGGTGTACTTTACACCACTCCATCCAATACTTGGCATTGTTAGAGATGGTGATTTAAGGCTTGCATGCACTTGCTCAAGCATGAAAAGCCATGTCATGAGGCCTCCTGTGCACAGTTTTTGTGCTGATGTTAATGCCAGAGGAGATTTGCAGTTATTGAGTCAGCGGACCACTGGCAAATTTTATGCACTCAACACTCAGCGACCCAGTGTCACCTTCAGGTGTGGGAGGGAAACACTACACTGAGAATAGGAGGGAAAGGGGTGAGGGAATAATGCCTGGAAACTAGGGGAAGGAGATGGACACCTCCTGGTAAAACCCTAATTAAAGTCCTGACTAACTACCAGTATGAACAGACCCCAGAGGTAGGTGAGTTCATACACCGTAATACCTAGTGTCCTAACTTACCCTGTAGGAAACTGAGACTGACCTCGGGTTCAGTCATTTAGCCGACCCCAGGTAAGCCCGATTTTTGTGATCTGTGAACACCGTAATCGTATGAATCGACCCTTCCAACAAATGACGCCACTCCTCAAAAGCCAACTTAATGGCCAGCAACTCTCTGTTACCCACATCGTTATTTCTCTCTGCGGCAGAGAGTTTTTTAGAGAAAAATGCACATGGGCGCCTTTTTGACAAGGTGACAGGCCCTGCGATAAGACTGCTTCTACCCCCACCTCGGACGCATCAACTTCCACAATGAAAGGTTGTGATACATCCAGCTCCACCAATATAGGTGCAGAAGCGAAGCACACCTTAACCACAGAAAAGGCTCGCAATGCCGAATCAGACCCCACTGAAACATCCGTCCCTTTCTTAGTCATGTCTGTTTAGGGTTTCACCACTGTCGAATAGTTCTGAACACATTTTCGGTAATAGTTGGTGAACCCCAAAAAACCGCATAAGAGCCTTCAGATTTTTGGGTCGATCCCAGTCCAATATAGCACGGGCTTTCTCTGGATCCATTCGAAAACCTGAAGATGACAGCAGGTAGCTCAAGAATTGCACCTCATATACAGCAAAAACACACTTCTCTAATTTTGAGTACAATTTATTATCTCTTAGGATCTGTAACACCTGTCTAAGGCTACTTTCACACTTGCATTTGGTGCAGATCCGTCACAAACGCATCCGTTCAGATAATACAACCGCATGCATCCGTTCAATACGGATCCGTTTGTATTATCTTTAACATAACCAAAACAGATTTGTCTTGAACACCACTAAAAGTCGTGCCATATTGTGTAAGTGAAAACGGATCCGTCCTTATTGACTTACATTGCGTGTCAGGATGGATCAGTTTGGCTCAGTTTCGTCAGACGGACACCAAAACGGTGCAAGCAGCGTTTTGGTGTCCACCTCCAAAGCAGAATGGAGGCAGGTCGGAGCCAAACTGATGCATTCTGAGCGGATCCTTTTCCATTTAGAATGCATAAAGAGCAAAACAGATCCGTTTTAGACCACTTGTGAGATCCCTGAACAGATCTCACAAACGGAAACCAAAACGCCAGTGTGAAAGTAGCCTAATGTGATCCTGATGAGTCTCCACGTCTGGAGAATAAATTAGTATGTCATCCAAATGCACGACAACAAACCTCCCCACCAGGTGATGAAAAATGTCATTCACAAAATGCTGGAAACCCGCAGGAGCATTAGTCAACCCAAAAGACATGACCAGGTTCTCAAAGTGACCCTCTGGGGTATTAAAAGCCATCTTCCATTCATCCCCTTCCTTGATCCTGACCAGATTATATGCCCCCCTTAAGTCCAACTTGGAGAACACCTTGACATCAACAATCTGGTTAAACAAATTAGGAATCAAAGGAAGGGGGTAAGGATTAGGGACAGTAATCCGATTGAGCTCACAGAAATACAGACATGGCCTAAGAGTTCCGTCCTTTTTTTTAACAAAGAAAAACCCTGCTGCTACTGGAGATAAGGAAGGTCTTATGTGTCCTTTAGCCAAACTCTTGGTCATATACTCACTCATGGCCGTTCTTTCAGGTCCAGAAAGGTTATACAACCTAGATTTGGGCAACTTAAGCTCTGGGAATAAGGTTGATAGGACAATCATATTCCCAATGCGGAGGTAAATCCTGGCATCCACTTTCAGAAAATACACCCGCAAAATCATATATAAAATAGGGCAATGTTTTTAGTGGTTAAAGTAGAAAAAAGATGTAATCAGACAATTGTCAATGCAATAATCACCCCAATCCAGAACCTGTCTAGCTTGCCAATCAATGGTTGGATTGAGCTTGGTTAACCACGTTAAACCCAGAACCAACGGAGCAGGGAGACCCTCCAACACAAAACACAAGATGAATTCCTGATGAAAGTCACCCACTTTTGATCGGAATTCATGCATCATCTGAGATAAACACTTCTTAGTTAGAGGTGCAGAATCAAAAGCAAAAATGGAAATGTTCTTTTTCTAATGCACTTGGAGACATGCATACGGACGAACTGAGCATCAATCCGGTTCACCCCTGCCCCACTGTTGATAAACACCTGAATCCCCACAGTCTTGGACTCTAGCGCCACCTCGGCAGTCAGGAAAAATCGGGTACTACCAGTCAAAGACAAATGCACGTTCTCTGACTTTCCTCTCACCTCTCCAAAAGTCAGATGGGAAATAGACGTCCCCTTTTTTTCTTTCTTTTTGACGCTGAATGCATGGATATACATTGATAAAATTTCCCTTTTGTCCGCAGAAAAAACACACTCCCTTCCTACGACTAATACTCTTAAAAGCAGAACCAGGAATAGCTTTCCTTAATTGCATGTGTTCGTCCCCAGACATAAACCCAGGAGTATCTTACCAAAAGTGTCAGAAGAAGACAATACGTTATGTGATAGTACGTTCTGAGAGTGGGGGCCCCTAGATCTCTCTCTCAGGCGTCTATCAATGCGTACTGCAAGAGACATAGCGGCTTCCAGAGACTCAGGATTCTCATGAAAGGCCAAAGCGTCCTTCAGCCTCTCTGATAATCCCTGACAAAACTGACTACAGAGAGCCGGATCGTTCCACTCAGTATCCGTAGCCCACCTCCTAAACTCAGAGCAATAAACCTCAGCAGAACGCTCTCTCTGACGAAGGCCATGTAGCTTGGTCTCGACCAGGGAGGTCCGATCCGGGTCATCATAGATGAGACCCAGAGCTTTGAAAAATTCATTCACCGACCGGAGAGCCTGCGATCTGGTTTGCAGAGAAAAAGCCCATGACTGAGCGTCCCCTTTAAGAAATGAAATAACCACACCAACTCTCTTAATCTCATCCCCAGATGAGTGTGGACGTAGCCTAAAATACAATTTGCACGCCTCCCTAAACAAAATGAAATTATCTTTTCCCTCCGAGAATCTGTCCGGAAGGGCAACTTTAGGCTCGAGACAGGTCTGGTAACCACCACCACCACTAGGACCAGAAGCCTGTGGTCTCTGGATCTTCTGGATCTGCAAAACAGTGGTGCAAAAGTCAGCTACCTCCAAAGACAGCCTTTGCAGCTTTCCGGCCAGTACAGCAATAGGATCCATGGCTGTACTGAAACAAGCAAAAAAATGACGGTTTTGGCGGTTTATGATGTCACGTTCGGGTGTGGGAGGGAAACACCACACCGAACATAGGAGGTAAAAGGGTGAGGGAATGAGGCCTGGAAACTAGGGAAAGGAGATGGACATCTCCTAGTAAAACCCTATTCAAAGTCCTCACTAACTACCAGTATGAACAGACCCCAGAGGTAGGTGAGTTCATACACCGTACCTAGTGTCCAAACTCACCCTATAGGACCCTGGTACTAATGTCAGGACTGAGACAACCTGTTCCTCCAAAAGGAAGGACGAACAGGAGTCTCCCTCAGGCCTTAATACAAATGACAGGGAAATGCAACACACAAAATAACCCAAACAAAATACAAAAGGGAAAGAAAACACTGAACTTCAAGTGGCTATGGCAGCACCAGGAACTCAGCCGAGATCCACCCACCAGCTATCTACAAATCCAAGTTGCTGAGTTGCTGTGGTTCCTAACCACTTCCACTTAGCAATAATACTACTGATTGTTGATCAAGAAATATCTAGAAGGAATGAAATGTCACAAACTAATTGGTTACAACGGCGGTATTCTATTATAATGCCACACTCAAGTTCAGTGCGCTCTTTAGAATGACCCATTCTTTCACAAATGTTTGTAACAGCAGACTGCATGGCCAAAGTGGTTGATTTTATTCATCTATGCAAGGACTCAGATAATTAAAATCTGTATCCTTGGACAGAATAAAACACCTAAATGCAATGATTCAGATTTGTCCCAATACTTTTATCTATATATTGAATTTAGGCCCCTCTTTAATATCTACAAGATATGCCAATTCATACCACACATGTCTTTTTTCAGTTGTATACCTTTTGTTATACTGCTAAAAAAAATGCAAATTGTATACCAAATGCATGCAATTTTTGATAGATCAATCAAAAGCATTCATAAAAAAGTATACAACAGTCATAGTGCTGGCATCTCTTCAACAGATTTTTTTTATGGTATAGAGGGTTAGTGGCTGCACCTATAGGAAACAGTGGTGTGGTGCTCTTCCTACGCGACTCACCCCTGTGTCGCAGAAAATAGGTAAGAAATGCAAGATATAGATGTGGGAGGCACTCGGTATCTGGGTTGAATATGTGTGGTTTGTGCAAATATTGAGAGGTTGGTGGTATAGGTGTGGGTTGTGTTCTCGCAGTGGTATATAACGGTATATAATGATCACACCATAATTGTAGCTATTAAATTTTATTTTAATTTATTGATAAAATTATAAAGATATATGCTAAAAAATGAAAAAAATGAAAAAAATTAAGAAATTAAAATTTCGAACAATATAAAAATTCGGAGAATATATAAAAATCAAAGAATATAGAAATAAATCTAAAATATTAAATATAAATTAATTGATCTTCGGTCCACTTAATGTGTTAGGACAGAGTTCGCATATAATGTTCCTTATAGTCCTTGATATGTCATTTGTGTCCTGTAGGGGGAGCTAAAGATGGTTACAGCTGAGGGTGATTGCAGCCGGGAACGATGCAAGTGCCTGGTTTGCTGGGAGAAAAATGTAAGTGCACATGTAGCAGGATCGACATATGAATACCCTCTAAATTCCTAACTTTGTGTCGATACGGGTTAGGTATGTCGATATAATAAATAAGTTGCAATCTAAAAAAAGGGGGGGCAACATAGACAGGTGCTTAATGTAGAGGCACCCTATTGGTGTTACGTTACCCGTTCTGCTGCTGTGTTATTTGCCGGCCTTGCTCTACCTGCGCATGACGTGGCATCCCACGTGGCCGGAAGCAGCGGCTTGGAGTTTGAAAAAAAACGCGGGTATCGATGCAAGTCTTCCAATTGATGCGAATCTTCGAAATGATGCGTTCTTTGAAAAGATCAGTGAGTGTCTTTTTAATCCTATTTCAAAGTGCTGTGTTTGCTATCTGAAGGGTGGCGATGCTGTAGGGTACCAGACGCGTTTCGAAGCACAGTGCTTCTTAATTATGATCTTGAAGCATCAGTCAGTAGCTGGAAGCAGTGTAGCACTGCAGTGGGGAAGCGGCAACAGGCCATGCTTAAACTGATCTGCTTAGGTGACAAACAGCACACCGCTGCAGAGCTGTGGCAGGGGATAAGATACCAGACTGAGCTGTGGCTCTCGCTACTGAACCTACAATCAGGCATGGTTGTGTCTGATAATGGCCGTAACTTGGTGGCTTTGGAGCTTGGCAAGCTCACACACATACCATGCCTAGCCCACGTGTTCAACCTAGTGGTTCAGCGGTTTCTCAAAACCTACCCCAATTTGCCTGAGCTACTGGTTAAGGTGCGCAGCGTGTGTGCTCATTTCCGCAAGTCATCGACAGCTTCTGCCGGTCTGGCAATGCTGCAGCAGCGCTTGCAATTGCCAATTCACCGACTGTTGTGCGACATGAGCATGCTCGCGCTGGAACTCCACGTTCCACATGTTGGCCAGGATTTGTGAGCAGCAGAGGGCAGTAGTGGAATAACAGCTGTAACATAATCGTCGCCTTTCCAGTCAGCTTCCGCTCTTCACATGCGACGAGTGGGCATTGATGTCTGACCTCTGTGAGGTTTTACGCAACTTTGAGGAATCAACACAGATGGTGAGTGGCAATAACACTATTATCAGCGTAGCCATTCCACTTTTGTGTCAACTGAAACGCTTGCTGCTCACAATTAAGGCAGACGCTTTGCATGTGGAAGAGGTGGAAATGGGGGAATACAGTACACAGGGTGATAGCCAGACCACCCTCAATTTGTCTTCTCAGCGCGAATTGGATGATGATGAGGAGGAGGAGCAGGAGACGGTTGCCTGCGCTACAGAGGGTAGTACCCATGGAAGTTTTATTCCATCTGTTCAGCGTGGATGGGTAGAAGAGGATGAAGAGGATGAGGAGATTGAGAGTCATCCTCCTGATGATGACAGCAAAGTCTTGTCTGTTGGGACTATGGCACACATGGCTGACTTTATGTTAGGCTGCCTTTCCCGTGACCCTCGTGTTGTATGCATTTCGGCTAACACGATTACTGTTTGTTCACCCTTCTCAACCCCCGCTACAAAGATAACTTCTCATCTCTCATTCCTGTGGTGGAGAGGACGAGCAAAATGGTGCAATACCAGAAGGTCCTTGTGGAAAATTGCTCCAAAAATTTCCAGTTGACAACGCTGGCTGCAGAGTACGTAGTTTCTTGGCCAACCGAGGAGGGGAGATGAGGGGAACACACAGCAGTTCCAAAAAGGCAGGGAAACACTCTCCAAGGCCTGGGACAGTTTTATGACACCCCGCCAGCACCCTCAACCTGATGCGCGGCCTAGTGTCACAAGGAGGGAAACATTTTGGAAGATGGTGAAGCAGTGCGTAGCAGACCGTGTCAGCGTCCTCAGTGATCCCTGTGTGCCTTACAACTATTGGGTGTCCTAGCTGGACACCTGGCACAAACTGGAGGTTTGGAGGTGCTGGCCTGCCCCGCCGCCAGAGCTTTGTCAGAGCGTGTATTTAGTGCTGCTGGGGGCAAAATAACTGATAAGCACATCCTCCTGTCAACTGAAAATGCTGACGGTTGACTCTTATAAAAATGAACAAGGCCTGGATTGCCCTTGACTTCTCTACTCCACCAGAGGAATGCGGCTGAACATAAAGGCACTCTAAATGTGGCTTTTATGGTGTATTAAATACACTGTATTCCCATGCACCCCTTCCACCACTAAAAAGGGTATATGGTTCAATCTCCCTTTTCTCGTCCTCCCTTCTCCTCCTCCATCATATCAACATGCTTATTAGGCTGCCCTCGCTCCTAATGTTTTAGAGGGTCAGCTCAGCAGTGGGCCCTCACACATAATGTTTTTAAGGGTCATCAGCAGGCCCTCAACCATAATGTTTTAGAGGGTCAGCTCAGCAGCAGACCCTCACCCCTACATTTTTAGATGCTCATCTTGGCAGCAGGCCCTCGCCCACAACATTTTTTAGATGGTCATTTCGGCAGCAGGCCCTCGCCCAAAAAATATTTCAGATGGTCAGCTCGGCAGCAGGCCCTTGCCCATAATGTTTTAGATGGTCAGCTCGGCAGCAGGCCCTCACCCACAACATTTTTTAGATGGTTAGCTCAGCAGCAGGCCCTCGTCCACAAAAATTTTCAGATGGTCAGCTCGGCAGCAGGCCCTTGCCCATAATGTTTTAGATGGTCAGCTCGGCAGCAGGCCCTCACCCACAAAATTGTTTAGATGGTCATCTTGGCAGGCAGGCCCCTCGCCCCTAATGTTTTAGATGGTCATCTCAGCAGCAGACCCTCACCCCTAATGTTTTAGATGGTCAGATCAGCAGCAGGCCCTCACCCCTAATGTTTTAGAGGGTCACCAGCAGGCCCTTGCTCCTAATGTTTTTGAGGGTCACCAGCAGGCCATCAATCATAATTTTTCAAGGGTGTGTATGATGCCCTCCTTTATGTATAATAAAGGGTGTATTGGAGAGCTGGTTTCTTGTAATTTTTGGCAGCCCTTTTTCTTGTGCATAGGCTTTATGAGTGTAGGAGTCCCACTACCTGAACAATTGTACCACAATGTGAATGAGGCCCTCCTTTATGTGATATACAGGTTGTATCGGGGTGCCTCTTCCTTGTAATTTTTGGCAGCACTTGCAATTTATATACAAGTAAATATACAGGAAAGAATGTTTACTAACAATTTTTCCTCTAAAATAGATTTTTTTCTTCGGTTTGGTGCGTATTATTGTCAGTCTGTAAAAGTTGCGTACTACTCGGACAACATCGTTCCCAGCAGCGACCTGGGAGTCCAAGTTGCATCCAGACATCCTCCACATGCTGTTCTCGAACCATTTCAGTGATGTTTCCATCAATTTCTGACCTTTTCCTATGAACCAGACACCCTCCCCCTTCAGAGCAGGGGGTGACTGGTTTAATGCTCGGGTTCTCCCATTAACTTCCATTGTGCTCGGGAGCTCGACAGAGCACCCGAGCATCCCGAGGTGTTCTACTCGAGCACCCGAGCACTTTGGCGCTCGACCAACACTACTGGTGACCCTTTTAGCACTTCTGGAATGTTTTTTGGTCAAGGCACAATGTTTTGTCTGGAGATATTGTGGTGGCTTTCATCACACAGGTGTATTATGTGTTTATGGTGTGTGAAAGTGAGAGCTTTTGTTTTTTTTTTGCCTGGCAACCCTTCAGATTTTAGGGTCACTTTTCAAAGACTGGGGAAAAAAAAAGTTTAAAACAACTCTATAATCAGTACAAATTATATCTTGAAAATATGCAAACTGGTCAATCATCTACAGACTATCTGGCAGTTATCTGATAATCTCCAACAAAGATCTTTAGGCAGATAGCAGCTGAAATAGAACTAGTTCCAAAAACAATGTAAATCCATCAACTATTGATTATGCTCTGATGCTTTTGAGCAAGTGAAGCCAATCAGAAAACCTACTAAAAGCCAAAGACCAGCAAGACAAATAAACTGTTAAAAATGGGAATTATTAAATGTGAACCTATTTATTGCAGACAAGCCATTATTTAATTTGCATCAAAGTGGCAAACAAGTCTAAACTCTTCAAGACTATTATCATAAAAAGATTTCTGAACTAAGGCCAGTTTCACACATTTTAGCATTCATCCTAGGCTACTTTCACACTAACGTTATATTTTTCGGTATTGAGAACCATCATAGGGTCTCAATACCGGAAAAAAAAAAACTTCCGTTTTGCCCCATTCATTGTCAATAGGGACAAAACGTAACTGAACAGAATGGAATGCTCCAAAATAAATGCATTCCGTTCTCATACGGAGAGCAAACTGCAGCATGCTGCGGTTTGCTTTCCGTCCTGGGATGCGGAGCAAGACGGATTCGGCATGACCCCCAATTCAAGTCAATGGGGACAGATCAGTTTTCTCTGACACAATCTGACACAATAGAAAGCGGATCTGTCCACCACTGACTTTCAATGGAGTTCATGACGGATCTGTCTTGGCAATGTTAAGATAATACAACCGGGACCCTTTCATAACGGATGCAGATGGTTGTATTATCAGTAATGGAAGCGTTTTTTGCTGAACCCTGCCATATCCATCAAAACTCTAGTGTGAAAGTAGCCTTAAAGCCACACCATCTGGACCTCCCACAGTTCTAAGAAACTGAACTTAGATTGCTTTAGAACCCTACAGTTCAGAGCTGAAGCCAGACATACGCCTTTTTTCACCCAGGCAGCTGCTCTGAGATGAGCATCAGAGCATTTCATGCTCAAGTGCTCTCACTTGTCCTGCGCTGAACTGATCTGATGGAACTGGGGGAGTGGAGGACATGGAGGGGCTGATCTGATGGCACTGGGGGACATGGAGGGGCTGATCTGATGGCACTGGGAAAGTGGGGGACATGGAGGGGCTGACCTGATTGCACTGGGGTAGTGAGGGACATGGAGGGGCTGATCTGATGGCACTGGGGGAGTGGGGGACATGGAGGGTCTGACCTGATTGCACTGGGGTAGTGAGGGACATGGAGGGGCTGATCTGATGGCACTGGGGGAGTAGGGGACATGGAGGGGCTGATCTTATGGCACTGAGGGAGTGGGGGACATGGAGGGGCTGATCTGGTGGCACTGGGGGAGTGGGGGACATGGAGGGGCTGATTTGATGGCACTGGGGGACATGGAGGGGCTGATCTTATGGCACTGGGGGAGTGGGGGACATGGAGGGGCTGATCTGATGGCACTGCGGGACATGAAGGGGCTGACCTTATTGCACTGGGGGAGTGGGGGACATGGAGGGGCTGATCTGATGGCACTGCGGGACATGAAGGGGCTGATCTGATGGCACTAGGGGAGTGGGGGGACATGGATGGGCTGACCTGATGGCACTGGGGGAGTGGGGGACATGGAGGGGCTGATCTTATGGCACTGGGGTAGTGGGGGACATGGAGGGGCTGATCTTATGCACTGGGGGAGTGGGGGACATGGAGGGGCTGATCTGATGGCACTGTGGGACATGGAGGGGCTGATCTGATAACACTGAGGGAGTGGGGGACATGGAGGGGCTGATCTCATGGCACTGGGGGAGTGGGGGACATGGAGGGACTGATTTGATGGCACTGGGGGACATGGAGGGGCTGATCTGATGGCACTGGGAAAGTGGGGGACATGGAGGGGCTGACCTGATTCCACTGGGGTAGTGAGGGACATGGAGGGGCTGATCTGATGGCACTGGGGGAGTGGGGGACATGGAGGGGCTGACCTGATTGCACTGGGGTAGTGAGGGACATGGAGGGGCTGATCTGATGGCACTGGGGGAGTGGGGGACATGGAGGGGCTGACCTGATGGCACTGGGGGAGTAGGGGACATGGAGGGGCTGATCTTATGGCACTGAGGGAGTGGGGGACATGGAGGGGCTGATCTGGTGGCACTGGGGGAGTGGGGGACATGGAGGGACTGTTTTGATGGCACTGGGGGACATGAGGGGCTGATCTGATGGCACTGGGGGAGTGGGGGACATGGAGGGGCTGATCTGATGGCACTGCGGGACATGAAGGGGCTGACCTTATTGCACTGGGGGAGTGGGGGGACATGGAGGGGCTGATCTGATGGCACTGCGGGACATGAAGGGGCTGATCTGATGGCACTAGGGGAGTGGGGGACATGGATGGGCTGACCTGATGGCACTGGGGGAGTGGAGGACATGGAGGGGCTGATCTTATGCCACTGGGGTAGTGGGGGACATGGAGGGGCTGATCTGATGGCACTGTGGGACATGGAGGGGCTGATCTGATAACACTGGGGGAGTGTGGGACATGGAGGGGCTGATCTCATGGCACTGGGGGAGTGGGGGACATGGAGGGACTGATTTGATGGCACTGGGGGACATGGAGGGGCTGATCTGATGGCACTGGGGGAGTGGGGGACATGGAGGGGCTGATCTGATGGCACTTGGGAAGGGGGGGACATGGCAATGGTTGGCATGGAGGGCTAATAGCACTGGGGGAGTGGAGCTGAAGGCCACTGGGGTGGGGGAGAGCTGAAGGCACTGGGGTGGGGAGAGCTGAAGGCACTGGGGGAACGGAGCTGATGGCACTGGGGATAGTGGAGCCAATGGCACTGGGGGAACTGAAATACTTGGGCTCAACAGGGGGGAACGAAGGGTTGTTGGGGACTGATGGCAGGGGGTCTGATGGTTTTTATAAAGAAAAACAGTCTATTAATTCATTTTTTCTATTAGATTACTTGATTACTCATAAAAATAATCAATAGAATACTCAATTACTGTAATAATCATTTTACTGCAGCCCTAGTACTGGCTTTCTGCTAGGCGGAGGCTTATGCCAAGCAGTTTTAGTGTAACGGCTATGGCAGTGCTAAAGCCCGTCCCTTAGTGCTGGTGCCCGCCTCCACCTAGCACTGTATGCTTGTAAACCAAAAAAACCTTGCCCTGCATGATACAGCACAGGGCAAGGTAGATCTCCGATTCTCATCTCAGAGGGGCTGCCTGGGTGAAGAATGGGATATGTCAGGTTCAACTCTGAACCCGGACAACCCCTTTAAACTTGGAGTAGTGGAATTGTCAGGGGTCCATCAGTTGCACCATGCTAAAGATGCTAATATGTGGCCAAAGAGAAAATGCGTAATCTTTCACTTTTATGCCTTTTGGAGATCATTTAATCTTCAACTTGCTTACTGTCTTCTTTTTACTCCGGGCGTTGCGAGGAAAAGGTGAGGCGTGCGTTGCAGAGGAACATGCACGACTTTTCACGCGCGAGTGCAAAACTTTGTAATGCGTCTTTGCACATAGCGTAAGAAAAATCGCGCATGTTTGGTACCAAACCGAACTTCTTCACAGAAGTTCGGGCTTGGGATCGGTGTTCTGTAGATTGTATTATTTTCCCTTATAAACATGGTTATAAGGGAAAATAATAGCATTCTTAATACAGAATGCATAGTACAATAGGGCTGGAGGGGTTAAAAAAAATAAAATAATTATTAAACTCACCTTAAACCACTTGCTCGCGCAGCCCGGCTTCTCTTCTGTCTTCTTTTTTGTTGTGTGCAGGAAAAGGACCTGTGGTGACGTCACTCCGGTCCATCACATGGTCCATCACATGATCCATCACCATGGTAAAAGATCATGTGACGGATCATGTGATGACCGGAGTGACGTCACCCAGGTCCTTTTCCTGCACACAACAAAAAGAAGACAGAAGAGAAGCCGGGCTGCGCGAGCAAGTGGTATTAAAGTGAGTTTAATTAATTTTTTTTTTTCTTTTTTTAACCCCTCAGCCTTATTGTACTATGCATTCTGTATTCAGAATGCTATTCTTTTCTCTTATAACCATGTTATAAGGGAAAATAATAATGATCGGGTCCCCATCCCGGATCGTCTCCTAGCAAACCGCGCGTTGAAAATCGCACCGCAATCCGCACTTGCTTGCGATTTTCACGCAGCCCCACTATTGGGCCTGCGTTGCGTGAAAGACACACAAAATAGAGCTAGCTGCGATTTTCACGCAACGCACAAGTGATGCGTGAAAATCACCGCTCATGTGCACAGCCCCATAGAAATGAAGGGGTCCGGATTCAGTGCGGGTGCCAATGCGTTCAACTCACGCATTGCCCCCGTGCGGAAAACTCGCCCGTGTAAAAAGGGCCTTAGGCCCCTTTCACACGAACGTGATGGATTAGGTGCGGATGCGTTCCAGGGTGCGTTCAGTGAAACTCGCAACATCCTTGCAAGCAAGTTCAGTCAGTTTTGCCTGTGATTGCATTCAGTTGTTCAGTTTTTTTCGTGCGAGTTGCATGCGTTTTGAAGCGTTTTTCACACGCGTGATAAAAAACGGAAGAATTAACAAACAACATCTCTAGCAACCATCAGTGAAAAACGCATTGCCCCTGCACTTGCTTGCGGATGCAATGCGTTTTTCACGCAGCCCCTTTCACTTCTATGAGGCCAGGGCTGCGTGAAAAACCGCAGAATATAGAACATGCTGCAATTTTCACACAACGCAGAAGTGATACGTGAAAAACATCGCTCATGTACACAGACCCATTGAATTGAATGGGTCAGGATTCAGTGCGGGTGCAATGCGTTCACATCACACATTGCACCCGTGCGGAAAACTCGCTCGTGTGAAAGGGGCCTTATACAGAGAGAGAATAGTGTTCATTATAGCTACAATACCTCAACACAATCCAAAAACTAAAATTTCCATAAAATGGATTCCCCAGAGGTTGGCGCAGTGATATACTGTACATTATCATTGCTTGTTATGAAACGTACCTTGCAGCTAAGGACCAAACCTACTGTAATAATGTAGTCTAGTTAACTGGTCATATATTTTCTGTATATTTTCTGCCCTCCTTTAGGAGACCTACTGTGTATGGAGAATGAGTGGCAATTCTCCATGTGTAAATAATATTAAAGAGGTATCTCTCAAAGAAATATAATTGTCTTGTTAGTGCCACCTTTTGGAGGTAGGTCCGTATGAGTCTCACTTCTAAGTCACACTTTTTAACAAACCTTGGAACATGATAATGTAAAATAGCCCATGAAAGCATTGTCAGTAAGGCCCCTTTCACAGGGCGAGATTTCCGCTCGGGTGCAATGCGTGAGGTGAACGCATTGCCACCCGCACTGAATCCGGACCAATTCATTTCTATGGGGCTGTGCACATGAGCGGTGATTTTCACGCATCACTTGTGCGTTGCGTGAAAATCGCAGCATGCTCCATATTGTGCGTTTTTCACACAAAGCAGGCCCCCATAGAAGTGAATGGGGCTGCGTGAAAATTGCAAGCATCCGCAAGCAAGTGCGGATGCGGTGCGATTTTTCACACATGGTAAATAGGAGATGAACGGGATGGGGACCCAATCATTATCATTTTCCCTTATGATATGGTTATAAGGGAAAATAATAGCATTATTAATACAGAATGCTTAGTAAAATAGGGATGGAGGGGTTAAAAAATATATATATATATAATTGAACTCATCTCATCCACTTGTTCGCGCAGCCCAGCTTCTCTTCTGACTTCTTCTTTGATGACCAGGAGGAAAAGGACCTGTGGTGACATCACTGCGCTCATCACATGGTCTGTCACATGATCCATCACCATGGTGATGGATCATGTGATGAGCGCAGTGACGTCACCCAGGTCCTTTTTCTCCTGGTCATCAAAGAAGAAGACAGAAAGAGAAGCCGGGCTGCGCGAACAAGTGAATGAGATGAGTTAAATTATTTTTTTATTTTTTTAACCCTCCATCCCTATTTTACTAAGCATTCTGTATAAAGAATGATATTATTTTTCCTTATAACCATGTTATAAGGGAAAATAATAAAATCTACACAACACCTAACCCAAACCCGAACTTCTGTGAAAAAGTAGGGGTTCGGGTTTGGGTACCAAACATGCCGATTTTTCTCACGCGCGTGCAAAACGCATTAAAAAGCTTTGCACTCGCGCGGAAAAATCGTGCATTTTCCTGCGACGCACCCGCATCTTATCCGGCCCTCACACGTGATGCCCGTGTGAAAGAGGCCTAAGTGTCCATACACAACTGGTCTCCTTGAGCAGTCCAAGCCATCTCACCTAGCCAACCAAAATCCTAAACAATACTATTAAGAGGCAAACACTGCTGTCTGTGGATGTATACTTGGCTTGGCTAGTCTCCTTTGTGATGTTCCAAAGTCAGACTTTGACTCATAGGGAGGCACTTCCAAAAGGTGGCACTAGTGAGACAGTTCTTTTTCTCTTTAAGATGATACTGATACTATGTAAAGTACTGTATATATTGTAAGTTATGCTGTAGCTTACTGTCTCCACTATAATATTTCCTTTTATGTTAAAATCTGCAGAAAAAATTGTGTTTTTGTATACAGAACCAGACTACATGAACCTTGTGAAAGTGTCCATAAAAATATCTCCGCTTGGATTTACTGACTGCTGCACTGTAACTTCACTCCTGGAATGTTACCGAGCTTTGCAGTCTCAGCAGAATCATTACTGAATATTTTCTACTTGTATTCTAATGACAATGGGCGCGTATCCAGATGTAGTGGTGACATCATGCTGTATTTTCACTGCGCAGCAGCCCAATCTTGCAGGTTATTTGACATATTCATGGTACAGGATTGCATTGGCCATCTATCATGCATTCCTGGATGCAATAAAATCTAAAGGGTGCTGCAATTTGGTAGATTATACTGAGCAGCACTGTCAATCTGTTCTGAAATGCCATTCCCGAAGAACATGAAAAATGATGCATCTAGTAGAGTCTAGAAAACCATATACAAAGAATTGACATTGAAATTTGATATTTAAGATATTAATTATGGATTACTTTCAAAATTTGTATTTAGAGATGGTTCACTTCTTGGACAATAATTGGAATGGGTGCACCTACAAAGAAGATTACACCCAATCTTCAGAAAATAATATATAAATAAAAGAGTAGTAGGGCACACCTACACTTGAATACACTAGGAGATTTGATATAATACAATTTAATTTATTCAAACAGACACTGTGTATGGTAACACATGCTATAATAACACATAAAAACTTAATTAAACAAATATTCGCCTGCTATAAATTCTCAGAATAAAATTAATAAAATCCATACACCTTAAGATCCTCAGATTTCTGATTAGTGGCAAATATAGACATTTGGGGAATGTATCAAAGGCCTTGCTGCAATTTATTGGCCTTAAAAAGTCACAATATGCACAGATACTTGCAGAGAGTTGCAAATGTTCAAAAATATTTGGCTTTTTACACTGTGCTTGCCAAAACTTGAAAAAGTTGGGTTGGTTTACCCCAAGAGGCATGATTATTAATGGTACAAAATTTAGACAAATCTTCTTCAAAGATTTCATTTTCCGACTTTCGAATACTTCAAAATGTGCCACGTTTTTAAAAAGCATGCTTTGTCTAAGAATTCTCTTTAGTGATCATTTTTTTAGACAGTAATCCATAATTGGGCACACCTAGACTTGAATACACATAGGAGATTTGATATAATACAATTTAATTGATTCAAACAGACACTGTGTATGGTAACACATAAAACTTAATTAAACAAATATTCGCATGCTATAAATTCTCAGAATAAAATTTATAAAATCGATAAAAGTGCACACTAAAACACACACTTGTATATATAGTCCTGAAAAAGAGAGCCTGATGTGAACAGAGAAGGGTAAATCCTTCCTATAACTATGTTTGTCCGTAGTGTGATGCTCACATAGCAAATCAAAATGTTCAGCTCTTTGACATAATTCGTGATATTCAGGAACTGCAGGGCAAAGTTCACAAAGTGACCTCAGTGTAATTAGATAGGGGTAAGTAGTCTTATCACTTATATTCTTTTTGTTTGGTTTTAGTATCCCAAAGCTCACTGTCTGTATATACACTAGTTCGGCATTAGTTTTCTACTCACGGTTTCCTAAGATTGTGCCGGCTGTGTTGCGGTTAGCGTGGCGTCCCACGTGTATTCCGCTTGCAGGCAGTGATGTAGCTTCCAGGGTATGGATCCAGGGATCTTCGGTCATCAATTGCAGGAGTGCCGTAGTTGAGAATTTGTAGGTAGAAGTTCCTGCCAGGTGCTCTAATCAAGCAGCAGGCTGGTTTTTTACTGCGGCGATCAGTCTTAGATTTCTCCTGCCAATTTTGTTTGATACCGATCCCTCTCCTTATAGTCGGTTTAAAGCGCTTCAATATTCCGGTTGTATATTCAGTTTCATGGGATCCTCTTTCACCAAACGCGTTTCGGAGTTGGCTACGACTCCTTCCTCAGTGGCTAGTTTTCCCATGAGACTGGTCAACTTTTATATCCGGCTGTCCAGTGGCTAGTTTTCCCATGAGACTGGTCGACTTTTAGAGCACCTGGCAGGAACTTCTACCTACAAATTCTCAACTATGGCACTCCTGCAATTGATGACTGAAGATCCCTGGATCCATACCCTGGAAGCTACATCACTGCCTGCAAGCGGAATACACGTGGGACGCCACGCTAACCGCAACACAGCCGGCACAATCTTAGGAAACCGTGAGTAGAAAACTAATGCCGAACTAGTGTATATACAGACAGTGAGCTTTGGGATACTAAAACCAAACAAAAGGAATATAAGTGATAAGACTACTTACCCCTATCTAATTACACTGAGGTCACTTTGTGAACTTTGCCCTGCAGTTCCTGAATATCACGAATTATGTCAAAGAGCTGAACATTTGATTTGCTATGTGAGCATCACACTACGGACCAAACATAGTTATAGGAAGGATTTACCCTTCCTCTGTTCACATCAGGCTCTCTTTTTCAGGACTATATATACAAGTGTGTGTTTTAGTGTGCACTTTTATCGATTTTATTAATTTTATTATGAGAATTTATAGCATGCGAATATTTGTTTAATTAAGTTTTATGTGTTATTATACATATGTGTTACCATACACAGTGTCTGTTTGAATAAATTAAATTGTATTATATCAAATCTCCTATGTGTGTCCAAGTGTAGGTGTGCCCAATTATGGATTACTGTCTAAAAAAATGATCACTAAAGAGAGTTCTTAGACAAAGCATGCTTTTTAAAAATGTGGCACATTTTGAAGTATTCGAAAGTCGGAAAATGAAATCTTTGAAGAAGATTTGTGTCTAAATTTGTACCATTAATAATCATGCCTCTTGGGTAAACCAAGCCAACTTTTTCAAGTTTTGGCAAGCACAGTGTAAAAAGCCAAATATTTTTGAACAGTTTGCCACTCTCTGCAAGTATCTGTGCAAATTGTGACTTTTTAAAGCCAAAAAATTGCAGCAAGGCTTTTGATACATTCCCCAAATGTCTATATTTGCCAACTAATCAGAAATCTGAGTATCTTTAAGTTGTATGGAGCCATCATAAAGCACCTATACAACTGTATGGGCAAATTAGGAAAAACAATCCTATTTCGGCTGTCATCGGGTGAATGAAAGATAACCATCCAGTAGCTTTTTTCCATGAAGTGTATTTGCTGCTCCATGTTGCAAAAGTATGAGCCACAACCTGATGAAGCCCTTGAAATGCATTTTTCATGTTAATAACGTTTTACTTGAAAAACAGCTACTGGGTGGTATTCTTTCATCGGCATGATGACTGTTATTCCTGTCTCTTTGCATGCATTACCTCTGGTGATAAGACATTACTGCTGGCAAAATGAAGTTTAGCTTTTTCCTACCCAAATATATATATATATATATATATATATATATATATATATATTTTTTTTTTTTTATAGAAAGCACTACCAGTAAGTGGTTACAATTTATCCAATTTCTAGTGAATGGGGCTGAGCTGCAATACCAGGCACACCTCATGGATAAACAATACCTATAAATATTACCTTGCAATAATACCTGTTACATGTTTGTGAAACCTGATGAAGGGGAGTCTTTGATCCCCGAAACGCGTTGTTTCTGATTAAAAGAAGATTACATCTATAAGACCGCTTGAACTAGTGATTTCGCGCCGACGCAGAACCTTTTTTCTTCACCACTAATTTCTCTTGGGGGACTGGACATCCCATCCAAGAGACCACAAAACCTGCGGCTGCAGTCCTGGTCTAAAGGTCTTATTCTCATCAAAGTTTTCAGTAGAGTTGTGCCTGCCGGAGCACAACTCCATAAGGTGAGTTTGGACATTTCTCACCTTGATATCTTTATCCGTTTGAACATATTACACTATTGTGCGCTCTCTTTCTCTCTTTCTGTTTCCCTGTTCTCGAGGGGAAACTAGATCCGTCCGTGACCCACATTTCATGGATAAACAAGGCACTACGGGGGTCATTTACTAATCGGAAATATGCCTAAATTAAGCTTATTTCAGGCGAAGATGGTGGCGCAACGATCAGTTGCACAGCTATCTGCGACTTCTCCCCACTCACACCAGGTCTAAATTTTGGCCGTGGTGTGGACACGAAAGGGAACCTACCGGCAGGCCCATCTTATTCACCATTTTCTACGCCTATTATAGGCATAGAAAACTGTTTAAATGTAAGACAGCTCAGAAGCTGTCTTACATTAGAACTGGTGTTGGATGCGCTGAAGTTATGAAGAGGCCTGCACCTCTTCATAACTTAGTGTTTCTGACCAGAGTGACACAAAGCTGTGTTTCTGACCAGAGTGACACAAAGCTCTGAATTAAAGGTTCTACTTCTTTAAAGTTTTTTGTACAGTTTTCCCAAATAAAAATAAAAAATAAAAAAAATAAGAAAATATATTAAAAAAGCCATATGTGTCATGTAAAAAAAAGGTCACAAAATTATTTTGGTTGTCCAACAAATAAAAAAGTTACAACCGTTTAAACCACAGGCGATTACAGGTAATTACAAAAAAGCGTTTGGTCATTAAGGCCTTTTAAACCTAGTCATTAAAGGGTTAACCAATGAGCTGTTTCCCTGCTAGTAAGGGCAAGTGCTTACTGGTTTTTGCAGGGCACAAGTGAGGCAGATATAACCTATAATTGGGGGGCAAGAGGTGGTAATAACTAAAGAGCACCATCCTCTGCAATAAAGGAAAGCGCTCATTTATAAACAGGAGGCAGGATGCCACTTAAGTCCCTATTACATTGCATGATTTTTGGGCCAATTACTGAAAACAACTGTTCGTAAGAACGCTCATTCCTGATAACAGGTCGTGCCGCTGATCAGCCAATAAACAAGCAATCACTCCTTTGTCGGGTGATTTATATATTTCACCAGGATGAAAGATGTACGATTATCATCGGCACCTCTCCCTGTGTAATCAGGAATGTGCTGCCGATAATCTATAGAACTGAATGTGGGAGTAATGACTGTGGTAGCGATCATTCCTCCCTGTCTACTTTACATCGGCCTGTGTAATAGGTTGAAGCAAACGATCGCCTATCATCATTTTTTTGCAGCCCTTTAAAATAAAGCATTGTGAAACTGCAGCCCCTAACCAAAAAAAAAGTCGTGCACCCCTGGTCTACACTATACGGGGCGAAGTAATAAGAAAAAATTGTGTTATTTCATGACATCACTCAAGAGAAATAGGAGCATGCGAGTCAAAAGTATTTAGGTTAGAGTTTGAAAACTCAAATTTCAGAAAGATAAAGGGGGCTGCCGAGTTTGATTTGTAAGGAATGTAATTTTTGTTACTTCAACTTCAGTTCAAGTCTGAAACTCATTTACAAAAAAAAAACAAAAAAAAAATGTTTGTAAGCCTAGTGAAAGAATGTCGGAGAATATTGGGGGCTGTCTGCATTTATTTTTTTTTTCCTTTGGTTAAAGTCATCTCTGAGGAATTCTTCATAATTCAAACCTCACAAGAGGATTCTCTGTTTTAACTCTTTTGCCAGCCAAGAATACCCTAAAAACCCACAATTAGAAATTGCAAGAAATTGCGTGCAGGGAACCATATCTGCCATAGGATAACATTTACCACATGTTACGTACGGAGACGAAAGGATAAGATTGAATTCATACCAAAGTATTACCATGTATATTCTTTAAAGTGTACCTGCACACTGAAAACTCTTTTCACATGTCACAGTGACTTAGCAAAAGGTATTGATCAGTGGGAGTCCAAGTCCTGAGACAACTGCCGATCACTAAAATGAGGATATAGGTGCTCAAACGGCGTCTCTCCTTGCTACTGGAGACAGAGTCATAGACTTTCTATTGAGCCCATTTTCAGCAGTGAGGAGAGAGCACTCAGTGCACCTCTTTCTCCTCATTTAAGTGATAGGCAGGACTCAACACTCGGGCCCCCACCAATCAAATCCTTTCAGATGTCACTATGACATATCAAAAGTTTCTTAAACCCCTTAGTGACCAGCCTGTATTGGGCCTTACTGACCAAGCATTTTCTTTTTTCCTTTTTTCATCGTCGTGTTCCAAGAGCTATTACTTCTTAATTTTTCCTTCTGTATAGCTTTATGAGGGCTTGTTTTTTGCGGGACAAGTTGTAGTTTTTAATGGCACCATTTTGGGGTACACATAACTTTCTGAATAACTTTTATTAACTCTGGAGAATAGAAAAACAGCAATACTGCCACAGCGTTTTTGCGTTATAAATTTTACGGTGTTCCTTTTACGGTATAAATAACATAATATCTTTATTCTCTGGGTCAGTACGATTACAGGGATACCAAATACTGTACATATAGTTTTTTTTACGTTTTACTACTTTTTTGCATTCCCACTTCCCAAGACCCATAACTTTTCTATTTTTCTTTATATGGAATTGTGTGAGGGCTTGATTTTTTAGGGACAACTTGTATTTTTCATTGGTATCATTTTGGAGTAAATGGCACTTTTTGATTGCTTGTTATTACGTTTTTTCGGTGGCAACTAAGAATAAATGAGCTATTCTGTCTTTTTTTTTGTTTTCTTTACGGCGTTCACCGTAAGGGATAATTTACATGATATTTATGTAGTCTGGGTGGTTATGGACGCAGCAATACCAAACATATGGGTAAGATTTAGGGATGAGCGAACCCGAACTGTATAGTTCGGGTTCGTACCGAATTTTGGGGTGTCCGTGACACGGACCCGAACCCGAACATTTTCGTAAATGTCCGGGTTCGGGTTCGGTGTTCGGCGCTTTCTTGGCGCTTTTTGAAAGGCTGCAAAGCAGCCAATCAACAAGCGTCATACTACTTGGCCCAAGAGGCCAATCACAGCCATGCCTACTATTGGCATGGCTGTGATTGGCCAGTGCACCATGTGACCCAGCCTCTATTTAAGCTGGAGTCACGTAGCGCCGCACGTCACTCTGCTATGATCAGTATAGGGAGAGGTTGCAGCTGCGACGTTAGGGCGAGATTAGGCAGATTAACTCCTCCAAAAGACTTCATTCTGTGATCGATCTGCAGCTGTGGATCATTGAAGTGCTATTATTGACTTGCTCACTTTTTTGAGGCATGCCAGAGCGTTTTTAGATCACTTTTTTTCTGGGGTGATCGGCGGCCATTTTGTGACTTGTGGTGCGCCAGCACGAGCTATAACCAAAGTGTATTTAACCATCGATAGTGTGGTTATTTTGTGCTATATCCTACATCAGCTGCAGGCTTGAGCCTGTGTCACCGAAGTGGCATTTAACCATCAACAGTCTGGTTATTTTTTGGCCATTTACTACATATGCTGCAGGCTGAGCCTGTGTCAAAGAAGTGCATTTAAACCATCAACAGTCTGGTTATTTTTTGGCCGTATACTACATCTGGTGCAGGCTGAGCCTGTGTCACCCAAGTGCAATTTAACCATCAACAGTGTGGTTATTTTTTGGCCATATATTACATCAGGGGCAAGTTGAGCCTAGTCACCCAGCGCCATAAAAAATAGACCTGACATTTCTATTCAACCAAATCTGCACAGTTTTAGCTGGTCAAGTTATTTGTAGTGACCGTAAAAGCACGACTTTTTGTTCTGGGTGAAAAAGCATTCCCAAATTTGCCATTCTGAAAATAACTAGTTTGTGGTATTTGAGGCCTACTTGAAATCTATCCCAAAAAGAAATCTTACATTGAAGGTATCTGATAGTGTGATTCAGAAAAACCTAAGACACACGCTAGCGTGCTGATAGAAGTGTCATTCTGTGATTAAACCTATACCTGTCACACAGCGCAAAAAAAAAAACAGGGTCTCACATTCTCTATTCAACCAAATCTGCACAGTTTTAGCTGGTCAAGTTAATTTGTAGTGACCGTAAAAGCAGACTTTTTGTTCTGGGTTGAAAAAGCATTCCCAAATTTGCCATTCTCAAAATTGTTGTGAACGGGAACAATGAGGAAAACATCTAATAAGGGACGCGGACGTGGACATGGTCGTGGTGGTGTTAGTGTACCCTCTGGTGCTGGGAGAGGACGTGGCCGTTCTGCCACAGCCACACGTCCTAGTGAAACCAACTACCTCAGGTCCAGTAGCCAGCAGAATTTACCAGCGATATTTGGTGGGGCCCAATGCCGTTCTAAGGATGGTAAGGCCTGAGCAGGTGCAGGCATTAGTCAATTGGGTGGCCGACAGTGGATCCAGCACGTTCACATTATCTCCCACCCAGTCTTCTGCAGAAAGCGCACAGATAGCGCATGAAAACCAAGCACAACCACTTATTTTTCCTGATGATGAGGACATGGGAATACCACCTCAGCACGTCTCTGATGATGACGAAACACAGGTGCCAACTGCTGCGTCTTTCTGCAGTGTGCAGACATGAACAGGAGGTCAGGGGTCAAGACTGGGTGGAAGACGAGGCAGGGGAGGATGAGGTCCTAGACCCCACATGGGATGAAGGGCGTGCCACTGACTTTCACAGTTCGGAGGAAGAGGCAGTGGTGAGACCGAGCCAACAGCGTAGCAAAAGAGGGAGCAGTGGGCAAAATCAGAAAACCCGCCGCCAAGAGACTTCGCCTGCTACTGACCGCACCATCTGGGGACCGAGCACCCAAAGGCAGCTTCAAGGAGTTCCCTGGCATGGCACTTCTTCAAACAATGTGCTGACGACAAGACCCGAGTGGTTTGCACGCTGTGCCATCAGAGCCTGAAGCGAGGCATTAACGTTCTGAACCTTAGCACAACCTCCATGACCAGGCACCTGCATGCAAAGCATGAACTGCAGTGGAGTAAACACCTTAAAAACAAGGAAGTCACTCAGGCTCCCCCTGCTGCCCCTTCTGCTGCTGCCGCCTCGGCCTCTTCTGCTGCTGCCTCGGCCTCTTCTGCTGCTGCTGCCGCCGCCTCGGCCTCTTCCTCTGCCTCTGGAGGAACGTTGGCACCTGCCGCCCAGCAAACATGGGATGTACCACCAACACCACTACCTGCGTCACCAAGCATCTCAACCATGTCACACGGCAGCGTTCAGCTCTCCATCTCACAAACATTTGAGAGAAAGCGTAAATTCCCACCTAGCCACCCTCGATCCCTGGCCCTGAATTTCTAAACTACTGGCCTATGAAATGCTGTCATTTAGGCTGGTGGACACACACAGCTTCAAACAGCTCATGTCACTTGCTGTCCCACAGTATGTTGTTCCCAGCCGCCACTACTTCTCCAAGAGAGCCGTGCCTTCCCTGCACAACCAAGTGTCCGATAAAATCAAGTGTGCACTGCGCAACGCCATCTGTGGCAAGGTCCACCTAACCACAGATACGTGGACCAGTAAGCACGGCCAGGGACGCTATATCTCCCTAACTGCACACTGGGTAAATGTAGTGGCGGCTGGGCCCCAGGCGGAGAGCTGTTTGGCGCACATCCTTCCGCCGCCAAGGATCGCAGGGCAACATTCTTTGCCTCCTGTCTCCTCCTCCTCCCTACTCAGCTTCCTCCTCCTCTTCTTCCACCTGCTCATCCAGTCAGCCACACACCTTCACCACCAACTTCAGCACAGCCCGGGGTAAACGTCAGCAGGCCATTCTGAAACTCATATGTTTGGGGGACAGGCCCCACACCGCACAGGAGTTGTGGCGGGGTATAGAACAACAGACCGATGAGTGGTTGCTGCCGGTGAGCCTCAAGCCCGGCCTGGTGGTGTGCGATAATGGGCGAAATCTCGTTGCAGCTCTGGGACTAGCCGGTTTGACGCACATCCTTGCCTGGCGCATGTGCTGAATTTGGTGGTGCAGAAGTTCATTCGCAACTACCCCGACATGTCAGAGCTGCTGCATAAAGTGCGGGCCGTCTGTTCGCGCTTCCGGCGTTCACATCCTGCCGCTGCTCGCCTGTCTGCGCTACAGCGTAACTTCGGCCTTCCCGCTCACCGCCTCATATGCGATGTACCCACCAGGTGGAACTCCACCTTGCATATGCTGGACAGACTGTGCGAGCAGCAGCAGGCCATAGTGGAGTTTCAGCTGCAGCACGCACGGTCAGTCGCACTGCGGATCAGACACACTTCACCACCAATGACTGGGCCTCCATGCGAGACCTGTGTGCCCTGTTGCGCTGTTTCGAGTACTCCACCAACATGGCCAGTGGCGATGACGCCGTTATCAGCGTTACAATACCACTTCTATGTCTCCTTGAGAAAACACTTAGGGCGATGATGGAAGAGGAGGTGGCCCAGGGGGAAGAGGAGGAAGAGGGGTCATTTTTAGCACTTTCAGGCCAGTCTCTTCAAAGTGACTCAGAGGGAGGTTTTTTGCAACACCAGAGGCCAGGTACAAATGTGGCCAGACAGGGCCCACTACTGGAGGACGAGGAGGACGAGGATGAGGAGGAGGTGGAGGAGGATGAGGATGAAGCATGTTCACAGCGGGGTGGCACCCAAAGCAGCTCGGGCCCATCACTGGTGCGTAGCTGGGGGGAAACACAGGACGATGACGATACGCCTCCCACAGAGGACAGCTTGTCCTTACCTCTGGGCAGCCTGGCACACATGAGCGACTACATGCTGCAGTGCCTGCGCAACGACAGCAGAGTTGCCCACATTTTAACGTGTGCGGACTACTGGGTTGCCACCTTGCTGGATCCCCGGTACAAAGACAATGTGCCCACCTTACTTCCTACACTGGAGCGTGATAGGAAGATGCGGGAGTACAAACGCACGTTGGTAGACGCGCTACTGAGAGCATTCTCAAATGTCACAGGGGAACAAGTGGAAGCCCAAGGCGAAGGCAGAGGAGGAGCAAGAGGTCGCCAACGCAGCTGTGTCACGGCCAGCTCCTCTGAGGGCAGGGTTAGCATGGCAGAGATGTGGAAAAGTTTTGTCACCACGCCACAGCTAAGTGCACCACCACCTGATACGGAACGTGTTAGCAGGAGGCAACATTTCACTAACATGGTGGAACAGTACCTGTGCACACCCCTCCACGTACTGACTGATGGTTCGGCCCCTATTCAACTTCTGGGTCTCCAAATTGTCCACGTGGCCAGAGCTAGCCTTTTATGCCTTGGAGGTGCTGGCCTGCCCGGCGGCCAGCGTTTTGTCTGAACGTGTATTCAGCACGGCAGGGGGCGTCATTACAGACAAACGCAGCCGCCTGTCTACAGCCAATGTGGACAAGCTGACGTTCATAAAAATGAACCAGGCATGGATCCCACAGGACCTGTCCATCCCTTGTGCAGATTAGATATTACTACCTCCCCTTAACAATATATTATTCTACTCCAGGGCACTTCCTCATTCAATACTATTTTTAATTTCCTTTTACCATTATATTGCGGGGCAACCCAAAGTTGAATGAACCTCTCCTCTGTCTGGGTGCCGGGGCCTAAATGTGTGACAGTGGCCTGTTCCAGTGGTGGGTGACGTGAAGCCTGATTCTATGCTATGACATGAAGACTTATTTTGTGCTGACATGAAGCAAGATTCTCTGTTACGCGACCTCTCTCCTCTGCCTGGGTGCCTGGGCCTAAATATATGACAGTGGCCTGTTCCAGTGGTGGGTGACGTGAAGCCTGATTCTCTGCTATGACATGAAGACAGATTCTGTGCTGACATCAGGCCAGATTCTCTATTACGGGACCTCTCTCCTCTGCCTGGGTGCCTGGGCCTAAATGTGTGACAGTGGCCTGTTCCAGTGGTGGGTGACGTGAAGCCTGATTCTCTGCTATGACATGAAGACAGATTCTGCGCTGACATCAGGCCAGATTCTCTGTTACGGGACCTCTCTCCTCTGCCTGGGTACCTGGGCCTAAATGTGTGACAGTGGCCTGCTCCAGTGGTGGGTGACGTGAAGCCTGATTCTCTGCTATGACATAAATACAGATTCTGCGCTGACATAAGGCCAGATTCTCTGTTACGGGACCGCTCTCCTCTGTCTGGGTGCCGGGGCCTAAATGTGTGACAGTGGCCTGTTCCAGTGGTGGGTGACGTGAAGCCTGATTCTCTGCTATGACATGAAGACAGATTCTGTGTTGACATAAGGCAGATTCTCTGTTACGGGACCTCTCTCCTCTGACTGGGTGCCTGGGCCTAATGTGTGACAGTGGCCTGTTCCAGTGGTGGGTGACGTGAAGCCTGATTCTCTGCTATGACATGAAGACAGATTCTGTGCTGACATCAGGCCAGATTCTCTGTTACGGGACCTCTCTCCTCTGCCTGGGTGCCTGGGCCTAAATGTGTGACAGTGGCCTGTTCCGTGGTGGGTGACGTGAAGCCTGATTCTCTGCTATGACATGAATACAGATTCTGCGCTGACATAAGGCCAGATTCTCTGTTACGGGACCGCTCTCCTCTGTCTGGGTGCCGGGGCCTAAATGTGTGACAGTGGCCTGTTCCAGTGGTGGGTGGACAGTGGCCTGTTCCAGTGGTGGGTGACGTGAAGCCTGATTCTCTGCTATGACATGAAGACAGATTCTGCGCTGACATAAGGCCAGATTCTCTGTTACGGGACCTCTCTCCTCTGACTGGGTGCTTGGGCCTAAATGTGTGACAGTGGCCTGTTCAGTGGTGGGTGACATGAAGCCTGATCTCTCTGCTATGACATGAAGACAGATTCTGTGCTGACATCAAGCCAGATTCTCTGTTACGGGACCTCTCTCCTCTGACTGGGTGCCTGGGCCTAAATGTGTGACAGTGGCCTGTTCCAGTGGTGGGGTGACGTGAAGCTTGATTCTCTGCTATGACATGAAGACAGATTCTGCGCTGACATAAGGCCAGATTCTCTGTTACGGGACCGCTCTCCTCTGTCTGGGTGCCGGGGCCTAAATGTGTGACAGTGGCCTGTTCCAGTGGTGGGTGACGTGAAGCCTGATTCTCTGCTATGACATGAAGACAGATTCTGTGCTGACATGAAGCCAGATTCTCTGCTATGGCATGAAGAGACTGATTCTGTGCTGACATGAAGCCAGATTCTTTGCTATGGCATGAAGAGACTGATTCTCTGCTGACGTGAAACCAGATTCTCTGCTATGGGACCCTCTGTCCAATTGATATTGGGTTATTTTTTTTTTATTTTTTTTTTATTTTAATTCATTTCCCTATCCACATTTGTTTGCAGGGGATTTACTACATGTTGCTGCCTTTTGCAGCCCTCTTGCTCTTTCCTGGGCTGTTTTACAGCCTTTTTAGTGCCGAAAAGTTCGGGTCCCCATTGACTTCAATGGGGTTCGGGTTCGGGACGAAGTTCGGATCGGGTTCGGATCCCGAACCCGAACATTTCCGGGAATTTCGGCCGACTCTAGTAAGATTTATTTATTTTTTGCTATTTTCTTCATTGAAAAGAGTATTTTCAATGGAAAAAAGAGTACATTTTTTATGGGGATTTTTTTTTTGGGATTTTTTTTATTGAATAAATTTTTTTTTTACCACCCACAGACAGCTTTTTGATTGCTTTTAAAATGGCAATGGACTATCCCTATAGTGCATTGCATTTTAATGGCAATGCTATTCTGACATTGACCAGCAGGCTGCGCCAGAGAGGCACAGCCTGCTGGAAATGACTCAAGGCTGGTCTGGGGCCTACATCAGACCCTAGGAAGTGCTTCACACATCGGCACCCTGCAATCACATTTGCGGGGTGCCGATGGGAGACAGCTGGAGTCCGCTCCCTCTGTCAGCACTTTACATGCGGCGGGCACCATTGCCCGAGGCATGTAAAGTGTTAAATAGCCCGGATCGGCACTCCTGCTGGTCGAGCTGGTTCGTGCAGGCGCGCAGATCTTATGTGAAAGCTGGGACCCGTGCAGAGCTTAGACTGGGCAGCCATAAAAAAGCGGCGGCCCAGCCTAAGGCCCCTTGGTGACCGCCGTAAAAAACACATACGGGTGGTCACTAAGGGTTTAAGGTACAGGTACACTTTAAAATATCACAATCTATTGTATCTATCAATGAAAGTTCGATAAAGTCAAAATCTCTTCTCCAAGTCCAAAGAGATGCACCAGATCACTCTTTCTATTACCATAACTTGCAAGAGCTGTAGAGATGCAGAAATATGAGGATCCTGCACACAAGCATATTATGGCTCTCTACAACTTACAGTACAAGCTTTATGGAGCTGTAATACCTAATAACCTATGACTTTTATGGGGTTTGACTATACCTATGTATGCCTTCGATTATATATGAATTATTTTGCTGTTGGATTCCACAGGAATCTGACAGAAATAGGTGCTGTATTAAAGAGCTATTTTTGACTAGCAGCATGAAATTCTACGGGAGGCTATGTGGTAATATGAGTACCTACAGCTCTAGCTCTGCGTGTACATGGGGCCTCTGAAAAGAATTTGAAAAATATCCTATCTAACTCTCTGGAAATCAGAAAAACATGAAAATCATTCTTCTAGAACATCGATCTGGAATTAACTTCACCACAGACAAACTTAAGGTTCTACCTTCCTATCAATGTACATCCAAGACATAAACTTCTATACATAAAGCATAAACTTCAATGTCCTGCAGAAAGAATCATCTCATCTCCACGTTTATTGTCCCTTTCAAATACTTTTCTATATTTACTGTACTGAATTCTGATATATCTGCTGGGAAGCTCCATATTAAATCAATTATGTGCTGAAGATGATAAGGAGTAGTGATATCTAGAGATGGCTTTGCGGTTCGCCCGGCATCGTTTCGCGGCAAATTTTGCTCGCTCCGCGATTCACCGAACATGCAAACATATGGCGATGTTTGCATGCGCCATATTCTTTTGCATTGCGCCGAACTTTGACCCTTGACACATCCATCAGGTGGACCAGGACAGCCAATTGAGACGTTTCAGCACATGGACACACCACCACCCTATACAGACCCGATCTAGCAGCCATTTAACATTCTGTGTTTTGCCAGTGTAGGGAGAGGTTGCTTTGTGGAGCAAGGACAGACTATTAGGCCTCTTTCACACGGGCGTTGCCGAAAAATGTCCGGGTGCGTTGCGGGAACACCCGCGATTTTTCCGCGCGAGTGCAAAACCTTGTAATGCGTTTTGCACTCGCGTGAGAAAAAATCGCGCGTGTTTGGTACCCAAACCCGAACTTCTTCACAGAAGTTCGGGCTTGGGATCGGTGTTCTGTAAATAGTATTATTTTCCCTTATAACATGGTTATAAGGGAAAATAATAGCATTCTGAATACAGAATGCTAAGTAAAACAGGGCTGGAGGGGGTTAAAAAAAATAAAAAATCATTTAACTCACCTTAATCCACTTGCTCGCGATGCGGGCATCTCCGTCTGACTCTTTTACTGTAAAGGACCTGTGGAGAGCATTAACTATAGTTTAAGGACCTGGGATGAGCGTCACTCTCGGTCATCACATGGTACGTCACATGATCTTTTACCTGCTTCCACCAAATATTAATTGAGGCCTGGCGATACACCGGCTTCCACAAAACACTGTTTCAGGGGTGCGACATACCTGCTTCCACCAAATATTGATTCAGGTGTTCTATATACCTGTTTCCACAAAATACTGATTGCGGTCTGCGATATACCTGATTCCACAAATACTGCTCTTCTCTAGGGACTTTGGCACAGGATAATTTTGAAGAGGCAGGCCATTCCGCAGGAGTGGTAGGGGTCGAGCAGGTGCACCAGGCCAGAGCCTAAGTGGGAAGTTGGAAAAGGGGCGTGCGATTATGTCAAAGGAAGCACCAGAGTTGGTTGAGTGGCTCACTCAGCCTTCCGCTTCTGCATCCTCCTCATCCTCTATATCTGAACCATCCTCACTCTCTGCTGTGTGCACCCCAAAGACACCACCACCACCATAGCCCCTTCACTCGGAATGCATCGGGTGTGATATACCTGTTGCCCCCAAAAAAAACTGATTGAGGGGTGCGATATACCTGCTTCACAAAATAATGATTAAGGGTTTGATATACCTGCTTCACAAAATACTGATTGAGGGGTGCGATATACCTGCTTCAACCAAATTATTACTGATTGAGGGGTGCGATATACCTGCTTCACAAAATACTGATAAAGGGGTTTGATATACCTGCTTCCACAAAATACTGATTGAGGGGTGCGATATACCTGCTTCCACAAAATACTGATAAAGGAGTTTGATATACCTGCTACCCACAAAATACTTATTGAGGGGTGCGATAGACCTGCTTCCATCAAATATTGATTCAGGGGATCTTTATACCTGTTTCCACAAAATACTGATTGAGGGGTGCGGATATAACTGCTTCCACCAAATATTGATTCAGGTGTTCTATATACCGGTTTCCACAAAATACTGATTGAGGGGTGTGATATACCTGTTTCCACAAAATACTGAATGAGGGGTGCGATATACCTGCTTCTAAAAAATACAGATTGTGGGCCTGCGATATATCTGCTTCCACAAATCAGCTGCTCTTCTCTAGGGACTTTGGCACAGGATCATTTTGAAGAGGCAGGCCATTCCACAGGAGTGGTAGGGGTCGGGCAGGTGCACCAGGCCGAAGCCTAAGTGGGAAGTTGGAGAAGGTGATTACGTCAAAGGACGCACCAGAGTTGGCTGAGTGGCTCACTCAGCCTTTCGCTTTACACCCTCCTCATCCTCTGTATCTGCACCCTCCTCACTCTCTGCTGTGTGCACCCCCAAAGACACCACCACCACCATAGCCCCTGCACTCGAGTCAGAGGAATTATTTTCCCATCCGTTCACAGACCTTACCGATGCGCAGCCATTCTTGGCATCGGATGAGGAAGAGGAGGTAGCAACAGTCGCCACCCAGCAATCTGACGAAATTACCCAGATCAGCCCAAGGAGGGTGGTCCCCGCTTTTGCTGTCTATTCCGAGATCTCTGTTAGTGGTGGTGAAGATGACGATGATGACGTGTCGATGGACGTCACGTGGGTGCCCACAAGAGAGGAAGAGGAGGGGAGTTCAGAGGGAGAGACGGAGCAGCAGATAGGAGGAAAAGCAGGCAGAACTCGCAGTGCACAGGAGGCAAAAAGCAGACTGCAAATGTATCTGGAGAGAGCCATCCACCATGCACGGTAACATCTTGTGCTCCCAGGACGCCAGCACATGGCTCAGCAGTGTGGGCTTTTTTTTAAACGTGTCAGCTGCTGACAATAGTGTTGCCATCAGCAGCCTGTGCTGTTAATGGATAAGTCGTGGTAAGCCCTACACTCCACCTAGGGACGACCGCCTTAAGAAGGCACCTGGCCTCCCATCACCGAGCCCAGTGGGAGCAACGCCGTCATAACCCCACAAGCCACACTCCCGACACTCCGCGTCCTGCCTCTTCTCCTTCTCCTCTCTCCTCCATTTGTACTCCACTCCACCCTTCCACTGTGCCATTGTCACGTTCATCTGGCTGAAGGCAGGCTTCGTGACCAAAAAGTCATTGACGCCGGATAACCCTGTTGCCCAACGGCCGACCGCTGGCTTTGTCAGAACTGCTAGCCCGCCAACTACTGCCATATCAACTGGTGGACTCAGAGGCCTTTAGAAATTTTGTGGCCATTGGCACACCGCAATGCAAGGTCTCTGGAAGGAAATATTTCTCCAGAAGGGCATCCCAGAGCTATATGGTCACATTCAGCAGCAAGTGAATATATCTCCTGGCACACAGTGTCTGTGCCAAAATACATCTGACCACAGACACGTGGTCTAGCAAACATAGGCAGGGAAGGTACATAACTTTTACTGCCCATTGGTTGAACCTTCTGACGGCTGTCAAGCATGTAACCCGTGGCACCCGTGTGGATTTGGTGTTACCACCACGGATTGCATGCAGGCCTGCCTCTTCTTCACCTCCTCCTACTCCATCCTCCATCTTCTCCTCTGCGGACTCCTCCTTTTCTGCTGCTACCGCCTCTTCCACTGCACCCCCAAGCTCCCCAGAACATATCAACGTGCCAGGTGAGGACGTTGCCATGCTGTGCTGCGGCTGTTGTGCCGTGAAGCCAAGAGCCACACCGGTCCTTCACTGCTTTCAGCTCTGCGGCCAAAGTCCGATCAATGGCTAACCCTGCTCAATTTGACAGCTGGTAAAGTGGTGTGCAACAACGGTGCCAATCTGCTAAGCGCGCCGAAACAGTGCAAAATGACACACATGCCATGCATGGCACATGTCTTTTCCGGTGAATGCCTAATGTTTGGGGCCTGTACTCCACTGGCCTGCAGTAAAATTGTTATCCACTGACCGTCTAACATACTCCAGCCACATTATCACTTGTTCTTATCTGTCCAGTGAATGCATAATTTTTGGGGCTGTACTCCACTGGCCTACAGTAAGATTGTTATCCACTGACCGTCTAATATACCTCCAGCCACATAATCACTTGTTCTTTTCTGTCAGGTAAATGCATAATTTTTGGGGCCTGTACAACACTGGCCTACAGTAAAATTGTTATGCACTGACCATCTAATATACCTCCAGCCACATAATCACTTGTTCTCTTTCTGTCAGGAGAATGCATAATTTTTGGGGTCTGTACTCCACTGGCCTACAGTAACATTGTTATCCACTGAAAGTCTAATATAACCTCCAGCCACATAAACTTGTTCTTTTCTGTCAAGTGAAATGCCTAATTTTTGGGGCCCGTACTCCCGTGGCCTAAAATAAAAAATTTCTAGGCTCCAGCAGGGCACATTTTTGAGAGTTTCCCTTTAAGACGCATAAAAATGGCCCCTGATTAAAATACATATTTTTTGTGGGAATTTTTGTCATTGATCCCCCTCTGGTATGATACTGACCATGTTGTGGGACTATTTGTGCACTTCTAGTAAGTATTTTTTGGCTGCAAATATGACCTGAAGGTTTTTCAGGTTCGCCTGCCATTAAAGTGAATGGGGTCTGCCGCGAACGCGAACATTTTATCACGAACGCGCGTTCGTGAAACGTCCCGGCCGATGTTCGTCCATACTAGTTATGTCATATTGCCTTTTTGGGATTTCACTGCCCAGGCATATATGTGGAATTCTTCTACAGTATTTTAAATCAGCTTACTATATAATGGTATAATACCTGGAGATTCCATACTCTTCTGTAATATCTCAGTCCAATTGGTTGTTTTCTGTTTAGGTATAAACAAATTTCAATCCCATACTTAGATTTAAATCTTTTGAAAACTTTTAGATTTTTTCTTTTCTCATGGCATTATTATAATCTGGGCAATGCAGAATTTTATGATTTTGTCTCATTACGTTAATATGATCACATCTATCCCTAAATCTGCCTAGTAGCAAGATAACTGTCCCGGTAAGGGTGATTCTAAGCTTATATCTAGCTTAAATTTTCTGTAGTACTGAAGACAGAGGCTGAGGTATAACACTGCTAGTAATAATGTGGCATCTAATAAAATATAACAATGCTCAATATGAAAAAAAAAGGAATATAAATGTACAGGAGGCACTAGGATGGGCTGACAATAGTTCTACAGACAGTAAAGACGTAAACTTCCCTACCTTTCCTCTTGGCTAAGCATATCTCAAGATGTGTTTAGGGAGACTAACAGCTTTATAGAGCAACATGATATTCTGTCTATTCAATATGAATTTTGCCAGCATGTCACACTATTGTACTGAATATGTGTCATAAAAAAATTGGAATCTTTAACCAAATTGAGCAAAGCATTAAAAACTTCAAATCATATCTACAAACAACTGGTTCACAAGCATTTTGGAAGATCACTGTAATTTTAGTTAAGTAGAACCCCCAAAAGTTGGTGGTTATGAAATCAACATCTACAACTGAGGACTATTTTCTAATGTACTTGTGTAGGTTGCACAGTGTATGGTAGGTCACACATGTTAGCAATTATTTGATATTTTGTATGAGCTGTCATGAGCTGAATTTTATACCTAATTCGCCTCTTCAACATAAGAACACGTTGGCTTAATAAAATCCATACATGATATACGAGGGTTCTTCAATAAGATTTCACACTTTTGTTTTTAAAATCTATGTATTAAGAATTTTAAAACCTACTTATATTACTTTTCTACATAGTCACCTTGCTTTGTGATGCATTTATCCTACCATCATTCAAACCTTTTAATGCTTTTGGTTGGGCACACTCAACATTGCTGCTTTTACATACTCATCACTTGAAACATTTCCCCTTTGAGCACTCAAACAAGCTGAAAATCAGATGGCAGTAAATCTGGACTATAAGCTGTTCAATAACCTCTCACTTTAATTGTCAGAGGGTTTCCAATGTGTGGGTTGCAGAGTAGAGCAAACATTGTCGTGCAACGGCACAATTCCTTTTGACAGATTTTCTCTTCTTTCAGAGCAGATTGTGGGTTTCAATTCTCTCTGAAGCATGTCACAATACCCTGCACTTATGACAGTTGTTTCATGTTCCTGAAATGTTTTGAGAATAGACCCTTGAGAGTCCCAGAAGACGGTCTACATCAACTTTCCTGCCTGCAGTCCTGTCTTGAATTTCTTAGCTACATGAGATGCATTTTTTTCACAAATCCATTCCAAGGTTCTCTCTTCATTCCTCGTGGTCATGACTGTAGCTGGACGTCCAGAGCGCTCTTCATCCGTCATACTAGTACGGCCATTTTTCAAACATTGCAATCCACACATTAACCACTCTACGAGAGAGAACTTTATCCCCATACTGAGAAAACATGCAGAGAGGAATTTGTGCTCCTAGCACACCTTCTGTCCACAAAAAAATGCATGATAAAACACTGTCCCCTAGGTGCAATTTATATGGTTTCACAGCCATCTTCACCACAGTGTGACAACTCTTATACTAAACTGCAATATCAGCCAGCTTGCCAGACAGACTAGTCACATGACACTGTCAGACACAACCTCACCGTTTCCAACAAAAATGTGTGGAAACTTTTTGAAGACCCCTCGTATATATCTGCCATTTTTCTTCTTTTAAATGGTCACTAACTTTTCACACAGTTTTGCATAAGTCAACAATACAGATGGACCTTCAGCTCTCTTTTCTTCCCTACATTCTCCATAGTCGTCATTGGCCAACATGTAATCTGATCCTTTGGTAAGATGACAATCCATCTCTTCACTTCAGAGAATGTTATTTTAGAAAGGGGAGAGTAAAAGCTGATAAGTGGAAAAAAGCCATTTTCTGTAATGGTATATATTACAAAGTTTCTTAGATTCATTAGTACTATTGATTTATGCAAATACGTGTGAAGAAGTGAGTCTATCCTGTGTTCATTTCCTCAGCCCATTGATCTGATTAATATGTTGTTATTATTTGATAAAAATACAAAGTTTCACATGGTAAAAAGCTCAGATCAAAACCTAATCCATTTACCAGCATCTCAACACCCTATAGACATGCACACTCACCTTAGTGCTGCTTTTTTACAAATACATACTGTATACCATGTGTCCGAATATTTGTCACAAATTCACAATATATGCTGCCAGTGGTGCTGTAAACATACATTACATGTATAGTACTGTATATTTCTGTTAGCATGTGCAAAGTTTATCTTACTCATAACACTCAATTGCCTTGGCTTTTTGTAAACCAACACCTACCTGTCTATGTACCTTCTCTGAAGGCTGGAGGTCAAAGTAGACGTACCAGGTGGAAAAGGTGGGTCTCGAAGAACGTTGTAGTGAATTGGCTTGCAGTCTGCACACAAGGGACAGTCAGGCACCGAGGTGATCATAGCACCATCAATCTCCATTTGGTTATCCTTGGTGTAGATCTGAATGGCATATATCTCAACTTTAACGTGGTCTAACTGGATAGTCAGAGGAACATCACAAAAGATACTTTGAATGCCTAGTGATGAATTCTCTCCATTGACATAAAGAAGTTTGACTTCCACCTCTGCTCCATATGTGTATAAGTCTGTAGTTACAAATGTCACCCAAATTGTTAGAGTCTGTGGAACCACTGGGTATGTAATCTCCAGCTGCAGATAACATCCATGAGGCTCATTACAAACGGGAGGGACAGAGTTGTCATTGGCTCCAGGGCTCCATGTCCGGACACTTGTTTCACATGGCTGCTCAACATCAGGGCGTCCTGAAGTACATAAAATAATTTCAATCACTTCAAAACAGAAAAGTAACATTTAGAAATACTGTACATTGCATAGCTACATGGTCAGTAATTGCAATGTGGTATATTCATCCAGAGAAAGGCATACAACAATCTTCTATGATGCAAACAATGAGAATAAGAATAAATCCCTGGATTAATGATCTGTCTCAGTGTTCTCAAAAATCTGTATAAAACAATTGAAGAGCGCCTGTCAGCAGGATCAACCAAATTAAACCAGAAATACTGTCTGGTAGGGTTGATCCTGTTGATTACAATGATTAATGTCTTTTGAAAATTGGCTTCAGCATTCCTGATAAAAAAAATTAAAATTATGGATTTGTTGAACTGAGAGGTGGGGCTAGCCCTTCAAAAGTTATCAACATAGAAAGTTCAAAACTTCAAATTTCAAAGTTCTGTTCAGCACCAGGGACAACACATTGAACGTGTCAGACAGCTGTGCATCACAGGCAACATTCCCGCTGGTTGTTGTTGCAACTTTCTGTGTTGATAACTTTTGAAGCACAAGAGATATTGCAAATCTCATTGCTGCATTCGATTTCTGAGAACATTTTGCTCTTATTTGATACACTGCATGACCCCCTTCCCAATGGAAAAATTGTATCAAATCCAGCGACTTTCAAGATGGCGGCCATGTTCCGGAAAAAGCCTAAAAGATAGGCCCCCCCTCACCCATTACTTGCTGGGGTATTCAGATTTCATTTTCCCCTTTCATTTCTGAAATAAAAGGGTGTTGTGCTACTTTTGGCTCACCCTTTACATACAAAAATTACCAGTAGGAAAATAATTATCTAAAAAGGCAGATGAGAAACCACATTTCTAGCTGCACTGCATCTAAAACATATCTACAACTGCACAAGGAGTAACACTGTGTTTCTTTTTTTCTGATAATGATGTATACACTTTAACCTGTAATACTTTAATATGTGTGTGACATCTACTGTGTGCAATTTTTTTCATTATTATGTCAGATCAGGCACAAACTGTACTACATCACCAAGGCTACTTTCACACTAGTGTTTTGGCTTTCCGTTTGTGAGATCCATTCAGGGCTCTCAAAAGCGGTCCAAAACGGATCAGTTTTGCCCTAATGCATTCTGAATGGAAAAGGATTTGCTCAGAATGCATCAGTTTGCCTCCGATCAGTCACCATTCCGCTCTGGAGGCGGACACCAAAACGCTGCTTGCAGCCAATGGATCCGTCCTGGCAGGCAATGTAAGTCAATGGGGACGGATCCAATTTCTCTGACACAATCTGGCACAATTGAAAACGGATCCGTCCCCCATTGACTTTCAATGGTGTTTAAGACGGATCTGTCATGGCTATAGAAGACATAATACAACTGAAGCGTTTTTGCAGATCGATGGCAGATCCACAAAAAACGCTAGTATAAAAGTAGCCTAAGTTGTATATAGACATAATACAGCATCCATGGATGTGTATGTGACCTCTCTGTATGCCAGGGACATTGCTAGACTAAAACATTCGGGGCCTGGGCCCCTGATGTTTTGTCCCAGGCCCCGAATGTGCTGCCTGCCAGATAGATCCAACTGTATTGCCATCCTCAGGACAGCAATACAATTGAATCTAATGCACTGCAAGAGCTGAAGGACCTGTGATGACATCACAGTCCATGTGATCAGTTCTAAATGCAGTAGCTGAAAAGGACCTGGGATGATGTCACCACCATGTGACCATTGCAGGAGAGGACGGCTCAGCAGTGAAGAGAAGTCCTGGGAAGAAGCTGTGGTGAGGTCTGCTAGATGAGGAGAGGAAAGTGAAGGGGTAGATTACTCAGTGTGAGAGGCAGAGAAATGTTGGGAGTTGTAGTTATTTAACTGGGACTGTATGTTAGGGCTGAAGTTATTTACGTGGGACAGTGGGTGGAGTGATGTTATTTACATGGGTCTGATATTAAGGGGTGATTTTATTTACATGGGACTGTATGTTGAGGTGGCTGGGGAAGGGGTAATGTTATTTATGTGGGACTGTATTTTGGAGGGGGCTGTAGATAGAGAGGGATGTTATTTACATGGGACTGTACACTCACCTAAAGAATTATTAGGAACACCATACTAATACGGTGTTGGACCCCCTTTTGCCTTCAGAACTGCCTTAATTCTACGTGGCATTGATTCAACAAGGTGCTGATAGCATTCTTTAGAAATGTTGGCCCATATTGATAGGATAGCATCTTGCAGTTGATGGAGATTTGAGGGATGCACATCCAAGGCACAAAGCTCCCGATCCACCACATCCCAAAGATGCTCTATTGGGTTGAGATCTGGTGACTGTGGGGGCCATTTTAGTACAGTGAACTCATTGTCATGTTCAAGAAACCAATTAGAAATTATTTGAGCTTTGTGACATGGTGCATTATCCTGCTGGAAGTAGCCATCAGAGGATGGATACATGTTCTCATTCTGTTTACGCCAAATTCGGACTTTACCATTTGAATGTCTCAACAGAAATCGAGACTCATCAGACCAGGCAACATTTTTCCAGTCTTCAACAGTCCAATTTTGGTGAGCTCGTGCAAATTGTAGCCTCTTTTTCCTATTTGTAGTGGAGATGAGTGGTACCCGGTGGGGTCTTCTGCTGTTGTAGCCCATCCGCCTTAAGGTTGTGCGTGTTGTGGCTTCACAAATGCTTTGCTGCATACCTCGGTTGTAACAAGTGGTTATTTCAGTCAACGTTGCTCTTCTATCAGCTTGAATCAGTCGGCCCATTCTCCTCTGACCTCTAGCATCCACAAGGCATTTTTGCCCACAGGACTGCCGCATACTGGATGTTTTTCCCTTTTCACGCCATTCTTTGTAAACCCTAGAAATGGTTGTGCGTGAAAATCCCAGTAACTGAGCAGATTGTGAAATACTCAGACCGGCCCGTCTGGCACCAACAACCATGCCACGCTCAAAATTGCTTAAATCACCTATTTTTACCATTCTGACATTCAGTTTGGAGTTCAGGAGATTGTCTTGACCAGGACCACACCCCCAAATGCATTGAAGCAACTGCCATGTGATTGGTTGACTAGATAATTGCATTAATGAGAAATAGAACAGGTGTTCCTAATAATTCTTTAGGTGAGTGTATATTGGAGGGGGCTGGAGAGATGGTGTGATGGTATTTACATGGGACTCTATGGCGGAGGAGGGAAATGACATTATTTACAAGGGACTGTATGGCGGAGGGGCTGAAGAATTCTAATTTCTGAGGACAGTAAACCGAGGAATATAACTACAGGGGGCACTGCAGGGGCATTATAAATACTGGGGGCGCTTCAAGGCGAGCATTATAACAGTAGGGGGCAATATAAATTCTGGGGGCACTGTGTGTGTATTATAACAGTAGGGGCGATATAAATACTGGGGCATGTCAGGGTGAGCATTATAACAGTAGGGGGTATTAAAAATACTGGGGGCACTGTGGGGACATTTTAAATTCAGGGGACATTAAGCGTTCTTATTACTACTGGGGGCTCCATAGGAGGGACTTATAGATCCACATTATTTCTATTAAGAGCATTATGGGGGGCCTTATTACTACTGAAGGGGTCTGTAGAGAGCTTTATTACCACTGGGATAACAATATGGGGGCCTTATTTCTACTAGGGGCTCTGTAAGGACATTATTAATACTGGAGGGCTCTTCTACTAATGGAGGCACTCTTGGGGAGCACTATCACTGTTGGGGGCACTGTAGGGGGCAGTATTACTAATGAGGGCATTCTAGAAGGGAATTACTATTGTTGGGACTATGAGGAGTACTATTACTATGGGGGGCACTAATTTTTTTCAGGATAGTAGAGAAAAGTGAGGAAGCTAAGATGTCTGTGTTTCACACTCTGCAGAGACGAGGCGCGGCTGAGAGAAGTTGACCGGACCGAATGGAGAAGATGATGACAGAGAAGATCTACATTAGAGGAGACGTCACCTGGGAGGCTCTGGATGTGAAATGTACGTGCTGCTGTATAGCTGTATAGCAAGTACAGTAAAATGTCTTAAGTGCTAGTGTTTGTAGGGGGAGGGGTTTGGGGGGGGCGATTGGTTGACTTCGAGAATTGGGCAATATTTATCTTTTGAGACCCTAGCAACGCCCCTGCTGTATGCATTGTTTTCTGGTATGGATCAGACAAAACCAACTCTGCCATGCTATATCTGATGCCTATTATGGAGATATTGACTCCTAAAAGTAATGCTCCTAGGGTAGACTATATCCATAAAGTAGTGCAGTACAGGGGCACTACATGATGCCCTACAGGTTATTTCATTTAAAAAAATCCAGAACTGCCAAATAAACACATAGCTAACCCTTTCTCTCTACCATTATCACTTGCATCCTATGTGATAGAATCTGACCTGAAACACAAAATATTTAATAAAATATGAAATAGATCTCCCTATAGTTTGTCATCTGAAGGCAAAGTTCAAAACTTTCAACATCTATACTTGCTATTCATTTCCACTATTTAGCAGCTAGAACACACAAATCTTGTTATTAGGCAAGTCACTTGTCTTCATCGATATACACTACTCTCATTCATTCCTCTGCAGCACATATTTCAGACAAGCAAAATATCAGCTGTATAAATATGAGGAAAAAGCATGTCTCAGACATTGACTGCTTCCCTTCATCAAACAGAAAATTTTAATATTGCAGACATTTTTCCTAAATTACATGATAATCTGTACGTGGAAACTGTAGTTAGGTTTGTTCACATAAATGTTTAGTACTCAAATATCAGCAAATATTAGGAAAACAAAATGCAAAAATGCAGATAGATATAGATAGGTGATAGATAGATAGATACATAGATACATAGATAGATAGATAGATAGATAGATAGATAGATAGATAGATAGACCAAAAGTGTTATGGATTGTACGCATAAATGTTTAGTACTCAAATGTAAGCAAATATAGTAAAATGTAAAATAGTGGAAAAACACTATGACGCAAATAAATTACATATGAACTCTGGAGAAATTGTCTAGCCTCCAATTCAACCATTTTCCGGAGCTATTCTGATATCTTAAGTACAAGGTGTCAAGTGCCAGGAACAAAGGTCAGCCAAGCTGAAACACCTGCTCCATTTAATAGGAATCACAAGCAAAACCATTGGGCTTAGAAGGAGAGTAATTACATTATAGGAGGGGAAGATAGTGCAGATAGAGACCTGGGGCAAGGTAATGGAACCTGGGGAGGAATGGAAGGAGGGACTAGAACAGTTCAGAAGGAAAGGTGTAGGGTAAAGCCTGACTAATAAAACTGGGGAACTGAAATTAGTGATGTGTGAGGAGGACTATGGCCTAGTGGGAATAACTGAGACATGGCTGGATGATAGCTATGACTGGGCAGTTAATGTACAAGGTTACAGTCTGTTTAGAAAGGATCACCAAAACCAGAGAGGGGGAGGGGCCTGCCTTTATGTAAAGTCCTGTCTAACGCCCACAATACGAGAAGATATACGGTAAGTCAGGGACATGAACATGTGGAGTCACTATGGGTAGAAATACATGGAGGCAAAAACAATAATAAATTACTAAAAGGAGTTTTTTATAAACCAGCTAATATACCAGAGTCCACAGAAAATCTTCTACTAAACGAGATAGAGAAGGCGGCAAATCATAATGAGGTGGTTATTATGGGGAATTTCAACTACCCAGATATAGACTGGGAAACTGAAACTTGTATATCTCATAAAGAAAACAGGTTCTTGGCAATAACCAAAGACAATTACCTTTCCCAACTGGTTGAGGACTCGACTAGAGGGATGGCCATACTAGACTTAGTATTAACCAATAGACCTGACAGAACACCAGAGAAGTGCAGGTTGGGGGACACCTGGGAAATAGTGTCCATAAAGTAATAACCTTTCAATTATCATTAAAAGAGTGTCTCTTCAGGGAGGAACAAAAATACCAAACTTCAAAAAAGCTAAATTTTGCCAACTAGGAGAAGCCATAGCCCTAACAAACTGGGACAAAGTCCGAAAAAAAATAAAAAATAAATAAAAATCAGCCACAAAATGGGATATTTTTAAAAGCATCCTAAAATCTAATTGTGAGAGGTACATACCTTATGGGAATAAAAGGTTAAGGAACAAGAAGAAACCAATGTGGATAAATAGAACTGTAAAGAAAGCAATAAATGACAAAAAGAAAACATTTAAATCACTAAAAAACAAGCGGCCAAACTAGAGACCGAGAGATTAATTGCGAAAGAGAGCAAAACTAACCCAAAAATGTTCTTCAACTACATAAATGGTAAAAAGTATAAATCTGAAGGTGTCACCCCTTTACAGAGTGATGGGGGAGGGGGGAGTTGCAGAGAGCAGGAGAAAGGAGGAGAAAGCAAAGCTATTAAATATTTTTTTCTCCACTGTATTCACTGAAGAAAATAAACTGTCAGATGAAATGCAGAATGTAAAAGTAAATTCCCCATTAAAAGTGCACTGTCTGATCCAGGAAGAAGTACAGCGGCGTCTTAAAAAGATTAAAATAGACAAATCGCCAGGACCAGATGGCATACACCCCCGTATCCAAAGAGAATTAAGTAATGTCATAGTCAGACCCTTATTTCTGATATTTAAGGACTCTATATTGACAGGGAGTGTTCCACAGGAAATGTGGTGCCAATATTTTAAAAGGGTCAAAAAACAGAGCCCGGAAACTATAGGCCAGTAAGGGTAACATCGGTAACATCCGTCGTGGGTAAACTGTTTGAAGGTTTTCTATGTGCTATCCTGGAGCACCTCAATGAAAATAAGCAAATAATGCCATATCAGCATGGATTCATGAGGGATCGGTCATGTCAAACTAATTTAATCTGTATGAGGAAGTAAGTTCTAGACTTGACAGCGGTGAATCAATGGATGTCGTATATCTGGACTTCTCCAAAGCATTTGACACTGTACTGCATAAAAGGTTAGTATATAAAATGAGAATGCTCGGACTGGGAGAAAATGTCTGTATGTGGGTAAGTAACTGGCTCAGTAATAGAAAACAGAGGGTGGTTATTAATGGTACACACTCAGATTGGGTCACTGTCACTAGTGGAGTGCCTCAGAGGTCAGTACTGGGCCCTATCCTCTTAGTAACATAGTAACATAGTACATAAGGCCGAAAAAAGACATTTGTCCATCCAGTTCGGCCTGTTATCCTGCAAGTTGATCCAGAGGAAGGCAACAAAAAAAAAACTGTGAGGTAGAAGCCAATTTTCCTCACTTTAGGGGAATAAAAAATTCCTTCCCGACTCCAATTAGGCAATCAGAATAACTCCCTGGATCAACGACCCCTCTCTAGTAGCTATAGCCTGTAATATTATTACACTCCAGAAATACATCCAGGCCCCTCTTGAATTCCTTTATTGTACTCACCATCACCACCTCCTCAGGCAGAGAGTTCCATAGACTCACTGCTCTTACCGTAAAGAATCCTCTTCTATGTTTGTGTACAACCCTTCTTTCCTCCAGACGCAGAGGATGTCCCCTCGTCACAGTTACAGTCCTGGGGATAAATAGATGATGGGATAGATCTCTGTACTGACCCCTGATATATTTATACATAGTAATTAGATCTCCCCTCAGTCGTCTTTTTTCTAAAGTGAATAACCCTAATTTTGATAATCTTTCAGGGTACTGTAGTTGCCCCATTCCAGTTATTACTTTAGTTGCCCTCCTCTGGACTCTCCAGCTCTGCTATGTCTGCCTTGTTCACAGGAGCCCAGAACTGTACACAGTATGCCATGTGTGGTCTGACTAATGATTTGTAAAGTGGTAGGACTATGTTCTCATCACGGGCATCTATGCCCCTTTTGATGCAACCCATTATCTTATTGGCCTTGGCAGCAGCTGCCTGACACTGGTTTTTGCTTAGTTTGCTGTTTATTAAAATTCCTAGATCCTTTTCCATATCCTCTTCAATATATTTATTAATGATCTTGTAGAAGGCTTGCACGGAAAAATATTAATTTTTGCAGATGACACTAAACTGTGTAAAGTAATTGACATGGAGAAGTACAGTATACTGCTACAGATGGATCTGGAAAGTGGCAGTTGAGGTTTAACACTGACAAATGTAAGGTTTTGCACATGGGTAGGAATAATGCAAGTCACCCGTACATACTAAATGGTAAAACACTGGGTAACACTGACATGGAAAAGGACCTAAGAATTTTAGTGAACAGCAAACTAAGTTGTAAAAACCAGTGTCAGGCAGCTGCTGCCAAGGCCAATAAGATAATGGTTTGCACCAAAAGGGGCATAGATGCCGTGATGAGAACACAGTCCTACCATTTTACAAATCACTGGTCAGACCACACATGGAGTACTGTGTACAGTTCTGATCAACCTATGAACAAGGCATACATAGCAGAGCTGGAGAGGGTTCAGAGGAGGGCAACTAAAGAAATAACTGGAATGAGGGAACTACAGTACCCTGAAAGATGATCAAAATTAGGGTTATTCACTTTAGAAAAAAGACGACTGAGGGGAGATCTAATTACTATGTATAAATATATCAGGGGTCAGTACAGAGATCTCTCCTGTCATCTGTTTATCCCCAGGACTGTGACAAGTGGACACCCTCTGCGCCTGGAGGAATGAAGGTTTGTACACAAACATATAAGAGGATTCTTTACGGTAAGAGCAGTGAGACTATGGAACTCTCTGCCTGAGGAGGTGGTGATGGTGAGTTCACTAAAGAGTTCAAGAGGGGCCTGGATGTATTTCTGGAGTGTAATAATATTACAGGCTATAGCTACTAGAGAGGGGGCATTGATCCGGGGAGTTATTCTGATTGCCTGATTGGAATCGGTAAGGAATTTTTTTCCCCTTAAGTGGGTAAAATTGGCTTCTACTTCACAGTTAGTTTTTTTTGCCTTCCTCTGGATCAACTTGCAGGATAACAGGCCGAACTGGATGGACAAATATCTTTTTTCGGTCTTATATACTATGTTACTGTGTTACTATGGTACTTAGAAAACCTTAGAAAACAGATTAGGCTGGGTTCAAATCACCGTTTTGTTTTCCGTTCTTCTGATCCGTGAGAAGAACAGAAAAAACAACAACAAAAAAAACGATCCTGTATTTTAACCGTCCACTGTGCTCATTATTAGGCTTAAGCAAATTGGGTTCCGATTGCTGTATCCGAACCCAATTCATTTGAAAACTTTGTTAAGAATATGTGCTATGTACGTCCTTCTATAAAATGTATTGCCTCCACAGAGGTCTTTCTAACATTTCAGCAAATATCGCGAGACATAGGCTACTTTCACACTAGCGTTTTTACTGGATCCAGCAGGGTTCAGCAAAAACGCTTCCGTTACCGATAATACAACTATCTGCATCCATTATGAATGGATCCGGTTGTATTATCTTTAACATTGCCAAGACGGATCCGTCATGAACCCCAATGCAAGTCAATGGAGAACGTATCCGTTTTCTATTGTGTCAGAGTGTGTCAGAGAAAACTGATCCTCCCCCATTGACTTGCAGTGTGGGTCATACCGGATCCGTCAAAAAATGAGACCCTACCTAAGACAATCGGTCAAAAATTAAAAAAGCTATCACTTTCAGACAATGGAGACACTAAAATATGATTATTTTTTTGCTTCAAAATTGCTATTATTGTGCTAAAGTGAAATAAATAAAACAAAGTATACATATTTGGTATTGCTGCATCCGTAACAACCTGCTCTATAAAAATTCCCCATGACCTAACCCCTCAGGTGGACACCGTAAAAAAAAAAAAAAAAAAACAGTGCCAAAAAAGCTGTTTTTTGTCACCTTACATCACAAAAATTGCAACACTAAGCGATGTCCTCCAAAATAGTACCAATCAAGCCGTCACCTCATCCCGCAAAAAATTAGACCCTAACTAAGAAAATCGGTCAAAAAATAAAAAAGCTATAGCTCTTAGACTATGGAGACACTAAAACATCATTTTTTAGGTTTCAAAAATGCTATTATTGTGTAAAACTTAAATAAATAAGACAAATTATACATATTAGGTATTTTCACATCCGAATCTATCTGCTCTATAAAAATATCACATGAACTAACCCCTCAGGTGAACGCTGGAAAAATAAATAAATAAAAACTGCCAAAATGACCAATTTTTTGGTCATCATGCCCCATAAAGTGTAATAATGAATGATCAAAAAATTATATGTACCCAAAAATTGTACCAATAAAATTGCCAAAACAGCCTTGCCTCACAAAAAACATAATATATAGAGCAATTAAAAATCATATGTACTCCAATATAGTACCAATAAAACTGGCACCTTATCCCTAGTTTCCAAAATGGGGTCACTTTTTGGGAGTTTCTACTGTAAGGGTGCTTGAGGGGAGCTTAAAATGGGACATGGCATCCAAAAATCAGTCCAGCCTTCCAAAAACCATATGGCGTTTCTTTCCTTCTGCGCCCTACCATGTGCCCTTACATCGGCTTCAGACCACATGTGGGGTGTTTCTGTAAACTGCAGAATCAGAGTAATAAATGTTGAGTTTTGTTTTGCTGTTAACCCTTGATGTGTTAAAGAAAAAATGGATTAAAATAGAAAATCTGCCAAAAAAGTGAAATTTTGAAATTTCATCTCCATTTCCATTAATTCTTGTGGAACACCTAAAGAGCTAACAAAGTTTGTAAAATCAGTTTTGAGTAGCTTGAGGGGTGTAGTTTCTATAATGGGGTCATTTATGGGGGATTTCCACAATGTAAGCCCCACAAAGTGACTTCAGACCTGAACTGGTCCTTAAAAAGTGGGTTTTGGAAATTTTCTTTAAAATTTTAAGAATTGCTTCTAAAATTCTAAGCCTTCTAACGTCCTAAAAGAATAAAATGACATTTACAAAATGATGCCAACATAAAGTAGACATATGGGGAATGTTAAGTAATAAATATTTTATGAGGTATCACTTTCTGTTTTAAAAGCAGAGAAATTGAAATTTAGAAAATTGCAAATTTTTCAAATTTTTGGGTAAATTTGGGATATTTCACAAATAAAGGTGAAATATATTGACTCAAATTTATGACTATCATGAAGTACAATATGTCACGAGAAAACAGTCTCAGAATGAATTGGATAAATAATAGTGTTCCAAAGTTATTACCCCATAAAGTGACACATGTCGGATTTTAAAAAAATGGCCTGGGCAGGAAGGTGAAAACTGGCCCGGGGTGTAAAGGGTTAATGGATGTTTAAAATACAGTATCCGTGTTTTTGTTTATTTTTCTGTTCTTCTGACGAATCAGAAGAATGGAAAGCAAAATGGTGATGTGAACTCAGTGTATAAATATATAGTTGTGCCTGCGCTGTCGCTCAATAGTTATCTCTATATGCACTAGGCAGATAGAGTCGCTGCTAGGTACCTAGATGGATGTCGGCTGCTCCGATCCCAAAAAAACAATCAAAGATTGTAAAATTGATATTTTGGTACCAGCGCTGGAATAGGAAAAAGAACAGGGGATAGTTTATATAAAATTTTGATTTGCTAATAGACGATTACCTGTTCCAGTAAGGCAGTAACTTGGTGTCAGGTAAGTTGTATGGCGGGTATCCAGTCCAGCGATGTAGTGGAATAACTCGCAGTGCTTCTTGCTCGACCTCAAAGCGCGTGCGCCTCCCCGGCCGGTGGATGGCGTACGCGCGAAGGAGCTATGTTAGTATAAGGTTCCGGAGCGTGTAATGTGACGTCACAACAGTCCTACGGAGAGATCCAGAGACCAAAAAGCGATCCTACGCGTTTCGAAGCCTACGGGCTTCTTCGTCAGGGATAATTGCTATGTTTGCTCCCTGGATTAAATAGGTGCCCGGTCCCCATGGCAACTGCTATAGTTTATATCGGCCGTATTCCCGCATGTGATCCTAAATAGGTTAGTGTTAAGATGCGATTATTTGTAAATTCAGCAAACAGTAGTTTAGGTTCCGTAAGTTTTCTAGTGTCAGCTCTTCAGAATGCAAATAATTCCATTTCTCGATTCAAGCCATTTGGTGCTAGGCTGTTCAATCTAAATATCCATTTGCTTTCGCACCGTGACATCTGTTTAATGAAGTCCCCACCTCTCGCATTTAATTTGACTTTTTCAATGCCCCCAAAAATGGAACCGGTGAAATTGCCTGCATGATGTTGGGCATAATGGTGGGACAGGGGGTGGCAATATGTTATTTAGATGCTCCCCCATCCTAATCTTTAATTCCCGTTTGGTTCGACCCACATATAATTTAAGACAGGGGCATTTAATAAAGTATATTACTCCATGAGTATTACATGAGATGTAGTGATTGATTTTATATAAATGATGTTTATCCCCTATTTCTGTGATAGGGAATTTTGTTGTACCGTATTTAATTTTCTTGCAATTTTTGCACAATTTACATGGAAAAAAACCTTTTTGTACTATATGAGTAGATTTATTTATTTGAGCTTGTTTCAGGGTGGGTGCTATCATCGTGGCCAAATTTGAAGCCTTCCTGAATATAAAGGTAGGATTCATGGGAATCCTGTCTCCTATTAGTTTGTCTTGTCGTAACATTTCCCAGTGTTTTCTAACAATTCTCTTGAGGGTTGGTGCCCCTTCACTATATGTAGTGATTATCGGAATTTTGATAGGGGCACTAGCACAGTCGTTTTCATAGGTTTTTGAGGGGTCCTGCAGTTTGTCCTGGAGTAATAGGTTACGGTCTACCTCTCTAATATGTTTAATAGTTGGTTCTAAATCCTCCATTTTGTACCCCTTCTCAATAAATTTTGTATTTAGATCTATGATTTCTTCCTCAAAGTGAGTGATATCTGTGCAATTCCTGCGTATCCTGATATATTGACTTCGGGGGATATTAATAAGCCATGTGGGTAGATGGCAGCTTCTAAGAGGGATAAAGCTGTTACAATCAGTGGGCTTACAATATGTCTTTGTGTGAATCTGCCCTTTCTCAATATATATTGTAAGGTCTAGGAAATTTACTTGCTGTTTACTGCAATTAGGTGTGAACTCTAAATAAAATTCATTTTTATTTAAATCATTTAAAAGTGGTTCAATTCGGATTCTCCACCCTTCCAAATAAAAACAATATCATCAATAAAACGTTTCCAGAGGACCAGATTCGCACCGAGCCTGCCATGGGGAAAAATGGCGGTATCCTCCCAATGGCCCATGTATAGATTTGCGAAACTCGGTGCAAATCTGGTCCCCATCGCTGTACCCCATGTCTGCAAATAAAACTCATGATTACATTTAAAATAATTGTGTGTGAGGATGAACATGACACAATTTCCAATAAACTTTATTTCCTTGGGCATATTCCCATCTTTTTCTAAAAAAATATTCTGTTGCTGTCCTACCTTTTGTGTTTTCGATAACAGTATATAAGGAGGTGACATCCAGGGTCCCCAAGATGTAGCCATCCTCCCATTTTACATCTTCCAGAAGTTGTAGAATATGTTTGGTATCTTTAAGATACGCTGGAAGTTTCTGTACATGGCATTGTAGCAAGGTATCCATGTATTTAGATAGATTAGCTGTCAGGCTATCAATTCCCGAAATAATTGGACAGCCAGGTGGATTCGTTTGACTTTTGTGGATTTTAGGCAAATAGTAAAAGATAGAAATCTTAGGGCATTGGTTATTTATATATGCCGCTTCTTCAGAAGTTAATATGCCCTTTGTTTTTCCTTTTTTAGTAAGTGATCCAAGTTGGTGTTTGTATATATTTGTCGGGTCAAAATTCAATTTTTTGTATGTTTTCTTATCATTAAGGAGTCGTGTTGACTCCCTATTATAAGAATCCTCGTCCAAGATGACTATCCCTCCCCCTTTATCTGCAGGCCTTATCACAATTTTATTATTAGTTTGTAATGTCCGGATGTAATGTCCGGATGTAATGTCCGGATGGCTTTTTTTTCCCAAAGAGATACATTTTGGGGGCCCGATCGTTTATTATTGGGATTGATTCTACGTAGATCTCTCAGTACCAGGGTTTGAAATGCAGTGAATGCATCAGAATATTCACCCAAGGGATTAAAATTCGATTTGGGTCTCAATGTTGTATGTAGAGGAGTCCTGGTTGAAGTACCTGGGTCCTCAACATTCTGTCGCCCAATGTCATCTGTAGTCTGACATTTGGCTTGTCGCTTATTTTCTATTGGTTTGATGTTAGATTGCGGATTATTCTTATTTCTTCTAGAAAGTGTTATACTGGCTTTCTGGGTAAATTTGTTAATATTAGGACATGGGGTATCTTTCATTTTTATAAAATATTTTTTCAAAGCCAAATTTCTTAGAAATTTCTTTATACCTACAAACGCATAGAACGGGCAAAATTTTGAAGTAGGGGCGAATTTGAGACCCTTCTCTAATAGGGCCAACTCATTGTCCTTCAGGGTATAGCTACTAAGATTATATATGCCCTGCCCTTTCTTACGTTTGGTTAAAAGCTTCTTGGTTAACCCTTTACCTCTTGTACCTCTTTTTGTTTTTTTCTTTGGGAAGGTCTTGCCTGAAAAAAATCCCTTTTTATTGTCTTTCTTTTTATTATATTATCCGTTTTTTAAAGTTTTTCTTTAACTCGTCTATTAGTATTCGTTTTCACTATTGAACTATAACTTTTCGGAGAGGTATTGTTAGACGTTTGGTGATGCATTCCAGTATTTGTTGTTCCTTCATGATGTGTTTGAACATGATTATCTCTACTTTCTACTGTATCAATGGAGTCATTGTGATTTTGGTCTTTACCCAATGACTCCAATATATCATACCGATTGTTAGTTTGTATAGATCCATTGGTTCTAATTGCCTGTATCACCACCTTAGGTACTAGGGGCTGTTGTTCAGGTGAACTATGTGTGTTACTCATTGTTGCGGATTGTTTATTGTGTCTTTTTGTCTCAATATAAGTTAAATTGTCATTAGAGTTGTCATCATAGACTGAAAAATCGCTATAACACGTATCCTGATCTTCGCACATAGTTTTATCTATTGTATTATAATGGGTACTACCACTGTGTTCTATATCTGTTACGATCCTATCTCTGATCCCTGTTGGTGTTGTTAAGTCCCTATCAAATTTCTTTGTTTTGGTATTAATAATTTCATTCTCTTTCGTTCTTATCCGTGTTTTAATAGATCTAGAAATTTTAATTATTTCTTTGTGATTTTTATATGGTTTGAGATTTTCAAACAGTTCCTTTATTTTTCGATTTATTTTAATTAGTCCAACTCTTCTTTTTTCTATAATAAACAATACTGTTCTTTTAGAAAATTCATGGAATAATAAATTCCATTCTTCAATAATTTCCGGGCCACCTAGGTCACTTGTTAGTGCTTTATGAATTTGGAGTCCCTTTGGTATTTTATCGGATTCCAAATATCTTTCTAGTGATGCCATTTCCCATAAGTCTCTCATTTCTGTAATTAGAAGCCTTTCAAGCTTTTTAATACCTACCAGGGCTTCCTCAATGTTGTCTCCATGTATGTCACAGACCTCTGGAGAGAGTTTGGGTTTATTAAAGAAGGACTGAACAAATTTAATACGGTCCTGGCGGTCTCCCCATAATTCACTCATAGTAGACCAATGATAATATGTATACAGGTAGATCAGTGATAGTATGTATACAGGTGAACCAGTGATAGTATGTATACAGGTGGACCAGTGGTAGTCCACCTGTATACATACTGAATTTACAAATAATCGCATCTTAACACTAACCTATTTAGGATCACATGCGGGAATACGGACGATGTAAACTATAGCAGTTGCCATGGGGACCGGGCACCTATTTAATCCAGGGAACAAACATAGCAATTATCCCTGACGAAGAAGCCCGTAGGCTTCGAAACGCGCAGGATCGCTTTTTGGTCTCTGGATCTCTCCGCAGGACTGTTGCGACGTCACATTACACGCTCCAGAACCTTATACCAACATAGCTCCTTCGCGCGCAGGCCAGCCACCGGCCGGGGCGGCGCACGCGCTTTGAGGTCGAGCAAGAAGCACTGCGAGTTATTCCACTACATCGCTGGACTGGATACCCACCATACAACTTACCTGACACCAAGTTACTGCCTTACTGGAACAGGTAATCGTCTATTAGCAAATCGAAATTTTATAAAAACTATCCCCTGTTCTTTTTGCTATTCCAGCGCTGGTACCAAAATATCAATTTTACAATCCTTGATGTGAACTCAGCCTTATTTTTATAAACACATGGAACGTGCATAATGTCTGGCGGTCCAGACAAGTGTGTCCGTATCGGTTATGTCAGATGCCAACAACTTGGGTTAATGGAGGATACTGTCAATTTATACACTTTTTTTCTAAACAGTAGCACACAAAGAGGTCAGTAGTACTTAATAAGTCTGTGATTAAAACAAGTGGAGCTTGGGTTTAAGAAGAGCAGTGGAAATGCTCCCATTGCACCAAAAGACTAATTTGTACATGAAGAAAAAGTATCATAACTAGTGTTGATCGAGCATGCTTGGCCGAAGTTTGGCTCAAGTCAGTGTATTTAAATCTAATTTAACCTCTATTTCTGAAATGTTTCTGGCAGGATTCAAATTCACAACCTTCTACATTACAGCCAAGAATGTTAACCACTACACTATAGAGCTGCATGACCAGTCTCTAAAAAAAAAAAAAAATGAGACTTCTGCTGTATAGGAATACTTAGTAGCAGTAAGTATTCCTATACAGCAGAAGTCTCATATTTTATGTTTTTTTTATAACTGGCCATGCAGCTCTATAGTGTAGTGTTTAAGGTTCTTGGCTGTAATGTAGAAGATGGTGATTTAAAAAAATCCCACCAGCATCATTTCAGAAATAGAGGCTAAATTAAATTTATATATTTTATATTTTTTTAGTAATTGTAAAAAATGTGTAATTACTATATATATATATATATATATACATACAGTACAGATCAAAAGTTTGGACACACCTTCTCATTCAAAGAGTTTTCTTTATGTTCATGACTATGAAAATTGTAGATTCACACTGAAGGCATCAAAACTATGAATTAACACATGTAGAATTATATACATAACAAACATAGTCCCCTGAAATGGTTTTCACTTCATAGGTGTGCCCTGTCAGGCTTAATAAGTGGGATTTCTTGCCTTATAAATGGGGTTGGGACCATCAGTGGCGTTGAGGAGAAGTCAGGTGGATACACAGCTGATAGTCCTACTGAATAGACTGTTAGAATTTGTATTATGGCAAGAAAAAAGCAGCTAAGTAAAGAAAAACGAGAGGCCATCATTACTTTAAGAAATGAAGGTCAGTCAGTCAGCCGAAAAATTGGGAAAACTTTGAAAGTAAGGGCTATTTGACCATGAAGGAGAGTGATGGGGTGCTGCGCCAGATGACCTGGCCTCCACAGTCACCGGACCTGAACCCAATCGAGATGGTTTGGGGTGAGCTGGACCGCAGAGTGAAGGCAAAAAAGGCCAACAAGTGCTAAGCATCTCTGGGAACTCCTTCAAGACTGTTGGAAGACCATTTCAGGGGACTACCTCTTGAAGCTCATCAAGAGAATGCCAAGAGTGTGCAAAGCAGTAATCAAAGCAAAAGGTGGCTACTTTGAAGAACCTACAATATGACATATTTTCAGTTGTTTCACACTTGTTTGTTATGTATATAATTCCACATGTGTTAATTCATAGTTTTGATGCATTCATAGTCATGAAAATAAAGAAAACTCTTTGAATGAGAAGGTGTTTCCAAACTTTTGGTCTGTACTGTATATATAATCATACTTCTGATATATATGAATGCATAATATGTAGGAAACTACTATTGATGTTTTAGCCATAATATATTTACATATATTATAATATATTATATATTCTAAATATATAATAATATATGTAAATAAATTATGGCTAAAAAGTTATATATATGTTTAAATTTAATTTAGCCTCTATTTCTGATGGGATTCGAACTCACAACTTCTACATTACAGCATAGAATGTTAACCACTACACTATAGGGCTGCATGGTCAGTTACCTAAATAAAAGAAAAGAAAAATATGAGACTTCTGCTGTATAGGAATACTTACTACTAATAAGTATTCCTATACAGCAGAAGTCATATTATTATTATTTTTTTTTTTTATGGCCATGCAGCTCTATAGTGTAGTGGTTAAGATTCTTGGCTGTAATGTAGAAGGTTGTGAGTTAAAATCCCATCAGAAACTTTTCAGAAATAGAGGCTAAATTAGATTTAAATACACTGGGTGTGCCCAAGCACTGACTCCATATATGGACATAGCTATATATGGAGTCAGAGCAGGCACTCCTAAGCCGAACTAGAGTCCCAACAATCTCCCCTTTTCAGAGCAGGGGGTGCCCGGTTTAATGCTCGGGTTCTCCCATTGACTTCCATTGTGCTCGGGTGTTCTGTAGAGCACCCGAGTATCGGGAAGTGTTCTACTCGAGCACACGAGCACTTTGGTGCTCGATCAACACTAATCATAACTCATGAATGGAGCCTCAGATCAACAAAATAAAACTTGTGTTTTAATCAGGTGAATCACAGCTATATGTCTATACAAACAGTTGGATAGGTAGGTTGCTGGTGACAGATTCTCTTCTGCCCCATCCAGACTATGATCAAGGAAATCATGGTACTGTATAATTTCACATACTCTATGGCTTGCCTGAAAAATTTCAAAAATTACTAATTTACTCAATTATAAGTCTTTTACTGCCTCTTTATTAGTATTGAATCTTAAGGTAACCATGAGAACTGTAACTATCTAATGATTATTCATGCCCACCCTCCTGAATAGCATCAGTCTAGCTATACAGAGGCTGCAGTTATAGGTTAGGTACAATACCACTGGGTTCATGAAAATTATATACTGTAGCTAATTTTTTACTTCTTTTGCTCAATGAATACACTTAAAAAAATATAATAACCTTTTAATTTTCACATTGATGCAAGGATTACATTTTTGCAGGACAAGTTGTAGTTTATGTTGCATCCATTACAATTATATCATTACAATTATCCTAAACATTTGGGTACAAACAACTTTTAAATCACTATTACATTTTTTAGACAGGATTACCCAAAACCCACCACCATGTGGAATAATTGACAGGGTAACTTTATTATGCCAGTTACTGCAAAACCAATTTTATTTTCACTATTTTTGCTCAATAATATATATTTTTTAATTTTTGTTCAATGGCAATATTTTTAGGTATATATGACTTTTTGATCACTTTTTATTGCCTTTTTGGAGGTAGGAGGAACAAACGCAACAAGTCTAGCCCTTTTTAAAAAAAATAACTTTTGTGCCTCCACATAACTTTGGCTCTTCCTCCAGCAGCGCAGGCACAATTAAGAATGGTGTCTAAGTTGCCGGGCTTAATAGATGTGCCCCTGATTATGTATATATGGACACTGCACAGTGCCACTTCTCTTGTCCTGTATAATGGGTGCAATTTTCCGTATTTGCTCTTATTCTGTATATATGGATTAGAGGTGACCAAACATTCCATATTCCTATTATGGTGACCAGTTAATATATGTGAGGACTAATGTAGGCTAGGCAATGCTCCTCTTGGTTTCTGGGGAAAATATTTGCAAATTAGTATGTCTAACAGCTGGCATCAGAGAGAATTACTTTATCTTATTTGCATAGCATTTGGTTTTTGGGGAAAATATTTCAATTAGATTTTCTGACATAAAGGATAATAAAGGTAATTCTTTCTAATGCCAACTGATGCTAGACATACTAATTTGTATATATATTTTCCCAGAAACCCAGAGGAGTGTTGCCTATTCTATCAGAGTCATCATATAGATTACTGGTCTCCATAATAAAAAGAATACCCAGCCAGAGGTCCCACCAAGGCCTCTAAACTAGAAAAGTTGATTCTATCTGCTCTGCTCTGATAAAGGGCCTTTGTTCTAAAAGAGCTAGTTGCAGATGTGAGGCTGGCTTAGCTATTTGTCTAGTCAAGTCAGTTTAAAAGGCTGAGCAATGACTGGAAGGCTATGCTGTAGTTGTGAAACACTCAGCTTTTGTTAATCTTTTTTTGGAAAGAAAACTGAATTGCACATTTTTTTTACATGTGGGTCTCTCTCTTGAACTGCAAAATGTCTGAGTTTGTTCGAATCCAATTCTTTTTATTATTTTATTTTATTTTAGGATGAAATCCATATTGATAGAATTGATTTGCTCATCTCTAGTATGTTTATTTATACAATCTCCTTGTGCTTCATAGAATAATTTTACCCAATTTTTTATCCACTAACTTTTTAGTGGTAGCCTCAAACTGTTCATCTGTGTTTTTTCATAATACATTGCTTTGCTTGTATCTCCACATAATGCAACTGTGGAAAAGAAACATTTAATTTGGACTCTTTTCCAAAAGGAAAGGAAAACTGTCTCATACCAGGAATTCACTTCATACTTAGTAACTACCCTTTACCAGGCTTTGCTGCCTGAGAGACATTGGTCGGGGTACTATTTTTTTTTTATGGAGGTTTCCAAGTATACATGAGGATTATCATGAGCCAGTCAATGCTCCTCTGGGTTTCTAGTAAAAATATATTAAAATTAGTACATCATACATTTAGTGTCATCAGATAGGCTTAGGAACGAGTAACCCCTAGACAACACATATATATTGCCAACAAACCAAGAGTAGCATACTAGGCTTCTCTCTCTCTTTCTCTCTCTGCAATAAGCCTGAAACAAATCACATACTATATTGGGTATAGTTCTCAGTATCTGCTCTTATTCTGTATACGTGGACACTGCACAGTACCACTTCTCTTCTCCTGTATACTGTGTGTAATTCTCCGTATCTTCTCTTATTCTCTATACCTGGGCACATAGTTTCAATCCATTTGGTTGCCAATCATTATTCAATGGTTGCCAACCATTTGTAAATTTACAGACAGTCTACTATCTGGTGTGTGTGTGTCCCCTGCCCTCTGTAAAGCCTGACAGAAAAGAGCTTAAATTATTTTTTCAGTTTCCACTATACATGCTTCAATACATGAGCAGTGCAAATCTCCTGCTTGGTCTTTTCTCCAACAGTGCATTGATGTAGGGGTCTGAAATACAAGAACTGTCCAGGAATTTTTCATATGGTGCTGCTAGTTTCATTTTCTAGTGAGCAACCTATTTAATGTTGGATTTGTTGTGCTTCAAGGCATTATACAATGATAATGTCTGTAAATCACCGTGGAATAGGTCAGTGCTATATAAGTGAAATAAATAAAAAAAATTCTGGACAAATAAAACAAAAATCATGGACAACCCAAAATTTTTACAGACATACATCTAGTTCTATTTTAAAGCCCACAATCGCACATAATTGTTTGCTGTCCTCAATGGAGCTCACAATTAGAGATGAGCGAATTGAAGTTGACGAAGTGGAATTTAATCCGAATTTCAGGAAAAATTGGATTTGCGCCGAATCCGAATTTCCTCACGTTTCGTGGTAACAAATAATTTTTTTCCCCTAAAATGGCTGCTGCACGTGTGAGGACATGGAGCAAGGAACTCTGGGAACGCGGGATCACCCATAATGCTATGCCATAGCCAATCAGCAACAAGCAAGCCCTGTGATGTCACAGCCCTATAAATAGCCTCAGCCATCTTGGATTCTGCCATTTTCCAGTGTACTTAGTGCAAGGACAGATGTAAGCAAGCTCTATGGACAGTGCTAGGAAAGACTTCAAAGACTTAAAAAAACGATTTACAAGTTCAGGGAAAGATTATTCAAGGTGTAGGGAAAGGATAGGGAGGAATCATTCCACAGCATTTATGTAGAACAGGGTTCAGTAGGGGAGGTAACAGCCTGGGTAATAGGAGCAATCTTTGCTTCACTGACTGGGGATCCAAATTGCCATTATAGAACTTTGTAATTCCAACAAACCGTTCTTGTTATTGGGGTGGAAGTGCTGTTTGATACAGCCATGAACAGGGTTTATTACAAGGAAATATTTCTACTTCTTATTTGCCCTTGTGCGGTGCAGTTATATGTTCTAAAGCATTTTTTGGCTTGTATTAGTGGGAAAAAAGGGCTTATTAGCCGTTGTGTGGTGAAGTGCGAAAATTACAGCCCTTTTTGGCGTGTATTAGTGACACAAAAAATATTTCATTTGCCGTTCAGCGGTGTCAGTTATATGTTCTAAAGCCCTTTTTGTTATGTATTAGTGGCAAAAGAAAAACATATTTGCCGTTCAGCAGTGCAGTTATACACTGCGTGCAGAATTATTAGGCAAATGAGTATTTTGACCACATCATCCTCTTTATGCATGTTGTCTTACTCCAAGCTGTATAGGCTCGAAAGCCTACTACCAATTAAGCATATTAGGTGATGTGCATCTCTGTAATGAGAAGGGGTGTGGTCTAATGACATCAACACCCTATATTAGGTGTGCATAATTATTAGGCAACTTCCTTTCCTTTGGCAAAATGGGTCAAAAGAAGGACTTGACAGGCTCAGAAAAGTCAAAAATAGTGAGATATCTTGCAGAGGGATGCAGCACTCTTAAAATTGCAAAGCTTCTGAAGCGTGATCATCGAACAATCAAGCGTTTCATTCAAAATAGTCAACAGGGTCGCAAGAAGCGTGTGGAAAAACCAAGGCGCAAAATAACTGCCCATGAACTGAGAGAAGTCAAGCGTGCAGCTGCCAAGATGCCAATTGCCACCAGTTTGGCCATATTTCAGAGCTGCAACATCACTGGAGTGCCCAAAAGCACAAGGTGTGCAATACTCAGAGACATGGCCAAGGTAAGAAAGGCTGAAAGACGACCACCACTGAACAAGACACACAAGCTGAAACGTCAAGACTGGGCCAAGAAATATCTCAAGACTGATTTTTCTAAGGTTTTATGGACTGATGAAATGAGAGTGAGTCTTGATGGGCCAGATGGATGGGCCCGTGGCTGGATTGGTAAAGGGCAGAGAGCTCCAGTCCGACTCAGACGCCAGCAAGGTGGAGGTGGAGTACTGGTTTGGGCTGGTATCATCAAAGATGAGCTTGTGGGGCCTTTTCGGGTTGAGGATGGAGTCAAGCTCAACTCCCAGTCCTACTGCCAGTTTCTGGAAGACACCTTCTTCAAGCAGTGGTACAGGAAGAAGTCTGCATCCTTCAAGAAAAACATGATTTTCATGCAGGACAATGCTCCATCACACGCGTCCAAGTACTCCACAGCGTGGCTGGCAAGAAAGGGTATAAAAGAAGAAAATCTAATGACATGGCCTCCTTGTTCACCTGATCTGAACCCCATTGAGAACCTGTGGTCCATCATCAAATGTGAGATTTACAAGGAGTGAAAACAGTACACCTCTCTGAACAGTGTCTGGGAGGCTGTGGTTGCTGCTGCACGCAATGTTGATGGTGAACAGATCAAAACACTGACAGAATCCATGGATGGCAGGCTTTTGAGTGTCCTTGCAAAGAAAGGTGGCTATATTGGTCACTGATTTGTTTTTGTTTTGTTTTTGAATGTCAGAAATGTATATTTGTGAATGTTGAGATGTTATATTGGTTTCACTGGTAAAAATAAATAATTGAAATGGGTATATATTTGTTTTTTGTTAAGTTGCCTAATAATTATGCACAGTAATAGTCACCTGCACACACAGATATCCCCCTAAAATAGCTAAAACTAAAAACAAACTAAAAACTACTTCCAAAAATATTCAGCTTTGATATTAATGAGTTTTTTGCGTTCATTGAGAACATGGTTGTTGTTCAATAATAAAATTAATCCTCAAAAATACAACTTGCCTAATAATTCTGCACTCCCTGTATGTTCTAAAGCCCTTTTTGTCATGTATTAGTGTCAAAAGAAAAATATATTTGCCGTTCAGTGGTGCAGTTATATGTTCTAAAGCCTTTTGTGGTGTGTATAAGTGGAAAAAATATATATATTTGCCGTTCAGCAGTGCAGTTATATATTCTAAAGCCTTTTGTGTTGTGTATAAGTGGAAAATAATAAGGACCTATTTGCCGTTCAGCGGTGCAGTTATATGTTCTAAAGCCCTTTTTGTTGTATATTAGTGCAAAAGAAAAATATATTTGCCGTTCAGCGGTGCAGATATATGTTCTAAAGCCTTTTGTGGAGTGTATAAGTGGAAAAAAGAAAAATATATATTTGCCGTTCAGCGGTGCAGTTATATGTTCGAAAGCAATTTTTGTCACGTATTAGTGGCACAAAAAAAGTATTAGCCGTTGTGTGGTGAAGTGAGAAAATTACAGACTTTTTAGGGGTGTTTTAATTTCCTTTTTATTTATTTATTTGATCTAACAGTATGTTAGACAGAGAAGTGCCATGTCTTGCAGAGGGGAGTGGCAGAGGCCTAAATGTTTCTGGCGCAGGCACAGGTCATAGCAGAGTAAAGGGACATGTCAGCAGGAGTCGCAGAGAGAGGCCTGAGCTCCTGGTGTCATCTAGCAGTCGTGTCTTGACCAGCAACCCAGCAGTTCTTGAATGGTTGACTTGGTCATCCACTTCATCCCAAGTGACATCAGACACCCCCAGCCAAGAGTCGGTGGCGGGTTCATCAGACACAACCCTTAGTTGACATGGCCCGGGAGCAGGCCCTGTACCCTCACCTGTCCTCAACCTGCCTCTGTCCTTTTCTGTTCCCTCAGCCAGAGAAGTATTATATGCTGTGGGCTCAGTCCCACTATACAGCGAGGACGAGCTACTAGAGGACAGTCAACAGATACTGGCCAGCCATGATGTGGAGGAGACATCCGCCGCTTCCTCCGCTAGGCGGGCAAGTAGTAATGAGGAGAGTGGTGTGGGAGCTGGTGTTGCGAGCGGTGAGGCTCCTGACCCAGAGACCATTGAGGAGGACATCAGTGATGTGCAGACAGTACTCAATGATGATAATGTAGCTGATTGTACTTGGGAGCCAGGTGAATTAGGGGCTTCTTCATCATCGGGAGAAGAGGGTGGCAGCTTACAACAGTATGTGTGCAGAAGCTGAATGTGATCCTGTCCGAGTTGCTGGTGCTGCAGTCCCTCCCTTGCCAAGTGGTGGACTCTGCACCTTTCTGAACTGATGGCTTGTGCTGAGCCGAGGTGGAGAGTCCTAAGCCATCATTTCTTTGCCAAAAACACAGTTCCAGCCCTGCACAAATATGTAGAACAGAAGGTTGGCTAGTTTTTGAGCCTGTCGGTGTCTGCCAAAGTGCACGGCAGCGTCGACGTGTGGAGCTGTAACTATGGTCAGGGATAGTACATGTCATTTATGGCCCACTGAGTGAATGTGGTTCCTGCACAGCCACACCAGCAACTTGGCCAGGTCACGCTGCTTCCGCCTCCATGTTGTCACGCAGTTGGAACAGAATCACACAGGGGAGGAAATGCTCCGTAACCTTCATCAAGAAATCGAATCCTAGCTTCCTCCGCGACAACTCAAAATCGGAACCATGATGACTGACTATGGGAAGAACATGGTGTTTGCGCTGCGTCAAGGAGGGCTGAGCCATGCGTCCTGCATGGAACACGTGTACAATCTGGTTGTCAAACGGTTCCTGAAGTCTTCCACCCAACTGCAAGACATCCTAAAAATGGCCAGGAAACTTTGCATGCACTTCAGCCACTCGCCTACCGCAAAGCACACCCTCCTTGAGCTGCAGTGGCAGAACAGCATCCCCCAACATAGGCTGATATGCGACGTTTCCACCTGTTGGAATTCCACCCTCCATATGTTGGACCAACTATACGAACAGAGAAAGGACATAAACGATTTCTTGATGATCCACGCGGACAGGAGTACTCCTCTGTGTAACTTCGATGTCAGCCAGTAGCAGCTCATGCGTGACACCTGCCATTTGCTCAGGCCCTTTGAGGAGGCCACGTTATTTGTCAGTCGCCAGGACTACGGGATGAACAACGTCATTCCACTGCTTCATGTCCTGGAACAGATGCTGTTAAATCTGGCTGGTCAGGGGACTGGAGATGTGGCACCTAGATCTCATGGCCACTTGAGCCCTGTGGGGCTGAAATGGAGGAGTAGGAGCTACAGGGCGATGAGAAAGATGAGGCAGAGGACCCAGACACATCGTGGAGATGGAGGCAGGGAGTCCCTCCGAGTGACTTGCACAAATGGCCCGATGCATGCTCACTTGTTTGCGTAGTGACAGCTGAATTGTCACCATTCAGCAGAGGGATGACTTCTGGCTCTCCACCTTGTTGGACACTCGCTACCGGTCCAAAATGGGGGCTTTTTTTTACACCCTCTGAGGACAAACTGAACTACTATAGAGATATCCTATGTAGTGAGTTGGCCGCTGCCTATCTGCGCCATCGTCCATGCTCTCGCAGGTCTGACCGGGTGGGGGGGGCCCTCTGCACTCACTTTCCTCTGCCATGGCTTCTGTGGCAGAGTGGGGGGTAGGAGCAGTTCCAGCTCCATCAGCAGCAATTTGAGTCACTGATGAGCAGCTTTCTTCACCCACCTAGTGAATAAACTACTCACCAGCAGCAGCAGCTAGACCTGGAGCAGGACCTGAACCAGCAGGTTGTGGCATACTTGGACAGTACCCTGGCACCCCACATTGAAGATCCGCTGGACTACTGGGCAGCCAAACTGGATTTGTGGCCGCAACTAGCAGAGTTTGCCCTGGAAAAGCTGTCCTGCCTTGCCAGTAGTGTGGCATCAGAGCAGGTGTTTAGTGCAGCGGGGACCATAGTTACCCCAAAAAGAACTCGCCTGTCCACCCAAAATGTGGAAAGACTGACCTTTGTCAAGATGAATCAGGCGTGGATCAGCCAGGATTTCCACCCACCAATGCCTGATGCATCAAACTAGATCATCCATGGTGCCACACCAACACTTTGACAAAAGAGACTGGTTTCTTCTGTTATCCTGCCTCAGCTACTATTCTGATGCTGCCACCCGCCTGATGCCTCACATCTAATGCCTCCTCCTGATGCTGCTGCCGCCACCTCCACAATCTGTCATTGTGCCACTCTGCGACCGCCTCCACCTCCACACTCTGTCATTGTGCCACTCTGTGGCCTGCTGATTCCGCCACCACCTCCACACTGTCATTTTGCCACTCTGTGGCCTCCTCCTGATGCTGCCGCCACCTCCAGACTCTGTCATTGGGACACTATGTGTCTTCTCATGCTTCTTCCACCTGTCACAAGTAATGGGAAGGGGGAAACACCAGATAACACACAGAAGGAAATAGACCGGAGTCTAGGCCTCAAAGCTAAGGGAGAGGGATGGTGACCTGCTAGGAATCCCTAGATCTCTCCCTGACTCCTGCCAAAACGAGTAAACCCTGAAGGTGGAAATACTCATACACCGTAACCTTAGCCCTGGAAACCCTGGAAAGCCCTAGGAATGGTGGCGGGGAATGAGACTACTGGTTTGTTCCCAGATGAAGGAACCAGCGTCTTTCTGAGGCCTAGAAAACAACAAACAGAAGCGAACAACAAAATGCAAAACAAAATGCACTTAGCTTAAAGAAGAACGGAGGAGTAGGAGATCTAAAGGAACAACACACCAGCTCAACCAACTCCAGCAGGAAATATCAACCGCATAGTAAGCAGTGTGAGTCAGAACTAAATAGAGCCTCAGTAATGACCACAAGCTGCACCTGACAAGAGGTGTGGTCATTACCAAACAACAACACTGCAAGGAGAAAACAGAGAGACTGTCAGATACTCTCACATGCCGCCAGTCTCTCAGATCTTCTCACCTCTATCATGGGAGGGATCGTGACACCACCTCACCACTATGTCATAGGGCCACTCTGTGGACTCATGCTGTTCCCACCCTCCCCATTTCATGACTGGGCCACTATTTTGCCTTTCGGCCTGGCTGACATCATCATTTATTTGACCCTTCTTCTGATCTGTCAGAAGGAAGGAAAAAAGAGACGCACAACGGATCCTGTCTGTGTAGAAGCTGTAAGGCCTGTATGGTCCCATCAGAATTGGCTTGTGATTTGGTAGCCAAAACCAGGAGTGGGTACAAAACACAGAAGACATTCAAATATTCCATTCACGTGTCATCTCTGTTTTGGATCCACTCCTGTTATTTTGGCATTAGCAATACTGATGGATTACTGACCAAATGCTGACCGAGTGAAGGTGGATGCTCAACAGACAGGATCCGTTTTTTGGGGGGTTATTATTCTGACAGATCAGAGGGAGGGCAAAATAATCAGTGACGTCAACACAAACTTACTGCTGACACCCACTCCACTCTGTCGGGGGGCTCTACTTGTATAAGAGTTCAATAGAACAGGTTCTGTAGAAATCTACGTGGAATCAGCTGACGACGGTGTAAAAGGAGCGCGCTTCTTCTTGGCGCTAACATCGACCTGTAAGGCTGAGTTCATACTTGAGTTATTTGTTCAGTTTTGGCCTCGTGACTGCTCAAATAAGTGAAGTGTGCAGTGATTCCGAAAGCGACGCCTGTCATCTGCATATCATACTGACTCACAGTATTATTTCACTACCACAGCAGACCCCCATTGCACAGTGTTCTACACCACTATAAAGGATCTCTGCAGCCAGGAAATAGCCATTTTTTCTAAAAATTCGGTGAACCGGCCGAATTGAATTTTTAAAAAAATCGCTTATCTCTACTCACAATCTAAGTTCCCTATCAGTATGTACCCAGAGAAAACTCATGCAAACACTGAAAGAACATACCTGTATAAACGATAGTCATCTGTTGTATTTGGTTGGATTTGAACCTAAGACTCCAGTGCGGCAAGGCACCAGTACTAAACACTGACAAACCATCTAATCTCTCATCATCAGAGACCTGGACTTCTCCTGGATCTCCTCTTACCTCACCAACAGAACCTTCAGTGTCTCCCATTCATATACCACCTCCTCACCACCCCCATCCTCTCTGTTGGTGTCCCTCAAGGTCCTGTCCTGGGTTCCTACTTTTCTCCATTGATATATTCTGCCTGGAGCAGCTTATAGATTCCAAGGGCTTCCAATACCACCTCTATGCTGACTACACTCAGATCTATCTCTTCGGTTCAGATGTCACTTCCCTGCTATACAGAACCCCAAGGTGAACTATATCTTCATTCTTCTTAAAACTTGACATGGAGAAAACTGAATTCATCATCCTCCATGTCACTCTGCCCCCTGTCTTACCTATTCATCATAGTTAATAGCATGATGCTTTCTTCAGTCTCACAGGTCCGCTACCTGGGGATAACATTTGATTCTGCCCTGTCCTTCAAGCCATGCCTCCAAACCCTTACCTCCACCTGCAGCTTTCAACTCAAGAACATCTCTTGTATTTGCTCCTTCCTCACCCCTGAGTCAACTAAAATGCTAGTGCAATCCCTAGTGATCTCCCGTTTAGACTAATGCAACATCCTACTTTGTTGCCTCCCATCTAGCACTCTCGCGCCCCTCCAATCTATCCTCAACTCTGTTGCCTGGTTAATCCACCTATACTCTTGTTTCTTCTCAGCTGCTCCCCTCTGCCAAACTCTTCAAAGGCTCCCCATTGCCCAGCAAATTCAGTCAAAACTGCCCAAATAATGGAAGTGTGAACTCAGCCTTACAGGTCAATGTTAGCTTCAGGTATAAAGGACTTAACCGTGCAGTGGCCCATGATTCTGCTATAGAGTGTAAGAGTGCTCTCCTTTTACATAGCTGATTCCACATAGATTTCTACAGAACCTGTTCACCCCAATATCAGTAGTATCAGGCCTCAATTTCACCCCAATTAGAAAATCAAGGATTAACAGATTTACTTATGTATAAAATTATGTGAACACCCCAAAATCAGTAGTATCAGGCCACAATTTGACCATAGAATCAAGGATTAATCAAGGATTACTTATGTATAAAAGAACGTGAATACCCAAAATCAGTATCAGGCCGCAATTTCACCCCAATTACAGAATTAAGGATGAATGGATTTACTTATGTATAAAAGAATGTGAACACCCCAAAATCAGTATTATCAGGCCACAATTTCACCCCATAATCAAGGATTAATCAATAAAGGATTACTTATGTATAAAAGAATGTGACCACCCAAAAATCAGTATTATCAGAATGCAATTTAACCCAAATTACAGAATCAAGGATGAATGGCTTTACTTATGTATCAAAGAGCGTGAACACCCCAAAAACAGTATTATCAGCCGCAATTTCACGCCAATTGCAGAATCAAGGATTAATGGATTTACCTATGCATAAAAGAAATGTGAACCCCCAAATTATCTCCCTACACTATCTCAGTGCTGTCTCTTAACTGTTGAAAACTAATATTTTTCAAATAAAGTCTTTCCTAATCACTGTCTCTAGCACTTGTCACATCTTTACCTATAGTCGGTTCACTGGACAATGACAGAGATCGGACAGGATGGGGATTTTTATAGAGCTGTGACATCACAGGGTCTGGCTATCTACTGATTGGCTGGTTGGCTTCCTCCTTTCACTTTGTAACATGTGCAGCAGCCATTTTGGGAAAAATCCAATTTTGGTACCACAAAGTGCAAGAAAATTCGGATTCATGACAAATCAAATTTTTCCTGAAACTTCATCAACTTAGCTACCCCGGCATATCAGGCTCTCCCCCAACCTCCCAAACCTTCAAAAGCAACCTGAAAACCCACCTCATTATGAAAGCCTACAGACTACAATATGCATGCTGCCACCATACAACCAGATGAGCAGCTTTTACCTTCACCTACTGTGTCCTTCCTCTTCCTTGTAGATTGTACCCTCATGCAGGCAGATTCCTCTCCCCTTCTGTATCAGTTTGTTAATGTATGTGTTATCCTCTTGATGTACAGCGCCATGTAATTAGCACTTTCAAATAAATAAAAATAACCCTGAACTTTGGTCTGGGGTCTGTATTTTTTTTTTTGTGTGACTGTACTTATCTGGGCACCTGAGAATTTACTCTGTGGTTTGTGTCTGAATACACTATGGGGTCTGGTCTGGGGTCTAAATTAATTTGGGATGTGATAAAGGGGTCATATGAACCAATTATGCAGAATTTGGCAATTTTTGGAGGATATTTGTAAACAGATGGCATATGTTAATAATGTCTGTGCAGAACCGTACACGTGTTCTGTGCATTGGATCTCCCTGATGTAACTAGTCAAAATAGTGAATGATGGTGTGTGCATGTTGTCTATATGTGTTTGTATAGTCTGTATACTATATGTGTACAAATGTCAGATGTATGTGTGTGCATGTGTATATGCTATATACCAGTGATGGTGAACCTTTTAGAGATAGAGTGCCCAAACGGCAACCGAAAACCCACTTATTTAATCACAAAGTGCCAACACCGCAATTTAATCTGAATACTACAGTCCAATATAGTATATCTTTCATGTACTTTATCATTAGCTAAAATAGACTGCCTACATTCAGTGCGCTGCCTGTACCATTCATAGTGCGCCCTGCGCTGATGAATGGCAGTAAAATTCTAAGGCATATTCGTACACCATAGACTTTTTCAGGGTCCGAGTGCCGCTTCTGGCACCCGTGCCATAGGTTCACCACCACTGCTATATACTATATTTGTGTGTATAAACTGTGTGTGTATATGCTTTATACTGTATTTGTGTATACAGTGCATGCTGCATATGTGAATATTTGTCACAAGTGTAAGCCTGACTCTCTGAGTGTTAGTGATCACACACTTACTGTAACTGAAAAGGTGCCCATCTCATTATAGGGAAGGCCTAAATGTTTAAGTCATATGAATCATGACTGGCACTGCTTTTTTTCTTTGAACAAAATATTATTGTTTCTGAAAATTCTTTGGTTATTGTTCACAAGAGTCTTGGAATTCCAAGGAACTGCATTATGGATTTCAGCCAATGAAGTAATAAAGTGGATCAATATGTCTAAGAAAGCTAAAGATAACATTGTATTGTGGCATGGGCCCTTTTGCCTGAAGTACAATATAAGCATTTACAAATGACAGAAAATGTGTATTTTAACTAAAACTTTGTACGCTGCCATCAGACCAGTAAAAATCTGACAAACAGAATCACGTTTAGTGTAGTAAACCCCAAGTCAATACAATACTCCTTTCCTCCAATAGACCACAGCTCTAACATGATATCATATTCAATTTCATACTGTATTTATTCCAGGAACTGAGAACACACATCTCTAACCTTGGCAACAATGTCATCAGCTCTAACTGTAAATACATAGAACATTCCAGTAATCCATCATTTGTGAGATTATTATTTTTCAAATTATTGACAGTAACCCATGAGATTTTCTGCCTGACGTGTAGCCACTTGGGTTTCACTCTCTGGTTCTGCAAAATTCCAGATCAATGTATGATTTCAGATTAAAACAGACTTTTGGATTATTTTTCATGGAAACCGAGTCATCAAGCAGTAGACTAAAGGAATTTTTCTGTATAGCATTTTGTGGCAGAATATCTTCACAACTATACTGTTCCCTATGCTTAACACATTTTTCTTTAGCGGTTTCCCCCCTCACCATGCTCCATTTTCTCATGTGCTCGCGTCTAATAAACTATCAGAAGGTCCCAATCAGTGTCCTGGGTGAGATCCTCTTGTTCCCTAGCCTCAATATTGTGATCAATCATTTGTTCCTTAATGAGACATAAAATGTGGCAGCTCTTGCCCTCTTGAATCAAAGACACAAGAGCAGCAAAGTATTTGGGACTTATGGCTAAGATTTTATGTGGAAGAGACTGAGCCTTCATTAAAGGGGTTCTCTGTGATTTACATATTTATGACCTATCCTCAGAATAGGTCATCAATATCAGATCGTGGGGGGTCTGACTCCCAGTACCCCCACTGATCAGCTGTTTGAAGAGACCTCGGCACTCCATCAGTGGTGGTCGTGCTTACACACTATAGGAAAGAGTGCAAGCCTCTCTGGTGGCCGGGACCGTGGGAGCTCACATAGGCTGGTGCTTTTTTCTATAGTGTGCAAGCACGGCCACCTCTGATGGACTGCAGGGTGGTCGTAACCATGGAAATGAGCAGTGTATAATGTGATGGAAAATGAATCCAGCCAGCAAAGGAACATGAGTAAATTATGAGCTTATATTAACTTCCTCTACATAATAAATGTTATTGGCTGAAGTGAGACAACCCCTTTAAGCAGTGCTCTGTGGAGTGACCTATAGAGGAACAAGGCAGAGCTTGGTAGGGAGAAGATGGGTCTGAAAGCTGCCAGGAGGGATTTTATTAGTCATGATGTGATCCTGTAGTTCACAGCAAGATAGCCAAAAAGGTCAGACTATCATCCGGTCTCCTCTGGAGGACAAGCTCTAGACGGGTAGTCAGACAGAGATCACAGTTATCACAATGATAGGATCACAATGATGGAATACAGCAAATTACAGTGCTAAGATACTGCTTTAGCATTATATGTCCATAAACATTGCTGGAGGGCCTAGTTAATGACATGAAAGATGATGTACTGCAGAGAAATGATTCAGAATAGCTACTCCTACAGAGGAAGTAACCTATTTTAATCACGTAGAAGGTACTGGTTTTTGGATACAACCATATGTTTGCGATAACTCTATGCTATTTATTCAGGATAGAATACGTTATTGGGCCATGACAGTCTCCAGATCTTTAAAGTCTTATTCATAATCAATTCTAGTAAGAAGTAGAAAATTCCTCTCCAGCACCTAATTTGTCATTATAATAATGTGTATTATATATTACAATGAAGCATAATAGCAATAGCAATACTTAGCTCTGAAGAATAGTAATCTCACCTTCAGCTTCTCTAGGGCTCCAATGACCAGATGGGCTACAGGGCACTGGAGAAGATGCATTTGAACCATACTGAACCAAGATCCTTTTCTCCACACACAAGGGACACGCCGATCCCAAATCTCTAATAAAATCAGAAACAACCATCACACAAATTAGAAATCACATACAAGTTATACAGTATATTAGATACAGCAGTCTTTCCAATGATCCATGACAAAGTAACTCTCAAGTGAATTTCAAAGATGCAGTGATACATAGGCAGCCGTACATCATTGCACTTATGTTTCATTATCTCCCAGCAGGTGGCACCAAGTTATTGTACTGTACAACCAGTGGGTCGCTGGCGGATATAGAATATGTAACTTTTGCTACAGTAGACTCCTTCTTGCTTTTGGTGATTACAACTATCTAACATTTTAGAGAATTCTCTAATATATGTCTATTAGCTAAATCTCTCTCTATATATGGTGTATATAAGTATACTCGTGTGATTCTTGCAATAAGTAGAGGCAGCAGGTATTTGAAGTCAGTTTTCGGCACCTGAATTCAGTAACTGGAAAGACTGGAACAGCTGTAGAAATGTGCTTATGCAATGCACTGATGTAAACAGCTCCTTGTATTCTGCTGATGGTGCCAGGAGGGCCACTTTGGGGAATCTGAATACCATGCTGCTGCCTTACTTTATTACTTGAATCACTTCCACACACAGGGAACAGATGTTTATTAAGGAATACTATTCAAAATACCATTGCCTAATATATTAAACTGCAGTTAACTCACAGCCATTTTGGACATTAATAACTTAAAGGCAGCATAAAGAACAGAAGAAGCACAAGCTAGGTATGACCTAAGCCTAAGCCATGGTCTAGCATTGAGGCTTGGTCAACATGTTAATATAATCATTTGTCAGCTGTACATCGACTTGTGTAAGCAGGGGATGTGCTACTGAGAATATTCAAACTGTAAGCGGGACAAGCTATTGTACGAATGATTGTTTGTCCCCCATGCAGTTTCCATTAGCCCATGTAAAAGACCCTCTAAGACCCTCTAATCGCCTTGTTATATCACTGATTGGCACTTGTTTTGGGCTGTTATTGGTCCGTATAAACTGGCCCTTTAACTTGACTCCCCAACCACAAGATAATACAAACACCAGGCATGGACCTTGTATGTTACTTGTTACACATTTATCTCGTGTGCAATAGCTTAACCTTGTTCCTCCAACTTAAAACATATCCTTCCCGTAAGCTTAGGGACCTTGAGCTTAGAGGCCAAAACATGATTTAGAACAATTCCAGTAGGATTTTAATATTTAATTAAATTGGATGTCATGATATAAATCCATTAAATATGTATAGACCAGATTGGTTGTATCTAGAGATGAGTGAATCGACTCCAATGAAGTGGAATTCGATCATAATTTCAGGATCAACTTGACTTGCCGCAAATCCAAATTTCCTTGTGCTTCGTGGTAGCGAATCGATTTAACCTGAAATCATACTTACCTCCTCCTTTTACTCGCGACGGACCGCCAGCCGCCACCTTGATTGAAGATCTTGGCTCAAATCCAGTCCATGATTACGTCATCTCGGGCCGTTCAAGATTTTGCACAAGGTCTTCAAGCAAGATGGCGGCGGCCGGCCCGTTGCCATCAAATGGAGGCGGTAAGGATGATTTTATTTTTTTATTACTCTCAGATGCATCTGAGGGGTACAATGATGGGGAGTGGCACTATTGCAGCTCCCTGTTATTGCACCCACTTTGTGACTAAGTAATTTTTGTAAACATTCAGCAGAGTATCCAAATCAAATTTTCCAAAACTTCACTCATTCCTAGTTGTATCCCTTATTTTGATGCATGCTGACAACTTGTGTAAGAATTTATCTCCATAAGTCCTATTAACCCAAGGATCAGGAAAAGGAGTGCAGCAAATAAGTCCTTCTGTCCAAGTTGATTAGGGGTCCAATTTTGTCCAAACTCCCTGGGACAGAAGGATGTTTTTTTTGGCATAGATTACCTAAGCTGAAAGGAAAGGGATGTTTTAAATGGGAGGCACAAGTTTAAGCCAGCGCCAGATCAATCTATAGCAAGTAACATACAAGAAATCTGCGCCCTTCAGCTCTACTGTATGTATGCTACTGCTATTGAGCAGCCAAATGTTCCGCTATGATTCAGGTGATTCAGAAAATTACATGTCATAACAACCTTCACCCAACAAAACACTATACTATACATGTTAAAAATCCTATTCCTATATTGGATGCCATATGAAACCACCCATACAATTAAATACAATCAATGGTTCTCCCTCCCAAATTTCCCACTTTGTCTAGTACTTTGGAGCCTCTTTATCATAGAGATGAGAAGAGAGTTTTGTTGTGTTGCATAACTTCCTCGATGTTCACCTTTCAAAGATGTATCCATCAATGGGTGGAAACCACTCCAGGGTGACTGAAGTAACGGTGTGCTGCACAATCTGTGGAGCAATCGCTACTGGCGATGGTTTGAAGGATGGCTGCCATCCTTGGTAAACCAAGTCCAGATAGCAGTGCATTCTGGCAACTTGATTGGGAGTGAAGGAGTCAGTGCAGTCATCATCTGAAATGAAAGCCAAGAAATGGATATAAGTATTGTTGTGGTACAATCCGCCTTAAACACCTGAACGCAAACAGAGCCTGCAGATTTTTAAATATTTTATAGTTAATGATCTGTGAATGAGTTTGTTCAGTCATCACTTTTGCAGGAGAAGTCAAATGAAAGCTCTCACTCCCTCCTCTCAAAGTGCAGTGTAGAAAACTAATCGGAGAAATTAGAGGTCATATCAAGGTCTATGATAGTTCACAAAGCTTTTCTCAGAAGAGGCATTTAAATCTCTGATCTCTCTGTCAACCTAGAAAACACTTGCTTCCAACCTCAGTTAGGCCTGTAAATGTGTGCAGTTAACCTAGCCGAGAGCTTTGCACTGTCATGGGAATCTCCATTTAATGCTACTGCACAATGCAAAGCATCTTCAAGAACATGGCATTAAATGTTAATTTCATTAGCTATAAATTCCCAGTCCACATAGTAAAACGGCTTTAAGCCTATAAGGAAGGAGAAATACAGGCACAGTGAGGACGCATCTAGCAGCTCCACTTGTAAGGAGTTCTGTCATTGATGTTAAACATTTTTGTCATTAGTTTTAAGGCTACATTCCAGGATTTCCTCAATAATTGATGTACTTTATGTGAGTGTCCTGCAAAAAGCTGTAAGAATTTGCCAAGAAAAGCATCACTTAAAAACTTTAATAGTCATCATAAAGCAGAAATAACACATAAAGCTCCTTGTGCAGGAGAAACTGTGTATTAGTTATTTAAAGGGAATCTTGGACTTTTAGCAGTATCACTAAATGAGTAGAATTACAGATAAAGTCTAGATCTAGATAAAGTCTAGAGTCCAGATCAATTTTTTTTTTCAATACTGCCCCCGTTCCTCCACTGTCAGCTAGTAAAGCTACACTCAAATACATAGTCCAGACTGCAGTGCTGTGCTAGAATAATTTTGAGGACTCCTGTGTACATGCACGGCAGTCCTGACATTGCATTTTAACACAGCTCTGGGCACTGACAGCAGGAAAATAGTAGTTAAGTAGGCATGTTAACAACTGGCATTACTACTGCATTGTGCTGCTGACAAAAGATAACAAGAAGATGTTCTAAAAGTCCTGTTCCCTGCTGCTAAACACAGTCCACATATCTCATTACTTGTGGGATGAGGATGCTCCACAGACAGGGTCCTTTTTTTGGGGGTTATTGTGCTGATGGATCAGAGGGAGGGCAAAAAAATCAGTGACGTCAACACAAACTTATTGCTGACATCCTCTCCACTCTGTCAGGGGGGCTCTTCTTCTATAAGCGTTTACTAGAACAGGTTCTGTAGACATCTATGTGGAATCAGCTGCTCAGGGTGTAAAAGGAGTGCGCTTCTTCTTGGCGCTAACATTGACCTGAGTTATTTGGTCAGTTTTGGTCCCGTAACTGCCCAAATAAGTGAATTGTGCAGTGATTCTAAGAGTGATGCCTGTCATCTGCATGTCATACGGACTCACAGTATTATTTCACTACCACAGCAGACTCCCTATGTGTGTTACTGCAAGGCACAGTGTTCTACACCACTATAAAGGCTCTCTGCAGCCAGGAAATAGCTGTTTCGATTCGTCGCAAATAAATTCGGATTGAACCGAATTTCTTCAAAAAATTTGGCGAACCAGCCGAATCGAATTTTAAAAAATTCGCTCATCTCTAGCTGTAATTTTTAAGATACACTTCGCTCACATTAACAACATTTCTGTTTTAAAGGCTTTTAAACATCCAACATGTTGCATGTCATCATGAATTACTAAGAGATAAAGGGATTGTAAGGAAAATATTTCAAGGCACACTCATGAAAGAAAGTTCCTCAATATACAGTACCAGTAAAAAGATTGGACAGCCTTTTTCATTCCATTTTGAAGACATGAAAATGATGATGGAACACATGGAATTAAAGGGGTTTTGGGGAGAGGGTTGGCAACCCACAATCTCGTTGCCAGGCCTGCGAAGGTAAGCATACTCACCTGCTTCCTGATGCTGGCTCCTTCTATTTGTGGCCTTGGCTTCTCTGTTTTGCTCACAAGATGTAAACTTCCATTTTAATGCTGCTGCAGTCAGTCCATGACTGCAGTGGTGATCTGTCCCCTTTGCGTCATGTAACCAGGTGTGAAAATTGAAGCTTACATCCTGGGAGCAGAGTGGAGATGCCAAAGCTGAGAGTAGAAGGAGCCAGCACCGGGAAGTAGGTAGGTATGCTTCCCTGCACAGGTCTGCCAAAGTGTAGGGGTTTGCAAACCCCCCAATAGTGCACAACCCCTTTGTAAACCAAAAAGTTATATTCTTCAAAGCAGCTCCCTTTTGCTTTAATAGCAGCATTCAATACTCTAGGCATCCTCTCAGTCAACTTTATGAGGTAGTCGTCTGGAATAGTTTTCAGTTAACAAGTACAATATGTCTTGTAAAGAGTTCATTTTTGAAACTTCTTGCCTTTACAATGTGTCTGAAACCACCAGTTGTGTTTTGCAGAGGTAGGATTAGCACACAGTTCCATATACTGTAGTCTTTATTCCTATTCTACTATGGTTCTTATCCACATTATGGCAGGAATAATCCAAATAATTTCTGGTCTGTGTGTGATCCGTATTTTTTGGGCAAATGCACATTGGCATGCACAGCCACAAATTATAGGACCTGTCCTATTCTTGTCCGTTTTGTGAATAAGAATGGGCATTTTTCAATGGTGCATGTGGGATGTACACAGACTACATCCATATTTTTGTGGTTCTGTAATTTGCAGACAGCAAAGCGGATATGGTCCTGTGATGCACCCTAAGACATGAAGGTCAGTCAATTCAGAAAACTTCCAGAAATTTTAAGGTATTCTAAAGTGTAGTTATAAAAGCCATCAAACGCTATCATGAAACTGGCTTTCATGAGGACCACTGAAGACCAAGAGTTATCTCGGCTGCAAAGGATATGTTCATTAGAGTTACCAGCCTCAAAAACTGTAAAGTAAAAGCACCTGAAATTAGGGCCAAGATAAATGCTTTACAGAGATCAAATACCAGACACATCTCAACATCAACTAATCAGAGGAAACTGTGAGAACCAGGCCTTTATGGTTGAATTGCTACAAAGAAGCCACTACTGAGGAACAAGAAGAAGTGAATTGCTTGGGCCAAGAAACACAAGCAACGGACACTGGAGCAGTGGAAATCTGTACTTTGGTCTGATGAGACAAAATTTGAGTTTGCACTTCATGGTATCTATTTTCAACAAGGCAATGGCTCCAAACACATCCAGGGAAAGTAAAGCTGTTTGAAAACCATTCTTGGTGACCACGTCATGAAGCTGATAGAGAGAATGCTAATAGTGTTCAAAGCTGTCAGCACAGCAAAACGGGGCTACATTGACAAATCAAAAATATAAACCATATTCTGGTTTGGTTAACACTTTTTTCTTTACTACTTAATTCCATATGTGTTCCTTTATTGTTCTCATGTCAATATTCAATATGAATATGCAATGTAGAAAATAAAAAAGAAACTAAATAGAAAAAAAAATGAAATGAAAATGTGTTTAATCTTGTAAAAATACAATCACCCAACAAACAAGTGTTTGGCTCATTTGTTGGGTTATGGCTTCTCTTTGAAATGGGTGAATGCTCTTCAAAATAATTGACTCAATCCCCAGTCAAGGTAATAGGGGATTTAAACTAGCTAAACAAGCTTTAGTAAAACATGGATGGTCTTTTAATTTACATTATCTTAGGTAATAAGATTACTGTCAGTATAAGACAAAAGAAAGGATGATTGTCATTGCACAGTTTAGAGATTATAATTTATTGGCTTCAATAGGCATTTCACCAAAGCTTTTTTGGCATCCACACTGTAAAAATGCTATTTTAAATAAATGGTTTTGAAACTTGCCCAACTTCATCCATGTAAACACAGTCTATCATGAAAAATCCAAGTCTGCTAAGTTATAAAACCTTAATATGAATATTCCAAATATTTAAGCACCATGTCATTTTAGGTATAACATTTTGAATCAACTAATTTCTCAATATATCTTTACAGCAATCAAAGTATATGAGCCGTTACATTTTTCAAAATCCCTTACACAGGCAATTAGCGAAACAATGAAATTTTGGATGCTTGCAGCAGCCACTATGTGGAGCCTATGAGCTTATTACTGGTTTATAATTGAGTTCACTGCATAAACTGTGTGTGGTTTGCCCTATATCAGAACAATGGAGTTCCAACCACTATAAAGATATATTAGGAGAGTAACTGGCATGGTGGGCATTCACTTTAAGGCATTAGTTTGCAAGCTATTAGAAAGCACTTAACAAAATGTTTTATTATTATTAATTATTATATGACATAATTATGTGTATTATAAATCCTTTACAATGTGAATTTAGATCTTATGATTTAGAATTTGGAAGTTATTTTCATAATCACAATACACAGTCATATATACACACACACACACACACACACTCATACATAAGTATATGTGTGTATGATGTCACCTACCTGTGTAGCTCATGTAGTTATTATAAGGAGTGTTGTGAAATGTTTGAAAGCCGCAAGTGTCATTTCCTGGTCCAGGGACAGGATCTCCACATGTTTTATGCTTTGGGGATGGGTTGGTATCACGGCAGAGATCTCCTGTCTCATAGGAAGGATCTGTTTCCATACATGGGTCACTACAAGAGAGAATCTCTGAAATACCACGGAAGACATGGTACAGTCCCAAGCTATGTCCGATTTCATGGATCATGGTATGTGTGTGGCCAGGAACTCCGAAGAATTTTGGATTCATAACAATGCCACCTGGAAAGGAAAAAAAAAATAACCAAAAAAGATTATTGTTTATGTGAATCAGACCAGACCTACTCCTTTGGCTAAATGACCATGTGAAATGATTACTAACTACAAGTGTTGATCGCGAAAACTCTAATTGCGAATTTTTATTGCTAATATCGGCACTTTGAGAATTTGCGAAGATGTAGAATATAGTGCTATATATTCGTAATCGCGAATATTCTAGATTTCTTTTTCATTAGTAACCCCTTCTTGCTTGTGGGCCAATGAGGAGGCTGCAATGTCTTTGTCTGAGCTTAGCAACATCCCTAGCAACCAATAGGAAAGTTGCCTACCCTTTAGTATATAAGTACCTCCCCAGCAGCCATTTTCTGCAGGTCTGAGAGAGAGAGCAGTGTCATTGCTGTGTTCTGTGCTTTCATCTGGATCCTATTCCTTATCCAATTACATTAGATAGTTAGTTAGCTCATATATATAATACAGATAGTTAGTGTAAGATAGTCAGTGTAGGTTAGATAGTGATATAGTGTAGCTGATAGGTTCCAGTGCAGGGTGTTAGGTAGTGTGATAGGAATTATTGTTTCTCTGCTGTCCATACATACATGTTACAGACATAGTGCTGTGATATCACAACAATACTTAGTGCTTGTCACGGAACCATGAACCAGACGTACAACAAGAGATAAGTGAAAATAAGAAGGCTTTATTGAAAATAAAGCTGTAAAGCAAAAGTCCAAACGGATGGTGAAACCGAGCAGAGTCTTTGCGGAGCCAGAGGTCAGGAACCAGAAGGGTAGTCAGACGAAGCCAGGATCAGGAACCAGCAGGGTAGTCAGACGAAGCCAGGATCAGGAACCAGCAGGGTAGTCAGACGAAGCCAGGATCAGGAACCAGAAGCAGCAGCAGTCTTAGAAGCATGTGAACACAAGAGGACCAAGCAAGGAACTGAAGCCACAGACCTCCTATATATATGAGCTAGGCATCCAGCTCCTCCCAGGGGAAGGAGGAGCCGCAGGGTGGAAGGCTACAAGAAACCCAGAAACCAAGATGGCCGCCAGCACATGTCAAACGAAGGAGAGCAGCAAGCAGGTAAGACCATGACAGTACCTCCCCCTCAAGGGCCCCTCCTCCGCGGAGCACAAAACGGTTTCTGAGGGAAGCGTGCGTGGAAGGCTCGGAGCAAGGCAGGAGCATGGACATCTGCGGAGGGAACCCAGGAACGCTCCTCTGGACCATAACCACGCCAATGGACCAAAAACTGCAACCGACCGCGGACCAGGCGTGAGTCCAGGATATTGCTCACCTCATATTCCTCACGATTGCCCACTTGGACCGGACGAGGCCGAGGAACCGAGGAAGTGAAACGATTACACACCAGTGGCTTCAACAGGGAGACATGAAACACGTTGGAGATCCGCATGCCAGGAGGAAGCGCAAGGGCATAGGCTACCGGGTTTACCCTGCGAAGCACTCGGAAGGGACCAACAAAGCGAGGAGCCAGCTTGGGAGTGGGCACTCGAAGGTTGAGGTTGCGGGTGGACAACCATACACGGTCTCCGACCTGGTAGGAAGGAGCAGGCGCTCGTCTGCGATCAGCCTGGAGTCTCTGGCGCTGCGCAGAGACCTCAAGGGACTTCTGGATCTGTACCCAAGAAGCACGTAGGACGGAAAGGTGATCCTCCACAGCCGGAATATCCTGGGGAGAGAATACCTCCGGTAACACGGCAGGTTGGAACCCATAATTGGCCATGAAGGGAGACGTCCCAGAGGAAGAGTTCACCGCCGTGTTCCTGGCAAACTCAGCCCAAGGCAGGAGGTCAACCCAATTGTCTTGGTGATCGGAGACATAGCAACGAAGGAATTGCTCCAAGGCCTGATTGGATCGTTCTGCGGCCCCATTGGACTGAGGGTGGTAGGCCGAGGAGAAGGAGAGATGAATCCCCAACTGGGAGCAAAAGGCGCGCCAGAACCTGGACACAAACTGACTCCCCCGATCCGACACAATCTCATTAGGCAAACCGTGCAACCGGAAGACCTCCCTGGCAAAAATCGTGGCCAACTCTTGTGCAGAGGGTAACTTCTTGAGAGGAACACAGTGGCACATTTTGGAAAACCGATCCACAATCATGAGAATGACCGTATGGCCTCGGGATGCAGGGAGGTCCACAATGAAATCCATCCCCAGGTGTGACCATGGGCGCTCCCCGGTGGCTATGGGTTGCAGAAGGCCCAACGGAAGGTGCCGAGGGGACTTACTCTGGGCACAAACGGAGCATGCCGCTACATATGCGCCGATGTCGGAACGTAGGGAAGGCCACCAGAACAGACGTGAAACAGCCCAGGACAGCTGATTCTTTCCAGGATGCCCCGCGGTCTTGGAGTTATGGTAGGTTCGCAACAACCGAGTGCGCAACTCCTCAGGCACAAAACATCTGCCGTTGGGTCTCCCAGAGGGAGCACCAGATTGAGCCGCCAAAATCTGCTCACCCAGGGGAGAGGTCAGGCTGGTGCGAATGGCGGCCAGGATCTGATTCGGAGGTATGACCGAAGTCGGAATCGACTCCTCCCTGGACAGCTCGGAGTACTGCCGTGATAGGGCATCCGCCCTGATGTTCTTGGAACCGGGTAGGTAGGAGACCACGTAATTAAAACGTGACAAGAACAGAGCCCATCTGGCCTGACGTGGTGTCAATCTCTTGGCCTCAGAAAGGTAGGTCAGATTCTTGTGGTCCGTCAGGATGAGAACCGGAACCACCGAACCCTCGAGCAAGTGCCTCCATTCTTTAAGGGCCTGCACGATGGCCAATAACTCCCTGTCACCAATCTGATAGTTGCACTCCGCGGAAGACAGTTTCCGGGAGTAAAACCCACAAGGAAGCAGAGGACCCTCTGGTGTTCTACGCTGAGACAGAAGGGCGCCTACTCCCGTCTCAGACGCGTCCACCTCGAGGACAAAGGGCAACCCAGGGTTGGGATGCGACAGAATCGGAGCCGACACAAAGGCGGACTTTAGGGCCTCAAAAGCTCGGATGGCCTCGAGCGGCCAGACCTGGGAATTACTGCCCTTCCTGGTCAGATCCGTGAGAGGCTTGGCCAGCATGGAAAAGTCCCTGATGAACTTCCGATAATAATTGGCGAAGCCCAAAAAGCGCTGCAGGGAACGAAGACCACTGGGCTGGGGCCACTGTAAGACAGCCGAAACCTTCTCAGGATCCATGGAGAACCCCTCAGCGGAAATGATGTAACCTAAGAAGGTTACCTGGGATCGGTGAAATTCGCATTTCTCAAGCTTACCGAACAGCTTGTTCTCTCGTAACCGTTGCAACACTCGTCTGACATCCAGAATGTGGGCCTCCATGGATTCAGAATATACCAAGATGTCATCCAAATAGACTACCACACACTGCTGCAACAGGTCACGGAAAACATCGTTGATGAATTCCTGAAAGACTGCGGGCGCATTGCACAACCCAAAGGGCATAACCAAGGATTCGTAATGACCGGTCCTGGTGTTAAACGCGGTCTTCCACTCATCGCCCGCCTTGATCCTTACCAGGTTATATGCCGCCCTCAGGTCGAGTTTGGTAAAGACCGTGGCCCCTTTAAGGCGATCGAACAGCTCGGAAATCAAGGGTATCGGGTAAGCGTTCTTGATCGTGATGCGATTGAGACCCCTGTAATCGATGCAAGGCCTCAACTCACCGCCCTTCTTTTTCACAAAGAAAAATCCAGCCCCTGCCGGGGACGAAGATTTGCGAATGTGTCCGCGTGAAAGCGCCTCCCTCACGTACTCCTCCATGGCCTCATTCTCCGCTACCGACAGTGGATAGACTTTGCCACGAGGAGGAACGGCACCAGATTGTAACTCTATGGCACAATCGTATGGGCGGTGCGGAGGTAGGGCAACCGCGCGCACCTTATCGAATACATCCCGGTACTCCTCGTATTCAGGAGGCAACAGAGAGTCCGAGGAAGTACACAGCAACTTGACAGACCCATGGATGCAACTAGCCCCACACTGCGGTGACCACGAGAGGATCTCGACCGATCTCCAATCGAAAGTCGGATTATGCTTCTGGAGCCAGGGGTACCCCAAGACCACCGAGTAGTGTGGAGACGAAATAACCTGGAGGCAGACCGACTCTCTGTGAACGGCACCAATGGCTATCCCCACTGGAAGGGTCTCATGAGTCACGTGTGGCGGCAGAAGGGGTCTGCCGTCTATCGCCTCAAGAGCCAGTGGGGAACCTCGAGCCTGCAGAGGAATGGAATTGGCGGCAGCGAACACACTATCAATGAACAAACCACCAGCACCAGAGTCCACCAACGCCTGGGTCGTCACCGAGCCCCCGACCCAGGAGAGGACAACAGTGATCAGTGGTTTGTCAACACGGGAAACCGGGGACGAGAAGACTCCACCCAAGATCTGCCCCCGACAGGATCTCAGGGTACGAGCGTCTCCCGGACGGTTCGGACATGCCAACCGAAAATGCCCACCGAGACCACAGTACATGCATCGGCCCTCGCGTCTCCGGAGTGCCCTCTCCCCCTCGGACAGGCGAGCAAACCCCAGCTGCATGGGTTCACCCCCAGACAAGTCATCCCCAGGAGGCGTGGGAGGAGAGGGAGGCACGGGTGGGACAGCAAACGTAGGCACCAATCTGTTAGAAGACCTCCGCAGGTTCTCCTTAAAGGAAGGTCTCTCCCTGAGTCTGGTGTCAATCAAAATCAGGAAAGAAATAAGAGACTCGAGCTCAACTGGTAGGTCCTTAGCTGCAACCTCATCCTTCAAGGCATCCGAGAGACCATGAGAGAAAGCAGCGACCAGAGCCTCATTATTCCAGCCCACCTCTGCTGCCAGGGTACGAAACTCAATGGCGTATTCAGCTACGGATCGTGAACCCTGTCTGATGGACATAAGGAGCTTCGCAGCAGAGGCAGCACGAGCCGGCACATCGAATACCTTCCGAAGAGAAGCAACAAAACCGGAAAACTCGGCAACCACCGGATTGTTGTTCTCCCATAAAGGGCTGGCCCAGGCCAAAGCCTTGTCCGAGAGCAGCGAGATCAAGAAGCCCACCTTTGATCTCTCAGTAGGAAAGGCATGTGGCAGCAACTCGAAATAAATGCCCACCTGGTTAAGGAAACCTCGGCACTGAGTTGGCTCTCCCCCAAAGCGCTGTGGAAGAGGGGCAGAACCGGTCATACCCCGAAACACCGCAGGCGCAACAACAGGTGTCGGGGTAGACTCTGGCGCAACAACCGGAGCGGCAGTAGGAGCGAGCCCAGGAGCGACAACCGACCCATCGGCAACGGGAGCGAAATGAGCCGTGCGTTCAAGCAGGGTTTGCAACGCCACAGCGAACCGACCCAACAGGTGATCCTGCCGATCAAGTCTGGCAACCAGCGTGGGTAGCGAGGATGGCCCTGTACCGTCAGAATTCATGGCTTGGTCCTAATGTCACGGAACCATGAACCAGACGTACAACAAGAGATAAGTGAAAATAAGAAGGCTTTATTGAAAATAAAGCTGTAAAGCAAAAGTCCAAACGGATGGTGAAACCGAGCAGAGTCTTTGCGGAGCCAGAGGTCAGGAACCAGAAGGGTAGTCAGACGAAGCCAGGATCAGGAACCAGCAGGGTAGTCAGACGAAGCCAGGATCAGGAACCAGCAGGGTAGTCAGACGAAGCCAGGATCAGGAACCAGAAGCAGCAGCAGTCTTAGAAGCATGTGAACACAAGAGGACCAAGCAAGGAACTGAAGCCACAGACCTCCTATATATATGAGCTAGGCATCCAGCTCCTCCCAGGGGAAGGAGGAGCCGCAGGGTGGAAGGCTACAAGAAACCCAGAAACCAAGATGGCCGCCAGCACATGTCAAACGAAGGAGAGCAGCAAGCAGGTAAGACCATGACAGTGCTCCAATCAGTAATATCTTCTCAGACCTGATAAAATGTGAAGTTGCATGTATTATACAAAAAATATGCGCATCATTAGTGCCGATTTGCGCAATTGCAAAAATAATGACTGGAGATCACAAATTCTAGAATTCACGAATTTATTGCGAATATTATGCAAAGAAAAATGCAGAATATCGCGAAAACAAATATTGCCTATGCCGCTCATTACTACCAACTACCTTGCTATAATGTAAAGTAGTCCAAGATGATGTCACCAGATTTAACAAGCTCATTTGAGTGTACCTCCTCTCCTACTGTTGTTGAAATGTAAAACTGCTCAAAACAAAGTGCATATGGAGTTAGCTATAGGCTATGAGGCTATAATTCCATACGGAAACTGTTCCTAGAAGACTGGCCCTCACTCACTGCAGAAGCAGGAAGACTTCACTTTGTACTGAGCATCAGCATGGGAGGAGGTGCACTGAAAGGCACAGTGGTGGTGATTGAGTTTAGCTCCTTGATACACAGGGCTCATGAGCTCTCTCACTTTCAGAAATGCCTATTTTACTATTAGGCAGGAGAACTTTAAAAAATAAGAGTACAGAAATCTTAACCTAGGATTTCAACGTCAGTACACCAGGCTATTTAATAATGATCTGGTGACAGATCCTTTTTAATTACTATGCAATGAGGAAACTGTGCATTGAGATTAAAACACCATGCTACACTGTCACATATGCAGGGCAAGTAGTGATGATAGTGCAAATGCATTTGTCTAAATGTAACATGGTCAATGTATAGTTCACTTAAAAAAAAAGAAGAAATAATATGACATCATACAATCAAGATTAGAGTGAGAAGAACGAACAGAGCCAAAGTGCCCTTTTACGCTAACACTCGGGAGCAAATCTATGCTAGATATATAGGTGGTCACCGGGGTAGAAAGGAACAATCTGCATGTCTCATAAAGCAGGATAATTAATTTTGGACATTTTTAAGAAGGCCTTGTTGTGTATTTATAAAATCAGATGTCTATCATTTTCAGATAATAAAATAAAATGATTAAATGAACATATATATATATATATATATATATATATATATATATATAAAATAAAATAAAAAATAAATATAACATACCAAGATGAGTAAGAACTTCTTTATCCCATGGCCATGTGGCAACCCCAGCCAGCTCCTCTTCTGATGAGTTTGCAAAGAATATGTTGAGCTGAGTTGATCCAGTCACATTCAGTCGATGCTTCAGCTCATTCAAATCTAAGTAAGCCCTGCAATATAAGCATTTTTATGATGTTATGGACCTCTCTACAAATTTTTAATGTGACAGTGATAATGATAATGATAATTAAATGATCTCTTGTAAGAAAACTTGCTCATTGACTTGAAGGTCATTATTATCATTACTCAAGCATTCACATCAAAGGGATTACTGTCAAGTGCTAAGATCAAATATCTTCCATCTGACTCAAATCTAAAGAGGTTCCTACCACCAACTCTCTCAGCAATGTTGAAACACAATGTCAAAATCCATATATCAAGAAGCGAGGATCACACTAGGTCATTAAGGTAATATGTACAATATAGGTAAAATAATGGAAAGTAGCACTTGAAGAAAAAAAAATTAAAATGTAAAAACATATACAAAACATATTAATACTTTCGTACTCTTGTAATACTACAGAGTATTGTGAGTTACAGATGGAACAATTATTATTTGACACTTAACATTCAAATACACTATTTAAAGTGTTAAGTGTCAAGTTAATGTTTGCTACATCTATAATTAACTTCACCCATAAACTGCTGTGCGTTCCAGCTGGAGGCACTATGAACACAATATGACAAGATGACTAGACTCTTTGACTTATTGTGGAGTCTCATTTCACCAGGCTTATTATTTTTGTATAGTGACACACGTCGATATTATACAACTTAAAGAGGACCTTTCACTGATTATTACACTATGAACTAACTATACAGACATGGAGAGCGGCGCCCGGGGATCTCCCTGCACTTACTATTATCCCTGGGCGCCGCTCCTTTCTCCCGTTATGTCCTCCGGTATCTCCGTTCCCTAAGTTATAGTAGGCGGAGATTCCAGTCACTAAGTTATGGTAGGCGGAGTCTGCCCTTGTTCTTCTGTAGCGCTGGCCAATCGCATTGCAGAGCTCACAGCCTGGGAGAAAATAACCTCCCGGCTGTGAGCTCTGCGCTGCGATTGGCCAGCGCTAGAGCAGAACAATGGCAAATTTCGCCTACCATAACTTAGTGACTGGAATCTCCGCCTACTATAACTTAGTGAGCGGAGATACCGGAGGGCATAGCGGGAGAACGGAGCGGCACCCCGGGATAATAGTAAGTGCAGTGAGATCCCCGGGCGCCGCTCTTCATGTCTGTATAGTTAGTTCATAGTGTAATAATCGGTGAAAGGTCCTCTTTAAGTTTTTTTTTTATTGAGTTAACCAGTTGTTCCAATCAGTATCTTTATCTGTTGGCCAAAGATTCACAAAGAGAAACTCTCACTCTGGAGAACCTGTCATGTCCTGTATTACTAAGATGACCACTGATTTGAATAGGTGCTACATAATGCCCTGAAACATAATATTTTTTTTCTAGGACCATTGCTTCTAAGACAGAATACCTGCAAAATTCAATGGGCCACATTTACTAATATGAGTGCACCTATACTCTGGAGTAAACTGGGCAAAAATGGGGTGCAATTTGGTGGATCTAGGTGTCGAGAAATAATCAGTGTCTAGTCTTTGGGGAGTGGCTTCACAGAAAGTGATGTGGCCTAATATGTGACATTTTGTGCGAAAATTTATCCCAATTTTGGCATAAAATTTTGTCTCAAAGTAAGTCAACCAATTAATGGTGTAGATTTAGGATGGATTCACACTTCAGTTATTTGATCAGTTATTTGATCAGCTATTCTGAGCCAAAACCAATAGTGAAGCCTACAAACAGATAAGGTATAATGGAAAGATCTGCACCTGTTCGGTGTTTTTGGCCCACACCTGGTTTTAGCTCACAATAACTGAAGGAAATAACTGACCAAATAACAGTGTGAACATACATATCTAGCAATGCACTACATTTATCATTCAGCCTGAGCCACTGGGATGAATCTAGTCCACAGCTAGACAACTTAAGTCTACACCAAATACCGACTTATTATCTTTTTGTCATGGGTTGTCATTAATTCTATCAGAATATAAATCCTTTGACCTCGGTGTAAAATTAGAGGCACAAACTGATGTACATATTTGACATCTGCATGATATGGATCACAAATATACTTAGTGCATATAGTCTTATTAAAATTACTGTTCCCTTAAGACAAATATTATGGCTTTTAATAAGGTATTGGTTAACTTCAGCCAAAACAATTTTCCCTGGCTTCTCAATCTGCAATTTACTAGAATAATAAATAAGATGCATAAAATACATGATGGGATCGCAGAGCATTGAAAGGGACATTAAATACCAAACTCAGCACCACTTTCATCCAGGTCACATGTCTGGTATTCCAGCCTAGCTCAAATGAGAGGCCATCTATCCAACAGCTAAAGCTTGGCTGAAACTTTGTCAGGCAATAGGAAGATGATCACAAGCACACCAGCAAATATACAACACAATGGCTGAAGGTGTTGTGAACTGGCAGTGAATGTTGATCCACTGTGCCAACCAACCAGTTTGACTTTGGGCTGGTGCTGAGAGCACTATCATGGGAGTTCCCTGGTATTCACTCTTTAACCCCTATAGCGGGATGTGGTCTTCTTTGCAGGGGAGCTACTAGGATGCTACCTTTTGGAATAGTCCCGGTGTGGTTGGCTGCTGACCCAGGGGGATCAGACACACTGGTGAAAAGGACCTAGGGAACAGGAAATACATGTAGACAGGAAACAGGCAGAATTCAGGGCTGACAGTTTAAGAAAATCTGTGAAACAATCCAAAGGTCAGCGCGGGTAGCACAGGATCAGTGTGGTGAACAGGCGCAGGTAGGGTAGCAGAGGATCATAAACCAGGAAACAGGCAGAAGTCGGTACACTGAAAGACAATGGATATAGTTCTTTACAAGCTCTAGCAAGCTTGACAGACATAACAAGATTCGTAGAGACCAAATTGCTCAGGCCAGGAGGTCCGCAGCACGGCTATATAGCAGAAGCTGATTAGCAATTGGGAACAACCCCCAGGCAGTTCACAAAGGAACAGGAGGTTAACCCTTGCACTATTGCAACAGAGGAGATATACATAAACAATGGCCCAGTTCACACACAAGAAACATGGACAGTGGTGGCCATGAACCTCCACTGTAACATGTAGCAATGGCCCAGCCAAAGTTCAGACCTCAACCCAATTAAAATAGTGTGGCGAGACGAGTGGGTTGAAATTCATCTAGAAGAATGTGAGAGATTGATCTACAGAAAACAATGACTTCACATTATTGCTTGTTCATCTGAGGATGTATTTATCTAATTTTAAGACCTGCTGAGGATCAGGTTATTTTTTTGGATGTTCTGATACATAAAGCCATAGAATTTAAAGGAGGTGTACTTTGTTTTTCTCATGACTAAACATGATCTGTAGCAAATCTGTCCCATGTGGATGTATCATAAAGAGGTGGTCTAAAGATGACAAACTTGTCTATATCTTTTTATAAATACAAAAGCAAATATGCCACCATCACATGTCCTATATTAGCCAATAAAAGTTTGCAGGTCCTTCCGTCTTAGCCTTACCGACATACACACAGTCACATGATCGTTATTGGCCAATAGAAGCCTGCAGGTTCTTCATTCTTATCATCACTGACATACATACACTTTTACACCTGGCTTCCATAACAACGCAGCCATTTTTCCTTACTGTTAGGCCTCATGCACACAGCCGCCTTCCGCGGTCCGTGGTAACCTGGCCGGGATTCCTTCTGACAGCAGGAGCGCACGGCGTCATTGGTTGCTATGACGCCGTGCGCTTCATGCCGCCGGTGCTGTACAGTGATACACTCGTATAGATCATACGAGTGTATCACTGTACAGCATGAAGCGCACGGCGTCATAGCAACCAATGACGCCATGCGCTCCTGCTGTCACTGTTATGAGGGCACTGTGCATGTCACTGTTATGAGGGCACTGTGCATGTCACTGTTATGAGGGCACTGTGCATGTCACTGTTATGAGGGCACTGTGCATGTCACTGTAATGAGGGCACTGTGCATGTCACTGTTATGAGGGTACTGTGCATGTCACTGTTATGAGGGTACTGTGCATGTCACTGTTATGAGTGTACTGTGCATGTCGCTGTTATGAGGGTACTGTGCATGTCACTGTTATGAGGGTACTGTGCATGTGGCGTTATGAGGGTACAGCAGTGGCATGATGGCGGCGGTGGCATGATGGAGGAAGCAGCAGCTGTACAGAACATGATGGCTTGAAGGTCGCAGCAGTGGCATAATGGTAGCCACAACAGCATGCCCCAATTAACCAGGCTTGGTTCATTTTGATAAAAGTGATGTTGTGCCCCTTGTGTCGCTGAAAACCCTCTCCAAGAAGACACTGGAGGCTGGGCAACAACGAAGAAAGAGAGCATGCTGTGCCATTTCAGGCCACTGATCACCTATGTGCGGGTTTAATTACATTTAATAACCCCCCCCCCCCCCCCCCCCCCCCGGAAAAAAATTTTTTTTTTGTAACTGTGTGTGTTTGGAGATAATAAGCAAATTTAGCCCTAATATTTTGTTCTCAATCACTGATGTATAAGGTTTTTCAAACTAAAACAAAAATAAAATAAAATTAAGTATGTGAGATGACTAGTGAATTCTCACTAGTATTCTGCTAATTATGCTAAGTTGATGGTAGAACACGCGTTGTACAGTTTTCGCTTATTTTACAGCCCCCTTCCGCCCGCAAAAAAGTAGGTAGCTGCTTTTGAGGGTTGCAGCAGCTGTAGTTGTTCTAGGAGGGACAGCCAGCCTCAGCTCCTCTCTTCTCACTCCCTGGCTGACAGCTTTCCTTCTTGTCTATATTCTACACACACAATTCTTCTTTGTAATTCTAGACTTTCCCTTCACTGTCCCTGGCAGTAGAATACAATCTTGATTCATTTCTGACTCTCCCTGACTCCCTAAGATCATTTTTGTGACAGACACTGTAACTGATTGGCTTGTCCACGCTGTCTGTCGACCTAGGAGCCAATCAGGGCAAGCCTCATCCCACTTCCTCTCAGGGTCATGTGAGAACCCTTTTTCTTTGTTCCTAGTGCTTTTTTTCCTACCGACATGTGCATTGAAATGATGTTACGCCCCGTTTGTCTAAACTGAACCGGAAGATATTTAGATTCATCTGCCATCTGAAAATAGCAAAGTTCGGACCAAACCCAGTTTGGTACGAACTAGTTCACTCATCCTTAAAGAGGACCTTTCACCTATTATAACATTGTGAACTAAGTATACAGACATGGAGAGCGGCGCCCGGGGATCTCACTGTACTTACTATTATCCCTGGGCGCCGCTCCGTTCTCCCGCTATGTCCTCCGGTATCTTCGGTCACTAAGTTATGGTAGGCGGAGTCTTCCCTTGTTCTGCTGTAGCGCTGGCCAATCGCATTGCAGGGCTCACAGCCTGGGAGAAAATAACCTCCCAGACTGTGAGCTCTGCGCTGCGATTGGCCAGCGCTACAGCAGAACAAGGGCAGTCTCCGCCTACCATAACTTAGTGACCGAAGATACCAGAGGACATAGCGGGAGAACGGAGCGGCGCCCAGGGATAATAGTAAGTGCAGTGAGATCCCTGGGCGCTGCTCTACATGTCTGTACACTGCGTGCAGAATTATTAGGCAAATGAGTATTTTGACCACATCATCCTCTTTATGCATGTTGTCTTACTCCAAGCTGTATAGGCTCGAAAGCCTACTACCAATTAAGCATATTAGGTGATGTGCATCTCTGTAATGAGAAGGGGTGTGGTCTAATGACATCAACACCCTATATTAGGTGTGCATAATTATTAGGCAACTTCCTTTCCTTTGGCAAAATGGGTCAAAAGAAGGACTTGACAGGCTCAGAAAAGTCAAAAATAGTGAGATATCTTGCAGAGGGATGCAGCACTCTTAAAATTGCAAAGCTTCTGAAGCGTGATCATCGAACAATCAAGCGTTTCATTCAAAATAGTCAACAGGGTCGCAAGAAGCGTGTGGAAAAACCAAGGCGCAAAATAACTGCCCATGAACTGAGAAAAGTCAAGCGTGCAGCTGCCAAGATGCCACTTGCCACCAGTTTGGCCATATTTCAGAGCTGCAACATCACTGGAGTGCCCAAAAGCACAAGGTGTGCAATACTCAGAGACATGGCCAAGGTAAGAAAGGCTGAAAGACGACCACCACTGAACAAGACACACAAGCTGAAACGTCAAGACTGGGCCAAGAAATATCTCAAGACTGATTTTTCTAAGGTTTTATGGACTGATGAAATGAGAGTGAGTCTTGATGGGCCAGATGGATGGGCCCGTAGCTGGATTGGTAAAGGGCAGAGAGCTCCAGTCCGACTCAGACGCCAGCAAGGTGGAGGTGGAGTACTGGTTTGGGCTGGTATCATCAAAGATGAGCTTGTGGGGCCTTTTCGGGTTGAGGATGGAGTCAAGCTCAACTCCCAGTCCTACTGCCAGTTTCTGGAAGACACCTTCTTCAAGCAGTGGTACAGGAAGAAGACTGCATCCTTCAAGAAAAACATGATTTTCATGCAGGACAATGCTCCATCACACGCGTCCAAGTACTCCACAGCGTGGCTGGCAAGAAGGGTATAAAAGAAGAAAATCTAATGACATGGCCTCCTTGTTCACCTGATCTGAACCCCATTGAGAACCTGTGGTCCATCATCAAATGTGAGATTTACAAGGAGGGAAAACAGTACACCTCTCTGAACAGTGTCTGGGAGGCTGTGGTTGCTGCTGCACGCAATGTTGATGGTGAACAGATCAAAACACTGACAGAATCCATGGATGGCAGGCTTTTGAGTGTCCTTGCAAAGAAAGGTGGCTATATTGGTCACTGATTTGTTTTTGTTTTGTTTTTGAATGTCAGAAATGTATATTTGTGAATGTTGAGATGTTATATTGGTTTCACTGGTAAAAATAAATAATTGAAATGGGTATATATTTGTTTTTTGTTAAGTTGCCTAATAATTATGCACAGTAATAGTCACCTGCACACACAGATATCCCCCTAAAATAGCTAAAACTAAAAACAAACTAAAAACTACTTCCAAAAATATTCAGCTTTGATATTAATGAGTTTTTGGGGTTCATTGAGAAATTAATCCTCAAAAATGCAACTTGCCTAATAATTCTGCACTCCCTGTATACTTAGTTCACATTGTCATAATGGGTGAAAGGTCCTCTTTAATGGGAACACTATGGATGTCACTATTATGGGGGTGCTGTGTATGCCACTCTTGTAGGGGTGTTGTGTTTTTCACTCTTATGGGAGCACTGTGGATGGCAGTGTTATGGGGGTGCTGTTGATCTCAGCTGATCTCTATGGCAGGTTATTTCAATGGTGTGGGGTTATCATCATATAAAGAACCCAATCATGCCAATTTTTGCATTTGGTTATCTTTAAGGAGTGGAATGAAAACATGTGCTCTGGAAACTGAGGTTTTGCTTTGGTTTTCTTACTTTGTGGCTTCAATTAAGTTGTTTTCCAAACACAAGTTCACTCATCATTGTAGCAATACAACCTATCTTACACTGATCAGAAACATAAAAATAATTATAACAAAAAGAATCATCTGACTAATAACATGATTCATTTGTATAGACTCTGCTGTAAACTAGTAAAAAACACAAATAGATAATGGCTACAAACAATAAATACATTGAAGCTGTCACCCAGTACAACTAAAACATATTTCCACAAAAAAAGAGCTGAAATGAGAAAAGAGAAGCTAGAAGTAGCATAAGGCTACAAACACTCAAGTAACACCAGATAAACCAACAATGTAACTGCTAGGGTAGCAGGAATGGCCACTGCTGTGAGGCCACCAACTAATGTGATGGTGGCTTCCTTCCACTGGGCAGTCCAATCTTGTGTCATTGTGTAACTGGTGGATCCTATTTTTAACTCAGAAGCAATGTTTCTAAGGAGTATATTTCTGTACTACTGAATGCATTAGAGAATGCAATATTTCTTCCCATGGACTGTCATGAATTCCATGAAAAAGAAAAAATCATCTAGCTTCCATGTAAAATTGGAGGTGTATGGTAGAAGCACACAGACACCATAATCAGCCATAAGGTCCGAGACTATCCATATGCTGCGAGGATAGTGGCAGACCAGAAAGCAACATGCCTCTGTGCACAGCAGAAATATGCTGCCAACTATATTTATGTTATAAATGAATAATATTAATTGTAATCATTTATAATAGGCCCCAGGTACACACAAAATAGACCCCAACTTATTTGATTCCTTTCCTATGGAATGGAACGAGAAACGTGGCATATATTATGCTTCTAAGTGTGACATCCCACATCTGAAGTTTTTTTTTAAAGCAGCTACTGTACGTAAATATAAGTGTTCATGTGCTCTAAGATGCTGATCTTTGCATTTGGTTGTCTTTTAATGAGTGGGATGGAAGTGCAACATCTGAACTGGAAATGAGGTTTTTCTTTTGTTTCCTTACTTTCTTGCTTTAATTAACTTCATTAAACAGAACAATGCCATACGTGATAATAACGCTCTTACTATGAACAATAGGCTGGATGTGCTTTATTAACTTACAGTCTTCATAGTCTGCTATTCTTTGCAATTTGGCATGCAGTAAACTACATAGCATATAAAAAACCCAAATAAATGACTGCAAACCATAGACAAACACAACCCTTAGGCCTCTTTCACACAGGCTAGTTTTCCGCGCGTGAGGTGAACGCATTGCACCCGCACTAAATCCGGACCCATTCATTTCTATGGGGCTGTGCACATGAGCGGTGATTTTCACGCATCACTTGTGCGTTGCGTCAAAATCGCAAAATGCTGTATATTGTGCGTTTTTCACGCAACGCAGGCCCCATGGAAGTCATTGGGGATGCGTGAAAATCGCATGCATCCGCAAGCAAGTGCGGATGCGGTGTGATTTTCACGCATGGTTTATAGGTGACGATCGGGATGGGGACACAATCATTATTATTTTCCCTTATAACATGGTTATAAGGGAAAATAATAGCATTATTAATACAGAATGCTAAGTAAATTAGAGATGGAGGGGTTAAAAAAATAAAAAATTAAACTCACCTCATCCACTTGTTCGCACAGCCCGGCTCGTCTTCTTTCTTCTTCTTTGAAGACCTGGGAGGAAAAGGACCTTTGGTGACATCACTGCGCTTATTTTTTACCCCTCCTTCCCTAATTTACTTAGCATTCTGTATTAAGAATGCAATTATATTCCCTTATAACCATGTTATAAGGGAAAATAATAAAATCTGCACAACACCTAACCCAAACCCGAACTTCTGTGAAGAAGTCCGGGTTCGGGTCTGGGTACCACACATGCCAATTTTTCTCACATGCGTGCAAAACGCATTAAAACACTTTGCACTCGCGTGAAAAAATCACACATTTTCCCGCGACGCACCCGCATCCTATCTGGCCCACACACGCGACGCCCGTGTGAAAGAGGCCTTAGGGTGCGGTCACACTGAGTGTCCGTGATCCGGTAAGGTTGCAGCTGTGCTACACGGTCAAGAACTGCACAGCCAATAAGGCTGCAGCTTCTTTTTATTTACCTAATGAAGAACGCTTGTATAGACAGTCTTTATTGTAAATGGCCAGGTGGCATTGAAGCGGCCATTAACCCGTAGAGGACCTGTGCCGTACATGTACGGCTCAGATGTCCGTGACTTCTGGACCAGCTCTGTACATGATCGGGTGGGTGCAGGAGATGCGCCCGCCTAATCCGCGGCTGGGGTCCGGCAGTCTCTGATAGCCAGACCCCTGCTGCATGCGCCGGAGTCGGTGAAATAACTGATGCCGGCGCATTAACCCTTGATGTACTGTGGTCAGCGCTGACCGCGGCACGTGCAATGTCCTTGAGGGGATTGGAGCTTCCATCAGGTCCCCGCGCTGCTGGACCCGATTCCTTAGGCATCGTGGCTGCCTTCCGGGAGAGCCTGTGAGATCCAGCCCCATGGATCTCACGGGCAAACAGGCTGTAAATGTATTACAGTGTGTAATACACTTACAGCCAATGCATCACAAGACAGAAGTTTGTAAAGGGGATCAAACCCCAAAAGTGGGACAAAAATAAAGTGTGTAAAAAAGTCTAAAAAATAAAGTTTTACAAAAAAATTTAAAGTTTCAAGTAAAAAAACAAAACATCCTTTTCCCAAAATATAGTAATTTTTTTGTAAAGAATAGGGAAAAAGAGAAAAGTAGACAAATAAGGTATTGCCGCGTCCCTATTGACTGGCTCTATAAAAATATCACATTACCTTTTTGATAGCTTGGTGTTGCACTTTTAGTGATGTAAGGTGCCAATTTTATTTTTTTTTTAGCACAGTTTTTATTAAAAAAAATTGACGGTGTTCAAATGAACACCGTCAAAAATTTTTATAAAAACTGTGCTAAAAAAAATAATTTTTTTTTCACCTTACATCACTAAAAGTGCAACACCAAGCTATCAAAAAGGCATATGCCCCTTAGAATAGTACCAATCTAACCGTCACCTCATCCTGAAAAAAATGATACCCTACCTAAGACAATCGCCCAAAAAAATAAAAAAATAGATGTCTCTTTGTTTCAAAAATGCTGTTATTGTGTAAAACAAAAGTATACATATTAGGTATCACCGCGTCCATAACAACCTGCTCTATAAAAATACCACATGACCTAACCTCTCAGGTGAACACTGTAAAAAAATATATATATTAAAATGGTGTTAAAAAGGCAATTTTTTGTCACCTTACATCACAAAAAATGTAATAGCAAACGATCAAAAAGTCATGTACACCATAAAATAGCACCAATAAAACTGTCATCTCATCCTGAAACATAAAAGAGCCCCTACACAAGACAGTCGCCCAAAAAACAAAAAAAAAAACGGCTTTCAAAATGTGGAGACACAAAAAATTTATATTTTTTTTCAAAAATGCTTTATTATGTAAAACTGAAACAAACAAGTCATATTTGGTATTGTCGTGTCCTGCTCTATAAAAATACTACATGATCTAACCTGTCAGATGAATGTTGTAAATATGAAAAAAATAAAAATGATGCCAAAACAGCTATTTTATGTTACCTTGACTCACAAACAAGTGTAATATAGAGCAACCAAAAATCATATGTACCCTAAAATAGTACCAACAAAACTGCCACCTTATCCACTGTTTCCAAATAGGAGTTTCTATTCTAGGGGTGCATCGGGGGGCTTCAAATGGGACATGTTGTAAAAAAAACAGTCCAGCAAAATCTGCCTTCCAAAAACCATATGGCGTTCCTTTCCTTCGGCGCAATGCCGTGTGCCCGTACAGCAGTTTACAACCACATATGGAGTTTTGTTTGGCTGTTAACCCTTGTTTTTTAACTGGAAAAAAATTGATAAAAATGAAAAATCTGCCAAAAAAGTGAAATCTATTTTTCATTAATTCCATTAGAACACCTAAAGGGTTAACAAAGTTTGTAAAATCAGTTTTGTATACCTTGAGGGGTGTATTTTCTAAAATGGGGACACTTTTTTAAAGTTGATACTCTAGGGGTGCATCAGGGGGTCTCCAAATGTGACATGGCAGCTTAAAATTATCCCAATGAAATCTGCTTTCCAAAAACCATATGGTGTTCCTTTCCTTCTGCGCAATACCGTGTGCCCGTACAGCGGTTTACGACCACATATGGGAAGTTTATGTAAACTACAGAATCAGGACAATAAATATTAAGTTTTATTTGGCTGTTAACCCTTGCTTTGTTACTGGAAAAAAATGATTAAAATGGAAAATCTGCCAAAAAAGTGAAATTCTGAAATTTCATCTCCATTTTCCATTAATTCTTGTGGAACACCTAAAGGGTTAACAAAGTTAGTAAAATCTGTTTTGAATACCTTGAAGGGTGTAGATTCTAAAATGGGGTCATTTTTGGATGGTTTCTTTTATGTAAGCCTCACAAAGTGACTTCAGACCTGATCTGGTCCTTAAAAAGTGGGTTTTGGAAATTTTCTGAAAATTTAACTTCAAACGTCCCTCAAAAATCAAAAGACATTCACAAAATGATCCAAACATGTAGTAGACATATGGGTAATCTAAAGTAATAACTATTTTTGGAGGTGTTACTATCTATTACAAAAGTAGAGAAATTGAAATTTGGAAATTTTTCCAAATTTTTAATTTTTTTTATAAATAAAAATAATTTATTTTGACTCAATTTTACCACTGAAGTACAATATGTGACGAGAAAATAATATCAGAATGACTTGAATAAGTAAAAGCGTTTTAAAGTTATCACCACATAAAGTGTGTAACAGGGAGCTGGCAGCGCAATCTCCCTTCGCAGCGCCGCCGGCATTCCAGGGCTGTGAGGATCCGGCCGCGCATCCCTCCTCTGCGTGGCCGGCGTCTTCCGTCCCCTAGACAACAAGGAGTAGGAGAGCTGAGCGCCGATAATGATGATCAGCGCTCGGCTATGTTGGGCTGTGTTATGCGAGTCACGTGACGCTGGCCACGTCATGTGACTCACCAGTCTGGGCTATTTAAACAGGCAGCCTGCTGGCCACAGGTTGCCTGTGATTTGTCTTTCTACCTTCACCAGCCTTCCTATTGTTACCTTGCTATTGTGTTTGGACCTCGGCTTTGTTTCAACCTCGACCTTGTTACCTCCTTGGAATTGATGCGACCTCTCGGCTTCTGACTCCGGTTTGTGTTGACCTTGCTATTGTGTTTTCCCTTGTGTACCTGCGTGACCTCCTGGCTTTGACCTTTGCTTCCCTGACTCTGTTACGTGTTACTCTAGTACTCTTTAGGCCCCTGCACGTATCTGAACTAGGGACCGCCGCCAAGATGTACGCCGTCAGTTAGGACGGGCCGTGCAAGTAGGTAGGGACAGAGGTGCGGGTGGAGATCAGGGCTGCACTCTTCCCACCCCTACGAGACAAAGTGACACATGTCAGATTTGCAAAAAATGGCCTGGTCCTTAAAGTGAAATATGGCAGGGTCCTTAAGGGGTTAACAATGAAGACTGACTATACAGTGTGGTCTTCGTTATGTAAATGAAAGTAAGCTGCAGGCTAATTGGCTGCACAGTTCTTGACCACAGCATGGCCGCAACCTGACCGGATCACAGCCGTTCCGTGTGCCCGTACCTTAATTAGAACTTGTTATCTAAGGGATTCACATTTGTGTAGACTTTTCCATTATTCTGTTCCACCAGATTGTTTAAATAGGTTGTACTCAGTTAGTGCCATTCCATTAGGTTTCTAGTATGTTGGGTGGAAGAAAAAGCCCTGTTCTCCAAAAATACTGAATACAAGATGGAATGGGACTTTCCATATTTTAACAATTCTTCGCATTTTATTATATTAATCACATTCCCTCCTATCCCTTGATTGAACTTGATGGGCATATATCTTATTTTCAAATGTACTAACTAACTATGTGTAACTATGGAACTATGGAGCATTATAGTCAATGGATGATGGATAGAAACCGAAGCTCTGTTTGTGGCCATCATTTGGTGCCTTTAACAAATCTTTATTTTTTTTATTTTTTTTATATTCTTCTGACGAAACAGAGTAGTGGAAGAGTCAATGCAAATGTGAACAATCCCTACCATGTGTCTGAGAAATGGAAAAACAAAACAAACAAAAAAAAAAAGATGAAAAGAGTAGTAGAGAATCCAATTAATGCCAAATAAATAGGTAGTTTAACTACCAGTGTAGCAGGAAAGCAGCTGGTCTACTCAGTAATACACATCTGTGTTCTCCATGTTCAGCATACAGACCCATTGAATTCTATGTCTACTTTACATTTTCTTGGGTGGGGGGGCAGACCATTGGCCTGCTGCACAAAAATGAGAGAATGCATTAGTTTCCTCCATTTTGTAGACAGAATACACTGATTCTATTAATTGTTCTGTGAAAATCACCATCCTTGTGCAGTGTGTATTTTACTTATCGATTGCATAAAAAACTTCAAAAAATTTGGAAAAGGAAAGTTGCCCTTTTTCACAGACACAAGTAATGGATCAGCCAGGGTGAAAAAGTACCGAGATATGTCCTTAAGGGTCCATTCAGATGTCCGTAGGTGTTTTTCAGTCCGCAAATTGCGGATCCATAAAACATGGACACTGCAATATGCGTTCTGCATTTCGCGGACCGCACATCGCCGGCACTATAATAGATAATGCCTTTTCTTGTCCGCAGTTTCGGGAACAGAATTGCAGATCCGGAAGTGACGATAGTGTGCTGTCCGCATCCGTTCTGGCCCCATTGAAAATGAATGGGTCTGCACCCGTTCCGTAAAACTGCAGAACGAATCCGGACCCAAGTTGCGGATGTGTGAATGGACCCTTACTCTGACCTTTTGCAGATGCAAAACTTGGATGCAAAAACAGCCATAGATATGTGAATAAGACCTCACTGAGGTAAGGTGCAGTTAATAATGGCTATGGATGATGAAAGGGGCCTGAAAAAATTTAATGGAGAACTATGGTTGCTTGTTGCACATCATTGTGTACACTATACCTGCATAGTGGTAGCTAGAGATGGCCTTGCGGTTCGCCCGGCGGTCGTTTCGCGGCAAACTTTGCGTGTTCACGATTCGCCGAACATGCGAACACATGGAGAAATTCGCGCCCGCCATATTCTTTTACATTGTGAAGAACTTTGACCCATGACACATCCATCAGGTGGTACAGTACAGCCAATTGAGACATTTCAGCACATGGACACACCCCCTACCTTATAAATAAACCTGATCTGGCCGCAATTTTACATTCAGTTTTTTGCCAGTGTAGGGAGAGGTTGCTGTGTGGAGCAGGGACAGACTGTTAGGGACACCAAACGTTAGCTAATAGGGCCACAAAAGTCATTTTAAGGACTAATATAGGTGTGCTATCTATATGTGTGATACACAGAGGGGTGCAATATACTTTTATCTATATAGTGATCACCTGGAAGTCAGGGGCCTAGGGGCTAGGGGCTTACTAGGGCCATTTTTATATAGGGTAAGATTCCGGACAGGGTCGCTCTTATCAAGGCGGGTGGTCTGTGGTTAGGCTATCAGGTCCAGAATAGCACCCCCCTGTAGGGCAATATCAGGGACAGTTCTTTTCCCACCCTGTCCTTCAATACCACATCATCATCTAGCCCAGGGATGGATCTTTTTTTGCTTTCCCTCCTGAATTCATCGATGTGCACTGGAACCCCCCGGATTGTGGTAGGACATATGGTTTCTGATTTGGTACCGCCGAGCACCTGATTTACTGCCGCCGAGCACTTGTTATTGCCTACCACATCTATGCTTTTTGCTTAACTTTAATAATTTAATAATTTCATTTATTTTTATTTTGAAGAATATCTTTTCCATTCCATGTGCGGCAGTTGTGTGCAGTTCTGTTAGGTATATAGAGGGACAAGCGTTATTGGAACAAATATTTTCTACTGGTGTGATATACCAGTCGTCCCCCAAAAAAACTGATTGAAGCAGGGTGTTATATATCAATATACTCTCTTTATAGTGCATTTGCGAATGCGCGTAGGCGAAAATTATATTGCCGATATTTCGCATTGAAAAAAAAAATTAATGGAGATCGCAAATTTGAATAATAGAAGATAAAAGAGAGATAGGAGGCAGCGCCTCATGTGTGGTGTAGTCTAATAATAGGTAAAAAAGGTAAAGTGGAAACTCTTACCAGAAGATGTTGTGAGGAGTCACAACATCTATATGAAGCTTGTGCTGATTTTCCCGATCAGCGTGCGGGGTGCCTGTGCTGCTGCCTAGGTTCCAGCCCCGTGCCTTGGAAGCATTCGTCGGGGAGAAGTAAGTTGCAGAAGAAGAAAGAAGATGAACCTTTGGATGGCGCTGTCAGCAGGAGTCAGAAGCCGGTAGGTATTGATAACACAATACTTTTTTATTTTTTTTTATTTTTAATTTTTATTTTTTTAGTCAACGCGTTGACTAAAAATAAAAAAGTATTGTGTTATCAATACCTACCGGCTTCTGACTCTTGCTGACAGCGCCATCCAAAGGTTCATCTTCTTTCTTCTTCTGCAAATTTGAATAATACAACTGGTATGTCAGTGTCCATGTTGTGGGACTATTTGTGCACTAGTAATTATTTCTTGGCTGCAAATATGAGCTGAAGGTTTTTAAGGTTCGCCTGCCACTAAAATGAATGGGACCCGCCGCGAACTTGCGGTTCGCGAACATTTGATCGCGATCGCGAACCATCCCGGCAGATGTTCGTTCATGACTAGTGGTAACATCTTTATGGGACAGATTTATGAAGCTTTCTAAAAGAAAGACTGTCTTCATTGACCATGGAAGACCAAAATATGAAAATTAAAGGTGTGTTGTAAGAAGGTCAGTTTTTCATGTGCTGTGATGTCATCATTATATGTTTGTACATTTTGTATAATTTATATACTTGTATAATTTTATTTGCTTTAACTCGACTGTGTTATGCAGCAAATGTGAATCCACTGAACATATCCGCTGTCACTTGGCACTACTGTCATATTTAAGTTGCACTCCTAGTCTTCACCCTTTAACACCTGTACAGTGATCTGGGCTCCACTGCAGGGGAACAACCAAGCCACTACCTCTTGTAGTAGTCTGTGTTCATGTGACTTGATCTACGGAGGACAAGAGACACCTGTGCAGAACACCAAAGGATCAGGCAAACCATAGTCAGTGAGGCTGAGGTCAGGGCATGCAGGGTTCATGCAATCTGATAAACAGGTCACGGTGGACAGCACAGAGTTAGTACAGAGATTAGGTCAGGCAGCGAAAAGTAAATATCCAGGAAATAGGCAGAAGTCAGTACATGGGTAAATGGCCAGAATATGGTGCATCTCTGCAGGAATCCACAGCTTTTACGTGTCTTAAGTACCCCAAGGTGGTTAAGTAGGGTGCATACAATGAACTTTAAGAGCCAGATGGCACACGTGAATGTGCCCTAAAGGCACATGCGTTAGCCTGTGTGGGTATCAGGAGAGGAGTGCTGGCAGCTCTGAGCATTGGCCATATCCACTGGAGGGAGTGGAGCAGTGAAACAGTGGACCTGGACTGCTGCCATAACACATTGACTAGATTATCCTTGCTCTGTGACATCACTGTGCGAATCAATAATAGTATAAGCTGCAACATGTAGATTATCTCTGTACAGTAACATCACTGAGCACATGACTGCTCTGCTGTAACTTCGTAAAATATTCTCAAACACCAGCTGTATAATCTCTATGGTGTTATATCACTGTGTGCTCTACATGGTAACATAACATTGTGCATTATTCCATTTCATAGTCCTTCTCTCCCATAGTCCTGAGACCAAATAATAGTCAAATATACATGCATAAACACACATATAATGTCATATATACCTTACATTAATGCACGGTATTAGGGCTCATGCACACGACCGTATGTATTTTGCGGTCCGCAAAAAATGGATCTACAAAAAATACGGATGACATCCGTGTGCATTCCATATTTTGCGGAATGGAACAGCTGGCCCATCATAGAACTGTACTGTCCTTGTCCCTAATGCGGACAATAATAGGACTGGAAATACGGAAACGGAATGCACACAGAGTGCCACCCATTGAAGTGAATGGTTCCGCATACGGTCATCAAAAAACAACGGAACGGAAACAGAAAGAAAATACGTATGTGTGCAAGAGGCCTTAACAGTTTACACTGCCTTAGGTGCTGAGGCTGATTATGTGCCAATTTAGCTAATTTGCGACAACATTTTTGCTATATTATAAATAAACAGCATTGCAATGAAAAAATAAAAACATAAAAACATTACACATGGTCTTCAAAATATCACTTTCAATAGATTAATACTGTTTGCAAAATGTCAAACCAAAACTGTAATGACCGGCGTCATGCACAGGGAGGGAAAAGGGAAAGCCCTGCCCAAGGGAGAGGGTAAGGTGGTGACCCCTGACTCACCTTGCGGCTGGCACCTGACTGCCCTGACGTCCCTAGACGGGTTCCTCACCCGTGCGGCGATCACGTGCCTAAACCCTGGCTTTCCCTAAAATGAGCCATAGATAGTGAACGGGCCGGTGGGATCGCTAGTCCGCACCACTGACACTAAGAGGGAAACACCAGGGAGAGGACAGACAATACAGACAAACACATACACCCAGGTGGGCGACCACAGCAGACCACAAAGGTCCAACAGGGATCCGGAGGGTAGCGTTCTGGACCAACAACCAGAGAACGCAGCAACACAGCTCCAGAGGGTCAGAATAGATGTCCAGGCAGGAAGCTCTATATCTGGCAACCAGAGAAGTGTGAGAGGGGAATATAAGGAGGTTGGGAGTGCTGGACAAGGAACAGCTGAGGAGAAGGAGCTACGGATCCATGAGTGAGCCAAAAAGGGTTGCATAGCAAACCCAGAAAGCTACCATAAGGAAACAGCCCTATCTTACATAGAGCGTGCAGCCAACCGCTGCGACTTCCTGACCCCGGGTATAACGGAGTCAGGCGTGGTTCTTGACACCCTCGTGACAAAAACAGTATAATTTACTGTGCAAATAATACTGCCAAAAAGTTTTGGGAATACTGCTATATAATGGTCAATTTGGTGCATGCCTCAGCATAAATGAAGCACATCCTCAAGCAATCCACGTTCCTAGAATGAAATCTGCACCAGCTCGTTTGTTATGCCAGAAGATTGGCAAAATTAATGTTAAATCTACCGGGCCCATTGCCCCTTCCACTCCATCCCACTCACTCTTGTAGAAAGTGTCGAGGGCAGCGTAAAAATGTAATTTGCACAAATATGGGGCAATGATAAATGTGTCCACAAAATGAGAAATACATACAATAGATCTGCTGCATACATTTCTGTGAGTGAAAATCAGTTCCATTCATATAAACAGGGCTGCTCACGTGTCAACTAGATAGATTTCTGCAAACCCCATTCAGATGAATGTGACATTCACAGAAATTTTAAGAATTCTGCCACATGTAAATATACTATAACAGCATATTACTAATATTACTTTTCTTTTTATATTCATTCTGTAAATGCAATTGGTACTATTTAAAATAAGAATTTGGGAATGAAGAGACCTGGTGCCCTCCTTTTCATCTGCAGATCTGCCAAATCCTGATCTTCACTTCTGTCACCCAAGATGGCTACACTGCTTCTCAGACGATCTGTTAAATACTGTGCATTTGGTAGTCAAAGACACTTCCTGTTGCCCTTGGCACAGTGTGCATCAGGTAGTCTGGGAAGTAGTGCGTCCATCTTGGAACACAGAAAGGAGCCTAGGATTTGGTGGATCTGCAGTTGTAAAGATTTTAAAAGGGCACCAGTAAGTGTTCTGCTCGTTACACATGTGAAGTTTTGAGAGGCTATGGACACATTTTGAAGTATTTTTTTTTTACTGATCTAGATGTATTTCGTGGTAAAAACATTTTTTTTAATCATTTTCTTATTTTAAATTATATTTTGTTTGGCTTCTGCAGCTTTTACGTATTGGTTACTGTTTGGTTGCTATTTGGTTATAAATCAAGTTACAAGATTTGTCAGGAGAGAAAAGAGGGTTTGGAAACTGAGTCGTCAGATGGATCAGAGAAAGTATTTCTTTCTCTACACATGAATACCGTATGTTATAAAAATATCCCAGATACTTACTAAAACATTTAGAAATGGTAGGCACAGTAAGATTAAAAATGGTAGTCATAGTAAGATAAAAAAAAAAGGTGTAGTAAGATTAGAAATGGTAGTTACACTAAGATCAGAAATGGTGGTCCTAGTAAGATCAGACATGGTGGTCCTAGTAAGATCAGACATGGTGGTCCTAGTAAGATCAGAAATGGTGGTCCTAATAAGATAAGAAAAGGTAGTCATAGTAGGATAAGACATGGTAGTCATAGTAAGATTAGAAAATGTGGTCATAATAAGATTAGAAATGGTAGGCATAGTAAGATTAGAAATAGTATTTAAAGTAAGACCAGTATTTCCATATCATACATAACTGGTTTCTTAAACATATACATTAAGAGTAGAGATGGCCTTGCGGTTCGCCCAGCGGTCGTTTCACGACGAACTTTGCTTGTTCGTGATTCGCCGAACGGGCGAACATATGACGATGTCCGCCGCAGCGCCAAATTCTTTTACATTGTGAAGAACTTTGACCCATGACGCATCCATCAGGTGGCAGAGGACAGCCAATTGAGACGTTTCAGCACATGGACATTACCCCTACCTTAAAAATAAACCCAATCTGGCCGCCATTTTACATTCAGTCTTTTGCCAGTGTAGGGAGAGGTTGCTGTGTGGAGCAGGCACAGACTGTTAGGGACACCAAACGATAGCTAATAGGGCCACAAAAGTCCTTTTAAGGACTGGTATAGGTGTGCTATCGATAGGTGTGACTTACTGAGGGGTGTAATATACTTACATAGAAAGTATATTATAGTGTATTTGTAATGTGCAGCATTTGTTTGCGGTTCTGCTGCGATACTGCAGCCACACAGAGTGCCAAACGCTATTGGAACAAATAATTTCAACTGGTGTGATATACCAGTTGCCCCTCAAAAAAACTGATTGAAGCAGGGGTGTTATATACCAATTATATACTTTCCATATAGTGCATTTAGGTAGTGCAGCATTTGTGTTATCGAATTTCAACTATTATCATTAGGGATTTTTCAAGAGGGGGGATTTCTTTAGCCATGTTTTTAATCCAATTTTATATTTTTAGTTCTTTTAAACATATGCATTTGACCTGTATTTGTACTGGCCTGTAGTAAAATTGATATCCATTGACCGTGTAATCTACCTCCAGCCACATAATCACTTGATCTTTTGTGTCCTGTGAATGCCTAATGTTTGTGGCCTGTAGTCCAGTGGCCTACAGTGCAATTTTTATCCATTGACCGCATAATGTACCTCGAGCCACATAATCAGAATTTCTTTTATGTAAGGTGAATGCCTAATTTTTAAGGCCTGTACTCCTGTGGCCTGAAATACATTTTTTCTAGGCTCCAACAGGACTCATTTCAGAGAATTTCCCTTTAAGACGCATATTTTTGGTTGGAATTTTTGTCATTGATCCCCTCTAGTATGTCACTGTCCATGTTGTGGGACTATTTGCACACTTCTTCTAAGTATTTGGTGGCTGCAAATATGATCTGAAGGTTTTTCAGGCTCGTCTGCCATTAAAGTGAATCAGGCCCGTCGCAAACATTTGATCAAGTTCGGGCGATCGCGTTTGCGAACCGTCCCGGCAGATGTTCGTTCATGACTAATTAAGAGTCTTCAATTTCCACACCTTCAACAGCATTTTGACTGCTTTGTTGCGGGACTGTTTATGCCTTTGAGTGCTTCCCACCATGCTGGTACAAGTTTGCTATGAAGTAACCTGATCCTTCTAGGAGGGATTTGTATTTATGACTGTGCCGCTTCCCACACATGATGGCTGAAGATGGAAATTCCCAACGCTCAAGATGGATTTACCCTTTAGACTATTTGCTCTTAATGGTTTTAATTTATATTATTTATCACATTTACATTTGCACTATAGCAACACACTTCTTGTACCAAAAACCAGGATGGAACATTTACCTCAAAAAAGCTCCTGGAGTTCTCAGTCCAGCATAAGGGAGGTTCTGTAGTAAAAAGCACTTAATGAATGCATTTCTGAAATGCTTTGAGGAAACTTTAAATAATGCTATGTAAGTGCTAGCCCCACACTACACAGATATTATCCTGCATTTTGTCACAGATAATTTACTTCCCCTGTGTGCAATCTATCCCATATTACATAAGCATTTCCAGACTAATTATCAAAGAATAATTCTAGACAAAATTGATATTATCAATATTGAAGAATTGGTGTAATTAACCATTTTGGCATATATTCCTGTAGTTCTGAATACTACTCCCATTTATGTCTCAGGATGAGTAACAGACTTTACTTCTCTATACCCTATAATGTTTGTCCTTTTTCAAGCTTAATTCAAGGGGTTGTCCTCTTTAGACTATTCTTTTATTTTAGTAGCAACCAGTATTAAAGGGGTTTATATTTTTAGAAACTTGGCCCAGAGCAGTGGACTGTGTAAAAGTAAGGAATAACCACCTACTCACCTTTTATGTAACACTTCTCCATCCCTGCACTCCAGTCCCAGTGGCTATGGTCCATACTGCTCAAGCAGCGATAATGTCAATTAGAGATGAGCGAATATTTCAAAAGTTCGATTCGGCTTATTCTCCCAATTTAAAAAAAAAATTTGCTTCGTAGTAGTGGGTGCAATGACGGTGAGCTGCAATAGCGCCGCCCCATCTTTGTACCCCTTAAGATGCCGCGTTCATACATGATCGCGGCATCTGAGTATAAAAACAGTGTGAAATGAACATAAGAAAAAATGTAATCAAACTTACCGCGTCCATTTGCTCGCGACGTGCCAGCCGCCATCTTGCTTGAAGATTTTGCGCGAAATCTCACGCGGCGCGAGATTACGTCATTATGCCGGCCGACGTGATGACGTAATACGTTGCCCCGCACGGTATTTCGGCCGAGATCTTCAATCAAGTTGGTAGCTGGCAGCCCATCGCGAACAAATGGAGGAGGTAAGAATGAATTTTTTTGTTTTTTATACTATTTCAGGTTAAATCGATTCGCTTACACGAAGCACATGGAAATTCGGCTTCGAGGTGAATCGAATTTATCTTGAAATTCTGATCGAATTCAACTGGGATTTGATTCGCTCATCTCTAATGTCAATATCTCTGGACTTGGTGGTCACATGTGCATGAACAGCCAGTGACTGCTAAAGCTAGTCATTTGCAGCAGCAGTCACGTGGAAGATGTATATAGTGTCATCACTGAGTGACTCGTGGCCAAGCAATTTTTTTCATTGTCTCATTCCAAGAGCTATAACGTTTTTGTTTGTTTTCTTACCCACTGATGTAGCCGTATGATGGCTTGTTTTTTGCAAGAAAAGTTCTAGTTTTTAATGGCATCATTTTGGTGTACACAAAACTTACTGATAAACTTTTGTTAATACTTTCTGGGGGGGACTACTACTTTTGCACAATAAAAAACCCTTTTAAAAATGTTTTTACATTGCCAGATCCCAAGAATCATAACTTTTTTATTTTTCTTTCTACAGACCTATGTAAGAGCTTGATTTTTGTGGGACCACTTGTATTTTTCATTGGTATCATTTTGGGGTATATGTCAATTTTTGATCATCTTTTATTTATTTAGTTTTTTGGAGGTAAGTAAGCGCAAAACAGCAATTCTGGGCATTGTTTTTATTAATTTTTTTACAACATTCACTGTAATGGATAATTAAAAGATAACTTTGTAATGCGGGTTGTTACCAACACCAAATATGTGGAGGCAATTTATTTTTGCAATTTTTACAATTTGTATTTTTTTTACTTAATTTATTTTTATTTTAATAAAGCGTATTTTTAAACCATTTTAGTGATAAACAAACCGATTCGTTCACCTGCTTCACTGAAATTCATTATGTGGCGAAACCAACCTCGCCACTGGGTTTTGGAGGGGCCTGGCTGCTGGCCTCTTGCCCCAGGATTATGGGCCCTCTCATCAGCCAGGCCTCATTTGTTCACAAAGATACTTTTACTAACTTTTAAACCCCTGAACCTATTCAAGTGAATTTTGGATAGGTTTGTCCCCAAGTTATACTGTTTAAATTGATGTAAGTTATATGTATGGCCAATGTAAACTCACAAAGTTGTAACAATTTATAATAAGTGTAACTTGTCAGCTTGGGAGGAAAATGCGGGGTGTGTTTCTATTGTGCCATTGTCCCATTGTGTGTTTAAAGGGTGATGTCTGTCCTGTTGTCTGCGCATGTGTATTGGTGACTTCTCTTTGTCTTGAGAGATAATTGGATTACGCCTCGGTTGTCTCCGGGACAGAGAGGAGGAAACCATGATGCATTGTGGGGATGTATTGTCTCTGTGTATCCTACAGTGCTGCATATCTGTCCTATGTCACAAGTCTTCCTTCTGGTCCCCTAGGGGCGTGTACTTACATTGTATGTGTTGTAACATATTGATTGGCTGTATTTCAAACCCCTGTGGGCGGACCTGTATTTGCAACAACTGTAATAAAAACCAGGCTGGGTGTGCCAGCACCTCAGACCACTGCTTGACCCTCAACACGGAGCCTTGTCTCGTTATTGGGGGGATCCGCTGTATGCTGATAGAGACTGATTGCCAGGAGTGTAAGCTGATCCCTGTTCGTCTGCTAGCAGCTATTCGTGAGGTTCTAGTTTGGAGTGCTATTTTGTATCCAGTTCGGGACATTGGTGTTCTGCAGTAGCTGTGCCTGTCTCTCAGAAAGGGGCTTATCGCCTAAACGGATTTTAACCCCTTGTCTGCTGAAACGGTCCGTTACATTGGTGGCAAGCAGCGGGATCGTTCCTACAGCCAGAAGGACAGCTACAGGAGACACCATTTTTGTGGATTCTACAATTTAAGGACAACGCATGTCCCAGTACAGCGTCCCTGACAGCAGCAGGATGGAACCAGCAGTGTTATACGAGGAGGAGGACCTGGATGGCCGGGATGCATTAAGGAAAGTCATCTGGTACCAGGCCCTGGATAATCTACAATACCAGCGGGGTGAGAGTCTCCCTAGTGAAGAGCAGCGGTTGCAGAAGCAAGTGGCCCTGCGGATGCCCTTCCTGGGAGAGCAGCCCCTGGAGGAATGGGTGAAGGAACTAGAGCACCGGGTATGGCAGGAGCTATGGCTGGAGGATGCCTACCAGGCGCTTTGGTGGTATATGGCACAGTATATACCCTGGACAGCCGAACATGACAAGCCAGAGGGAGAGGAGTTTTATGGTCCTGGCTTGTTATGGGCGTCCTTTGCAGAGCCTGACTTCGGGAGCCCTGTACAGTCCAGACTTCAGGACATTTTCTATGAGAGGGAGGCTAGGCATGAGTGGGATGACCCCAATGAGGTAGAGCAAAACCTGGCTCACCTAGCAACCCTGGAGTGGGAACTGGAGCAGGACTACCGAGATCTCTTCCACTCCATTGAGAAGGCTCAGCAGGACGGTAAGGTGACAGACCCAGATCCAGACCCATTCAGCTGGGCAGATATTGTAGAGTGTTACTGGGAAGGACCCTAGGTGGCCGGTAGAGATGGACCGAGGTCTCTCCACCGGTCCTGCAGGGAATTGGGAGCCCAGTCTCCATTCCCCAGCGGCAGTGTGAAGTGCAGGGAGAGGAGAGCAGCGTCCTCCCTCCCCAGCGGCAGGCTGAGTTACAGGGGGCAGAGGTAGTTGTTCCTGCCCCCCAGCAGCAGAGTGATATGCCGGGAAGGCAGTGTGAAATGCAGGGAGAGGAGAGCAGCGTCCTCCCTCCCCAGTGGCAGGCTGAGTTACAGGGGGCAGAGGTAGTTGTTCCTGCCCCCCAGCAGCAGAGTGATTTTTTGGGAATTGGGAGCCCAGTCTCCATTCCCCAGCGGCAGAGTGTCCAGCAGGGAATAGAGAGCCCAGTCTCCTTTCCCCAGCAGCAGGACACTGTATTGGGAGCGGAGACGGTCGGTCGCCCTCCCCAGCGGCTGGAAGTATGTATGGGAGAGGAGCTCGTTACCCCCTCTCCCCAGCGGCAGCTTAACGCACCAAGGGGAGACAGTAAGCCCCACAACAGTGCAGATGGGACCGTGGTCTCTGCACTTACAGCACAGGGGGTAGAGACATTGATGTAAGTTATATGTATGGCCAATGTAAACTCACAAAGTTGTAACAATTTATAATAAGTGTAACTTGTCAGCTTGGGAGGAAAATGCAGGGTGTGTTTCTATTATGCCATTGTCCCATTGTGTGTTTAAAGGGTGATGTCTGTCCTGTTGTCTGCGCATGTGTATTGGTGACTTCTCTTTGTCTTGAGAGATAATTGGATTACGCCTCGGTTGTCTCCGGGACAGAGAGGAGGAAACCATGATGCATTGTGGGGATGTATTGTCTCTGTGTATCCTACAGTGCTGCATATCTGTCCTATGTCACAAGTCTTCCTTCTGGTCCCCTAGGGGCGTGTACTTACATTGTATGTGTTGTAACATATTGATTGGCTGTATTTCAAACCCCTGTGGGCGGACCTGTATTTGCAACAACTGTAATAAAAACCAGGCTGGGTGTGCCAGCACCTCAGACCACTGCTTGACCCTCAACACGGAGCCTTGTCTCGTTATTGGGGGGATCCGCTGTATGCTGATAGAGACTGATTGCCAGGAGTGTAAGCTGATTCCTGTTCGTCTGCTAGCAGCTATTCGTGAGGTTCCAGTTTGGAGTGCTACTTTGTATCCAGTTCGGGAATTTGGTGTTCTGCAGTAGCTGTGCCTGTCTCTCAGAAAGGGGCATATAGCCTGAACGGATTTTAACCCCTTGTCTGCTGAAACGGTCCGTTACACATTATTATCCCTATCTCTGTATATACATTAAAATGTATTGCTTCCGATGAGACTGTGTAAAGATGGCCGCTGTTAAAGCAATATTTCATTAGTCTCGTGCATGCACCGTTACTGTGAGTAATAAATGTATTTCATAATTAATCCAATCCTGGATTTCTCGTGAGCATCGCGATCATTAACATTTCCAGGTTAAGATTCTTAATGAATTTCTTTTTTTGCATGCATCGCTACTTACAGTAACGGCGCCTGCGCGAGACTAATAAAGTCTTGCGTTGATGACACCCATTTTTATACAGTCTCTTCGGTGTCAATACATTTTAATCCATATACAGTGATGGAAATAATAATGAATTTCAGTGATGCATTTGAACGAATCGGGTTTGTCCACAGCAGGAAGAACCATATTTACTCATCAGTAAATCATTCACTAGTTCAGGGCTGGCCAACCTGTGGCCCTCCAGCTGTTGTAAAACTACAATTCCCACCATGCCCTGCTCTAGGCTGATAGCTGTAGGCTGTCTGGGCATGCTGGGAGTTGTAGTTTTGCAACAGCTGGAGAGCCGCAGGTTGGCCATCCCTGCACTAGTTCCACTAGGGGATTTCAACAGGTGATCATTTGATTGCTTCAAGAATATGCTGTACTGCCTATGCAGTACAGTGTATTATACTGTGAGTACTATACTGGCGCAGTCTGAATATTGGAGGCATACCAACCTGAATATTGGAGGTATACAACTGTATTACAAGCATTCCTTTATAGAAAGCCAAATTACTGGAACACCATAATTGCAGAAAATTAATATTCATAGTTACTACCATATCCAAGCTCAACCAGTCACACAGCAGGTGTAAGCAACAGAGATTATTATTAAGTGTGATAAGCTAAAGATGGATTGAGATATGGTATGATATAAAAGTAAAAAATAAACAATAAAAGCAACAAAAGCATACCTATTACAAACATATGAGATCTAGTGTTGATCGAGCATCAAAGTGCTCGGGTGCTCTGGCCAAACACATCGGGATGCTTGGTTGCTCTGCCGAGCACCCGAGTATAATGGAGGTCAATGGGAGAACCCAAGCATTAAACCAGGCACCCCCTGCTCTGAAGAGGGGAGGGTGCCTAGTTCATAGGAAAAGGTCAGAAATTGACAAAAACACCACCAAAATGGTTTTGGAACAGCATGGGGAGGATGTCTGGATGCATCTTGGACTCCCAGGTCGCTGCTGGGAACGATGTTGTCCGAGTAGTAGGCCACTTTTACAGACTGACAATAATACGCACAAAACCAAAGATAAAATCGATTTTGGAGGAAAAATTGTTAGGAAACATTCTTTCCTGTATTTTTACTTGTATATAAAGTGCAAGTTCTGCCAAAAATTACAATCAAGAGGCACTCCGATACAACCTGTATATTACATAAAGGAGCGCCTCATTCACATTGTGGTACAATTGTTCATGTAGTGGGACTCCTACACTCATAAAGCCTATGCACTAAGTGAAAGGGCTGCCAAAAATTACAAGGAACCGGCACTACAATACACCCTTTGTTACACATAAAGGAGGGCATCATACACACCCTTGAAAAATTATAATTGATGGCCTGCTGGTGACACTCTAAAACATTTGGAGCAAGAAAATGCTGATCGGACCATCTAAAACATCACGGGCGAGGGCCTGCTGCTGACCCTCTAAAACATTATGGGTGAGGGTCGCTGCTGAGCTGATCAAAAAAATTATGGTTGAGGGCCTGCTGCTGAGCTGACCCTGTAAAACATTATATGCGTGGGCCTGCAGGTGAGCTGACCCTGTAAAAGATTTTAGGTGCGGGCCTGCTGGTGAGCTGACCCTCTAAAAAATTATATGCGAGGGCCTGCTGGTGAGCTGACCCTGTAAAAGATTGTAGGTGAGAGCCTGCTTGTGAGCTGACCCTCTAAAAAATTATATGCGAGGGCCTGCAGCTGAGCTGACCCTGTAAAACATTATATGCGAAGGAATTATATGCGACGAATAAGCTTGTTGATATGATGGAAGAGGGGGAGGAGGATGAGAAAAGGAAGATTCAACCATATACCCTTGTTTGTGGTGGAAGGGGTGCATGGAAATACAGTGTATTCAGTACATTATAAACAACACATTTAAAGTGCCTTTATGTTCATCAGCTTTCCTCTGGTGGAGTCGATAAGTCATGGTCAATCCAGGCCTTGTTCATTTTTATAATAGTCAACCTGTCAGCATTTTCAGTTGACAGGCGGATATGCTTATATGTTATAATGCCACCAGCAGCACTAAATACCCGCTCAGACAAAACGCTGGAGGCAGGGCCGGCCAGCACCTCCAAGGCGTAGAGCTTGTTCGTGCCACGTGTCCAGCTTGGACACCCAGTAGTTGTAAGGCACTGAAGGATCATTGAGGACGCTGACACGGTCTGCTATGTACTCCTTCACCATCTACCAAAAATTTTCCCTCCTTGAGACACTAGACCGCGCATCAGTGTGAGGGTGCTGGCGGGGTGTCATGAAACTGTCCCAGGCTTTGGAGAGTGTTGCCCTGCCTCTGTTGGAACTGCTGTGTGTTCCCCTTGTCTCCCCTCCTCGGTTGGCCAAGGAACTACGGACTCTGCCGCCAGCATTGTCAGATAGAAATTTTTGTAGCAATTTTTCAACAAGGATCTTCTGGTATTGCACTGTTTTGCTCATCCTTTCCACCAGAGGAATGAGAGATGAGAAGTTCTCTTTGTAGCTGGGGTCGAGAAGGGTGAACAACCAGTAATTTGTGTTGCCTAAAATGCGAATAACGCGCGGGTCGCGGGAAAGGCAGCCTAACATAAAGTCAGCCATGTGTGCCAGAGTCCCAACAGGCAAGACTTCGCTGTCGTCATCAGGAGGATCACTCTCAATCTCCTCATCCTCTTCCTCCTCTTCTGCCCACCCACGGTGAACAGATGGGTTTAAACTTCCATGGGTATTACCCTCTGTAGCAGAGACAACCGTCTCCTCCTCCTCCTCCTCCTCTCCATCATCCAATTCGCACTTAGAAGACAAACTGAGAGTGGTCTGGTTATCACCCTGTGTAATGCCTTCCACCGTTTCCACCTCTTCCACATGCAAAGTGTCGTCCTTAATTGTGAGCAGCAAGCGTTTGCGTAGACACAGAAGTGGGATGGTTACGCTGATAATAGCGTTATTGCCGCTCACCATCTGTGTTGATTCCTCAAAGTTTCTTAAAACCTCTTAGAGGTCAGACATCCATGCCCACTCCTCACTTGTGAATAACGGAAGCTGACTGGAAAGGCAACGACTATGTTGCAGCTGGTATTCCACTACTGCCCTCTGCTGCTCACAAAGCCTGGCCAACATGTGGAACGTCGAGTTCCAGCGCGTTCTCACGTCGCTCAACAGCCGGTGAGCTGGCAATTTCAAGCGCTGCTGCAGTGTTGACAGACCGGCTGAAGCTGTTGATGACTTGCAGAAATGTGTACACACGCAGCGCACCTTCACCAGTAGCTCAGGCAAATTGGGGTAAGTTTTGAGAAACCGCTGAACCACTAAGTTTAAGACGTAGACTAGGCATGGGAGGTGTCTGAGCTTGCCGAGTTCCAAAGCCGACACCAAGTTACGGCCATTATCAGACACAACTATGCCTGGTTCTAGGTTGAGTGTCGAGAGCCACAGCTCAGTCTGATCTCTTATCCCCTGCCACAGCTCTGCGGTGGTGTGCTGTTTGCCCCCTAAGCATATCAGCTTTATCACGGCCTGTTGCTGCTTCCCCACTGCAGTGCTACACTGCTTCCAGCTACCGACTGATGACTGACTGGCACTGCACGCACATAATTTGGAGGTGGAGGAGGAGACGGAGGAGGAGAAGTCGGGGTTGGAGCCACTAATGTAGGTGTTGGCGGAAACCCTGATCGACATAGGGCCCGCAATCCTTGGCGTCGGTAGCACCTGTGCCATCTCAGGGTACGACTCGCTCACAGCCTCCACAACATTCATCCAGTGAGCTGTCAGGGAAATGTAGCGTCCCTGGCCGAATGCACTTGTCCATGTGTCTATGGTTAAGTGGACCTTCCCAGTAACTGCGTTGGTCAGGGCACGTGTAATGTGATGGGACACGTGTTGGTGTAAGGCGGGCACGGCAGACCTTGAAAAATAGTGGCGGCTGGGTACTGCGTAACGCGGGACGGCCGCCGACATCAGGCTGCGGAAAGCCTCAGTGTCCACAAGCCGAAATGGCAACATTTCCAGGGCCAGTAATTTGGAAAGCTGCGCATTTAGTGCTATGGCCTGTTGGTGGGTGGCTGAGTATTTGCGCTTGCATTCAAATGCCTGAGGTAAGGACATTTTTACGCTGCGCTGGGACAGGGAAGTGGGTGTGGTCGCTGATGGTGCTTGCGAAGGTCCAAGTGCAGGGCGGGAGGCATCCGGGCCTGCGCCTTCGACAGGGGATTGGCCAGCACGTAACACAGGGAAAGAGGAGGCAGAGGTGTGACCCGCAGACACAGATTGAGGACCCAGCTGTTTGGCCCACCCATTACGGTGCTTTGATGCCATGTGGCGGATGATGCTGGTGGTAGGGAGGTTGCTAGTGTTCACGCCCCTGCCTATTTTTGTATGGCACAGGTTGCAAATTACAATTCTTTGGTCGTCCGCACTTTCCTCAAAAAAGCACCAGACTGCGGAACACCTACCCCTTGGCAAGGGAGATTTCCGCAAGGCGGTGTTTCGGGGAACAGTTGCGGGCCTGTTTGGTGTGGCCCGCCTTCTCTCTTTTGCCACCTCACTGCCTCTTCCAGCCTGTTGCAGTGCAGGAGATCCCTCCCCCTCTGTACTGCTGTCCTCGCTCGGCTTTACACCTTCCCAGGTTGTGTCAGTGACTTCATCATCCACCACCTACTCTTCCACTTCCTCACTCTGCTCATCCTCCTGACTTGTTGACCTATCCACTACCTCAGTGATTGACAACTGTGTCTCATCCTCTTCATCAACCTCTTGAGACAGTAATTGCCCTTGAGTTATTGGCAACTGTGTCTCATCATCATCCACCTCATTAAACAGTAGTTGCCATTCCCCACCATCATCTTCTTGTGATTGTGGATGCTCAAGAGTTTGGGAATCAGGGCACAAGCCCTCTTTAAGCATGCTTAGCAAGAGGGCCAAATCAAGGAATGGAGCTGAAAAGAGCTCCTCGGAATATCCGAGTGTGGGATCACTTGTTTGCCTAGACTCTCCATGGTGGGAGGAAGGAGGATCAGGGTGAGAATTGGGTTGAGCAGACCCTTGGCTACTGAGAACGGACTTTGTGGAAGACAGGGTGGTGCTTAACCGACTAGAAGCATTTTCTGCTGCAATCCAACCGACCACCTGGTCGCACTGGTCTGACTTCAAGAGTGGTGTCTTGCGCCACCTTGCAAACTGGGACATTAAGCTAGGTATCGTGAATGATTGTTTTTCTTGTGCTCTGGCAGCAGACACAGTTTCACCACGCCCAGGGACATGGCCTCTGCATGCACCATCAGCATCACAGCCACTCTCCCATCCTTTACTGCTTGCCTTCTTCATATTAAATGTTATATATGCTTGAATGTATGTCACACGTACAGTAGCGCAGGATTTGGAAGTGTATGCGCAAACAAATTTAAAAAGGTATTTGGGATGTAGAAACATCACACAGGAGATATCCCGCAGATAATGTCAATGCTGTCACCAGCGGCTAATGTAAATTACAGAGAATGTCACAGGTATTTAGGATGAGGAGACGTTATACAGCAGAGGTACCACCGCTAATGTCACTATCCACAGCGTCTATGCAAAAAAGTACACTGTATGTCACAGATAAAGTTTTCAACCGCACACGTTACAATGGAGATGTGGCCCTGGTAATGTCAATGTCAGTAGCGGACACCGTCTATTGACAAAGTACACTATGGCTACATGCACACGACCGTTGTGTGTTTTGCGGTCCGCAAATCGCGGATCCGCAAAACACGGATGGCGTCCGTGTGCGTTTCACAATTTGCGGAATGGCACGGACAGCCTTTAATATAACTGCCTATTCTTGTCCACAAAACGCGGACAAGAATAGGACAGGTTATATTTTTTTTGCGGACCATGGAACGGAGCAACGGATGCGGACAGCACATGGAGTGCGTCCGCATCTTTTGCGGCCCCATTGTAGTGAATGGATCCGCATCTGAGCCGCCAAAACTGCGGCTCGGATGCGGACCAAAACAATGGTCGTGTGCATGAGGCCTATATGTCACAGATAATTTTTTGAAGCAAACACGTTACACTGCAGATGTGGCCCTGGTAATGTCACTGTCAGAAGCGGACACCGTCTATTGAAAAAGTACACTGTATGTCACAGATATTTTTTTTAAGTGCACACTTTACACAGGAGATGTGGCGCAGCTAATGTCACTGTCCGCAGCAGACACTATCTACGGAAAAAGTACACTGGATGTCACAGATATTTTTTGGATGCGCACACTTTACACTGGAGATGTGGCGCAGCTAATGTCACTGTCCACAGTGGACACTGTCTACAGAAAAAGAACACTGGATGTCACAGATACATTTTTTAAGCGCGCACGTTACACTGCAGGTGTCGCAATGGTTATGTCACTGTCACAAGCAGACACCGTCTATTGAAAAAGTACACTGTATGTCAACGATAAAAAAAAAATCAGCGCACATGTTACTCTGCAGATCTGGCGCTGGTAATGTCACTGTCCGCAGCGGTCACCATTTACGGAAGAAGTAAACTGTATGTCACAGATACATTTTTTGCATACCCACACTTTACACTGGAGATGTGGCGCAGCTAATGTCACTGTCCGCAGCGGACATTGTCTATGGAAAAAGTACACTGAATGTCACAGAATTTTTTTGGGATGCGCACACTTTACACTGGAGATGTGGCGCAGATAATGTCACTGTCCGCAGCGGCCTAACTATTGTACGCTATTTTGCTGCCACACAGATATTGCTGCCACTCACAATAGACCTTAGAAGGACTTTTGGATCTGTAAAGTTTTAGCTATTTAGCGCAGTTTGCGCTAAAAAAAGATATTGCTGCTGCCACACACAATAGTCCTTAAAAGGACTTTTGGGTCTGTTAAGTTTTAGCAATTTAGAGCAGGTTGCGTCAAAAATATATATTGCTGCTGCCACACTCAACAATAGTCCTTAAAAGGACTTTTGGGTCTCTGAAAAGATGCTCGAGATGCTCGAGCCGAACAGGTGTATTCGAACAGGTGTGCGAATATTTGGGCGAAAATTCGTCATATATTCGCGAATTTGAGAATTCGCGATCTCCAGTCATTATTTTCTTGATTGCAAAAATCGGCAATCGGAAAATTTCATGATCAACACTACTCCTATAGGAAACTTTCCTATTGGTTGCTAGGGATGTTGCTAAGTGCCGATATTTGTGTTAAATTCACAACAAATTTGCGATAAATGCGCAATTAGAATATTCGTGAATACGAATATATAGCACTATATTTTAAATATTCGCTAATTCTCGAAGTGGCGATATATTCCTGATTAAAATTCACGATTCAAATATTCGCGCTCAAGACTAATGAATACACAAAACCTACCACACAAAACTTTTCTGACCCACAATTAATTTGTAAAAGTACTTGAAAAAAGTTTCTAATATACATACTGTATACTGGGACTTGTCCTACCTAATAGCACCCACAAGTTTTAATAAGTCTAGAAGGTTAGCTGCCTGCTCCCTACTTGCTTACCATTTCTGTTAAAATAAAAAGTCAGTGTAGAGAGTAACTACAAAACCATCTAAAGTTTGTAAAAGTAAGGAATAAAAGCACTCACCTTACAGTGTCCTGGTTTCTGTTCTGTGGCTCCTACCTCCACCTAACTGGAAGTGGTGACAAGCCGTACATATGCACATCACCGCTGTTGGCCAGGATCAAATTAATAAAGTCCAAATTTTGGCCTACTTTATTTCTTTTTATATCACTGTAGTGGTTGATACCTTACTTTACAAAGAGCTCCAAACCCCCTCTAGAGATATAGTGTTAAAGGAGTTGTTCAGCATAGGAGTCTTAACCTCAATAATCTGTGCCCATGCTATGATGTGCCGTACAAGCAGATGTAACTGCTAAGTCAATCCCTGGTCCTACAGGGACCAGGAGCAGCCAGGATCAGGGAAGCGGTGAGTGTTTTTTTTTTAGGGCCATTGGGGTGGTCGGCTCCTAGACTGGACAACCCCTTTAAAAACTTTGATCACCTTTGAACTTATTCCTAAAAGCAAAACTAAGCAACTTTATAAATAGTCTTCATGTAAGATTTTCTACCATTCCATTGTTGTATAGTTTGTGTATGCCCTTCGTCTAGCTGCCTGCCTTGCTGCTTCTGACATAAATCTGACTCCTCTTCCATTCTTTCAGTGTTTACAATCACAACATGGAGAGAGAAGGAGTTGTACATGACAGATCAGAGATCAGAGAGTGGAAAAAGCATCCAAGTCAGAAAGAGGTATGGAGGGGAAATCACACATCGTAAACATCAGTGTCTGTTAGGACAAAAGAAAAGAGAACCCTCATGAGTTGTAAAAAGGGATATTACTTAGTCCAGCAATAAAGGTATAGTGATACAGGAGAGTTAATGAAGGCAACAGCATCCTGGACACTGATCCAGCACGTATTACTGGGAGGAACATGTCCACATGAGTATGTCTAAAATTGGGATCAGGTTGCATACTGTGTACCAGTAAGGAATGGTGTCTGCAAACTGAAATTTAGAGCAATTTATTTTTTCAACTCAAGGTAACCACAAACGTATATAATTATTTTTCCATAGCTTTTAAATGTTCACTTTTTGTTACCTGCACTAGGGGAAAATTTGGGGAGGTTACAATATTGAATAATTTGCAAGAACAATATGCATTAAGGGCTTGTTCACATCTACACTGGATCTCTATTTGGGGCTTCAACTGCAGATTCTTTCAAAAAGAGCGAACAAAAAAGTCCTGCATGCAGAAACTGAACAGACTCCATAATGGTCAAGGGGGTCTGCTAGGTTCCACTAATTTTAGGTATGCATCCTGGATCCAACACTTCTGTTATTTTTGTTGTTCTCCTATATTAGTGCAGAACAATGCAAATGACTACCGCTAATTTGAACATGTCCTTACCTCCTAATAGAGGCTACAGGATTCATCATTTAACTCTATGACTATGCAAGAAATTATTATGCACACAATTACGGACCTATTTAATTCAAGTTAAAAAAAATGGTGTCCAAATGGGAACATTCACCAATATTCCAGTTCCTCCAGTCATAGCTTTTAACATTGGGCATGGATGACTGACATTCTAGTGAAAGATAAACAAGTACAATTATAGCTTAGTTAAAACAAAGAAATCCGTGTTATTAATCAAGTAAAGAAAAGGACAGAAATGGGAACCCCTTTTTGTTGTTGTTTTTCTTACTTTCAGGAAAAGTTAAAGAAAGAGGTCATACTTACCAGTACAAAGAGCCACATGGTAACAATATGCTGCTTATAAAACAGCCCATTGCATCACTCATTGCAGCAGTGTAGATCAGTGGTCCTGATTTATGTTTTTCCAATAAACAAAAATGTGGCAAGATTATAAATCAGTTAACCGTAAACGTAGTTTTTAAATGTTTGTCACATTTGTGCAAGACCTAAACACTTCCCGAGACTCTTTATTTTTACAACAAGCACTTATATGGCACTCTGGAGAGTGAATGGCGTCATAGGTGTCTATTTCATCGGACAAAGTATACAGCAATTTGCACCTTCTTGTCCTGGTGTAATACAGGTTTTATGAATTTGCCCTCCCTATATTACGCAGATAGTCTGTTAAAGGGATTCTGTCAGCAAGATTTTCGATATGGAGCTGTGTATATCATCCTCTCAGTCTCCATTATCTAATTAAAAATATACTAGTTTTACCCCCACCTGTCCTTTCATTTTGGATAAAAATCGGTTTTATTAATATGCTAATTACCTTACTAACGTGCCCAAGGGGCTGTCCCTCTGGCCGTTTGTGCCCAGCCACGCCCCTTATCACGTAGCCCAGCGCCGCCCCACTGCTAATTATGCACTACTCTCATTGCCGATAGTGCGCCGTAATATCGCGCATGCGCCCTAAATCCACTGGTCAGCGCCCGCGTGGTGTCCTGGCAGCAGCCTCAGCGAATGAAGCGCATATGCACCAGCTGTCTGCGCACTTCACTCCCGGGCGCTGACCAGTGGATTTAGGGCGCATGTGCCAGATTACGGTGCACCATCGGCGATGAGAGTAGTGCATAATTAGCAGTGGGGCGGTGCTGGGCTACAAGATAAGGGGCGCGGCTGGGCACAAATGTCCGGAGGGACAGCCCCTTGGGCATGTTAGTAAGGTAATTAGCATATTAATAAAACCGATTTTTATCAAAAATGAAAGGACAGGTGGGGGTAAAACTAGTATATTTTTAAATAGATAATGGAGACTGAGAGGATGATATGAACAGCTCCATATCAAAATTCTTGCTGACAGAATCCCTTTAACATACTCATTTTAGTGGTTTGCTTTCTATTCTGATGATACAGGTTACAAAATGTGATTAGATGCAGTTATGATGTGACATTTGAGATATTTTCTATCCTATGACCCACTGAGAAAACACTCACAGTGAGGTATTTCTGTTTTTATGATCACTACTAGTGGTTTTACTGTATTGGCTCTGCACATAAATGCATCTCATTCCTTCTGCCATGCTTTGTGCACCCATACCAACCAAAGATGCCTATGCACATTAGACTAAAGTTGCTGAAAATTGACCGTTTGAACCATAACAGCTGAAATCAAACTGATCAAAATTAGCTGTCCGATTAAACAGTCAGCCTGGAAAGATTTTTTCCACATTCGAAACTTTCGCCCGGTCTTAGAAAACCTCTTTCTACCACTAACGATCTTTCCTTCGAAGAACATTCTCAGAAAGGTGGTTCATCCACTACCTGATGTCATTCAATATGTGTGGCCAGTTTAAACCAGTGAAATAACCAATATGGACTAAACTGTGTATGACTGTCTTGGTGAAACAATTGTCCACCTATTAACCTTCTATCTAATGTGTATGGCCACCTTAAAAGCTTGGGTCAAATATTACAACCCCGTATGATTTGTCAATGGGCTTTTCATGAGTGATGACAAGTATACCAAGGCAAGGGTGGCCTTACTTTCAGAAGACCGTGATCTACTGTTTGACCACCACTGTTCTTGGGCACATGACACAAGAGAAATCCTTTATGAGCTTCCAGGGAGGTATAAAACCCCAAGTCTTCTATTAGTTCACATCTATTTAGAGGATTTTAAGTTACGTGATTGAGTTAATATATGCAAGCAATATTTTAACTTAACTCAAGCAATAAAATATCCTTTTGAAGGACAAAAGTGGTAAATTTAGTTTTTCTATAAGACACAGAACGTTCAGCTTAATATATATCTTTTTGAGGACTTATATATATGGCAGAGCCATACACATAGTCCTGCTACAGCAATGTATGGAGTCATAACACAGAGTTGCATGGGCTCATGACCTGCTGTACGAGCTCTGTTAGGCCTGGTTTAAACAGGAATATCTTCCTCAACTATATTTTTGTTCCATGTATATATGACAGATACACAGTATCTTGCACCTCTATTCATCCCTATGGTAGTAGTAATATTAGTAACTAGAAAAGCTACAATTTCTAGGGAAATTGTGTGAAGTGTTCTTGCCTCCACCAGCAGTCTACAACTGGAGTGGGTGGAGTAGCTGGGTGGAGTGGCTTGAGTAACTGTTGTGTGGTTGGAGTGGCTGGAGTAACTGTGGAAAGGTTGGACTGGGCAGAGTAACTTTATGGAGTGGGCAGAGTAAATGTGTGGAGTGTTTGGAGTAAAGATAGTAAACATTACACTAACCAATTGATTGATCAAATTTAAAAAGTGCACATGGCAAGCTTGATAGAGTGAGAAATGCATTTCAACTTTTATTTATTTATATAGCACATTTAATTGCAATGTTGTTGCCCAAAGTGCTTTACAGTTACATTAAAACATACATTTATAAAAAATATTAGCAGCTGATTTGTGTAGGTGGGCTTGAAAATGAGGGAGTGGTGGCGGTTTAGAAATATCCTGATTTTTCAGCTCACACTCTAGCTTTTGTCACTCTGCTGGCTGCTCACACACCTGGGTTCCTATGGCAACTCACTCTACAGCAAGGGCAGAGAAGAGCAGTTAAAAACAAACTTCTACGACTTGCTCACTTCACTGGCGGTTGCCATCTGCAAACAGTTGTAGTTTAAATATTATAAATCTTACAGCAAAGAGCTTTATATTGTGAGAATCACAAGACCCAGACCTACATTTTGATGCATAGTATGTCTCTAAAATATAAAAAATGAAGGCACAGTCGCAGTTTAGAAATTGCCCTTCAAATTTGAGGTGGCTAGAGTGGAGTATCAATGAATGTCAATGGGCGGCGTGAGTTGCAAACAAATGGTCATATTGTGAAAACTATGAGGACTATGGTTTAGCCGTGGACATTTTTAGTGGCAGCAGGGATAGCTGAAAGTTGTGATATAAGATGTGTGTAGGTGGGCTTGAAAATGAGGGAGTGGTGGCAGTTTAGAAATCATGTCCTGATTTTTCAGCTCACACTCTAGCTTTTGTCAGCTCACACTCTAGTCTTGAACATTCTGCCATTCATTCCTATGGGACCAATTTCGCCACAAAAACGCCAATATTTTGTGAACCATTCGGCGAAACATTCCACAAATTAATAGCACACCAATTGGGAACAATCCGATTCGGTATATTACTGTATATGTAGTGTAAAAACTGTGGGAGGAGTTAGGGTGGTAAATTTGGCTATAATAATAAGTGACATAACAGTAAGTGGTCTTGCCATGCAAGAACACTTAATACTAGTAATATTACAATAATAATGTGCAATTCATCAGTGCACTCTGCACAAGGCCTCCTCACATTTTTGGCCTGGGTCTAATTTTAAAGTCTTCCGTACTATGCTATTCAGGATAAATCTGTTTCACTTGTTGTCCTGACTGAGTAACTTTCCACTCTTGATTTTTTTTTTCCTTCAGCTACTTCTTAAAAATCCCAGGCAATGTATTATTTTATCCACCTATTATTAATACTAAATTGTACTGCTAACACGTTGACTCGTCAAACCTTTTACTCACGGGTGCATGAAAATAAAATTGACCCTGTCCTAATAAAAAACATCATGATGGGATATCAGCCGGTGTAAGTATCTACAGGACCTGTATACCAGGGATTTTATATTCTCATCCTCAAGACGCTGAATCTTCAGCCACTCCTATCTGGTTTTATGATAATTGTAAACTCACTCTTAACATCTTTTAAAGATGAAACAAAACGGCTTTCGTGTAATCCCCTGGGTGTGCCAGGATTTGTTTCTCATTGTATGCCATTGTTTCTTATCTTAACCCGCATTTACTGATTTTCATAGGAATAAAAGCCAAGCAAGCCGTGTACTGCCACCCAGTCTTATAAACTGGCTAGATTTCCCTTGTGGTTATAGGAACTTAAGACTCATGTTTTCCAATGTGACATATATTTACAAAATTAGCACTAACGTGGGAACTCCCCTTTGACTAGTCCTAAGGCTAAGGGTTAGAGAGCAAGAGGCCAGTAGCAGAATTGCTCGGAATGACATTGCTTTAGCTGTCTGTCTTAAAGATACCATGGTATGTTTCACGCACTACATTCACTAACATTCAGTAACATTTCCATTTCTAAATGCTTCTTTTCATACTTTGTGAGGCCTTATTTCCCAGAAGGGGGCTGGAGTTGAGCTGGACGTGTACCAGATCATTCTCGCCTTCCCTTGAGTACACCCCAATGGAAAACATACTTTTATTTCTCTGGTTGTGTTTCTGCTGCCTGGTTTAGTCAGTTTGCTACAAATATTTTTGAGCATAAAGTCCCCAGTGACTTTCTCCAGTGCAGCTTTGCTTGCTATAAAAACAATATGCTGCACATTGGCCCCTAACCTACAACAAAGACTATGTCCATTGTCACATTCTACAGCCTTTGCTAACAAATGACTCACAATGATATCTCCATGTCCTATTATGAGTGCACAGATGGAGCAGGAATGAATTTGTCATTTAACTGTTTCTTTAGTGCACTCAATAGATTTCTACGAAGACCTTTGGAAACGGAAGCTAAAATATCAATATCACAATAAGCTGCGCACAAAGTCATCTCTACTAGCCTAGTAGTTACGGATATACAGCTGTGTCATTTTAAATAGACAATAAGTCCCTAGCAGCCATTTATATTCTGAATAGAGCTTCCAGTCCAAACCTAAAATGCAACTATACATTTCACATGTACAGTCAGCATAACTGGTATCCTCTGTTCCTCCCATGCTGCCTCTATTCTTCCACTCTGGTCCCCTGTCAGATTTCTTTCAAGATGGTGCCACATGTCAGATCGCTAAGACACTCCCCCACTGGGATGGACCAGCACTGATGATGTAGGGATTGTGTCCATTCAACGGCAGTGAAGTGGGGGGTGTCTTTGACTTTCTTACAGCAAACCACATGGAAAAGTCTAAAATGACGGTGACTATCTTGAAAGGGATCTGACAAAGGACCAGAACAGAGGAACAGAAAAAGTATAAAAAGAATGGAGTACACCAGGTATGTTGACTATAGGTTTTTACTAGAGGGTCGCTATAAAGGGGTTTTCCATTCTTTGCATCAACATCCTTTAGAATAATCATTTAATAAGTTAGCTATAATTTTGTAATGTATTTCTTTTATCTTTATTCCTCCTATCTTTCGTTTTGAGCTGTGGTCACATGACCATGTCCATGCAATGATACCCAGAGATTGGTCTGGAGACCACATGGGCAACACCATGAAGGAGACTTCACAAGAGAACATCACAGTGATCCTACTCCCAGGACTATGGTGAATCCTACTCCCAGAACTGGCAACAGTGAATCTTGATGATTTGTGTGTCCAAGTGTATTCACGATGGCAGAACATTCCTCAGACAACCATTAACAACCATTAATAGCATGCCAGGGTGTGTAAGTGTGTGAATTTCTGCTCACGGTGCTCATACCCACTAATGAATAAATTTAGATGTTTTGAATGTTTTGTTTCCATTTTGCTATCATTCGCATATCATTAACATGTCTATGGATCCTGTGATTTCCATAATTCCACAAATTTTCATTCTTGGTGCTGAACTTTCAATGTTGAGTAGTGTACATAAGGCTACTTTCACACTAGCGGCACGGACCTCCGGCAGGCTGTTCCGTCGGGTGAACAGCCTGCCGGATACGTCCTGCCGCTAGTGACCGTGTGCCTCCGGACTGCCGCTCTGTCCCCATTGACTATGATGGGGGCGGAGTTCCAGCAAGGCACGGCAGCGCACGGCAAGAGGCTGCCAGAATAAAACTACGACATGTCCGACATTTATTCCAGCAGCCTCTCGACGTGCGCTGCCGTGCCTCCTCGGAACTATAGTCAATGGGGACGGAGAGGCAGTCCGGAGGCACACAGTCACTAGCGGCAGGACGGATGCGGCAGGCTGTTCATCCGACGGAACAGCCTGCCGGTGGTCCTTGCCGCTAGTGTGAAAGTAGCCTTAGCATATCTGTTAAAAATCATAGTAATCCCAGAAAATCCCTTTAAGACTCTGTGCACAAAACCATAATATTGCCTGATACAGCCACTGAGTGGTCAGAGCCATACTGAGGAACACACAGAGGTGCATGAGGCCCTAGAATATTTTTATATGCCTGTGATTTCAATCTGAAAAAAGTTAGAATTTTCTATCGGATGTGGCATGATGGAGCTCATTTCTTCTAGCGCTATTGCTTCTAGAGAAGCATATCTTTATAAGCCAATGTCATGCAGAGGCATCATAGGACAGCACATGAAGTGCCTAAGCTCCATAGTACATGGGCCTCCACACAGACTCTTTGCAGATGACTGCCATGTGTCTGATGCCGAATACTGCTTTATTGATTGATTGGGATCCTCCATCCTCAGCACATCTTAGCTCGGCTGAGAAGTCCAATAGGAGTTGTCCAGATGGGACAACCTTATCAATTAAACATGATCCTCTTGAAGCAGACACATTTTTACTAGACTACAGAATACACTGCTTTACAGATGTAATACAAGATCTTATAGTGAAAAGTGTAAATCTGGAGCTTTCTAAGACAAATCTAGACCAGTGATTGCTCATGAAATGCATCTTCCTCAATACAATTCAGCCTGACGTGAAAAACTGTTTTCTTACCTCTCAAATCCGGGAAATAGCCAGGAAATGCCGCCTGATTATCATTATTCTGTGATTTTAAAGGAAAACACAAGTCTGTCTTTCTATATGTTGTTTTAATACTAGGAGGCCCTTCAATACTGACTCTTTCAAGTTTCCTCGAGGCAAAACGTATGATCAAAAACCATAAGAAGTAGGTTTAGGGCGCAAAATTGAATTTCAATTTGCTCCTCGGTATAATGTTGTACAAGTCTTAAATGTAGAAGTCTACGAGTAGAAAATAGTTTAATGCATTCAGAGATTGTGAAGTTAAATCTATTGGGTTGAGGTTTTAGGATAAAAAAGATAGTTGTTTCCAACATCACTAAAATGCATAACATCTGTTTTTGTGTATTAGGTGACAATACACCTTTGGGTACTTTCACACTTGCGGCAGAGGATTCCGGCAGGCAGTTCCGTCGCCGGAACTGCCTGCCAGATCGGGCAATCCGGACGCAAACTGATGGCATTTGTCAGACGGATCCGAATGCGGATCCGTCTGACAAATGCATTGAAATCCCTGATCCATCTCTCCGGATCCGGTATTAATTTTTTCTTTTGCATTTTTAAAGGTCTGCACATTAGCAGACCGGAAAGCCGGATACGTTTTGCCGGAACACTTGATGCCAGAACCGGCACTAATACACTTCAATGTAACCCATTACCATTCAAATGAACAGGCAACAATATACTGTATATTGTCAGGCTGTCCTCAAAGGCAAGAGCCTCTCTTTGCAGTTATTCTCCACTGGCTAACACAATGGCCACCAAAGGGGTGAACACATTCTATGATGCCCATATGCCCTAACAGATCAATAAAGATTGCTTTTGGGGTTTGCCTTCTGGGGAGGGCTATTTACACCTAGCACTGTAATGTATATGTATCCCAAATTGGAGTATATTAGAAAATCAAGGATGCCCAACCTGCGGCCCTCCAAGTATTGCAAAACTACAACTCCCAGCATGCCTGGACAGCCTACAGCTATCAGGGCATGTTGGGTGTTGTAGTTTTGCAACAACTGGAGGGCTGCAAGTTGGGCATCCCTGGTAAAACTGCTTTAATACAGCTCAACTAATCACTAAAGCTGGCCATACATGTAAGATTTGCCAGATCGATGGGATCTTGTGTAACAGATCATCTTCACTGTCCCTCAGTGGAAGAAGCTGGGGGAAAGGGTTGGGGCATGTTAGATACCAACATGCCTGACCATTTATGCCCCTGGGAGAGAAACTACTGGCAGAAGCTTATTCTCCTCTTCCCACTGAAATAGATTGTATGCTTATGGTGGAGTCTGGTGGCTGGTCCTCGTCATTGCTTGTCTTTTACGCTTTAGAGATGAGCGAATTTCCAAAAATTTGTTTTGGATGTAATTTGGTCGAATTGGTCAGCTGATTTGACTTAAACCAAATAAAATTTGACTGGATTTGAAAGTGCTCCAATTACCCTGAAAGTTATGTATGACATAATGACTCTATGACTCCTTTCAAGCTCCAAGACAGCATAAGTAATCTTGAAGAGGCAGGGATATACATAACTAAGGCTAAACGAATGGTTGCCAGTGGTAAAAAAAACTGCCTGTTTAAAAACACACTGTACGATGGGATGCCTTACACTACAAAAACAGAACATGCTTGCTTTATGGTGACAGGTGACTGCCGGTAAACACACAAGCTGCCTAGGCTCATGTGATCCTCCTTCTTCATCTTTTCTGTCCTCCTTATTCAAGCTTCTTGTCTATTGATCAGAAAAATGTCTGATGCCATTTTGAAAAATTCATGTGAATCGAGTCGATAAAAATTCAGAATCCAAATTTTTTTTTAAATTCGGGTTAAACTCAATTCAAACCAAAATCGACTTGCTCATCTATAATGAGCATGAAATTTACTTCATGGTCCCTCGATAGAGGGGAATATTTTCACTTTATTAATTTTCAAAAAGTTATAAAAACAAAATTTGGTAAAAAATTTGTAAACTAAAAGAAACTGCAATGTTTTAATAAAATACTTTTGTCGATATGTTGCTTGGATCTATGTTTATATAGTTACTGCATAGTTTTTGCTGCTTTGCTTACCACCCACATTCTCCTGCTGCGGTTTCAGAAGCAGAGTCTCGCTTCATGGCTTCTGTAAAACAATTATAAGACGACCACCCCTTTGTTTACTTTAGATTATAGCCGTGTTGTATAATAGACTATTGCTGCTCTCTGCTTATGTTTGACATTGGCCTCAGGGAAGGAAAATGCCTCTCTTACAGCAGCAAAAGGTCTGAAGTCAGGCCCCTTGACCTACATTATAATGAAATACAGTAAAGTAAGAGCTTTTATTGTCATATGAGCTTGGGGCAGTTGGGTATTGGATTGCTATTAGGAAGACACAAAAGAGAATAATAAATAATATAACCATTATCCATTATTACCATGATACATATTCAGACTCATACCTGATCAGTTGTCCAAAATGGTGAAACTACTTTTCTTTGCAGGTTGGCAATTTATTCCGGGTCAATCACGGGACCTATCAGAATCCTTTTCCATAGAAAATATTACAGCCACATGTTATCTTTAATCCGTTTGCATCTTGTATGACTGTATAGCAACAATTGGTGTCTCTGCAGTTCCATGCTACAAAGCGATAAGGACTCTGTGTGCCACTGAATGGCGCACCATATAAAAGGGTCAAGCTGCGGGTTTACACGCTGCATTGTACAGCCAATTGTCAGGAAGAAAGTGTTCCTTCCTGACAGTCGGCTGCTCATTCACTGAAGGAGACCGCTGCAGATCTCCTTTACAGTATGAAAACAAGGGATCGCTATTGCGATCGCTCATCCAGATACAGCTGCACTGTTTCTGGGCAGCAGATCGCTGTTTAGACAGCATGATCTGCTTCCCAGAAACTATACTTGATGTACCTGCACGAATGACCGGATCACCCGATGAATGAGCATTTTGCACATTTACACAAGCAGACTGTGATAAACGAGCGTTCACAGGAACGTCTGTTCCCGATACTCTGCCCGATATTCAGGCTTTGTAAATCCACCTTTAGAAGCAATGCTTGTGGTAGAGATTATTTCTGTAATATGGAGTCTGAATGTAATCATAAATACAATAAGGACCTTTAGAAATCTGTGGGTGGCCTACATCTTAGTGGAGCTACTCTATTCTTCCCTTCATAATCTTCATAAAACGGTGCTGTACACGGCACCATACAACACATGCCTATGGGTCCTTAGGACCAGTGTTACCTCTAAGCTAAGCAGCCACGCAGCCTCTATAATGCACTGGGGCCTCTGTAGGCCTGCTCACCTCTGCAGGTCCAGCCTTGGACATCCATGAGGCCCACAATGACCACAGTACTCATAATGTTCTGATGCTAGCCTAGCATCAGGGTGTTTATTTTGCTGGGCTCAAAGCTGCCACTGCCTCCTCCCTTTTTCCACATTGTTGCTGTGTCCTCACCAGAAGTCATAGCAGCAGTGTGGCAAGAAGGAGGAAGCGGCACCAGCCTTGAGCCCAGGGGCGTTGCTAGGTTAAAATATTCGGGGCCTGTGTCCCTGATGTTTTATCCCAGGCCCCGAATGTCCTGCCTGCCAGCTAGATACAACTGTATTGCTGAAGATGGCAATACAGTTGAATCTAATGCACTGCAAGAGCTGAAGGACCTGTGATGCCATCACAGTCCATGTGATCAGTTCTAAATGCAGTAGCTGAAAAGGTCCTGGGATGATGTCACCATCATGTGACCAGTGCAGGAGAGGATGGCTCAGCAGTGAAGAGAAGTCCTGGGAAGAAGCTGTGGTGAGGTCTGCTACATGAGGAGAGGAAAGTGAAGGGAGAGGCAGAGCAATGCTGGGAGTTGTGGTTATTTAACTGGGACTGTATGTAAGGGCTGAAGGGAGGGATGTTATTTACATGAAACTGTATGTTGCTGTGGGAGGGTGGGATGTTATTTATATGGGACTAAATGTTAAGGGGTAATGTTATTTACATGGGACTGCATGTTGGAGGCGGCTGGGGAGGGCGTGATGTTATTTACATAGGACTGTATGTTGAAGATGTCTGGGGGAGGGAGTGATGTTATTTACATGGGACAAGGGGGTGATGTTATTTACATAGGACTGTATGTTAAAGGCAGCTGGGGAGGGGGTAATGTTCTTTACGTGGGACTGTATATTGGAGGGGGCTGTAGATAGAGAGGGATGTTATTTACATGGTATTGTATAATAGAAGGGGCTGGAGAGATGGTGTGATGGTATTTACATGGAACTCTGTGGCAGAGGGAGGGAAATAATGGTTTTTACATGGGACTGTATGGTGGAGAGGCTGAGGAATTATAATTTCTGAGGACACTAAATGGAGGAATATAACTACTGGGAGGCATTATAAATAGTGGGGGCACTTCAGGGCGATCATTATAACAGTAGGGAACATTTTTAATCCAGGGGACACTATAAGAGTTCTTATTAGTGCTTGGGGCTCTATAGGAGGGACTTATAGATCCACCTTATTTCTACTAAGAGCACTATGGGGGGCCTTATTACTACTAAGGGGTCTGTAGATAGATTTATTACCACTGGAGGAACAATAGGGGGCCTTATTTCTACTGGGGGCTCTGTGAGGGCATTATTAATACTGGAGGGCTCTTCTACTAATGGGGGCACTCTTGGGGAGCGTTATCACAGTTGGGGGTACTGTAGGGGGCAATATTACTAATGGGTAATTACGAATTTTTCTTCAGGATAGTATTTGGGGGTATTGGGGAGCACAGCGAGCAGCAAGATAAGGCTACTTTCACACTAGCGTTTTTTGTGGATCTGTCATGGATCTGCAAAAACACTTCCGTAACCATAATACAACCGCATGCATCCGTCATGAACGGATCCGGTTGTATTATGTCTTCTATAGCCATGACGTCATGATCCGTCATGAACACCATTGAAAGGCAATGGGGGAGGGACCCGTTTTCTATTGTGTCAGAGAAAATGGATCCATCCCCATTGACTTACATTGTGTATCAGGACGGGTCTGTCTTGCTCCGCACCACATCACGGACAGAAAAACGCTACTTGCAGCATTATTCTGTCCGTGATGGGAGCACAACCAAATGGAACGGAATGCATTTTGGTGCATTCTGTTTCATTCAGTTTTGTCCCCATTGACAATGAATGGGGACAAAACTGAAGTGTTTTCTTCCGCTATTGAGATCCTATGACGGATCTCAATAGTAGAATTAAAAACGCAGATGTGAAAGTAGCCTAACACTGTTGGGACTCGAGGTTGGGGGATGATGATAGAAAAGTGAGGAACCTAAGATGTCTGTGTGTCACACTCTGCAGAGACGAGATGCGGCTGAGAGAAGTTGCCCGAATGGAGAAGATGATTACAAAAAAGATCTACATCAGAGGAGACATCACCTGGGAGGCACTGGATGTGAGAGGTACGTGCTGCTGTATAGCAAGTACAGTAAAATGTCTTCAGTGCTTCCTAAGGTTTTTTTTTTGGGGGGGGTGGAGGAGGCCAACCGTCAACTTCGAGAATCTTTTGAGACCCTAGCAACGCCCCTGCTTGAGCCCCCCACAGAAAGTTCTCCTCCTGACAAACTTACCCAGCACTGGGCCACAAGGCACAGGCTATACTGAGGTAAAATCTACCACATTATCTTAAACTGAGGGAGTTGTCACTGTGTTATCTGTGGTATACATAGGACTGCATGGACCATCTTCTGCATTATCTGCATTGAGAGAGTTATTACTGTATTATCTGTGACATTACATAGGACTGCAGGTAACATCTACTAAATTATCTGTACTCAGAGAATGCAGCTTATTAACAGACTGCCCACATTTCATGATGTATCGCCCAGCTACCTAAGAGTAGGACCACATAGTCAGGTTTCTGCATGCAGTTTTGGAAGCCAAAGCCAGGAGTCAATAAAAAAAATGAGAAGAAGTCGTATCTGTCCTGTATACTTTCTCTCCTTCTATGATCCACTCCTGGATATTGGCTTCCAAAACTGCAAGAAGAAACCTGACCGTGTGGCCATATTCTAACTCAGCAACTCCAAAGGTTTAGAGGGAACATTGCTTAGGATAGAATCTCAGTGACTCCATGTGCTTCTGTGCAACCTCCAATACATGCCCTCCTCTATGTGCATGCATGCATTTCTTGCAAAACCCAACATGCCTCGATTATAGAAATCTGGTGCTCTCATTAGTTCTTTATTTTCATTTTTTTTTGTCCGGTTGATTCTTGCCATATATGCCGGGTTGCAGCTGGATCTCCGCCGGTACCCATTATAGTTATTGGAGCCAAAAGGCATTTATCTAGATTGCCAGAACAGCCTGCCAGATATCCCAAAAGCTAGTATGAAACTAGCCTAAAACAATGTGTTTCAGGGATGTTAGTTCCCCTTTTTCAGGTTAAATAACATGCATAGACTAAAACAAGCAAGTGGAAGTAATGTATCAAAATATCAATTTATTCTAAAATATAAAGTATGGAGAAAAGACAGGATGGTATACAGTATACAGAAAAGCAAAGGGCCATGCAACACCAAAACATACACCTGTCTACCTATGCATAAATAAAACACAGGGTGGTATAGCCAGTAAAAGGGGGGGGAGGGGGGGGGGCGGGACTCTAGCTCCGGGACAACCGATACTGCATAACACAAAATGATCACCACAATGGGGCTATATGCAGTTAGTGCAGAAAATCATACCTGGTTGTCCATGAGCTATCCCACACATCCCAAAATACATGAGCAACAAAACTGACAAGTATAAACAATGAATCCTCAAATAAAGTCAGTATCTAGATCTCAAAAAGTGGCAAGAATAAACGTGACGAAGGTTTCCTGACGAAGCCGCTGAGGTGAAACGCGCGTCGAGGTCTCGCGCTTAGGGTCTGTTATCCATTCATTCACCATGTCTTCAGGTACGTCCTGTGTTTAGTATAGCCTGGCATCCCTATATGGCACTTCTACATACATCCATAGTGGGTTACTGATATTCCAGGTTTATTCTTGACCCTTTTTGAGATCTAGATACTGACTTTATTTGAGGATTCATTGTTTATACTTGTCGGTTTTGTTGCTCATGTATTTTGGGATGTGTGGGATAGCTCATGGACAACCAGGTATGATTTTCTGCACTAACTGCATATAGCCCCATTGTGGTGATCATTTTGTGTTATGCAGTATCGGTTGTCCCGGAGCTAGAGTCCCGCCCCCCCCCCCCTCCCCTCCCTTTTACTGGCTATACCACCCTGTGTTTTATTTATGCATAGGTAGACAGGTGTATGTTTTGGTGTCGCATGGCCCTTTGCTTCTCTGTATACTGTATACCATCCTGTCTTTTCTCCATACTTTATATTTTATAATAAATTGATATTTTGATACATTACTTCCACTTGTTTGTTTTAGTCTATTTTGGATACTGTACAAGTGGTAATTGTAGCTGTCTAGTTTGACAGAGAGGTTTTTTGTAGGTTTAATAACATGCATAAGAATACAATAAGTGACTGTTAAATAGCACAAAATTCATAGGAGTAAGTACCGCTTAGAACGTGGGGTGGGAATTCAGTAATGCCATAGTATTATAATAATAACAACAACAATTCCCAAATCAAAAGATGGAAAAGAAGATTCTGGGGGTTCCCCATGAAAGGGACCATGCCGAGCATGTAACCGAGTCCTGGTCATGTGATCAGTATCCTAGGAGCTATAGACACTATGAACCGCCTTTTTTCAGCCTTGTAATTGTTATTTCATGGGGAATGCAAGAATAGTATTTTAAAACACAGAGAAGTCCGTAGAGTTGACAGGTTCTCCTTAAAGGGGGTCTCCGGAAATTAAGAAAATGAAAATAGACAAATATTACTTTATTATAAATCTATTTCCAAATACCTTTTATTAGTTATAATGGCTCATTTTGTCTAGGGAGAAATGATTAGGAGAAACAACATGGCCGCGGACCTGTTAGTATACACAAAACCTGTCCTATTAACACAACAGGGCAAGTTACTTCACAACATTGAGCTAAAGAGCTGCCTCATCCTCCTCTCTGCTCTGACTGCAGAAAAAGGCAAGAAGAGGGGGAAAGGCACTCATAGGGTGGTATGTACGTGATAGACAGGGTCGTTTGGAGAAATTTAGGCTCACCTTGTATAGTTGTGTTAACGTAGGCACAACGCTAGTGTACGTCGGTGATAGTGAGAGGTCAGTGCTGCAGGTGCTGCCAGATGCCGGGCATCGCGCCAAGTAGAACGCACCAGCTATCATCAGCCACGGCATACCAGACTTGAAAAAGGAGCACTGTTTGCTCCGAAACTCATTGTCAACCTTGAATAAAGAAAAGTTTGTATCTAATACTCACCTGGTCGTTCAGTTGCGCCGTTAATGTCTCTACCAAGGGTTCTGACCCTCTCACGGGCTCTATCCCTTCCTATTATATTGCTCTGCTCTGACTGTCAGGGATTATAATCCTGACTACAGTTTAATATGATATTTAGATGAATCTTTGTGGGAATGGAGTTCATCAGGAGACATGAAGTATAGAGAGGACACACTGTGGAAATGGAGACTACACACAAGTGCTGCTGCTTATTAGCCACATCTGCTCATGAACTCCATTCCTACAGAGATTCAGCTAAAGATCTTATCATCTGTATTTGGGATCATAATCCCTGACAAGTAGAGAGGAGGATGAGGCAGCTCTTTAGCTCAGTGTTGTGAAGTAACTTGTCCTGCTGTGTGATTAGAACAGGTTTTGTGTGTATTAATAGGACAACGGCCATTTTGTTTCTCCTAATGATTGCTCCCTAGACAAAATGAGGCATTATAACTAATGTAAGGTATTTGGCAATATATTTATAAGGAAGTAATATTTAAGTATTTTAATTTTCTTAATTCTTGGAGAACCCCTTTAAATGGATGCTTTGTACATTTTTCATACGCCTTTTATTAGCACAGGAGGCTTTGATCTATGAGAAATTGACATTGTATAGACTTACTTTCCATATGTTTGCACTACACATTGGAATATGATAGTAGCAGCATGTGTCGTTATCCATAAATTATTGTTTGCTAAATTTAATGATGCCTTTCACATAGCAATCTATTGCTTCACTGTGGAAAAAATTATTTTAATCCATATGAAAATCAGCAGTTACTTGCACTGAGGGCGCCCCAAGACCCTCTGTGGACCTTTGCTCCTTCTGCTGCCTGTCCTTTTCTTCTTAATTGACAGGGCTAGGCAACATGATTATGCAAGAATGGTCAATGTATCAGTCCTATGTAAATGAAACATGGCATCAGTCACGTGACATTCTTCCCATGATGTGAGCCCTGATATTCAGTAAGCAAGTGTTACATGACATACAATGTAGTTTGCCAGCACACAGGCCACATCCATGTGATACTTAAATAGGACTAGTGATTTTATTGTGGCTATTACTGTAGCTGCATTACTTTGTGTATTGATATGGCTGCCTGTCTCTAGGTGATTTGTAAAATGGCTGCCTGTCTGTAGATTATGAGATTATGATGTTGTTGTCAATGTTGTTAATAAAGTGCTAAAAGCAAGGTCACACGATACTGACGTCATGTTTAGTCCTATCCAGCTCTCCTATGGATGCATTTTACAGGACGAAAATGGGCTGTGTCATTTTTATTCTTTAGAGAGAGGCTACTGTGTGGACATAATTAAGGTCTGCAAGCACAATTTGAAATAGATGTATATGAGAAAATTGTTCAACATCCTAACCGGAATTCCCCTTTACTTATTCACTTGCATATGGAATAAAAGTACTTTTTTCTCCAGAATGATGCAATGGATCGCTAAGTAAAAGGTATCATTACATTCAGCTGAGCTAGACCTACAAGGCATTGTGTCTGGAGTAACAATGGATTTCCTGGTCACAGACTCCGTTTAGTACCACTAAAAGGCAGCAAAAAGTGGCCCACACTACAATAATGCTTGAAGCAATGGATCCCTGCACTTGTTTTTAAGAAATGAATGTAGGTATTATGTAGGTATTGTAGGTATTGAGTTTTGCATGTTACATTACACTATATTAGCTTCGGTTCCATTTATCAGGAGTATAGTTCCATGATACTGCTGCAAGTCAGACATTGGTAGAGCAGACTGAAACTTTCCACCTATTTCAGCAAAGGAAATTTCAAGAAAGCTTGGTATTATCACACCCCCTAAATAAATAAGGTGGCCTAAAGTTGTTTGTTGTTTCTGGCGATTGCTGCTGTCCGTCTACTGTCTGCTATGGATGTCACATTGATTTGCACAGTACTTCTGATCAGTGCACGTTCAATATTATCTCATTCTATAACATGCTGAAACTACTAATCTTCATATATGCATTATGGTTAATAATTACAATTATATAATTATACAATTATACTATACTCATAACAACTACATAACATACACTAATAACATAACGTACACTACTTACAAAAAGTTAGAGATATTTGGCTTTTGAGTGAAATTTTGGGAAAACGTTAAAAGTTCACACTACAGTGATATTATATCATGAAAGTAGGGCCTTTAAGTAGAAGCATGCAATGGTGATTTCCTAATCTCAAACAATTTATTGAAACTAAAGCCAACACCAGTGCTGGGTATACCCCCACAAAAAATGTCAATGTCTCAAAAACTTGTCATGTGGCCTTGAGCATCAATTTCAGCTTGACAGCGACGTCGCATGCTGTTCACAAGTCGACTTATTGTCTGCTGAGGCATTGCATCCCACCCTTCTTGAAGGGTGGCCCTCAGGTCATTGAGGTTTTGGGGTACAGAGTTACGAGTCTGTACACGATGACTCAGCTAATCCTATAGCTTTTCAATGGTATTCAGGTCTGGAGAAAGTGCAGGCCACTCCATTTAAGGTAGCCGTTCTCTAATGATGCAACCTCGAGGAGCAGGAGCATTGTCGTCTATGAAGATGAGATTAGGTCTGTGTTGTTCATGCAGAGGCACAATGACTGGATTATTTTATTCAAGTAGTATGGGCTTGTCACTGTACCATTCACAAAGTGTAGGGCAGTTCTGTATTTCATAGACACACCTGCCCACACTGTAACCGCACTGAGCACTGAGGCCCACTGGTCCCTCATCCAGCATAGATGGTCTCTGGCCCATGCAAGACTATGACGCCAGTGCCTGATGGTGTGGTCAGGTACCCTTGCAGGTCATCTAGCAAGCAGACCACGCTAATGTAAATGGTTTTGAATGGTCTGACGTGACACTTGGGTGCCTCTCACCTCCCTTAAATGTGCCTGAAATTGTGTGGCATTCATCATCCAGTTCCACAGGGCACTGTTCACAATGAAGCGGTCATCAGTGTGGGATGTGGCGAAAGAACGTCCACTTCTATGCCTTTCTGTGACTTTTCCAGTCTCTCTGTATCTCTGTTGCAACCTGCTGATGACATTCTGTGACACTCTAAGCTCAGTGGCCACTTCCGTCTGAGAACATCCTGCTCGAAGCCTCGAAATAGCCAGGTACTGTTGATCAATTGTTAGGTGTTTCATGATGAAAAATGTGAACAGCATGATGAGGAGGACTGTTTAAATACCAATTCTAATTGAACCAGGAAATTTACTGGGCGATTATACATCTTGCATCAAGCACCTGTTGTGAATTTTACCGTTAAATTCCTTGTTCGAGAACAGCAAGTTGTGCAAAAAGTATTGAAACATTGAACAGTTGGAGATGTGCATTCAAAAGTTTAGAGAAGGTCACATTAAGTTCACCTGTAAAGTTAAAGTGCATTTTAGGTTCATCTTGAAATTTCACCCACAAGCCAAATATCCCTAACTTTTTGTGAGCAGTGTATGTATATAAGACAATTGTACAATTCTTAAAACTGGATTGTCCTTTATTGCCTTCAGCAATCTTTTCTGCAGATGTGGATTTTTCCTGGGTCATGTTTGTTTGTTCTGCATACATACAGCATATTACTTGACAAGTTCATTCTCCTTTTTTACATTCAGCAACAGCATCAGACTGGCTACATTTAATTTGTGTTAACTTCAGATTTAGTTTTTTTCTTGTTTTGTGTCTGTTATCAATTTTCCTTTCTTGACGTCACTCTGACATTGTTACATAACATTTTTTCTATCTCTTACATACTTATCTGTCTATACATCACTTTCCACCTTCTTTTAGAGGACTGAAACAATCAAGTTGTGTCAAAATTACTGGGTCTCCACATTTTTCTACTTGTTTGGAAATAATTATTTTCAACTTTATCAAAACAGTATATTTGTCCTTATTGCCTCACTGTAGGCTAATTCTCCAGTTATTCCTTCACAGAAGAACAGACAGATTTTGAAAGCCACATGCATGCTCAATCATATCCATATCTCACTTCATGACTTTGATTCATTGCGTCTCTGTGTGCTGTAACTGCAGTTCATTTATTTTCTTACATTTTCAGAAGTGCCAGTTTTTGTGCTTGTTTCATCATTTGCACCCACACTGTTTTTTCCAAAAATTCTTCAAAGTATGAAATTATGTCCAAGCATAATACAACTCTTAGGCCGAGTCACGCAGGCTGAAAGTTTACCATTACTTTACATCAGTTTCCATTTTTTTCCCGACATGGCCATGTTGTACTATCTGTGGGCTCATACTGTACCTTGTGTACCTCCACATGTGACAAGTTCCATCGCACACTGTATTACATAGGTATTTTTGTCTAGAAGCATTGTTTGTAGGGGAAACATAGCATTTCATGGAGGTACTGTAGGGCAGACAAAAAGTAAAGTTTTGTAATGAGTAACCTTTAGGATTCTCAGTGATATCATACAAGCTTCATTCTCAGATCTTTGCCTACTGCATAAGGCCAATGAGGCACCATTCCAAAAATCAAAACTAGGTTCCCCCTGGTGCTAGTTCATGTCTTAACAACATTTCCCCTACCAGTCATTGGCTGCAGAGACCATGTGGATTAGTCAGGGACAATATCACTGGAGCTCAGGAAACAAAGACAGGTGATGAGCATTGGAGTGGGAGCAAAAGTCTTCTTTTGCTATTTTATAGCAATCCCTGCTTTTATCTACATTTTTGGAGTCTCAGAAAAACCCTTTAGGTTTTAGTCCCTCAACTCTTCAACTTAAAGGAGTTATCCAGGAATGTGATGACCTATCCTGAAGATAGGTCATCATTATCACATCCGCTGGGGTCCAAGCCTCAGATAGGTCATCAATATAAATTCCGGGATATCCCCTTTAACCATTCACAACCAGAAAACTATCTCATGATTTTGTTGAATGTTTTAAGTTGCACTGCAGTGCTTATGGCATATAAGTCACTTCCCAAAAATAGCCCAAAAATCCCCCAAAACATGCACTATTAAAATCTTTTATTCCACATATAAAAACTATATCAGTGTTACTATGGGAGATTGCACTACTAGTAATTGAGTACTCCTAGTTCAGTGGTGCAATCAACCATTGCGATGGTCTGGTGAAATGTAGATTGTGCTCATCTAGAAGTGGAAGACATGGGGTTAAAAGAAAAGACCACCTGTGACAACACAGGGTGATTGATTTCTTTTTTAAATTTTGTTAATCTTAATCTGATCCAGCATCATCACTATTGATTACATTATCCAGATTCCTCTACCTGTAATCTAACAGCAAATCTTGCTTAGTCAGGTGTCAACTGTATAAAGAAAAACATGTCTAAAGGATGTGTGCGAGGCTTGTAAGTACATATGGGGGAAAAGCAAGGAGTAAATATTTCCTCAGATTCAGTCCATGTGGCCCAAGTCTTAAAAATTTGACTTCCAAAAAAAAGACTATTTGCAAACACCATTTTTCCATACTGTTCCAATTAACAAAGTTTATAAGGCCCGGGAAATACCGGCTCATATAAGAATATGTAGTTAAACCAAATGACTGATGGCTATCAATGTTAATCCAATATTCTTCAAGTACACTTAAGGTTCAATCTGAAAACAAACAAGTGCAGGAAATTGAGATGTTAATGTAGCATACATCCCTAACTCACCAAGCTTACACTGCTGAGCATTTATTATGTGACAAATGAGCAGTAACAAGATACTTTCATATAGTGACCTAAGAGTATTCAGTAATAAACTCGGAAAGATGGCACCACGGTAGCAATGTTGAGCTTAGCGCTGAAACCTTGGAGTATACATTACACTTCTTGACACCGCAAGACAAAAGATAACGGAGGAGATTTATTAAAACTTGTGCACAGGAAACATGGAGCAGTGAGCTATAGTGACTGATTAGATTCTGTCTCTAATCACTAAACCCTTTTTGGAATATCAAAGCATCTTCTCCACTTTTCCTGTGACCTTGTTTTGATAATGTTAGGGCTCCTTAGAGGAACCTGCCATTTATTGTAAAAATTATAAGCAGCCAATCTTTTTTTTCTCATTGGGAGAACTGTTTCTCCTTATGGATAACACTAGAGCCTTACAGGCCGTGCAGGAAAAAGGATATATAGATTAATTAACTTCCAAGAACAAAAAAGCAGTTTCTCTGGTGTCTACCTAGTAGAGGTAGCTACCCTATTGTCAACGTCCGGCCTCCACTAATTGGCACTACAGAGATTGCTTTCTTTCTTTTGGAAGTGACTAAATCTGCATATACTTTTTACAGGGAACACTGCATGGCCTTTAAAGAGGACCTGTCCCCTTTTTTTTAACCTAAGGTAATACATTTTGTTGTTGTCAGTCCTAAGAAGATTCCAGCACTTATTTTCTGTTTGGTGCCCAATATTCAAATGGTTAGTGAAGGTACTGGGAGAAGAAGACCTCTGTTCTCCTCAGTAGGAGTCTTCTTTGCCCTGGCTGTGATGCTGTCCAATCGCTGTGGACCACTTCACAGCCAGGAAGAAGACATGCTGTTGTCGTAAGGTATATCAAATCTCACTAGAACAGCTTACATAAGCAAGCAATTCCAAAACTACGCCATTGTGACAAGAGGAAAAGATGCAACAGGGAGAAGAGAATAGGAACCAACAATCCAAGCACCAGATCTTCGATTCTGATTCCCGTTTCTCCAGTTCCTTTTCTCCTCTGCTTGTCGCGTCTTCGTCTCTTGTCCCAATTGCATCAGTAGGGAATTATTTGCTTATTTAGGCTGTTCTCATGAGATTTGGTAGATCTTGTTAGAAAAGCACATCTTTTCTCCGGCTGTGAAGCAGTCTGAAGCAATTGGACAGCTTCATAGCCAGGGAAAAGAAGATATCCACTGAGGAGAGCAGAGGACTTCCTGGTACCTTTATTAGAACTAACAACAACAAAACAGGTGACGGGTCCACTTTGAGACTCCCTACATCAGCTCTAGCACTCTCCATAAAGAGAAGCAGCTCCTTCCTGAGACCTACATCAACGGTCTCTCAACCAGGAACCCTGCTCTGTACAGGCAAAGGGATAAAACTCTGAAACGGATGTCTGCAGATGGTTTTCTTTTTTCTTTTTAGAGTAGGTCTTTTGTTTTACTGGCCTATTTAATGGTTGTACAATGACTATACGGTAACTACCTCACTAAAAGACATAACAGAGGCTGATTTATTTCATCTGGAAATGGGTTAATCTGTATATTCTCGTAGGGAAAAATAGAAGTCACCCCATAAGCGGTGGTAATCCTGTGAAGCCGTCTCTGTGGATCCATCATCTTTCAACTATGCCTACCAATTTTAGATAATTCCACCTTGGCCAAATAGTATGTAATTGCAATCAAAATCCTTAAAAACATATATAAATAGTGCCAACCAACGCATTCTTGCAACTTTTCTAAAGCCTAACTAAATGGGCTGTCTCATCACATGAACCTATCCTTTATCCACAGGATAAGGGGAAAAGTGTCTAATCGGGAGTCCAACCACTGGGGGCCTTACTAATCATGTTCCCTGTTTGAATGTAGCGGCACTGACACAACTACAAGAGCTCAGCTATCTCTGGCAGCCCCATAGAGCTGAATAGAGTGGCGGCCTATCAGACACTGATTCCCTATCCTGTTCTAGTGATTTGTGAGGGCCCCAATGCTCAGACCCCTGCCTATCACACACTCATGCGCTATTCTGTTCTTGTGCTTTGTGAGGGACTCAGTGGTCAGACTTTGTATTGTATGGATTGGGGATGAGCTCTTGTACTTGAACAACCACTTTAAACAGCTATGAATACTGTGTTTAGTTTATTTTGTTTGATTATGCATAGTTCTCTAGAGATTATGCCAAGGCTCTGAGGGTCCCACTAGTCACACTGCTTTTGGCAAGGGAGAAAACTTGGTAGAAGACTGTCAATCATTGCAGGTGGACAGGAAGAACAGGAATTCATGAATAACCATGACTCTTCTCATGTAGATTTGACTCTTTTCCAGGCCTAGTCTGCAATGTTTGTGATGTTGGTTCTCGGCAACCACTTACTTTTAACTTAGAAATGACAGACCATTGAAATAAATTCATTTGTCTCTACTTTATTCTGCCGTTAGTATGGGCAGCATAAAGTTGATGACAGGTTCCCTTTAAGTATAATATACAAGAATATGTATAAACTTAAATGTTAGATATATTTGTGAAGATATTAGCAATGTAAAATACGGTGTAATTATTTATGTTTTATTTTTTTTATGTTTTTATGTCTATTTATTATATATCTATGTGTCTATGTCTATCTATAAGCAATATTTTACAGTAGAAATAAAGAACAAAGCATAAGATACACAGCAAGACCTCCAATCTAAGAGTGCATTGCCAAAATCACATTTCAAAGGAGTGAATGGAATGCTGGAAAGATATTAAAGTTCTTGTTCGATTCATTAGTAAAGTGCATTGCATCGCTCCAGAATATTTTAAAGATGCTTGTTACGCACTGTCATACAACGGAAGTTGAAATTTTCCATAATAAAACACTGGGTTTTATTATTTAACAAGCAATAGTGTTGATCGAGCATCAAAGTGCTCGGGTGCTCGAGTAGAACACTTTGGGATGCTAGGGTGCTCTACAGAGCACCCGAGCACAATGGAAGTCAATGGGAGAACCCGAGCATTAAACCAGGCACTCCCTGCTCTAAAGAGGGGTGGGTGTCTGGTACATAGGAAAAGGTCAGAAATTGATGGAAACACCACTGAAATGGTTCAGGAACAGCATGGGGAGGATGTCTGGATGCATCTTGGACTCCCAGGTCGCTGCTGGGAACGATGTTGTTCGAGTAGTACGCCACTTTTGCAGACTGACAATAATACGCACCAAACCGAAGATAAAATCGATATTTATGATGCGCAAACGTTATACTGGAGATGTAGTGCAGGTAATGTCGCTGTCACCAGCGGTGAAAAAATTTAACTGAATGTCACTGATATTTATGATGCGCAAACGTTATACAGGAGATGTAGCGCAGGTAATGTCGCTGCTGTCACCATCGGCTAACGTTATACAGGAGATGTAGCGCAGGTAATGTCGCTGATGTCACCAGTGGCTAACGTTATACAGGAGATGTAGCGCAGATAATGTCACTGCTGTCACCAATGGCTAATGTTATACAGGAGATGTAGCGCAGTTAATGTCGCTGCTGTCATCAGCAGCCAAACAATTGCACGCAATTTAGCGCACGATGCGCTAATATATTTTGCAGCCAGATAAAACAATAGTCATTAAAAGGACTGTTGGGTCTCTAACACCTTTCAACACTCAAAACTCCCTAAAAAAAACACTATTTGTCTCCCTGCACTATCTGTCCCTTCTGCTGCAGCTCGCCCTAAGTCTGAGCCGAATCACGTGTCATCGGGTGCTATATAGCACCCGATGACGCGTTCTGGCCAGTCAATCACTGTAATGCCAGTAGCCAACATGGCTACGGCATTACAGTGAGTGGCACTACTTTCCCACACGTTTATTGGCTGCAAGTAAAAGCCATGCTCGCCCAACACTAACACGCAACTTAAAATATCACAAAAAAATCTTTTGATATGTAACATATAAAAAGGTTTTGATCAGTGGGGGTTTGCGTGCTGAGACCCCCACCAATCACTAGAATGAGGAGAGAAAATTGCTCTAATAGTGTTTTGTCTCGCCTAGCTGCAGGAGATGGGCTCAATAGAAAGTACAGTGCTGCCCATAATTATTCATACCCCTGGCAAATTTTGACTTAAAGTTACTTTTATTCAACCAGCAAGTAATTTTTTGACGGGAAATGACATACAGTAGGTGTCTCCCAAAAGATAATAAGACGATGTACAAGAGGCATTATTGTGGGGAAAAAAAAAACATTTCTCAGCTTTTATTTACATTTGAGCAAAAAGTTTCTAGTTGGCGTAAAAAAGGAGAAGCCTTCAACCCAAAGAACACCATCCCCACTATCAAACATGGTGGTGGGAACCTAATGCTTTGGGGGTGTTTTTCAGCCAATGGACCAGGGAACCTAATCACAGTAAACGGCACCATGAAAAAAGAGCAATACATGAGGATTCTCAACAACAACATCAGGCAGTCTGCAGAGAAACTTGACCTTGGGCACCAGTGGACATTTCAGCATGACAATGACCCAAAACACACAGCAAAAGTCATGAAGAAATGGTTAGCAGACAACAACATTAACGTTTTGGAGTGGCCCAGCCAGAGTCCAGACTTGAATCCAATTGAGAATCTGTGGAGGGAGCTAAAGATCAGGGTGATGGCAAGAAGACCCTCCAACCTGAAAGATTTGGAGCTCATTGCTAAAGATGAATGGGCAAAAATATCTGTGAAGACATGCAAAAAGCTGGTCTGCAATAATAGGAAGCGTTTGATTGCTGTAATAGCCAATAAAGGCTTTTCTATTGATTATTGAGAAGGGTATGAATAATTTTGGACTGGAAACTTTTTGCTCAAATGTAAATAAAAGCTGAGAATTATTTTTTTTCCAACAATAATGCCTCTTGTACATCGTCTTATTATCTTTTGGGAGACACCTATGTCATTTCCCATCAAAAAATTACTTTGCCAGGGGTATGAATAATTATGGGCAGCACTGTATATGAGTCTGTCTAAATTCCATTTTCTGCTGCAAAGAAAAAGCACACTTTGTGAGCAATTCCTTCTCCTCATTCTAGCAATTGATGGGGTCTCACCACTCAAAATCTTTCATACGTTCCTGTGACATATCAAATGTTTTTTTCAACACACATGGTGGTGATGTTGAACTTGTTAGATGAAATGGGCCCAATTAATCTTTTTCCCTCCTTTTACGGATCATTGAATAAGACACCATAGTTCAGTCGTTTTTGAGATACAGGGTTAAAAAAAATCTGTTTGCAGAGTATCACCTCTCAGTCTCATCAGCTGATGGCCAATATGAAGCCTTATTTCTGATCTCCTAACCCAATAAACACTCACTTAAGCCATATTCTTATCAGTTTGCTAAATTTTTAGCTATAAGTGTTGTAGGAAGGTGCAAGGGTCTGTCATTGACGGAAGGTATGTGCCATTAAGATTCCTGGCCTTAGTGAAGTAAGAGCCGTCATTTTCAGGTGTCAGCGGCAGCTAATACTGATTGACACTTTGCTATTTTAGTATAGCTGTATAGCTGAGCCGGGATGGCTCTAACTAGGAGTAGTCAAAGTGCTGGGTGGGTGACTACTCCCCACGTTCTAAGCCGGGTCTTGACTGGCCTATAAAAAACCCAGCCGGCAATGTCAGATGGGAGTGATTACCTCACTCTGACAGAGGAGCTCTGGCAATCGCTGGTGTGGGAACTGAGCCCTGTGCTGGGCTGAAAAGCTGAGACCTGAGTGTTGGAAGAGCAGACCACCTAAAGCCTGCATTTGGACTGCTGGAGGCAGAACCGCCGACAAGGTGACGGTTTTTGTTATGCACGAACATTCTACTCGGTTTGAGCAAACACCAACCCTGCAAAGAGTGTTTTTTGTTTGACCTTATGTGTGAATAAACACGGACATTTGAATTACAAACTCGTACTTTGCCTCTGTACTGCACCTGCTTATCCCAACCACCAGAGCGATTCCCCACAGTGCGTATGGGATCAGGAGATCAGAGATAAGGCTTCAAATAAGTCATCAGCTGATGGAACTGAGAGGTGATACACTGCAGATAGATTTTTTTAACCCCTGTATCTCAGAAACGTTTCAACATTTTTATTACAGACCAATTAAAAAATTATTTTAGCCCAAAATGAGAAAATTGTCCCGAAGGTGTCCATAGCCTTTAAGATTAAGCTTAGCTGTTATTTTTACCACATGGTAAACAGTTTTTTCTTCTTACATTCACACCCTCAAAAAAATTATAATATAATATATATATATTCTAAAATGGTGCATTTGAAAAATATAGCTCATACCAGAACAAACCCTCATAGAGTTAGAGGGAAAAATAAATTGTGGCCCCTCCAAATGTGACTTTGAAAAAAATGCTTGGTCCTTATGGTCCTTAAAGGGGTTCTCCAATATCACAATTTTTTATCTGTCCAGAGTACCCCAAACACTGCATATTTTTGCCCCATATGTCTGTATTTCATTCCCCTGAAAGATTTATCAAGACTGGTGTTTCCATACACCATACTTGACCCCGGGGTGAAATTCACCGAATTTAGTAAGAGGCAGAAGTTTCAATAAATTAGGTGCATCTTTGCCCCTCCCTAAGTCAAAAACTCATATGTACGCCAACTAGAGGCTGGCGTCAACTTGAGCTATAACTTCTGAGAGGTTCTCATGCAAGTTATAGTAAATCCGGCAGGCTGTGGGAAGCCCTGCTCCTCCTAATAAGCCTCATCCCCTTCCTCAGCCACTTTAGAAAAGTGGTGAGAAACTCCAAAAGTCACATATTATGATGCAAACATGCCATGTGTCAAAATTTATGACTTTTAGAAAAATACCTTAGATAAATTAACTCCCCCCTGCAACTGTGTCAATCGGACAGAGTGTCGGTCACATGACACAGGCAAGAACCAGAAGGGAGTTGATAACACACAAATACAGACACCACTAAAAAGATTACCTTCACTACAATTTAAATCATGTACCCCTCTAAACGGCCAGAGAGTAAAAATCTTTATAGGAGTGCTTCTTTACAGGGGTTCTCCATGTTATCCTAAAATCCATCAAATATCTCTAAATGCCTTAAACTAAAAAAATATATATATTTAAATCCTTTCTCACATGGCCATGACAACTAGAAGTGTCCAAAATGGATCCAAATTTCAGGGAAAATTCAATTCGTTGTGAAGCCAAAGTTCCTTGTGCTTTGTGGTAACTAATAAATTTTCACTGAAATGGCGGTAAAAGAATAAATCATTCCCACATCATCCATTTGAGCGCAAAGAGGTCGTCACACACCGCACGAGATTTCGACCGGGATCTTCAATTAAGATATCCGCTGCAGTCTCTTTGCATTCAAATGGATAAGCTGAGTTTTAATTTGTATTTTTTTTAACCGATTAACCCCTGAAAGTCCTTATTTTTCATCTTAGATGCCGCGATCAGTGATGAACGCGGCATCTGAGGGGATGAATGGGGGGGGCTGCAAACCTTTATAGCTGTAAAGTGACCAAAAAAAAAACTAGCCTTTTACATTTTTTCCTGCTACAGCGTCCAAAGCGCATTATAAACATGTTTATATTTTATTAGTTTGGACATTTTCAGACATGGCAATACCAATGGATTTCATTTTTTATTGCTTATTTATTGGTAAAGGCAGGTGATTTTTGTGTTTTTAGATATTTTTTTAACTTTTAAAAAAATGTATTCACTGTACTTTTAAGTCTCCCAAGGGCTGTTTCACACGAGCGAGTCCATTGCGGGAATCACGCTCGGTGTGTGAGTGTGATCCTCTGCTCTGGACTTGCAGGAGCGCACGGCATTATCATGATTTATAATGCTATATGTCTCTGCTTGGCCTTTTTTCCACAGAATCCTAGTGACATAAAGCTGTCAGTATGATTCTGTAGAAATAAGGTCAAGCAGAGGCACATAGCATTATAAATCATGATAATGCCGTGCGCTCCTGCAAGTCCAGAGCAGAGGATCACACTCACACACGGAGCGTGATTCCCGCAATGGACTCGCTCGTGTGAAACAGCCCTAAGGCCTCTTTCACGCGGGCGTTGCGGGAAAATGTGCGGGTGCATTGCGGGACACCCGCGATTTTTCCGCGCGAGTGCAAAACATTGTAATGCGTTTTGCACTCGCATGAGAAAAATCACGCATGTTTGGTACCCAAACCCGAACTTCTTCACAGAAGTTCGGGCTTGGGTTAGGTGTTGTGTAGATGTTATTATTTTCCCTTACAACATGGTTATAAGGGAAAATAATAGCATTCTGAATACAGAATGCTTAGTAGGTGATCAATTGAGGGTTAAAAAACACCTTCTCCTCTTGTTCGCGTAGTTCCCGGTCTCTTCTTTACTTCTTTAATGATGAGCTGTGGGCTAAAGGACTTTTGGTGACGTCAGATCACATGCTCCAATCACATGGTCAATCATGTGATTGGAGCATGTGATCTGACGTCACCACAGGTCCTAGCCGGTAGTTCATCATTAAACCCCTGAACTACGCGAACAAGAGGAGAAGGTGAGTTAATTTTTTTATTTTTTTTAACCCCTCCAGCGCTATTGTACTATGCATTCTGTATTCAGAATGATATTATTTTCCCTTATAACCATGTTATAAGGGAAAATAATACAGTGAATAGACTGTCATCTAGCAACAATGCGTGAAAATCGCACTGCATCCGCACTTGCTTGCGGATGCTTGCGATTTTAACGCAACCCCATTCACTTCTATGGGGCCTGCGTTGCGTTATAAACGCAGAATATAGAGCATGCTGCGATTTTCACTCAACGCACAAGTGATGCGTGAAAATCACCGCTCATGTGAACAGCCCCATAGAAATGAATGGGTCGGTATTCAGTGCGGGTGCAATGCGTTCACCTCACGCATCGCATCCGCGCGGAATACTCGCCCGTGTGAAAGGGGCCTTAGGGACTGATTTTTGCAGGCTGTCTGTTAGGCCTTGCCTCAGGCATGGTTTTTCTGGCCTTCACAAGGCCCCAGGCTGTCATAGCAAATAGAGATGAGTACATGGAAAATTCGATTTGGCTACTTTGCCGAATTTGACAAAATCTTTTTCTTTGTGACGACTTACTTCATCACAAAGCGCATTTCTTTGTAATTACTGGGTGCAATGATGAAGTGGCGATTGTGCCACTCCCCGTCATTGTACCCCTCAGATGCCACGTTAATAGTTGATCACAGCATCTGACAGCAATAATACAGTGTAAAACAAATATCCAAAGCAAAGAAAAATCCAGCTTCCAAGATGCAAAAAGGTGGAATCTTTATTGTGCGATTAAAATACAAGACATCACAGGTTACAGTAACGCGTTTCAGACCACAAGTAAATCAGGGTCCTTAATCATGATGAAGGACCCTGATTTACTTGTGGTCTGAAATGCATTACTGTAACCTGTGATCATGTCTTGTATTGGATTTTAATCGCACAATAAAGATTCCACCTTTTTGCATCTTGGAAGCTGGATTTTTCTTGGCTTTGGATATTGTCCGGAGGTTGCCATCCATGCTCAAGGCAGGTGGACGGTGGGTGAGAGCTGCTTTACCATCTTTGTTTCATAGTGTAAAACAAATAAATAAATAAAATCACTCACCTCATCCATTCAATCGTAAAGAGCCGGCTGCCACTATCTTGATCAAAGATCCAGCGTGAAATTTTGCATGGCCCGTGTCACGTTGGCCGGCGTGGTGACCTAATACGTCACCGTGCATTGGATTTTGCGGTGAATCTTCAATCAAGATGATGGCGACTGGATCTTCAAGCTCAAACAGAGGGGGTAAGTGTGATTTTTTTTATTTTTTACCACCGTTCAGGGAAAATTGATTTGTTACCACAAAGCATGAGGAAATTCAGCTTTGAGGCGAATCGAATTTCCCCTGAAATTCGGATCCAAGTCCACCCTGAACACTAAACAATCAGATCCCCACAATTTTGTTGTGAAGCTTCTGATTACAGACCAGAGAGAGCCCCCTCCCTCTAAGCCCACAGATGCCACAGTATTGACAGTATCATCTGTCATGTCTCTGCTCCTTTGTGTCACTGCCGGCGGGTGCTTGCTGTATTATACAGTCGGCGCCTGCCGTATATTGAGTGAGCTCAGCCTGTGAGCCTTGACATACAGATACATCATATGTTGTTACAGGGTTAATGCTGTAAGATTCAAGCTAAGGACTCCTGCTTCCATACAAAAGAAGAGAACATTGAAAGTTGTATCTTAAAAAATTTCTAAAATGTATTTACGGGATATAAGGATGCAGCAAACATTAACACATCACTTAACATGTTAAATACACAGTTGCAGCAAACTTTAAATTAACCTCAATTATAGAACTCAGAAGGGGTGGCACTGCTCCTTATCCCTCTCTTTAATACTGTGTAAGAAATACAGACTTTTATTAATTTTTAGGAAAATAATATAAGCCAAAATATTGTATTGGTACCCTGGATGTATGTACGGTTTTCAGCAACTTTCTGTTAATTACTATCCTCTCAAAGCCAATAGAAGCAGGTACTGTCTATCTGGACAAAGGAACATTAACATATCAAAGGCAGCAAATAGTTGTCAACTGCCTAAGGCCTCTTTCACACTTGCGTTGTCCGGATCCGTCGTGCACTCCATTTGCCGGAGGTGCCCGCCGGATCCGTAACACCGCAAGTGAACTGAAAGCATTTGAAGACGGATCCGTCTTCAAAATGCGTTTAGTGTTACTATGGCACCCAGGACGCTATTAAAGTCCTGGCTGCCATAGTAGTAGTGGGGAGCGGGGGAGCAGTATACTTACCATCCCTGCGGCTCCCGGGGCGCTCCAGAATGACGTCAAAGCGCCCCATGCGCATGGATGACGTGATCCATGCGACACGTCATCCATGAGCGTGGGGCGCCCTGACGTCACTCTGAAGCGCCCCGGGAGCCGCACGGACGGTAAGTATACTGCTCCCCCGCTCCCCACTACACTTTACCATGGCAACCAGGACTTTAGCGTCCTGGCAGCCATGGTAACCATTCAGAAAAAGCTAAACGTCGGATCCGGTAATGCGCCGAAACGACGTTTAGCTTAATGCCTTTCAATGGGCATTAATTCCGGACCGGCCTTGCGGCAAGTGTTCAGGATTTTTGACCGGAGCAAAAAGCGCAGCATGCTGCAGTATTTTCTCCGGCCAAAAAACGTTCCGGTCCGGAACTGAAGACATCCTGATGCATCCTGAACGGATTTATCTCCATTCAGAATGCATGGGGATAATCCTGATCAGGATTCTTCTGACATAGATCCCCGACGACGGAACTCTATGCCGGAACACAAGAACGCAAGTGTGAAAGAGCCCTAAGGAATGTATGATAGTTGTCCTGTAGGTGGTACAGTGGCTAGTGGGGAAGGAAAATGCTGGACATCCCGGCTACTTCTATACACCTTAACCAGAGTTAACCAGAAAGTGCTAGAAAATCATAGGGAGCAACCAATCAGATGTATCCAGGCCATGTTCTAGAAGATTCTAGAACTGGCTGTTAATCATATAAAAGGCCAAAGTGTGAGACCCAACGGAGGACGGGGACTGGACTGCAAGGAAGGAAGAGAGAAGAAAAGAAGAAAGCACAGAGAAAGAAGACATAGAAACTGGAAGGGGCAAAATAAGGACTGACTGAGAAACCAAGACAGACCCATGTATGGTAATTACTGTAGAGTAAGAGTGATTTAGTTGTTAAGTTACCAAATGGACTTGGGGGTATCTTTATATTGTAATTTTGTAGTTTAAGCAATTGTAACTATTATTGTGTACAAGTCTCTCTGTATGTGATATATATATATATATATAGTACAGACCAAAAGTTTGGACACACCTTCTCATTCAAAGAGTTTTCTTTATTTTCATGACTATGAAGGCATCAAAACTATGAATTAACACATGTGGAATTATATACATAACAAATAAGTGTGAAACAACTGAAAATATGTCATATTCTAGGTTCTTCAAAGTAGCCACCTTTTGCTTTGATTACTGCTTTGCACACTCTTGGCATTCTCTTGATGAGCTTCAAGAGGTAGTCCCCTGAAATGGTCTTCCAACAGTCTTGAAGGAGTTCCCAGAGATGCTTAGCACTTGTTGGCCCTTTTGCCTTCACTCTGCGGTCCAGCTCACCCCAAACCATCTCGATTGGGTTCAGGTCCGGTGACTGTGGAGGCCAGGTCATCTGGCGCAGCACCCCATCACTCTCCTTCATGGTCAAATAGCCCTTACTTTCAAAGTTTTCCCAATTTTTTGGCTGACTGACTGACCTTCATTTCTTAAAGTAATGATAGCCACTCGTTTTTCTTTACTTAGCTGCTTTTTTCTTGCCATAATACAAATTCTAACAGTCTATTCAGTAGGACTATCAGCTGTGTATCCACCTAACTTCTCCTCAATGCAACTGATGGTCCCAACCCCATTTATAAGGCAAGAAATCCCACAGGGCACACCTGTAAATTGAAAACCATTTCAGGGGACTACCTCTTGAAGCTCATCAAGAGAATGCCAAGAGTGTGCAAAGCAGTAATCAAAGCAAAAGGTGGCTACTTTGAAGAACCTAGAATATGACATATTTTCAGTTTTTTCACACTTGTTTGTTATGTATATAATTCCACATGTGTTAATTCATAGTTTTGATGCCTTCATAGTCATGAAAATAAAGAAAACTCTTTGAATGAGAAGGTGTGTCCAAACTTTTGGTCTGTACTGTACGTATTTTATAATTTCACTCTTGTGTCTCATTTATTACACCCAACTTAAAGAATCGACCAAATACGTGGGTGTGTGATATATAGTATATATTTATATAATCATTTCTTACACTGTTACGTAACCTGGACCAGATCTTCTGTATCACCTTCAGCGGTGCTGTAGCCTTTTTCCAGTGTAATAAATACACGTCCAAGCTTTAAAAAACCATCAGCAATACAGGCATGGGGCGACAAACATACCGCAGGCATATTGACCGTGGCAACGCCCGTTTCGCTCCTTAGCGCGTCCTCATTCCACTGACCTACCAACGTCTTACGTCACCTTTGATGCGCCGGTTCCCTGGTACGGGGCACTCATTCCCCATCACCATGGAACCCGCTAGGTACATAAAAACACCAAATATGTGTCATTAAAAACAATTACATCAAATACATATCTTTACAGAAATACTCCCAAATCAGTTTTGTCATTAAGTCTCAGAGGGCCCATCGCTCCGAAGCATATAATTCACCTTGCTTCCTTTCTAAGGAGGGCCCGATATCTATCGCCCCCTTGTGGTAGAGTACATACTATCTCAATCCCAGCAAACCTCAACACCCTAGAATCGCCATTGTGTTCTATTTTCACATATTCTATTAGTCGTGGGCAACCTTTTCCTGAAACAATCAAATTTACATGTTCCCTTAATCTATTGCAGAGACTCCTAATTGTTTTACCTATATAGAACCTTCCACATTCATATAATATCAAATACATTACATATTTACTCTTGCATGTTATCAGAGTATTCACTCTATATTGTAGTCCACCAAAAACAAAAAAACACCATTGGGGGTTGTACTTACAAATCATCCTTTTCAATTATATTCCAGTTCTCTCTTATCACCTTCTTCTCTCTTTCTAACTCTCTTATAACCCGATAATACTTCACTTCTGTCTAAAGATGTAGCTTTTTCCATGGCTTCATTTCAATAACCCTATTGGGTACTCCCTAGCTAACAATCGTCTCTTCAAGTCTAGGGATTGTGTCCTGAAGCTCTCTTCCGTTCCATTAATCCTCCTTAACCTAATAAACTGTTCATACGGGACAACTTTCTTGACACTTCAGGGGTGATAGCTAGAAAAACGTAAAAGTGAATTGGTTGCCGTCGGTTTACGATAGCCCTCAGTCACAAGTTCTCCGTCCTTTGCTACCAATAAAACATCCAAAAACTCTAGTGTAGATCCTCCAAACTTATGGATAAACCTCATTTTTATCTTATCTATATATATATAAAGAAGGATGTATATACACTCACCTAAAGAATTATTAGGAACACCTGTTCTATTTCTCATTAATGCAATTATCTAGTCAACCAATCACATGGCAGTTGCTTCAATGCATTTAGGGGGGTGCTCCTGGTCAAGACAATCTCCTGAACTCCAAACTGAATGTCAGAATGGGAAAGAAAGGTGATTTGTGAGTATTTCACAATCTGCTCAGTTACTGGGATTTTCATGCACAACCATTTCTAGGGTTTACAAAGAATGGTGTGAAAAAGGAAAAACATCCAGTATGCGGCAGTCCTGTGGGCGAAAATGCCTTGTGGATGCTAGAGGTCAGAGGAGAATGGGCCGACTGATTCAAGCTGATAGAAGAGCAACGTTGACTGAAATAACCACTCGTTACAACCGAGGTATGCAGCAAAGCATTTGTGAAGCCACAACACGCACAACCTTGAGGCGAATGGGCTACAACAGCAGAAGACCCCACCGGGTACCACTCATCTCCACTACAAATAGGAAAAAGAGGCTACAATTTGCACAAGCTCACCAAAATTGGACTGTTGAAGACTGGAAAAATGTTGCCTGGTCTGATGAGTCTCGATTTCTGTTGAGACATTCAAATGGTAGAGTCCAAATTTGGCGTAAACAGAATGAGAAGATGTATCCATCATGCCTTGTTACCACTGTGCAGGCTGGTGGTGGTGGTGGTGTAATGGTGTGGGGGATGTTTTCTGGGCACACTTTAGGCCCCTTAGTGCCAATTGGGCATCGTTTAAATGCCACGGGCTACCTGAGCATTGCTTCTGACCATGTCCATCCCTTCATGACCACCATGTACCCATTCTCTGATGGGTACTTCCAGCAGGATAATGCACCATGTCACAAAGCTCGAATCATTTCAAATTGGTTTCTTGAACATGACAATGAGTTCACTGTACTAAAATGGCCCCCACAGTCACCAGATCTCAACCCAATAGAGCATCTTTGGGATGTTGTGGAACGGGAGCTTCGTGCCCTGGATGTGCATCCCTCAAATCTCCATCAACTGCAAGATGCTATCCTATCAATATGGGCCAACATTTCTAAAGAATGCTATCAGCACCTTGTTGAATCAATGCCACGTAGAATTAAGGCAGTTCTGAAGGCAAAAGGGGGTCCAACACTGTATTAGTATGGTGTTCCTAATAATTCTTTAGGTGAGTGTATATGTGTGTATCTATGTATGTTCCGCAATCACTCAAAAACGCAACCATCGATTTTAACGAAAATTGGTATACACATCCCTTTCTACCTGGAAAGAAATCTTGTGGGGGTCTCAGCTCTCTAGGATGTACCGTTCCCAAGATATTCCCAAAAAATGACCTGCATTAGCCAATACAAGCCTGGAAGTGTTTCTCTTCATATCCCAACTGCCATACACACGGTCACATGTCCATTATCAGCCAATAGAAGCTCTCAGGCTCTTAGTCTACACATACACACAGTTTTACTCCAGGTTTCCATAACAACCCAGCCATTTTTCTTTGCTGCTGTAGGTCAGCCTTAAAAGGGCAGTGTGGATGACACTGTTAACGGAGTGGAGTGCTGTGGAGGTGAAAGTTCAGGGGGCAGGTAGGGTGGCTATTTAGGCCTCCAGGTCACAATAAGCCATGCCCCTGATCTGGTTAGGTCACGCCCCTCACCTCCACAGCCGACAGGGCTTGAAAAAATTAAGTTAAAAATCGACTACTGTCAGCTGCAGGGGTGGGAGGCACGGTGACTTTCTCCCTGCAGCTCACTCTCAGACAGTACAGTGCTGCTGTCTGAGAGTGAGCTATTCAAAAGGACATCCCCGTGTGAGATATTCCCCAAAAATGCATTTGCCAATAGAAGCCTGGTTACATGACCCTTATTAGCCAATAGAAGCTCGCAGGTCCTTAGTCTCCACATACACCCAGTTTTACTCCAGGTTTCCATAACAACCCAGCCATTTTTTTTCACTGGTGTAGGTCAGCTTTAGGCTAGGGCTACACGACAATAAGTCGCACGACACATAGGGCACAACTCACTGCAACATGTGTTGCATGACATTGATGTTGCACCAATGTCGTGCAACAATTTTTATAATGATAGTCTATGGTGTGGCACTGTGACATGTAACATGGTGTGACTGCGACACGATAGTCGCAGAAAAATCCATCTTGGATCGATTTTTTGCAACTGTCGCAGTCGGCATAACCTATCATTATAAAAATTGTTGAGACAAAATGTCACGCAACACATGTCGTCGTGTAGCCCTAGCTTTAAAGGGGCAGGTGTCATGCCCTGCTCTGACTATGTGCGGAGGTCGGCCAGAATAACAGCACGTGTTTAGTTTTTTGTTTTGTTTTGGAGTCGTGGTAGATCCGCCTCCCTTCAGGTGCACTGGGTGGGGTCATTGGTTTAAATCTCACTCAATCCCAGTGTTCTGTGCGGGTTATAGAAATCAGTCTGGCCTTGGAAGCAAGGAAGGAAGGATTGTCTGTTCCAGCTCAGATCAGATTAGTTTGGTTTCTGTTTTTGTTGTTTGCTGTCTAGGTTGTTTGTGTGTCATCTGTCCCCTCCAGGTTCTGAGGGAGCAGGCTGCTCCTATTCCCCTTTTCACCATCTCAGGAATTCTAGGGTATTTTAGCCCAGGCACGAGGACACATTATTCCTACCATCAAGGTCTGAATGTGGGCTTAGCAGTGTAGGGAGAGAAGTCAGGGATTTGCTAGGAGGTGACCCTTCCCCTGCTTCTCGCCTAGAAACTGGTTTGTTGGTTTATCTGTGTATCTGAGATCCCGTCCGCCGTGACAGCAGGGCACTGTGGAGGTCACTGTTAAAAAGGCAGGCACTGTGGAGTTCACTGTTAAAGGCGCAGGTGCTGAGTGGGTCACTGTTAATGAGGCGGGCATTGTGGAGGTCACTGTTAAAGGAGCAGGCACTGTGGAGGTCACTGTGAAAGGGGCGGGCACTGTGGAGGTCACTGTTAAAGGGACGGGCACTGTGGAGGTTACTGTTTAAGGGGCCGTCACTGTGGAGGTCACTGTTAAAGGGGCGGGCACTGTGGAAGTCACTGCTAAAGGGGCGGGCGCTGTGGAAGTCACTGTTAAAAGGGCGGACACTGTGGAGGTTACTGTTAAGGGGCAGGGCCACTATTATAGGGGAAACTGCTGTGGAGATCACTATTAAGGCAGCAGGGTACTGTGAGGTCACTGTTAAGCAGGGGTGTTGCTAGGTTAAAACATTCGGGACCTGGGCCCCTGATGTTTTGTCCCAGGCCTCGAATGTCCTGCCTGCCTGCTAGATACAACTGTATTGCCATCCTCAGGACAGCAATACAATTGAATCTAATACACAGGAAGATCTGAAGGACCTGTGGTGACATCACACGTCATGTGACCAGCAAAACAGGCAGTGGTTGAGAAGTACCTGCAATGATGTCACCATCATGTGACCAGTGCAGGAGAGAACGGCAGTGTAGAGGACAAGACCTGGGGGAAGAAGCTGTGGTGATGTCTGCTACATGAGGATAGGTAAGTGAAGGGAGAGGCAGAGGGGGCTTGGGAGGGGGTCATGTTATTTACATGGGACTGTATGTTGATGGCGGCTGTGGGAGGGAGTGATGTTATTTACATGGGACTGAATGTTAAGGGGTCAATGTTATTTACATGGGACTGTATGTTGATGGCGGCTGTGGGAGGGAGTGATGTTATTTACATGGGACTGAATGTTAAGGGGTCAATGTTATTTACATGGGACTGTATGTTGAAGGTGGCTGGTGGGGGAGAATGATGTTATTTACATGGGACTGAATGTTGAGGGGGTGATGTTTACATGAGATTGTATGTTGGAGGTGGCTGTGGAGGAGGTGATGTTATTTACATGGGATTGTATTTTGGAGGGGGCTGGAGAGATGGTGTGAATGATGTTATTTACATGAGACTCTATGGCAGACAGAGGTAAATAGTGTTATTTACATGGTACTGTATGTTGGAGGGGCTGAAGGGAAGGGAGTGATGTTATTTACATAGGACTGTATTTTGGAGTGGGCAGGAGAGATGGTGTGATGTTATTTACATGGGCCTGTATGGTGGACAGAGGAATTACAGGGGGCACTGCAGGGGGCATTATAAATACTGGGGGCACTTCAGGGTGACCATTATAACAGTAGGGGGCAGTATAAATACTGGGGGCACTGTAGGAGTATTATAAATCCAGGGGATATTAGGCGTTCTCATTACTACTGGGGGCTCTATAGGAGCGACATATAGATCTGCCTTTTTTCTACTAAGAGCACTATGGGGGGCCTGATTACTACTGAGGGGAAAAATAGGGGGCCTTATTTCTACTAGGGGCTCTGTGAGGGTATTATTAATACTGGAGGGCTCTTCTACCAATTACTGCTTCAATGTCTTCATCTTGTGGGATACGAGTATATAAACTTTCTATGTCTAGAGACACTAGTTGGAATCCTTCCTGCCACTGAAACGAACTCAGTGCCAGTAATAGGTCCCCTGTGTTTCTGAGGTAGGATGTTACACTTTTTAGGAGTGCCTGAGCAGCAAGTCAACATATTTAAACAAAGTTTCAGTCACTGATCCAACCCCGGAGACAATTGGTCTCCCAGGGGGATGGGTCAGTGACTTATGTATCTTCGGCAAGAAATACCACAACAATTTAGAAGGAAACAACGGGAACAATTTTTTTGCTTTCTTCTATGACAAAACAATGTAATCCACATATTTGTGCAATAGACTCCTTAATTGGGTCTGTATTTTTACAATGTGATCTACATTTAACAACTCATATATTCTGCTGTCTCCTAATTGCCTCCTTGGCTCTGTTACATAATATTCTCTCGTCATCAGCAGCACGTTTCCCCCCTTTTCCGCCGGTTTTACAATTATGTCTTTTTGTGATTGTAACCATTTGAGGGCCGATTCTTCCCCTCTATTGGTATTACTATGAACTCTGAGGTAAATCAATGATTTAACCCCTTCCAATACCATATGATAGAATATATCAATACTGCTACCATTGGGCAAGGGGGGACAAAACGTGGAGCGGACTCCTCCCACAAAATCCATTATGGGTGGGTTCTCAGGTACCTTTTTCAACTCTAAACCTGTCATCCATTCTAAGTATGCTATTTCTGTATGATCAAAATTCGCCACCGTACTAAAGCCTAAAGTCCTATATTCACTGGTATCTCTCCTTTTATCTCTCTCGTTGGTTCAGGCACATTCTTGAATAACCTATCCAGATTGAGTTTCCTCACTGCCTTAAATAAATCTCAAGAGTGACTGGATTGAACTGCTCCAACAGGCTGTAGTTAAGCCCTCTACTGAGTACCTTCACACAATCTGGCTGCAGTTCACGTCCAGTCAAATTTACCAATACATTATTTTCTTCATCATTCTCATCTCCTTCCACTATAGTCTCCAGGAGACCTGTTTTCTCTTGTAACCTTGTTTGGTATTTACGGTATCTTTCCTCTTTCTCCGGCCCCTCCTGATGTTCCTCCTAAAGGGGTTTTATCCCCCCCTACTCTGGAGGCAACCACAGGGCGATTAATGGAAGAGTCATCTGACATGCTTGAATCCTAATCAGTAGTCCAAAAGTCACTCTTTGTACGACGTGGATACCGTCTCCTCTTCTGTTTCCTATTATTCCAATCAAATACTCTGCCCAAATCATAGTCCTGTTTATCTCTTAAGAACTTATCTCTCTTCCACTCCTTAATCTCTGCTTGAATCACTATTAACTTGTTATCTGTTTTCTTATTGAAAGTTTGCAACTGATTCTCCGTAAGACGTGTCTGTAACTCCATTCATGCTTTTGACAGTTCCTCTTTTATTTCCCCATACTCCTTCTCATTTATCTTCAATACTACATCCAGTATCCGTATTGAAAACTCTCAGTGCAACTGTTGCCACTCCACTGAAAATTCACTATCATCCTGGTATTGTAATATATCCTTATATATCCTCTAGGGACCCGGTTACTGTCTTTATAGGATCTCAGGGAATTCACTGTCCAAAACAACCAAATTTCTTTCTCCGCCAGCTGTGTCACCCTCATTTCTAGGGCCTTTCTACTGAGTGACTGTAATATATCTCTCTGGTTGCACTGCGTAAAATATGCGTCCGCCCCCTGTCTGCCTTCCATCAGACCTGGTGTCTTCTGATAAAGTATCCATATTCAACTCCATTACGGGACAGTCCACCGTGTGCTCAACCCCAGAATTTAAAGCAATAGCATAGTTTGTTAAATATACTCCAATTATAGAACTCAGAAGGGGTGGCACTGCTCCTTATCCCTCTCTTTAACCACTTCACATCCGTGACATTTGCCCCTTCTTGACCAGGCCTAATTTAGCAAATCTGACATATGTCACTTTATGTGGTAATAGCTTTGGAACGCTTTTACTTATCCAAGCCATTCAGAGATTGTTTTCTCGTGACACATTGTACTTCATATAGTCATAAATTTAAGTCAATATATTTCACCTTTATTTATGAAAAAAATCCCAAATTTACCCAAAATTTGGAAAAATTTGCAAATTTCTAAATTTCTATTTCTCTGCTTTTAAAACAGAAAGTGATACCTCATAAAATATTTATTACTTAACATTCCCCATATGTCTACTTTATGTTGGCATCATTTTGTAAATGTCATTTTACTTTTTTAGGACGTTAGAAGGCTTAGAATTTTAGAAGCAATTCTTAAAATTTTACAGAAAATTGTCAAAACCCACTTTTTAAGGACCAGTTAAGGTCTGAAGTCACTTTATGGGGCTTACATAGTGGATACCCCCATAAAATGACCCCATTGTAGAAACTAAGCCCCTCAAGTTACTTAAAACTGATTTTACAAACTTTGTTAGCCCTTTAGGTGTTTTATTGGTACCATTTTGTGGGACATATGCCTTATTGATAACTTGGTGTTTACCCGAGGGGTTAGGTCATATGATATTTTTATAGAGCTGGTTGTTACAGACGCGGCGATACCTAATATGCATACCTTTTTTTTTATTTATTTCACTTCAACATAATAATAGCATTTTTGAAACAAAAAAATTATTTTTTAATGTGTCCATGTTCTGAGAGCTATAGTTTTTTTTAGAAATTTATGTAGGGGCTCATTTTTTGCGGGATGAGGTGACGGTTTTATTGGTACCATTTTGTGGGACATACACCTTTTCGATCACTTGGTGTTGTACTTTTTGTGATGTAAGGTGACAAAAATTACTTTTTTATACAGTTTTTATTTTTTATTTTTTATGGTGTTTATCGGACTGGGTGGATCATATGATATATTTATAGAGCCGACCATCACGGACGCGGTAATACCAAATATGTCTATTTTATTTATTTTATTCAATTAAAAAAAAAAAAATTTATTTCTTTATTTTTTATTTTACACTTATGTCCCCCATAAGCTCATACTAGAACTCTGGGGGACATTTAACTTCACTTTATTTTTTTTTCCACTATTGATTTCTCCTGTAACTCAGGCTGACATAGTAGCCCCAGTTACAGGGGAAATACACCCCCCAGAGAGGCTGTACAGCGGTATACTGCGCTCTACAGCCTCAGTGCAGGGCTGATCAAGGTCTGTAGAAGACCCGACAGCTCCTGCACTCTCCTGCATAGTGAGCACTGTGTATGCAGCGATCTAGAAGGCAGGGACACCTGGCAACTGTCTCTACCTTCTCTCTGGGTTGCCCTGCTGTCACTGGCAGCAGGGCAACCCGCTCGGCAGCTGCACGATTAGCATTCAGAAACGTCCATTCAGAGATAGAGAACCACCTCCCGGACGTTTATAGTCAACGGGCGGACAGGAGGGGGTTAATACTGTTTTGTATCCTGGATCGGATCTTCTGTATCACCTTCAACGGTGCTCTAGGCTTTTTCCAATCTAATAAATATGCGTCCAGATAGAAACAACAATAGGCGGCACTTACCAAATCAGTAGATATTTTTTATACCAGGCTTCCAAAAACCATCAGCAATACAGGCGTGGGGCGGACAAACATACCGCAGGCAGATTAACTGTGGTGACGGCGCTTTCGCGCCTTAGCACATCCTCAGGCCACTGACCTACCAACGTCTTATGTCACCTTTTATGCGCCGATTTCCTGGTACGGGGCACTCATTCCCCGTCACCATGGAACCCGCTAGGTACATAAAAACACCAAATATGTGTCATTAAAAACAATTACATCAAATACATATATTTACAGAAACACTCCCAAATAATTTTTGTCAATAAGTCGAAGAGGGCCCCTCGCTCCGGAGCGTATAATTCACCTCGCTTCCTTTCTATCGCCCCCATGTGGTAGACTACGTACTATCTCAATCCCAGCGAACCTCAACACCCTAGAATCGCCATTGTGTTCTATTTTCATATATTTTGTGTTTTTATGTACCTAGCGAGTTCCATGGTGACAGGGAATGAGTGCCCCGGACCATAGAACCGGCCCATAAAAGGTGACGTAAGATGTTGGTACATCAGTGGCCTGAGGAAGTGCTAAGGCGCAAAACGGTCGTCACCATGGTCAATATGCTTGCAGTATGTTTGTCCACTCCATGCCTGTATTGCTGATGGTTTTTTGAAGCCTGGAATAAAGAATATCTACTAATTTGGTGAGTACTGCCTATTGCTGTTTCTATCTGGACGCAAACTTTAAATTACCGTAACACTTAACAAAAGTCATTAAAAAGGTCAAGTTAAAGTTTGCTGCAGCTGCATGTTTAACATGGTGGATGTCAAGATAAAGACTGCCACCTCTGTAAACGCATATATAATTAGGCAAATTCATAACTACTAATTTTATAACTCAAATACCATGACAATCAAATATTTCTACATGCACTGATTTTCCCTTGTATTTTTCACTTTTTTTTTTTTTACAGGTTATTGGTTCTGTTTTTCCTTTACTATCTTTATTACTGAAGAGTCCTTAGAAATCAACCATGCTAACAGCTGCGGACCACTGAACTCACACGGGAGCCGACATCACACAGCACAGCCCCTATTGGCTGTCTGTCTAAGCACACTTATTAAATAAGACTGTTGCCAGTTTCGAGAAACGGAAAAAGGAGGCCCCCTGTAACTGGAGACAGGAGAGAGAATTGCTTAGAGCAGTGTAAAGCAAAGGGTATTTCCATTTACGCTAGCTCTGTCACTAAAAGTAAAATACTTGGCCTTTCAAAACCAAGCAGCAAAACTTTGCAAGAACAGGCAAACAGATTCAGCGAGACATCTTTATCTTCGCATTTCTTTACACGACTGCCAGTTTCAGTGAGCTTTCAGCTAAACTTCTCGTTGTAACTTCAGTACGTTTTTGACCCTTTTTACACAGAGACAAAATTATACAAGGCAAGAAGATGAAATGGCATTTCCATGTAGGAAACATTCACGCATAGAAGCTCCCAAAACATACTAGTGCTTGTGTCTGGAAATTAGTCCCTTTGGACACGAATGCTGACAATCGCAGAACAGAGCTGCAGGATACGTTGCCGCTAAAAACGCAATGTAAAACAAATAAAGGTGCCTACTCATGCCTATGATACTTTGTTGGGATTATACAATTCCTCAAACAAGCCCATGTAGACATAGAATTACACTAAAAAGGGGTTTCAGAAAATAGCATATATCATGTAGAGAAAGTTAATACCAGGCACTTACTAATATATTGTGAATGTCCATATTGGCTTTCTTTACTTGCTTGATCCATTTTTCCATCACGTTATACACTGCTCGTATCTAGTGGTTACGACCACCATGAAATCCAGCAGCAGTGGCCGTGCTTGCACACATTAGGAAAATGTGCTGGACTTTTTGGTTGCAGGGACCGTGGGAGCGCACATAAGCTGGTGCATTCTCCTATAGTGTGCAAGCACGGCCACCATTGCTGGATTGCAGGGTGGTCGTTACCCCTGGATACCAGCAGTGTATAATGTGATGGAAAAACGAATCCAGTCAGCAAAGGAAGCAATATGGGAAAGCACAATACATTAATAAGTGCCTTGTATTAACTTTGTCTACATGATAAATGTAATTTGCTGAAGTGAGATATTGTAGTCAATTTCAACACCAATATTACAAGTAAATGGCACAACTGTACTGTAAAGAAAAACTAAAAGAAACCCTCTCTTTCATACACTGTATACAGAAATCGGCTAATGATCAGCCTATCATTTGGTAATTGCCAATCAGCAGCCCAAAAAATCTGATCAAAATTTCACATCACTGCCAAAAAAAGCTTTTCAAATATAAAACTCTTAATATTTATTGAGTATACATTAAAAATAAGGTAATGGACAGGAAGGATTAACCCTCTATCAATCAGAAAATGTATAAAACCAATGACAACTGGAGTGTTGCTGGAGATAATAACTGTTATCGGGGTGTAGGATAACCAGCACGCTCCCACAGAACATTCACTCCGTAATATTGAGACCAGCTCCCATTGTCATAAATAACTTCCCACAATTGATGTGACTGTACTCTGTACAAAGTAGCAAACTGTGCAGTATTTCAGATTAGCAGTATGCTGTGACGCTCATTAACTGACCTTTACCTAGTTGCTACTAAGTCACATCAAATCAGCTGGGGGTGCTGCTGGAGTATAAGAAATGGACATACAGCGCCTTGCAAAAGTATTCACCCCCTTAACTTTTTTCATGTTTTTTTTTACATTACAGCCTTAAGTTCAATGTTTTGTTAATCTGTATTTTATGTGATGGATCAGAACACAATAGTCTAAGTTGGTGAAGTGAAATGAGAAAAATATATAAATAAAACTATTGTTTAGAATAGAAAACAGAAAATTGGCATGTGCGTATGTATTCATGCAGTTAATTCACTTGGAGCTGTGATTGCCGCAAAAGGTGTCTCTACATAGTATTGACTTAAGAGGGGTGAATAGTTATGCACATTTTCTGTTATTTTGTCCTATTTGTTGTTTGCTTCACAATAAAAAATAAAAAAAAACATCTTCAAAGTTGTGGGCATGTTCTGTAAATTAAATGATGCAAATCCTAAAACAATCCATGTTAATTCCAGGTTGTGAGGTACCAAAACACGAAAAAAGTCAAGGGGGGTGAATACTTTTGCAAGTTACTGTAGGATGTGGACTTAACATGATCCACAGTGGCCTAGTAGTAACCCACTGGTGATATCAATCTCTCACCCCACCTATGTCCATAGCATGTTTCAATAAACTCCAGCGGCAACTAGTTTGATAATGCGCCTTCTTTTACAGCCCATAACTATCTGATCCTATATATGTCATCCCTATCATGTGCTTTCTCTACGCGTTTCGCCGGTTTAGGCTGTTTCAGTGTAGGACACAGACAAACAAACATATAGCATGCCGAAGCGGAAATTGTGTGTCCTGTAGTGCTATAAAGTTAGGAAACAGCTTTATTAGCACGGTTACACAGCAAATTTTTACCATCAGATTGTTCATTAACTGCAGAACCAAGGGAGTGGTCTACTTAGCCACATGTAAATGCGGTGAACAATATGTAGGTAAGACCTTTTGGGAGTTTCGCAGGTGGATTGGCGAGCATCTTAATGATATTCGCAATTGTGCGGATACTCCTATCGCACGTCATGTAGCCAATGTGCATGATAATGACATAGATGTGATGAAATTCCAGGGTGTAGAGGTGGTCAGAAGGTCCCCCAGGGGAGGCGATTTTGATAGATGGTTGCTACAAAAGGAAGCACAATGGATTTTTAGATTGTGTTACGGTACATCCAGAAGGCTTGAATGAACATATCTCTTATGTATGTTTCATTTGATATCTATCTGTAAGCCCTTCCTTGGTGCTATGTAATTAACACATTATCTATAAATAATATGGCATGATCCTCTGATTGATATTGCCATCTTTGAGAGAGACCTGCTATCACAAACATTGGCACCTCTATACATCCCCAAATTTTTAGATAAATTTTTTATCTAATTAGAGCTGCAGATATTACTACGTTCCTTCATTGTATTGACATGCATGCTTTGTCTTAACCACTTCCCATCTGGGCCATTTTCCCCCTTCCTGACCAGGCCTAATTTAGCAAATCTGACATATCTCACTTTATGTGGTAATAACTTTGGAACGCCTTTACTTATCCAAGTCATTCAGAGACTGTTTTCTCGTGACACATTGTACTTTATGATAGTCATAAATTTGAGTCAATATATTTCACCTTTATTTATGAAAAAATCCCAAATTTACCAAAAATTTAAAAAAATTCACAATTTTCTAAATTTCTATTTCTTTGCTTTTAAAACAGAAAGTGATTCCTTATAAAATATTTATTACTTAACATTCCCCATATGTCTACTTTATGTTGGCATCATTTTGGAAATGTCATTTTATTTTTTTAGGACATTAGAAGGCTTAGAAGTTTAGAAGCAATTCTTCAAATTTATAAGAAAATTGCCAAAACCCACTTTTTAAGGACCAGTTCAGGTCTGAAGTCACTTTGTAGGGTCTACATAGTGGATACTCCCATAAATGACCCTATTGTAGAAACTACACCCCTTAAGTTACTTAAAACCGATTTTACTAACTTTGTTAACCCTTTAGGCGTTCCACAAGAATTAAAGGAAAATGGAGATCAAATTTTTAAATTACACTCTTTTGGCAGATTTTACATTTTAATCCAATTTTTTCTTTAACACATCGATGGTTAACAGCCAAACAAAAATCAATATTTATTACCCAGATTCTGTAGTTTACAGAAACACCCTACATGTGGTCATAAACTGCTGTATGGGCACACGGCAGGGCGCAGAAAAAAAGGAACTCCACATGGTTTTTAGATGCCATGTCCCATTTGAAGCCCCCCTGATGCACACTTACAGTAGAAACTCCCAAGAAGTGACCCCATTTTGGAAACTAGGGGATAAGGTGCCAGTTTTATTGGTACTATTTTGATTATGATTATGATTTTTTGATCATTCATTATAACACTTTATGGGGCAAGGTGACCAAAGAAATTGTTGTTTTAGCAGTTTTTATTTATTTATTTTTACAGCGTTTACCTGAGGAGTTCGGTCAAGTGACATTTTTATAGAGAAGATCATTACGGATGTGGCAATACCTAATATGTATACTTTTTCTTATTTATTTAAGTTTTACACAATAATAGCATTTTTGAAACAAAAAAATTATGTTTTAATGTGTCTATGTTCTGAGAGCTATAGTTTTTTATTTTTTGAGAGATTTTCTTATGTAGGGGCTCATTTTTTGCGGGATGAGGTGACGGTTTAATTGGTACCATTTTGTGGGACATACGCCTTTTTAATCACTTAGTGTTGCACTTTTTGTGATGTAAGGTGACAAAAATTGTTTTGACACAGTTTTTTTTTTTTTTTTGTGGTGTTCACCCGAGGGGTTAAGTCATGTGATATTTTTATAGAGCTGGTTGTTTTACGGATGCTGCAATACCTAATATGCATACTTTTTTTTATTTATTTCACTTTAACACAATAATAGCATTTTTGAAACCAAAAAAATGGTTTTAGTGTCTCCATGTTCTGAGAGCTATAGTTTTGTTTTTTTTTGAGAGATTTTCTTATGTAGGGGCTCATTTTTTGTGGGATGAGGTGACGGTTTTATTGGTACCATTTTGTGGGACATACGCCTTTTTGATCACTTGGTGTTGCACTTTTTGTGATGTAAGGTTATTTTTTTTTATAGTGTTTATCGGACTAGGTCGATCATGTGATATATTTTTAGAGCCGACCGTCTATTTTATTTTATTTTTTCAATTATTTTTTTATTCCTTACTTGGGGATTTTTTTTTTTACATGTGAAACCTTTTTTCTTTTTTTAACACTTCATTTTTATATTTTTTATTTTACACTTTTCGGCCCCCATAACAAGACCTCTGGGGGACATTTACTTTTTTTTTTTTTTTTCACTGTTGATTTCTCCTGTAACTGGGGCTGACATAGTAGCCCCAGTTACAGGAGAAATACACCCCCCCAGAGAGGCTGTACAGCGCAATACAGCACTGTACAGCCTCAGTGCAGGGCTGATCGAGGTCTCTGAAAGACCTCACACAGCTCCTGCACTCTCCGGTCCCGGCGATCACATGTTCGCCGGGCCGGAACAGGAAGCGCATAGCGGTGAGCGCTGTGTATGCAGCGATCTAGAAGGCAGGGACACCTGGGCACTGTCCCTGCCTTCTCTCTGTGTTGCCCTGCTGTCACCGACAGCGGGCAACCCGATCAGCAGCTGCACGATTAGCGTGCAGCTGCAGTTTCTGAATGGACGTTCTGGAACGTCCATTCAGAAATAGAGAACCACCTCCCGGACGTTTTTAGTCTATGGGCGGACGGGAGGTGGTTAATAATGATGAAATTTCTGTGTTAATAAAACTCTTTTGCCGCCTTGTGGTCCCTGCATATTCATAGTGTGTTTACACTCTTAATACGATCGCCTCTGTAAGAAAGCTTGTCGGGTGGGCGGGAGGGAGTGATGGCAATGCCGCGTCTCCGATGCTCTCATTGGCCGGCTTGGGGGCTGGAACGTATGAAGGGAAGGAGTCTCCTCCTTATAATCAGCTGAGATCGGCGGCCGTGTTATGGCCACTAGAGTTGAGCGAACCCGAACTGTAAAGTTCGGGTTCATACCGAACTTTAGGTTTTTCAGCACCCGGACCCGAACCCGAACATTTACGTAAAAGTTCGGGTTCGGTGTTCGGCGATTTTTATGGCGCTTTTTGAAAGGCTGCAAAGCAGCCAATCAACAACCGTCATACTACTTGCCTACTATTGGCATGGCTGTGATTGGCCAACTGCACCATGTGACCCAGCCTCTATTTCAGCTGGAGTCACTTAGCGCCACCCGTCACTCTGCTCGGATTAGTGTAGGGAGAGGCTGCAGCTGCTTGAGGGAGAGATCAGGGAGCGATCTTATCAAGAACTGGTTTATGTACTCAGCGATCTACAGAAAAAGTGTTTTGTGGGTGCAGTGCACAATTTTTTTAAGCCTAACCTGAGCCAACTACTGCTGAAAACAAACTTTTTTTTCTTCATTTCATCAATATCAATACCGGATCGGCAGCCATTTTATGCAACGATAGTGCACCAGCATAGGCTATCTGCAAGTCCAGAAATACAGCTTTGGCATACTGGGGTGAAAAAACCCTCTAATATACTGCACATCTGGATTAGACAAGCATAAGTGACTGTCACATTTTGGACAGAAATACAGCTTTTTGGTTAGGGTGAAACAAGCCTTTAATATACTGCACATCTGTGATTACACGTGCATAAGTCACTGTCACATTTAGGACAGAAATACAGCTTTTTTCTTACTGGGGTGAAAAAATCCTCTGATATACTGCACATCTGTGATTACAGGTGCATAAGTGACTGTCACAATTAGGACAGAAATACAGCTTTTTGGTTAGGGTGAGAAAACCCTCTAATATACTGCACATCTGGGATTACACGTGCATAAGTGACTGTCACATTTAGGACAGAAATACAGCTTTTTGGTTAGGGTGAAAAAATGTTCTAATATACTGCACATCTGGGATTACACGTTGTGGGAGATTAGCTGGTGGGGATCACCTTTTCTGAAAACAGACAGTCCGTATGCAGGCAGTTTCTTTGAAAGTCTGGCTGGTTGCCAGGTTCATTTAGCCCAAAAGGTTTGCACAGCAGAAAACAAACAAAACAGAAAGTAAATCCTTGCCGTCCGGCGCTAAGCTATATAGTTATGTCCTGACTATACGGTGTGGGGCTGCTCCCCGACACCGCCAACACAAATGGTAAAGCAAACCTTTAGTTTCTCTTGCATCCAAACATAGCTCTCCCTTCAGCCACACAGGTTACAATCCTGAGACTCAGCACATGAGAGACCTGTTGTGCTCTCTTCCTGTTTATTTAAAGTCCACCTGGAGGTGAACTCCAGTGGACCACAATCTCTGGACCGGAACCAAGCCTGCCTTAGAGGCTGGAAAAAACCCGGGTCGGATTCCGGTTCAGTCCCTCACAACAGAGCGCATGCGAGGTGAAACATACCTATCATCCACCACCTCGCCTCGCATACCGTCACATATCCCCCCCCTCTGCTCTAGCCCCCGCGGCTGAGCAACTGTCCCCAGCATACAATGCATGCGGGAGAGGGCATCTGCATTGTTTTGGAGCTTGCCCGGCCTATGCTCTACTGAAAACTTAAAGGGCTGTAAGGCCAGAAACCACCTTGTCACGCGGCTATTTTTTTCCCTGTTGTCACACATCCACTTTAGGGGTGCATGGTCGGTGACGAGCTTAAACGACCTTCCCAGTAAGTAATATTTCAGCGAGTCTAGGGCCCATTTAATAGCGAGACATTCCTTCTCGACAATGGCATAGTTCTTTTCATGCTTGTTCAGCTTTCGGCTCAGGTATACCACTGGGTGCTCCTCACCGTCTCTGGTTTGGGATAGGACATCCCCTAGGCCCACCTCAGAGGCGTCCGTCTGTAGCACAAACTCCTTTGAGAAGTCCGGGGTTACCAACACCGGTAGTACACAAAGGGCCCGCTTTAACTTCTGGAAGGCCTCCTCGGCTTCAGGATTCCATTTAACCATGGCCGACCCCCTGCCCTTTGTCAGGTCGGTCAGAGGGGCGGCAATGGTGGCAAAGTCGGGTATAAACCGCCGGTAATACCCCGTAATGCCAATAAAGGCCCAAACTTGTTTTTTGTTTATCGGTTGGGGCCATTTTTGAATGGCCTCAACCTTATTGGTCTGGGGCTTGACCAGTCCCCGGCCAATAACGTAGCCAAGGTATTTGGCTTCCTCCAGGCCTATGGCACACTTTTTTGGGTTGGCCGTGAGACCTGCTTCCTTAAGTGAATCTACCACTGCTTGTACCCGAAGCAGGTGCGATTCCCAATCTGGGCTGTGGATGACCACATCGTCCAAGTAAGCAGCTGCATACGGGCGATGTGGGCTCAAAGTTTTATCCATCATTCGCTGGAATGATGCAGGAGCTCCATGCAGACCAAAAGGCATCCGCTTATACTGAAACGAGCCTTCAGGAGTGGAAAAGGCAGTTTTCTCCTTGGCCGATTCAGTTAGGGGTATCTGCCAGTAGCCTTTCGTCAGGTCTAGGGTCGTTATGTAGCGGGCTTGTCCCAACCTGTCCACGAGTTCGTCGACCCGAGGCATCGGGTAGGCATCGAACTTGGAGACACTGTTGAGTTTCCTAAAGTCGTTACAAAACCTAACAGTGCCATCGGGTTTTGGGACCAGCACTATGGGGCTCGACCAATCACTGTGGGACTCTTCTATCACGTCCAATTCTAGCATCATTTTTATTTCCTTTGCGACTGCCTCTCGCCTGGCCTCCGGTATTCTATATGCCTTTACATTTACGCGAACCCCAGGTTCTGTCACTATGTCATGCCGAATCACGTTGGTTCGTCCGGGTAAGGGGGAGAAAAAGTCTCTATTTTTGTACAAAAACGCCCTAACGTCACTTTGTTGCACCAGGGATAGGGATTCCGTTATGGGGACGTCAGGGATCACCGGTCGCCGGACTGTTGCAGCCGGAGATGTGGCCAATAAAGTCTCTCTGTCCTTCCAGGGTTTTAAGAGATTTACATGATAAATCTGTTGTGGCTTCCGTTTCCCAGGTTGGTAGACTTTGTAGTTGACCTCTCCTACTTTTTCAACCACCTCAAAGGGACCCTGCCACTTAGCCAGGAACTTGCTTTCAACCGTGGGAACCAGTACCAACACTCGGTCCCCGGGGCTGAAAGTACGGACCTTGGCACCCCGATTATAGACCCTCCTCTGGGCCTCCTGGGCTCGCTCCATATGTTCACGAACCAGGGGCAAGACAGCTGCGATTCGATCCTGCATCAAGGAGACATGCTCTATGACGCTTCGATACGGGGTGGCCTCTCCTTCCCACGTTTCTTTGGCGACATCTAGCAGCCCCCTGGGATGTCTACCATACAAGAGCTCAAAGGGGGAATACCCTGTGGACCCCTGCGGAACCTCGCGTATGGCAAACATGAGATATGGTAGCAAAAAATCCCAATTTTTCCCATCTCTGTCAACCACCTTTTTCAGCATACTTTTCAGCGTTTTATTAAATCGCTCCACAAGTCCATCCGTTTGGGGGTGGTAGACCGAGGTGCGGAGATGGGAAATTTTATATACTTTACACAGTTCCTTGGTGACCCTGGACATAAATGGGGTGCCTTGATCGGTTAAGATCTCCTTTGGGATCCCCACTCGACTAAACACCTGGACCAACTCCTTGGCGATAGTCTTAGCGGAGGTGTTACGCAAGGGGATGGCCTCAGGGTAGCGTGTTGCGTAGTCCAGGATTACCAGAATATGCTGGTGACCCCGGGCAGACTTCACCACTGGCCCCACCAGGTCCATGCCAATCCGTTCAAAAGGGACCTCAATTATTGGTAGAGCGACCAGGGGACTGCGAAAGTGGGGCGCCGGTGCTGACAATTGGCACTCGGGGCACGACTCACAGTACTGCCTGACATCTCGCAGTTGTTCGGTACAGAAATCCTCTCTCCTGACTTCTAAATCTGGCATAACATTTGGACTACTCTCACTGTCAGGATCAGAGACATTCTCCTGTTCATTACCCTCGAACTGAGGGCTAGCTTCCCGGTCCTCCGGCTCCCCAGCCAAGACAGGGAAAGGAAGAGGATCTCCCGCTTCCTCAACAACGTCCCCTTCCCTTTGGAAAAAAGGATCTGGCGAGAGCTCCCGTGCCTCCCCAGCAGGGGGAGCTCTATCTACCAGTCTCCCCTTGCCTTCCCATAAGCTCCAAAAATGGGGAAAATCTCTCCCCACTAACGCTTCGTGAAGCAGTGACGGCACCACCCCGACTGAATGTGTCACACTGCCCCAAGGGGTATCAACCTCAACCACTGCTGTCTGGTAGTCCCGTGTGTCCCCATGAATACAAATGACCCCGATAGTACTGGGGTGTAGTTTGGAGGGGTTTACACAATCCTTCCTGATTAGTGTCACCACACTACCCGAGTCAAGCAGGGCTGTGAGTGGTTTTCCATCCACAGAGATAGCACACATTTGTCTCTCGTTGTGACTCGAACATGCTGCAGTACACGCGACCTGTGCAAAAAGAGAAATGTGTCTTTTCCTGTAAGCATAGTCACACTGCATAGGCTCATCGCTTAACGGACAGTTTGCAGCAATATGCCCAAATGCATGGCACCGATAACACTGTATGTGCTCTACCCCCAGTCCTTTTAAGGGTCCCAAAGACCTTCCTGGCTTCTTTGGCCAGTCTCCAGGTCTAGGACCCACAGTCTCATTAGCTGCAAAATCAGTCTTAACATTACCCCTGCTTTTGAACCCTGGAACAGTCTTACCAGATCCTGGGGGTGATCTTGCGTCCCAAGACACTCCACGGTGGGGCATAGACGGATTCAACAAGTCCTCAGAAGCAAGGTACCTCTCCACTAGGTCCACCAACTGGGTTGCAGTGTTGGGGTCCCCCTGTCCGACCCACTTCTTCAATGTCGCAGGGAGCGCACGCAGGTACCGGTCCATTACTACACGCTCCACGATCTGAGGGCCGGTCAAGGTCTCTGGCTGCAACCACTTCCGGGTGAGATGGATCAGGTCAAACATTTGAGAACGGGGTGGCTTGCCGCTGGAGTAAGTCCACTGATGCACACGCTGGGCTCGGACTGCCATGGTGACACCCAAGCGTGCAAGTATCTCCGTCTTCAGTGTCTCATAGTCCTGGGCCTTTTCCGGTTCGAGATCAAAGTACGCCTTTTGAGGTTCCCCGGTCAAAAACGGGGCCACTAGACCCGCCCACTGTTCTTTTGGCCACTCCTCGCGGACAGCAACTCTCTCAAAAGTCGCAAGGTAGGCCTCAACATCATCAGTAGGTGTCATCTTCTGTAGGTGATACGAGGCACGTACCAATTTTGGTTCCCCTGGCGCAGGAGGTGCGAACCCTTTTTTCAGCTCCACAAGAGCCTCTGCGAACTGCCGGTTCATCTCCTGTTGGGCAGCCTGTTGTGCTGCAGCGGCCTCTGCGACTTGGCGGTTGGATTCCCGCTGAGCTGCATTGGCCTGTAGCAGGGCCTTTAACATTTCCTCCATTTTCAGAAAATGCCCGCTGAGTCCACCACGTGTGGGAGATTAGCTGGTGGGGATCACCTTTTCTGAAAACAGACAGTCCGTATGCAGGCAGTTTCTTTGAAAGTCTGGCTGGTTGCCAGGTTTATTTAGCCCAAAAGGTTTGCACAGCAGAAAACAAACAAAACAGAAAGTAAATCCTTGCCGTCCGGCGCTAAGCTATACAGTTATGTCCTGACTATACGGTGTGGGGCTGCTCCCCGACACCGCCAACACAAATGGTAAAGCAAACCTTTAGTTTCTCTTGCATCCAAACATAGCTCTCCCTTCAGCCACACAGGTTACAATCCTGAGACTCAGCACATGAGAGACCTGTTGTGCTCTCTTCCTGTTTATTTAAAGTCCACCTGGAGGTGAACTCCAGTGGACCACAATCTCTGGACCGGAACCAAGCCTGCCTTAGAGGCTGGAAAAAACCCGAGTCGGATTCCGGTTCAGTCCCTCACAACAGAGCGCATGCGAGGTGAAACATACCTATCATCCACCACCTCGCCTCGCATACCGTCACAACGTGCATAAGTGACTGTCACATTTAGGACCGAAATACAGCTTTTTTGTTAGGGTGAAAAAACCCTCTAATATACTGCACATCTGGGATTACACGTGCATAAGTGACTGTCACATTTAGGCCATAAATACGGCTTTGGCATACTAGGGTGAAAAAAGCCTCTCATATACTGCACATCTGGGATTACACGTGCATAAGTCACTGTCACATTTTGGACAGAAATACAGCTTTTTGGTTAGGGTGAAAAAAGCCTCTAATATACTGCACATCTGGGATTACACGTGCATAAGTGACTGTCACATTTAGGCCATAAATACGGCGTTGGCATACTGGGGTGAAAAAAGCCTCTCATATCCTCCACATCTGGGATTACACGTGCATAAGTGACTGTCACATTTAGGACAGAAATACAGCTTTTTGGTTAGGGTGAAAAAACCCTCTAATATACTGCACATCTGGGATTAGACGTGCATAAGTGACTGTCACATTTAGGCCATAAATACGGCTTTTTGGTTACTGGGGTGAAAAAAGCCTCTGATATACTGCACATCTAGGATTAGACGTGCATAAGTGACTGTCACATTTAGGCCAGAAATATGGCTTTTTGGTTACTGGGGTGAAAAAACCCTCTGATATACTGCACATCTGGGATAAAACGTGCATAAGTGAGTGTTACATTTAGGCCACAAATACCGCTGTCATATAGAGTTTAAAAAAAAATAATAGAGTGCAATACCCTACATCAAGGTTTATATTGGCGGTTAATTATTTTTAACATACTTAACCACTTTTTACTTTGCTTTGTGAACGCTAACTATGAGGCAAACATCTAATAAGGGACGCGGTCATGGTAGTGGTGGTGGTGTTGGTGTAGCCTCTGGTGCAGGGAGAGGACATGGCCGTTCTGCCACAGCTACACGTCCTACTGAACCTACTACCTCTGGTCCCAGTAGCCGCCAGAATCTACAGCCATATTTGGTCGGGCCTAATGCCGTTCAAAGGATGGTAAGGCCTGAGCAAGTACAAGAGCTAGTCAATTGGGTGGCCGACAGTGGATCCAGCACTTTCACATTATCTCCCACCCAGTCTTCTGCAGAAAGCGCACAGGTGGCGCCTGAAACCCATGCCCATCAGTCTGTCACATCACCCCCGTGCATATCAGGGAACCTGCCTGAGCCTCAAGTCATGCAGCAGTCTCTTATGCTGTTTGAAGACTCTGCTGGCAGGGTTTCCCAAGGGCATCCACCTAGCCCTTCCCCAGGGGTGGAAGACATAAAATGCACTGATGCACAACCACTTATGTTTCCTGATGAGGACATGGGAATACCACCTCAGCACGTCTCTGATGATGACGAAACACAGGTGCCAACTGCTGCGTCTTTCTGCAGTGTGCAGACCGAAAAGGAGGTCAGGGAGGAAGACTGGGTGGAAGACGATGCAGGGGACTATGAGGTCCTAGACCCCACATGGAATGAAAGTTGTGCCACTGACTTTCAGAGTTCGGAGGAAGAGGCAGTGGTGAGACCGAGCCAACAGCGTAGCAAAAGCGGGAGCAGGGTGCAAAAGCAGAGCAGCCGTCGCCAAAACAGTTCGCCTGCTACTGGCCACCATCAACAGGGACCGAGAACACCAAAGGCAGCTTCAAGGAGTTCCCTGGCATGGCACTTTTTCACACAATGTGCTGACAACAAGACCCGAGTGGTTTGCACGCTGTGCCATCAGAGCCTGAAGCGAGGCATTAACGTTCTGAACTTTAGCACAACCTGCATGACCAGGCATCTACATGCGAGACACGGGCTGCAGTGGAGTAAGCCAAGAAAGGTCTGAGGCCCCTCCTGCTCCCTCTTCTGCTGCTGCCTCGGCCTCTTCCTCCGCCTCTGGAGGAACGTTGGCACCTGCCGCCCAGCAAACAGAGGATGTGCCACCAACACCACCTCCGTCACCAAGCATCTACACCATGTCACACGGAAGCGTTCAGCTCTCCATCTCACAAACCTTTGAGAGAAAGCGTAAATTCCCACCTAGCCACCCTCGATCCCTGGCCCTGAATGCCAGCATTTCTAAACTGCTGGCCTTTGAAATGCTGTCATTCAGGCTGGTGGAGACGGACAGCTTCAAACAGCTCATGTTGCTTGCTGTCCCACAGTACGTCGTTCCCAGCCGCCACTACTTCTCCAGGAGAGCCGTGCACTCCCTGCACAACCAAGTATCGGATAAAATCATGTGTGCACTGCGCAACGCCATCTGTGGCAAGGTCCACCTAACCACAGTTACGTGGACCAGTAAGCACGGCCAGGGATGCTATATCTCCCTAACTGCACACTGGGTAAATGTAGTGGCGGCTGTGCCCCAGGCGGAGAGCTGTTTGGCGCACGTCCTTCCGCCGCCAAGGATCACAGGGCATCATTCTTTGCCTCCTGTTGCCTCCTCTTCCTACTCGGCTTCCTCCTCCTCTTCTTCCACCTCCTCATCCGGTCAGCGACAGACCTTCACCACCAACTTCAGCACAGCCAGGGGTAAACGTCAGCAGGCCGTTCTGAAACTCATGTGTTTGGGGGACAGGCCCCACACTGCGCAGGAGTTGTGGCGGGGTATAGAACAACAGACCGACGAGTGATTGCTGCCAGTGGGCCTCAAGCCCGGCCTGGTGGTGTGCGATAATGGGCGAAATCTTTTTGCAGCTCTGGGAATAGCCTGTTTGACGCACATCCCTTGCCTGGCGCATGTGCTGAATGTGGTGGTTCAGAAATTCATTCACAACTACCCCGACATGTCTGAGCTGCTGCATAAAGTGCGGGCCATCTGTGCGCGCTTTCGGCGTTCTCACCCTGCTGCTTGCCTGTCAGCGCTGCAGCATAACTTCGGCCTTCCCGTCCACCGCCTCATATGCGACCTGCCCACCAGGTGGAACTCCACCTTGCACATGCTGGACAGACTGTGCGAGCAGCAGCAGGCCATAGTGGAGTTTCAGCTGCAGCACGCACGGGTCAGTCGCACTGCGGAACAGCACCACTTCACCACCAATGACTGGGCCTCCATGCGAGACCTGTGTGCCCTGTTGCGCTGTTTCGAGTACTCCACCAACATACCACTTCTATGTCTCCTTGAGAAAACACTTAGGGCGATGATGGAAGAGGATGTGGCCCAGGACGAGGAGGAGGAAGAGGGGTCATCTCTAACACTTTCAGGCCAGTCTTTTAGAATTGGCTCAGAAAGAGGATTTTTGCAACAGCAGAGGCCAGGTACAAATTTGGCCAGCCAGGGCCCACTACTGGAGGACGAGGAGGAGGAGGATAAGGAGGAGGATGGGGATGAAGCATGTTCACAGCGGGTTGGCATCCAACGCAGCTTGGGCCTATCACTGGTGCGTGGCTGGGGGGATACGGAGGACACAGACGATACATCTGTTACTGATCGGAAGATGCGCGACTACAAGCGCACGCTGATGATAGCATTCCCACCTGACAGCGGGGGCACAGTGGAAGCACAAGGCGAAGGCAGAGGAGGAGGAAGAGGTCGCCAACACAGCTGGGGCACCGCCAGCACCTGAGAAGGCAGGGTTAGCATGGCCAAAATGTGGAAAAGCTTTGTCAGCCTTGGAGGTGCTGACCTGCCCTGCAGCCAGTGTATAGTGTGAACGTGTGTTTAGTACGGCAGAGAGCATTATCACAGGCCGCAGCCAATGTGGACAAGCTTACGTTTATTAAAATGAACCAGGCGTGGATCCCACAGGACTTGTCCGTACCTTGTGCAGAATAGACATTTATACCAGCCTCAACCATCCATTCTTGTACTCAAGTGCACTTATTCTTAGTTTTATTTTGTTATATGTCCCAATATTTTGGGGGATACCCCAATTTAAAAATAAAAAATAACACAAATCAGTGTTGGCTACCTATTCCTCCTTCACTGCCACTTCCACCTACACTGCCACGTCAACCTACACCGCCACATCCACCCATCCACCGCCTCCTCAACCTCCTACTCCTAGATCCAGATTGTTATTTTACATTTTTCTGTATTTTATGTTATTTTAAGTCATTTCGCTATCCACATTTGTTTGCAGAACAGTTGCCATGCTCTTAAACACATTTTGATGCTTTTTGCAGCCCTCTAACCCTTTCCAGGACTATTTTTAGAGCCATTTTAGTGCCCAAAAGTTCGGGTCCCCATTGACTTCAATGGGGTTCGGGTTTGGGGTCAAGTTCGGGTCAAGTTCGGGTCCCGAACCCGAACTTTTTTTTCAAGTTTGGCCGAACCTGCCGCACCCGAACATCCAGGTGTCCGCTCAACTCTAATGGCCACCCTAGAGCCGATGCCGCCACCTTACTACATGAGGTGGTCGGCGTGCTATATGTTTGTTTGTCTGTGCCCTACACTAAAAACAGCTCCTGATGAGCCTAAACGGGCGAAACGAGTAGAGCAAGCACATGATAGGGAAGACATATACAGGATCAGATAGTTATGGGCTGTAAAAGAAGGCGCATTATCAAACTAGTTGCCGCTGGAGATTATTGAAACATGCTATGGACATAGGTGGGGGGAGAGATTGATATCACCAGTGGGTTACTACTAGGCCACTTGTGGATCATGTTAAGTCCACATCCTATGTTCATTTCTTATACTTCAGCAGCATTCACAGCTGATTTGATGTCACTTAGTAGCAACTAGGTAAAGGTCAGTTAATGAGCGTCACAGCATACTGCTAATCTGAAATACTGCACAGTTTGCTACTTTGTACAGAGTACAGTCACATCAATTGTGGGAAGTTATTTATGACAATGGGAGCTGGTCTTAATATTACAGAGTGAATGTTCCGTGGGAGCGTGCTGGTTATCATACACCCCGATAACAGTTATTATCTCCAGCAACACTCCAGTTGTCATTGGTTTTATACATTTTCTGATTGATAGAGGGTTAATCCTTCCTGTCCATTACCTTATTTTTAATGCATACTCAATAAATTTTAAGAGTTTTATGTTTTATATTTTAAGAGTTCTTTCTGGCAGTGATAGGATATTAGTAGTGGAAAGTAAACCTCCATATAATTTTTTTCAGTGATCAAGATCTAAATTTCAGCAAATTATTTGTCATAAGAGCTGTATTCCAGGGAATTATAAAAAAAAAAATAGGCAGAAAGGGTTAAAAATAGAAAAAAGCCTTAAACAACTACCTGAACACACAATGTTACTCTGATTCCTGACGCTCACCATGTCCTGACCCAAATCAACACACCGGAAATGCCAGGAAAGGCCCATTCAGTCAAACACTGGCCTATGCGTTGACGCTCCTCAGCCAGTGATTAACTGAGCAGGCCTTTCCTGTCATTTTCGATGTGTTGAGCCAGGAAAGGAAGTATTTTTAGCCTTTTCTGATATCTTTTTTTAATATATATTTAATTGATATTTGCTGCAAAATAACATGACCGATTAATGCCAGATAAATTGAATTAAATAATCTTTATCTAAAGTGTAGGGCAAGATTACGCTGAAAAACAACCCCTTTACTGATTGGACCCCCACCAATTATTTAGTTATCCCCTATCCTGTGGATCAGGGACAACTTTATTATTGATACATTGTACTTTATGTTAGTGGTGAATTTGAGTCAATATGTTATGTTTTACTTTTATTTATAAAAAATCCCAAATGTGAAATAGTCAGCAGGCAGCATGTTATACAGCAGGAAGAGATGAGCAGATTGATATATAGTTTTATGGTAAAAGATTCAGTAAAACGTGTATCTCATTGCATTTAAATTATTGCTCGTTCTGAGTCAAGGAAGTGGTGTTATCAGTGATTGACAGCTATCTGTGTATACTAGGTTGAAGCTTGTCAAATGTCAATGTCAAGACAGAGGAGAGGGATAAGTGCTACCCTAAACTCCACCCCTCATCTGTCCCTGCCTACTTGCAGCAGTCCCTCGCTTAGATACGTGCAGGGGCCTAAGAAGATAAGAGAAATACCGAAACAGAATCAGGCAAGCCAAAGTCAAAGCCAGGAGGTCACGCAGGCACACAGGAAGCAATACAAAAATGAGGTCAAAACACAATCCAGAGTCAGAAGCCAAGAGGTCACGTCAAATCCAGGGAGGTCACAAGGTCGAGGTCAAAAACAGAGCCGAGGTCCAAGAACACAGAAATGCACAATAGAAAACTGCTGGTGAGGGTAGCAAGACCAATCACAGGCAACCTGTGGCCAGCAGGTTACCTGTTTAAATAGGTCCTCCTGATGGGTCATGTGACGTGGCCAGCGTCCCGTCCTCCGCAACTCAGAACAGTTGAGTGCTAACTCATCAATATCGGTGCTCAGTTCCCCACGTCATCGTTGCCTAGAGAATTAGGGATGCCGGCCACGCCGAGGAAGCATGTGCGCCTGGGTCCTCCCCGCCATCTGGTTGCTATGAAGATGAGGATGCGAGCCGCGTCCTTGCTCCTCTTCACTAGCGGGATGCCGGCGGCACTGTAGAGGGAAAGCGTGTCGCCCCATTACAGTCAATCACTGATAGGACCTCCTCTTTGATTTCTGAGTTTAGAATGAGCACAGATAAAAATAAGTAAATTACAAGTTATACTAAATATTTTCCCATAAGACCATATACTATATCAATCTGCTCAGATTCTCCTGCTCTATAAAATGCTGCCTTCCATTCAGACACCATGTTCAATGGGACAGGTTCACTTTAATATAGATTGAGATACTGTACCTCACAAAATAGTTATTAACATTCACCATACCACACTACCTGTATTTGGTAGACAGTGTCTACTGGGTACAGAAATACCATAAATGTGGACATAAGCTGCTGTATGGGCACATGGCAGGACTCAGAAGGGAAGGAGTGCCATTTGGCTTTTGGAGCACACATTTTCCTGGAATGGTTTTCAGGCACTACATCACATTTGCAGAGCCCCTGAGGTACCAGTTCAATGGAAACCCCTATATGTGACCACATTTTGGAAATTACACCCCTCAAGTTATTTATCAAGGGGTTGAGTGAGCATTTTGACACCACAGGTGTTTTGTAGAAATTAACGAGCAGGGGACTATGCAAAATGAAAATTACAAATTTTCCATGTTGCTTTTGAGCAGCTTCCGGGGTTGTAGTACAGCCATTTTTTAAGAACAATACTTTTCCACTTTTTTCTTGACAGAAGGCCTATTTTTTTGCAGGATGAGTTAACATTATCATTGGTTCTATTTTGGGGTACAAACTACTTTTTCATCACTTTTTAGTTCTCTTTTTGGAAGCAACTTTGCAATTGCTTTTTGGGTTTTATTATTGCTGCAGGAAAAATGACGTTATCTTTATTCAGTACCATTGCAGAGATACCAATCTTATATAATTTGTTTTTACATTTTACCACTTTTACATAAAGCAATTTTGAAAAAAAAAATCATGTTTTTGCATTATCGTTTTCTGAAAGCCATAATTTTTAAAAAAAAATCTGGTGATGGTCTTGTGTGAGGGCTTGATTGTTGGAGGTGAGGTGACCAAAAAATGGTTGTTCTGCAAAATTTGTATTTCTTTTTTTAAGGTGTTCACCTGATGTGATAGGGCATGTGATATTTTTATAGAGCAGGTCATTATGGAAGCAGCGATACCAAATGTGCATTTTTTTGTTTTGTTCAGTTTTACACAATAGCAACATTTTTTTAAAGAAAAAAAATAATGTTTTTGTGCCCTCTAGTAATGTCCCCTATAGTGCCCCCCAGTAATGTTACCAACAGCGTCCCCAATAATCTCCTTCACAATGCACCTCCAGTAATGTCCCCAAGTGGCCAAGGAAGGGAAAAAAAAACTAATACTCTCACCAAGTCCCCTTCCCTGCCATCTGCGATGCAGGCTGCAGGCTTCTTCCAGCCTACGCCCCAGAGAAGCCTGGACACAGACAGCCAGTCACAATCATGTCATAGCACTGTGTCCTGGTGCAGACGGGTACAATGATGTAATTACCCCTGCATGTGCCAGTATTTACTGCCTTTTAGGTAAATGAGGGTGAATGGCGGAGCAGGGAACCATCGGCTCCCATGCGTCGCCACAGTATTCAACTCAGGATGGCGTTACAGTTGAACCCAGAAAGGGGATTTTTGGGCACCAGTCGGGTACATAAGTACTTGGCGCTGCCAACGTTAATTAATGCTGAGATCACCAGATCGTCATATACCCAGCCAGCAACCCGCAACTTCCTGGCGCCCTAGGAACATGCCCTGGGGTGCCTTATGATAAACACTGCCCTGCATGTAACTCATGCGGATTTTGTAGATTTTGCTGCAGATCCATGGCAAGATCACCAGTGAATTTTTTCTACATTTTATGTTCTTTGTGGATATGTGGAACAATGCAGAACAAATCTATGGCAAAATTATAAGTTGCATGAAGATTTGTCATGGATTTTGCATGGATTTCACCCTGCGCATTGCAAAGTCGCCAGAACTGCCTGCTGGATCTGGAAATCTGTGTGCAAACGGATAGCATTTGTAGACGGATCCAGATGCAGATCCGTCTAAAAAATGCATTGAAACACCGGATCCGTCTCTCCGCTGTCATCCCGAAAAACGGATCCGATATTTACTTATTTTTGCATTTTTAAAGATCTGCGCATGCGCAGACCGGAAAACCGGTTCAGTTTTGCCGGAACACTTGGTGCCGGATACGGCATTAATGTATTTCAATGGAAAATAATGCCGGATCCGGAATTCTGGCAAGTGTTCTGGAATTTTGCATGGAGAAAATACCGCAGCATGCTGCAGGGGAACTACCTCTCAAAGTAGTCTCTGTTCAAGTAACTGCTGACTTACAGTGTTAAAGCATCACTGGGGAACCAAGATATCAGGCAAAACCGTACTCAAGGACAGGCTAAGGTCATGGCAGGTAGAGTGCTGCGACCTGCTGGATGGTTGAGTTGTGAAGAGGATGGGAGTGGTAGTAGTGGAAGAGATAGGATTAATTGTGGTTCACAATGGCTGTCCTCACTCTGGGGCTGTGCAGTGAGTATTGAGTGCACCCTTTCTTCCATCGGGACACAAACTGGGCCTTTTGGGTGTTCCTGCCTGGTGGTAGTTAGGGTGCTCTTAATAGTGAACAGTTGGCAGGGTGCACGGCAGGATGGCAGATGCAGAAGTTAATGACTAGGCCCATTTGGTTGCATTAAGGTCTCTCTTTACTGAAGGGATGAGGGACATAGTAGTATGGATAGCAGCAATAGGAACAGTACAATAGTAATAGTGCTCTTCCCAATGGCCATGCTTCACAATCCTCCCAAGTAATCACAGGCATGCAACAAAATTTTCATCAATCCCTCTGCAATGCCCAGTCTGAAGGGTGTAGGTGCTACATCCGTTGGCCAGGCCATCTCTGTAATGTGGAAGTCATCAGAGTTGGTTAACCATTTCCATGTACAGTAAAGCCATTAATGAGCAATACCTTACTGTCTGTCCAAAGCATGACCTTGTGATTCTCAACCATAAATGGAATATGATCTTCCTATTTAGCAGCTTCGCTGACACTACAGTCTCCGGGATAGAACTTCCCTGGATCAGACCTAATTCTGTGGGGCTCTCACAGACACATCCTTTCTCCAGGCTGCAAACTCAACTCCTCGCCAGTAGGAAGGTCCAGCCCGTCTCATAGCAATTAACTAAAAGACTGCCAACCTTAACTCTATGGTGCCAATAGTCAACCATCAAGAATAAATAGTGCGTAGGAAAATAATAGTTTTAACAACAGCACACCAAGGTGACCAAGCATTGACTGGTGAAAGTTGGGGTGCACTCTGACCCTATATAAGCTGGAGGTGGGATGTGGGCACTATGAAGAGAATGAGAGAAGCCTAGCTGGCAGGCAGGCCGCAGAATGAATGGAGGGACAAAGCTACCCTGGCGGCCAGGCCTGTTGGGGAGTGCAGAAGGCAGGTCCGGGCCACCAGAAACCAGTACGCTGGAGTGGATGAGCACAGCAGCGGCGGCCATGGGCTGCTGCTGTAGAAATTTAAATAAAGCGTTAAGAGGTAGATCAAGTATTTGCCTGATATATTTTATGTACTTCACATAATAAAAACATGATGCATGACTTATTACTCCCATGCATATCTGATATGTAAATATATATTTATTTCACATCTTAAATAAGCACAAAAATCGAGTTCTAGTCAAATGGAACTATAATCCACAATGCTACTTCCCTGATGCAACATAATCCTGTTTTATTAGAGCTACATACTTCTTAGATTAAGAAAAATGAACCATCCCAAAACCAATATGACAGTTGGCAGTATTCATGCAATAAATTACTCATATCATGTCCTTTCAAAGAATGAGACCATTCATATATATATATATATATACATACATATGTGCCAGTTTCAGAAGATGGGTTTTTATTTACGACCAATATTTTAATGAGGCCAAAAAGCAGTAACAAAAGAGTAATATGATCCTGAAAAGGAGATTCTGAAACATCCATATAATGACTGGAATTCTTGAGCACAAAGCCACCATAGTTTAGCATCCTCTATTGTAAAAACTTCAGGATTACAAAGCAAAGGATATAAAATAAAGACATATACCAGCATGCGAAAATAAATCTAATTAAATGTTTCTATAACAACAGTAAAGCATACCTAGCAATAAAATTAGTGTCAATCGGCAGTACATGTGAATAAATGAAACTTTACAACATACTGTATGGTATCACAGCTGTGTGTAGTTCCACTTGCCCTGGCTACAGACTCTTTAAATGTTAAGAAACTTTTTTAGTCACCAAAGTGTCATTGTAGAGTAATACAGGGAGGAGGGGGATGGAGCTGCAGTTTCTGTAGACTGCAGAATAACAGAGGGGAGGGGGTACAGAAAGTGAGACATCTCCTTGGCTTAGACTGTTGAGCACCAACACCAACATTGCATCAGTAAAGACCCTCCCGCTCAGAAGCTATTATGAGAGGAAATATGACTTGCCCAAAATGTGCAGGTAAGGCTACTTTCACATCTGCGTTTTTGCTGAATCCGTCATGGGTTCAGCAAAAACGCTTCCGGTATATAATACAACAGTCTGCATGCGTTCAGAATGGATCCGGTTGTATTATATCTCAAATTAACAAGACGGATCATCACTAAATCCACTGTAAGTCGATGGACGCCGGATCCGGGGTTATTTTTTGTGTCCGAAAAAGCTGATCCGTCACCATTGATCAGTACCCCATGTTGCACTAAAAAACACTGCTTGCAGTGCTTTTGTCTGCGTCATGGGAACACAATGAAACGTAATGGAATGCATTCTGGTGTACTCCGCTCCGTTCAGTTCAGTTTTGTCCCCTTTGACAATAAATGGGGACAAAACCGAAGTGTTTTCCTTCGCTTTTGAGATCCTATGACGGATCTCAATAGTGAAACGGAAAACGCTGATGTGAAAGCAGCCTAAGACACATTGCCTGAGGTGGATTGTAATATATATATTTTTAAATATAACAATGGGTACAATTTGAAGGGGTTTTCTGAGTAAAAAAGCGGCCATAAAGGGCTAAGGATAAAAAAATGAATTATACTTACACCCACCAACCTCAGCCACGGCCATTCTGTTACTGGTTCTGTCCCCGCTGCTCCTCTCTCCCTCGTAGTGGCTTCCTTGTCAGCCCATCACTGGCTGAGACTGGCCACTGCAATTGACAGTGATTAGCTAAGTGAGTCTTTCTTGGTATTTCTAGAATGTCGAGCCAGAAGCGGGAAGTAAGGAGCAGCACGGACTGGACTAGCATCGGAACAGCAAAGCTGGTGGATCAGTGAGGAAGACTATGGCTTATTTTTTTTATTTTTAGCCCTTTGAGGTGCATTTTTTAAAACATGAATTTCGCTGGAAAACTTTTTCATGTATTCAAATTAATCCTTAATATGTTTTATATATTTAATATATTAATGAGATTAGCAAATTAATCAACAATTTACATACAGTAGTTTACACACAAAAACTAATTATCCAACATATTGAACATTCAATATGATATGACAAAGCTGGTCCTTACCTGTAAGGTGACTTTGGATCAAAGCAAGTCTTTGTGACCTCAGTAACATTTGGATTACAACAAGCCCCGCCATCATAATTCAATTGCTCGATGTTGCAATCCATATCACAAACGCTGTTTTCTTTCCTGCTGGAATATAGGCAAGAGCTGCGTCCCCGACAATCACCGCCATCATATCCAGTGAGTTTATGATTGCATTCTGGATCACACTCAGTACTGCCGATCTTTGTAATGTCACAGTTAGTAAGGATGAGTCGGTATCGTAGAAAGGAGTCATTTCTTTCTAATACATTTAGTTCCCACGTGATGTTGTATGGGTTGAAAGCCTCATTAAGCTTTTTATGCTGAAGCTCGATTTGTTCTTTGGTTACTGTTGGGTTTTCATGGTTGTCATCGAAAACATTGATCACTGTATACCGTACAACTCTAGGTCTGCGAAAACCTGCAACTCTGTTGTAGCTAGATATTAAGTCTATATTGTCACAAAGAGTTTGCCCGCACTGGGGAAGATCTAAATTTGTGTCCAATGATGAAACATGAAGATAGATGTTAGATGTTTGTGGCATTTTACCATATTTACCATCTACACGAAACCAGTTGGTGTTCACATTCTTAAAGCTATCCTGAAGAACAAGTTGAGGTAGAGAAGTGCTCAGTCCATGAAATGCCTGGCCCATATCCAGCAATATTTCTTTCTGGGTTCGAGCTATTTTCCAGAGCTTAAATTGTTCGATATAGCCTCTGTAATTCTGATTTTGAGCATTTCCTCCAATCATTAGAGTTTTACATTTCCGGGCAAAAGTGCTGAAGACTGGGCCAACTTGTTCACTACTTGATGCTACTTGAGCCCCATCGATGTAGAGTTTCAATATGCGGCCATTGTAAGTTACAGACAGATGAATCCACTGATTAGGGAGGTAGTTACGATGAGCAGTGATGGTGGTCTTTTTGCGAGCACGATCTGTCTTTAAGGAGAAGAAATAGCGTGGATCTCTCGTACCCTGGTCACTCATGGCCTCAATTCCAAGGACCCATCCACGGTCATGAGAAGTATAAGTACATTTGTCATACAGTCCTAAGTATCCGCAGAAAAGAAAAACATATAAATAAGAGTAATACTGACTTTTTGAGAAACATATTTCACTAAACAAATACCATAAAATATGTTAGCAAATGCTTTTACAAACATTTAATATTATTTTATATTTCTGCTCCCATTGCCAGAAGACTCAACTAGAATCCAATCGTTGGCTCCCTTTAGATGGCTGTAATTAGTGATGAGTGAATTATTGGAAAATTCGATTCAGCTGCTTCGCCGACTTTTACAAACAATTTGCTTAGTGACTAATTACTTTGTCACGAAGTGCATTTCTTTGTAAGTAGTGGGTGCAATGACAGGTAGTGGCAATTGCGCGCCCCCCCCCCCCGTCATTGTATCCCTTAGATGCCGCGTTCATAGCTAATCGTGGCATCTGACATTAATATTACAGTGTAAAATTTAAGGGTTAAAAATGTTAAAAAATAAATAAAATTATGCTTACCCTCATCCATTTGATTGCAAAGAGCCGCCCGCTGCCATCTTGACTGAAGATCCAGTGTGAAATCTCGCACGGCCCATGTTGATGTCATCACATCATACATAACCACGCATGGGATTTTGTGCGGGATCTTCAATCAAGATGGCGATGGCTGGCCCTTGTGAGGTAGGGTTCGATTCGCTAAACACTATCTGTCATGTACATGCATACAGGTTCTTTTTAAAAAATTTGCATATTGTGATAAAGTTCATTATTTTCTGTAATGTACTGATAAACATTAGACTTTCATATATTTTAGATTCATTACACACAACTGAAGTAGTTCAAGCCTTTTCTTGTTTTAATATTGATGATTTTGGCATACAGCTCATGAAAACCCAAAATTCCTATCTAAAAAAATTAGCATATCATGAAAAGGTTCTCTAAACGAGCTATTAACCTAATCATCTGAATCAACTAATTAACTCTAAACACCTGCAAAAGATTCCTGAGGCTTTTAAAAACTCCCAGCCTGGTTCATTACTCAAAACCGCAATCATGGGTAAGACTGCCGACCTGACTGCTGTCCAGAAGGCCATCATTGACTCCCTCAAGCAAGAGGGTAAGACACAGAAAGAAATTTCTGAACGAATAGGCTGTTCACAAGTGGGAAGTCTGTGGGAAGGAAAAAGTGTGGCAGAAAACGCTGCACAACGAGAAGAGGGGACCGGACCCTGAGGAAGATTGTGGAGAAGGACCGATTCCAGACCTTGGGGGACCTGCGGAAGCAGTGGACTGAGTCTGGAGTAGAAACATCCAGAGCCACCGTGTACAGGCGTGTGCAGGAAATGGGCTACAGGTGCCGCATTCCCCAGGTCAAGCCACTTTTGAACCAGAAACAGCGGCAGAAGAGAAAGTTGAGAGACGCAAGACCCAACACTCTGGATGAGCTTAAGGCCGCTATCGAAGCATCCTGGGCCTCCATAACACCTCAGCAGTGCCACAGGCTGATTGCCTCCATGCCACGCCGCATTGAAGCAGTCATTTCTGCAAAAGGATTCCCGACCAAGTATTGAGTGCATAACTGAACTTAATTATTTGAAGGTTGACTTTTTTTGTATTAAAAACACTTTTCTTTTATTGGTCGGATGAAATATGCTAATTTTTTGAGATAGGAATTTTGGGTTTTCATGAGCTGTATGCCAAAATCATCAATATTAAAACAAGAAAAGGCTTGAACTACTTCAGTTGTGTGTAATGAATCTAAAATATATGAAAGTCTAATGTTTATCAGTACATTACAGAAAATAATGAACTTTATCACAATATGCTAATTTTTTGAAAAGAACCTGTATTACAATGACAGGGCCTCCTATGGTTCCGCTGGACTGATCATCATAAAACCCTATGGTGATATACATTCAGTTCAGTAGAAATTCAGGAGGTCTGGGTATTAAGCCTCATTCACACGTCAGTGTTCCACAGACGCGTTCTGTTTTGTGTTCTCCACGGACAGCACGCGTCCCCATTCATTTTAATGTGTGTATTCAGACATCAGTGTTTTAGCACGGTCCATGGTTCCAATTTTTTAGCACGGATCCATGCTCTGTTTGTCCAACACACACATTATAGTCTATGGGTCTGTGAAAACCACGGCTGCAACATGGATGCCATCTGTGTTGCATCCGTGTTTCACGGATCATTAGGAAGAGACGCTTTGAAAAAGATTTTTCAGCTGTGCAGGGTCAGTGAAACACGGATGGCATATGGACAGCAAAAAAACGGACACACTGAAAAAACACGGATCCTTCACAGAAAGCTTCACGGATGCATCACCTTCTCACGGATTGGAGCACGGACACAGACGTGTGAATGAGGCTTTAAGCGGATAAAATATTCCCTGTTTTATGACTGAACGCTGCATGCATGACATGATGATATAGCTCCATACATCTATGCAACCTCCACAATGTATGGAGCCCTAGTACGGTAACCGCTGTACACACTATTAACAAAGTGTCATTTTGGGCTTCTTAGCTCTCATACAGAGGCATGCAGAATTTGTTTTATCACATTCCTTATAAATAAGACAGCAATACCTTTCTGCTATTAAATGCTGTATTATGGCTGTAATACCTTCACAATATGGTGCCATATATAGGCATCACATACAAATACAAGAAATACCTATGAGTCTGTTGTGTGGCTTCGTTGGAACGCCATATGCCTTCATACAAGCTAGATTCAAACATCTCTGCTAATTGCATGAATTAGTGCAAATGGGTATAAATAATAACTAATACAATTCAAATGAATTATCGACTATTTCACGTTTTGAGGGAAACCTCAAATGGACGTTAATTGCTTACCCTTTAAAGTAGTTATCCCATGATTAATCAGACATCATATAGTACATGAGATCTCCCCATATATTGCTCAGCTAGATTTATTTCCAGCTGGCATCTCAAGGGGCATGTCCTTTCTCAAAGGGCATGTACTTACTCAGGGGCGTGTCCTGTAACTGTCACAGCTTTTCAACAGAAGATATGGCAGGGGGCAACTGAAGGATGGAAGTGAGCACGTGCGACTCCCTCAGTGAGGTGGGCGGAGAGATAAGGAAAAGAACAAGCAGCAGGTGGCGCTATGTGGTAGGCAATTGAGAGTGCCGCATTTGTGTGAGGGGAGGCGGGGCGTTCACTATTTAAACCTGGCCCTCCTGCCCCCACTTGTCGGTTCAAACAATTTTGAATCGGCTTGTGGGTTGGTGCCAGAGAAGTACATGCGTCACTGGAGGATCGGGGGATCGGCTGCGTCGGGCTCGTCGCTACGGTGATTAGGTAGGCAGGGTGGCTTGCACACCCGTCCCGCTTTGTATAACATGTGGGGCTGCCGAGCGTGCCGCCGGTCCCCAGATGCGCTGGAGACTGCCCGCACTCCCGATCGCTTCCGGCACCCCGATCCGCTCCAGGCCCTGCGCCAAGCACCCCCGCTCCCACATGCAGCGTCCCCCAGGCGGGCACCCCTCACCTGTGGCTCAGCAGCGACGGGTCACAACGTCCGCTCGCATACCCTGAGCATCGGTCACGCCGGCCGTCGGCTCCACGACGCAGCGTTATATATCACTCACTCCCGTATCAGAACGTTCCGCCGTAGAGGAAAACGCCGTCCGCGCACACAGGGATCTTTTCATTAGCTGCAATCAGCAAGCGCAGGTCCAGCTGCAGGATCAGGGGGCGGAACCCAAAACCTATAGGCGATTAATACGCCGCGGCTTTCCCTGTACAAATAGTCGATAGCGGTGGGCACGGGATGCAATGTTCCACATGGCGGAGCGCAAATCCCTCACAGCCGCTCCTGATGCACGGTCTCCTGGTAATTACAATTAGCGAGGCAGTGAAGGTGGACATGCTTATGTGACTTTCAGTCATGTCTAGGAATCCGTTGCAGAACAAACTCGTCTTTTTTACTGCGCCAAACTCAGGCAAGACAAAATAAGCAGATACTCAGACATGTTCACTGTATAACTAGTTATGATTTCAATGGTTAATTCTAACCTAGAAGGGAATCACTGGCTTGCTGCTCTCCAGCAGGTCCTGGCTTGATAGAGGGCGACACCTAGAGGCCCATACTGGTACTGCAGTCCAGGTGCAGGGCTCCTTGCTCAGGCACAGGGGCTAGGTACTAAGGCAGGAGTTAAAAAAAAAAAAAAAAAAGAAAATATAAATAAATTTGGAATATGTTTAAGGATCAAATATAAAGAGGGCTTCAAGGAGGGGGGCTGGCCGCGTCACTTTGCGCACGCAGCCGGGCCGCCCGTAAGCCCATACGGTGAGTCAGGGGGTTGGTTCGGGCACAGTCACAATAATCCGGTGGTTAGCTAGGGAGCGGTGGCATGAGTGAAGGGTCACCCAGCCGGCGTGCGCTCACTCACACGTCTGTCCTTGGTTATTCAGGTCCACAGGTGGTTGGCTAACTTACGATACTGTGGGGTTCGTGGCTGTCATGGCCACCAGGTGAGTCAGGGGTTGTGCATGCGGGGGCCAACCCCCTCTTTTTCTCCTGCATAGGCTTGGGGGACGGGGGATGGTGGACTATTATGTCCAGGCCTCTGGCGCATCTCTTACAGGGTGGCGCCTACAGTCGTGGCCTTTGGGGGGGGGGAAGAAAAAAATTAATAAATAAATAAAAAATGGTATAGATAGGATTGTTGCTTTGCCAGGTCTGTCACGACTACAGACTCCTTATAAAGCCCTGCCACGACTGCAGGCATCAGTCTGTCACGACTACAGACCCGCTCTAAAGCCCTGCCACGACTGCAGGCAACAGTCTGTCACGACTACAGACCCGTTATAAAGCCCTGCCACGACTGCAGGCATCAGTCTGTCACGACTACAGACTCGTTATAAAGTCCTGCCACGACTGCAGGCATCAGTCTGTCACGACTACAGACCCGTTATAAAGCCCTTCCACGACTGCAGGCATCAGTCTGTCACGACTACAGACTCGTTATAAAGTCCTGCCACGACTGCAGGCATCAGTCTGTCACGACTACAGACCCGCTCTAAAGCCCTGCCACGACTGCAGGCACAAATCCGTTGCGACTACAGACTCAATATTAAGGCCGGCCACGACTGCAGGCATTAGTCTCATGTCAACAGACTCATGAGGTAATACTACCACGTCTACAGGCGATGGTCCGTTACCGCTACTCTCGATGTAGGGTCCCCTCACGACTACAGGGGCTAGTCGGTCACATCCACAGACTCGGTCACACTCCCGTTAACTACAGGCACTGGGTGGGCATCTACGGGTAGTTGCGTCACGACTACGCACGTGGGTCAGCCACGGCCTGGGAGGTCAGCCTTCACGGTCACAGGTAGGTCCAGTTAGGCTTCAGTCTCCCAGCGGGTTCCAGTCACAATAACCAGCCCCTAGGTGAGGGGGGGCACTCCCGCATCGGCGGCGCACAATGCCAGGTTGCTGTGCGGCTCCTCACGCGGCACACGGTTCAAACCAGCGGGGGCCGGGGCCCACGGTAAAGGAAGGGCTCCCTCTGATCCGGTGTGCACATTGCCAGGGAGTGGCACTGCTCCCCACGCGGTACGAGTGTCCAGCCGGCGGTGGGTCGGCCCTAGCTGAGGAGGGGGGCCCCCCCCGCACTGGTGCATTCTGCCAGGGAGCAGCGTGAGCTCCCCACGCGGCTGGGGGGTAAGGCTCCTCATCTTCAATAAAGTCTGGCACGGGCCGCCGTGCCGTTAGGTAGGCAGGGATCAGGGGAAGGAGTACTAGGCTCGGTCAGGGGGAGCAGATCATAGGCGGTGGCCGGCTTCCTGCTGCCGGCCGTACATAAGGTTCCAAGGGGGTTATTTAGGCACAGGATGTTAGTTAGTCCGTGCAGGTGATCTGCGTTATACCATGCTCTTCATGCTCGTACTCAGAGCTGTGCCCATACGGGAGCTGCTTAAGTGGTTGATAGTGAAAAAAAAAATATAAAAAAATAAATTTTGAGTCTCTCACGCATGGCTTCTCCGTTTTAGGTTTACACATATGACTCCGCTATCTGAGTCTCTCACGCATGGCTTCTCCGTGTTAGTTTTACACAAACGAATCCGCCATTAGAGTCTCTCACGCATGGCTTCTCCGTTTTAGGTGTACACATATGACTCCGCCATTAGAGTCTCTCACGCATGGCTTCTCCGTTTTAGGTGTACACATATGACTCCGCCATTAGAGTCTCTCACGCATGGCTTCTCCGTGTGAGTTTTACACATATGACTCCGCCATTAGTCTCTCACGCCTGGCTTCTCCGTTTTAGGTTGGCACATATGACTCCGCCATTAGATTTTCTCACGCATGGCTTCTCCATGTTAGTTTTACACATACGAATCCGCCATTAGACTCTCTCACGCATGGCTTCTCCGTTTTAGGTGTACACATATGACTCCGCCATTAGAGTCTCTCACGCATGGCTTCTCCGTGTGAGTTTTACACATACGACTGCGCCATTAGTCTCTCACGCCTGGCTTCTCCGTTTTAGGTTGGCACATATGAATCCGCCATTAGACTCTCTCACGCATGGCTTCTCCGTTTTAGGTGTACACATATGACTCCGCCATTAGAGTCTCTCACGCATGGCTTCTCCGTGTGAGTTTTACACATACGACTCCGCCATTAGTCTCTCACGCCTGGCTTCTCTGTTTTAGGTTGGCACATATGAATCCGCCATTAGACTCTCTCACGCATGGCTTCTCCGTTTTAGGTTTACACATATGACTCCGCCATTAGAGTCTCTCACGCATGGCTTCTCCGTTTTAGGTTACACATATGACTCCGCCATTAGAGTCTCTCACGCATGGCTTCTCCGTTTTAGGTTTACACATATGACTCCGCCATTAGAGTCTCTCACGCATGGCTTCTCCATTTTAGGTAACACATATGACTCCGCCATCTGAGTCTCTCACGCATGGCTTCTCCGTTTTAGTTTTACACATATGATTCCGCCATTAGAGTCTCTCACGCATGGCTCCGCCATTAGTCTCTCGCGCATGGCTTCTCCGCTTTAGGTTTACACACAGGACTCCGCCATTAGAGTCTCTCACGCATGAAAAAAAACTAGTCTCCCATCTCACCATAGCTAAGAGACTGATGGCCAATTCCTTGGCCAGTAATACTCTGAGGGATTACAAGACAGCTTGGCGCCTGTTTCAGATAATGAGAACACCTACCCGGCCGCTGGCCGGGGGCCTATCACTCACCTATTGGGCTTTGTCTGGGTTTTTGCCACTCTCAATTAAACCTGTCCTATAGCATTGTTAACTATACATGGCAGGTATTCAGCACCATTGGTACAGGCTACATCCGGACCTACCGTCACTCTTCTCCGCCCACCCGACCAAAGCGGCGTTGAAGGGTTTGCGCAAGATGTCTGTTGTGAAACGACATGGGCGTCAGCCATTTACCGGTAGCTTGTTCAGGCCGTGACAGGCAAACTACAGGGGCAAACCGTTCGGGCCGCAGGTTAGCGCTCTGGTAGAAACAGCCTTGTACCTGGCCTTCCATGGATTCCTCAGGTCAGGCGAGCTCATGGGCACCAATACGCTGGCTGGGTGCTTGCGGAAAGGTCAGCTCATCCGGCGCGGGTCCATCTATGTCCTCACCTTGGCCTCGTCCAAGACGTCACGGCCGGGGCAATCAGTGGCGGTCAGATACTTTCCCACGGACAGCAGATGGTGTCCGGTGCAGGCCTTGGAGGCTTGGCTGCGTAGTATTTAGTCCAAGCAGCATGTTCTCCCATACTCGAACTAGGCAATGCCCGGCTAACCACCGCGGCCTTTCTTACGTACATTCAGGTTTAGTTGACAGGTTCAGGGGTCGGTCCTCGCTGGATCACAGGACATTCCTTCCGCATGGGCGCGGCAGCAGCGGCCTCCATGCATAATGTGCCAGTACATGTCATCAAACGGTTGGGTCGTTGCAGTTCCGCGTGTTCCATGCGTAAGATCCCGGATCCTTATACGAAATATCACTGGCTTTCGAGTTTTGGTCTGTAGTTTCTGTTATCAAGTTTTCAAACTCCTATGCATGGTTCTTTTGGCCCCTTTAGGCTACCCTTCAATAAGCAGTTCTGGCATAACTCTGCTGCTTCTAGGTTGGGGGGGTGGAGTATAGGCTTAGGTAGGGTACCCTCTCAGCATGAGCCGATCCGAGCACAAGTGGTAGGCAATTGAGAGTGCCGCATTTGTGTGAGGGGAGGCGGGGCATTCACTATTTAAACCTGGCCCTCCTGCCCCCACTTGTCGGTTCAAACGATTTCAACCCACCCAAGAGCCCTCCCTTCTTTCAGGTCTCATCATTGGGGTAGCCCCCTTTAGGCTACCCTTCAATAAGCAGTTCTGGCATAACTCTGCTGCTTCTAAGTTGGGGGGGTGGAGTATAGGCTTAGGTAGGGTACCCTCTCAGCATGAGCCGATCCGAGCACAAGTTGAATTTTTTGTGACAACACTATTCCGATCTAGGTGTTGTAGAATGTTTTTGGCAGGACAATCCTTTTAAGGGTACTTTCACACATACCATAATTTTCCACTACGGACACATCTGCCTAAAAATTGGGATTTGCCATGGAACTGCTGCAGATTCCCCACAATATGCAGCAATTATGCAGCACATCTCCATGTAATGCATGCAGACTTGTGAAGAACATGATGCACCCTAGTTCGGCGGGGTGCCCCTACCCTGTTGACCTCAATCTAATTGAAAAAGCAGGTACTGGCGGCATGATCACACATGGAATTGAACCAATTGTGATCTAGCTAATCAGCATCGTGTGGGATAAACTTCATCAGTGCCGGAGTGGAAAGGTGATGATGTCAAAATGCTTTATTTAATAAACAAAATATTTGGCACTCGTCGGCAACGTAAACTAGTAAAATATGTTAGAAAGGAATGTGGCTGAAAAAGCTGCTATTACACTACACACATGGGGTTTCACTGAACCTAGTAACAGCCAGATGTCAAGTGGGCGAGATAAGCTTTGTTCTTCCAGAACCTCCGATATGCTTCAGCTTGCATTTTCACATGTATGTTAGCAAAAACTTGTATATGCAAAGTGTGCAAGCTTATTGTAGAGCACATATATTATGCACATGTGACAAAAGTAAAACACTGTATGAGATGTCTCTACTTCAAAATTCCTACGGTCAGCTTAATGACAAGCAATCTTGAGTTCTATTGATGGAAAGCTCCATATGCATGTAGGTTTACAAAAATATTCAGTAATCCTAGTTTAAAAAGAACCTAGCACCACAAAATGCAGTGCAATATACTATAGAGCAGGAGGAGCAGAGCAGATTTTTATATAGTTTTACAGGAAAAGATGCAACAAAACTTGCAATTTAGGCCTCTTTCACACTTGCGTTGTCCGGATCCGGCGTGTACTCCATTTGTCGGAAGTGCCCGCCGGATCCGTAACAACGCAAGTGAACTGAAAGCATTTGAAGACGGATCCGTCTTCAAAATGCGTTCAGTGTTACTATGGCACCCAGGACGCTATTAATGTCCTGGCTACCATAGTAGTAGTGGGGAGCGGGGGAGCAGTATACTTACAGTCCGTGCGGCTCCCGGGGCGCTCCAGAATTACATCAGAGCACCCCATTCGCATGGATGACGTGATCCATGCGAGCACGTCATCCATGCGCGTGGGGCGCACTGACGTCACTCTGAAGCGCCCCGGGAGCCGCACGGATGGTAAGTATACTGCTCCCCCGCTCCCCACTACACTTTACCATGGCAAACAGGACTTTAGCGTCCTGGCAGCCATGGTAACCATTCAGAAAAAGCTAAACGTCGGATCCGGTAATGCGCCGAAACAATGTTTAGCTTAAGGCCGAATCCGGATTAATGCCTTTCAATGGGCATTAATTCCGGATCCGGCCTTGCGGCAAGTGTTCAGGATTTTGACCGGAGCAAAAAGCGCAGCATGCTGCGGTATTTTCTCCAGCCAAAAAACGTTCCGGTCCTGAACTGAAGACATCCTGATGCATCCTGAACGGATTTCTCTCCATTCAGAATGCATTGGGATAATCCTGATCAGGATTCTTCCGGCATAGAGCCCCGACGACGGAACTCTATGTCGGAACACAACAACGCAAGTGTGAAAGAGCCCTTATACACTTAAATCTCTGCTCTTTCTGAGCTGAAGTCAGACCATTCTGCTATTACCAGTGATTGATAGCATTCTCTATGTGTAATAGATACCATGTGTAATCAGTCAATTCATCCCCCATGTACAACTGAACTCAGAAAAAGCAGAGACTTAAAGGGGTTGTCTCACTTCAGCAAATAGCATTTATTATGTAGAGGAAGTTAATACAAGGCACTTACTAATGTATTGTGATTGTCCATATTGCCTCCTTTGCTGGCTGGATTCAATTTTCCATCACATTATACACTACTTGTTTCCATGGTTACGACCACCCTGCAATCCAGCAGCAGTGGCCGTGCTTGCACACTATAGGAAAAAGCAGTAGCCTAGGTGAGCTTTTCCCTATAGTGTGCAAGCACGAGCACTACTGATGGATTGCAGGATGATTGTACCATGGAAACAAGCAGTGTATAATGTTATGGAAAAATGAATCCAGGCAGCAAAGGAAGCAATATGGACAATCACAATACATTAGTAAGTGCTGTGCATTAGCTCCCTCTACATATTAACTGCCGCTTGCTGAAGTGAGACAGCCCCTTTAAATGTAAAAATTACAAGTTTTTGCTGACTCTTTTCCATAAACTATTTATCAATCTGCTCAGCTCCTCCTGCTCTATAACATGCTGCCTGCATTTTGTGGGGACATGTTACCTTTAAGACCTGCCTAAATTCCTGGCCTTTATTTTTGAAGGGTTTTTCCATCTTAGATACTTATGGCATACCCAGAGATCTCCTGTCCCCATGCACATGTATTTCCATTTACTTCTATGAGAGTTTTTGAAACAGTGAGCAGGGAATAAAATAGGCGCCCCCCCCCCCCCCCCCTTCTAGTACTTTCTTGTTTGCTCCCATCTCCTTTAATTCCCCACAATCCAGGGATGCAGACAGCTTGATATGGGTCCTCTCCCTAGAGAGGCCCCATAGCAGCCGCATGATCTGCTGCTAAAGTAGATAATCTCTTGGTTCGGAACATGCCTTATAAACAACCCCGCGCACAGCCGGAGGCTGCGCCTAATATATAAGTAGTTGTATGCTTTGTCATAAATAAGGCGCAGCCTCCAGCAGTCCTTGCACCTGAACTGCCCCTGGCTGCTGGCCATTTCATTCTTCTTCTACGTCAGAAAACTGGAGTAAAAGAAGATAAATGTGGCAGGGATGATGCCCCCTTCCCCCCTACCCTTGCTATGTGGTGAAGGTGGCGGAGAAATGGCACTTGAGCAAAAATGTTTGCACAAGTGGGGTTTAAAAAGTTGCACTGGCGAAAAATAATGATAAATCGGACCCATAAACCCTTAAAATGTCCATAAAAGGGTCCCTGGCAACCATACTCTTCCAAAAAACTCAGAACATCAAGCAGGAAAAACATTACGCCACTAGCAGAAAGGGGTAAAAGCAGCTCGGAAGCATCAACCCCAGGCTACAGTATTTAGGAATCAAGCTCATAAGGGATTTGTGTGGGGTTTATCCGTAATATGACGTCCATATAAAATTTTATGTTTGTACCTATATTGTACTTCCATGTGTATCTAATTGACATTGCACAGTGATGCAACCATTGATTTTGCCTCCATGAAAAAATTAAATTGCATGATGTCCCATCACATGCTGTATGACATGTAGTTATTCCTTCTAGGAGATCATATGGTGCCTAGTCCTACTTGAGTTTTTTCCTTTGAAATATGTCACTTATGAGAACCTATATTTGACGAATGCTCTCTTCACATCACGTTTGAGCCTTCCTTCAGAGGTATTCATAACGAACATTTCCTGACATGCCTCTGACAAAATGCTCTGGCAGATATCACTGCCAGTTCCTACAGGGGCATATGACACCCATATCCCCCTTTTTTTTTTTTTTTTACCAGTTAACAAAGCTATTTTGTACAGCAAAAAAAGTTATATGCTAACCATGTTGACCAATCAGATAGATGTCCAAAGGACGCTCTTTTGGTATTGGTCATGTGAACAGAGCCCTATGGATACATTAGCGGTATATGCCATGAGCTTTCCAGGGTTATACATCAGACATACAACATGACATGCTAGGAATCACACAACAACCGATTGACAAGTAGTGATGAGCGGCAGGGGCAATATTCAAATTCTCGATATTTCGCAAATATTTGGGCGAATATTCGTCATAAATTAGCAAATTCGAGAATTCGCGATTATTTTCTTGATTGTGAAAATCGGCAATGTAATATTCGCGTAAAGCGTGCGCAATACAGGCTTAGGTCACTTTTGCTACATTTTTCAAGCTGCTAGAAGGTTCTTATATAGTGAGGGGTAGACAACTTTCCTATTGGTTTCTAGGGATGTTGCTAAGCTCTGACAAAGACACTGCAGCCTCCTCATTGGCCCACAAGCAAGAAGCAGGGAGGGATCATGGGTTCAAGTAAAAAAAAATCTAGAATATTCGCAAATACGAATATATAGCAATATATTCTAAATATTCGTGAATTCTCGAAGGGGCGATATTCGCGATTCAAATTTGCGATACGAATATTCGCGCCCAACACTATTGACAAGCAGACGTCAGGGTCAAGGCCATTGTTTTCTCAAAATAATGTGCGTTGTGTCATTGTAATGATTATTTAAACAGTTGAGAATATATAATTCTGCCTGATTTTCTCAATTCTTATATCTGCTTAACTCATGAGTTGCCACAGAAGAACTATGTTAAAGTGTAGAATGTGCCACTATCGGAATATTCTCTAAAGGTGCCTAGAAATGTTTTATCTAGCTCAAAAAACTGTTATTTTCCTGCATTTATGCATTCCTTTTTTCTTTTCTTTTTCTTTTTTTTTTATAAAACTGTGTGGCCAACTGCAAGGAAATTGTTTAGCATGCCTGCGTCATATTGATTTATTCTGCAGGCTCCAGAAGGCCAGAAGAAGGACTCCAAGGCATTCCTCTTAGGTAGTTTTTTTTTGTTTCTTGTTTAAAGAAAACTGTTTTATTCCATACAATACAAAAAAAAGAAAACAAAAAGAACAAAAGCTGTTTCACACAATTATTTACCGTAATCATGTCACTCTGCCATTAGAACACTGTGGTCTACCGAGGACTGACCTATAAACATATCACACTGCTGATAGTACACCACGATCTGAGGAGTAACTGAGCCATAAACTTGTCACAATATCATTAGTACTCTTTAGTAACACTGGCTAACAAACATTTCTCTGGTACAAGCTAGTAATGAGGAATTACAGGATGCATGACTATGTATACAACCATCAGCATGAACCGTTATTAAAGAGGTTGTCCAAGATGACTAAAAATCTCAGTCAAGCCTCCAAATGTCCTACAATAATAAATGGTTGTATGCTTACCCCACCACAGATCTTGGCCTCCTGAGAATGCTTGTGTAAACTGCAGCGTCGAGATGTCGGGATATATGGCATGTGACCACTACAGCCCAATCCCTGCTCTTAGAGGTCTACTGCAGCGATCACATGTTGTACACATGCATGTCATGTGCTACTCACCACATCTAACCCCGGCAGCCAATCACAAGTAGTGGCGGGAGGACCAGACAGGTGCTTGAAAAAAGTTAAGTGTAATATGTTTTATTTCAGACCATTTGGAGGCTTGTCCGCAACTTATAGTTAACTGGAACAAACCCTTTAACTGTAATTGGCAACATGGCTCGAAGCTAACTAGTCTACTCTTATCAATTACAATGTTCCGTATAAGCCACTACTAAGTCCAAGCGAAATACAGCTATGTCTATAGAAATGTCTTGGGATTGGTCATATACAAAATTTAGCTGTCTACTATCTCCTCCAACTTCCCCAATATACACATATGTTTTGTGAGGCCTGTAAATAGAAAATGAACATCTTCTTGCCCTTCCTCTCTTACAATGTAATGCTATGTGCCCTGTTACACTGTGTTGCATTGTAGAATTGTATTCCCCCAAATTGAACCTGGGAACCTGCATTGAGCCTTGGGTAAAAGCTGGCAAACTGCTGTGCTAAAGGGGTGAGGAATGTTGCAGTCCCAAGAGAGTTGTACTCTAGCACTTGTGGGTGGGATGCATAGCAAGTAGAAAGATCTGCTCTGAGAGAGAATGCAGAGGTCTAGACCTGAGCCAGCCACCAAGGCGATTGGGCTGGAACAGTGTGATGCTGAGCTTGGGAACTGTGAGCAGATGAGGTCCAGAAAAGTAGCCATGGTAAGGCCCATTCCATTCTGGTTTTGGGACCAGCAGATCCAGAAGGGTGATGAGTAAGAGAAAGGACAGTGAAGCCCTCAGAGACATTACTGAAATAAGCTGGAGAACTTGTAAGTTAATAAAAGAGGTTGTAGTGAATGTAATTCAGGAAGCTGAGTTGCTGGGGGCGGAGACCCAAATCTGCCAGCATCAGTGGAAGTGCATATTAAAGGGGTATTCCCATCTTCAGTTTTCATACTTACCTTCGTCCTGCATGACGTCCACTTCCCGGATTCAGCTGGGCTTGAGTGACGTCTTCTCCCGCGCAATGTCCTGAACGCGCATGCATGCCGCGCATGCGCCATGGTGACTTATTCCTGGCCTGTATAGTACAGAGCCGGCGTGCGCGTTCGCAGCTCTGTACTATACTGGCCAGGAAGAAGTCATCATGGCGCATGTGCGGCGGCGAGCGCGTTCAGGACATTGCGTGCCCCCGCCGGGAGAGAATCTTCGGTCTTCTGCGCAAGCGCGGCCCGGCGAGATTCGACAAGAGAGGTGGTCGTAACCAGGGGAAACGAAAGACAACAATCAGGTAAGAGGGGACTTATTTTCTCAAAAAGAGTGGGAATTGGGTAATAAAATGTATTTAGAAAAATGATCACTGTCAAATCCTTAAGAGATTTAACAGTGATCATTGTGATGGGAATACCCCTTTAACCACAGGATACTTGAAAGCCTGGTCGAAGGTCATAACAGTGTAAAACCTAAGCGTGAAGTTACAGTTGAAGGAATAAGGGGAACCATCTACTGCTGACTGAAATAGCCAAGACTGAACTAAATCAGAGCATGTGGTGAATCCTAATCCTGCAGTAGAAACATTATCAAGTGGTCAAAGCAGCTGAATTCATGTTAGGTGAGAGAATTGCAGTTTCTTCTGAAAAATGGAAGTCTATTCTGCTATACTGTTTCCGTTGTGCAACATTTGGTTAAAGTGGTTGTGTTCCCTTTAAAAGACTTGGAGCTGAACTATGTTGGGCAAATGTTGGTCAGGCACACCATTCTAGCTGAAAATGCAAGTGTTGGTGGTGCACACATCTGCACATTCGCAGTCACAGAAAGACCTGAGAAATTGCTTGGGAAAGGTGGTGGTCGTGCAGTCATGTGGACCCTCTGCGAAGCTAGTGCTATTGTAAAAAGTTTGGTGCAACTCCATGAAATATGCCTAGACAGAGAAAGGTAATAAGGATAAGTTTCTGTTCATTGGGGACCTCACCAGCTACAATAACAGGTCCAGAATCTGGCATGTGCACTATCAATCTAATTAAACTCTATGAGATAGCCATGTGCTATACTTGGTTGTCCCTAACGGTCCCATAGAATTTGGAGCAGAAGCGTGTATGCTGACTGCCCCTGCATTCAAATAAGGCATATGGGAACCAGTTCTTGTGTTTATTGGGGTCCCAGCAATGAGGCTCCCAGTGATCAGACACTTATAACCATTTCTTTTTTGTACCAGAAGTCTCTAGAAAGAAACTGAGTTGGCTATTTCCTTACAGGATATTCATAGGTGTTCTACTGGACATTGTGTTCCAATTCTGCACCAGAGTGAAGATTATGTATACATATCTCCAAACATAGATCTGTGACTAAACATTGGCAACAACAAAGTAATGGCCAATGCAAGTAATATTTTTTTCCCCCTATTCTTCCTATTCTATTGTTGCATGCTATTGTCATGAGCATTGGGTGTGGAATCACTGCTTCAACCAACCGGTTTACTTTAGGGCTAGTCCTAAGGGTGTTATCCTGGCAGTCTCCTGGTTTTCACAATTTAACCACCATACAGTTCTCTGGACTTTGCTTCGGGGTGCCACCAGACTGCTACTTCTTCAATAGTCCCAGTGTGGTTGACAAGGGGTTCAGAGACATAGGTCTGAAGCACTGAGGGGATCAGGCAATACTCATGGTCAGGAAGCAATACTCATAGTCAGAAACAGGCAGAGGATGGGGCAGGCTGAATATGTGCAATTCTGTGAAATTAGTCTGAGGGCTGGTGGAAGAGGTCAATGGTAAACAGGCAAAGGTAAGGTCAGACAGCAGAGGGTTAGAATTAGTAAGCAGGTAGAGCTTGGTAAAAGGGCAGACAAACAGAACAGCTCACCTTTACAAAGACCTAGCAACTTAGAAAACCCAAAGTTTAGGCACTCTTCCCTAGAGAAAGGTGTCTAAAGTACCAAGAGGCAGCCAGCCATTGGCTGGAGAATATTAGGGTGCATGAGCCAGAGAGTGTGCATGAATGTGCCATAGGGGCGGACCTGAAGGATCTGGCAAGGAGTCTCAGACCACAGTCTGCAGCAAAAGAAGACACATGGGATGCCAGCGGTCGGGCTTGCTGCTGGCAGGTAGAGCAGGGCAAGCTGCTCCAGACCACCGGCACAGCAGAGAAGCCAGCTGGGTGGGTAATGTGCTGCCCGGGCATTCTAGCAGGAGCAGGCCAGCGGCAGGCACAGGCTGCAGGGGCAACGGTCTTGAAGCAATATTTTCCATATGTATTACATGCCAGACCAACTATTTAAAATGTATGGATAAATAGACACAAAGCACCTCCTACTGCTGTATTAAGCCACATGAAGCCAAACGATACTTACTAATATAAAGTGAGTTAATTCTGAATTCCAGTTAGTAAAGAATTCCATAATAAAGAAAATAAAAAGGGCATTGGGTACAAAAGAAAAAAAAAGAATGAAAACGTAGCTATGCAGAATATTCCTATTATCCAAGAGCAGCTTGGCAAATGATTAATGAAAATGCAGGATGTGTGGAATGCAGAAAGGACCCACGCCAGCCCTTAACGGCAGCAATATGACATACTGCAATGCCATTCTGCTTGATGCCAATTAATGCTCTGCACCACTCAATGCATATTGTATTCCAGAGGGCCTGGATCTGGTTGTAGCTCTATGTACAGTACATGCTCTGTGCTTCCTGCACACAGAAATCGGGGGCAGGTGAGGTGATTTCATACAGAAGAGGGAATTCAAGGTCAATCCCTTGCCACAGCACAGAGAGCTCGGGGAGGGGCGTTCCTTGTCATTCCTGGCTTTAATTGTCAAGTATCAAAGCAGTAGACAAACGCTCCAGAGAGCAGATATTCTCCAAGAATCTATACGAAAAGCTTTTATCTGTCAGGTGGAAAGTAATGCGTTTAGACACATTGGGGCTGCTCTGGTCTCAATGTGGCACAGGCCATGTCAAGGGGGAAATACTGTAACAGAATCTTCATTTCTAGATAAAAAATTCATGTCTTGGCCTGACACACTTACGCTCCAACCGGACTTTCCTCAAGTAATATCAATCCTATATTAATCCTTCTTTAACAAGACGCAGAAATCAGGCCGAGTCATCAATGTAAGCTTCGCCAATCTCACTTGGCTGGAGGTAATGTTCTCCATGGTTAATTATCTTATGTATATAACACGGCTATTGTACCAAGCAGAAAGCATGAGCGAAACTGGCAAAGATTCTGTGAAATGTGTAAGATTTTAATGTTTTGTTTACCATAAACTGAGAAGAAACTCATGGCATGAATGTTCAGACATGGACTTTCCTCCAAAATAAATATTTTTTTCCCTTTTGCAGAAAATCATGCCAGGCCATGAAGAGTTTTCCCCTACTCACAATTGGCAGGTCTAGCTAGCCTCAATTAAAATGCAATTTTAAACCCTTTCTATTCTTTTTTCAGGGTGAAGGCTGACAAGCTGCTCTGTAATTCCATGCTGTAACTGCTGTCACAAATAACCCCCCATTAAATAAACAATGGTAAGTCATAACTTGAAAAAAAAAACGATAAAAACCCTACATAAAAACGGGAAATCCTGGGAATAGGGGCCACTGCCACCTTAAAAAAAGCAGTACAACGGTTCTCACACTGTAGGGTGGTTCTCACTGGTGTGGGGTGCCCTTGTTAATGCTACTGGAAGCATGGGGCCCATATACTGTACTGTTCTTGCTCAAGGACACTTGGAATTTGCCCTTGGGTTTCGTACCTGCTCAGGTAGACCCTCCTCACCACCAATGCAAATCAGGATATCATGTGCTCCTCACCTACCAAGGGTATTCTTATGTGGACAGTGGCATTTAGTCCCTTCAGGCAACTATCGAAGTTCGGAAATGAGAAGGAAGGAAATTATAAACAGACAACATAGTCTTGGAAAGAGAAATGAAGCAGGAGAACGCCGAATCAACTTCTGTGAATACAATGACCTTTTCATACATTCCTTGCTCAACCAAAGTGATACCTTTGCCCGTGCTTCAACCCTCTGGTTTCTGTGCTATACTGTATACTGCAGGGCTCCATAGATTACATTACATGGAAATTGCTTTTATAAAATATTCAGTTTTTGTTGCTAATGTGTCTGGATTGGAAGTACTTCTTAATTGAAGAAAATATTAGTTAATTCAATAATGCATATGCATATAACTATGGTTAGACATTACGTCTTGAGGGTATATACTAAAAAAGCTTTTCTTGCACAATAATCTATACTCTGAACAACTATTATAACATCTCAGGGCATTACAGAACAAAGATTGCTTTAAAGGGGTTATCCGAACCTAAAAAAAAAGCCCCCCCATATGCCAGGCCCCCACGCTGAATATACTTACCCAGGTCCCCTCTCCCTGCGCCGCTGCTGCTTCTCCCTATGCATCACCCTGATTCTACAGTTTGGGCTACTTTCACACTCGTGTTTGGTGCGGATCCGTCATGGATCTGCACAGACGGATCCGTTCAGTTAATACAACCGTCTGCATCCGTTCATAACGGATCCGTTTGTATTACCTTTAACATAGCCAAGACGGATCCGTCTTGAACACCATTGAAAATCAATGGAGGACGGATCAGTTTTCTATTGTGCCAGATTGTGTCATAGAAAACGGATCCGTCCCCATTGACTTACATTGTGTTTCAGAACGGATCCGTTTGGCTCAGTTTCGTCAGACGGACACCAAAATGCTGCAAACTGATGCATTCTGAGCGGATCTTTTTCTATTCAAAATGCATTAGGGCAAAACTGATCCGTTTTGGACCGGTTGTGAGAGCCCTGAACGGATCTCACAAACGGAAAGCCAAAACGCCAGTGTGAAAGTAGCCTTACAAAAACACCCCATGTGTGGTCGTAAACTGCTGTATAGGCATGTGGTAGGGCACAGAAGGGAAGGAGCGCCATATAGATTTTTGACAGCAGATTTCGATTCATCAATACATCTTAATGGTCCACAAATCTCCAACCGGTTTTCACTGGGCATTTGTACAGATGATAGAGTAGACAGATTCTGATGCTATCCTGACCAGTCATTTCCAATCAGAAAGAGAGAAAAGAAGATATCTCCAGCTTTGCGTCTGTGCAAATATTTATTGGATCATGCCACCATTTTTTCCAAGTATTGAAGCTAATTTACGAGTTCAAAGGCATCAAAGAAATTCAAGTTACAAACTAATGCAAAAGTTTAACTACGAAACACTGTAGTACAAGAAGAACCAGGCATGACAGCAGGAATCCTGCTGAATAACTGGCCATATAAGAGCTGTGAATGCTATGCTGTTGTTGGATGAGTTCCCAATATCTGCCATCTATGAACGTTTTTTGCAGATTATTTGACATTATGATAGATTTATTTCTCTCAGACTGAATTCTCCAACTGTACTGGGGAGGTAAAAGACAAAGTCATTCGGTCCATTGACAATTCTTATTCCAATAGTCCACTTAATTATGGATATTTTGCCTTCGTGACCATGACAGCTTAAGTTATAGATATATTAGCTTTAGCAACACACATGTATGAAGTCAACCACAAGCAAGCTACATTATGCATCACTGGGTTCATAAAGGCACATATCATTGTTAATCAGTTGCCCACAGACACCTTTAAAGTCTAAGGGGGTCATTTATTAAGACCGGCGTTTTAAGCGCCACTCTTAAGATCCCATATAGCTGGTGCTTAGTTCCGCTGGAGTTATGTAGAGGGGAATCCACCAATGCTTCTAAATGTAAGACAGCTTCCTAGCTGTCTTACATTTAGACCATTTTCTATCCCTAAACCAGGCATAGAAAATGGTAAATGAGACGGGTCTGCTGGCCTGTCCCCTTCCCCACCCACTTTTTTGGACCTGGCAGATCACTGAATAACAATTTTACTGTAGGCCAGTACAGGCCCCATAAATTAGGCATTCACCTGACAGAAAAGAACAAGTGATTATGTGGCTGGAGGTACGTTAGGGGGTCACTGAATAACAATGTTACTGTGGGCCAGTGGAGTACAGGACCCCAAAATTAGGCATTCACCTGACAGAAAAGGCCTTTTGTGCCGCTGTATATACATAAAACAAGGACCATTCTTTGTTCTGGGTGGTGGTGGATATGTGTGGGCTGGCATGAGGAAATTCAATTACACGTGGTCGTCACAGGTGTTGAATTCCTTCAAGATCCATGCCTCATTTATTTTTAGAAATGTGAGGTAGTCCACACTGTCGTGAGCTAGGCGAGTGCGCTTATCGGTCACGATCCCCCTTGCTGGGTTGAACGTTCTTTTGGACAGGACACTCAACGAGGGGCAAGCCAAGAGTTCCATGGCAAATTGTGCCAGCTCTGGCCACAGGTCAAGCCTGCACACCAGGTTGTCCAGGGGTTCCTTGCTTCTCAGAGCGTCCACATCGGCCATTAACCCAATGTAGTCAGAGACCTGTCGGTATAGGCGTTCCCTGAGGCTGGATCCGGAGGGCGGCTGATTGGTTGGCTGCAAGAATGATCTCAAATCCGAAGTGACCAACACATCTTTAAACCGCCCTCTTCTTGCAGGCGCGGTAGGATTGGTACCAGCACCTGTTTCGCTGTGGGTGAAAATTCCTCTGCCAGCGCTTGCAACAGCAGAATGCAGCATCTATCACAGCAAGGCCTGGAAATGCTGCATTCTGCCAGCCCTCTGTGCAATGGATGGAGTAGACCCCCCTGGGAATTCATTGAGCATTGCGAATTCCTCATCTTCCAGCTCCTGCTCCTCGATGGCTTGATCAATGACACGCTCCAGAAAGAAGGCATAAGGTACGTTATCACTGATGGCGCCCTGGCTGCAACTGACCAGTTTGGTGATATCATCAAATGGCCACAGAAGTCTGTTTGCGTCACGCATAAGCAGCCACTGGTGTGGTGAAAAGTAATCAAGCTCCCCAGAACCTGTCCTGCTGCAGAGTTCGTACAGGTAGTCATTAACGGCACATTGCTTCTGGAGCAGCCTATCAAGCATATTACAAGGTGGAGTTCCAGCACGTAGGGCTGTCACAAATCAGACGTGTGATGGGCAGGTGGTGTCGCCGCTGAACATCAGCAAGGTGAGCCATGGTCATGTAAGATCTTCTAAAATGGACAGAGATTTTCCTGTCCTGCCACAAGATGTCCTGGACCCCGGGGTATTTGGCAACGAATCACTGCACGACTAAGTTCCGAACGTGTGCCATGCACAGCACGTGTGTCATTTTGCCCTGTTTCAGCGTGCTCAGCAGATTGGCACCGTTGTCGCACACCACTTTACCAACTGTCAAAATAAGCGGGGTTAGCCACTGATCGGTCTGTGACCGCAGAGCTGAAAGCAGTGCAGGACTGGTGTGGCTTCCAGGCACAACAGCCGCAGCACAGCATGGCAATGTCTCACCTGGCATGTCGAATAGATTCTGGGGAGCTTGGGGGGTGCAGCGGAAGAGGCGGTAGCAGTGGAAAAGGAGGAGTCAGCGGAAGAGGAGACAGAGGATGGAGTAGGAGGAGGAGAAGAAGAGGCAGGCCTGCATGCAATTTGTGGCGGTAACACCAAATCCACACGGGTGCCACGGGTTACATGCTTGACGGCCATCAGAAGGTTCACACAGTGGGCAGTAAAAGTTGTGTACCTTCTCCACCCGTGTTTGCTAGACCACGTGTCTGTGGTCAGATGTATCTTGGCACCAACACTGTGCCAGAGATATATTCACTTGCCACTGAACATGGCCATATAGCTCTAGGATGCCCTTCTGGGAGAAATATTTCCTTCCGGGTACTCTCCATTGCGGTGAGCCAATGGCCACAAATTTTTCAAAGGCCTCCGAGTCCACCAGTTTATATGGCAGTAGTTGGCGGGCTTACCGGACTTATGCGTTGACAGCACATGCTGCACAGATGGCAACACTATTGTCAGCAGCTGACACGTTAAAAAAAGCCCACACTGCGGAGCCATGTGCCGGCGTCCTGAGAGCTCAAGATGTGACAATGCATGGTGGATGGCTCATTCCAGATACATATGCAGTCTGCCTTTTGCCTCCTGTGCACTGTGAGCTCTGCCTGCTTCTCCTCCCTATCTGCTGCTCCGTCTCTCCCTCTGAACTCCCCTCCCCTCTCCCTCACTTGTGGGCACCCACGTGATGTCCATTGACATGTCATCATCATCACCTTCACCACCACTGACATTAGAGATCTCGGAGTAGGCAGCAACAGCAGGGATCTCCCTCCTTGGGCTGATCTGGATACTGTCATCAGACCGCTGGGTGGCGGCCGTTGCTACCTCCTGTTTCTCATCCAATGCCAAGAATGGCTGCGCATCGGTAAGGTCTGGGAATGGATGGGAAAATAATTCACCTGACTCAAGTGGAGGGGCTATGGTGGTGCTGGTGTCTTTGGGGGTGCACACAGCAGAGAGTGAGGATGCTGCTGCAGCGGAAGGCTGAGTAAGCCACTCAATCAACTCTGGTGCATCCTTTGACATAATTGCATGCACCTTCTCCAACTTCCCACTTAGGCTCCGGCCTGGTGCACCTGCTCGACCCCTACCACCCCTGCGTAACGGTCTGCCTCTTCCTCTGCCTGTCATTTTCAAAATGACCCTGTGCCAATGTCCCTAGAGAAGAGCAGTATTTGTGGAAGCAGTTATATCACAGGCCTCAATCAGTATTTGGTGGAAGCCGGTATATCAAACCCCTTAATCAGTATTTTGTGGAAGCAGGTGTATCGCAGGCCTCAATCAATATTTGGTGGAAGCAGGTATATCACACCCCTCAATCAGTATTTTGTGGAAACAGGTATATACTCAGGGCTTTTTTTCTGGCGGAACGCACCGGAACGGCGTTCCGCCACCTTTTGACATCGCAGCCTGCGATGTATCAGCGGGGAGGGACTGGGAGGAGGAGCTGGGGGCCGGTACGTTCACTGTGCTCCGGCCCCGCAGCTCCAGTATAGACTTATAAAATGTGTAATTAAATGAATAATGATTCATGCTGCCCCCTCAGTAGTATAACTTTCAATATATTGTACTCACAGGGCTACTGTTATCGTAATGCAGGCCGGCCGGGCAGACGAGCGGCAGCGTCACTGACTGACGTCACGTGCCTGCGCCGCCTACTTCATTCATAAAGTAGGCGGCGCAGGCACGTGACGTCAGTCAGTGATGCTGCCGCTCGTCTGCCCGGCCGGCCTGCATTACGATAACAGTAGCCCTGTGAGTACAATATATTGAAAGTTATACTACAGAGGGGGCAGCATGAATCATTATTCATTTAATTACACATTTTATAACTGTACTGGAGCGGCAATGGGGGGTCTGTGGATGACACTGTTATGGGGTGGGGGGGTCTGTGGATGACACTGTTATGGGGTGGGGGGGTCTGTGGATGGCACTTTTATAGGATGGGGGGGGTCTGTGGATGGCACTGTTATGGGGTGGGGGGGTCTGTGGATGATACTGTTATGGGATGGGGGGGTCTGTGGATGGCACTGTTAATGGGTGGGGGGGGGGGTCTGTGGATGGCACTTTTATAGGATGGGGGGGTCTGTGGATGGCACTGTTATGGGGTGGGGGGGTCTGTGGATGACACTGTTATGGGATGGGGGTCTGTGGATGGCACTGTTATGGGGTGGGGGGGGTCTGTGGATGGCACTGTTATGGGATGAGGGGGGGGTCTGTGGATGGCACTGTTATGGGATGAGGGGGGGGTCTGTGGATGGCACTGTTATGGGATGAGGGGGGGGGTCTGTGGATGGCACTGTTATGGGGTGGGGGGGTCTGTGGATGGCACTGTTATGGTGTGGGGGGGTCTGTGGATGGCACTGTTATGGGGTGGGGGGGGTCTGTGGATGGCACTGTTATGGGGTGGGGGGGTCTGTGGATGGCACTGTTATGGGGTGGGGGGGTCTGTGGATGGCACTGTTATGGGGTGGGGGGTCTGTGGATGGCACTGTTATGGGGTGGGGGGTCTGTGGATGGCACTGTTATAGGATGGGGGATCTGTGGATGCCATCCCCAGATCCTCCACCCCATAAGAGTGCCATCCCCAGATACCCCATTAACAGTGCCATCCCCAGATCCCCCATTAACAGTGCCATCCCCATCTGGGGGGTTTCTTTGCTGGGCTGGACTTTTATAGCCCCCCCCCAAATTTTTTTTACTTGCATCCCTGTTCTCTAAAGGGGCGGTTTTAGGGGGCGGTCCTAGGGGTGGGTAGGGGGGGGCGATCTTAGGGGCGGGTAGGGGCGGTCCTAGGGTTGGGTAGGGGCGTGGCCAGGGGAGGGGGGGTGAGTTCCACCACCTTTTCTCTGAGAAAAAAAGCCCTGTAGATACTACCCCTTAATCAATATTTGGTGGAAGCAGGTATATCTCACCCATCAATCAGTATTTTGTGGAAGCAGGGATATCAAACCCCTCAATCAATATTTGGTGGAAGGAGGTATATAAATCCCCTTAATCAGTATTTTGTGGAAGCAGGTATATAGAACCCCTTAATCAATATTTGGCGGAAGCAGGTATATCGCAACACTCAATCTGTATTTTGTGGAAGAAGGTATATCAAACCCCTTAATCAGTATTTTGCGGAAGCAGGTATATCGCAGGCCACAATCAATATTTGGTGGAAGCAGCTATATCAATCCCCTTAATCAGTATTTTGTGGAAGCAGGTGTATTGCAGGCCTTAATCAATATTTGGTGGAAGCAGGTATATCAATCCCCTTAATCAGTGTTTTGTGGAAGCAGGTATATAGAACCCCTTAATCAATATTTGGTGGAAGCAGGTATATCGCAACCCTCAATCTGTATTTTGTGGAAGCAGGTATATCAAACCCCTTATTCGGTATTTTGTGGAAGCAGGTATATCGCACCCCTCAATCAGTATTTTGTGGAAGCAGGTATATCAATCCTCTTAATCAGTGTTTTGTGGAAGCAGGTATATAGAACCTCTTTATCAATATTTAGTGAAAGCAGGTATATCGCATCCCTCTATCTGTATTTTGTGGAAGCAGATATATCAAACCCCTTAATCAGTATTTTGTGGGAGCAGGTATATCAATCACCTTAATCAGTATTTTGTGGAAGCAGTTATATCAATCCTCTTAATCAGTGTTTTGTGGAAGCAGGTATATAGAACCCCTTAATCAATATTTGGTGGAAGCAGGTATATCGCACTCCTCAATCAGTATTTTGTGGAAGCAGGTATATCGCATCCCTTAATCAGTATTTTGTGGAAACAGATATATAAAAAACCCTTAATTAGTATTTTGTGGAAGCAGGTATATCGCACCCCTTAATCTGTATTTTGTGGAAGCAGGTATATAGAACCCCTAATAAATATTTGGTGGAAGTAGGTATATCGCAGGCCTCAATCAAGATTTTGTGGAAGAAGGTATATCAAACCCCTTAATCAGTATTTTGTGGAAGCAGGTATATCAAACCCCTCAATCAGTTTTTTTGGGGGCAACAGGTATATTACACCCATTGCAAATAGTTGTTCCGATAGCGCTTGTCCCTCTATATACTTGTGGTATAGCAGCAGAACCGCACACAACTGCTGCACAATACAAATGCACTATATATTTTCTATGTTAGAAAGTATATTATAGGTATATCACACCCCTCCATCAGTTTTTTTTGGGGGCAACAGTTATATCACACTAGTTGCAATCAGTTATTCCAATAGCGTTTGTCCCTCTATATAGCTGCGGTATCGCAGCAGAACCGCACACAACTGCTGCACAATACAAATGCACTATAGTATACTTTTCATGTTAGAAAGTATATTATAAGTATATCACACCACTCAGTATATCGCACCTATCGATAGCACACCATTACCAGTCCTTAAAAGGACTTTTTGGCCCTATTAGCTAGCGTTTGGTGTCTCTAACAGTCTGTCCCTTCTCCACAAAGCAACCTCTTCCTTCACTCGGAAAACACAGAATGTAAAATGGCTGCCAGATCGGGTTCTGTTATAGGGTGGGGGTGTGTCCATGTGCTGAAACGTCATCATTGGCTGTCCTGTACCACCTGCTGGATGTGTCATGGGTCTAAGTTCGGCGCAATGCAAAAGAATATGGCACATGCGAACATCGCCATATGTTTGCATGTTGGGTGAATCGCGAACGAGCAAAGTTCGCAGCGAAATGACTGCCGGGTGAACCGCAAGGCCATCTCTAATAACCAGTTACGGTTCTCAACCAACCTGTAGCCACATGGCCTAACCTTACATTACATCTCTAGTTCTGGGGTCAGTTTGAGAACTAGCAGCATTGTTAGAGCTCTATAGGGCTATGTTATTATGTTCTTATACATACACTCTATAGTAGAATTATATGAGTACTATAGGGTGATATTTTTTAGCCATTAATGATGGCTTTCCCTTCTTCAAATAAAAAAACATGTGGTACCCTTCCACATTTGTATAGGGGCATACACAGATCTTAAAAGTAGACAGTCTTCTACAGTTTTATAAATCTAACTTGACATAGGCCGCAAACAGTTTTAAAGTGAGGAAAAGTGCAGTAAAATTTTGACAAATGGACTACTCATCTAGATGTATTCTAAAGTGAGAGTTGTGTTAAAAAAAGTGTTGTCAGAAAAATGTTTTGGTTTATAGGCTGAACACTGTCAAACGGAGTGTGAAGCTACTTTCACATCTGCACTTTGTATTCCGGTTTTGAGATCCGGCAGAGGATCTCAAAACAGGAGCAAAACGCTTCCATTCGATTTAATACATCAGGATGCATCTGTTCCGCTCGGATGTGGTTGTATTCAATCAAAACTGAATAAACCGGATCCAGCACTAAAAATGGATCAGTTTTTTTTTTATCTGAAGAAAATGGATTCTGGGCCATTGACTTAAACAGTTTTTAGTGCCGGATCTGGTTTGTTCCGTTTCACAGACTGGACACAAAACCGCAGTTTGCAGTAGTTTTGTGTCCGATCACAAAACGGAACAAAACGGAACAGAAGGCATCCTAATGCATCCTGATCTGAGGACAGATGTTCCATATCACTGATCTCTCACCTGCAGCCCTTTGCAGAGCAAGAGCTGTATAATAAGACAAATATCCCTCTGCCTCTGGCAAACCAAAAAGCAAGATGAGAAATCCCCATGCCATAAGGAAAGAAGGAACCAAGATGGCAGATGACCAATGAATTACACATCAACTGAAACAGGTATGCACAGGGCATAGGCAAGAGAGTCTTCATTATTCTTTAATATCAATCTATGCTGCACTATGAAAACTAAAAACTACTGGAGATTTTATTTAATAAAAACTGCCTAACCATGTCATCTCTCCTGTTTTTTCTGGGAGACACCCGGGTTTTGGGCTCCCTTTCCCAGGCACCGATTGATTCACCTGGGTTTTGATCCTCCTGCACACAACTGTATCTGGGTACCCAGGAAGTAGATACAATTATGTAGCTGGCAGCACTAGAGGGGTAAGGGAGCCATCTGTTCCCCACCCACCAGTCTGCTAAAGGGGGCACAGAGCAAAGAGCACTATATAAAGGGGCACAGAACTATATTAAGGCGTCACAGAACCTGACACTATATATACAGAGAGCACAGAACCTGGCACTATATAAAGGAGTACAGAGCAAGAGGCATAATATAAAGGGGGCAGACAACCTGGCACTATATAGTGAGGGCACAGAAACTGGCACTTTATAGAGGTAACAAGAAATGTGTGTGTATACAGGGGGTGCAGAACCTAACACTATTTAAAGGGGGTACAGAGCAAGAGGCACTATATACGGGGAGCAAAGAGCCTAGCATTATATACTGGGGCACAGAACCTGGCACTTTATAGAGGGGAGGTGCAGAATGTGGCACTATATGCAGGGTTACGGAACATGTGGCAGTATAGAGCATGAGGCACATAGTTTGTCTGTAGAAGGCACAGAGTGTGTGGCGCTATCCATAGGTGGGGGGGTTTACCAAGCATGTGGCACATGCATGGGCAGCAGTCTGGGTGTACCACTTTATCTGAGGGGTATAGTATGTCATATATTTGCACGTATTTAACGGCACTGTGTATGCTGCTATTACACTCATTGGCAAAAAAATAACGTACCAAGAAGGAGTTGGTAAAATTGAATTAAACTTTATATGTATGGAGGTAACACTGATATAAGTAAGTAATTACAACATTAGAGCAAGAGGATAAGTTTATTGAGAAAAAACTCAAAAACACTAGTTATGGTGCTGTAATTACGTTATGAGCTTTGTTCTGGTGATGTCATTAAGCTTGAGCTTGGTTTTGGTGATATGTATATGTACTGAGTAGAGATGAGCAAATTTTTCAAAAATTCGATTCGCCAGTTCGCCGAATAAAAAAATATATATTTAGTTCGATCTGAATTTATTCGGGGAAAATTGCGCCAAAAAACGTCTATTTCCTGGCTACAGAGAGCCTTTATAGAGGTGTACTGTAGAACACTGTGCCTTGCAGTAACATGCATAGGAGTCTGCTTTGGTAGTGATACAATACTGTGAGTCGTATAACCTGCAGATGACAGGCGTCGCTCTTAGAATCACTGCACACTTCACTTATTTGGGCACTCATGGGGCCAAAACTAACCAAATATCTCAAGTATGAACTGAGCCTTACAGGTTAAAGTTAGTGCCAAGGAGAAGCGCACTACTTTTACACCGTCGTCAGCTGATTCCACATAGATGTCTACAGAACCTGTTCTATTAAATGTGTATACAAGTAGAGCCCCCTGGACACAGTGGAGAGGGTGTTAGCAGAAAGTTTGTGTTGACGTCACTGATTAATATGCCCTTCCTCTGATCCGTCAGAACAATAACCCACAAAAGCGGATCTTGTCTGTGGAGCATACGCCTTCACTCGGTCAGCATTTGCTCAATAATCCATCGGTATTGCTAATGCCAAAAAAAACAGGAGTGGATCTAAAACAGAGATGACACGTTAATGGAATATTTGCGTGTCTTCTGTGTTTTGTACCCACTCCTGCTTTTGGCTACCATATCATAAGCCAATTCTGATGGGACCATACAGGCCTTACAGCTGCTACACAGACAGGATCTGTTGTGCATCTCATTTTTCCTTCCTTCTGACAGATCAGAAGAAAGGTCAAATAAATGATGATGTCAGCCAGGCCGAAAGCCAAAATAGTGGACCAGTCATGAAGTGGGGAGGGTGGGAACAGCATGAGAAGTCCACAGAGTTACACTATGTCACTATGTCCACTAAGTCCGCAATGACATAATGGTGAGGTGGTGTCAGCATCCGGAGGCCACAGAGTGACACGAAGATGAGAGATTGTGGAGGTGGCAGCAGCACGAGGAGGCCACAGAGTAGCATGCTGACGAGAGATTGTGGAGGTGGCAGCAGCATGAGGAGGCCACAGAGTGGCATGAAGACAAAGTGTGGGGGTGTCAGCAGCATGAGAAGGCCAGAGTAGCATGACGACAAGAGATTGTGGAGGTGTCAGCAGAATGAAGAGGCCACAGAGTGGAACGACGACAAAGTGTGGAGGTGTCAGCAGCATGAGGAGGCCAAAGTAGCACGATGACAAGAGATTGTGGAGGTGTCAGCAGCATGAGGAGGCCACAGAGTGGCACGACAACAAGAGATTGTGGAGGTGGCAGCAGCATAAGGAGGCCACAGAGTAGCACGACGACGAGAGTTTGTGGAGGTGTCAGCAGCATGAGGAGGCCACAGAGTAAAACAACGATGAGAGATTGTGGAGGTGGAAACAGCATGAGGAGTCCACAGAGTGGCAAGAGATTGTGGTGGTGGCAGTAGCATGAGGAGGCCACAGAGTAGCATGACGACAAGAGATTGTGGAGGTGGCAGCAGCATGAGGAGGCCACAGAGTAGCACAACGACGAGAGATTGTGGAGGTGGCAGCAGCATGAGGAGGCCACAGAGAACCAGCAGCATGAGCAGGCTACTTCGGCTCTGCATGATTTAATAATACACGTTCTCCGGCATAAAAGGCTTGGCAAATTGATTGTCCGGGAATTTCCATCGAAGATTGGGATAATATATTGTCAAATTTAAGTTTAGTTTCTTATAATTTTAATCAAGTTTTGGTTCCATTTAATATTAAATATTTAATAAAATTAATTAAAAAAATTAAGTGTTGCCTAGGACGAGAGAATCAGACAGTCTTGTGGTTATTCGACGACGTGGTTGCGATGGAGAAAACATTCCAAAAAATCTCATCACCCGGCTCCCAAGTGAGATCAGCTACATCATCATCATCGAGTACTGTCTGCACGTCACTGATGTCCTCTTCAACCGTCTCTGGGTCAGGAGCAACACCAGCTCCCAAGCCACTCTCCTCATCACTACTTGCCCGCCTAGTGGAGGAAAGGACAGAGGCAGGTTGAGGACAGATGAGGGCACAGGGCCTGCTCCCAGGCCATGCCAACTAAGGGTTGTGTCTGACGAACCCACCGACTGTTGGCTGAGGGTGTCTGATGTCACTTGGAATGAAGAGGATGACCGAGTTAACCAATCAGGAACCGCTGGGTTGCTGGTAAAAACACGAGACCTAGATGACACCAGGAGCTCAGGCCATCTCGCTTTGACTCCTGATGCCACGCCCCCTTACTCTGCTGTGACCTCTGCCTGCACCAGAAACATTTAGGCCTCTGACACTCCTCTGTGCATGGCCTGGCACTTCTCTGTCTGACATACTTTTAGCTGAACTAAATAAATTAAAAGCAAATTAAAACACCCCTAAAAACAACAAATATATTTTACTATTTGTACTGAAATAGGCCACTAAACGCTTTCACCACAAATAACTGCAACAGTGAAGTGCGTATATATATATTTTTTTGTACTGAAATAGGCCACTTAACACTTTCAACACATACAACTGGAGAAGTGAACTGAAAATATATTTTTATTTTTGTACTGAAATAGGCCACGAAACGCTTTCACCACAAATAACTGCAACAGTGAAGTGCGTATTTATTTTTATTTTTGTACTGAAATAGGCCACTAAACGCTTTCACCACAAATAACTGCACAGTGAAATGCATATATATTTTACTATTTTTACTGAAATAGGCCACTAAACGCTTTCACCACAAATAACTGCAACTGTGAAATGCGTATATATATATTTATTTTTGTACTGAAATAGGCCACTAAACGCTTTCACCATAAATAACTGCAACAGTGAAGTGCATAAATATTTTTCTTTTTGTAATGAAATAGGCCACTAAATGATTTCAACACATATAACTGCAGAAGTGAACTGAGAATATATTTTTCTTTTTGTACTGAAATTGGCCACGAAACGCTTTCACTGCAAATAACTGCAACAGTGAAGTGCGTATATATTTTTATTTTTGTACTGAAATAGGCCACTAAACGCTTTCAATACATAGAAGTGCAGAAGTGAACTGAGAATATATTTTTCTTTTTGTACTGAAATTGGCCACTAAACGCTTTCACCACATATAACTTCAGAAGTGAACTGCGTATATATTTTTCTTTTTCCACTGAAATACACCACTAAACTCTTTAACCACATATAGCGGCAAAGGTGAACTGTGTATATATTTTTCTTTTTGTACTGAAATACGCCACTAAACGCTTTCAACACATATAACTGCAGAAGTGAACTGAGAATATATTTTTCTTTTTGTACTGAAATTGGCCACGAAACGCTTTCACTGCAAATAACTGCAACAGTGAAGTGCGTATATATTTTTATTTTTGTACTGAAATAGGCCACTAAACGCTTTCAATGCATAGAAGTGCAGAAGTGAACTGAGAATATATTTTTCTTTTTGTACTGAAATTGGCCACTAAACGCTTTCACCACATATAACTTCAGAAGTGAACTGCGTATATATTTTTCTTTTTCCACTGAAATACACCACTAAACTCTTTAACCACATATAGCGGCAAAGGTGAACTGTGTATATATTTTTCTTTTTGTACTGAAATACGCCACTAAACGCTTTCAACACATATAACTGCAGAAGTGAACTGAGAATATATTTTTCTTTTTGTACTGAAATTGGCCACGAAACGCTTTCACTGCAAATAACTGCAACAGTGAAGTGCGTATATATTTTTATTTTTGTACTGAAATAGGCCACTAAATGCTTTCAAACGCTTTCAATTCATAGAAGTGCAGAAGTGAACTGAGAATATATTTTTCTTTTTGTACTGAAATTAGCCACTAAACGCTTTCACCACATATAACTTCAGAAGTGAACTGCGTATATATTTTTCTTTTTCCACTGAAATACACCACTAAACTCTTTAACCACATATAGCGGCAAAGGTGAACTGCGTATATATTTTTCTTTTTCCACTGAAATACACCACTAAACTCTTTCACCACATATAGCGGCAGAAGTGAACTGCGTATATATTTTTCTTTTTGTACTGAAATACGCCACTAAACTCTTTCACCACATATAGCGGCAGAAGTGAACTGTGTATATATTTTTCTTTTTGTACTGAAATAGGCCACTAAACGTTTTCAACACATACAACTGCAGAAGTGAACTGAGAATATATTTTTCTTTTTGTACTGAAATTGGCCACTAAACACTTTCACTGCAAATAACTGCAACAGTGAAGTGTACATATTTACTTTTGTACTGAAATAGGCCAGTAAATGCTTTCACCGCAAATAACTGCAACAGTGAAGTGCGTATATATTTTTCTTTTTGTACGGAAATAGGCCACTAAATGCTTTCAACACATATAACTGCAGAAGTGAACTGAGAATATATTTTTCTTTTTGTACTGAAATTGGCCACGAAACGCTTTCAACACATATAACTGCAGAAGTGAATTGAGAATATATTTTTCTTTTTGTACTGAAATTGGCCACGAAACGCTTTCACTGCAAATAACTGCAACAGTGATATGCGTATATATTTTTATTTTTGTACTGAAATAGGCCACTAAACGCTTTCAACACATATAACTGCAGAAATGAACTGAGAATATATTTTTCTTTCTGTACTGAAATGGGCCACTAAACGATTTCAACACATATAAGTGCAGAAGTGAACTGAGAATATATTTTTCTTTTTGTACTGAAATTGGCCACTAAACGCTTTCACCACATATAACTGCAGAAGTGAAGTGCGTATATATTTTTATTTTTGCACTGAAATAGGGCACTAAACGCTTTCAACACATATAACTGCAGAAGTGAACTGAGAATATATTTTTCTTTCTGTACTGAAATGGGCCACTAAACGCTTTCAACACATAGAAGTGCAGAAGTGAACTGAGAATATATTTTTCTTTTTGTACTGAAATTGGCCACTAAACGCTTTCACCACATATAACTGCAGAAGTGAACTGCGTATATATTTTTCTTTTTCCACTGAAATACACCACTAAATTCTTTCACCACATATAGCGGCAGAAGTGAACTGTGTATATATTTTTCTTTTTGTACTGAAATACGCCACTAAACGCTTTCAACACATACAACTGCAGAAGTGAACGGAGAATATATTTTTCTTTTTGTACTGAAATTGGCCACTAAACACTTTCACCACAAATAACTGCAACAGTGAAGTGTACATATTTTTCTTTTTGTACTGAAATAGGCCATTAAATGCTTTCACCACATATAACTGCAGAAGTGAACTGAGAATATATTTTTCTTTTTGTACTGAAATAGGACACTAAACGCTTTAACGGCAAATAACTGCAACAGTGAACTGTGTATATATTTTTCTTTTAGTACTGAAATACGTCACTAAACGCTTTTACCGCAAATAACTGCAACAGTAAACTGCGTATATATTTTTCTTTTTCCACTGAAATACACCACTAAACTCTTTCACCACATATAGCTGCAGAAGTAAACTGAGAATATATTTTTCTTTTTGTATTGAAATACGCCACTAAACGCTTTCACCGCATATAGCTGCAGAAGTGAACTGCGTATATATATTTTTCTTCTTCTACTGAAATAAGCCACTAAACTCTTTCACCACATATAACTGCAGAAGTGAACTGAGAATATATTTTTCTTTTTGTACTGAAATACGCCACTAAACGCTTTCACCACATAAAACTGCAGAAGTGAACTGCGTATATATTTTTCTTTTTCCACAGATATAAGCCACTAAAGACTTTTCAACATAGCACTTGCACCCCAAGAACAAATTGCTGGAATGACAGAGCTGTACAATGGCTATTTGGATCCCCAAATAATCTTTCCCTGCACTTGTAAATAGCTTTTTTTAGCACTGTCCCTAGCGCCTTACGCTGTCTCTCCCTGCACTAACATGCTGTGAAATGATTCCTCCCTATCCTTTCCCTTCACTTATAAATCGTTTTTTCATTTTTTTTTGTCACAATGAGGTTTTTCCTATTGCTGTCCCTAGCGCCTTCTCATGTCTGTCCCTGCACTCTGAACGCTGGAACAGGTCTGAATCCAAGATGTCTGCCGTATTTATAGGGCTGTGACATCACAGGGCTGGCTGCTGATTGGCTGCATGCATGGCATTATGGGTCATCCCGCCTTACCAGAGTTCCTTGCCCCATGTCGTCACACGTGTAGCCTCCATTTTAGGAAAAATTGCGATTCGTTACCATGAAGCGCGAGGAAATTTGCATTAGTTGCAAATCGAATTTTTCCTCAAATTCGGATCGAATTCCACTTTGTCAGCTTTCATTTGCTCATCTCTAGTACTGAGCTTGGTTCTGGTGCTGTATTTACATTATAAGCTTGGGACTGACGCTGAATACATGTACCATGCTTGGTTTCAGTCTGGTATTTATGCTATGAACTTGGTTCTGGTGATGTGTATATGTACTGAGCTTGGTTCTGGTGCTGTATTTACATAATAAGCTTGGTACTGATGCTGAATACATGTACCATGCTTGGTTTAGGTGTGTTATTTATGTTATGAGCTTGGTTCTGGTGCTGTATTTGCATAATAAGCTTGGTACTGACGCTGAATATATGTACCATGCTTGGTTTCGGTGTGGTATTTATGTTATAAACTTAGTTCAGGTGTTTTATATATATATATACAGTGGGATGCGAAAGTTTGGGCAACCTTGTTAATCGTCATGATTTTCCTATATAAATCGTTGGTTGTTACGATAAAAGATGTCAGTTAAATATATCATATAGGAGACACACACAGTGATATTTGAGAAGTGAAATGAAGTTTATTGGATTTACAGAAAGTGTGCTATAATTTTTTAAACAAAATTAGGCAGGTGCATAAATTTGGGCACCACAAAAAAGAAATGAAATCAATATTTAGTAGATCCTATTTTTGCAGAAATGACAGCCTCTAAACGCTTCCTGTAGGTTCCAATGAGAGTCTGGATTCTGGTTGACGGTATTTTGGGCCATTCCTCTTTACAAAACATCTTTAGTTCATTCAGGTTTGATGGCTTCCGAGCACGGACAGTTCTCTTTAAGTCACACCACAGATTTTCAATTATATTCAGGTCTGGGGACTGAGATGGCCATTCCAGAACGTTGTACTTGTTCCTCTGCATAAATGCCTTAGTGGATTTTGAGCAGTGTTTAGGGTCGTTGTCTTGTGGAAAGACCCAGCCCCGGCGCAGCTTCAGCTTTGTCACTGATTCCTGGACATTGGTCTCCAGAATCTGCTGATACTGAGTGGAATCCATGCGTCCCTCAACTTTGACAAGATTCCCAGCCCCTGCACTGGCCACACAGCCCCACAGCATGATGGAACCACCACCATATTTTACTGTAGGTAGCAGGTGTTTTTCTTGGAATGCTGTGTTCTTTTTCCTCCATGCATAACGCCCCTTGTTATGGCCAAATAACTCAATTTTAGTTTCATTAGTCCACAGCACCTTATTACAAAATGAAGATGGCTTGTCCAAATGTGCTTTAGCCCACCTCAAGCGGCACTTTTTGTGCTGTGGGCGCAGAAAAGGCTTCCTCTGCTTCACTCTCGCATACAGCATCTCCTTGTGTAAAGTGCGCCGAATGGTTGAACGATGCACAGTAACTCAATCTGCAGCAAGGTGATGTTGTAGGTCTTTGGTGCTGGTCTGTGGGTTGACTCTGACTGTTCTCACCATTCGTCGCTTCTGTCTATCCGAGATTTTTCTTGGTCTGCCACTTCGAGCCTTAACTTGAACTGAGCCTGTGGTCTTCCATTTCCTCAATATGTTCCTAACTGTGGAAACAGACAGCGGAAATCTCTGAGACAGTTTTCTGTATCCTTCCCCTAAACCATGATGGTGAACAATATTTGTCTTCAGGTCATTTGAGAGTTGTTTTGAGACCCCCATGTTGGAAACTTACAATTGACACCCTTAAATATTCTTTCTCATAATTGGATTCACCTGTGTATGTAGGTCAGGGGTCACTGAGCTTACCAAGCCAATTTGAGTTCCAATAATTAGTTCTAAAGGTTTTGGAATCAATAAAATGACAACAGTGCCCAAATTTATGCACCTGCCTAATTTTGTTTAAACAATTATAGCACACTTTCTGTAAATCCAATAAACTTAATTTCACTTCTCAAATATCACTGTGTGTGTCTCCTATATGATATATTTAACTGACATCTTTTATCGTAACAACCAACGATTTATACAGGAAAATCAACAAGATTAACAAGGTTGCCCAAACTTTCGCATCCCACTGTATATATATATAGATATATATACTGAGCTTGGTTCTCGTGCTGTAGTTATCTAATGAGTTTGGCACTACTTCTATATACATGTACTGAGCTTGGTTCTGGTGCTGCATATATGTACCATGTTGGGTTCTGGTACTGTATTTATTTAAGAGCTTGGTATGGCAATGTATCTATGCTACTACTGACTCTTGAATAGTAGATTAGCCACTACCTATTATGTACACCATTGAACTCAAAAGGCCACTACCAATTTTGCCACCATCTGGGGTGGGAGTGTGACCATGTAAAAGGCTCTCCCAGGTTGACATCTCTGACTGCCTGGTTTACATGGAAACTCAATGTGTCATAGAAATATAATGCAAAGGTATTTTTATGTAAACAGTCCATTATTTAAACACATTTTTTTCCATAAGCACTGCATTTTCTGCCTGTTCAGCAAGCAAGCACATAAGTCAGACTCATGAACATGTCTATACTTGTTCCAGGCTTCCTACTGATGATTATCATATTCAGAGATGTAGGAAGAATTTGTTTTATGTTTGGTACCATAAATTTGTTAATCTACCTTCTCTTCAGTAGAAATAATGAACTCTCACTGTCTACTTTGTCAATAAAATTTAATTCTTCATTACCTCATTCTTTTAATTCAAAACTGTACAATGGATTCTTCTTGTTTCTCCTCAGGCCTGTTTCACACTGCTGGCAGGCTGTTTCGGCATAGAATGCAGTGAACCGGCCGGACAAAACAGCGGTATTTGTCCAGCTGTTTCTCTACATATTTGAGCATCGCAGCTGGATCACTGCCGGACCCCGTTGTCGTTAATGGGGTCAGATGGCATTCCAGCAGCGTCTACCAATGCTGGATCCAGCAGGCTGTTCCTGATTGCAAAAACCTGCCGGATCGGCAAACGCAAGTGTGAAATAAGCCTTAGAGGAAGTTAAAAACTTTTAATCATGTCTTAAAAGGGTCTATTCTTGGATACAAGTCCAGAACCTATGGAGATTAGGGGGCACGTTTATTAAGACCGACGTTTTAGACGCCAGTTTTATTAAGCCCCTGCACTAGCGGTGGATCTGCCACAGTTATGAAGAGGCGCCAGCGTCTACATAACTTCGGCATATCCACCACCACATCTAAACGTAAGACTGCTTTCTAGCTGTTTTACATTTAGACCATTTTTTACGACTAAAACAGTCATAGAAAATGGTAATTGAGACGAGCCTGCCGGCCTGTCCCTTACCCCCGTGCATACCACACACACTTTTTTTTAGATCTGGCACCAGTAGGGAGAAGTCGCAGATTCTTTGCGCCACAATCTGTTTCAGAAATATGCCTAATTTAGGCATATTTCTGTTTTCACAAGCTTTGATGCCAGAACCAAGCACCGAAACTACACAACTTTGTACACCATGTAGCGGCATTGTCTGCTTACTGCAAGTGAAGCAATGTGCAGTAACCAGATCCAGCCATTACACATGTATGGAGCTGTGTAGTTGCAGTGCCTGGTTCTGTCAGCTGATCACAGGGGTGCTGGGAGTTGTAACCCTGTCCATTTGATATTGATGACCTATTCTAGGCCCAATAAAAGTGGGTTCTATTAAATATTTTTCCCCGTTTGTCAGTTCTACAACAATGTTCTATAACAATTATTTTTACAGTGGCACACATAATGGCTTTCCCCTTTATCTTTTTCTGCACTCACATTAGTCACTTATCATTACAATAGCTTGGAAATTAACAAATTGTGATAGTAATCCACCCGTATAAACAGGGTGTAACAATGGAGTAAGATGACTATTACTGTTAACACCTCTGTCTCATGATTTGGAATTATCTTGCCCCATTCTCTTTAGTTCTCCTCCTTTATTTTCATAAATATCTAAGGAGTCTTTAGATAACACAAAGGATATTCTGTAAGAGGTACGAATACAGTTAGGTCCATATATATTTGGACAAAGACAACATGTTTCTAATTTTTGTTCTGTACATTACCAAAAATGCATTTTGAACTAAACAATTCAGATGCAGTTGAAGTTCAGACTTTGAGCTTTAATTCAGTGGGTTAAACAAAATTATTGCATAAAAATGTGAGGAACAAAAGCATTTTTTAAACTCAATCCCTTCATTTCAGGGGCTCAAAACTAATTGGACGAATTAAATAAATGTTAATAAAATGTTAATTTCTAATACTTGCTTGAAAACCCTTTGTTGGCAATGACTGCCTGAAGTCTTAGAGATGGCCTTGAGGTTCGCCCGGCGATAGTTTCGCGGCAAACTTTGCTCGTTTGCGATTCACCGAGCGGGCAAACATGTGTCCATGTCCGCCGGCGCCATATTATTTTACATTATGAAGAAATTTGACCCATGACACATCCATCAGGTGGTACAGGACAGCCAATTAAGACGTTTCAGCACATGGACATACCCCCTACCTTATAAATAAACCCGATCTGGCCGCCATTTTACATTCAGTCTTTTGCCAGTGTAGGGAGAGCTTGCTGTGTGGAGCAGGAACAGGCTGTTAGGGACACCAAACGCTAGCTAATAGGGCCACAAAAGTCCTTTTAAGGACTGGTATAGGTGTGCTATCGATAGGTGTGACTTACAGAGGTGTGTGATATACCTATAATATACTTTCAAACATAGAAAGAATATTATAGTGCATTTGTATTGTGCAGCAGTTGTTTGCGGTTCTGCTGCGATATTACAGCTATACAGATGGGCAAACACTCTTGGAACAAATAATTTCAACTGGTGTGATATACCAGTTGCCCCCCAAAAAAAACTGATTGAGGCAGGGGTGTGAAATACCAATAATATACTTTCTATATAGTGCATTTGGGTAGGTAGTGCAGCATTTGTTTGCGGTTCTGCTGCATTACCGCAGCTACACAGAGTGACAAACGCTATTGGAAAAAATAATTTCAACTGGTGTGATATACCAGTTGCCCCCCCAAAAAAGTGATTTAAGCAGGGGTGTGATACACCAATAATATACTTTCTATATAGTACATTTGGGTAGTGCAGCATTTGTTTGCGGTTCTGCTGCGTTACAGCAGCTACACAGAGTGACAAACGCTATTGGAACAAATAATTTCAACTGGTGTGATATACCAGTTGCCCCCCCAAAAAACTGATTGAGGCAGGGGTGTGATATACCTATAATATACTTTCTATATAGTGCATTTGGGAAGTGCAGCATTTGTTTGCGGTTTTGCTGCTTTATCGCAGCTACACAGAGGGAGAAACGCTATTAAAGCAAATAATTTCAACTGTTGTGATATACCAGTTGCCCCCCAAAAAAACTGATTGAGGCAGGGGTGTTATATACCAATAATATACTTTCTATATAGTGCATTTAGGTAGTGCAGCATTTGTTTGCGGTTTTGCTGCATTACCGCAGCTACACAGAGTGACAAACGCTATTGGAACAAATAATTTCAACTATTGTGATATACCAGTTGCCCCCCAAAAAAACTGATTGAAGCAGGGGTGTTATATACCAATAATATACCTTCTATATAGTGCAATTGGGTAGTGCAGCATTTGTTTGCGGTTCTGCTGCGTTACCCAAGCTACACAGAGTGACAAACAGTATTGGAACAAATAATTTCTACTGGTGTGATATACCAGTTGCCCCCCCAAAAAACTGATTGAGGCAGCCGTGTGATATACCTTCTTCCACAGATACTGCTCTCCTATAGGGACTTTTGTCACAGGGTCATTTTGAAAATGACAGGCAGAAGAAGAGGCAGGCCATTCCGCAGGGGTGGTATGGGTCGTGCAGGTGCACCAGGCCGAAGCCTAAGTGGGAAGTTGCAGAAGTTGCGTGCGATTAAGTCAAAGGACGCACCAGAGTTGGTTGAGTGGCTCACTCAGCCTTCTGCATAATTTTTGGGGCCTGTAGTCCACTGGCCTGCTGTAAAATTGTTATCCAATGGCCGTGTAATTTACCTCCAGCCACATACTTACTTGTTCTTTTCTGTCTGCTGAATGCATAATTTTTGTTGCCTCTAATACACTGGCCTGCTTTAAAATTGATATCCAATGACCGTGTAATCTACCTCCAGCTACATACTTACTTACTCTTTTCTGTATGGTGAATGCATAATTTTTGGGGCCTGTAGTCCACTGGCCTGCTGTAAAATGTATATCAAATGACCGTGTAATCTACCCCAGCCACATACTAACTTGTTCTTTTCTTTCTGCTGAATGCATAATTTTTGGGGCCTGTAGTCCACTGGCCTGCCTTAAAATTGATATCCAATGACTGTGTAATCTACCTCCAGCCACATACTTACTTGTTTTTTTCTGTATGGTGAATAAATAATTGTTGGGGCCTTGGAGGAATTTAACACCAGTGACGACCACGTGTTATTGAATTTCAACTATTATCATTAGGGTTTTTTTTCAAGAGGGGGGATTTCGTTAGCCATGTTTTTAATTCAATTTTATATTTTTGGTTCTTTTAAACATATGTATTTGACCTGTATTTGTACTGGCCTGCAGTAAAATTGATATCCATTGACTGTTTAATATACCTCCGACCACATAATCACTTGATCTTTTCTGTCCAGTGAATGCCTAATGTTTGGGGCCTGAACTCCTGTGGCCTAAAATGAAAAGTTTTTAGGCTCCAACAGGGCTCATTTCAGAGAATTTCCCTTTTAGACGCATAAAAATGTCCCCTGATTTAGATACATATTTTTTGTTGGAATTTTTGTCATTAATCCCCCTATAGTACCATATGTCAGTGTTGTGGGATTATTTGTGCACTTCTTCTAAGTATTTGTTGGCTGCAAATATGAGCTGAAGGTTTTTCAGGTTCGTCTGCCATTAAAGTGAATGGGGCCCGCTGCGAACTTGCGGTTCACGAACATTTGATCGCGTTTTCGCAATCACGTTCGCGAAGCGTTTCCGGACGATGTTCGTCCATCACTAGTCTTGAACTCATGGACATCACCAGATGCTGTGTTTCCTCCTTTTTAATGCTCTGCCAGGCTTTTACTGCAACGTTTTTCAGTTGCTGCCTTTCTGTCTGAAGTTTAATTAAGTGAAATGCTCTATTAGGTTCAGATCAGGTGACTGACTTGACCATTCAAGAATACTCCACTTCTTTGCTTTACTAAACTTCTGGGTTGCTTTGGCTTTATGTTTTGGGTCATTGTCCATCTGTATTATGAAACGCTGACCAATCAGTTTGGCTGCATTTGAGCACACAGTCTCTGAAAATCCCAGAAATCATCCGGCTGCTTCTGTCCTGTGTCACATCATCAATAAACATTAGGGACCCAGTGCCACTGGCAGCCATGCAAGCCCAAGCCATCACACTGCCTCCGCTGTGTTTTACAGATGATGTGTTGTGCTTTGGATCATGAGCTGTACCATGCCTTTGCCATACTTTTTTCTTTCCATCATTCTGGTAGAGGTTAATCTTGGTTTCATTTGTCCAAAGAATTTTCTTCCAGATGTGTGCTGTTTTTTTTTTAGCAAAGTCCAATCTAGCCTTCTTATTTTTGTGGCTTATGAGTGGCTTGCACCGTGCAGTAAACCCTCTGTATTTACTTTCATGAAGTCTTCACTTTATGGTAGATTTGGATATTGTCACGCCTATATCCTGGAGAGTAGAGAAGATATGAAAAACCGCAGCACTCCCAGTCTTGAATCCAATCTTGTGTTTATTAACACTGAAAAAGATAGCAATGTTTCGACACCAAAGTATTTTTCAAGCTATAGATAATATATCTATAGCTTGAAAAAGACTTTGGTGTCGAAACGTTGCTATCTTTTTCGGTGTTATTAAACACAAGATTGGATTCAAGACTGGGAGTGCTGCGGTTTTTCATATCTTTTCTGGTTACCAAGGGGGCCATTAGGTCGGGGCCTGACACTGCGAGCACCGCCGTCATTTTTTTATTGAAATCGATTAACAAGTGGTGCTGTCCTGTCTTCACGTTGACAAGTATATCCTGGAGAGTGTTGTTCACTTGGTTGGCATTTGTGAAGGGGTTTCTCTTCACCATGGTAATTATTCTGCGATCATCCACCACTGTTGTCTTCCGTGGGCGTCCAGGTCTTTTTGCATTGTTGAGGTCACCAGTGCTTTCTTTCTTTCTCGGGATGTACCAAACTGTAGATTTTGCCACTCCTAATAGTATAACAATTTCTCGGATGGGTTTTTTCTGTTTCAGCTGCGTGGAAAATTTTCTAAATGCAAGCACCACACCTCAAATCAATTCCAGGCCTTTTATGTGCTTAATTGAGAATGAAATAATGAAGGAATTGCCCACACCTGCCCATGAAACAGCCTTTGAGTCAATTGTCCAATTACTTTTGGTCCCTTTAAAAACAGGGTGCTGCATGTAAAGGATCTGAAACTCCTAAACCCTTCATCCAATTTTAATGTGGATACCCTCAAATGAAAGCTAAAAGTCTGGACTTTATGTTTGTGTACATTATATAACTATAACTTGAATATGTTTTAGTAAACAGGTCCAAATATATATATATATATATATATATATATATATAAAGAAAATTCGGCGGCACCAGTAAACTGGCTCAGGTGCAACGTCCAAGGGAATGAGATATCACCCTTAATATATACCAGAAATAGGACAGCACTCCAAGACTTGAAAAAACAGTGTCTTTATTCACCCATGTGAATCAGTAGCGACGTTTCAGCTCACAACTGAGCCTTTCTCAAGCCTGAGAAAGGCTCAGTTGTGAGCTGAAACGTTGCTACTGCTTCACATGGGTGAATAAAGACACAGTTTTTTCAAGTCTTGGAGTGCTGTCCTATTTCTGGTATATATATATATATATATATATATATATATATATACATACAAGACAGATGGCTGGCACTCCACAATACAGAGAATAATTTTTTCTCTCTTGGTGCTCTGTGATGGGATGATATCCCAGTATTTATAGGAATAAATTCACGGCACTCATAAGTAATTTGCTAGGTGAAATTGGACACAACCTCTCTTCTGGTCAGCACTATACTCTCAGACCGTGAACAAGGTCCGGGAGGGACCGAAACATCGGCCCAATAAAACTGAAAACCATTGGTGGCTTGAATAAACACTCAAATTTCACCTTGCAAATTACTTATGAGTGCCATGAATTTATTCCTACAAATATATATATAGACCTAACTGTATATCTAACCTATCACAAAAGAAATGTGCTCCTTAGTGGAGAAATTATTGAGTCCCATGCAATGGCTCTGTCTTCAGAAATAAGGAATGGTATTGTTTTTGCATAAATATTAACTGTTGATTAAAAACTACGAGTGTCAGAATTGTATCGATCCCTTCCTCAGAAAAGATCAATGTTGTAGTTTTTAAACAAACAAAATTATTTTTGCAAAAAATACAGTTCCCGATCCTTTAAAACAGCGCCACTGTATAAGGTTCCTGGGCTGCAGTCTAAAAGGGAATTATTACACAACTTAAAAAGTTGTGCCTGCCTGCATAACGGTAAGGCCCCCTGCACACGAACGTATGTGTTCCGTTCCGTACATTGGGGATCACAGTTTGCGGTCCACAATGCATGGAGAACGTTCATGTGGACTCCGGGATGCATCAAGTCCCATTCAACTCAAAGGGGTCCGTGATCCGCCCATTCTGCAAAAATATAGAGCAAGTTCTATCTTTTTGCGGAACGGAAGTACTGAACGGAACCCCACAGAAGCATCCGTAGTGCTTCTGTAGGGTTCCGTTCCGTGTTTCCGTTCTGCACCATTCCGCATTTCCGGATTTGCGGACCTATTCAAGTAAATGGATCCGCATCCGTGATGCAGAATGCACATGGAAAGGTGTCCGTTTATTGCGGATCTACAATATGGCAACGGGACACCTACTTTTGTGTGCAGGAGGCCTAAAGGTGAGAGCATCACTACACATACTTTGTATTTTACTGCCCATGAAGCGCTAATTCTTTTCCCACATAACACAGGAAAAGTGGAGTAATTAGTAAGAAATTAGCAATCTTTTTGTAAATCTTTTTTGCACATTATGTGCTCTCCGCATCCACATTTTCAGAGCGCGGCCCCGATCTTCCGGTCCGCGGCTTCTGAAAAAAATAGAACATGTCCTATTCTTGTCCGCAATTATCAGACAAGAATAGGCAGTTCTATGGGGGCGCCGGTAGGGGGTATTGCGGATCCGCAGTACACTACGGACGTGTGAATGGACCGTAACAAGAAGATTTCTTCCAACAAAATGGCCACTCTCACTGTGTAGACAAATGTTATCCAGACTAAACCCAGCCCCCTCCTCTTATACTTCCTGGCTCACATGCACTAGCATCGGGGAAGGGGGGGTGACATGGGTGCAGTCTGAGAAAACTCCACTTTTACAGACTGACAATAATATGCACAAAACCAAAGATAAAATCGATTTTAGAGGAAAAATTGTTAGTAAACATTCTTTTCTGTATATTTACTTGAATATAAAGTGCAAGTGCTGCCAAAAATTACAAGGAAGAGGCACTCCGATACAACCTGTATATCACATAAAGGAGAGCCTCATTCACATTGTGGTACAATTGTTCAGGTAGTGGGACTCCTACACTCATAAAGCCTATGCACTAAGTAAAAGGGCTGCCAAAAATTACAAGGAACTGGCACTCCAATACACCCTTTATTACACATAAAGGAGGGCATCATACACCCTTTAAAAGTGATGATTGATGGCCTGCTGGTGAGCTGGCCCTCTAAAAAATTATATGTGAGGGCCTGCAGGTGAGCTTACCCAGTAAAAGATTGTAGGTGAGGACTTGCTGGTGATCTGAACCTCAAAAAAATTATATGCGAAGGCCTACAGGTGAGCTTACTGTCTAAAAAATTATATGCGAGGGCCTGCAGGTGAGCTGACCCTGTAAAAGATTGTAGGTGAAGGCCTGCAGGTGAGCAGACCCTGTAAAAGATTGTAGGTGAGGGCCTGCAGGTGAGCTGACCTTATAAAACATTATATGCTAGGGCCTGCAGGTGAGCTGACCCTGTAAAACATTATATGCAAGGACCTGCAGGTAAGCTTACCCTGTAAAAGATTGTAAGTGAGGGCCTGAGGTGAGCTGACCCTGTAAAACATTATATGCGGGGGCCTGCAGGTGAGCTGACCCTCTAAAAAATTATATGCAAGGGCTTGCAGGTGAGCTGAGCCTATAAAAGATTGTAGGTGACGGTCTGCAGGTGAGCTGACCCTGTAATAGATTGTAGGTGAAGGCCTGCAGGTGATCTGACCCTCTAAAAAATTATATGCGAGGGCCTGCAGGTGAGCTGACCCTGTAAAACATTATATGCGAGGGCCTGCAGGTGAGCTGACCCTCTAAAAAATTATATGCGAGGGCTTGCAGGTGAGCTGACCCTATAAAAGATTGTAGGTGGCGGTCTGCAGGTGAGCTAACCCTGTAATAGATTGTAGGTGAGGGCCTGCAGGTGAGCTGACACTCTAAAAAATTATATGCGAGGGCCTGCAGGTGAGCTGACCCTGTAAAAAATTATATGCGAGGGCCTGCAGGTGACTTGACCCTGTAAAAGATTGTAGGTGAGGGCCTGCAGATGAGCTGACCCTGTAAAACATTATATGCGGGGGCCTACAGGTGAGCTGACCCTATAAAAGATTGTAGGTGACGGTCTGCAGGTGAGCGGACCCTGTAATAGATTGTAGGTGAGGGCCTGCTGGGGAGCTGACCCTCTAAAAAATTATATGCGAGGGCCTGCAGGTGAGCTGACACTCTAAAAAATTATATGCGAGGGCTAGCAGGTGAGCTGACCCAGTAAATTTTCCTTCTTGTGACACTAGACAGCTCATCAGGGTGAGGGTGCTGGTGGGGTGTCATGAAACTGTCCCAGGCTTTGGAGAATGTTGCCCTGCCTCTGTTGGAATTGCTGTGTGTTCACATTGTCTCCCCATCTCGGTTGCCCAAGGAACTACGGACTCCGTGCCAGTGTTGTCAGATGGAAATTTTTGGAGCAATTTTTCAACAAGGACCTTCTGGTATTGCACCATTTTGCTCGTCCTCTCCACCAGAGGAATGGGAGATGAGAAGTTCTCTTTGTAGTGGGGGTCGAGAAGGGTGAACAACCAGTAATTTGTGTTGTCTAAAATGCATATAACGCGCGGGTCGCTGGAAAGGCAGCCTAACATGAAGTCAGCCATGTGTGCCAGAGTACCAGAGAACAGATGGAATTAAACTTCCATGGGTACTACCCTCTGGAGCGGAGTCAACCGTCTCCTGCTCCTCCTCCTCCTCTTCATCGTCCATTTCGAGTTGAGAAGACGAACTGAGGGTGGTCTGGCTATCACCCTGTGTAATGTCCTCCCCCATTTGCACCTCTTCCACATGCAAAGCGTCGTCCTTAATTGTGAGCATCGAGCGTTTGAGTAGACACAGAAGTGGAATGGTTACGCTGATAATAGCGTTATCGCCGCTCACCATCTGTGTTGATTCCTCAAAGTTTCTTAAAACCTCACAGAGGTCAGACATCAATGCCCACTCCTCGCTTGTGAATAGCGGAAGCTGACTGGAAAGGCGACGACCATGTTACAGCTGGTATTCCACTACTGCCCTCTGCTGCTCACAAAGCCTAGCCAACATGTGGAACGTCGAGTTCCAGCGCATGCTCACATCGCACAACAGCCGGTGAGCTGGCAATTTCCAGCCTTGCTGCAGCGTTGACAGACCGGCTGAAGCTGTGGATGACTTGCGGAAATGTGTACACACGCAGTGCACCTTCACCAGTAGCTCAGGCAAATTGAGGTAGGTTTTGAGAAACCGCTGAACCACTAAGTTTAAGATGTGGGCTAGGCATCGGATGTGTGTGAGCTTGCCGAGCTCCAAAGCAGACACCAAGTTACGGCCATTATCAGACACAACCATGCCTGGTTCTAGGTTGAGTGGCGAGAGCCACAGCTCAGTCTGGTCTTTTATCCCCGCCACAGATCTGCGGCGGTGTGCTGTTTGTCCCCTAAGCATATCAGCTTCAGAACGGCCTGTTGCCGCTTCCCTACTGCAGTGCTACACTGCTTCCAGCTACCGACTGATGGCTGACTGGTGCTGCACGAGGATAATTCGGAGGTGAAAGTGGAGAAGAAGGAGGAGAAGTGGGGTTTGGAGCCACTAACGTAGGTGCTGGCGGAAACCCTGATGGAATTAGGGCCCGCACTCCTTGGCGTCGGTACCACCTGTGCCATCGCAAGGTACGACTTGCTCCAGGCCTCCACAACATTCACCCAGTGGGCAGTCAGGGAAATGTAGTGTCCCTGGCCAAATGCACTTGTCCATGTGTCCGTGGTTAAGTGGACCTTCCCAGTAACTGCATTGGTCAGGGCACGTGTGATGTTACGGGACACATGTTCGTGTAAGGCAAGCACGGCACACCTTGAAAAATAGTGGCGGCTGGGGACTGCGTAACCCGGGAAGGCTGTCGACATCAGGCTGCGGAAGGCCTCAGTGTCCACAAGCCTAAATAGCAACATTTCCAGGGCCAGTAATTTGGAAAGTTTCGCACTTAGTGCTATGGCATATGGGCGGGTGGCTGGGTATTTGCGCTTGCGTTCAAATGCCTGGGGTAAGGACATTTGTATGCTGCGCTGGGACACAGAAGTGGATTTGGTCACTGATGGTGCTTGCGAAGGTCCAGGTGCAGGGCGGGAGGTATCTGGGCCTGCGTCTTCGACAGAGGATTGGCCAGCACGTAACACAGGGGAAGAGGAGGCAGTGGTGTGACCCGCAGACACAGATTGTGGACCCAGCCGTTTGGCCCACCTATTACGGTGCTTTGATGCCATGTGGTCGATCATGCTGGTGGTGGTGAGGTTGCTAGCGTTTACGCCCCTGCTCATTTTTGTATGGCAGAGGTTGTAAATTACAATTCTTTTGTCGTCCACACTTTCCTCAAAAAAGCGCAAGACTGCGGAACACCGACCCCTTGGCTAGAGAGATTTCCGCAAGGGTGTGCTCCGGGGAACAGTTGCGGGCCTGTCGATGCGCGTTTCGCCTCCTGACGAAGCTGAGGCGAAACGCGCGTCGAGGTTCCTAGCCTGTCCAGTGCCTGCTGCTTTTACCCTCCATCATGTCTCATGGTATGCCTTAACTTTCTATCTGTTACCCACAGATGAGCTCCCTCATATCCTTTACAATAAGGCTTGGTGTGTGTGGTCTCACTTATGTGAGGGCTCTACATATATTTTTATTTCTTCCCTTGCATTGCTAGACTCTAGTGTATGTTTTATTACTTGCTTATCATCACATTTGAGGGCTGAGCTTAGATTCATCTGGTGGTTATGCACCAGGGTGACGATCACATTAACTAATATTGGATTAGTCATATTTTATGGGCTATTGTATTGTGAATCACCCCGCTGCATATTATTGGTATACTTGACATGTGTTCCATCCTCTGGCGGGTAGCAGTGACACCGGCCAGTGGATTGCGGCATCCGGTTTTTCTGCTGATTCTTCATACTCTTTTCTTGTTATCTTCAATATTTTAGTAATCATGATATGTTTATTATAATTAAATAAAAGTATATATTTTTTGAATACACTGGGCATTCTTTTGTTGCTTGTTCAACAATATTATAGGTTTATATCTGTTTGGTGTGGGCTGCCTTCTCCCTTTTGCCACCCCACTGCCTCTTCCAGCCTGTTGCGGTGCTGCGGATCCCTCCCCCTCTGTACTGCTGACTTCATCGTCCACCACCTCCTCTTCTACATCCTCACTCTGCTCATCCTCCTGACTTGTTTAACCTAACAAAAACAGTTGGCTTATTGGCAACTGTGTCTCACCATCATCATCCACCTCTTGAGACACTAATTGCTGTTTCCCACTGTCATCTTCTTGTGACTGTGGATGCTCAAGAGTTTGGGAATCATGGCACAAGATCTCATGTCTCTCTTTAATCAGGCTTGTCGAGAGACCCAAATGAAGGAATGGCACTGAAAAGAGCTCCTCAGAATATTCCAGTGTGGGATCACATGTTTGGCAAGACTCTCCATGGTGGGAGGAAGCAGAATCAGGGTGAGGATTGTGTTGACCAGACTCTTGGCCACTGAGACTGGACTTGGTAGAAGACAAGGTGGTGCTTAATCGACTGGAAGCATTATCTGCTGCAATCCAACCGACCACCTGGTCGCACTGATCTGACTTAGAGAGCGTTGTCCTGCGCCGCCCTGCAAACTGGGACACAAAGCTAGGTATCGTGGATGATTGTTTTTCTTGTGCTCTGGCAGCAGGCATAGTTTCAACGCGCCCAAGGCCACGGCCTCTGCGTGCACCATCAGCACCATGGCCACTTCCCTGTCCCTTACTGCTCGCCTTCTTAAATGTTATATATGCTTGAAAGCATGTCACACGTACAGAAGCTTAGGATTAGTAAGTGAATGCGCAAAAAAATTTAAAAAGGTATTTGGGATGTGGAAACATCACACAGGAGATATACCACAGATAATGTTACTGATGTCAGCAGCGGCCAAAAAAATTACAGGGAATGTCACAGGCATTTGGGATGTGCAAACGTTACACAGGAGAAATACTGCAGATAATGTTGCTGATGTCAGCAGCGGCTTAGGCTACTTTCACACTGGCGTTTTGGCTTTCCGTTTGTGAGATCCGTTCAGGGCTCTCACAAGCAGTCCATAACAGATCAGTTTTGCCATAATACATTCTGAATGGAAAAGGATCTGCTCAGAATGCATGTTTGCCTCCGATCAGTCTCCATTCCGCTTTGGAGGCGGACACCAAAACGCTGCCTGCAGCGTTTTGTTATCCGTCTGACGAAACTGAGACAAACGGATCCGGTTCTGACACACAATGTAAGTCAATGGGGACGGATCCGTCCTCCATTGACTTTCAATAGTGTTCAAGACGGATCCGTCTTGGCTATATCAAAGATAATACAAACGGATCCGTTCTGAATGCATGCATGCGGTTGTATTATCGGTTCGGATCCGTCTGTGCAGATCCATGACGGATCCGCACCAAACGTGAGTGTGAAAGTAGCCTAATATAAAAGTAGCCTATATTTAGGATGTGGAAACGTTACATAGGAGAAATACCGCAGATGTAGCGGATGTCAGCAGCGGCTAATAAAAATTTACAGTGAATGTCACAGGTATTTGGAATGAGGAAACGTTATACAGGAGAGGTACCACCGGTAATGTCACTGTCCGCAGCGTCTACGAAAAAAGTACACTATATGTCACAGATCCATTTTTTCAGCTCACACGTTACACTGGAGATGTGGCGCTGGTAATGTCACTATCATAAGTGGACACCATCTATTGAAAAAGTACACTGGATGTCACAGATATTTTTGGGATGCGCACACTTTACACAGGAGATGTGGCGCAGCTAATGTCACTGTCCGCACCGGACACCGTCTACGTAATAAGTACACTGGATGTCACTGATAATTTTTGGATGTGCACAGTTGACACTGGAGATGTGTTGCAGATAATGTCGGTGTCACCAGCGGCCTAACTATTGTACGCTATTTAGTGCAGAATGAGTTAAAAATAGATATTGCTGCCACACACAATAGTCCTTAAAAGGACTTTTGGGTATGTAAAGTTTTAGCTATTTAGCGCAGTTTGCACTAAAAATAGATATATTGCTGCTGCCACACACAACAATAAACCTTAAAAGGACTTTTGGGACTCGTTCCGGCCAGCCAATCACTGTAATGCCAGTAAACAACATGGCTACGGCATCACAGTGAGGTCAGTACTTACCTGCACGTTTATTGGCTGCGTAGCAGGCAAGAATCGTGCGGGGAGGAGACTCGAGCATTGCGCTCGAGCACATGCGGTATTCGGCCGAATACCGCCATGTGCCGAGCATCGAGATGCTCGAGCCGAACTGGTGTTTGGCCGAGGATGCTCGATCAACACTAATAAGGATATTATGTTACATTTTGTTGGTTGTTGTTTTTTTGTGTTTGGATTCTGGCTTTAGCTCCCCTTTAAATGGGTGTTCCAGGGATGATTTAAAATGGCAACCATCAAGCTTTCCTAGAACGTGAGTCGGACTGGTTGCCACCACTTGAGCTGCCTAAGGGGGTGAGGGGGCAGGGACCTCACTACACACAACACTGCTCTACGATGTATGGTAAGGCTGCAATCCTGCTTATGATATACCACTATGGATGAGCAGCCGGACAGGAAAACTCACCAGTATGTAGTATACGTATGTGCCAGAGTGTTCTGTGTAGTGAGGCCCCGTCTCCACAACTGGCGGCCATTTTTAATCATTCTTGGAGAATCCCTTAATATACATACGTGCCTTTGTTTTTAGAGAACAATAAACATAATACATTTTTCTCATTACATTTATGCTTAAAGTTAGATTCTAGTGAAATTCTAATGAAAAACACAGATGCTTTGACAAGCCCACTACAAAACAAACATTTACATTTAAACTAGTTCATTGACTCGGATGAATAATCCCTTAGTGATTCATGGACAAATAAAATGCCTCCTTTTGGCACAATCACTCATATCCCTCTGCTCTGACTTAATTGCCCTGCACATCTTGTTCATGGTTTATACTCATGAGGTTCCACGTTCACTCATTACGCACACAAATATTTTCATTGCATATGTTAAGTCATAGAAAGCTGATGAAAATAACATACTTCTTGGAATCGCGTACATTTTTAATGTATTCCTAATCTCCCCACGTGAAAATGCATGCCTGGATTTCTATCAAGCTAAAATGTAAAATGGGCAACATTCCTAAGTTACTCTCTGTCAACCAAAATATCCATTCTAAAGTTAAATGATTCTTTACACTTAAAGAGAATGTGTCACCAGAAAATGAATTATTTTTTAGAATTTGGTGCTTTTTGTTTTGTTTTCCATGTCACTAAATATTAAAAAAATAATAATAAAATTGTGTAGTTTTCGCACTGACCATTAGGATTAAATATATGTTGACTCTTCCTGCTCTGTACAGGTAACTTTTCAGTAGTCATCTCATTATCATCAGGATTACAAGGACAGTTAAAATCCTCTGTATAGACAACATAGGATCCACGCTTCTCAAAGAACAAGAAGTATTTACATAATATAGGCCTAGTGGCAGTTGTGAAAACTGTATGATTTTTTTATGTAGATGGGAACATGGGAAAAACAAATCACAAACAATTCTAAAACTATATTTACATAAAAACTTGATTTAAACAATACTAGATTTTCTTTAAAGAGTAACTAAACATTTTAATATGTTGTCCCTAATCCCCTAAATAAAATTTTAGTAATATACTTTATTTATTATTTTGTATTTTTACTGTACTTTTACATCCCTAAAGCGCACAATTCAGTGTTCGCTTAAAACTCTGTTCTCCCTACACCGCTCAGCGGTGTACGCAATACTTATTTTATAAATGGGTGTGCGGGCAGGAGTGCTCATTGCTGCTCCTGCCCGTGCTCCCCGGAGAATTACTAACTAAGAGAATTAGCTTAGCGAAGCAGGTAGAAGCAGGAGCCCACTCCGCTCAGCTAATCCTGGCATAGTACATGGGTACAGGGTACCCATATACTATGCCAAGAGTTAGTAATTGTCCGGGGAGCACGGGCAGGAGCAGCGATGAGCGCTCCGGCCCCATTCATAAAATGAGTACTCCGTACTCCATACACTGCTGAGCTGTCAGCACTGTAGGGAGAACAGAATTTTAAGCGCACACTGAATTGGGCACTTTAGGGATGTAAAAGTACAGTAAAAATACAAAATTAATATTTAGGGGATTAGGGACAACATATTAAAATTATTATAAAAGTTTAGTTACTATTTAAAGGGTTATTCCCATCATGCTGTTTCATACTTACCTGCTCCCGTCACGCTGTCCACTTCCTGGTTTCGGCAGGGGGCGGGCTCCATCTTGATGGAAGTCTTCTCCCGGCCGGGCGGCGCGCTGGACTGAACGTGCACGCCGCCGCGCATGCGCCCTGGTCACTTCTTCCTGGCAAGTAAACTATACTGGCCAGGAAGAAATCACCATAGCGCATGCGCGCCATCGGCATGCACTTTCGGGACTGCGCGCAGCCGGCTGGGAGAAAAGAAGAAGTCGTCTGCGCAAGCGCGGCCACCGCGATTCCGGAGAAGAGATCGGTGGCCGTAACCAGGGGAGACGGAAGACAACAGTCAGGTAAGTATATGTTCTTTTTCTTCTAAGGGGTGGGAATTAGTTAATTAAATATATTTAGAAAAATGATCACTGTTAAATCATTAACAGATTTAACAGTGATCATTAAGATGGGAATACCCCTTTAAAGATATTTAAAGGGTTCCGCGATATTCAAATACTCAATTATATATTTTTATTTATTTAAAAAAATATGTAAATTAAAGGAAATATTTTATGGTTTCCTTTTGGGAACCACGCCCACTATACTGCATTAGAAGAACTGCCACTTCAAGGCCCGAGACCTCAGCTGCCCAAGAGTTTTTGGGAAGAACATCAACCATTTTCAGTTTATTTTTTCCAAATATACTTTACACTTCAACAAGGAAACCACTATAGCAAAGGTATAAAAGCCTTTAAAGGGTTCTGTACTGTTAATGTTCTCTGTAATGTAACCTTCTCTGAAATTTCACCTCTGGGAACTTGAGACTAGATGCCTTGGAAAAAGGGGAAAAATGAAGCCTTTATTTCTGGTTTGCCTATAACTTGTGTACTTGTGCCTTATGTCATCAGAAATTGACCTATAGCTTACAATTTACACATATCTTTAAAAAAATTTGTTGAGTTTTTATTTTATTATTTTCATGTTACTATCTATATATATTTTTTTAATTATATAATCCAGCAATTTTAACACTGGCCACTAGGCCTAATAATTGGTTGTGATTTCCTGTTAACTTTTCAGTAGCCTTTATCATTATCACCACAGGCAGAACTGCCATGACAAGTAACACCTCTGTATAGGTAACACAGGACCGACCATTCACAATAGGTGATATCACAGCTCATCAGCTCCCTCCTGACCTTTGCCCAGGTCACAAAACATGCCTAGAAAACTTTCCCATAGAAGTCAATGGGGTCTGCTCCTATCCATTGTGTCTATGGCCCATGTAGCTGTTCCCAAAAGACAGGGAGCCTTAACATATTCAGGCCTAGTGGTCACTACAAAAACTGCCGAATTTTATGATTGATTTGGAAATATAAATAGGGACATGGAAAACTTTTAGAAAATCAACAAAAATTATAAAAAAAAGTATGCTCAACATAAAAACACGATTCAAACAATAGTTAATTTTCTGATGACACATTCCTTTTAAAAGATATTTGGTAGTTGGAATCCCTGTTCAAGATTCTGCTTTGTGGCCCAGAAGCCCCATGTTATACCCTTGCCATACAACAGGCCGTTGTCTGATGAAGGGAAATTGCTGAGAATTTGAATTCCCCTCGGGCTCCTCAAATTTTCTGGAGTAGGAGTAATGTGATATCTTAAAAATACACAAGGATTATTCACTAACCCTTTTAAAAAGACATGCAGTCCATAGTTGTCACAAATATTCCTGCACAGTCCCAACCTTGATGCACAGCATTGGTCAAATTTTTTTTCCTTACATCCCACTGCTAGAATGAGAATACTGTGTCATAAATCGCCAAGGACGATACGTAACCCGTCTATTATCTCATCATGCACAGTTGTGTTCTATGACAACTATAAATTATTATCCTCACCCCCATTTTAAATTAGTTTTTTCTAAATATTTTTAATATTAATGGTACACACTCAGATTGGGTCACTGTCACTAGTGGAGTACCTCAGGGGTCAGTATTGGGCCCTATTCTCTTCAATATATTTATTAATGATCTTGTAGAAGGCTTGCACAGTAAAATATCTATTTTTGCAGATGACACTAAACTATGTGAAGTAATTAACACTGAAGAGGACAGTATACTACTACAGAGGGATCTGGATAGATTGGAGGCTTGGGCAGATAAGTGGCAGATGAGGTTTAACACTGACAAATGTAAGGTTATGCACATAGGGAGGAATAATGCAAGTCACCCGTACATACTAAATGTAAAACACTGGGTAACACTGACATGGAAAAGGACTTAGGAATTTTAGTGAACAGCAAACTGAGCTGCAGAAACCAGTGTCAGGCAGCTGCTGCCAAGGCCAATAAGATAATGGGTTGCATCAAAAGGGGCATAGATGCCCGTGATGAGAATATAGTCCTACCACTTTACAAATCACTAGTCAGACCACACATGGCGTACTGTGTACAGTTCTGGGCTCCAGTGAACAAGTCAGACATAGCAGAGCTGGAGAGGGTTCAGAGGAGGGCAACTAAAGTAATAACTGGAATGGGGCAACTACAGTACCCTGAAAGATTATCAACATTTGGGTTATTAACTTTAGAAAAAAGATGACTGAGGGGAGATCTAATTACTATGTATAAATATATCAGGGGTCAGTACAGAGATCTATTTCATTTTCTGAAGTTCTGCCTGTGCATAATGTTCAGAATGATAGGCAGAGGCGCATAAAGGAGTTCAACATATGGCTTGGTAAATGGTGTCAAGAGCAAGGATTTGGCTTTGTTTCTCATGATAGCTCTACTTGGAATAGAAAGGAACTGTACAAAAAAGATGGTTTGCATCTTTCTCTCAAAGGAACAAATGTACTTAGTGAAGAACTCCAAGAATTTGCGAAAGAGTATTTAAACTAGGAAGGGGGGGGGGGGCAAAAGAGTGAAAATAAAAGAGTCCAATTGCCCCCCGAAACAATGCCAGAACAGGTCAGAAGCACAGAGGTTAAGAAATGATAAGCTCAGAGTCCTGTCTACAAATGCTCGCAGTTTAGGTAAAAAAATCAATGAACTTAGGTCAATAATGGCCTCTGAGAATGTAGATTTAGTGGCTGTTACGGAGACATGGTTTAATGAAAGAAATGACTGGGACATAACCATACCAGGGTACTCTTTATACAGAAGAGACAGAGAAGGCAAGAAAGGAGGAGGAGTGGCCCGGTATGTGAAAGATAGCATTAAATCTAACCTAATACAAGTTGGTGAGGCCAACATAGAGTCAGTTTGGGTTACGTTGCAGTTTGCTAACCATGCAGTAACTCGTGTAGGTGTGATATATAGACCACCTGGTCAAGTTAAAGAACTAAATGATCTACTAGTTGAAGAAATAGCTAAAATGACAATGAAAGGAGAAGTTATCATTATGGGAGATTTCAATCTTCCAGATATAAACTGGAAAACCAAAATAGCAAGTTCTACCAGGAGTACAGATATTCTAAATTCCCTACTGGGGTTATCTCTACAACAAGTGGTTGAGGAGCCAACCCGGAGGGAGGCCATTTTGGATTTGGTATTCACAAACGGGGATTCGGTATATGATGTCATTGTAGGCGAAACCTTTGGATCTAGTGATCACCAGTCAGTGTGGTTTAATATAAGAACTGTGAAAGAGTCCCACCACACAAAAACAAAAGTTTTAGATTTTAGAAAAACAGACTTTTCAAAAATGAAATTAGTCATAAATGAGTCCTTATCAGACTGGAACGGATTACATGGAGTCCAGGAGAAATGGGACTACTTAAAAGGTGCATTATTGAAGGCAACAGAAAATTGCATTAGACTTGTCAGTAAAAGCAAAAAAAGGAGGAGACCAATGTGGTACTCAGCAGAAGTGGCCCAAATCATTAAAAATAAAAAGCTAGCATTTTGTAATTATAAAAAAACCCAGAGCAATGAAGATAAGGAAATCTACAAGATTAGGCAGAGAGAGGCCAAGCAAGTTATAAGAACTTCTAAAGCGCAGGCAGAAGAAAAACTAGCTCAGTCTATGAAAAAAGGGGATAAGACATTCTTCAGATATATAAATGAAAAAAGGAAATTAAAACAAGGAATAACTAAATTAAAAACAAAGGACTGAAGGTATGTAGAAGAGAATAAAGGGCTAGCCGACTGCCTTAATGAATACTTCTGTTCAGTTTTTACAAAAGAAAAAGGAGAAGGACCTCCACTAGAAGGAATGACTATTAAATCGTTTGATGCATGTATCTTTACAGAGGAAGATGTTCTAAGTTTGCTGTCTAAGGTGAAGACAGATAAGTCACAGGGGCCTGATGAGATACACCCAAAATTATTAAAAGAGCTTAGTGGTGAGCTGGCAAAACCGTTAACAGATTTATTTAACCAATCATTAGTAACAGGAGTCGTCCCGGAAGATTGGAAATTGGCAAATGTCGTGCCCATTCACAAGAAAGGTAGTAGGGAGGAATCGAGCAACTATAGACCAGTGAGTCTGACATCAATAGTAGGCAAATTAATGGAAACCCTATTAAAGGATAGGATTGTGGAACATCTAAAATCCCATGGATTGCAAGATGAAAAACAGCATGGGTTTACTTCAGGGAGATCATGTCAAACAAATCTTATAGATTTTTTTGACTGGGTGAATAAAATAATAGACGGTGGAGGTGCAGTAGACATCGCATATCTAGATTTTAGTAAGGCTTTTGACACTGTCCCACATAGAAGACTTATCAATAAACTGCAGTCATTGAGCATGGACTCCCATATTGTTGAGTGGATTAGGCAGTGGCTGAGTGACAGACAACAGAGGGTTGTAGTCAATGGAGAACATTCAAAACAAGGTAATGTTACCAGTGGGGTTCCACAGGGATCTGTACTGGGACCGATTTTGTTTAATATCTTCATAAGTGATATTGCAAAAGGCCTCGCTGGTAAGGTTTGTCTTTTTGCTGATGACACAAAGATATGTAACAGGGTTGATGTTCCTGGAGGGAAACGCCAAATGGAAAAGGATTTAGGAAAACTAGAAGAATGGTCAGAACTCTGGAAACTGAAATTTAATGTGGATAAGTGCAAGATAATGCACCTGGGGCGTAAAAACCCAAGGGCAGAATATAGAATATTTGACACAGTCCTGACCTCAGTATCTGAGGAAAGGGATTTAGGAGTAATTATTTCAGAAGACTTAAAGGTGGGAAGACAATGTAATAGAGCAGCACGAAATGCCAGCAGAATGCTTGGATGTATAGGGAGAGGTATAAGCAGTAGAAAGAGTGAAGTGCTTATGCCGCTGTACAGAACACTGGTGAGACCTCACTTGGAGTATTGTGCGCAGTACTGGAGGCCATATCTCCAAAAGGATATAGATACTCTAGAGAGAGTTCAGAGAAGAGCTACTAAACTAGTACATGGATTGCAGGATAAAACTTACCAGGAAAGGTTAAAGGACCTTAACATGTATAGCTTGGAAGAAAGAAGAGACAGAGGGGATATGATAGAAACTTTTAAATACATAAAGGGAATCAACTCGGTAAAGGAAGAGAGCATATTTAAAAGAAGAAAAACTACCACAAGAGGACACAGTTTTAAATTAGAGGGGCAAAGGTTTAAAAGTAATATAAGGAAGTATTACTTTACCGAGAGAGTAGTGGATGCATGGAATAGCCTTCCTGCAGAAGTGGTAGCTGCAAATACAGTGAAGGGGTTTAAGCATGCATGGGATAGGCATAAGGCCATCCTTCATATAAGATAGGGCCGGGGGCTATCCATAGTATTCAGTATATTGGGCAGACTAGATGGGCCAAATGGTTCTTATCTGCCGACACATTCTATGTTTCTATGTTTCTATGTTTCTATCCCATCATCTATTTATCCCCAGGACTGTGACTGTGACGAGGGGACATCCTCTGCGTCTGGAGGAAAGAAGGTTTGTACACAAACATAGAAGAGGATTCTTTACGGTAAGAGCAGTGAGACTATGGAACTCTCTGCCTGAGGAGGTGGTGATGGTGAGTACAATAAAGGAATTCAAGAGGGGCCTGGATGTATTTCTGGAGCGTAATAATATTACAGGCTATAGCTACACACAGGTTTTTTTTTGCCTTCTCCTGGATCAACTTGCAGGATAACAGGCCGAACTGGATGGACAAATATCTTTTTTATGCCTTATATACTATGTTACTTTTTATTTCTACAGAAGTTCTACAGGGGGCGCAATTAAAAACTTTTTGGGATGATATATCAAGAAACACATGAATGCATGGGCATTGGTAGGGGGCAAAAGAGAATAGCAGCAAGGAAATGGATCAGAATTGGTATATCAAAAATTGTATATTTTTATATGTTTATATTTTAAAGATCAATTGCTTTATCTCATGCACACAAACATATTTTATTTCCGTGTCCGGAAGTTACTCTGTGTGAATTCCGTTTCCGTATCTCCGTCTGGCAAAAAAATAGAACATGTCCTATTATTGTCCGCATTACGGACAAGGATAGGACAGTACTATTAGGGGCCAGCTGTTCCTTTCCGCAAAATACGGAAAGCACACGAATGTCACCCGTATTTTTTGCGGATCCGTGTTTTGTGGTCGTGTGCAAAAAGACAAAATGTCTTTAACAAAAAAAAAGTTGGAAGAGTGATTTTCTCTTAGACAGAACCTACTGCTCTCTCCGGTAAAAGGAATGGAAACCCTATAAGGAGTTTGCAGTTGAAATAATGGGGCCACTATTCCCCAAATGTTCACTGTGTAATGTGGCACAGGTGGAGTCGCAGCAGAAGTAGAGCTCTGACACAGTCTCTGCAGTTATCAACAGCTTTACTTCCAACACAGGACTAACAAATGGCCTCAGCAGGGGTTCGGCCAACAGTTTGGGAGCTGCATAGCAATCTTCTCTAACGAGAGGCCCCGTCTTTTGAACAGTGCATTAACTATGGTACAGCTCACAGGGCAATGGTGGCAATAATACCTCTCTCCCTACTAGCCACAATTATTCTTCCAGCAGTGTACAATGCAACTGTCCTCAGGCAAATGTCCCTGGCAACTCCCTGATAGAAGGGCAGTATACAACTGGTAAGTCTCTGCAGGACTTCCTGAAGTTCTACTCCAGTCTTCAAGGTGTTCCTCTGAGATTCCATTAGATGCCTTCATTACAGATTCCATAAAAACTAAGGACAAAATAGTGCAGCATGCTGCACTGGGATGGATACCATAATGAAATGCTGGTGTCCACTAGATCTGGCACTGCTGTTAATTTTGTTTTTCTATTTCTATAATATATGTGACCATAACCTTAGGAGAGGTTTTTCCATGATTAATGTAAAACATGAAAATCAGACATCATATAGTACATGGAAATCTCTTTCTAACAAAGCTAGAACCAGTCATGTACCTCATATGGATCCAGAAATCTCTCCATTCATTGCCCTTCTAGATTTATTTTAAGAAGTTCAGGGGACATGTCCATTTTCATGCGGTGTGTCCTTTCTGAAGTGTGTGTTCTTTCTCAGGGTTGTGTCCTTTCTCAAGGGGCATGTCCTTTCTGCTGCAGCTATCTACCTGTAATTATCACAGCTTCTAACAGGAGGTACAGCTGGTGGTAGCTGAAAGACAGGACTGAGCATGAGTGACCCCCTCAGCGAGGTGGACAAAACAATAAGCAAGGAAACAAATAGCAGGTGGTGCTAAAGGGGTTTTCCCATCTCAGACCAAGGGAGTCATATCGCTAAAATATGCCCCCATTGTCTGATAGGTGCGGTTCCCACCTCTCGGATTCATAAATACAGTTGGTAAAGTGAAGGAGGGTGCATCGTGCATGAGATGTTGCCCTCCATTCATTTCCATAGGGCTAGCAAAAATAGCCAAGCGCTGGCTCGGATATTTCTGTTGGCCCCATAGAAATGAATGGAAGCGGTGGCCACGAAATTGCAGTGCAAACACATTAATTTCTATGGGTATTCCGAAAATAGTCAAGCGCCTCTCGGCGGGCCGATAGGAACACTTGGTGGTGGCCAGACCCGGCACTGCCAGCCACCACTTTGCCGGCTTTGTTTTCGCTCCCAGAGGTGTGACCCGCACCTAGACAATTTGGGCATATTCTAACTATATGCCACCATCATCTGAAATGGGAATACACCATTAATGTTTGCTACATTTTTTTGCCAACATACTCCATCAGAGGTTACATAATGACAAACTATCAGACAAAACTAGAAGAGAAAAGGCCTTGCTCATAAGAGCTGACAGTTTTCCCACAAAGGAGAAGTACTTGTTTTGTAGGAAGGTTCAGCCACCTTTTATAGAAAACAGAGTAGCACACCTAGATTGCAAGGGGACGCGTTTAGAGAGGGGAAGCCCGATTATGAGTGAATTACAATAATCCAGACGAGAATGAATCAGAGCAATAGTAAGAAGTTCTGCTGTTTCACAGTTAGAGAAAGCTGGATTCTGGAAATGTTTTAGAGGTGCATTCAACATGAAGATGCAAGCGACTGAATATAGGGAGCGAAGGAAAGATCTGCATCGAACATAACCCCAAGACAGTGGGTATACTGCCTGGGAGTTATGGTAGCGCCATACAATAAATTGGAAACATCAGGTTTCGTTGGGTTAATACACAGTGGAAGTTCAGTTTTTGAAAGATTCAGTTTTAGACAGAAGAGAGGACATGATGTTAGAGACAACAGGTGGACAATCACGGGTGTTTTGGAGTAGTGCAGGAGTGATGTCATCGGAAGATGTATATAGTTAGGTGTCATCAGCAAAAAGATGGAACTGAAAACAAACTCAGCTGAAAACTTTCTATGTGTTAACAGACCTTAAGGGGGTATTCCCATGTTAGACAATGGGGGCATATTGCTACGATATGTGCCCCATTGCTTGATAGGTGCGGGTTCTAACGCTGGGACTCACACATATATTAAGAATGAAGCAGGGAAAGTGGTGGCTGGAGGACCCCAGAGTCCTCCCACCACCAAGCGCTCTCCCCACAGTAGTGAATGGGAGTGCACCGAGTATGTGCGGCCACCGCTCCCATTCATTTCTATGGGCCCAATGGAAAAAGCTGAGCCAGTGGCTGCCTATGCGCAGTGGGCCCTCCACCACTTTCCGGGCCTCTGTTTGGTGTAGGTACGAGTCCCAGAAGTAGACCTGCACCTATCAGACAATGGGGGGCATATCCTAGTGATATGCCCCCATTGTCAGATATAGGAAAACCCCTTTAAAGGGGTGGTCCAGGAACATATAACTTTTCCCAGATGCCTGTATCCTGCCACCACTAGCAAAAGAATCAAACTTACCTGCTCCCACACGTTGGCTCCCATCTTCTGGTCTGTGGCCTGTTTACTTTCTCCACTCAGCATGGGCATGGTCATCTTCTCCACTTCAGCCAACCACTGGCTTCAGCAGTGTGTCCACAATAGACATGTTACCACTGAAGCAGAGCAGGTGACCATGCCCATGCCTGGGGGGGGGGAAGTAAACATACTGCGGACTGGACACACGTGAGCCAGCGCACAGAACGGGTGTGGTGGGGAGCAGTTAAGTATGATTCTTTCCTAAGACAACCCCTTTAAAGGGTCTACAATCACTAAATTAGGTCAGTTGGGCTATAGTGGGGAGAAGTTGTATGGAGTCATGGATGAGCATGTGAGCTACTGCTACATACTATTCTATAGGTCGGACCTATGAAAGCATGCTCGCTGAGGTTACATATGTGATAAATTGTGGAAATATCCCTTAATTTTACATTAATTAGGTCTTGTAAGTTGTGATGTACTTTAACTACGGTCAGCTTGTTGCCGTGCAGCCATGTGGCCCTCGGTTAAAAGTCAACCAAGAGCATAATATGCATGATACTTGCATGTTCTCCCTGGGTTTGTGTTCGGTTTTCACTACATTCTTCCCAAATATGTGTGTGAGATAGGGAAATTAGATTGTGACTTCCAGTGGGGACCTCTGTACAGTGCTGCTGAATATGTTAGTGCTTTATCAGCAAATGGAAGGAAATAAGACATATAAACAACATAAAATGATTTAGATGTCAGTGATCATCAACTATGTCACACTTTCTTTTTAGCAGTGACTAATTTGCTTTAAATGGCAAGCATCGCCATTCACGGTCCTTTGAAGATGAATAAGTGCAGGGTGAAACCTGAAAATACATGATCTAAAATTCTAAAAATGGATCTGCCGCCTCAGCCCTGCTCCTTTACTAGAGGCACAACCACCCATCAAACATGTTTACACCTAAGAAGATACCAAGGAAGCTTACGTCACTCTACTCTCTATCTTCAGCTACGGCAGCAATGACAAATGCTAAGATGAACCTTTAAGCAGATGGGGAACCAAAATCCTATACAGTATGCTTTATTCTCACTGTCAATGAGTCTAGAGCGGCCCGGGGAACCTTACAGCACGGGTCTTACTGCAAAAGAATCCAAGTCCTCCATGTACTGACAGGGTTCCATGACGCAGTGACAGCTCCTCGCGGTAGTCCATTTACAATCTTGGCGATATGCATAGTCAGTGAGACAGAATGAGCAAATTATCCTTAGACTAATCACTTTCTCACCCAAGTCGCGTTCAGATTGTGAATCCTTCTCAGATAATACATAGCAGACACTTGAGATCATCTGAGTTCAGCTTCTACATTCTGACCAAATCTGTGCCAAAGTACAGCTGACAACAATTATAATTATCCCAACTGCCGAACTCAACTTCACAAAAACAAAATTCTTGCTTTACACAGTAAGTTGGTAGCTGTTAAATATGGTCCAAATTAACAGAAAAGAATAACGGGCAGAAGAGAAGTATCTACATATTTAACATGGTGCCCTAACGGGAAATGTATGGTCATATTTACATTACTTTTGTAAATCTCCGGTGCTGCCAAAAGAGACTCCAAGTAAAAGCCTCTTGGAAGAAAACCATGTGTTTATTCATGCTGCTAAGCCTGGCTATGCTTATACAAGTGGGTCATCATAGTGGAACATACCCTCATGAGGTAAGGCGTCCCTTCCCCCGCATCATAACTTCACCAACCACACAGGAGCACCACCCATAGCAGCCACATAGCTGTACAAATATTCACCTACGTCTTGGCACAAAGTATCTAATACATCTAATAAAAATCCATCTTTTAAGATTTTGAAATGATATTTCCCATGACATAATAGTAGAGATGTATTACTGCTATAAATCAACAAAGAGGTCGGCATCATTCATGGGCATTATCTTAGCCTAGCGAGTTCATGATTTAGTAGTAGTAGTAGTAGTGGTGATGAGGTGTAAAGGTTTCATTCGGCCTCAGACATGATCCTTCAGGGTCATCATAGGACGTCATTTGCATGAGAAAACTCTCATTGTGGTTGACGTGATTTTTTGGAGGATTTTAGGTCAAAGTTATTTGACTAAAACATATGCGTTGCAAAACTTCAAAGCCTCGGCAGAAATTCGATGCAAAACTATGGACCTAAAATCCGCACCAAAGGTCAATTTATACTGCCGTTTGTTTGTTTTTTCGGGGAAATTTCTTAAAATCTGATCCATAGTGCTGGTACTGTAAAACACTGTGGATTTCCCTCAGCTTTTACGTTCCATCTAGACGTACCCGAAATGCCTGATTAAAGTACAACCCAAGAAGACAGGAGGAATAATGTCCATATTAGCTAAATGACAGCATTCACTTTTACCCGTCCGTCTAAGGACTAACAGCAATCATATTGTTCAGACCTGTCGGACTTAAGGGCAAACACTTCAATGCAATGGAAACATCAAAACAGTACAAACTGCAAGCTCGTTTCTCATGAATGGAGGCTATAAGTTGCCTTTTCTGTGTCACATCCAGGATTTCCCTCCTCACACCTCCTCCAGCCGCATTTTCTAAGCAGGGACCCGCTCAGAGGTGTGCGTTTGCCAGTGTACACACGACGCCTGTATGTTTATATAGTAAATAGAATAACAGTCCCATCTCTGTAGTCTACGCACATTCTTCTCCCCTCACATGAAATTCGCAGAACATCAAAGATGAAGTAATCGTGTTTTGGTTTTACTAATCACTGACATAAAAGATCGTCTTTCATCGGGATCTCGTATTCTTGTCCAGCACGTTGCCTAAAGTTCTCCACAGCATCATTACAGCTAATGTAAGCGTGGACCACAGACAATGATCTCATGAAACCACCAAGATCAACCTGAACGACACAGGTCCACGATACCAACCATCAGAGAAGATCTACTGAAATCTAGACAATCAGGTTGATAACGGTGACCTGTATTTGGCAGTCTGTCATGAGGCTCGCACTCAGCACATGGGGAAGCGTGAGCGCATTGCTGGCATTGTCTGGAATAATTGTTATATTTATGAGACACTTAGTTAATTTTATGCGATGATCAAAAATGATGTGATCATTATGTCTTAGGGCCAGCGTTAATGTCTCCACGTTTCGTGCTTAAATGGTCTATCCACCTGCATTTCCTGAGAGCGGTGTAGTCACTGCAGAGCTACAAACTACATTACCACACAGGCTGGAGGGACTGCGACCAAAACAGACCCTCTGAAAAAGTTCAGCATTCCAGACATTCCCCCAAATTACTGCAAAAGTCTCATCAAATTTCCAGGGTTAGAAAGTTGCCCGCCTGTGATTTTATGTCCTGCATCCCTAACATAAAGCTGACTGAGAAGGTTCCCTTCCCTGGGCTCCTACAAGAAGCTTTCTGCACCTGCCTTTCAGTTGAGATGAAACTTTTCAGCCCATAGGATACATTGGATCTTGGTCTTCTAAACTAAAGGATGATCACGCATCAAGACTTTTGGCCAAGATACAAGCAGACAATTGCCTCAAGGTATTGGCTTGATCCTCACATGTAGAGATGAGGTCAGCCCTGTCATCCTCAGAGACCTAAAGATTTAGCAGCCCTCTGCGGGCACTACCATAGGCATGAACCTCTCACTGCTATATTTCCTGTACTTATAAGTGAGGTCATCCTTTAAAAGTCTTGGCCAAAATCATCTGGAGAAGTTGCTGCTGCAGCAGCGAGAGGTTTCGACTTTTTACGTAGCGCAAGGGTCAAATGTTTACACGGGACATAGAAACGTCATCGGAAAAGATAATCGTTCCATGCAATCAATTATAATGACGTCATTGCGACCAGTTGTGGAAGATAATTTATGGTGAGGTAGAACATGCTGGTCGTGGATTTACTGGAGAAGATCAATCTGCTACAAAATTGTCCACATGGTTATGATTACTTTGCTTGTGGGACGCTTTGAAAGTATTATGTGCAGTCAGAAATGGAATTATGATAATAATATATATAAAATACATAATAATAATAATAGGAGATACCGAGAGCTTCTGGCAAACACAACACTTGCTGTCATCATCTACAACATGGGGCACTTACCTGCAATAACTGCTGGGGACCTCTGCCCTCCCTCGGCTCTGAGCCAAAATTGTAAGGTGAAAGTGTCCCCTGGCAGCTCATTATCCGCCTTGAGGCGCAGCTGGTCCCCATGCCCGGTGAAGTAGAGAGCTCTCCCGGGGGGCAGGAACTCCGCGGCACCTTCATGCCCCTCTCGCTGCTGCTGATGATGATGATGACGATGATGATAGAGTCTCAGGTGCTCCAAGCTGGAGAGGGACCGGCGGCCTCGGGCAAGGCTGGTCGCGCAGGAGCCCTCCTGGACGCTGCGCAGACTGCGGCTCTTCCGCACCGTCCTCCGCGCCCGCTGTGAACGCTCCTCCATCCCGCACTGTGAGGCACTTGCCAAGGCTGCACAGAGGAGCCCGAGAGGCAACAGGAAAGTCCAGAGCAGCATCTCCAACTCTTCCCCCCCTGCACCCCACTCTTCTCTCCCGATCTGCCAGCTTTGGGCGCTATCCTCCTGGCCGGGCACTTGTCCTGCTGCAGGATCTGGGAATCACCAAACAAGGTGTCCTGATCTCCTCATCCAGTAGATCCCACTAGTTTTCTTATCTTTAGACATAGAATTGAGGAACACCCCCCCCCCCCTCTAATATCCCACAATGAGATGCTGAGTCCTCCCCCCCCCCCTCAAAAGGATGCTTCAGCTGAACATTTTTTTTGCCTTCTTTCTAAGCTTTAAGCCCACACTGTCCCCTTAGCCCCCTCCTCTCTCCTCCTTACAAAATGAAAGAGAAGCCCCCTCCTAGGATGAGTAAACAAGAATATGCTAATCTACTCAAGGGTGCTCCACCTTCCCATTCCCCACTGAATTATTCCTATTAAACTGCAAGGATCATGTCTGATCAATGAGGATCCAGGGCAGGCTGAGGATGGTGAGGAGGACTTGACTTGCCTCTTCTCCCTCTGCTTCTCCTCACACATCCCATCCATTCAGGCAGCAGAGATGTGAGCAGGCAGTGTCCCCTCTTTTCCTGCTCTCTCCCCACTTTTCATGCTCATCCCTGTCCACAGCACACATTCCTGGTTCCTCTGCTCCCCCTCCTTCTCCTGGCTGGGAGGAAAAGCTACTACTACTGCTGGAGATGTGTGCACACTCCTCATGCCCTCTTACAGAGTCCTGAAACTTGATTCTTTTCTGCAAATAACATTCTTTATCCTTCCTCTCCCCCCCCCCCCACCCCCTTACTTTTTTAGGTTCTTTAAACTTCCATGACCCCCCTCCCCGAGTTTACCCCTCTTCCTCCAGTTCACTTGTAGTAGGCAGAGGGTCCCATAGGATGAAGAAAGGGATTACCTTCGTCCAGATCAGGCTCGGACTGATTGTGTGGACTTATCTTATTTGATGTTGTGCCAGGAAAAAAAAAAAAAAAAGCAAAGAAGTAATTATGAGAAAGAAAAAAAAATATTAACCCCCCACCCCCAAAAAATAAAAAAAATGTTGGGTCTGTATGAGAAGTGTTCTCCCAGTCCTCTGTGTTTGCAGCACAGGTACTCTGCTCCCCTGCTTGCCGTTTAGTAGATCTGTATTTTTTTCCTAGAGTGGGACGTTTTTTTTTTTCTTCCTTTTTAACTCATGCTTGTATTCTATTCTCACTCATAAAGTGATCTCCGCAGCTCCCCCTAATGGCCAAATAGGGAATTGATTGTCAGGCTTCATAGCCTTATCAAGTGGGATCAGTAAACAGTAGGACTTCATAAATACGGGGAGTCAATATTCAGTTTGGACTGAAGGTTGTTACATGGGCTGGGATTAAAAGTCACTTAATAGAAATATGACATGTTAGGCTGTGGGCTCTGCTGCTGATATTGCACCTGTAATTTATTTTATATTGTTTGGAGGTGGTGGTCAAACGTATATATATATTTTTTTATTTGTTTCTTTTTTTTTGCATTGGTTAAGTCTCTGTTCACATCTAGGTCGGAGTTTCGGTCGCAGATTACATCACCTTTAATGGGGAAAATGGATAGGAAGACAGCAATAAGTTTTCTATATAAAATGTAGCTACAGTTTTGGTAAATGAAGGTTGCTTCCTATATGATCAAAAGTTGTACAATTTAGCAATCTACTTGAGGTGTCAATTCCTCGCCGTTTTCAAGATCTCTGCTTGCTGTCATTGGATGGGAGCACCCCATCCAGGTGGTAAAGACCTGCTCTGGTCATGTGATGGACACACAGGTGGGTCCTCTCTTGTAGCCAGCTCTGCATGTGTGTCATCATCATTTGACTTCTTATCTTCAGTGAGAGTAACCCCAAAATTTGGAAACTGGCGAGGAATAGGGATGAGCAAATTGCAGATCCGAATTTCAGGATAAATTTGATGCGAAGCCGAATTTCCTCGCACTTCGCGGTAGCGAATCAATTTAACCTGAAATAGTGTAAAAAAACACAAAAAAATAATACCTGCTCTATTTGTTAACGACGGGCCGCCCACAATCATCTTGCTTGAAGATCTCGACCAAAATCCTGTGCGCAGTGATATATGACATCAACACGCCGCCCGCCGAGATTTCGCGCCAGACCCAGCCCATGGCAAGCAAATGGATCAGGTATTTTTTATTTTTATTTTACCCTCTTTTATGTATATCAAATGAACGCGCAGCTGAGGGATACAATGATGGGGAGAGATGCACTCTCCGCTCCTGTCATTTCACCCACTACTTAGACTGAACAAAAATATAAACACAACACTTTCGTTTTTGCTCCCATTTTGCATGAGCTGAACTCAAAGATCCTGAAACATTTTCTACATACACAAAAGACCCATTACTTTCAAATATTGTTCACAAATCTGTCTAAATCTGTGTTAGTGAGCACTTTGCCGAGATAATCCATCCCACCTCACAGGTGTGGCATATCAAGGTGCTGATTAGACAGCATGAATATTGCACAGGTGTGCCTTAGACTGCCCACAATAAAAGGCCACTCTGAAATGTGCAGAGTTTTGCCTTACTGGGGAAGGGGGGGGATGTCAGAAAACCAGTCAGTATCTGGTGTGGCCACCATTTGCCTCACGCAATGCACATCTCCGTTACATAGAGTTGATCAGGTTGTTGATTGTGGCCTATGGAATGTTGGTCCACTCCTCTTCAATAGTCGTGCGAAGTTGCAGAATATTGGCAGGAACTGGAACACGCTGTTGTATACGCCGATCCAGAGCATCCCAAACTTGCTCAATGGGTGACATTTCCAGTGAGTATGCTGGCCATGCAAGAACTGGGATGTTTTCAGCTTCCAGGAATTGTGTACAGATCCGTGCAATATGGGGCCGTGCATTATCATGCTGCAACATGAGGTGATGGTCGTAGATGAATGGCACAACAATGGGCCTCAGGATCTCGTCACGGACCGGTATCTCTGTGCATTCAAAATGCCATCAATAAAATGCACCTGTGTTCGTTGTCCATAACATACGCCTGCCCATACCATAACCCCACCGCCACCATGGGCCACTCGATCCCCAACATTGACGTCAGCAAACAGCTCACCCACACAACGCCACACACGCTGTCTGCCATCTGCCCTGAACAGTGAAAACCGGGACTCATCCGTGAACAGAACGCCTCTCCAACGTGCCAGACGCCATTGAATGTGAGCATTTGCCCACTCAAGTCGGTTACAACGACGAACTTCAGTCAGGTCCAGACCCCAATGAGGATGACGAGCATGCAGATGAGCTTCCCTGAGACGGTTTCTGACAGTTTGTACAGAAATTCTTTGGTTATGCAAACCGATTGTTGCTGCAGCTGTCCGGGTGACTGGTCTCAGACGATCATGGAGGTGAACATGCTGGATGTGGAGGTCCTGGGCTGGTGTGGTTACACGTGGTCTGCAGTTGTGAGGCCGGTTGGATGTACTGCCAAATTCTCTGAAATGCCTTTGGAGATGACTTATGGTAGAGAAATGAACATTCATTGCACGGGCAACAGCTCTGGTAGACATTCCTGCAGTCAGCATGCCAATTGCACGCTCCCTCAAATGTTGCGTCATCTGTGGCATTGTGCTGTGTGATCAAACTGCACATTTCAGAGTGACCTTTTATTGTGGGCAGTCTAAGGGACACCTGTGCAATATTCATGCTGTCTAATCAGCATCTTGATATGCCACACCTGTGAGGTGGGATGGATTATCTCGGCAAAGGAGAAATGCTCACTAACACAGATTTAGACAGATTTGTGCACAAATTTGAGAGTAATGGGTCTTTTGTGTATGTAGAAAATGTTTCAGATCTTTGAGTTCAGCTCATGCAAAATGGGAGCAAAACCGAAAGTGTATTTTTGTTCAGTGTACAAAGAAATGCACTTCGTGACGAAGCAGAATCTTTAGTTAAATTCCACAAAGCAGCCGAATCGAATTTTACCAAACTTTGCTCATCTCTAGAGAAGATTGGAAATTTGTATATTTTTTAAAAACATACAAAATGAATATCTTTTAGCACTTTAAACCCTGTGTTTACATTAACACCTTCAGGTCCGTTCTTTAAAAATGGTGCCCTCTGCAGCAGGCACCAGAGCTGCAAGCAGCAGACACCCGAGGCTAATGCCTGTGATCAGTGATAACACCGATTGCAGACATTTAACCCCTTAGATGCCATGGTCAATTGTTGCTTTCCTCTGGCACTGCACTTTCGGGGCTTGAAGGGCGCAGCGATTGGAGAACCGTTCCTTCACTGTCATAGGCTGGGTCAGGTTGAAGAATCCCAGGCTATCACAGCAGTAGTTCCTTTGGAAGCCTGCAGGTGGCTAAAAGTTTACATTATAAGATATATTATTGAACAGTCGGAGGCATTAGCTACAGAAGCTGTAGAGTGTGGTGATATCTAAATACATCCATGATAATGGGATCCATTTATATATACAAGCTTCCTCCATCGATTCCGTAGCTCCTATAGGCGTCTACCCTCCTCTGTACTGATGAAGGGCAAGAACCCAGAAACAGTGTGTCTTCCTACGGGAGCCTGTGGTTTGGCTGATATGAGTTCCCAGAGCTGTGTCCAAGGCATATGATCCTGCCAAGCAGTACCCTAAAATTTACTCACAAGGGGCCATAATTTAGAAACAACTGTCTGCAGCTGCATGTCTCTTTATTTTGGAGGATTCTTTAGTTTCACTAATATGCACTAGTTTAATGCCTTCTGGAGGACAGGTAATTTATATTTATATGTATAGTCACCTCTCCATTCAGTTTCCATTGTAGTCCACCTCAGCTTGCACAATGGGGAGTAAGTTGCCTCCATTCTCTCAATAGGTAGCTGCAGGCTCGGACTGGCCCACAGGGGTACAGGTGAATCCCCCAGTGGGCCCTTGAGCAAAGTGGGCCCCTAGTCTCCCACCCCCTGCACGAGTCGCACATAACACATTAGACCTACTGCACTACATATCTAATATATAAAGCTGAGTGTATGTGTGTGTGTGTGTGTATATATGTATGTATGTCCGCTAAAGGAATCCACACCGTCGCATTTACAATCACGAAATTTGGCACACAGGTCTCCGGGAAGGTTTTAGACCGGGTCTCAGCTCTCTAGCACGTACCGTTCCTGAGATATTCCCAAAAAATGCATTAGCCAATAGGAGCTCGCAGGCCCTTAGTCTCCACATACACACAGTTTTAAACCAGGTTTCCATAATAACCGAGCCATTTTTCTTCACTGCTGTAGGTCAGCTTTAAAGGGGCAGGGCGCTGTGGATGACACTGTTAATGGAGCGGAGTGCTGTGTAGATCACAGTTCAGGGGCAGGTAGGGTGGCCATCCAGGCCACCCTAAAAAAACTGACTTAAAAACACTGCCCCCGGTCCCGATAAGCCACGCCCCAGACATTGAAAAAAATGGTAAGGTAAAAATCAACTTCTGTCAGCTGCAGGGGTGGGAGGGAGGGTGACTTTCTCCATGAAGCTGACGCTCAGACAGCACATTGCTGCCGTCTAAGAGTGAACTGTTCAAAAGGACATCCCTGTGTCCATCCAGGCCCTGCGCCGAATGGAGGATAGGGAGTCTGAAAGCCTGACTATCCGCCCTAAAACGGGACCTCTGGCCACCCAGGCTGCAAGGAACAGGCTGCTGTGGGGGTCACAGTTAAGGGGACGGTCCGCTATGGAGGTCAGTGTTAAGGGGCTGATTGCTGTAGAGGCCACTGTTAAGGGGGCGGGGTGTTGTGAAAATCACTGTTAGGAGACGGGGTACTGTAGAGGTCACTAATAAAGGGGCGGCTCCTGGGGAGGTCACTGTTAAAGAGGCGGGCCACAGTGTTGGGGGCAGGATGGCAGGATGTGTTAGGGGGCAGGATGCTGTGGAGGTCACTGTTAAAGGGACGAGCGCTGTGGAGGTCACAGTTAAGGGGACGGTTCACTATGGAGGTCAGTGTTAAGGAGCAGGGTGCTGTAGAGGTCACTGTTAAGGGGGCGGGGTGTTGTGGAGGTCACATTTTAAGGGAACGGAGCTCTGTGGAGCTCACTGTTAAGGGGGCGGGATATTGTGGAAATCACTGTTAAGGAGACGGGGTACTGTGGAGATCTCTAATAAAGGGGCGGCCACTGTGGAGGTCACTGTTAAAGGGGAGGGCGCTGTGGATGTTACTGTTAAGGGTGTAGACCACTGTGGAGGTCACTGTTAAAGGGGCGGGCACTGTGGAGGTCACTGTTAAGGGAGCGGGGTACTGTGGCAGTCACTATTAAAGGGACAGTCGCTGTGGAGGTTTCTGTTAAGGGGGCCACGAATGGTCGAGGTCACAGTTAAGGGGACTATAACCTATGGTCAGTGTTAAGGGGTGGGTGCTCTAGAGGTCACTGTCAAGGGGGTGGGGTGCTGTGGAACTCACTGTTAAAGGGAAAGGCTGCTGTGAAGGTCAAAGTTAAGGGGGTGGGCTGCTGTGGAGGTACCATTTTAAGGAGATGAGGCACTGTGGGGAGGGGGTCATTGGTAACGGATGAGGGGCTGTGGAGGTCACTGTTAAGGGGCGGGGTAATGTAGATGTCACTGTTATAGTGTATACTGTCGATATCTTTTAACGACACAAAAAAACATTAAATTAAATAGATGAAATATACCCGTGCAAAGCAGGGTCCTTCAGCTAGTATATATATATATATATATATATATATATAAACACTCAGAAAACTTGTAGGTACAGAGGCTGCCAGCTAGTAACCTCTTTTCCCAGTGACCTGCCTTCTCAAAGTCGTTGCAGGGACCTCCACAATTAATCATATTGTAGTGCCTTGCTGCTGTCTGCTACTGTGAGAGGAGGAAATATTGAATGCATCCATATGGTGGGCGCCCAAAATAAATTTTACTGGTGGGCCCTAGGCACCTCAGCCCGACACTGGGTTGTTGCCCTAAGGGTGGATATGCCATAAACATTAAAGGAGAGAAAACATATATTTGACGCCTAGGTATATAAAGGGTGCAGATGTAGCAATTATGTTTGGTGCCTGAAGGGTCTTTCTAACATACTGTAAATAGACACCAATACCAATATTATTAATGGCACATGGTAGGCAGGTGCCCTGGATTTGCAATGAGACCTGTGAGCTTCAAGGTAAACCTCATATTGATCCCTTAAAGGGGTTGGCCCATCTCACAATTTCTAGTATGTTACTAGGATATGCCACCAATATCAAGTGCGCGTCCCAACTCTGAGACCCACTGTCCGCATCCGTAGTTCCGTTCCGGAGCCCGGCAAAAAAGATAGAGCATTTCCTAGTCTTGTCTGCAGACAAGAATAGGCATTTCTATCATAGGGCCATCCATGTGCGGTCTGCAAAATGTGGAACGCATATGGCTGGTAACCGTGTTTTGCGGATCCCCAATTTGCGGACTGCAAAACACTTACAGACGTGTGAATGGTAAAGTATTGACCCACAGCAGGCTATGTTTGCTTTATTATGGATCCATGCAACACAGAAATGTAAAACACCATTAGCATAAGCCCTTACACAATTTTAAATCACTTCTGTTTAGCTACCTTACATAACATTATGCATGTGACAGAAATACAGGGGCATGGTTAGACTGAAGGTTTTCTAAGAAATGCTATCCTGGAGTACGCTAAAAATAAGCGTATAACGCTGTATCAGCATGGCTTCATGAGGGATCAGTCCTGTAAGACTAATCAGTTTCTATGAGTAGGTAGGAAGTTCTAGTGATGTCATATACAGTGCCTTGCAAAAGTATTCACTCCCCTTGACTTTTTTCGCTTTTTGTTACGTTACAGCCTTAAGTTCACTGTTTTGTTAATCTGAATTTTCTGTGATGGATCAGAACACAATAGTCTAAGTTGGTGAAGTGAAATGAGAAAAATATATAAATAAAACTAATGTTTAGAATAGAAAACAGAAAATTGGCATGTGCGTATGTATTCACCCTCTTTGTTAGGAAGCCCATAAAAAGCTCTGGTGCAACCAATTACCTTCAGAAGTCACATAATTAGTGAAATTATGTCACCTGTGTGCAATCTAAGTGTCACGTGATCTGTCATTACATATACACACCTTTTTTGAAAGGCCCCAAAGGCTGCAACAGCTAAGCAAGAGTCATCACTAACCAAACACTGCCATAAAGACTAAGGAACTCTCCAAACAAGTAAGGGACAATGTTGTTGAGAAGTACAAGTCAGGGTTAGGTTATAAAAAAATATCCAAATCTTTGATGATCCCCAGGAGCACCATCAAATCTATCATAACCAAATGGAAAGAACATGGCACAACAGCAAACCTGCCAAGAGTCGGCCGCCCACAAAAACTCACGGGCCAAGTAAGGAGAGCATTAATCAGAGAGGCAGACCTAAGGTAACCCTGATGGAGCTGCAGAGTTCCACAGCAGAGACTGGAGTATCTGTACATAGGATGACAATAATCTGTACGCTCCATAGAGTTGGGCTTTATAGCAGAGTGGCCTGAGGAAAGCAATTACTTTCAGCAAAAAACAAAAAGGCACATTGTGAGTTTGCAAAAAGGCATGTGGGAGACTCCCAAAATGTATGGAGGAAGGTGCTCTGGTCTGATGAGACTAAAATTTAACTTTTCGGCCATCAAAGAAAACGCTATGTCTGGCTCGAACCCAACACATCACATCACCCAAAGAACACCATCCCCTCAGTGAAACATGGTGGTGGCAGCATCATGGTGAGGGGATGTTTTTCAGCAGCCGGGACTGGAAAAACTGGTCAGAGTTAAGGGAAAGATGGATGGTGCTAAATACAGGGATATTCTTGAGCAAAACCTGTCCCACTCTGTGCGTGATTTGAGGCTAGGACGGAGGTCCACCCTCCAGCAGGACAATGACCCCAAACACACTGCTAAAGCAACACTTGAGTGGTTTAAGGGGAAACATGTAAATGTGTTGGAATGGCCTAGTCAAAGCCCAGATCTCAATAGAAAATCTGTGGTCAGACTTAAAGATTGCTGTTCACAAGTGCAAACCATCCAACTTGAAGGAGCTGGAGCAGTTTTGCAAGGAGGAATGGGCAAAAATCCAAGTGGTAAGATGTGGCAAGCTCATAGAGACTTATCCAAAGCGACTTGGAGCTGTGATTGCCGCAAAAGGTGGTTCTACAAAATAGTTATGCACTTTGACTTTTTCAGTTATTTTGTCCTATTTGTTGTTTGCTTCACAAAAAAAAAAATTTGATTCAGCAGCTTTGCCGAAGTTACCCAAGAAGTTTGATTGAAAATAGTTTGCCACAAATCGCTATAAATCAGGTATACCCACGCCACTCTGCCTTAGTGTATAGCCACACGGAGCGGCTGTGCAGCCAATTAGCCTGCAACTGCCTTTCATTTAATAATGAAGACCACACTGTATAGTTGGTCTTCATTTTTAATGGCCCCGCGGCCCCCTTAAACAATGGCTGTTGCTGGTATGGGGTTTGGCGGGGGCACAATATGCTGGCATACCCACTTCTCCAAACCCAGCGGTCTCCTGACCTAATATCGATGACAATATGTCATCAGGAACATCCAGCTCCTCCTCTCTCTGCATCTTGCTGACTTTTCTAGGAAGTAAAGCCAACAAAAGATGAGGATAGCAATCATTAACACCCGATCATTAACACCCGACCCCCCCTTAAAGTGTGCAGAGTCGATGGTATTGGTTGGCATGCTTCTATTAATCATTTTCAGCAATACTGCCCCTAGTAAATGAGGGCTTGTCCTGTCTCTCCCTATGCCCAGCTCACAGGAAAATGGAAAATGAGATTTCACATTATGAAAGTTTTATACACTGCGTGCAGAATTATTAGGCAAATGAGTATTTTGACCACATCATCCTCTTTATGCATGTTGTCTTACTCCAAGCTGTATAGGCTCGAAAGCCTACTACCAATTAAGCATATTTGGTGATGTGCATCTCTGTAATGAGAAGGGGTGTGGTCTAATGACATCAACACCCTATATTAGGTGTGCATAAATATTAGGCAACTTCCTTTCCTTTGGCAAAATGGGTCAAAAGAAGGACTTGACAGGCTCAGAAAAGTCAAAAATAGTGAGATATCTTGCAGAGGGATGCAGCACTCTTAAAATTACAAAGCTTCTGAAGCGTGATCATCGAACAATCAAGCGTTTCATTCAAAATAGTCAACAGGGTCGCAAGAAGCGTGTGGAAAAACCAAGGCGCAAAATAACTGCCCATGAACTGAGAAAAGTCAAGCGTGCAGCTGCCAAGATGCCACTTGCCACCAGTTTGGCCATATTTCAGAGCTGCAACATCACTGGAGTGCCCAAAAGCACAAGGTGTGCAATACTCAGAGACATGGCCAAGGTAAGAAAGGCTGAAAGACGACCACCACTGAACAAGACACACAAGCTGAAACGTCAAGACTGGGCCAAGAAATATCTCAAGACTGATTTTTCTAAGGTTTTATGGACTGATGAAATGAGAGTGAGTCTTGATGGGCCAGATGGATGGGCCCGTGGCTGGATTGGTAAAGGGCAGAGAGCTCCAGTCCGACTCAGACGCCAGCAAGGTGGAGGTGGAGTACTGGTTTGGGCTGGTATCATCAAAGATGAGCTTGTGGGGCCTTTTCGGGTTGAGGATGGAGTCAAGCTCAACTCCCAGTCCTACTGCCAGTTTCTGGAAGACACCTTCTTCAAGCAGTGGTACAGGAAGAAGTCTGCATCCTTCAAGAAAAACATGATTTTCATGCAGGACAATGCTCCATCACACGCGTCCAAGTACTCCACAGCGTGGCTGGCAAGAAAGGGTATAAAAGAAGAAAATCTAATGACATGGCCTCCTTGTTCACCTGATCTGAACCCCATTGAGAACCTGTGGTCCATCATCAAATGTGAGATTTACAAGGAGGGAAAACAGTACACCTCTCTGAACAGTGTCTGGGAGGCTGTGGTTGCTGCTGCACGCAATGTTGATGGTGAACAGATCAAAACACTGACAGAATCCATGGATGGCAGGCTTTTGAGTGTCCTTGCAAAGAAAGGTGGCTATATTGGTCACTGATTTGTTTTTGTTTTGTTTTTGAATGTCAGAAATGTATATTTGTGAATGTTGAGATGTTATATTGGTTTCACTGGTAAAAATAAATAATTGAAATGGGTATATATTTGTTTTTTGTTAAGTTGCCTAATAATTATGCACAGTAATAGTCACCTGCACACACAAATATCCCCCTAAAATAGCTAAAACTAAAAACAAACTAAAAACTACTTCCAAAAATATTCAGCTTTGATATTAATGAGTTTTTTGGGTTCATTGAGAACATGGTTGTTGTTCAATAATAAAATTAATCCTCAAAAATACAACTTGCCTAATAATTCTGCACTCCCTGTAGGGCTGCGACATCACAGAGGATGGCAGAATGGCTGGCTGATTGGTGATCTTGCGTTCCCAGGCTTTCCTCCTCTACATTTAGTTTCGTTTTGTAACACATGCAGCTGCCATTTTAGGAAAACGTGATTGGTTACCATGAAGTCTGAGGAAATTTGTTGCGAATTGAAGTTTTCCTAAACTGGACCAAATTCCATTTCAAATGCTTTGCTTTGCTCAACACTAATCTTGACTTCTACAAAGCATTTGATACTGTGCCACATAAAAGGTTAGTAATAGAGATGAGCGAACCTTTGGGGACTTTGTTAGTTTCAGATTCGTCAATTTTTTTAATAGTTTGGTTGCAAGTCAACAATTCTTAATCGTAGGTCTTCTGAGAGCTCTTTTGTGCGAGGCATCATTCACATCAGGCAATGCTTCTTGTGAAAAGCAAACCCAGAACTGGTGTGTGTTTTTTATAGGGCAGGGCAGCTGTAACCAACACTTCCAATCTCATCTCATTGATTGGACTCCAGTTGGCTGACTCCTCACTCCAATTATCTCTTGGAGATGTCATTAGTCTAGGGGTTCACATACTTTTTCCACCTGCACTGTAAATGTTTACATGGTGTGTTCAATAAAAACATGGTAACATTTAATTCTTTGTGTGTTATTAGTTTAAGCAGACTGTGATTGTCTATTGTTGTGACTTAGATGAAGATCAGATCACATTTTATGACCAATTTGTGCAGAAATCCATATAATTCCAAAGGGTTCACATACTTTTTCTTGCAACTGTATAACACCCTCTAGTTTCCTAGGACTTTTTAGGAAAATATGTTATCTCCTTTCATTATTTGTTTTAATGAATTTTTGCTTTTTTTCTCCCCCCTCCCTAAGCTACTGAACACAATGACAGCAACAGCAAATAATGTCAGAGTGAGACTAACATATAGAGCTATGGTTAAACACGTTTGACAGTGTTAATGAACAACGTGTTTAAAAACACACTGCGCCATCACGTGTTATGCTTTTTGATCTTCCAAAGCTTCCAAAAATTGTCCCTTATCAGGGACTGATGGTGTTTAAACACACGTGGTGTTATGAGAAAGAACATAGTGGCTTGTTCGGAAACCAAACATCTAAAAATTACACCTTTTCAGGGGCAGAAAGCCTGCCCATATGACACGCACAAGGTTTACTTGTCAGAAGGAAGAGTGGCTTGTTGGGATCAAGCCTCCAAAAATTATGAGTTAACAGGGGCAAAATACATTCCCGTATTTATACAAACACAGGTGATAATTGTCAGAAGAAAAAGTGGCTCATTCTGAATAAGTCTTGAATTTTTTTTCCTGAAATTGAGAGTAGGAGTACTGTGTGGAAAGGGTAAGGTAATAGCAGTAAGTGGCCGCAACATCAGTAGCAGGATAGCATGGAACATACAAGGCAGTAGATCAGCTGTTTAAGGGTAGTAGTAGTGGTAGAGCATAACATTAATAGGTGTGGCAGTAGGTGAGGGGTAGCAGATGAGGTGGTGGTGGCAGCAGCCATATAGTACATGATTGCAGGCAGGTAGACAGCGGTAGTGGCATGATTGCAGCAGTGACTTGAAGGCAGCAGCATCCATACAGTATGAAATATATTGGGAGGTAGATAGGTAAGCAGACAGCAACAGTGGCAAGATGGGGCTCCATCAGCAAGGTTAGATCTATTCATTAGCCGGAGGAGTGTAAAAATACAACTGGATCCATGCTGGGTTTATTTTGACAAAAGTGATGTTTTGGACACTGGCATAGGACAACATGGTCCATTTGGGTGCACTGCAAACCCTCCCAAGATGACCCTGAAGTCTGGGCAAGAGAGTAGACAAAGAGCATACTGTGCCAGTTCAGGCCAGTGTTCCAGTCTGAGAGAAGTCCATGGGGTCAGGGAACGGGATATGTGCCAGAGACAAGCCAGCGTCCAGGTAAAACTGAACCTGGGCATTGAGGTGGTAGGTCTCCGTTCGCTGATTTGCCTGTCACAGCACATGAAAAAACTGTTCCATCTTGTTGAGGAGACTGATATGGCTGCTGCAGCTTCTGCTTCTTGTGGCAGCAGAGGGGGTGGGTGACCCTGTGTGGAGGGGGGGGAGGCAAAGAGGGGCCTCCTTTTTAGACATGCTGGTTGCAAGCTGCGTACACAGTGTTTCCTGGTAATGAAATAATTTGTCCTCCTTTTCTGCAGAAGGAAAACATTCCCCCATTTTGCTTTGATAGAAAGGGTCTAAAAGCATGGCTATCCAGTAACCATCAGACTACTTGATATGAATGATACGCCTCTCAATTGGGGGAATCAAATCCAAACAAACTGACTTCAATCAAAATTTTGGGAAAATTTTCACTCCCCGCAAAGCTTAATTTCCTGAAATGGTGGTAAAAAAATAAAACATACTCACGAAATCACTATGCCTCGCCAGGCCATCACGACATCACTATGCCCCACCAGCGTGATGATGCCATCACGTCACTGCGTGAGATTTCAATTGGTGTCTTCAATCAAGATGGCCACGACAGCGTCTACGTAAGCAAATGTATAAAGTGAGTTTTTATAAAAAAAAATTTACCCTGATTAAGCCCTGAAAAGCCTAATTTCTAGTGATGAACGCAGCATCTGAAGGGTTCAATGACGGGGGGAGAGAAGGGGCCCAAACACCATTCCCCATCATTGTGCCTACTGCGAGTATAAAGGAATGCGCTTTGGGATGAAGTTTTGAAGCATCTGAATTTTTCATAACTTTGCTCATCTCAAATGGCCGGTATCATCTTCATCATCCCTTTGTTTCTCCACCTTTGACCTCCTCCTCTATTGGCAGCTCCGCATCCTCCTCCTCCATGGGAGTTTCTTCATATGGATCCCAAACAGCTACAGGGTGGGCTTCTCCAAGGAGCTGCCACTGCCTGACCTCAAAACATCACATGAGGTGGCCAGGTACATGATAAAATGATTTACGGCTAAGGCCTCTTTCACACTTGCGTTGTCCGGATCCGGCGTGTACTCCACTTGCCGGAATTACACGCCGGATCCGGAAAAACGCAAGTGTACTGAAAGCATTTGAAGACGGAACCGTCTTCCAAATGCGTTCAGTGTTACTATGGCACCCAGGACGCTATTAAAGTCCTGGTTGCCATAGTAGGAGCGGGGAGCGGGGGAGCGGTATACTTACAGTCCGTGCGGCTCCCGGGGCGCTCCAGAGTGACGTCAGAGCGCCCCATGCGCATGGATGACGTGATCCATGTGATCACATGATCCATGCGCTTGGGGCGCCCTGACGTCACTCTGGAGCGCCCGGGAGCCGCACGGACGGTAAGTATGCTGCTCCCCCGCTCCCCGCTACACTTTACCATGGCTGCCAGGACTTTAGCGTCTTGGCAGCCATGGTAACCACTCTGAAAAAGCTAAATGTCGGCTCCGGCAATGCGCCGAAACGACGTTTAGCTTAAGGCCGGATCCGGATCAATGCCTTTCAATGGGCATTAATTCCGGATCCGGCCTTGCGGCAAGTGTTCCGGATTTTTGGCCGGAGCAAAAAGCGCAGCATGCTGCGGTATTTTCTCCGGCCAAAAAACGTTCCGTTCCGGAACTGAAGACATCCTGATGCATCCTGAACGGATTTCTCTCCATTCAGAATGCATTAGGATAATCCTGATCAGGATTCTTCCGGCATAGAGCCCCGACGACGGAACTCTATGCCGGAAGACAAGAACGCAAGTGTGAAAGAGCCCTTACACATGTGTTAGTATGGAAGGGGACTGGGAGCCATGCTCTGCCCTGCTGCTGTTGGGGATGGTGTCCATGGAGAAGATGCTGGAGGAATTGGATAAGCACCTGGTGTAGGAAACAGACCAACACAAATGTGGAGGTGTCAATAGGACCAGACCTTGTTGTTGGGAAGCTGCTTCACTGCTGCCACAAAAAACATTGAACCAGTGGGCTGAGAAAGACATGTACTGTCCCTGCAATTAACAGATCGTGCTGCACCTTGCTGCACAGTGAGAACTGCAATTTTAAACAATTGTTTTGAATAAAAATGAGCAGAAGAATGACATTTCGGTGAACTGCTCCACTGTTACCACAACTAAGTGGTACGTCAGTAACTGCACCACCAGCAACTTGGCCAGGTAGGGGTTCAGCTAGTAGACAAGCTCATTTCTGGTCAATAATAGTTTTCTCATGGCCACACAGAAGGGGAGTAGAAGGGGAGGCTGATGAGAATGACAAGGACACTGTATTGCTTTGGGATATGGGCTGGCTGCCACAAAGAAGACCAGGAGAAGAAGGACAGACTTGTTCTGATTCGGAATGTTGGCCAGTTCTATTTTCCCAAAGGATGCAGTAATGCAGTCTCATGTGCTGCAGTCGAGCTCTGGTACGTATGTTTGTGTTTGAACTCATATGGCTAATTTTAATCCTGCAGATCTTTCATATGGCATTGGTTTTGTGTGCCAGCCTTATGGAGAAAAAACACCATATGAGAGTTGTTCTCACAGAGTTAGCAGCAGCTGAGCTTGGAGCAGGTATGGTGCATTTTGAGCCTATGCCAACAGCATAAACACTATCACCAGTTCCCAAGCTGACCATAACAGAAGCAGATTTGCCCTGACTGCCATTGCTGTGGCTAAAAGTGCCACTACTACTACTGTCCAGATGGCTGTGGCTGCATTCTGACTCTCGGATGAAAAGGCATGGGTATTTAGTTTTGTACTCATCCGTTTTCCATACATTTTAATAAGAGGTCTAATAATAACAATTTTCCCATATTAAAAGTAACAGTCACACAAAGTACAGAACAGTTATAGCATATATGCTAGTGTGTTGTCTGTAACCTAAAGACAGAGGCACAATTAAATATCCTTCCCCTTCTACAAACACAGTGAACACTGCTATTAACAATTTACTTTGGAAATAATGAAATATTGGCACTGGTAAGATTTGTCTACTGTGTTATTTGTGTTTAAAAACAAAACCTTTCTCTACTGTAAAAAATACGTTTTAAACTTTTAATGAGGATATAGGTTATCCCCCATCAACAACACCAATATAACAATGTAGGAAAGGCCAATGTAAGATTTGTATACTGTGTTCTTTGTGTGTCACAAATAGTCAAAATAGAGATTTTGTATGGTATAAAAATGTACGTCGCAAACTTGTATTGGGGCCAATCACCTGTTCAAAACACCAATGTATAACAATGCAGTCACTGCTTTTGTGCTGTGCTGGTGGAGTGATGGGGCCGAGGTGGCTTTGCCGCACAGTGAGGGCGCTGTGTGGCTGCTGGGTCCCATTGCCTGCTGGAGCGGTGTGGGGGCACGATAGTTGCCGCACAGTGCCGCGCCAAAGTTAGAGTAGGTCCCCACTTGAAGAGGCAACCTTGTCGTGGTAAGTGGGCATATGCTCTTTGATCAAACTGTATACTAATGCCTCCTAATAGTGCATAGCAATAGATTTATAATAGTGCTGTATAGCCATTTTTTATCTTGCTGAAATTTAAAACTGTTGTTATATCAAAAGCATAGTAATGAGGATGTGCGATTTAGATTCTCTCTCACATATTGAATATAACAATGCAGTAAAGGCGGTAAAATGTCTGTTTTTTCTCTTGCAGGTTTAAGTTGCGTCTAAGTTCATTTGCATAACAATGCCATTTTTGCTGTAAAATACTTATGTTTAATGCAGTGTTTAATAACTCTGGACAGATATAATGCACTGAAATAAAAAAAAAGTACAATTGCTCAGCAGCAGAATGCTTTTGCGGCGCTGTGCTGTCTCTCTTTAAATGAGAAAAAAAAACATGTATTTTTCTCTTGTAGGCAGATGGTTTTGTAAAACAAAACTGCTATGAGGTCCTGCAGCAGCTGAAAACTTCTAATGTGTTTAATCTCCTGCCCACAACACCAATGTAAAACAATAAAACAATTCAGGGCAACCAGTAACATTTCTATGGTGTAATTTCATCTAAATTCACGTATAACTTTGACGTTGTTGCCTTAAATTGCTTGTGCTATAAAGCAAAGTGTTTAATGACACTGGACAGATATAATGTGCAGAAATAAAAGTGTGCAATTGCTCAGCAGCAGAATGGTATTGGGGTGCTGTGCTGGAAATAATATTAAAAAATTAGTTTTTTTGGGGGGAAAAAACAGCTGTCTCTCTTCTTGTAGGTGGCTGGTTTTGTTGCGAAGAACTGCTAGGGTAAGGTTCTGCAGTAGCTGTATTATTAAGCACTGACTGTGCCCCAGCCGGCCCCTCAGCCTCTCATTCCCTGAAACTGCTTATCCTAAACAGACCCTAGTATTCTACAAAATGATCTGTTTCTATTCTGTCCTTACACTGTCCCTGTAACACAAGAAGAGATGATTTTGTGCCACTGTATACTGTGTAAGATCGTTTTCTGTCAGATACTGCATAGACCCACCCTCCCTTATTAATAGCCTAACACAGAATGACGTCTGCTCACTCTTCACAGGCTGCTGCCACCCCTGATAGGCTGATGAGGTTGTTTTTTAGACCCTGAGCCAATCAGGTCAAGCTCCACCCCCACTTTCTCTCAGGGTCATGTGAGCATCCTTCTTTTTCCCATGTGGTTTATTCCGCAGTATAATGTTGCTGCACACCGTTTTAATGGATTTGTCTGAAGTGAACCTGAAAAGATTTGTTTGTCGGACAAAATTTTGTGAAATTCGTATTGAATACATTTAGTTACGAATTAATTTGCTTATTCTTAATCTGGATAGATTGGAGGCTTGGGCAGAGAAGTAGCAATTGATAGATGTAAAGTTATGCACATGGAAAGGAATAATGCAAGTCACCCGTACATACTAAATGGTAAAACACTGGGTAACACTGACATAGAAAAGGACTTAGGAATTTTAGTGGACAGCAAACTTAACTGTTGAAACCAGTGTCAGGCAGCTGCTGCCAAGGCCAATAAGATAATGGGTTGCATCAAAAGGGGCATAGATGCCGGTGATGATAACATAGTCCTGCCACTTTACAAATCACTAGTCAGACCACACATGAAGTACTGTGTACAGGTATGGGCTCCTGTGAACAAGGCAGACATAGCAGAGCTGGAGAGAGTTGAGAGGAGGGCAACTAAAGTAATAACTGGAATGGGGCAACTACAGTACCCTGAAAGATTATCAACATTAGGGTTATTTAGTTTAATAAAAAGAGGGGAGATCTAATAACTATGTATCACTATATCAGGGGTCAGTACAGAGATCTCTCACATCATCTATTTACCCCCTGGACTGTGACTGTGACGAGGGGACATCCTCTGCGTCTGGAGGAAAGAAAGTTTGTACACAAACATAGAAAAGGATTCTTTACGGTAAGAGCAGTGAGACTATGGAACTCTCTGCCTGAGGAGGTGGTGATGGTGAGTACACTAAAAGAGTTTAGGAGGGGCCTGGATGTATTTCTGGAGCGTAATAACATTACAGGTTATAATTATTAGATTTCTGGAGAAGGGTCGTTGATCCAGGGAGCTATTCTGATTACCTGATTGCCTTTGGTAAGGAATTTGTCCCCCAAAGTGAGGAAAATTTCCTTTTACCTCATGATTATTATTTTTTCCTTGCTCCGGATCACCTTGCAGTATAGTATACCGCACTGAATGGACAGATGTCTTTTTTCAGCCTTACAAACCATGTTACTATGTTACACTCATTTACACACTATCCTGAGCTGGTATACAGAGCTTGCATGCACAGTCTGGTTGGTGTAGACGTCAGTAAACATGATAATCATCTGTGCCTCCCTCTCTTGCTTCCTATCCTTCATACTACAGAAATATGAATCCTAAATGTTTATACAAAAGGGAGAACAAATACCCATGTATTTCTTAATAAACAATTAGTAAATTTGCGTAATATAGTATATGTCATGTTATGTCACTATAGCTCTGCCAAGATTACGTATAGTTGTGGATGCTTGGAACAAATTACAGCAAATTGCATCATCACAAATGGTAAATTATACCAATTAGGCCATGAATCAGGGTAAACAAACAGACTGAGTATATTATAATTAACCCCTTAGTGACCAGCCTGTTTTGGGCCTTACAGACCAAGCGTTTTTCTTCCTTTTTTCAAGACCTATAACCTTTTTATTTTTCTGTCTATATAGCTTTATAAGGGCTTGTTTTTTGCAGGAAAAGTTGTAGTTTTTAATGGCTCAATTTTGGGGCACACATAACATTTTGATTAACTTTTATTAACTCTTTCTGGGAGGGAGATGGGAAAAACAACAATACTGCCACTGCATTTCTACATTATACATTTTACAGCGTTCATTTTTCGTTATAAATAACTTAATATTTTTGTTCTCTCGGTCAGTACGATTACAGTGATACCAAATACATATAGTTTTTTCTTTACATTTTACAACTTTTTTGCAACAAAACCCCTTTTTTTAAAAGAAATTTTTCTTTACGGCGTTCACCGTAGGGGATAATTTACATGATATTTATATAGTCCGGGTCGTTACGGATGTGGCAATACCCAACATATGGGGAAGATTTTTTTTTGCAATTTCTTTCATTGAAAAGCGTATTTTCAATGGAAAAAAAAACATAATTTTTTATGGGATGTTTTTTACTTTTTTTTCACCACTTAATAGTACCACAAGGGGACTATAACAGACAGCTTTTTGATTGCTTTTAAAATGCAACTATATCCCTATAGTGCATTGCATTTTAATGGCAATGCTATTCTAACATTGACCCCAGGCAACCTTCACACACATCAGCACCCCGCGATCGCATTTGCGGGGTGCCGATGGGAGACAGAGGGAGTCCGCTCCCTCTGTCAGCACTTTACATGCAGCGGCATGTAAAGTGTTAAACACCCCGGGCTGTTAGAAGAGCAGGGCCGCGGCTCTCATGTGGACCCGTGCAGCGCTTAGACTGGGCCGCCATAAAAAAGCGGCTGCCCAGCCTAAGGCCCCTTAGTGACCGCCGTAAAAACACGTATGTCTGGTCACTAAGGGGTTAAATCATATATACGGTAATCATCATATACTTGTATAAGCCAGAACTTATTTAAGAACTGTATCCTTTTGTTGACATGTGTTTTACTTATTTCCAGGTTGCACTGATTTATACATTTTACTATACACACGTATAGGCGCGGCAGACGCCGCATTTGTGTGAGGGGAGGCGCCAGCAGAACTACAAAAGGTAGGAGCAGCGAGCTCCCGGGTGACGCGGTCTTCAGCTACAGCTGACGTCACTTCCGGGATTCCCCTGCTCCTATTCTTGCTCCGGCGTCGGCGTGGTACGAGTCTCCCCGATACTTCCTCCGGTGGGTAAGTATAGGGCCGGCAACCGAAGCGAGGGACCGTACATTCGGTACACACGGAGGGTAAGTGTGGTAGGGGGGCGGCACGGCACAGACACCAGCAGAGACATCATACTCACCAGCAGCAGCCGGACCACTGGCACGCTCGCCCGGTCCTTGCGGCGCATCGGCCGCCTCCTCACATGTGTTTCCTTCAACAGGTTGTTTCAAAGTGACAATTCGGCAGCCCCATCAAAGCAGCGCTATTGTGGGTGTGTGTGAAAGGTATGGTCTGGAGTTGGTAGGGCTGTGGCACCGCAGTTATGAGAAGCTCATCAAGCGCAACTTTTCATTACAGGGCGCCTGCTCAGGGATAATTGAAGGTAAAGAAAAAAAGAAAAAAAAAAAAAAAAAAAAAAATGGGTTTTACTTATGGGAGAGAAGGGGGGGGGGGGAAGAAGTGTCAGTGACGTGACATTCCTGCTGCATGATAGTGGGGCAAAAGACAATCCATGAGGGTCAGTATGGCCTGGGTGCCCCCTCTTCGCTGGGGCACTAGTCTCGTATCTTCACGTGTCTGTCCTCTGAGTATGCGCCTCACGCACGTGCGCAGATCCGTCACGCCTTCGGATCCACAGGTCAAAGCCCTGTCACGTCTTCAGGCACCAGTAGTCCATTACGCACGCAGGACACGACTTAAGTCCGGTCACGACTACAGGCAAGCATCAGTTCCACACGGTCTTGGACACAAATTAAGCCCTGTCACGTCTACAGGCAGACTCGGTCCTTCACGTCCAAGGACTCCACTAAAGTCCTGTCACGACTACAGGCATACGTACGTGTATGTATGTACATATATACATATGTGTAGGGGGTTACGTATGTATGTGTATATGTATGTATATGCGTGAAAAAAAAAAAAAAAAAAAAAAATTTAAAATAAAATTACTTTCATGCATCAATTCATGTCACGTCGCATCCATTTCAGGCATACAAGGGTCACCCCAGTCACGAGGTTCCAGGGCACGCATTGCTTTCGATGTCACCATCTAGTCTGGGCGCACGGTTAGAATCCCACAGGTGATTAGTTCCGGGTACACTAGTGCATGCAGGTGGACACTCTGGGCAACAGGGCCTTCATGTCTTCACAATATCTTAGATGGAACCAGCGCAGGACCAGAGGAGCCAAGGCACGGTCGATTCCCAGAGAAGTCTCGACCTGATGTCAGACAGGGAGCACTCCCAGTCCCTCAGAGCCTGGACCATTCCAAAACTATCGGCCGAGCTCCTGCGCAGAGGCATCCCCTTTCCCGCATCAGCCAGGAAGGCAGAACTGTATCGTCTCCTCCAGGCGGAGTCGGGCCCCAGCCAAGACGTGGTTACAATGAATACCATTCAAACTTCCATTAGTCAGCTGCACGCTGTCATAAATAACATGGCCTCATCCATGTCCAGCTTTCAGACCAGACTTGAAGTTGTTGAAAGCAGGGCTTCCAATCCTATCGACGACAGCCAGGGTCCGGTGGTTCCATCTACTTCCACCGGCTTGGGCGTCCACACCCCACCCGTTTTCCCCAGCATATCCCCGTCTCACTTCATTCCTGCCACTCTGAGGAAGGACATCCTCGAGGGTAAGGACATCAATTTAGCCTCCTTACTTATTGCTACCCACGAAGTCCCTGATAACAAAATGATCGCATGCGGCGAAGTGTCAGTAATATTGAAATCCAGAGACAATCGATTAAACAGGAAGCTCAGTGTCATCGAATTCGTTCTGGCATTTAGCCTATACAGAGACGTCATCTGTACGGTATCCCCAACACGCAGAGAGGAGTTGGATCTGTACCTCTACAAGGTGGCGGAACTGGGTCACAAGTATGGGGGCACTGCCTTCTATGAATATCACCGCTCATTCTCCGCCAAAGCGGCTGCAATGCTTACCCAGTTCCGGCATACTGTAGATTGGGCAGTCGTGGACACTGAGCTGTTCTGTCAGCACTTCGCCGGGCAGAAGTCACCAGCATGCGTCAATTGTGGGTCTTATTCCCATGCAGAAGAATGGTGCACCAATGCCAGCACGCGACTCGACATTCCCATCCCAAAAAACACCCCGGAGGCATTTCCGTCTAAAGCAGGCACGGGGCTGGACAAGTTAGGTCGGCCCATCAGATACTTGGGGAAGTCGCAGATATGCAACAATTTTAATGCGGGCAGCTGTTTCTACAATCAGTGCCGCCTGTTGCATCTGTGCGCTAATTGCTACAGGGCACATCCCCGCATTGCTTGCCCACAGAAAGGTCACAACCCCGCATGACTAAGCAGGGTAAACATCGATATGCTCGCATGTCACCTGACAGGCCATCCCGATCTAGCTTGGGTCAGGTTTGTCATCAATGGCTGTTCATCAGGGTTTCATACCGGACAGGTCGCCATTCCCCAGGCTTCGTTTGAATGTAGGAACCTCCAATCTGCATTAAATAACCCCGAGGTAGTGTCACTGCTGATCCAGGCCGAACTAGCCAAGGGATACCTCATCGGTCCATTCTCCATACCCCCGTTTGAAACCTTCAGGATCAACCCCATAGGGGTAGTCACCGGGAAGTTTAATAATAAACAAAGATTGATCTATGACTTGTCAGCGCCCCATTCTTTATCCATACCAAGTCTTAACTCGCTCATCCCAGCGGAAGAGTTCACGATGAAATATTCCTCTATAGACGAAGCCATCCAGGTTATTCTGTCCTTAGGTGCACGGGCGTGGCTATCCAAAGCTGACATCACGGATGCCTTCAAACTCCTTCCCATATCACCGCAGTTATGGCAATGGCATGGGGTCAAATGGGAGGGCTGTTATTATTTCGCCAACAAATTAACATTCGGGTCTAGATCCAGTCCATGGCTTTTCGATCAATTCGCCAGGGGCCTACACTGGATCTTGCAGCACAAATTCCACGCTTTCCACGTCATACATTACTTAGACGATTTCCTGTTGATTGAACCCCCATCACGACCACCGGTAGACCTCGACACCCTGATGCAAGTTTTTAGGGAACTCCAAGTACCAGTGGCTGATAACAAAACAGATGGGCCCAGCACTAGGATCACCTTCTTAGGAATCCAGCTAGACACCGCGTCTGGTCAGGCCAGTCTACCAGCAGATAAGCTGTCCAGAATAAAAACGGCGGTGCGCAACTTGCTTCAAGAGGGGGTCACGTCCAGGGTCAATCTGCAAAGCGTTCTGGGGATGCTCAATTTCGCCATGAGGATTATTACCCAGGGCAGATCCTTCATCTCCAGACTCCTGCGCTTGTTGCCAGAGGCAGCGGATCAGAATTCGATCATCTATCTCGACCACCAGGCCAAGGCAGATCTGGTCATGTGGGATCGGTTTCTGACACACTGGAACGGAGTCTCTTTGTTCATACCCAAGGTCTCCAACAATTCCCCTGTCGTACACACAGACGCTTCATCTTCGGTGGGGTTTGCGGCTATTTACGGGGAGCACTGGATAGCTAGCGCTTGGCCGGCAGAGGTATCCCGCATACCGGGGTTTTCAGGCTCATCACCTCTATTCGAGATTTACCCCATAGTCGCCGCAGCACAGACCTGGGGTAGTCAGTGGTCCAATAAAACGGTATTAATCATATCTGATAACATGGTAGTGGTCGATCTAGTCAACAAAGGGAGATCGGCATCCGTGCAGGTCATGGCCTTCCTAAGGCGCTTCGTGTGGTTAGCGTTACAACATCATTTCAACTATGAAGTAGCGCACATTGCTGGGAAGGCTAATCTGGCCGCCGACGTGCTGTCAAGACTTAACATGCAATCTTTCTTCCAGGTTTCTCCAGACGCAGACCCATGCCCGACTCCAACACCAGCTTACAGCCTCCTCCACATGGATTGAGGCAGCACTTGCAAGTGGCTAGGTCACTCATCAATCAGTCCCTCTCCAAAAACACACAAAGGAATTATAACACCGCCTGGGGACATTTCAGCACGTTCAAACACTTATTTCCACAGGATCACTTAGATCATGTGTCTTACATCCTAGCATTCATAGCATACTGCCATAAGACTCTTAAATTATCCCACAGCACCATCAAGCTATACTTAACAGGCGTCCAGCATTTCTGGTACAGCATGTACCCCGACAGGCCATCGTTATTTTTGGCACACCCCATTAAAGCCATCCTCAAGGGTATTCAATACACTACGGTAAGACCCAAGGCTTCACGAGAACCCATCACTGGGGAAATCTTCAAGTCCCTGTCGCACATGTTAGATAACGAACCTTTCGGACACCATACTAGTCTACTCATCAAAACAGCAATGTATCTCAGCTTCTATGGTTTCCTACGCCCAGGCGAGTTCACATGCCCAGGCTCCTCCCCCGGGTACCTCCAGAAGGGACATCTTGTCCAGGTAGGTTCCGCTTTCTCTCTCACCCTGCCGCATTCTAAAACTGCTCGGCCGGGGGAAACCGTAGAGGTGAGATATTTTCCAACCGGCAATGCCTGGTGCCCGGTAGCGGTCCTACGGGAATGGGCTGACACCATCATTCAGGCCCCAGCCCAATCTCCCCTACTAGAGTTTGGCTCCGTGCCACTCAGCATTCAAGTGTTTCTAAAGCACGTCCGGATCCTCCTATCCAAGGTAAAGGTAAACCCGCGCTCAATCACAGGGCATTCCTTTAGGATAGGCGCAGCATCCGCAGCTTCAAAAAACGGCACCCCGGAGCACATCATAAAGAAACTAGGTCGGTGGCAGAGTTCATGCTATACCAGGTACATTCCCAATCCACGCTCCGAAATGTCTTGTGCTTTTCAGAAAATATTACTGTAAATCTGTAACACGAATCCTTTGTACCAATTGTGTCTCACGCGTCATTTTTGGCCCTCTTTAGGCTTTCCTTACAGAAGCAGTTCCGCCACACCCCACTGCAAGGTTAGGGCTCATCATCTGCTAGCCGATCCGATCACAAGTATAGGCGCGGCAGACGCCACATTTGTGTGAGGGGAGGCGCCAGCAGAACTACAAAAGGTAGGAGCAGCGAGCTCCCGGGTGACGCGGTCTTCAGCTACAGCTGACCCTCCCACCCACAACCCTCAACTCACACATCCTCCTTTCAAGGTGGCCCTCTTTAGGCTTTCCTTACAGAAGCAGTTCCGCCACACCCCACTGCAAGGTTAGGGCTCATCATCTGCTAGCCGATCCGATCACAAATGGTATATAGGGCAAAGAAGGTGACCAATTTTCTATCTGAACATAGAAAGCAGTATTTTAAGTAATGATCTAAAGTAGAGAAGAGCAAACCAGTCGAAATTCTTTTCAGGTCCAGTTTGCCAAATTTTGCTTCAGACCCAAATCGATTCAGGCTGAACCTAGGATGCTCCAATTGCCCTGCAAGTTGATATATAACCCCCTTTAGCTTCCTTAGGAGAACGTGTTATATATTTTCATTTCCCTTTTATTTTTTTATGATTTTTCCCCTCCCCCTCCTCAAGAATTGAAACGCAATGACAGCAATAGTAAATAATGTCTGATTGACACTGACATACATAGCTATCAGCAAACGCACACACGGCGTATTTAAAAAGACACCACACCGCCACATGTCTTATGCTTTTTCATATTCCAAAGCTTTCAAAAATTGTCCTTTATTGGGGGAAGATGATGTTAAAACACACACAATGTCATGAGATTAAAAAAAGTGTCTTTAGGGAACATGATGAGTGGCACATGACATTGGTGGCATGATGCAGGCCGCAGCAGCAGCGTACAGAATGTGATGGTAGGTAGGCAGACAAACAGAAAGAGTGGCAAGATGGGGCACCAGCAGCAAGGAGTGGTCTATTGATAACATTCAGCCTGCCTGGAATGTGACAAAATTTCTTTATTAATACAGTAATCACATACATATGCCGCCTCATGAAATTTCATCTTCCCCAGAAAAAGTGAAGGCAAAAGGGCCAACAAGTGCTAAGCATCTCTGGGAACTCCTTCAAGACTGTTGGAAGACCATTTCAGGGGACTTCCTCTTGAAGCTCATCAAGAGAATGCCAAGAGTGTGCAAAGCAGTAATCAAAGCAAAAGGTGGCTACTTTGAAGAACCTAGAATATGACATATTTTCAGTTGTTTCACACTTGTTTGTTATGTATATAATTCCACATGTGTTAATTCATAGTTTTGATGCCTTCATAGTCATGAAAATAAAGAAAACTCTTTGAATGAGAAGGTGTGTCCAAACTTTTGGTCTGTACTGTACATTTATTCTGTGCCTTAAAGAAATATAACCACCCCTCCAAAGTTTATTTATTTATTTATTATCTGTAAGTAATGACATACAGAATTTTTTAATTTTAACCATGTGGAAAATGAATACACATAAACTGATGATTGAGAGGCATTAGTGGTATAATGAAAGCAAGGCGAGGTGGGCGAGGTCTATACATTGAAATCAGCCGGAGGAGTGTGAAAATCCTCCTGAATCCAGGCTTGGTTCATTTTGACAAAAGAGATGCTTTGGACACTGTCGGAGAACAGCTTAATCCATTTGGGTGTCACCATGCCCCTCGCAGCTCTGAAAACTCTCTACAAGATGACACTGGAGGCTGGGCAAGAGAGAAGCTAGAGAACATACTGTGCCAGTTCGGGACACAGTTCCAGTCTTCCTGTCCAGAAATCCATAGGGTCAGGGAACTGGGTATGAGACAGAGACTGGCCAGAGTTAGGTAGGCTTGAACCTTGGTGTTGAAGTGGGAGCTGTTGGCTTGTTGACTGGCCTCTGCCTGGCTTGGCATGTGGAAAAACTGCTCCATAATGTTGAGGAGACTGAAATGGCTGCTGCTGCTACTGGTACTGCAGCTTCTGCTGCTAGTGGTGGTGGTAGGTGAGTCACTCTGCTGGAGGCGGAGGGGAGCCTCCCTTTCAGACTCGCTGTCGACAGGCGTCTGCTCAATGTAAGCTGCAGCAAGTTACATATACAGTGTTTCCTGGTAGTAACGTATTTTGTCCTCCCTTTCTGACAGAGGAAAACATTTCTCCATTTTGCCTTGGTAGCAAGGGTTTAAAAGCATGGGTATCCAGTAATCATCAGACTGATTGAGGTCAACGATGTGCCTGTCACTGTGTAAGCAAGCCAGCATACAAGTGGCCATTCTGGCCAGCGTGCCCGGGAAGCCACTTTATTCTGGCTCTGTCCCCCACTTAGACATAGTAACATAGTAACATAGTACATAAGGCCGAAAAAAGACATTTATCCATCCAGTTCGGCCTGTTATCCTGCAAGTTGATCCAGAGGAGGCAAAAAAACCCTGTGAGGTAGAAGCCAATTTCCTCACTTTAGGGGATTAAAAATTCCTTCCCGACTCCAATCAGGCAATCAGAATAACTCCCTGGATCAACGACCCCTCTCTAGTAGCTATAGCCTGTAATATTATTACACTCCAGAAATACGTCCAGGCCCCTCTTGAATTCCTTTATTGTACTCACCATCACCACCTCCTCAGGCAGAGAGTTCCATAGTCTCACTGCTCTTACCGTAAAGAATCCTTTTCTATGTTTGTGTACAAACCTTCTTTCCTCCAGACACAGAGGATGTCCCCTCGTCACAGTCACAGTCCTGGGGATAAATAGATGATGGGAGAGATCTCTGTACTGACCCCTGATATATTTATACATAGTAATTAGATCTCCCCTCAGTCGTCTTTTTTCTAACGTGAATAACCCTAATTTTGATAATCTTTCAGGGTACTGTAGTTGCCCCATTCCAGTTATTACTTTAGTTGCCCTCCTCTGGACCCTCTCCAGCTCTGCTATGTCTGCCTTGTTCACTGGAGCCCAGAACTGTACACAGTACTCCATGTGTGGTCTGACTAATGATTTGTAAAGTGGTAGGACTATGTTCATATCACTGGAATCTATGCCCCTTCTGATGCAACCCATTATCTTATTGGCCTTGGCAGCAGCTGCCTGACACTGTTTTTTGCAGCTTAGTTTGCTGTTTATTAAAATTCCTAGATCCTTTTCCATGTCAGTATTACCGAGTGTTTTACCATTTAGTATGTACGGGTGACTTGCATTATTTCTTCCCATGTGCATAACCTTACATTTGTCAGTGTTAAACCTCATCTGCCACGTATCTGCCCAAGCCTCCAATCTATCCAGATCCCTCTGTAGTAGTATACTGTCCTCTTCAGTGTTAATTACTTTACACAGTTTAGTGTCATCTGCAAAAATTGATATTTTACTATACAAGCCTTCTACAAGATCATTAATAAATATATTGAAGAGAATAGGGCCCAATACTGACCCCTGAGGTACTCCACTAGTGACAGTGACCCAATCTGAGTATGTACCGTTAATAACCACCCTCTGTTTTCTATCATTGAGCCAGTTACTTACCCACTTACAGACGTTTTCTCCCAGTCCGAGCATTCTCATTTTATATACTAACCTTTTATGTGGTACAGTGTGAAATGCTTTGGAGAAGTCCAGATACACGACATCCATTGATTCGCCGCTGTCAAGTCTAGAACTTACCTCCTCATAGAAACTGATTAAATTAGTTTGACATGACCGATCCCTCACGAAGCCATGCTGATATGGCGTTATTTGCTTATTTCCGTTAAGATGTTCTAAGATAGCATCTCTCAGAAAACCTTCAAACAGTTTACCCACAACAGATGTTAAACTTACCGGCCTATAGTTTCCAGGCTCTGTTTTTGGACCCTTTTTGAATATTGGCACCACATTTGCTATGCGCCAATCCTGTGGAACATTCCCTGTCAGTATAGAGTCCGCAAATATCAGAAATAAGGGTCTGGCTATGACATTACTTAATTCCCTTAGGATACGGGGGTGTATGCCATCCGGTCCTGGCGATTTGTCTATTTTGATCTTTTTAAGTCGCTGTTGTACTTCTTCCTGGGTCAGACAGGACACTTTTAATGGGGAATTTATTTCAACATTCAGCATTTTATCTGACAGTTCATATTCCTCAGTGAATACACTTGAGAAAAAAATATTTAACAGCTTTGCTTTCTCCTAGTCGCTCTCTGCGACTCCCCCCTCATTACTCTTTAAAGGGCCGACACCTTCAGATTTATACTTTTTAACATTTATATAATTGAAGAACATTTTAGGGTTAGTTTTACTCTCTTTGGCAATTAATCTCTCTGTCTCTAGTTTGGCCGCTTTTATTTGTTTTTTACATGTTCTGTTTTTTTCCTTATAGTTTTTCAGCCACCCTCCTGTTTTAGTGTTTTATATGCTTTCTTTTTGTCATTTATTGCTTTCTTTACAGTTCTGTTTATCCACATTGGTTTCTTCTTGTTCCTTAACCTTTTATTCCTATACGGTATGTACCTCTCACAATGAGATTTTAGGATGTTTTTAAAGATATCCCATTTTGTGGCTGTATTTTTTTTTTGAGGACTTTGTCCCAGTTAGTTAGGCCTATGGCCTCTCTTAGTTGGCTAAATTTAGCTTTTTTGAAGTTTGGTATTTTTGTTCCTCCCTGTAGAAACGCTCTTTTGAATGATAATTGGAAGGTTATTACTTTATGGTCACTATTTCCCAGGTGTCCCCCAACCTGCACGTCTGTTGTTCTGTCAGGTCTATTGGTTAATACTAAGTCCAGTATGGCCGTCCCTCTAGTCGGGTCCTGAACCAGTTGGGAGAGGTAATTGTCTTTAGTTATTGCCAAGAATCTGTTTCCTTTATGAGATATACAAGTTTCCGTTTCCCAGTCTATATCTGGGTAGTTGAAGTCCCCCATAATAAGCACCTCATTATGATTTGCCGCCTTGTCTATCTCATTTAGTAGTAGATTTTCTGTGGACTCTGGTATATTAGGTGGTTTATAGTAAACTCCTATTAGTAATTTATTGTTCTTTTTAGCTCCATGTATCTCTACCCACAGTGACTCCACATGTTCATGTCCCTCACTTTTATCTTCACGGAATGTGGGCTTTAGACAGGACTTTACATAAAGACAAACCCCTCCCCCTCTCCGGTTTTGACGATCCTTTCTAAACAGACTGTAACCTTGTACATTAACCGCCCAGTCATAGCTATCATCCAGCCATGTCTCAGTTATTCCCACTATGTCATAGTCCTCCTCACACATCACTAATTCCAGTTCACCAGTTTTATTAGTCAGGCTTCTGGCATTAGTATACATACATTTGAGAGGTTTATGTATATTTTTTACCCTACACCTTTCCTTCTGAACTGTTCTAATCCCTCCTTCCATTCCTCCCCCAGTGCCACTACCTTGCCCCCGGTCTCTATCTGCACTATTTTCCCCTTCTATAGTGTAATTACCCTCCCCCCAGTCCCTAGTTTAAACACTCCTCCAACCTTCTAGCCATCTTCTTCCCCAACGCAGCTGCCCCTTCCCCATTGAGGTGCAGCCCGTCCCTACGATAGAGCCTGCAACCGACAGAGAAGTCTGCCCAGTTCTCCAGGAACCCAAACCCCTCCATCCTACACCAGTTCTTGAGCCACTTGTTAATTTCCCTAATCTCCCGCTGCCTTTCTAGTGTGGCCCGTGGTACAGGTAATATTTCGGAAAATACTACCTTTGAGGTCCTTGCCCTAAGCTTTTGACCTAAATCCCTGAAATCATTTTTAAGGTCTCTCCACCTACCCCTAACTTTGTCATTGGTTCCGATATGGACCATGACCGCTGGATCTTCTCCAGCCCCTCCCAGTAATCTGTCAACCCGATCCGCGATGTGTCGAACTCTAGCGCCAGGAAGACAGCACACTGTTCGGCGATCACGGTCTTTGTAACAGATTTCCCTATCTGTCCCCCTAATAATTGAGTCCCCCACTACCAGCACCTGTCTGGCCTGCCCTGTTCTCCTGGTCCCCTGCTTACCGGAGCTGACATTCCCCTGACTGGCAGAGGAAGTGTCCGGCTGCGGCAGTGCCGTCCCTGGACTGATATGCCCCTCATCTGCCAAACGTGCAAACTTGTTGGGGTGTGTCAGATCAGGGCTAGCCTCCCTGGCACTCTTCCCTCTACCCCGCTTTCTAACTGTTACCCAGCTAGCTACCTCACTTTCCTCAGCCTCCTCTCTGTCACCCTCCCCCTCATCTACCCCAAAGAGTGCTTGCTCGGTGAGAAGCAAACTCTTTTGCAAATTGTCAATGCCTCTCAGTGTTGCAAGTTGCCCGTTTAGAGACTCGATTAGCGATTCCAAACGGGTAATTTGCTCACATCTTGAACAAAGAAATACACCCTGGAACGGCTGTTCCAGGACTGCATACATCATGCAAGATGTGCACTGGACTGCGTTGTCAATTGTGCAACTCATACTAAATGGGGATTACACCACAAAAGCAAAAAATACAATACAATGTAGTAATAAGAAACAGGTTAATTGTAGCCCCCCACTGAAGTCCCTGAATCTAAAGTCACTTAATCTTAAGTCACACACTTACGCAACCACACTTAATCAACCACGCGTCGCGGTCAAACTTGCGTTATATATCTCCTTATATAAATATAAATGCAGCTCACTACACCAGCCTGGTTTGTTTCCCTCTGGATTCAAAAAGGACGATTGGGTTTCTTGGCCAGTGCCATCCTTCTAATCGATCAATAATCGTTCTCTTGCTTCTCCACCTCCGACTCTTCCTCTTGGAGTCGGCGGGGTGACAGCCAGCAGGATGTTTGCTGCTTGATGTACTTAAGCAACTGCTTGCTGGTGTGGCTACTCTCGGCCAGGCCAATCAGCTCCAACACGATGTGGCAACGCTTGACATGGAGGAGGAGGATAAGTGCCTGGTGTGGGAGCCAGGCTGACACACTCATGGGGGGGGGGGGGGTAAGAAGGACCAGGCCTTGATCATCACTGCTGCCAGAAAAAACATTGACCCAGTGGGTTGTGAAAGCTATGTACTGTTCCTGCCCATAAGAGCTGCTCCAGGTGTCCACCGTGGTGTGAACCTTGCCGCACAGCGAGAATCGCTGGGAGTGGCCCATGTTGTCTGCCACGTGAGAGTACAAGGCAGGGATGACTTTTTGGGAGAAATAATGCTGGGTAGGAATCTTCCAGTGAGGCTGAGCGCACGCCATTAGCCCTCTAAGGGCAGTAGGCTCGACTAAGTGGTACAGCTGCAACTGCACCGCCAGCAACTTGGCCAGGTGGGAATAAGGATTGCGCACAGTCAGATTGCTGGACTCATAGAGTTGTTTTCTGGCCACACATTCTGTTATCAATTGCTGGTGATGGAGCTGAGAAGAAGAACTCTGAGTGGGAGAAGCAGAAAAGGATGATGATGATGATATGAAAGACACAATATTGCCAGTGGATGCGGCCTGGCTGCCGCAAGCTGGACCAGGAGAAGGCGGGAACTGGCTGCCACCTCTGTTTGCCCACGGGATGGGGGGATGGCGCTTTATGTAGTTTAATAGAGCTGTGGTGCCTATGTTTGTGTTTGCCTGCCCATGTTTTATATTGCTCTTGCATAGCTTGCACTAAGCAATGCTTTTGTCTTTCGGCAGCGTGGAGAAAAACTGCCAGATAGGAGATACTTACAAGGTAGAGGCAGTCGTGCTGGGTTTAGCTATGGCACATTTTGTGCCTAACCCAAACACTGCGTCAGTGGCATCACCAGATTCCGACGCAGACGTGGCCCTAGCTGTTCTTTTGGAGGTATGTGGCTTCTGTTCTTTACTGCTGCTGCCATCACCCTCTTACTCTGATGTTGCCTCCTCCTCAGCACACGGATCCAGCTCCAAGGTCCTGTCCAGCACACAATTGTCATCGGAGTCCTCACCCTACCTTTCGCTTTTATCAGACTGTGGGATATCATGGTGGGACTGCTACTGTTGCTGCCCCCAACGTCAATAGCGTTGCTATGGGGGTCACTACTACTACCGCAACCAACACGGCTATGACTAGGAACTACAGCCTCCTCCTCCACCTCCTCCTCAGGGCAGTACAAACACTGACTACTCTTACACAAGTAGTCAACAGGGAGACTCTCTTGACTATCTGCCATAGGGTTCGGTGGGGTTTTCTTGCCACTTCTTAGGAAAAATGCCTCCCTCTACAGGGATCAGCAACCTTTGGCACTCCAGCTGCTGTAAAAATACAACTCCCACCATGCAAACATGCTGAACTGTTCTTCTAGCTCCCATAGAAGTGACTCGAGCATTCTGGGAGTTGTAGTTTCTGAACAGTTGTAGTGCCGAAGGTTGCTGATCCCTGCTCTAGGAAAAGGCAGTGAAGACTGGGAAGACTCCACTAAAAGTTTTATTTGGGCCTGCAAGGAGGAGGAAGCAGGAGAAATGCTGTGACCCCTGGCTCCATGGCACAGTGTTGGACTCTGAATGAAATCACCTCAACATGATCCTGCTGCGACTGAGAGGAGGAGTGAGCCATCCAATCCACAATTTCATCCTCTTTCTCCTCAACTATAATGTTGCACCTTTCCAAAGCCAGCAGAGACAACTGTGGCCTACTACTACCACTACTTTTGGCCAGATAGATGGTGCTTTTATTACACACATTCTGGCTCTTGGTCTATGGTTTGGAACCCTTCCTTTGAGCCCACACATTTTTGGGCCTCTCAGATAATGTTGTGCACTACCATGTGTATTGGTGTAGGAAACACGTATATATGTTGCTAGTTTATATGCTGCTAGTTGATAAAAAAAAAGTGTGAATATAGGGAAATGGATTCTGACCTAAATTTGTTAGCACTTCCAGATACTTTTGTGTGCTACTCTGTTTATTGGTGCAGTAATCACATATATATGCTGCTAGTTTGAATATAATCAGTCCCCCCCAAAAAAAATTCATTGGAAACGTATTTGTGAACAAAAAAAATTGTTATCTCTTACAGATGCTTTTGTGTACTGGCCTGTGTATTAGTGTTGATCACCTATATGCTGATGTAATTAAATTGAGCAAGTCCGAAAAAACATCCTTTCATGCATAACGGAAAAACATGGAACAGTTATATGTGCAGCGTCCCACTACCCTCGTGGGTACTGCAAAGTTGTTGTACTATACTTTAAATGCCTTTTATATAGCCTGTTGTTAAGCTGCTATGTGTCCTTATGCATAATCCCTGCTAACAGGTGTATTAACATTCATTTACATATAGCTTACCACTAGGGGGAGATAATACCTCCCATATATATAGTCCAGCTCAGGCCTAGCCAGTGCAGTCTAGCTTAGCCTAGTTCAGTCTAGTTTCCAGATAACTTCCTGTTGACTAGAGTGGCAGTTGAGCACAGCCTAGCAGTTTGGCAGGCTGTTATCTACATCCCTCAGCTATATCTCAGCCCGGAGCTGAAGTATCTCTATATCTCAGCCCGGAGCTGAAGTACTTTATCTATTTGGAGAATACTACAGAAAGGAGATCCCCAAAGGGTTGTTGGACACATCTTCTTAGTGCCTTAGGACCCTTGGACTCCACCGTGAAGGATATACCAGCCTTTCGCGACTTCACAAGCCTGAACCAGGACCATTCCTGAACTCCACTACCAGTAAGGTTACAATCTCCTTATTTAACAGAGGGACAGTTACACAGAGCAGAGGACCTGCAGCAGTGATATCTCTGTACTGAGACTGTTTAAATGCTTTGGATGAATTGTTATCAAAAGTAATCTTCAGTAAAGTTCAATCTTGAGTTCCATCCTGCTTGCCTCCGACTCAGTTCCTCTATTAACACTATAGTAAATGGTTGTACCTCCATACAATAAATGGTTGTACCTCCATACAAAAGGTACCGGCGTCACGACTACAAGGGACCTTGCCGCTGGCCCATTAATACAGACCATAAAGGGCACCTCCAACCAACATCTGGCCCGTGTCCCTTACACCAGAGTGTGCCCCAGAGAATCCTTGTGCCGTTCTCCTTTTCACTTTTATGCGAGCCTGCCCAGGGACGACATAACCGTGAGTAACCAGAACTGTATTTACCTCGGCCCACCTATTGCTCACACTATGACCTCACACATAATTCCCCTGCAAGGTCTGGCACACCGCATATGGGACTATATTAGGACAGAGCAAAACGGAATGCCTCTTAACCACCTCAGCCCCCCTAGCTTAAACACCCTTAATGACCAGGCCACTTTTTACAGTTCTGACCTACACTACTTTAACCGTTTATTGCTCGGTCATGCAACTTACCACCCAAATAAATTTTACCTCCTTTTCTTCTCACTAATAGAGCTTTCATTTGGTGGTATTTCATTGCTGCTGACATTTTTACTTTTTTTGTTATTAATCGAAATTTAATGATTTTTTTGCAAAGAAATGACATTTTTCACTTTCAGTTGTAAAATTTTGCAAAAAAAACGACATCCATATATACATTTTTCTCTAAATTTATTGTTCTACATGTCTTTGATAAAAAAAAAATGTTTGGGTAAAAAAAATGGTTTGGGTAAAGGTTATAGCGTTTACAAACTATGGTACAAAAATGTGAATTTCCGCTTTTTGAAGCAGCTCTGACTTTCTGAGCACCTGTCATGTTTCCTGAGGTTCTACAATGGCCAGACAGTACAAACACCCCACAAATGATCCCATTTCGGAAGGTATACACCCTAAGGTATTCGCTGATGGGCATAGTGAGTTCATATAACTTTTTATTTTTTGTCACAAGTTAGCGGAAAATGATGATTTTTTTTTTTTCTTACAAAGTCTCATATTCCACTAACTTGTGACAAAAAATAAAAACTTCCATGAACTCACTATGCCCATCACGAAATACCTTGGGGTGTCTTCTTTCCAAAATGGGGTCACTTGTGGGGTAGTTATACTGCCCTGGCATTTTAGGGGCCCAAATGCGTGCGAAGTAGTTTGAAATCAAAATCTATAAAAAATGGCCGGTGAAATCCGAAAGGTGCTCTTTGGAATGTGGGCCCCTTTGCCCACCTAGGCTGCAAAAAAGTGTCACACATGTGGTATTGCCGTACTCAGGAGAAGTTGGGCAATGTGTTTTGGGGTGTCTTTTTACATATACTTATGCTGGGTGAGAGAAATATCTCGGCAAAAGACAACTTTTCCCATTTTTTTATACAAAGTTGGCATTTGACAAAGATATTTATCTCACCCAGCATGAGTATATGTAAAATGACACCCCAAAACACATTTCCTAACTTCTCCTGAGTACGGCGATACCAGATGTGTGACACTTTTTTGCAGCCTAGATGCGTAAAGGGGCCCACATTCCTTTTATGAGGGCATTTTTAGACATTTGGATCCCAGACTTCTTCTCACGCTTTAGGGCCCTTAAAATGCCAGGGCAGTATAAATACCCCACATGTGACCCCATTTTAGAAATAAGACACCCCAAGGTATTCAATGAGGGGCATGGCGAGTTTATAGAATTATTTTTTTTTTGCCATAAGTTAGCGGAAATTGATTATTTTTTTTTTCTCACAATGTCTCCCTTCCCGCTTACTTGGGACAAAAATTTCAATCTTTCATGGACTCAATATGCCCCTCACGGAATACCTTGGGGTGTCTTCTTTCCGAAATGGGGTCACATGTGGGGTATTTATACTGCCCTGGCATTCTAGGGGCCCTAAAGCGTGAGAAGAAGTCTGGAATATAAATGTCTAAAAATTTTTACGCATTTGGATTCCGTGAGGGGTATGGTGAGTTCATGTGAAATTTTATTTTTTGACACAAGTTAGTGGAATATGAGACTTTGTAAGAAAAAAAAAAAAAAATTCTGCTAACTTGGGCCAAAAAAATGTCTGAATGGAGTCTTACAGGGGGGTGATCAATGACAGGGGGGTGATCAATGACAGGGGGGTGATCAGGAAGTCTATATGGGGTGATCACCCCCCTGTCATTGATCACCCCCCTATAAGGCTCCATCCAGATGTCCGTATGTGTTTTGCGGATCCGATCCATGTATACGTGGATCCGTAAAAAACATACAGACATCTGAATGCAGCCTTACAGGGGGGTGATCAATGACAGGGGGGTGATCAGGGAGTCTATATGGGGTGATCACCCCCCTGTCATTGATCATTCCCCTGTAAGGCTCCATTCAGATGTCTGTATGTGTTTTGCGGATCCGATCCATGTATCCGTGGATTCGTAAAAAACATACGGACATCTGAATGGAGCCTTACAGGGGGGGTGATCAATGACAGGGGGGTGATCAGGGAGTCTATATGGGGTGATCACCCCCCTGTCATTGATCACCCCCCTATAAGGCTCCATTCAGATGTTCGTATGTGTTTTGCGGATCCGATCCATGTATCCGTGGATCCGTAAAAAACATACGGACATCTGAATGCAGCCTTACAGGGGGGTGATAAATGACAGGGGGGTGATCAATGACAGGGGGGTGATCAGGGAGTTTATATGGGGTGATCACCCCCGTCATTGATCACCCCCCTGTAAGGCTCCATTCAGACGTCCATATGTTTTTTACGGATCCGATCCATGTATCAGTGGATCCGTAAAAATCATACGGACATCTGAATGGAGCCTTACAGGGGGGTGATCAATGACAGGGGGGTGATCAGGGAGTCTATATGGGGTGATAACCCCCGTCATTGATCACCCCCCTGTAAGGCTCCATTCAGACGTCCGTATGTTTTTTACGGATCCGATCCATGTATCAGTGGATCTGTAAAAATCATACGGACGTCTGAATGGAGCCTTACAAGGGGGTGATCAATGACAGGGGGGTGATCAGGGAGTCTATATGGGGTGATCAGGGGTGATCAGGGGTTAATAAGGGGTTAATAAGTGACGGGGGGGGGTGTAGTGTAGTGGTGTTTGGTGCTACATATTGCTGAGCTGCCTATGTCCTCTGGTGGTCGATCCAAACAAAAGGGACCACCAGAGGACCAGGTAGCAGGTATATTAGACGCTGTTATCAAAACAGCGTCTAATATACCTGTTAGGGGTTAAAAAAATCACATCTCCAGCCTGCCAGTGAACGATCGCCGCTGGCAGGCTGGAGATCCACTCGCTTACCTTCCGATCCTGTGAACGTGCGCGCCTGTGTGCGCGCGTTCATAGGAAATCTCGCGTCTCGCGAGATGACGCGTATATGCGTGACTGTGCGCAGGGCTGCCGCCTCCGAAACGCGATCTTGCGTTAGGCGGTCCGGAGGCGGTTAAAGGGTTTCGTTTTGCATTCCGTCCTAAAATTCCTTATTTTCTGTAATAACTCTGTTATAACGGAACACTATAACGAAATTCATAATGCTGGCGAGAACCCGCCCTAAATTCTGTGTTGAAATAGAGTTCACAGAAACTGATAATTGAGGCCTGACGCTCAATTTCTCATTATCACTCATAGGTATATTGCTGCCCTGTCTTGTGTCTTATAGTAATCACATATATAGCTGGCTTAATTAAATTTAACAATGCACACATTTTTTTTTAATTCCAACTGCATTGAAACTGAATATACGCATTGCTGCAGTAATGACATATATTTGCTGATTAATTAAATTTAAAGACCCCTCCAAAAAAAAAATATTAAGTTGCGACCATGTGGAAACTGAAAGTATGTAAATGGACGACTGAGATTTGACGCTCAATTTCAACTCAATACACACAGGTAGATTGCTGCCACACCGTGGGTATTGCTGAAGTAACCACATGCATGTATGCATATATATATATATATATATATATAAACACACTCTGTGGGTGACCTGTAGGCATTTATGTGGGTGCAATACAGCACCTTTGCATTAATGACAAAGAAATACAATACTTATCGGGCTGTTCAGTCTGAGGGAGACCTGTAGGCATTTTTGTTCAGTGCAATCCTACTCTTTTGCACCAGTGACAGGGAAATCCAATAGTTAATCAGTCTGTTAACCACCTCCGGACCGCTGTACGCACAGACGCGTCCTGGAGGTGGTTGATTCATTCCTGTGAACGCGCGCACACAGGCGCGCGCGCTCACAGGAACGGACGGCAAGAGAGTTGATCTCCAGCCTGCCAGCGGCGATCGTTCGCTGGCAGGCTGGAGATGTGTTTTTTTTAACCCCTAACAGGTATATTAGACGCTGTTTTGATAACAGCGTCTAATATACCTGCTACCTGGTCCTCTGGTGGTCCCCTTTGTTTGGATCGACCACCAGAGGACACAGGTAGCTCAGTAAAGTACCACCAAGCACCACTACACTACACTACACCCCCCCCCCCCGTCACTTATTAACCCCTTATTAGCCCCTGATCACCCCATATAGACTCCCTGATCACCCCCCTGTCATTGATTACCCCCCTGTCATTAATCACCCCCCTGTCATTGATCACCCCCCTGTAAAGCTCCATTCAGACGTCCGCATGATTTTTACGGATCCACTGATAGATGGATCGGATCCGCAAAACGCATCCGGACATCTGAATGAAGCCTTACAGGGGTGTGATCAATGACTGTGGTGATCACCCCATATAGACTCCCTGATCACCCCCCTGTCATTGATTACCCCCCTGTAAAGCTCCATTCAGATGTCCGCATGATTTTTACGGATCCACTGATAGATGGATCGGATCCGCAAAACGCATCCAGGCGTCTTAATGAAGCCTTACAGGGGCGTGATCAATGACTGTGGTGATCACCCCATATAGACTCCCTGATCACCCCCCTGTCATTGATTACCCCCCTGTCATTGATCACCCCCCTGTAAAGCTCCATTCAGATGTCCGCATGATTTTTACGGATGCACTGATAGATGGATCGGATCCGCAAAACGCATACGGACGTCTGAATGAAGCCTTACAGGGGCGTGATCAATGACTGTGGTTATCACCCCATATAGACTCCCTGATCACCCCCCTGTCATTGATTACACCCCTGTCATTGATCAACCCCCTGTAAAGCTCCATTCAGATGTCCGCATGTTTTTTACGGATGCACTGATAGATGGATCGGATCCGCAAAACGCATCCGGACGTCTGAATGAAGCCTTACAGGGGCGTGATCAATGACTGTGGTGATCACCCCATATAGACTCCCTGATCACCCCCCTGTCATTGATTACTCCCCTGTCATTGATTACCCCCCTGTAAAGCTCCATTCAGACGTCCGCATGATTTTTACGGATCCACTGATAGATGGATCGGATCCGCAAAACGCATCCGGACGTCTGAATGAAGCCTTACAGGGGCATGATCAATGACTGTGGTGATCACCCCATATAGACTCCCTGATCACCCCCCTGTCATTGATTACCCCCCTGTAAAGCTCCATTCAGATGTCCGCATGATTTTTACGGATGCACTGATAGATGGATCGGATCCGCAAAACGCATCCGGACGTCTGAATGAAGCCTTACAGGGGCGTGATCAATGACTGTGGTTATCACCCCATATAGACTCCCTGATCACCCCCCTGTCATTGATTACCCCCCTGTAAAGCTCCATTCAGATGTCCGCATGATTTTTACGGATGCACTGATAGATGGATCGGATCCGCAAAACGCATCCGGACGTCTGAATGAAGCCTTACAGGGGCGTGATCAATGACTGTGGTTATCACCCCATATAGACTCCCTGATCACCCCCCTGTCATTGATTACCCCCCTGTAAAGCTCCATTCAGATGTCCGCATGATTTTTACGGATGCACTGATAGATGGATCGGATCCGCAAAACGCATCCGGACGTCTGAATGAAGCCTTACAGGGGCATGATCAATGACTGTGGTTATCACCCCATATAGACTCCCTGATCACCCCCCTGTCATTGATCACCCCCCTGTCATTGATCACCCCCCTGTCATTGATCACCCCCCTGTCATTGATCACCCTCTGTAAGGCTCCATTCAGACATTTTTTTGGCCCAAGTTAGCAGAATTATTATTTTTTTTGCTTACAAAGTCTCATATTCCACTAACTTGTGTCAAAAAATAAAATCTCACATGAACTCACCATACCCCTCACGGAATCCAAATGCGTAAAATTTTTTAGACATTTATATTCCAGACTTCTTCTCACGCTTTAGGGCCCCTAGAATGCCAGGGCAGTATAAATACCCCACATGTGACCCCATTTCGGAAAGAAGACACCCCCAGGTATTCCGTGAGGGGCATATTGAGTCCATGAAAGATTGAAATTTTTGTCCCAAGTTAGCGGAACGGGAGACTTTGTGAGAAAAAAATTAAAAATATCAATTTCCGCTAACTTGTGCCAAAAAAAAATTTTTATATGAACTCGCCATGCCCCTCATTGAATACCTTAGGGTGTCTTCTTTCCAAAATGGGGTCACATGTGGGGTATTTATACTGCCCTGGCATTCTAGGGGCCCCAAAGCGTGAGAAGAAGTCTGGTATCCAAATGTCTAAAAATGCCCTCCTAAAAGGAATTTGGGCACCTTTGCGCATCTAGGCTGCAAAAAAGTGTCACACATCTGGTATCGCCGTACTCAGGAGAAGTTGGGGAATGTGTTTTGGGGTGTCATTTTACATATACCCATGCTGAGTGAGAGAAATATCTTGGTCAAATGCCAACTTTGTATAAAAAAATGGGAAAAGTTGTCTTTTGTCAAGATATTTCTCTCACCCAGCAAGGGTATATGTAAAATGACACCCCAAAACACATTCCCCAACTTCTCCTGAATACGGCGATACCACATGTGTGACACTTTTTTGCAGCCTAGGTGGGCAAAGGGGCCCATATTCCAAAGAGCACCTTTAGGATTTCACAGGTCATTTACCTACTTGCCACACATTAGGGCCCCTGGAAAATACCAGGGCAGTATAACTACCCCACAAGTGACCCCATTTTGGAAAGAAGACACCCCAAGGTATTCCGTGAGGGGCATGGCGAGTTCCTAGAATTTTTTATTTTTTGTCACAAGTTAGTGGAAAATGCTGATTTTTTTTTTTGTTTTTTTTTTCATACAAAGTCTCATATTCCACTAACTTGTGACAAAAAAAAAAAACTTCCATGAACTCACTATGCCCATCAGCGAATACCTTGGGGTCTCTTCTTTCCAAAATGGGGTCACTTGTGGGGTAGTTATACTGCCCTGGCATTCTAGGGGCCCAAATGTGTGGTAAGGAGTTTGAAATCAAATTCTGTAAAAGATGACCTGTGAAATCCGAAAGGTGCTCTTTGGAATATGGGCCCCTTTGCCTACCTAGGCTGCAAAAAAGTGTCACACATCTGGTATCTCCGTACTCAGGAGAAGTTGGGGAATGTGTTTTGGGGTGTCATTTTACATATACCCATGCTGGGTGAGAGAAATATCTTGGCAAAAGACAACTTTTACCATTTTTTTATACAAAGTTGGCATTTGACCAAGATATTTATCTCACCCAGCATGGGTATATGTAAAAAGACACCCCAAAACACATTCCTCAACTTCTCCTGAATACAGAGATACCAGATGTGTGACACTTTTTTGTAGCCTAGGTGGGCAAAGGGGCCCATATTCCAAAGAGCACCTTTCGGATTTCACAGGTCATTTTTTACAGAATTTGATTTCAAACTCCTTACCACACATTTGGGCCCCTAGAATGCCAGGGCAGTATAACCACCCCACAAGTGACCCCATTTTGGAAAGAAGAGACCCCAAGGTATTTCGTGATGGGCATAGTAAGTTCATAGAAGTTTTTATTTTTTGTCACAAGTTAGTGGAATATGAGACTTTGTAAGAAAAAAAAAAAAAAAAAAGAAATCATCATTTTCCGCTAACTTGTGACAAAAAATAAAAAAGTTCTATGAACTCACTATGCCCATCAGCGAATACCTTAGGGTGTGTACTTTCCGAAATGGGGTCATTTGTGGGGTGTTTGTACTGTCTGGGCATTGTAGAACCTCAGGAAACATGACAGGTGCTCAGAAAGTCAGAGCTGCTTCAAAAAGCGGAAATTCACATTTTTGTACCATAGTTTGTAAACGCTATAACTTTTACCCAAACCATTTTTTTTTTACCCAAACATTTTTTTTTTATCAAAGACATGTAGAACAATAAATTTAGAGCAAAATTTATATATGGATGTCGTTTTTTTTTGCAAAATTTTACAACTGAAAGTGAAAAATGACATTTTTTTGCAAAAAAATCGTTAAATTTCGATTAATAACAAAAAAAGTAAAAATGTCAGCAGCAATGAAATACCACCAAATGAAAGCTCTATTAGTGAGAAGAAAAGGAGGTAAAATTCATTTGGGTGGTAAGTTGCATGACCGAGCAATAAACGGTGAAATTAGTGTAGGTCAGAAGTGTAAAAAGTGGCCTGGTCTTTCAGGGTGTTTAAGCACTGGGGGCTGAGGTGGTTAATTGTGTTAGTGACACTGATCTGTTTTTTTTTATTTTTGGTGCAAAATCCTTTACTTGCCACAGTCACAGGGAAATATTAAAGTTAATCAGTCTGTTAATTGTGTCAGTGAAACATACCTATTTTTTGAGTGCAAAACCCTTTAGTTGCCAACGTCACAGGGAAATATAATAGTTGATTAGTCTGTTGATTGTGTTGGTGACTTATATCAGTTTTTTGTGGGGTGCAAAACCCTTTAGTTTCCACTATCACAATGAAATATAATAGTTGATCAGTCTGTTAATTGTGTTGGTGAGACATACCTATTTTTTGGTTGGAAAACCCTTTACTTGCTACCATCAGAGGGAAATTTAATAATCAGCCTGTTAATTGGATTGGTGAGACATACCTATTTTTTGTGGTGATAAACACCTCCTTTGCATCCTTGACACGGAAAAAACAATAGTTAAAGAGGACCTTTCACCCATTATGACAATGTGAACTAAGTATACATACATGGAGAGCGGCGCCCGGGGATCTCACTGCACTTACTATTATCCCCGGGCGCCGCTAAGTTATCCCGCTATGCCCTCCGGTATCTTCGTTCACAAAGTTATGGTAGGTGGAGTCAGCCCTTGTTCTGCTGTAGCGCTGGCCAATCGCAGCGCAGAGCTCACAGCCTGGGAGGTTCTTTTCTCCCAGGCTGTGAGCTCTGCAATGCGATTGGCCAGCGCTACAGCAGAACAAGGGCAGACTCCGCCTACCATAACTTTGTGAATGAAGATACCGGAGGGCATAGCGGGATAACTTAGCGGCGCCCGGGGATAATAGTAAGTGCAGTGAGATCCCCAGGCGCCGCTCTCCATGTATGTATACTTAGTTCACATTGTCATAATGGGTGAAAGGTCCTCTTTAATCTGTCTGTTAATTCTGTAGGTGATTTTCGGGGTGAGATACACCTCCTTTGCATCCAGTGTGCCTCTAGTGCCTTCACGATGTCTTCCACCTGGTCCACTGCTGAAAGCACAGAGTTGGCGAGTTAGCACTGGTTGCCCACAGGTATCCGTCTTCCATCTCAACCCCTTGCACATCAGCCAAGCAGTCTAAGCCCCAAGTCATGCAGCAGTCACTTATGCTTTTTGATGACTCTGCTGGCTGGGTTTTTGTGGGCCATCCACCTAGCCCTGCCCCAGAAGTGAAAGATATTGAGTGCACTGATTCCCAACCACTTATGTTTGAGGATGAGGATGTGGGAGGACCACCGCAGCACATCTCTGATGACTAAACACAGGTGTCAACTGCTGCAGCTTTCTGCAGTGTGCAGATCGGCCAGGAGGTCAGGGGTGAGGAGCTGGTGGAAGATAATGTGGAGGATGATGAGGTCTTAGGCATCCAGGTCATGCCAGTGACGTGTGCAGTTCGGAGGAAGAGGTGGGAGTCACGCAGCGCCAGCCGCACAGTAAAAGAGGGAGCAGGGTGCAAAAGCAGAGCGACCATCCCCCAGCTCGTACGCCTGCTACTGCCCAACACGACAAGAGACATAGCACACCAAAGCCAGCGCAAAAGAGTTTCCTGACGTGGCATTTCTTCAGGCAATGTGCTGATGACAAGAAACGGGTTGTTTTGCACTCTGTGCAATCAGAGCCTGTAACGAGACATAAATGTTCTAAACCTGAGCACCACCTGCATGACCCGGCATCTAACTGCAAAGCACGAGCTGGAGTGGAGTAGACACCTGAAGAACCATAAAATATCTGAGGCTCCTCCTGCTCCCTCTTCTGCTGCGGTCTCGGCCTCTTCCTCCCTTTCTGGAGCAACAGGGGCGCGTGCCACCCCACAAAGAGAGGATGTCACAGCAACACCACCACCATCACCGAGCATCTCCACACTGTCCCATGGAACTGTTCAGTTGTCCATCTCCCAAACATTGAAGAGAAAGAGGAAGTACCCCCTACCCACCCACTAGCCCTGGCCCTGAATGCCAGCATGTCAAAATTCCTGGCTTTTGAAATGCTGCCATTTTGTCTGCTGGAGACAGACAGTTTTAAAAACATCATGACAGCAGCTGTCCCACAGTACATGGTACCCAGCCGCCACTACTTTTCCAGATGGGCCGTTCCTGCCCTGCACAAACAAGTTGCAGAAAAAAATCTGGTGTGCGTCGCGCAACTCCTTCAGTCGCAAGGTCCACATAACCACCAACATGTGGACCAGTAAGTACAGGCAGGGGACTTTAAATCTCCTTAACTGCCGACTGCGTAAATGTAGTGGTGGCTGGGCCTCAGGCGGAAAGCGGTTTGGTGCATGTCCTACCACCAGGGAGAATTGCTGGACGTTTCTCAGTGCCTCCTGTTGCCTCCTCCTTTGGTTCTTCCTCTACTACCTCCTCATCACTTTAGCGCAACACTTGTACCACCAACTTCAGCACAGCCAGATGGAAACGACAGCAAGATGTTCTGAAACTCATATGTTTTGGGGGGAAAAAACACACTGCGCAGGAGCTGTGGGCAGGCATGGAAGAACACACCGATGTGTGGTTGTGCAGCTGAGCCCCAAGCCCGGCTTAGTGGTGTGCGACAATGGGCAAAATATTGTTGCAGCTCTGGGCCTAGCCGGTTTGACGCACATCCCTTGCCTGGCACATGTGCTGAACTTGGTGGTGCAAAGGTTCCTGAATAATTACCCCGATATGTCAGAGCTGCTGCAGAAAGTGAGGGCCGTCTGTGTGTGCTGTCGGCGTTATCACCCTGTCTGCGCTGCAGCGTAACTTCCGCCTTCCTGCTCACTGCCTCATATGCAATGTACCCAGAAGGTGGAACTCCACCTTGGAAATACTGGAAATACTGTGTGAGCACTAGCAGGTGGAATTCCAGCTGCATCACACATGGGTGAGTCGCTCTGCGGAACAGCAACACTTCACTACCAACAAGTGGGCCTCCATGTGGGACGTGTGCGCCGTGTTGCACTGTTTCAAGTACTCCACGAGCATGATCAGCGTCGATGACGCCGTCATCAGCGTTACTATCCCACTTCTATGTCTCCTTGAAAAAAGGCTTTGGGTGCTGATGGATGAGGATGTGGCACAGGAGGAAGAGGAGGAGGAACAGGGTTCATTCCCACGGTTATCAGGCTAGTCGTCCACAGGTGCCTCAGAGGGTGGGTTCCTGCAACAACAGCGGCCAGGTACCCAACTGTCCGGCCAGGATGAGGAGGATGTCTTACCTTTAGAAGCGGCAATGGATCCGCCGACGTTATATAGGGGCCTGCGCCTCTTCATAACATCCACCGCCAGCTATGGGGCTTTGTTAAGACCGGCGTCTAAAACGCCGGTCTGAATATATGACCCTTTATAAGAGCTGTCTGTATACTCTGCTCTAGCTTTTCACCAGCTATTTACTAAAAGAAATATTATATCTGAAGGAAATATTATTAAATCTAATCATATTACATCCATCTAAACCAGTCTGACTGTGATACAAAAGAGTATTAAGTAGTAAAGCCATGAACTTATAGAAATATGTACAGATAGATAACTGTAATCCATACACCAGGTTCCAGATTCGCAGTGAATTAGAGTAAATCTCATTTTGGAGATTCAATGAAATGTATTTGCTCACCTAAAAGGATGAATAACAGATTTTTCAGGTTTTTCATTGTGTGCCTGTTTCATTTAAATTCCTGCAATTTTTGTTTTTGTGGTACTACTAGTGAGACTCAGCGGGGTTAACGTGATGGGAATTTATCACAACCCGCACTCAAGGATTCTGGCTTCAAAAACTCGCAAAATAGGGCTTTGTGACTTTTTGGTCCATCTGAGCAAAAGTTTTACAATGTTTAGCATTTTTACACCACTGACTCAAGTTTTGAAAAGTGGCCGTGGTTACTTACAGTATGTGAGAGGGAGCCTGTCGCCACGAAATATAATGCAATCTGCAGGCAGCATGTTATAGAGCAGGAAGAGCTGAGCAGATTGATGTATTGATGTATCGGAACAGATTCAGTTAAACTTGTAATTTATACGTTTAACCCTCTGTTCTTTCTGTGCTTTGGAGGCATTAGGGCGGTTCTACTCAGTGATTGACAGCCTTCTCTGTATGCTCAATCATGTAGAGTTAGCTGTCAATCACTGAGTGACTCCCCCCACATGACTCTGATGCATAAAAAGAGCCGAGGTTTAGGCCTCATGAACACGACCGTATGTATTTTGCGGTACGGAAAAAACGAATCTGCAGAAAATACGGATGACGTCCGTATGCATTCCGTATTTTGCGGAACGGAACAGCTGGCCTTTAATAGAACAGTGCTATCCTCGTCCGTAATGCGGACAATAATAGGACTTGTTCTATTTTTTTGCGGAACGGAAATAAGGACATATGGAATGCACATGGAGTACCTTCCATTCTTTTTGCAGACCCATTGAAGTGAATGTGTGCTGAGCAGGCTTGGTGGGTATGTAAGGTGTGTGATAGGCTGTCTGCACACATATACCACATTGCTGTCATGGGTAAAAGGGGTGACATCAGAGTTTCAAATAGGGATGATTTTTGGCCTTCATGCCAAGGGTGTCAGTATTTCTGAAACTGTGAAGTTTGTGAGCTGTTCTGGTGCTGCTTTGGTGAATGTTTATTGTGAGTGGACAAATGGCGCCATTGTGTATAAGCGATGTGGAAACGCCCGGAGCACCACATGCCATTGATGTGAGAGGTAAACGTCAGATACAAAGGTGGGTGAGGACAGACCGATGCACGAGAGTGGAGCAGTTTATGGCCAAAATGCGCCAAGCGGATACCAGACGTGTGTCTAAAGCAATAGTTCAGTGAAACCTACTGTATTTGAGGCTCTGAAGCATATGGAAAGTCACAGCACCTCTGCTAACGAAGTTGCATTGGCAGAAAAGGCTTCAAGATGGATGGGATCTTCTAGCAAGTCAATTTAATATGGCAAGAAATATCTGACATTGGTTGGAAGAGCATGACCAAGACTTCCAAGTACTACCCTGGGCCTCTAATTCACTCAATTGAGCATCTGTGGGACCATCTGGATCATCATGTTCGCTCTATGCACCCTCTCCCACGCACCCTCCAGGAGCTGTGGGATGCACCACAGTAAGGACGGCTCCACAAACCTGTGACAACCTAACAGGACATTATTGAATCTCTCCCAGACCGGCTAGCTGCTGTCGATGCTGCACATGGCAGTTACTCTGGATATTAGCTGGTGGCAGAGGTGGACTGGGAACCTAAAGTGACCCGGAAAAAAACACTAAAAGTGGCCCAATGTTGTAGGCCAGTCCTATTTCACAGAAGGTGGGGCAACGCAATAGACAGGGTCCACACAAGCCACAAACAGATGTAGTCGGGACAAGTGCGGTATGCCCGACCGGGGAATTATACGTGAGGTCAGGGTGTGAGCATTAGGTGGGCCGAGGTAAATACAGTTCTGGTTACTTACGGGTATGTCGTCCCTGGGCAGGCTGGCATAAGTGATAAGGAGAACAGCACAGGAATTCTCTGGGGCACACTCTGGTGTAAGGGACACTGGCCAGATGGTGGTTTGAGGTGCCTTTGGTGGTCTGTATTAATGTGCCAGTGGCAAGGTCTCTTGTAGTCATGATGCCAGTACCTTTTGTGGTGGTACAACCATTTACTGTAGTGTTAACTGAGGTACTGAGACTGAGACAAGGATGGCGCAATCCAACTTATAACTTTTACTGAACGTTGCTCCTAGTAACAGTTACATCCATATAAAAAACAGTCTCTTTAAGATGGACAGAGGTAAAACTGCAACAGGTCCACTGCTGACAGGTGTGATGTCTGTCTCTCAAGCTATTTAATGATATAGATTTTTATGCTTACTGGTAGAGGACTTCTAAACTGGTCCTTGTTATCCCAGTGCAGGTTAGTGAGGCTGTCAGAAGCTGGTAAATCCTTCACTTGTAACTTCAAAGGTCCTAAGGCGCGTATAACGATGGCCGGAACCCTTTGGGTCTCTGCTTCTTTAGTGCTGGTATGTGAACCAGTTCAACTCAGGGCTGAAGACTCCAGACTGAACTGGACTGAACTGCCTGAGGACTCACTGCTAGACTGCACACCCCCAACTAGGCCTGAGCTGGGCTATATATATGGAATGTGTTATCTCCCCCTAGTGGTAGGCTCAGTGTAATGCAATCTAACACACCTGTTGGCAGGGATTATGCATAAAGATGCACTGCAGCATAAGACAGGTTATATAAAGCATAACACAGCACAAGCAAAACCATAGCGCAGCACAAAATACAGCCCTTACAAAGCCAAATACCAAAGTGTAGCATAAAATACTGCCCCATCACCATACTAAGGAGGGCACCTGCAGCCTCTGGTCAGGTGCAACAGTATCTGATGCCTATACATTAATTTATGTTCAGAGCATCAAATCATAATGTACCTGGCTGTGAGGAAGCCTCGGGCGACCCCATGGGCATCGACCCACCTGGAAATTTCCCTGTAGGGTCTATGGCCAGTCCGCCCCTCTATAATACAACTCAACATGTAAATCTTGAATGTTACTTTTCCGTGTGCTCAACAGTTTCAAAATAAACTATTTTGCCTTGTGATTTTGACATCTTATCACATTAATTTTATAACATTGCATCTCCTTATCTTAATTTTTTATTTTTCTATCATTGTTCTCTATTCTGCAGATTATATTTACTATGTCCTGCGTGACATTCATTTGTATGCAGGTCGTGAACAAAGTCCTGGGATTGGACTAAAACATTGGCCAAATTCTATTAAATTGCTGGATGGATTAGAAAAGTAATATCTAAATGTGAATATTGTCTGAGTGCCATGAAGATTTCAACTACTGACTATGGAATTGTCCCCACCGTCGTGCCCCGGACAGCGCTTTGAGTTAGAGTGCCGAAAAAAATCCCTCTTATCTATACTCAGATAGTTATCACTGTGTTACTTGTGGTGTTACATAGGACTGCAGGTGACATCTACTACATTATCTATACTCAGAGAGTTACCACTGTGTTATCTGTGGTGTTACATAGGACTGTAGGTGACATTGATTACATTTTCTGTACTCAGAGAGTTATCACTGTGTTATCTATGGTGTTACATAGGACTGCAGGTGATATCTACTACATTATCTATACTCAGATAGTTGGCACTAGTTATCTGTATTATTACATAGAACTGCATATAAATTGACCCACTTACACTCTTCAGAGCCTACTCTTTCTGAGGCTTGCTCTACTAAGTGGGCTTCTTATTAAGTGGAGTTAAAAAACAAGGAGTTCTAGAGCTGTGTGTGGTTTTGTGGGAGTGATTGCAGGTGGCTGAGTGTGGATTGCAGCAGAGATCATTGAAAGTTAAGTGTTTGTATTCTAGTACTGCCATTTAAAATCGCTTTTTTTTTTTTTTTTCTCTCTGCTTAATTAAGGCGAGTGCCCGGGGCAACCAGGTGCTATAAATTGACCCACTTACACTCTTCAGAGCCTGCTCTTTCTGAGGCTTGCTCTACTAAGTGGGCTTCTTATTAAGTGGAGTTAAAAAACAAGGAGTTCTAGAGCTGTGTGTGGTTTTGTGGGAGTGATTGCAGGTGGCTGAGTGTGGATTGCAGCAGAGATCATTGAAAATTAAGTGTTTGTATTCTAGTACTGCCATTTAAAATCGCTTTTTTTTTTTTTTTTTTTCCTCTCTGCTTAATTAAGGCGAGTGCCCGGGGCAACCAGGTGCTATAAATTGACCCACTTACACTCTTCAGAGCCTGCTCTTTCTGAGGCTTGCTCTACTAAGTGGGCTTCTTATTAAGTGGAGTTAAAAAACAAGGAGTTTAAGAAAAGGAGTTTGGAAACTAAGGTTGGATATAATTTCCTTGTGTGTTGTTGGCTTAATTTTACGTGGTCCTTCGACTACAGCAGACAGGGTATAAATCTAAATCATTTATACTGTTTTACTTTTTTACTGTTGTAATCCCCATTTAGTATGTGTTGCACAATTTACAACGCAGTCCAGTGCACATCTTGCATGATGTATGCAGTCCTGGAACAGGAGTTCAAGGGTGTATATCTTTGTTCTAGATGTGAGCAAATTACCCGTTTGGAATCGCAGATCGAGTCTCTAAATGGGCAAGTTGCAACACTGAGAGGCATTGATAATTTGCAAAAGAGTTTGCTTCTCACCGAGCAAGCACTCTTTGGGGTAGATGAGGGGGAGGGTGACAGAGAGGAGGCTGAGGAAAGTGAGGTAGCTAGCTGGGTAAAAGTTAGAAAGCGGGGTAGAGGGAAGAGTGCCAGGGAGGCTAGCCCTGATCTGACACACCCCAACAAGTTTGCACGTTTGGCAGATGAGGGGGATGTCAGTCCGGGGACGGCACTGCTGCAGCCAGACACTTCCTCTGCCAGTCAGGGGAATGTCAGCTCCAGTAAGCCGGGAACCAGGAGAGCAGGACAGGCCAGACAGGTGCTGGTAGTGGGAGACTCCATTATTAGGGGAACAGATAGGGAAATCTGTCACAAAGACCGTGATCGCCGAACAGTGTGCTGTCTTCCTGGCGCTAGAGTTCGACACATCGCGGATCGGGTTGACAGATTACTGGGAGGGGCTGGAGACGATCCAGCGGTCATGGTCCATATCGGTACCAATGACAAAGTTAGAGGTAGGTGGAGAGTCCTTAAAAATGATTTCAGGGATTTAGGTCAAAAGCTGAGGGCAAGGACCTCAAAGGTAGTATTTTCCGAAATACTGCCTGTATCACGAGCCACACAAGAAAGGCAATGGGAGATTAGGGAGATTAACAAGTGGCTCAAGAACTGGTGTAGGAAGGAGGGGTTTGGGTTCCTGGAGAACTGGGCCGATTTTTCTATCGGCTACAGGCTCTATCGTAGGGACGGGCTGCACCTCAATGGGGAAGGGGCAGCTGTGCTGGGGAGAAAGATGGCTAGAAGGTTGGAGGAGTGTTTAAACTAGGGACTGGGGGGGAGGGAAATTACGTTATAGGAGGGGAAGATAGTGCAGATAGAGACCGGGGGCGAGGTAGTGGGACTGGGGGAGGAATGGAAGGAGGGACTAGAACAGTTCAGAAGGAAAGGTGTAGGGTAAAAAATATACATAAACCTCTCAAATGTATGTATACTAATGCCAGAAGCCTGACTAATAAAACTGGTGAACTGGAATTAGTGATGTGTGAGGAGGACTACGACATAGTGGGAATAACTGAGACATGGCTGGATGATAGCTATGACTGGGCAGTTAATGTACAAGGTTACAGTCTGTTTAGAAAGGATCGTCAAAACCGGAGAGGGGGAGGGGTCTGCCTTTATATAAAGTCCTGTCTAAAGCCCACAGTCCGAGAAGATATAAGTGAGGGACATGAACATGTGGAGTCACTGTGGGTAGAGATACATGGAGCTAAAAACAACAATAAATTACTAATAGGAGTTTACTATAAACCACCTAATATACCAGGGTCCACAGAAAATCAACTACTAAACGAGATAGACGAGGCGGCAAATCATAATGAGGTGGTTATTATGGGGGACTTCAACTACCCAGATATAGACTGGGAAACTGAAACTTGTATATCTCATAAGGGAAACAGGTTCTTGGCAATAACCAAAGACAATTACCTCTCCCAACTGGTTCAGGACCCGACTAGAGGGACGGCCATACTGGACTTAGTATTAACCAATAGACCTGACAGAACAACAGACGTGCAGGTTGGGGGACACCTGGGAAATAGTGACCATGAAGTAATAACCTTCCAATTATCATTCAAAAGAGCGTTTCTACAGGGAGGAACAAAAATACCAAACTTCAAAAAAGCTAAATTTAGCCAACTAAGAGAGGCCATAGGCCAAACTAACTGGGACAAAGTCCTCACAAATACAGACACAAAATGGGATATCTTTAAAAACATCCTAAAATCTCATTGTGAGAGGTGCATACCATATGGTAATAAAAGGTTAAGGAACAAAAAGAAACCAATGTGGATAAATAGAACTGTAAAGAAAGCAATAAATGACAAAAAGAAAGCATATAAAACACTAAAACAGGAGGGTAGCACGGAAGCACTGAAAAACTATAAGGAAAAAAATAGAACATGTAAAAAACAAATAAAAGCGGCCAAACTAGAGACCAAGAGATTAATTGCCAAAGAGAGTAAAACTAACCCTAAAATGTTCTTCAATTATATAAATGTTAAAAAGTATAAATCTGAAGGTGTTGGCCCTTTAAAGAGTAATGAGGGGGGAGTCGCAGAGAGCGACGAGGAGAAAGCAAAGCTGTTAAATATTTTTTTCTCCAATGTATTTACTGAGGAAAATAAATTGTCAGATGACATGCAGAATGCAAAAATAAATTCCCCATTAAAAGTGTCCTGTCTGACCCAGGAAGAAGTACATCAGCGACTTAAAAAGATTAAAATAGACATACACCCCCGTATCCTAAAGGAATTAAGTAATGTCATAGCCAGACCCTTATTTCTGATATTTGCGGACTCTATACTGACAGGGAATGTCCCACAGGATTGGCGCGTGGCAAATCTGGTGCCAATATTCAAAAAGGGGCCAAAAACAGAGCCTGGAAACTATAGGCCGGTAAGTTTAACATCTGTTGTGGGTAAACTGTTTGAAGGTTTTCTGAGAGATGCTATGTTAGAGCATCTCAACGGAAATAAGCAAATAACGCCATATCAGCATGGCTTCGTGAGGGATCGGTCATGTCAGACTAATTTAATCAGTTTCTATGAGGAGGTAAGTTCTAGACTTGACAGCGGCGAATCAATGGATGTCGTATATCTGGACTTCTCCAAAGCATTTGACACTGTACCACATAAAAGGTTAGTATATAAAATGAGAATGCTCGGACTGGGAGAAAACATCTATATGTGGGTAAGTAGCTGGCTCAATGATAGAAAACAGAGGGTGGTTATTAACGGTACACACTCAGATTGGGTCACTGTCACTAGTGGAGTACCTCAGGGGTCAGTATTGGGCCCTATTCTCTTCAATATATTTATTAATGATCTTGTAGAAGGCTTGCATAGTAAAATATCAATTTTCGCAGATGACACTAAACTGTGTAAAGTAATTAACACTGAAGAGGACAGTATACTACTACAGATGGATCTGGATAGATTGGAGGCTTGGGCAGATAAGTGGCAGATGAGGTTTAACACTGATAAATGTAAAGTTATGCACATGGGAAGGAAAAATGCAAGTCACCCGTACATACTAAATGGTAAAACACTCGGTAACACTGACATGGAAAAGGATCTAGGAATTTTAATAAACAGCAAACTAAGCTGCAAAAACCAGTGTCAGGCAGCTACTGCCAAGGCCAATAAGATAATGGGTTGCATCAGAAGGGGCATAGATTCCCGTGATATGAACATAGTCCTACCACTTTACAAATCGCTAGTCAGACCACACATGGAGTACTGTGTACAGTTCTGGGCTCCAGTGAACAAGGCAGACATAGCAGAGCTGGAGAGGGTCCAGAGGAGGGCAACTAAAGTAATAACTGGAATGGGGCAACTACAGTACCCTGAAAGATTATCAAAATTAGGGTTATTCACTTTAGAAAAAAGACGACTGAGGGGAGATCTAATTAATATGTATAAATATATCAGGGGACAGTACAGAGATCTCTCCCATCATCTATTTATCCCCAGGACTGTGACTGTGACGAGGGGACATCCTCTGGGTCTGGAGGAAAGAAGGTTTGTACACAAACATAGAAAAGGATTCTTTACGGTAAGAGCAGTGAGACTATGGAACTCTCTGCCTGAGGAGGTGGTGATGGTGAGTACAATAAAGGAATTCAAGAGGGGCCTGGATGTATTTCTGGAGCGTAATAATATTACAGGCTATAGCTACTAGAGAGGGGTCGTTGATCCAGGGAGTTATTCTGATTGCCTGATTGGAGTCGGGAAGGAATTTTTTATTCCCCTAAAGTGAGGAAAATTGGCTTCTACCTCACAGGGTTTTTTTGCCTCCTCTGGATCAACTTGCAGGATAACAGGCCGAACTGGATGGACAAATGTCTTTTTTCGGCCTTATGTACTACTATGTTACTAACATCTACTACATTATCTGTACTCAGAAAGTTATCACTGTGCTAATTGTGGTGTTACATAGGACTGCAAGTGACATCTACTACACTATCTGTACTCAGAGAGTTATCACTGTTATCTATGGTGTTACATAGGACTTCAGATGACATCTACTACATTATCGATACTGAAAGAGTTTTTACTGTGTTATCTGTGGTGTTACATAGGACTGCAGGTGACATCTACTACACTATCTGTACTCAGAGAGTTATCACGGTGTTATCTGTGGTGTTACATAGAATTGTAGGTGACATCAATTACATTATCTATACTCAGAGTTATTACTGTGTTTTCTGTAGAGTTACATAGGACTGCAGGCAACATCTATTACACTATCTGTGCTGAGAGAGTTATCACTGTGTTATCTGTGATGTTACATAGGACTGTAGGTGACATCTACTACATTATCTATACTCAGATAGTTATCACTAGTTATCTGTGGTGTTACATAGGACTGCCGTTAGCATCTACTACATTATCTGTACTCAGAGAGTTATCACTGTGTTACTTGTGGTGTTACCTAGGACTTCAGGCGACATCTATTACACTATCTGTGCTGAGAAGTTATCACTGTGTTATCTGTGGTGTTACATAGGACTGCAGGTGACATCTACTACATTATCTATACTCAGAGAGTTATCACTGTGTTGCCCGTGGTGTTACCTAGGACTTCAGATGGCATCTACTACACTATCTGTACTCAGAGAGTTATCACTGTGTTATCTGTGGTGTTACATAGGACTGAAGGTGACATCTACTACACTATATGTACTCAGAGAATTATTACTGTGTTATCTGTGGTGTTACATAGGACTATAGGTGACATTGATTACATTATCTATACTCAGAGAATTATTACTGTGTTATCTGTGGTGTTACATAGGACTGCAGGTCACATCTACTACATTATCTATACTCAGAGAGTTATCACTGTGTTGCCCGTGGTGTTACCTAGGACTTCAGATGGCATCTACTACATTATCTATACTCAGAGAGTTATCATTGTGTTATCTATGGTGTTTCATAGGACTTCAGATACATCTACTACATTATCTATACTCAGAGATTTACCACTGTGTTATCTGTGGTGTTACATAGGACTGTAGGTGACATTGATGACATTTTCTATACTCAGAGAGTTATCACTGTGTTATCTATGGTGTTACATAGGACTGCAGGTGATATCTACTACATTATCTATACTCAGATAGTTGGCACTAGTTATCTGTGTTATTACATAGGACTGCAGTTAACATCTACTACATTATCTGTACTCAGAAAGTTATCGTTGTGTTACCTGTGGTGTTACATAGGACTGCAAGTGACATCTACTACACTATCTGTACTGAGAGAGTTTTTACTGTGTTATCTGTGGTGTTACATAGGACTGCAGGTGACATCTACTACACTATCTGTACTCAGAGAGTTATCACGGTGTTATCTGTGGTGTTACATAGAATTGTAGGTGACATCAATTACATTATCTATACTCAGAGTTATTACTGTGTTTTCTGTAGTGTTACATAGGACTGCAGGCAACATCTATTACACTATCTGTGCTGAGAGAGTTATCACTGTGTTATCTGTGATGTTACATAGGACTGTAGGTGACATCTACTACATTATCTATACTCAGATAGGTATCACTAGTTATCTGTGGAGTTACATAGGACTGCCGTTAGCATCTACTACATTATCTGTACTCAGAGAGTTATCACTGTGTTACTTGTGGTGTTACCTAGGACTTCAGGCGACATCTATTACACTATCTGTGCTGAGAAGTTATCACTATGTTATCTGTGGTGTTACATAGGACTGCAGGTGACATCTACTACATTATCTATACTCAGAGAGTTATCACTGTGTTGCCCGTGGTGTTACCTAGGACTTCAGATGGCATCTACTACACTATCTGTACTCAGAGAATTATTACTGTGTTATCTGTGGTGTTACATAGGACTATAGGTGACATCGATTACATTATCTATACTCAGAGAATTATTACTGTGTTTTCTGTGGTGTTACATAGGACTGCAGGTCACATCTACTACATTATCTGTACTCAGAGAGTTATCACTGTGTTATATGTGGTGTTACATAGGACTGCTGGTGACATCTACTACATTATCTAGACTCAGATAGTTATCACTGGTCGTCTCTGGTGTTACATAGGACTGCAGTTAGCATCTACTACATTATCTGTACTCAGAAAGTTATCACTGTGTTATCTGTGGTGTTACATAGGACTGTAGGTGACATTGATTACATTATATATATACTCAGAGAGTTATTACTGTGTTTTATGAGGTGTTACATAGGACTGCAGGTCACATCTACTACATTATCTGTATTTAGAGAGTTATCAGTGTGTTATCTGTGGTGTTACATAGGACTGCAGGTGACATCTACTACATTACCAGTACTCAGAGAGTTATCGTTGTTATTTGTGGTGTTACAAAGGACTGCAGGTGACATCTAGTGCATTATATGTACTCAGAAATGTATCACTGTGTTAGCTGTGGTGATATAGGATTGCATTTGACATTTACTACATTATCTGTACTTAGAGAGTTATCACTGTGATATCTGTGGTCAGGGCCGGTGTTATGGGGGAAAGGGGGAAAACTGGGCAATTGCCCGAGGCTCCCATCGTCTAAGGAGCCCCCTGCTTCAGTGCTACTTTTCAGCTGAACGTCCGTGGAAGCAAGCGAGTAGGCGGACAGCTGAAAAGATGCATTGTAAAATATAGTGTAAGGTCCCTTCCCTGAACATATAAGAGAAATCATCACCACAGTGCTGCTCTGCAAAGTGACAGTGCCGGACACCAGCACCACCCATTTACTGGAGCTGTAGGACCTGCAATGATGTCAAGTGCAGGAGGCGGAGCTCAGTCGTGCAGAGAAGTCATGATGAAGGACCTGTGATGACATCACTGTCATGTGATCAGAACAGGAGGCGGAGCACAGCAGTGAAGTAATGAAGAATACCAGTGATGAGAAAAATTCTTCATGGGATGAAAGATGGTTCAATGTAGGAACAATGGAAATGCTGGGGGTTGTAGTCCTGTCCTCATACCTCCTGTTATGTACAAACTGGATTCCCAAAAAGTTGGGACACTATACAAATCGAGAATAAAAACTGAATGCAATGATGTGGAGGTGCCAACTTCTAATATTTTATTCAGAATAGAACATAAATCACGGAACAAAAGTTTAAACTGAGAAAATGTACCATTTTAAGGGAAAAATATGTTGAATCAGAATTTCATGGTGTCAACAAATCCCCAAAAAGTTGGGACAAGGCCATTTTCACCACTGTGTGCCATCTCCCCTTCTTCTTACAACACTCAACAGACATCTGGAGACCGAGGAGACCAGTTTCTCAAGTTTAGAAATAGGAATGCTCTCCCATTCTTGTCTAATACAGGCCTCTAACTTTTCAATCGTCTTGGGCCTTCTTTGTTGCACCTTCCTCTTTATGATGCGCCAAATGTTCTCTATAGGTGAAAGATCTGGACTGCAGACTGGCCATTTCAGTACCCGGATCCTTCTCCTACGCAGCCATGATGTTGTGATTGATGCAGAATGTGGTCTGGCATTATCTTGTTGAAAAATGCAGGGTCTTCCCTGAAAGAGATGACGTCTGGATGGGAGCATATGTTGTTCTAGAACCTGAATATATTTTTCTGCATTGATGGTGCCTTTCCAGACATGCAAGCTGCCCATGCCACACGCACTCATGCAACCTCATACCATCAGAGATGCAGGCTTCTGAACTGAGCGTTGATAACAACTTGGGTTGTCCTTGTCCTCTTTGGTCCGGATGACATGGCGTCCCAGATTTCCAAAAAGAACTTTGAATCGTGACTCGTCTGACCACAGAACAGTCTTCCATTTTGCCACACTCCATTTTAAATGATCCCTGGCCCAGTGAAAACGCCCGAGCTTGTGGATCTTGCTTAGAAATGGCTTCTTCTTTGCACTGTAGAGTTTCAGCTGGCAACGGCGGATGGCACGGTGGATTGTGTTCACTGACAATGGTTTCTGGAAGGATTCCTGAGCCCATTCTGTGATTTCCTTTACAGTAGCATTCCTGTTTGTGGTGCAGTGTCGTTTAAGGGCCCGGAGATCACGGGCATCCAGTAGGGTTTTACGGCCTTGACACTTACGCACAGAGATTGTTCCAGATTCTCTGAATCTTCGGATGATGTTATACACAGTTGATGATGATATATGCAAAGTCTTTGCAATTTTTCGCTGGGTAACACCTTTCTGATATTGCTCCACTATCTTTCTGCGCAACATTGTGGGAATTGGTGATCCTCTACCCATCTTGGCTTCTGAGAGACACTGCCACTCTGAGAAGCTCTTTTTATACCCAATCATGTTGCCAATTGACCTAATTAGTGTTAATTGGTCTTCCAGCTCTTCGTTATGCTCAAATTTACTTTTTCCAGCCTCTTATTGCTACTTGTCCCAACTTTTTGGGGATTTGTTGACACCGTGAAAATTGGAATCAACGTATTTTTCCTTTAAAATGATACATTTACTCGGATTAAACGTTTGATCTGTCATCTACGTTCTATTACAAATAAAATATTGACATTTGCCATCTCCACATCATTGCATTCAGTTTTTATTCACAATTTGTTTAGTGTCCCAACTTTTTTGGAATCCGGTTTGCAATTTTGCAGTCTACCGGACACCCTAGGGGTGATGTGTAGTGAGTGTACTAGTGATGAGGTGCCGAGGATAGTAGTACTCACAGTTCAGTTGTCCCCTGGGGCCGGCAGGCAGTGATGAGGAAGACAGCACTTAATCCTCCGGGGCACTCTCTATTGCAGGGAACACCAGCCAGATGGAAGTTGAGGTGCACTTGATGCTAGTGGGTATGCTTAGGGTTCTTTGGTTTCTGGGCCCCTGTGTTCGTGACGCCAGCACCGTAAGGTGCAATTAAGAGATGGAGCAGAAGAATGAGGAATGAGACAGTAGTTAAACCAAACAGGAACTTTACTTGTCAGATGTAGTAAGGCATCCAATATCATCACTTTGTCTTGCATACAGAAGGCAAAAAGGGTAAAGCTACAAATCCAAATTAGCAGGCTCCTTGAGGTAAAGTGTAGAGGTTAGCTCCAGCTCACTTTAGTAGAGTTGATGTTCTTACTTGTACTTTGTTCTTGATCTTGCTTTTGATACTCAGCCTTTCAATAGTAGTTTAGATCCTCTGTAAATAAGTATTCTGACAGATGGCTTTTCTGTCCTTGGTTACAGTGGGCAGCCTGTAGCTTAGAAACTCTCTACCTAATGCAAAAGTGACTAAAACATGATAAACGACAGTTATCTTCCTTTGCCAAAAGTCAATAGTTCAGTAATCCAACAACCCAAGGGTGATCTCCCTCATGGCAGGCAAACTCTCTTCTTCATTATTTTAAAAGGTTGCGCTCCTCAAAGTGATAATTCACTTTATACCCCGGAAGGGTAATATACAGTGTAGGATCAGATAGTCCTAATCTTGGACTCAAAGGTTGAGGTAAATTGGTTCCCCAGGCTGGGCCCTGGAGAACAGAGACAAGACTGTCTCCTCTCCTTCCTCCTAACTCCCAACAACTTCTTGTGGCTGCACTATATAAATGGTGTTATGGTGACCTCTAGTGGTGGAAGTATGTAATGCATGTTTCCAGCATGTAATATGGATTCAGCAGCATAGACAAAGGAATAGTGCAAAATGAGATCATACTATACATAACAATTTGGAGTGGACCATACACACATATGTGGGACACTACATTCCCCACTGCTTTAAATAAAATCGGCCTCAACTTTTTAGGTTTGCTAGGTGCTGTGGATCTCCTAGCCGTTATCTGAAAAACACCAAAACATGCGCCGCACACATATATATCTCAAAATCCCACATTATATTAATATATTATCATTATTCAAGGTGATCCAGTAAATTAAAGTGCATAAAAGAGGATGCATATAAATACACATTATCAAAATATCGCAGGTTAAATATCACAGGTTAATACTTTGGCACGGTGACAAATCTGGGCAATGATCTGAGTATAAGCAATACAGTCCAACTCAATAGTGAGGTATAAAAGATTTGTAATCCAGTAAAGTACAAAAGTATTTTTTGGTACTGTAAACATGAGTACTGCACAACACAGTCACAGAAAATGTCCTTCTGGGTACACAGCTTAAAACGTTGCAAAACTTTTTGTTTTAAAGTCCCAGACAACCTGAGAAGAGAGTAAAAAGGGAAAATGGCACAACAAGAAAAACAAAAATGCGCAAATGGAATTTGTAATCCTGCTAATGTCCAGCAGGGTAGTCCTGAATTATTTATACAGCATTCTTTTTTTATTGGCGAAATTTTGGCAAAGTATTAATCGCAAGAGCACATCGCTCTGCAGGCGCGGCCTACAGCAACTGGTTTGCACCGACTAGCAATTAGATGGATGCGATGGTTGGAGCGAAGTTCAACGAGGAAGAGGAAGAACTCCTGGTGACTGTAAGCAATCTTACATTAAAGTAGTGTATTTGATTACATTTCACCTGCATGTCTGAACAATCGCTTTATATGCATAGAGTGTTATAAAAAAAAAAATCGCCAGTGCGACCTTCTGCGACTCAACTCACATTTTATAAGGTCTCACTAGATATTAGTGATTGTTGCACTAAGTATTCCTGTTACATCACACCCACTATGTTAGAAGCATATTTGTATGGACAGCAGAGAAATAGATTTAACATGCACATTGCACATCCATTGTCATGCCGCACACTATATTCTGCACACACACACTATATACCGCACACACACACTATATTCCGCACACACACACTATATACCGCACACACACACTATATTCTGCACACACACACTATATACCGCACACACACACTATATTCCGCACACACACACTATATTCTGCACACACACACACACTATATACCGCACACACACACTATATTCCGCACACACATACTATATTCCACACACACACACTATATTCCACACACACACACTATATTCTGCACACACACACTATATACCGCACACACACACTATATTCCGCACACACATACTATATTCCGCACACACATACTATATTCCACACACACACACTATATTCTGCACACACACACTATATACCGCACACACACACTATATTCCGCACACACACACTATATTCCGCACACACACACTATATTCCGCACACACACACTATAATCTGCACACACACACTATATACCGCACACTCAGACACACACTATATACCGCACACACACAGAGTCTATAGATTATAGTTTGTATCCTGTTGGTCAGGACTCAGGAGAAGCTTTCTTTATCAGACCATCAGTATTTGCTGGTTCATTTAGACTTACCCAGGGTGCACCACAGGGAGGCAAACCAGCTGTACACCCCATTCCGTACCGTCACTTCACTAGACAGGTACATCTCTGCTTGGCTGGACAGTATCTGATAGCTCAGACCCCACCACATACAGTCGTAATACAATCCCATCTTCTAACCGTAACAGTAAGGCCGCATGCACACGGGCATGTTTTTTCAGAACTATGGACTGTACAAACCCGGCCTGCCATCCTGCAGAGTGGACGAGCGCACGGCGTCATTGGTTGCTAACTCGCTATGACGCTGCGCGCTTCTTGCCGCCAATACAGTACAGTAATACACTTGTATAGATCATACAAGTGTATCACAGTACAGCGGTGGTGGCCGGAAGTGCACGTCATCATAGCAACCAATGACGCCGTGCGCTTGTCCATTCTGCAGGACGGCAGGCCGGGTTTGTACGGTCCGTAGTTTTGAAAAAACACGCCCGTGTGCAGACGGCCAAAATCTAATATTTCCACCTCAAAACATTAAATACTTTTTGCAGTTTACTTGAGTAAATTATTTTCAATACTATTATTGTTAAAAATTGGGATTATATGCTTGCATTTTTCCCATGCAGCGGATGTTGGGTCGGGGATACGACAACACTCGGTCCCACGCCGAGAAACAGAGGATTGTGCGGGAGCTGGCCTATGAAATGTGGCGCCAAATGGGTCGCAAACACCGCCGTCTGGCCATTATAAAGAAATGGTCAGACATGAAGAGAAGACAGCCCCGGTTTATAAAAAGAATCCGGGACGAAAAATGCCCAGGTACATACGTAAATAACTTTTGTATGTTTTGCCAACACTTAGTAATGTATACAGTGCTAAGCAAAAGTATTCACCCCCCTTGACTTCGTTCTTTTTTTTGTTGCCTCACCCCCTGGAATTAACATGGATTGTTTGAGGATTTGCCTCATTTAATTTGCAGAACATGCCCACAACTTATACCTTCTTTTAAATTGGTTAATTGTAAAGCATACAACAAATAGGACAAAATAACAGAAAAGGTCAATGTGCATAACTATTCACCCCCCTAAAGTCAATACTTAGTAGAGCCACCTTTTGCGGCAATCACAGCTCCAATTCGCTTTGGATAAGTCTCTATGAGCAGTTGCCACATCTTACCACAGGCGTTTTTTGCCCATTTCTCCTTGCAATACTGATTCTGCTCCATCAAGTTGGATGGTTTGCGCTTATGAACAGCAATCTTTAAGTCTGACCACAGATTTTCTATTGGATTGAGATCTGGGCTTTGACTAGGCCATTCCAACAAATTTATATGTTTATCCTTAAACCACTCAAGTGTTGCTGTAGCAGTGTGTTTGGGGGCATTGTCCTGCTGGAAGGTGAACCTCCGTCTTACCCTCAAATCAGGCACAGAGTGGTACAGGTTTTGCTCAAGAATATCCCTGTCCATGTTTCCCTCACCTCTGACCAGTTTCCCAGTCCCGGCTGCTGAAAAACATCCCCACAGCATGATGCTGCCACCACCATGTTTCATTGTGGAAATGGTGTTCTTTGGGTGATGTGATGTGTTGGCTTTGTGCCAGACAAGTGACAGACTGAACCATCACTGTGTCTGCAGTAGAAGCCTGAGGGCTAGCCTCCTTCCTACGGGCTATGGACCCAGGACTACGGAGACCCCCACTCTGACCTATTTGGTTTAGACTAGGGAACTATAAACCATGAATTTTTGGTTGAGTTTATAGGCCACATCTTTCATATTCCCCATTAAAGTAGCATGGTGTGAATCCATAAACACAATAAGGGTTAACTCTGCTCCGAGACTCCCAATGAATGTGTTGGTTTATTTGTCCCTTTGTTCTATTGTGTTAGTGATGGGATTAAGAAGTAGCCGACTCTGGTGTAGAGAAGTAGATCATCCTATGATTTACTAAGGAGATAATCCCATCCCATGGGTCTCCTCTCGCCCTATTGTTCCATCAAGACACTGTGGAGGGGATGTCTTTTTTTATACTGTTAATTTTTTATTGAGTTATGCGTCATAAAGCTGGCAGCCACTGCAATTATATATATAGATCCCTCTATATTGGAATTTCTTTATATCAAATGTTCTTAAGATTTTGGAGTTGTTTATCAAAAATCTGAACATTCTGTGATCACAGAAGTTCCTATTCCCTCCATTCAGAGAAGGCAATTGGCGGAGGTTGTGGAGGTAGAGGAGGAAGAGGAGGAGGAGGCCAGACCCTCCCAGCCTATTGAGCCACCCCCACCAGATGTGGGAGAAGTGAAGGAGGTGGAAAGTGCTGTACCCACCAGCACCATGTAATAGTACACGGGATTGCGCTCCAGCCTGGATCGCAGCGGCTCCCTGTGATGATACGCTGGCTTGCGCTCCAACGTGGAACGCACCGGCCGTCTGCGATGATACGCTGGCTTGCGTTCCAGCGTGGAACGCAGCGACCGCCTGTGTTGTTACGCTGGCTTGCACTCCAGCATGGAACGCAGTGGCCGCCGGGCCGTCCTGTGACTCCGCCCACTTACCGTCCGGCTCTTAAATAGAAGACAGGTGCTAAGCAGGGTGTTCCACTAATGGAGTGCGCACCCTGCTAGCTCCATTGCATCTGAGGACTCCGTCCCCATACCCAGACCAGGATCCCTAACAACGTCGTGAAGGACTGCTTACCTCTTGCCACTGGCTTCCCACGGCTGGCTCCCTAGCCAGGAACAACTAACCGCAAGTATATGCCTGATACCTGTCTTGATTAATATCCTGGAACTCAGAGTGGGGTGGTTCCCTGCTGGTGAGAGGCGGTATTCCCAAACCAACTCTGAACTCAGGACATGCTATACTAACTCTGAACCTATGGCATACTATATACTAAACTGAGGACATGATATATACTAACTCTGAACCTATGGCATACTATATACTAAACTGAGGACATGCTATACTAACTCTGAACCTATGGCATACTATATACTAAACTGAGGACATGCTATATACTAACTCTGAACCTTTGGCATACTATATACTAAACTAAGGACATGCTATATATTAACTTTGAACCTATCGCATACTAGATACTAACTCTGAACTGTGCACAAGCTTATACTAACTTGTGACTCCTGTATACTGGGAGATCTTCCTCTCCATCAGTAAAACTAACTAGATGGATAGCGGTAGATGATTTTGTTACCCCAAACTCTCCGCCCAAGACTGAGAGAGACGCCTGGGGTACATACTGAGTAACCGCGAATCCCACAGCCAAAAACAAGAACGGTGGGACAATAGTGGATGTCCATTGCTTCCGCAGTTGAGATCCTAACTGATCAACTAGGTGCGTTACATATTAGTGGAACCCTCATGGATCCAGCGGAGGTTGCAGGTCACCTCCTCACCCTCACTAAGAGGGTGGAGACCCTCAATGTGACCGTACAACATCTCCAGCTAGAAAACCAGACACTACGGCAACTTGTCACTCACGGGCCAGGACACCCCCGTGATGGACCAGAACCCAAGGTCAGCCCACCTGAGTTATTCTCGGGTGACCGAAGGCAGTTCAGGAATTTCCTGAACGCGTGCAAACTAATGTTTGAGCTGCAGCCCCGAACTTACCCAACCGACAGAACAAAAGTACTTACCATGATCTCATACCTCAGGGGGGAGCCCAGAGCATGGGCCAATACTTATTTAGAAAAAGAAGACCCAGTCCTGGAATCCTTCCCTCTGTTCCTTGAAAAAATGGCCCTTCTCTACGAGGACCATAGTAAACAGCTGACTGCTGAGACCGCTATACGCAGCCTAAAACAAGGGAGACGACCTGTAGAGGACTTTATTGCGGAATACACTCGCTGGGCCCGGGAGACTGAATGGAATGATCTTACTCTCAGAAATCAGTTCCGCCTAGGTCTTTCTGAGGCCCTGAAGGACGAATTAGCCCGAGGAGAATTACCACTTACACTTAATGCCTTGATGCAGAAGGCCACCACTATTGACAGACGGCTGAGGGAACGCAGAGCCGAGAGAGTCTCAGGCTTCACACCCAATCCAAGACCGTCCAGCCAGGGTCCTGCTGTAGAGATGATGGAGATTGGGGCGATCCGAGGACCTCTGACCGAGAGAGAGAAAGCCAAGAGACGTAACCTTAACCTCTGTTTATACTGTGCATCTGCTGACCATACCGTTGACGGTTGTCCCGCGATACGTAAGAAGTGCGAAGGTAAGAGTGGCACGTCTTGTACCTTAGGCAGTTTAAATAATAGTACTGGTGGTTACATATATACGTCTCTCATCTTACAGTGGGACCAAAACCGGATTATCGTTGAAGCCATGGTGGACTGGACACGGGAGCTTCGGGGAATTTTATCGACATGCATCTGGTTGAGCGAAATAAAATTCCCCACATGAGAAAAAACGTTCCTATATCCGTGAGTTTCATTGACGGTACCACGTCTAGTCCTATCCACAGTCAGACTCATCCCCTCATGGTGACATGTGAAAATAACTACACGGAATTCTTATCCCTTGATATCATACACTCTCCATTGTTTCCCGTGATTCTTGGGTTGCCATGGTTGCAACTACACCAGCCAGCCCTCCTGTGGAAACAGGGGAAAGTTCCGTTTACGTCACCTTATTGTATGGAGACCTGCTTTCCTCTCAAAACTCTCATGCACGTGGGAGTGAACCAGGTCCCCAGCCAATACGCGGACTTCGCTGAGGTATTCAGCGCAAAGAAGGCGGAATCTCTTCCGCCCCATAGATCTTACGATTGCCCCATTGACTTGCTGCCGGGTAGTGAGATACCCATGGGTAGAATTTATCCATTGGCACAACCAGAACTTGTTCACCTCAAACAGTACCTAGAAGAAAACTTACGAAAAGGTTTTATTCAGCCTTCAACCTCCCCGGCAGCAGCAGGGATGTTCTTCGTGAGAAACAAAGACTCAAGCCTAAGGCCCATCATAGATTACAGAGCCTTGAACAAAGTGACAATCAAAAATCGCTACCCCCTGCCGCTAATATCCGAACTCATAGAAAGATTACAAACAGCAACAATCTACACCAAGCTGGACTTGAGAGGCGCATACAACTTGGTTAGGATCAGAAAGGGTGATGAATGGAAGACAGCTTTCCACACTCGGTACGGACTCTTCGAGTATACAGTGATGCCTTTCAGGTTGTGCAACGCCCCTGCCACATTCCAACATTTTATTAACGACATCTTTAGGGATCTACTGGACGTATGTGTAATCATCTATCTTGATGATATACTGGTGTATTCTGATAACTTACACGATCACAGGAAACATGTCCGTTGGGTTCTTGCACGGTTAAGTGTCCATCGCTTATACGTCAAACAGGAAAAATGTGTATTCGAGACTACTTCTCTTCCCTTCCTCGGATACATAATCTCACCCAAAGGTATCCAGATGGATCACTCGAAAATCACTTGCATCCAAAATTGTCCAATTCCGGATTCCAGGAAAGCTCTTCAACGGTTCCTGGGGTTCTCAAACTTCTACAGGAAATTTATTAAAGATTTCTCTGCTACCACTAAACCACTAACCCGCTTAACTAGTGTCAACATGAAATTCGTTTGGTCCAAGGACGCCCAATCAGCGTTTGATTTATTAAAGGAACAGGTTCACTACGGCACCGATACTGACTCTCCCAAATCCGAACCATCACTACGTGCTGGAAGTAGACGCATCCCAGGCAGCCATAGGAGCTGTTCTGTCCCAGCGAAGCTCCTTTTCAACTCCGTTACATCCTATCAGGTTCTACTCCCGGACGCTAAATACAGCCGAATTCAATTACCCCATAGGGGAAAAGGAGCTCCTCGCCATAAAATGTTCCCTGGAAAAATGGAGGCATTTGCTTGAAGGATCAATACACCCCATCACAATTTATACGGATCACCGTAATCTACAATACCTGAAAACCAATAAAACACTATCAGGCCGTCAAGTACGGTGGAGTTTTTTTTTTGACAGGTTTAATTTCCAAATTACATACCGACCAGGCTCAAAAAATGGGAAGGCCGACGCCTTGTCACGACTGACTGAAATTCGCACCACAGACACGGCCCCCACATGGATCATTCCACCGAAGAAACTCGTCCTTGCCACCATAACGTTGGAAACCCAGCTCAAGGATGCTCTAATTAATGACCATGCTAATACCCCCCCTGGTCTTTTGCAGAACCAACAGGGTCTCCTTTACAAGGACAGCCAACTGTACATACCACCCTCCCTCACCAATCAGGTGATCAAACTTTGCCATGATTTACCCCTCGCAGGACATCCCGGCATTGCTAAAACCACAACCCTGGTATGCAGGAACTTCTGGTGGCCAAAGATGACCAAACAAATTGAGGAATACATTTCCACGTACGAGACCTGTGCCTCATGTAAAACTGACAGGAACCGACCTTATGGTCTCCTAATGAGTCTTCCCATCGCCAATAGACCCTGGGAATGGGTCTCGATGGATTTCATAGTTGAACTTCCCCTTTCCAGAGGAAACAACACCATCATGGTGGTAGTGGATTTGCTGACTAAGATGGCACACTTCGTACCCCTCAAGAAGTTACCCTCCTCCAAGGAAACGGCCGTGGTATTCCTGTCTAATATTATTAAGTTACATGGAATTCCTAGCCAGGTCATATCAGACAGGGGTTCGCAATTCGTATCCAAATTCTGGAGAGCACTTTGTTCCAGACTTCAAATCGACCACAGAATGTCTACCGCCTATCACCCCCAAACTACTGGGCAGACTGAAAGGGTGAATCAGTGTCTGGAACAGTTTCTCAGATGTCACTGCTCATTTCTCCAGGATGACTGGGAGGGCCTACTTCCTCTCGCTGAATTTGCCTATAATAATTCTACGAATTCCTCCACATTACATTCTCCATTCTTTGCTAATTACGGATTTCACCCTAGGTCTCTTCCTCAAACCAGCCTTCCCACAAACGTTCCAGCCACAGACGATTATCTGACTACTTTGCAAACTACCCTTAAGACGCTAAAAGACAACCTTCAACGGGCAAAGGAAAGACAGAAGTTTTACTACTGAGAGAGACGCCCGGGGTAAATACTGAGTAACCGCGAATCCCACAGCCAAAAACAAGGGCGGTGGGACAATAGTGGATGTCCATTGCTTCCGCAGTTGAGATCCTAACTGATCATCTAGGTGCGTTACACACCACACCATCTCAGGACTCTGAGGAAGAGGAGGTGATCACCAGCCCCCACCAGGGGTGTAAATATGTGCACATAGCAATATGATTATGTATCCATAACATGTACATAAACATTAAAATGGCCAACAATGAGGCGACAACATACACTATAGTAATACAAAAAAAGAACACTGGACAATAACTCTTTAATCTACATTAAAACAATTAATTTAACAAATAAATAATATTAAACTCAATAGAACTATCACTAACAAACAAAATAAAATTATACTGTAATGAAATATCACTAACTAATAAACTATATAATGATCATAAAGATCACTAACTAACGTATTGAGATTTAAATCGTCAATGTGTATAAAGACTTAAAATAAAAATTAAAAAAAGGTAAACAATAGACAAACAGACTTATTTTGTACCGCCGTGTACATATCGACCGTCTCTATAAAAATATCCTATGATCTAACCCCTCATGTGAACACTTTAAAAATAAAAATAAAGAAACAATTAAAAGAAAATATTAATTTATTCAACCTAACATCACTAAAAGTGCAACACCAAGCTATCAAAAAGGGCATATGCCCCCCAAAATAGTAACAATCAGTCAGTTCATTCTGCTAAAAATGAGACCCTACCATTAGACAATCGCCAAATAAAAACAATAATATGGCTCTCAAAATATGGAGACAGTAAAACATGAATTGTTTTTGTTTCAACAATGCTTTTATTGTGTAAAATAGAAATAACTAAAAAACAAGGAAAAATATTAGGTCTTGCCGCACCTATAACAACCAGCTGTCTAAAAATATCATACCAAATAACCCCTCAGCTGGACACCTTTCTAAACCAACATTTAAAACTCTCAAAAAAGGAAATTTTTGGGACAACTTTTATCACAAAAAGGTGTAATAGCAAGCGATCATAAAGTCAGATGCACCACAAAATAAAGGTTTAAAGGTTTAATAATAGGTTGCAAATAATGTTCATATACAGTGGCGTAGGGATCGCCATAGCAACCATAGCAGTGGCTATGGGGCCCTACGCCACTGGGGGCCCGTCCGGGCCGCCTTCTGTTTATTTTTTTTATTTTTATTTATTTTTTTCAATTTTTTTTACACACACTACAAACAGCAGCCAGGCCCAAGCCGCGGACCGCCCGCCCACTACACTAGTGTAGTGGGCGGGGAGCAGGCGGTCCGCGGCTCAGGCTTGGCTGGGGAGGAGTCAGGACACGCAGGGCCGGGCCGACACAGAGGCTGGGGAGGCTCCAGCCAGGCCACTGAGTAAGGAAGATCCGATCATATTCTAATCCCCAGGCGTTCCCATGGTGACGGGGACGCTTGCCTGGGGGTTAGAATATACCATCGGATCTGAGTTTTCAAACTCAAATCCGATGGTATATTCTAACCCCCAGGCGTTCCCATGGTGACAGGGATGCTTGCCTGGGGGTTAGAATATACAGGGCCACGCCGCTCACAGGAGGACATTTATAAACTAATTAGTAACTTGAACTTTAATCATTGACAGTGCTGAATGGTGATCTCTTTACTTGCATTGGATACCTTAGCTCTGTCTTAGCTCCGGTAACGGTAACAGCAGGCAGTGCGGGGGGCGGCGCTCACTCACTGACGTCACACGCCTGCTCCTCCCACTAGGCGGCGCAGGCGCGCGACGTCAGTGAGTGAGTGCCACCCGCCCGCACTGCCTGCTGTACCGTTACCAGAGCTAAGGTATCCAATGCAAGAGATCAGCATTCAGCACTGTCAATGATTAAAGTTCAAGTTACTAATTAGTTTATAAATGTGCTCCTGTGAGCGTCGGGGAGGGGGATCTGTGGATGGCACTATTTAGGGGAGGGGGATCTGTGGATGGCACTGTTTAGGGGAGGGGGATCTGTGGATGGCACTATTTAGGGGAGGGGGATCTGTGGATGGCACTGTTTAGGGGAGGGGGATCTGTGGATGGCACTAGTTAGGGGAGGGGGATCTGTGGATGGCACTATTTAGGGGAGGGGGATCTGTGGATGGCACTATTTAGGGGAGGGGGATCTGTGGATGGCACTATTTAGGGGAGGGGGATCTGTGGATGGCACTATTTAGGGGAGGGGGATCTGTGGATGGCACTGGGGGGGAAGGGGCATAAAATTATTTTTGCTATGGGGCCCATGCATTTCTAGCTACGCCCCTGTTCATATATATATTTTTTAAAACAGGAATGAAGACATTGTAAGGCCAAATTGACCAAAATGCAAAAGGAGCAGCGCAATGATACAGGAGCACATGAAGGCCATGGAGAAGAGGCAACGGCAGGCCATGAAGGGGGTGCATGAGATGATCATGCTTTTGGAAAAGTTGCCATAATATTTTTTTTTTCTAATAAGTTATATAAATCGTTTGTACAGTTATTCTAACGTGTATTTAGTTTTTTGTAATATTGCTCGGTTTTAGTGTAATAGCTCTGCCTAAATTAGCCAGAACTGACAGTAGCCAGTAAATACATGTCAAATACATATAGGGTCCATTCACACATCTGTAAAATGTATCCGCATCCGTTCCACAATTGAGTAGAACGTTTACAGACCCATTGATTTTAAATTCCAGTCTGAAAAATTAGGCATTCACAGGATACAGAAGTAAGTGTCGGCCATTACAGGCCCCAAAAATTAGCCGACAGGCGTTACCCTGACAGCAAATAAATTAGTATTCTGTGGCTGGTGGTACATTAGGCATTCACAGGATACAGAAGTACGTGTCGGCCATTACAGGCCCCAAAAATTAGCCGACAGGCCTTCCCCTGACAGCAAATAAATTTGTATTCTGTGGCTGGTGGTACATTAGGCATTCACAGGATAAATAAGTGTTGGCCATTACAGGCCCCAAAAATTAGGCATTCAACGGACATAAAAGGCCTTTATTTACCGAAGACAGGGACCATAAATTGTTATGGGTGGTGGCGGATATGGGCTGTCATGAGGAATTTGAATCAAACATGGTCTACTGGTCACATGTGTTGAATTCCTCCGAGATCCATGCCTCATTCATTTTTAGAAATGTGAGGTAGTCAACACTGTCGTGAGCTAGGCGAGTGCGCTTATCAGTCACGATCCCCCCTGCTTCGCTGAACGTCTTTTCGGACAGGACACTCGACGAGGGGCAAGGCAACAGTTCCATTGCCGCAGAAGTCTGCATGCATCGCGCATGAGAAGCCACTGGCGCGGTGAAAATAAAACAAGCTCCCCAGAACCTGTCCTGCCACAGAGTTCGTACAGGTAGTCGTTAACTGCACGTTTCTGCTGGAGCAGCCTATCGAGCATATACAAGGTTGAGTTCCATTGCGTTGGGCAGTCACAAATAAGACATCTGATGGGCAGGTTGTGTCAGATCTTCTGAAATGGCCCGAGATTTTCCTGGCCTGCCGCAAGACGTCCTGGACCCCAGGGTATTTGACAACGATGATATAAGGTTGGATGGTTCTCCAATTGGATGGCGTGGGTGTTAGGAGATGGTTCCCAAACCAGATACATGCAATATAGAAAGACTCCTGTACTCCACTTGAGTTTCAGTATAAAGCTCCGGATTGCCATGACAATCCGGAACTTAGGCCTCAGCCTCCCGGACCGCATGCCAAACAGGGACATAGAGCCCATACAAGTAGCAGCATTCCTGCCAACCACTGAGGGAACTTTATCCTTGTTCAGCTTTTGCACCCTATGCGGCCACAATCCGGTTACACTGAAGAAGGCTATTCAGCCGAAAACGTTCTTTGACTGGAACCGCACAAAAATAAAAGCTTTATACTGAAACTCAAGTGGAGTACAGGAGTCTTTCTATATTGCATTGTATTTGACAATGAATCGCTGCAAGTTCAGGATGTGTGCCATGCATGGCACGTGTGTCATTTTGCTCTGTTTCAGCGCGCTCAGCAGATTGGCACCGTTGTCGCACACCACTTTACCAGCCTTTAGGAGCCTTAGTCCTGGAGGGCAAATCCAGTCAAGTGGCCAATTTTAGCCCCGCCCATTATTAAAAGCCACTCCCAACAAACACTTTACAGCTGAAATTCTATAGTTGAGGCCTGTCTCTACACATCATACGGAGAGGGGAGGCCAGTCCTGGCTGCACTGCCTGCTTCACATTATACAGTAAACAGCAGGCTACAGCCAGGAAGCTCCTCCATCCCCAGATCCTGCTCAAGGCTTGTGGTTCCCCCCACCATCTGCCACCCGCCTGTGGCCTGCTGCCCCCTTTCGCCGTCCTCACCCAGCTCTGAATCCTCCTTATGAAAATGGCGGGAGGAGGAGCCGGAGCATCTCCTCTCCTACATAGCACCACATACCTCTTACATCCAGTGATGTCACCTTTGTTGTAGACGTTCTCTTTCTTTATCTTCTCCATTCAGACCAGATCGCCATGATGATTTTTCTGCCATCTCCCATCTCTGCAGAGATTGAGAAACAGACATTAGTTTCCCACATTTCCATCATCTTCACATCTTCTGAACACCCTTTCCTGCCACCCCCAATACTATACTGCAGAAACAGTCCCCCTGGAAATACTACTACCACACAGATAGTGCCCCTAATACTGTGCCCGCTGTGCCCCCAATACTATACTGCAGAAACAGTCCCCCTGGAAATATTACTACCACACAGATAGTGCCGCAATACTGTGCCCCCAATACTATACTGCAGAAACAGTCCCCCTGAAAATACTACTACCATACAGATAGTGCCCCCTTAAACAATTATTGGCACACAGTGCTCTAAAAAATAACGGTGCCCAGACACTAATAGTATAAAGATAATGTCCCCCAAAAATAATTGTACTAAGCTGATACTATGCCAGGGTGCCCCCAAAGTAACAGTGCTCCCCAAAATCCCACCAATAGAAATAATTCTCTGCCAGAGCACACCTTTAGTGCCCTAGTAATCATGTTCCTCATAGCCCCCCAGTAGTAGTAAAGCTCCCCATAATACCCCCTAGTAATACTTATTCTCCCTATAATATAACAGTACATGAAATACCCCCACTTAGTGCCCGCAGTTGAGCTAATGTCCCCAAAATGTATGCCAGTATAAAATACCCCTATATAGTGCCCCAGTAAATGCCCTCATAGTGCTCCTCTCCCCCTTCACCATAGTGTCCCCCATAATATGCCATTAAAAAAATGGCCCTTCTTAGTGCCCCCAGCAGATGCCCCTATAGTGCTCCTCTCCCCCACAATGTGCCAGTAAAAAATGCCCCTTCTTAGTGCCACCATATGCCCCAATAGTGCTCCACTCCCCCATAGTGCCACCAAATAATGCCCCATAGTGCCGCTCTCCCCTATAGTGCCTCCCATAATGTGCCAGTAAAAAAATGCCCCCTTAGTGCCACCAAATGCCATAGTGCCCCCCATAATGTGCCAATACAAAAGGCCCCTTTAGAGCCCCCACTTCCCCATAGTGCCCCCAAATAATGCCCCTATAGTAACACCAGATGCCCTATAGTGCCGCTCTCCCCTATAGTGCCCCCCATAATGTGCCAATAATAAAAAAAAAACCCTTTAGAGCCCCCAGATACCCCCATGGTGCCCCCCCCATAATGTGGCAGTAAGAAATGCCCCCATAGTGCCCCCCATAGTGCCAGCTCCTCCATAGTGCCAGCTCCCCCCCATAGTGACAGCCCCCCCATAGTGTCAGCCCCCCCATAGTGCCAGCTCCCCCCATAGTGCCAGCTCCCGCCCATAGTGCCAGCCCCCCCATAGTGCCAGCCCCCCCATAGTGCCAGCTCCCCCCACAGTGTCAGCCCCCCCATAGTGCCAGCCCCCTTATAGTGCCAGCCCCCCATAGTGCCAGCCCCCCTGTAGTGCCAGCTCCCCCTATAGTGCAAGCCCCCCCATAGTGCCAGCTCCCCCATAGCCATAGTGCCAGCTCCCCCATAGCCATAGTGCCAGCTCCCTCATAGCCATAGTGCCAGCTCCCACCATAGTGCCAGCTCCCACCATAGTGCCAGCTCCCCCATAGTTATAGTGACAGCTCCCCCCGCAAAGAAAAAAAACCAAAACACTAATACTTACCTCCATCAGCAGCGATGCAGGCCTCTTCCGGCCTGTGTCCCTGCTGTGTGCTGCCCGGCTCAGGCGGCGTGATGATAATGACATCATTGCGCTGCCTGAGCCGGCCACTGACAGGCCTCCCATAGTGCCAGCTCCTCCCATAGTGCCAGCTCCCCCATAGTGTCAGCCCCCCCATAGTGTCAGCCCCCCCATAGTGCCAGCTCCCCCCATAGTGCTAGTTCCCCCCATAGTGTCAGCCCCCCCATAGTGCCAGCCCCCTTATAGTGCCAGCCCCCCATAGTGCCAGCTCCCCCTATAGTGCCAGCTCCCCCTATAGTGCAAGCCCCCCATAGTGCCAGCTCCCCCATAGCCATAGTGCCAGCTCCCTCATAGCCATAGTGCCAGCTCCCCCCATAGTGCCAGCTCCCCCCATAGTGCCAGCTCCCCCATAGCCATAGTGACAGCTCCCCACGCAAAGAAAAAGAAAACAAAACACTAATACTTACCTCCATCAGCAGCGATGCAGGCCTCTTCTGGCCTGTGTCCCTGCTGTGTGCTGCCCAGCTCAGGCGGCGCGATGATAATGACGTCATCGCGCTGCCTGAGCCGGCCTCTGATAGGCTGCAGGCATTAGCGCCTGCGGCCTATCAGAAGAACAGGGGAGGGACATGCCTTTCCCTTCCCTGCCCCACAGCACAGCCATCTGTATCGCTGTCCTGAGGACGGCGATACAGATGAATATGGAGATGAGCGCTTCCACAATGCTCATCTCCTACTGCCCGCCGCAATTACATCCAGGGCCGCGCCACCTGTGGTGATAGGCAGTGTGGCTCTGAGGAATAAAAAAATGTAATTAAATAAAAATTTTGTTAAAGCACCGTTTTTTTAGGGCGGCCTGGGGGGCAATTGCCTCCCTGCCCCCCGGCCCAGCCCGCCCCTGCCCACCAGTTATAAATAAAATTTCCTTTCAATTTTCTCACTATGTGTAGCAGAGGTAACGCAGTGAAAGCGGCTAAATTTCTTCAGTACCCAAATACACTATTTGAGTAGTATATTCTTATATAACACCCGTCTTCAATATGTCGTTTTGTGGCCACTGGTCTATAATCACACCAGTTATAAAATATGTTTTCCTTTAAATTTTCTCACTGTGTGTAGCAGAGGTAACGCAGTGAAAGCGGATACATTTCTGCAGCACCCAAATACACTATTGGAAAAGTATATTCTTATATAGCACCCCGCTTCAATATGTGGTTTTGGGGGCCACTGGTCTATCACACCAGTTATAATACTTTTTTCTAGAGATGGGAAGGGGGATTCGTCGAATCCACGAATCCCTCGAATCTTGCTGGATTCGTGGGATTCGTGGACTCGAATCCCGACGTAATTTTACCTGAAACGAATCCGACGAATCCCGGTTGGAGGGACTGGGAGGAGGAGCTTGGGGCCGGTGCGTTCACTGTGCTCCGGCCTCTCCGCTCCAGTACAGTTATAAAATGTGTCATTTAATTAATAATAAATGATTCATGCTGCCCCCTCTGTCTGTAGTACATTCAATATATCCTACTTACAGGGCTACTGATATCGTAATGCAGGCCGGCCAGGCAGACGAGCGGCAGAGTGACTGACTGACGTCACCTGCTTGCGCCGCCTGCTTCATTCATAAAGCAGACGGCGCAGGAACGTGACGTCAGTCAGTCACTCTGCCGCTCGTCTGCCCGGCCGGCCTGCATTACGATATCAGTAGCCGGCCTGCATTACATATATTGAATGTACTACAGACAGAGGGGGCAGCAAGAATCATTCTATATTAATTAAATTACACATTTTATAACTGTACTGGAGCGGCAATGGGGGGTCTGTGGATTACACTGCTAAGGGGTGGGGGGGAGGTCTGTGGATGGTACTGTTATGGGGTGGGGGGGGTCTGTGGATGGCACTGTTATGGGGTGGGGGGGGTCTGTGGATGGCACTGTTATAGGGTGGGGGGGTCTGTGGATGGCACTGTTATGGGGTGGGGGGGTCTGTGGGTGGCACTGTTATGGGGTGGGGCGGGTCTGTGGATGGCACTGTTATAGGATGGGGGGGTCTGTGGATGGCACTGTTATAGAATGGGGGATCTGTGGATGCCAGGGGGAGAAGTGAGAGGCACTATGATACTGGCACATTGGGGGGGGAGAGGCACTATGATACTGGCACATTATGAGGGGAGATGGCACTATGATACTGGCACATTATGGGGGAGATGGCACTATGATACTGGCACATTATGGGGGGAGGTGGCACTATAATACTGGCACATTATGGGGGGAGATGGCACTATGATACTGGCACATTATGGGGGGAGGTGGCACTATAATACTGGCACATTATGGGGGAGATGGCGCTATGATACTGGCACATTATGGGGGGGAGATGGCACTATGATACTGGCACATTATGCGGGGAGATGCACTATAATACTGGCACATTGGGGGGGAGATGGCACTATGATACCGGCACATGGGGGGGAGGAGAGAGGCACTCCGCACTTGATACTGGCACATGATTAGGGGGGCATCTAAGGGGACACTTACTGGCACATTATTGGGTGGCACTGTGGGGCCACTTCTTATTGGCACATTATTGGGGGGCACTATGGGGGCATCTACTGAGGCCACAAAGAAGGTGTATTTTATATGGGGGGCTCTGTGTGGTACTAGTATTATCAGGGGTATTATCTGTTTCTGTAGTATAGTATTGGGGAGCACAGCGGAACAGTATTGGGGGTGTTAGGATGATTTGTCCAGAAGATGGGAGGATGATGGAATAGTAGTAAACTAAGATTTTTTTTTGTCAAACTGCAGAGACGAAAAATGGCCGAAAAATTGTGTCTGGTCTGAAGGTCTGAAAGGAGAAGATGGTGAAAGAGAACATCTACATCAAAGGAGACGTCACTGGATGTAAGAGGTATGTGGCGCTGTATTACCCTGTATGTTCTGTAGTGATAGGAGCAGGGGTCATAGCAGGGGTCATCGCGGTCATATAGGGTGCGACCGTGACTGGGAGGTGGAGGTTCAGACAAACTGACGCGGTCTGACTTAGTTTCTTACACCGTGCGTTCACACAATTATGTACAGGATTCGTAGGATTCGAGATTCGAAAGTTTCGATATATTCGAGAACCTTTTCGGATTTGTATTCGAAAAAAATTGGATTCGTCCCACCTCTACTTTTTTCTAATTGCGTTTGTCACTCTTTGTAGTTGTAGTATCGCTGCAGAACCTATCACCAGTCACAATGCTGCACTATTCAAATCCACTATAATATGCTTTCTATATTAGAAAGTATATTATAAGTGTATTACACCCCTATATACTGCACACAAATCAATAGCACACCTATACCAGTCCTTAAAAGGACTTTTGTGGACCTATTAGCTAGCGATTTGTGTCACTATTAACACTCTAACAGTCTGTCCCTGCTCCACACAGCAACCTCTCCCTACACTGACAAAAGACAGAATGAAAAATAGCAGCCAGATCAGGTCTATTTACAAGGTAAGGGGTATGTCCATGTGCTGAAATGTCTCAATTGGCATTGAGTCCTGTACCACCTGATGGATGTGTCATGGGTCAAAGTTCTTCACAATGTAAAAGAATATGGTGCCAGCGAATATCGCCATATGTTCGCATGTTCGGCGAACCGCGAATGAGTAAAGTTTGCCGCGAACCGACCGCCGGGCGAACAGCAAGGCCAGCTCTACTTGATAGTGGCTTTAAGAAAAACTGCCACCGGGGGGTGGAACAAGCACGAGTTCCATCGGGCAAAGACACATTTCTGCAAAAATGGAAGTCGCCATCCGGCCTATTTACAGATAGGTGTCCTCTTCATCAGAGTTAACAACAATGGGCCACCGCAGAACATTTTCAGATTGAGGCAACTCTCTGCAGGTCTCCAGGAATCTGACAAGTGCTGCCAATGATGTGGATGTCATAGAGCTCCAACTATAAGTCAGCTTTCATTTCCTCCAGCCGTGCTGCGTGTTTGGCACAATAGCAGCAGCGGCAGCAACAGGCTTTGGCTCTTTAGCGGGAGTCTGTTAAGCAGCCTCCGGCCCTTGAAGAATCAGGTCAGATTCAGGGCGGCCGCGCCCAATTTTCAGGTGCTGCTGTACTGCCAGTTGGCATTGGTCCTCCTGATAGGCCCTAAATCTTGCCTGGGCCTCGGCGGTGGCAATATCTCAGGTTCTACGACCCAAGTCCGGGGACCAGTAGGGCCTTGCTTCCGCAACTACAGGCTGCCAGAATACATTTGTTCCCGCAAATGATGCCTGGGGCTGATAAGTCGCCTAGATATGAGTTGGTGGGGTCATCATGTCGGGTCCTGGCACTGCTAGTCTCAGCACTGTCGTCAGGGTCCTCCCAATTTTCAGGAGCTGGTTGTGGTTGGAACACCACCGTAGCATATGTGCCTTGCAGACCCTCTGCGGGTGTGAATTTCACTACCTCTCCTTCGTGCAGGTTTAGTAGTCGGTCAGGCAAATATGCACTCTTCACTGACCTGCGGTTGACAAAATAATCCCGCTGGTAGCTCCAATTCCCTCCAGGTGCCATGGGACATAGATACGGTTCAGGGCTCCAGACGTGTTCTAGATTGGCAGGGACTCAAGCTTTTTCCCACTGCTCCTCCATATCGGGTAAGGACACCATCTTGCTACACAGGGAGAAGTCAACCAGGGACTCCCGGGAATCATCACATAAACTCTGCCTTTTCAACAGCCCACCCCCTAGGTACACTTACTTAAGGGAGGCGGTACCACCAGGCGGCATAATGGAAAGTCTATGGTGGCGCAGTAAGAATTATTTTCCTGCACTTTTATGAGACGGTGTTCGATTTTCCCGCTTCTGGAAGGGAATGTCACTGCTTTTTCCACAGTGGTGGCGCAGCAAAATAACAAGAACGCTTCAGGCAACCATCTTTGATACAAATCAAACGTCAATTCACTGACAGCAATCAGTTCTACTGACACAAAAATCTTCAGTTTGCAAGTTTTGACCATGCAAATTAACAATAAAGGTCTTTGTAACGGATCTCCTGCCACCCCGACCGGGTACCTCAGTTTGATAAACGCTCCCAGTGCCTCCTGAGGACTCCAAGCACTCCGCTCGACACCGATACCACCACAGGAACCAGGAACAGGAACAGCTCTTACAAGAGCTAGGAGTAATAGCCAGGGGAGTATACAGTGTATAGCAATCCCCACACACATGAGACGAGGCTCTATGTTGAAGGTAAAACAGGAACACTTTATTGAGGGCTACCCGCCCGTATTTATGCAGGTCCCCATCTGGTGTACATGCCCCTAGGGGACCAGAAGGAAGACTGTGACACAGGACAGATATGTAGCACTCAGGATACACAGACACAACACATCCCCACAATGCATCATGGTTTCCTCCTGTCTGCCCTGGAGACACCCGAGGAGCAATTCAATTATCTCTCAGGACAAAGGGAAATCACCAATACACATGTGGGAACAACAGGACAGGAATCACCACCAAAACACACAATGTCACACCCTCCCAGCCAACACAGACATTTAATATATTCCCAGATAGCTCAAGTCTGAGTGCATTTTATTAGGTGAATGGCACTCAGACAAGATGAATACAATAAAATGAGCTATCTGGGTACCCTCACATAACATGCAATACAATTACACAGACAGATGGTTCTGTCACACACCTCAAAACCCCACATGTCCCCATATGGCTTGGATCTGAGCGCTCAGATGCCACAAACACAGTCAAATCGCCATGGGGTTTAAGTTTTGCATAGGCTGATGAGAGGGCCCATAATCCTGGGGCAAGAGGCTGGCAACCAGGCCCCTCCAAAACTCAGTGGCGAGGTTATTTTCGCCACAGTCTTGTATAATGTTCTCATGTGTTTTGCGCTTCCCACAGGCTATTTTTCAGGGAATTAAAGGCACTTAAAGTCTCTCACTTTCAATATGTAAGTTATGTTGTCAATACACGGTGTAATTAATTTGCTTAGTGTGCATATGACACTGGTTTCTGATAATACAGTTCATTTTAAGGCACAGAGGCGTTTTGACAATCCTGTTCATATACAGTTCGCATAAGGCGCAAGGGATTTTGTATTCTGTTCGTGATGCCAAAATTATTGCAGCGTACCGGACACCCTAGGGGTGATGTGTAGTGAGTGTACTAATGATGAGGTGCCGAGGATAGTAGTACTCACAGTTCAGTTGTCTCCTGGGGCCTGCGTGCAGTGATGAGGAAGACAGCACTGAATCCTCCGGGGCACTCTCTATTGCAGGGAACACCAGCCAGATAGAAGTTGAGGTGCCCTTGATGGTAGTGGGTATGCTTAGGGTGCTTTGGTGGCTTGGTCCCTGTGTTTATGTCGCCAGCACCGTAAGGTGCAATTAGGAGATGGAGCAGAAGAATGAGGAATGCGACAGTAGTTAAACCAAAAAGGAACTTTACTTGTCAGATGTAGTAAGGCATCCAATATCATCATTTTGTTTTGCATACAGATGGCAAAAAGGGTAAAGCTGAAAATCCAAATTAGCAGGCTCCTTGAGGTGAAGTGTAGAGTTTAGCTCCAGCTCACTTTAGTAGAGGTGATGTTCTTACTTGTACTTGGTTCCTGATCTTGCTTTTGTTACTCAGCCTTTCAATAGTAGTTTAGATCCTCTGTAAATAAATATTCTGACAGATGGCATTTTTGTCCTTGGTTACGGTAGGCAGCCTGTAGCTTAGAAACTCTCCACCTAACGCAAAGGTGACTAAAAGCCTATAGTTCAGTAATCCAGCAACCCAAGGGCGATCTCCCTCACGGCAGGCAAACTCTCTTCTTCATTATTTTAAAAGGTTGCGCGCCTCAAAGTGATAATTCACTTTATACCCCGGAAGGGTAATCTACAGTGTAGTCCTAATCTTGGACTCAAAGGTTGAGGTAAATTGATTTCCCGGGCTAGGCCCGGGAGAACAGAGACAAGACTGTCTCCTCTCCTTCCTCCTAACTCCCAACTCCTAATCTTCCTCTAACTTCCTGTGGCTGCACTATATAAATGGTGTTATGGTGACCTCTAGTGGTGGAAGTATGTAATGCATGTTACCAGCCTGTAATATGGATTCAGCAGCATAGACAAAGGAATAGTGCAAAATGACATCATACTATACATGACAATTTGGAGTGGACCATACACACATATGTGGGACACTACATTATCAGAGTACATTACAAGAGGAGGTTTAAGAGGAGAGGACCACAACACCCAGCATGTCCAGGCCATTATTATTTTATATCAGAGTAAATTACAAGTAGTAGTCCTCACCTCTTATACCTCCTCTTGTAATGTACTCTGATATTACATAATAACAGCCTGGACATGCTGGGAGTTGTAGTTAGGGTTGCCACCCAGCCGATATATCTCACCGGCCAAGTAGGTAATTTAGTTTCCCTCCCGATGCCGGCAATAATAATTGCTATAGGACTTGCGATATGCGTGATGATGTCACCACATGGGACGTCATTTTGACGTCATTGCGCATATCGCAGGTCCTTTGGCAGGTTCTGTTTAGTGAAGATAGAAGAGACTGCTGCAGCGCGATCACGTGAATGAGGTGAGTTTTTTTTAACCCCTAAATGGCCATATTCTTTTGCATTCTGTCTTAAGAATGCTATTATTTTCTGAAATAACCAGGTTATAACGGAACATGATAAAATCACCCAACACCAAACTCGAACCCGAACGTCTGTGAAAAAGTCCAGGATTGGGTCAGGGTAACCGAACTTTAAAAGTTTGGTACAAACCTGAACTTTGCAGTTCGGTTTACCTATCCCTAGTGAAGAGTAAAAGGTGAGAGGTACAAGATGGACCCTTTAATCATATAGAATCTGTATAGAACATACAGTAGCTGTATGTAGGCAATTGGAGCTATTTCAATATCGTTTGGTAAAGAGAAGTATGAATCACTCCCCTAGATGTCAGAGAATTAAAGGGGTTGTCAATGTTCAGAGCTGCACCCGGACATACCCACAATTTCACCCAGGCAGCCCCCCTGCTATTAACATCGTAGCATTTCATGCTCCAATGCTCTCCCTTGCCCTGCGCAGGATCACTCTAAACCCGGTCAACCGCTTTAATGCACCTCCAGGAAGTATTTACCAAGTATGTGCATCCAAATAGGAACGCCGGCCGCAGTGTGAATGCACTCAGGCCGGCGCCATCTGATAAAAGAAGTGAGGCCATGTCTATTCCGCCCATTGCTGTTAAGGGGGAGAAGTGACAGGCGGGGCCATGTAGAGGACATGGGTAAGTGCGGGTGCCGGGCAGGGACTAGATTAAGTGCTGGGCATGTATGCACTTCTTTTAGAGGCTACAATTTTATGTATGAGAGCAGCCTGTAGAGCGGGCACATGCTCACCTGATATCAAGGAACCTGCGGCCATCTTGGAAAGGGAAGGGGTATTACTCCCTCGGACATGTATTTATTGTAAAGAACACAGGCATATGTTATATGTAACAAGATAAGGACCCTCTTAAATACATCTGTAAGGGAGTAGTGTTTATAATTATACTTCTGTAAGGCTGCTTTTACACTTGCGTTGTTGTTTTCCGGTATTGAGATCCGGCAGGGGATCTCAATACTGGAAAACAAATTTACACTTGGTCTTCCTCGTGCTTTCTGAATGGAAAGAGATCTGTTCAGGATGCATCAGGATGTCTTTTGTTCCAGCAGCATTCTGTTTTATGACCGGACACAAAACCGCTGCAAGCTGCGGTTTTGTGTCCGGTCATAAAAGCTGAAAAAAAACCTGGATCCAGCACTGAAAATAATGTAAGTCAATGATGACGGGTCTGGTTTATTAGGAGCGTAAAAAAACTGATCCGTCAACCATTGACTTTTAATGTATGTAGTGACGGATCCGGTTTTTTTCGTTTTGATTTCAAACAACGACATTCTTATGGAATGGATGCATCCTGATAAGCAAAATCAAAATGGATCAGTTTAATTGCGGTATTGAGAACAGTAATATAATTTCTCTGCTTTATATCTGTGCCCAGGAAAGCTGGGTGATTTGCAGTATGTCTGCCGTTATGGCTACTACAGCGGCTATGTTCAGGTACAGTTTTATCTGACCTGCCAATAGAAACCCAGCAGTGAATGAAGGGGCCCCAACACTCTGTCCATATGAATCCATGTGCTCGTGTGATCCTACCACCTTGTTCTATGGCAGAGCTGGGATTGTTTAAAGAGGTATTCCGGTTACATTATGTTCTCCCCTATCTACATCTCATAGCCGCTCCATTCATATCTAAGGGAATTATAGAGAGCTGAATGTTGTACTCAGAACTCCCATAGAAATGAATGGAGCGGACACGTGCATACCCGACCACTTGTTCATTTCAGGGGGGCTGCAGGTGGCATACTGCCCCCATTCTTGTGATCAGTGGGGTCCCATTGATAGAACCCCTACTGATCTATGAGAACTTAAACTTCTGCAGAAACAAAAACCATCTGGTGACCCGGGCATTCCTGTATTTGGCCTGGCTCATCCACTTGAGAGAGGAGTGGTCGGTCACCAGGCAGAACTTTCTCCCCAACAAATAGTAGCGGAGAGACTCGAGTGCCCACTTGATAGCCAGGCACTCTCTCTTCACTATACTGTACCTGGTTTCGGCTGGGGTGAGCCTGCGGCTTAAGACAACGGAATGCTCCTCCCCGTTGACTTCCTGAGACAGTACAGCACTGAGGCCTACTGTCATGATCAGTGTTGGGGGGGAAACTCCACACTGACCACAGGAGGGAAAGGGAACAGTAACTGGGCCTGGAAACTAGGGAAGAAACCGGTCACCTCCTAGACAACCCTAATCTGGGCCCTGACTTCCTATCAATATGAATAGACCTTGAAGGTAGGAATATTCATAAGCAGGATACCTTGGCCCTGATTTCCCTATAAGACCCTGGAATAAGTATAGGACCAGAGACAACCCATTCCTCCCCAGATGGATGAATGGAAGTCTCTGTCTCAGGCCCAGATACAACAACAATGAATATAACAAATACAAACAAACGCAACACTTAACTTCGGTAGAGATGGAAGAACAGGAACACCAGAGAGAATCTCACACTAGCTCAGCCAAACCCAAATGAAGCTATCAACCGCATAGTCAGAAGGGTGGGGTGAGACTATAAAGAGTAGAAGTGATGACCACTGAGCAACAGCTGAGAAAAGGGAAGTGGACTTAACCCTATCAACACTGAATCAAGAGAAATCAAGGAGGCTGTTAGATTCCTCTATGCTCAGCCAACCTCCTTGATTTCCTGAGGGAATGTGACAGTACCCCCCTTCTACAGGTGACCTCCGGGCACCCAGGACCGACTTTATCAGAATGGGCTCTGTGAAAGGCCTTTACCAAACGATTCGCATTAACATCGGCCATTGGAACCCACATCCTCTCCTCTGGTCCGTAACCCTTCCACTGGACGAGATACTGGAGGGATCTACGGAGAACTCGAGAGTCCACAATCCTGCTGATTTGAAAGGAAGTTCAAAATGGAATTTTACAGGGTTAACAATGGCAGTGATCTTATATGGACTAATAAATCTTGGGCCCAACTTCCAAGAAGGTACCTTAAGCTTAATGTTACTTGTGGACAGCCACACAGAATCACCCAGTCTCAGGTCTGGACCATTCATAAGTCTCCTGTCAGCCACACGCTTATACCTGTTGCCCATCTTTTTCAGGTTATTTAGAATGTTCCGCCAAATCGAAGACAAAGAAGAGGAAAATCGTTCCTCCTCAGGAATACCAGAAGTTTGAGAACCAGAAAATGTGCCAAACTGTGGATGGAATCCATATGCCCCAAAAAACAGCGTCCCGGCCGATGTTCTTCCATTACTATTTACAATTCATTTAGATCCTAAATTTGCACCAGGATCTGTATCAGTTTGCCGCTTCTGATCTATTGTGTCTAGGGTAGGTGATATACGTGCATAACTGCCTGATTTAAACCTCGCCTATTTATATCTGCCACTCTGGCAGGCTCTTTTAGCCGCCTAAAGATCCCCCCTGTTAATGTAAGTCCAGAGAATAGACGCATAACATTAATAGCAGCATGCGATCGCGACCCGGGCAGTGCCGGCATTCTCCTGTAACGCCCTCCCTTCTCTGATTGGATGTTGGAGACAGCACCTATCCTCCTAATCACACCTTATTGAACTAGCGGGAGTTGGCGACACGTTCATGGCCATCATAGCACCACTGATTCTGCTTCTGACATGTGCAGCATCCACCACCGGCTCCTCTCATCTACAGTCAGATATTAGAAGTTTATGCCTTTGCTCCTGATGAAGTGTCCAGTTCAAAAGAGACACAGAAACGTGTTGAGCAGACTTAGGGCTTGAGACTCTGACATTAGTGCTGGTGGAATTAAAGTAAGCGCAGGGAAAGATTTTTAAGGGTCAGCAGAATAGCCGTGCTAGAGCTTCCATCTAGTACTGTATTCCCTTGCTTACCCTTTGCACTCCTCACACACTCTGGCCAGTCATATTAGAGGGTCAGAAACTGCGACATACCCTCATCTGGCCAGGAGTGACAGTAGCCATACGGTTATATCGCTGGGATTTTGGGATCATATACCCATTACAAGTGAATAGTGTGTGTCTGTGTAGCGAACGCATGGTACATACCACAGGACCAACCCCGGATGTCCAGTGGTTGATAATAGTACCACTAACTTACGGGAACCTGGTCAAAGCAGAGAACCTGCACTGAGTGCGCATGTATAGGTACTGCTAAAATCCATAAGCATGCCTCCTGCTCTGACCATGTTTAGTGCCTATTGGACTAAATACATTCCTGAGTCTAATCTTGACTGTCCCGATCTGCTTGTCTTTATGGTGACTTTAGTAAGGCGATAATAGCCAGGTGATTTTATTACAATAATCTTCAATAAAGATTTATTTTGTTATTTTTAACAGTCCATCCTGGCAGTGAAACTATTATATTTAGGTACGGTCTAACTATCTAGTTCTCTGTAAACATATATCTATATACTCACACGTACAGTGTACATATATCTATATACTCACACGTACAGTGTACATATATCTATATACTCACACAGTGTACATATATCTATATACTCACACGTACAGTGTACATATATCTATATACTCACACGTACAGTGTACATATATCTATATACTCACACAGTGTACATATATCTATATACTCACACGTACAGTGTACATATATCTATATACTCACACAGTGTACATATATCTATATACTCACACGTACAGTGTACATATATCTATATACTCACACAGTGTACATATATCTATATACTCACACGTACAGTGTACATATATCTATATACTCACACGTACAGTGTACATATATCTATATACTCACACAGTGTACATATATCTATATACTCACACGTACAGTGTACATATATCTATATACTCACACAGTGTACATATATCTATATACTCACACGTACACTGTACATTTATCTATATACTCACACGTGCACTGTACATATATCTATATACTCACACGTACAGTGTACATATATCTATATACTCACACGTACAGTGTACATATATCTATATACTCACACGTACAGTGTACATATATCTATATACTCACACGTACACTGTACATATATCTATATACTCACACGTACACTGTACATTTATCTATATACTCACACGTACAGTGTACATATATCTATATACTCACACAGTGTACATATAGCTATATACTCACACGTACACTGCACATATATCTATATACTCACATGTACACTGTACATTTATCTATATACTCACACGTACACTGTACATATATCTATATACTCACATGTACACTGTACATTTATCTATATACTCACATGTACAGTGTACATTTATCTATATACTCACACGTACACTGCACATATATCTATATACTCACACGTACATTCTACATATATCTATATACTCACACGTACATTCTACATATATCTATATACTCACACGTACATTCTACATATATCTATATACTCACACGTACAGTGTACATATATCTATATACTCACACGTACACTGTACATTTATCTATATACTCACACTTACAGTGTACATTTATCTATATACTCACACGTACACTGTACATATATCTATATACTCACACGTACACTGTACATTTATCTATATACTCACACGTACATTCTACATATATCTATATACTCACACAGTGTACATATATCTATATACTCACACGTACAGTGTACATATATCTATATACTCACACAGTGTACATATATCTATATACTCACACGTACACTGTACATTTATCTATATACTCACACGTGCACTGTACATATATCTATATACTCACACGTACAGTGTACATATATCTATATACTCACACGTACAGTGTACATATATCTATATACTCACACGTACAGTGTACATATATCTATATACTCACACGTACACTGTACATATATCTATATACTCACACGTACACTGTACATTTATCTATATACTCACACGTACAGTGTACATATATCTATATACTCACACAGTGTACATATAGCTATATACTCACACGTACACTGCACATATATCTATATACTCACATGTACACTGTACATTTATCTATATACTCACACGTACACTGTACATATATCTATATACTCACATGTACACTGTACATTTATCTATATACTCACATGTACAGTGTACATTTATCTATATACTCACACGTACACTGTACATATAGCTATATACTCACACGTACACTGCACATATATCTATATACTCACATGTACACTGTACATTTATCTATATACTCACACGTACATTCTACATATATCTATATACTCACACGTACATTCTACATATATCTATATACTCACACGTACAGTGTACATATATCTATATACTCACACGTACAGTGTACATATATCTATATACTCACACGTACACTGTACATTTATCTATATACTCACACTTACAGTGTACATTTATCTATATACTCACACTTACAGTGTACATATATCTATATACTCACACGTACATTCTACATATATCTATATACTCACACGTACAGTGTACATATATCTATATACTCACACGTACACTGTACATTTATCTATATACTCACACGTACACTGTACATTTATCTATATACTCACACTTACAGTGTACATTTATCTATATACTCACACGTACACTGTACATATATCTATATACTCACACGTACACTGTACATATATCTATATACTCACACGTACACTGTACATTTATCTATATACTCACACGTACACTGTACATATATCTACATACTCACACGTACACTGCACATATATCTATATACTCACACGTACAGTGTACATATATCTATATACTCACACGTACACTGTACATTTATCTATATACTCACACTTACAGTGTACATTTATCTATATACTCACACGTACACTGTACATATATCTATATACTCACACGTACACTGTACATTTATCTATATACTCACACGTACATTCTACATATATCTATATACTCACACGTACAGTGTACATATATCTATATACTCACACGTACACTGTACATTTATCTATATACTCACACGTACACTGTACATTTATCTATATACTCACACGTACACTGTACATTTATCTATATACTCACACGTACACTGTACATATATCTACATACTCACACGTACACTGCACATATATCTATATACTCACACGTACAGTGTACATATATCTATATACTCACACGTACACTGTACATTTATCTATATACTCACACTTACAGTGTACATTTATCTATATACTCACACGTACACTGTACATATATCTATATACTCACACGTACACTGTACATTTATCTATATACTCACACGTACATTCTACATATATCTATATACTCACACGTACAGTGTACATATATCTATATACTCACACGTACACTGTACATTTATCTATATACTCACACGTACACTGTACATTTATCTATATACTCACACTTACAGTGTACATTTATCTATATACTCACACGTACACTGTACATATATCTACATACTCACACGTACACTGCACATATATCTATATACTCACATGTACACTGTACATCTATTTTGCCTAGGGCCACATTCTCTCTAAAACCGTCCCTGTCTGTGGTGTTACATAGGACTGCAGGTGACATCTACTACATTATCTGTAGTCAGATAATCACTGTGTGATCTGTGGTGTTACATAGGACTGCAGGTGACATCTACTACATTATCTGTAGTCAGATAATCACTGTGTGATCTGTGGTGTTACATAGGACTGCAGGTGACATCTACTACATTATCTGTAGTCAGATAATCACTGTGTGATCTGTGGTGTTACATAGGACTGCAGGTGACATCTACTACATTATCTGTAGTCAGATAATCACTGTGTGATCTGTGGTGTTACATAGGACTGCAGGTGACATCTACTACATTATCAGTACACAGAGAGTTATCACTGTGTTATCTGTGATGTTACATAGGACTGCAGGTGACATCTACTACATTATCAGTACACAGAGAGTTATCACTGTTATCTGTGGTGTTACATAGGACTACAGGTGGTATATGCTAATTTAGTATATCACAGTTATCTGTAGAAATTGCAAGATTTACGTGGTGGTAAAGACCACCACTGCCTATCTCGGCAATTTTACTGATACCTCATTGTAATCAAATAGTCAATATAGCAAACATTCTTAACATTGTATTCATGAAAGCTACAGCAATATCAGTACAGTCACTGCCACCAACACAGTCTAAAATATTACAGTGATGACGATGTCACTGACTCATGGAAGATAACAAAGTCTGAGTCACTTATTGTTGCCTTCCTGGCAATTAGAATCACATCTATACAGTTATTGTGGGCTTGTCTCAACGAGCGGTACCATAGGTTGCAGCAATGGGAATAAAATACTCAATAAAGTTGTCATTTCTTTTTTAATGTATTCATTTTCTACATAAACTGTGAAGACAGCATAATAATAAAACTGAGATAAATTAATAGTATGCTGATAGTTTGTGCTGATGGTTTATCATGGACAGAAATAGTTCCATTATTGATATCCAATATCAATGATAGAGCTGTAAAGCCAGACAAGAAAAGTCAAATCCTCTGTTGAGAGAACACACTGTAAAGTAAAAAAGTCTAAAGAAAGAAGTACAGTGCATTAATAAATGTAGGGATAAGGGCTTATGCACACAAATGTATTCTCTTTCCGTGTCTGTACCTTTTTTTTTTTCGCGGACGGAAATGGAACCATTCATTTCAATGGGTCCGCAAAAAAACAGAAGTCACTCCGTGTGAATTCCGTTTCTGCATGTCTGTTCTGCAAAAGAATAGAACATGTCCTATTATTGTCTGCATAACGGACAAGGATAGGACTGTTCTATTAGGGGCCAGCTGTTCCGTTCTGCAAAATATGAAATGCACATGGACGTCATCTGCATTTTTGAGGATCCATGTTTTGCGGACCGCAAAATACATACGGTCGTGTTCATGAGCCCATAGTGGAATATATGTGGAACAGACAAAGAGCAGTACAGTACATACAGTGTCATTAGAGTGTAGTACAGTAAATATACTATATGTGAGAAGCAGCACAGTTCATGTAGTACAGGTAGAGAGTAGTACAATATATGTAGAGACTAGGACAAGTAAGGCCTCTTTCACACTTGCGTTGTCCGGATCCGTCGTGCACTCCATTTGCCGGAGGTGCCCGCCGGATCCGGAAAAGTGAACTGAAAGCATTTGAAAACGGATCCGTCTTCAAAATGCGTTCAGTGTTACTATGGCAGCCAGGACGCTATTAAAGTCCTGGTTGCAATAGTAGTAGTGGGGAGCGGGGGAGCAGTATACTTACAGTCCGTGCGGCTCCCGGGGCGCTCCAGAATGACGTCAGAGCGCCCCATGCGCATGGATGACGTGTTCCATGCGATCACGTCATCCATGCGCGTGGGGCGCCCTGACGTCACTCTGGAGCGCCCGGGGAGCCGCACGGACGGTAAGTATACTGCTCCCCCGCTCCCCACTACACTTTACCATGGCAAACAGGACTTTAGCGTCCTTGCAGCCATGGTAACCATTCAGAAAAAGCTAAACGTCGGATCCGGTAATGCGCCGAAACGACGTTTAGCTTAAGGCCGGATCCGGATTAATGCCTTTCAATGGTCATTAATTCCGGATCCGGCCTTGCGGCAAGTGTTCATGATTTTTGGCCGGAGCAAAAAGCGCAGCATGCTGCGGTATTTTCTCCGGCCAAAAAACGTTCCATTCCGGAACTGAAGACATCCTGATGCATCCTGAACGGATTTCTCTCCATTCAGAATGCATTAGGATAAAACTGATCAGGATTCTTCCGGCATAGAGCCCCGACGACGGAACTCTATGCCGGAAGAAAAGAACGCAGGTGTGAAAGAGCCCTAATACAGGTTGAAAGCAGTACAGTGCATGCAGTACAGGCATTGTGCAGTACAATAAATGTAGCTGTAAAGCAAGGTTTTCATTGGTCCTTCCACTTTAATTCCATGTAATATAACTGTTTAGTGATGTCTATACCTGGCTGCATTTGCAGTATGAGTAGGAGGAGCCATTTCCATCTAAGATCCTTTTTTTAAAGTTGAAAAAAGTACTGCATGCAGTACTTTTTTTTTCCGTCTTAAAAAAAAGGATCTCAGATGGAAGTGGCTCAACTGGATACAAAATTTGCATACCTGAAGCACAAGATCTGTTGTTTTTTTTACAGGATCCTGTTTTCCAATTATTCTGTTCTGTTGATGGTTCAGAGGAACTGATAAATAAAGGTGATGTGAAACCTGAAAACCCACCTCTTCAGACAAGCCTACAACCAGTGACCCCGCTGCCTCTATACCGCCATGACCAACTTAACCCGCACCTACTGTGTCCTTCTTCCATACCATGTAGATTGTAAGCCCTCACGGGCAGGGCCCTCTCTCCTTCTGTACCAGTTTGTAACTCGTCTTGTTTATGATTAGTGCAATTGTCTGTATTATGTATGTGCACCGCTTATCATATGTACAGCGTTATGGAATGAATGGCGCTTTAATAATAAATAATAATAATAATAATAATAATAATAATGTGAACTCTCCCTGAGATGTCTTGCTACCATCACCTCTCTTTGTATAATACCAGTGTCTGCCGAGTGCCATGTTGGGCGCTGGTTGATATGGAGCCAGCCCATCCGTCGGACAACTCTCGATAACTGTTACTTTACTTTATCTTTGTGTACATATAATACAGTAGCACAAGTAAAAAGCAGTACTAATCATTAAATGGAGTGTGCCATCATTGTGTCTATGGCCCATGTGGCTGCCGTAAAGAAATGAGGGGTTGTCTCACTTCAGCAAGTGGCATTTATTATGTAGAGAAAGTTAATATAATCCACTTACTAATGTATTATGATCAGGGGTGTAGCTATAGGGGGTGCAGGGGTAGCAGTTGCTACCGGGCCCAGGTGCCTGAGGGGGCCCAAAGACCCTTGTGCCACATAAGACACTGGCATTATAGAAAGTGCATACTGGTCAATTTACACCTCTGGCTGGAGGGAAGGGGTTAGGTCAAGAATTTGGCATGAGGGGGTGCCCTTTCAATGCTTGCCTCAGGCAGCAGGAAGGATATGTGCTCCCCTACCCCTTGCCAACAAGCACCGAGGGACGGGGGGCCCAACTGAACTCTTGCCCCAGGGCCCATGAGCCTTTAGCTACGCCCCTGATTATGATTGTCCATATTGCCTCCTCTGCTGGCTTGATTCATTTTTCTATCACATTATACATTACTCGCTTCCATGGTTACAACCAGAGATGAGCGAATTTCTCAAAAATTCGATTTGGCCGGTTCGCCGTATTTTTCAAAAAGATTTTCTTCGATCCAAATTCATTTGCAGTGAATTATGTTAAAAAACAGCCGGGCTGCAGAGAGCCTTGATAGTGGTGTAGAACACTGTGCTTTACAGTAACACGCATAGGGAGTCTGCTGTGGTAGTGAAATAATACTGAGTCCGTATGACATGCAGATGACAGGTGTCACTCTTAGAATCACTGCACACTACACTTATTTGGGCAGTCAATGGGCCCAAAACTGACCAAATAACTGAAATTTTAACTTAGCCTTACAGGTCGATGTTAGTGCCAAGAAGAAGCGCACTCCTTTTACACCCTCATCAGCTGATTCCACATAGATGTCTACAGAACCTGTTCTATTAAACGCTTATACAAGTAGAGCCCCCCCCGACAGAGTGGAGAGGGTGTCAGCAGTAAGTTTGTGTTGACGTCACAGATTAATTTGCCCTTCCTCTAATCCGTCAGAACAATAACCCGCAAAAAAAACGGATTCTGTCTGTGGAGCATTCGCCTTTACTCGGTCAGCATTTGGTCAGTAATCAGTATTGCTAATGCCAAAAAAAACAGGAGTGGATCCAAAACAGAGATGACACATGAATAGAATATTTGCATGTCTTCTGTGTTTTGTACCCACTCCTGCTTTTGTCTACCAAATCATAAGCCAATTCTGATGGGAACATACAGGCCTTACAGCTGTTATACAGACAGGATCCGTTGTGCGTCTCATTTTTCTTTCCTTCTGACTAGGGATGAGCGAACCCGAACTGTATAGTTCGGGTTCGTACCGAATTTTGGGGTGTCCGTGACACGGACCCGAACCCGAACATTTTCATAAAAGTCCGGGTTCGAGTTCGGTGTTCGGCGCTTTCTTGGCGCTTTTTGAAAGGCTGCAAAGCAGCCAATCAACAAGCGTCATACTACTTGCCCCAAGAGGCCATCACAGCCATGCCTACTATTGGCATGGCTGTGATTGGCCAGTGCAGCATGTGACCCAGCCTCTATATAAGCTTGGGTCACGTAGCGCTGCACGTCACTCTGCTGATACAAATGTAGGGAGAGGTTGCTGCTGCGACGTAAGGGCGAGATTAGGCAGTGATTAACTCCTCCAAAAGGCTTCATTCAGTGATCGATCTACAGCTGTGAATCATTGAACTGCTGCTATTAAATTGCTCAGTGTTTTTAGGCTGCCCAGAGCGTTTTTCAGTCACTTTTTTCTGGGGTGATCGGCGGCCATTTTGTGACTTGTGGTGCGCCAGCACAAGCTGCCACCAAGTACATTTAACCATCAATAGTGTGGTTATTTTTTGCTATATCCTACATCAGGGGGAAGCTGTCATCAAGTGCATTTAACCATCAATAGTGTGGTTATTTTTTGGCCATATACTACATCAGGGGCAAGTTGAGCCTGTCACCCAGCGCCTAAAAAATAGGCCTCACATTTATATTCATCCAAATCTGTCATTACTGTTTTAGCTGGTCAAGTTATGTTTAGTGTCCGTCAAAGCACAGTTTTTGTTCTGGGTTGAAAAACAATTCCCAATTTTGCAATTCTCTAAATTAGTGGTTTCTGCTGTATCAGGCCTACTTTAAATCTATCCCTAAAAGGGTATATTAGATTCAAGGTGCTGATAGGGTAATTCTCAAGAACTTCACACAAACGCTACAGTGCAGATCCAAGTCTAATTCTGTGATTAAACGTATACCTGTCACCCAGCGTCTAAAAAATAGGCCTCACATTTATATTCATCCAAATCTGTACTGTTTTAGCTGGTCAAGTTATTTTTAGTGTCCGTCAAAGCACAGTTTTTGTTCTGGGTTGAAAAACAATTCCCAATTTTGCAATTCTCAAAATTAGTGGTTTCTGCTGTATCAGGCCTACTTTAAATCTATCCATAAAAGGGTATATTAGATTCAAGGTGCTGATAGGGTAATTCTCAAGAACTTCACACACACACGCTACAGTGCAGATCCAAGTCTAATTCTGTCCGTAAACGTATACCTGTCACCCAGCGCCTAAATAATAGGCCTCAAATTTATATTCAGCTAAATCTGTCATTACTGCTGTGCCTGTATTAGTGTAATACGGTACCTAAATAGATAGCCAGATAGTGTTAGGTGTCTTTAAAAAAAAGGCCTGAATTTTAATTCAATACATTGGCCCGAATAATATTTTTCTTATTGTGGTGAACGGTAACAATGAGGAAAACATCTAGTAAGGGACGTGGACGCGGACATGGTCGTGGTGGTGTTAGTGGACCCTCTGGTGCTGGGAGAGGACGTGGCCGTTCTGCCACAGCCACACGTCCTAGTGTACCAACTACCTCAGGTCCCAGTAGCCGCCAGAATTTACAGCCATATTTGGTGGGGCCCAATGCCGTTTTAAGGATGGTAAGGCCTGAGCAGGTACAGGCATTAGTCAATTGGGTGGCCGACAGTGCATCCAGCACGTTCAAATTATCTCCCACCCAGTCTTCTGCAGAAAGCGCACAGATGGCGCATGAAAACCAAGCCCATCAGTCTGTCACATCACCCCCATGCATATCAGGGAAACTGTCTGAGCCTCAAGTTATGCAGCAGTCTCTTATGCTGTTTGAAGACTCTGCTGGCAGGGTTTCCCAAGGGCATCCACCTAGCCCTTCCCCAGGGGTGGAAGAGATAGAATGCACTAACGCACAACCACTTATGTTTCCTGATGATGAGGACATGGGAATACCACCTCAGCACGTCTCTGATGATGACGAAACACAGGTGCCAACTGCTGCGTCTTTCTGCAGTGTGCAGACTGAACAGGAGGTCAGGGATCAAGACTGGGTGGAAGACGATTCAGGGGACGATGAGGTCCTAGACCCCACATGGAATGAAGGTCGTGCCACTGACTTTCACAGTTCGGAGGAAGAGGCAGTGGTGAGACCGAGCCAACAGCGTAGCAAAAGACAAAGAGGGAGCAGTGGGCAAAAGCAGAACACCCGCCGCCAAGAGACTCCGCCTGCTACTGACCGCCGCCATCTGGGACCGAGCACCCCAAAGGCAGCTTCAAGGAGTTCCCTGGCATGGCACTTCTTCAAACAATGTGCTGATGACAAGACCCGAGTGGTTTGCACGCTGTGCCATCAGAGCCTGAAGCGAGGCATTAACGTTCTGAACCTTAGCACAACCTGCATGACCAGGCACCTGCATGCAAAGCATGAACTGCAGTGGAGTAAACACCTTAAAAACAAGGAAGTCACTCAGGCTCCCCCTGCTACCTCTTCTGCTGCTGCCGCCTCGGCCTCTTCTGCTGCTGCCGCCGCCTCAGCCTCTTCCCTTGCCTCTGCAAACATGGGATGTACCACCAACACCACCACCTGCGTCACCAAGCATCTCAACCATGTCACACGGCAGCCTTCAGCTCTCCATCTCACAAACATTTGAGAGAAAGCGTAAATTCCCACCTAGCCACCCTCGATCCCTGGCCCTGAATGCCAGCATTTCTAAACTACTGGCCTATGAAATGCTGTCATTTAGGCTGGTGGACACAGACAGCTTCAAACAGCTCATTTCGCTTGCTGTCCCACAGTATGTTGTTCCCAGCCGGCACTACTTCTCCAAGAGAGCCGTGCCTTCCCTCCACAACCAAGTATCCGATAAAATCAAGTGTGCACTGCGCAACGCCATCTGTGGCAAGGTCCACCTAACCACAGATACGTGGACCAGTAAGCACGGCCAGGGACGCTATATCTCCCTAACTGCACACTGGGTAAATGTAGTGGCGGCTGGGCCCCAGGCGGAGAGCTGTTTGGCGCACGTCCTTCCGCCGCCAAGGATCGCAGGGCAACATTCTTTGCCTCCTGTCTCCTCCTCCTCCTACTCAGCTTCCTCCTCCTCTTCTTCCACCTGCTCATCCAGTCAGCCACACACCTTCACCACCAACTTCAGCACAGCCCGGGGTAAACGTCAGCAGGCCGTTCTGAAACTCATATGTTTGGGGGACAGGCCCCACACCGCACAGGAGTTGTGGCGGGGTAAAGAACAACAGAGCGACGAGTGATTGCTGCCGGTGAGCCTCAAGCCCGGCCTGGTGGTGTGCGATAATGGGTGAAATCTCGTTGCAGCTCTGGGACTAGCCGATTTGACGCACATCCCTTGCCTGGCGCATGTGCTGAATTTTGTGGTGCAGAAGTTCATTCGCAACTACCCCGACATGTCAGAGCTGCTGCATAAACAGCGTAACTTCGGCCTTCCCGCTCACCGCCTCATATGCGACGTGCCCACCAGGTGGAACTCCACCTTGGACATGCTGGACAGACTGTGCGAGCAGCAGCAGGCCATAGTGGAGTTTCAGCTGCACCACGCACGGGTCAGTCGCACTGCGGAACAGCACCACTTCACCACCAATGACTGGGCCTCCATGCGAGACCTGTGTGCCCTGTTGCTCTGTTTCGAGTACTCCACCAACATGGCCAGTGGCGATGACGCCGTTATCAGCGTTACAATACCACTTCTATGTCTCCTTGAGAAAACACTTAGGGCGATGATGGAAGAGGAGGTGGCCCAGGAGGAGGAAGAGGGGTTATTTTTAGCACTTTCAGGCCAGTCTCTTCGAAGTGACTCAGAGGGAGGTTTTTTGCAACAGCAGAGGCCAGGTACAAATGTGGCCAGACAGGGACCACTACTGGAGGACGAGGAGGATGAGGATGAGGAGGAGGTGGAGGAGGATGAGGATGAAGCATGTTCACAGCGGGGTGGCACCCAACGCAGCTCGGGCCCATCACTGGTGCGTGGCTGGGGAGAAACGCAGGACGATGACGATACGCCTCCCACAGAGGACAGCTTGTCCTTACCTCTGGGCAGCCTGGCACACATGAGCGACTACATGCTGCAGTGCCTGCGTAACGACAGCAGAGTTGCCCACATTTTAACGTGTGCGGACTACTAGGTTGCCACCCTGCTGGATCCACGGTACAAAGACAATGTTCCCACCTTACTTCCTGCACTGGATGATTCAAAAGAGAAAAGAATACCGAGATAATAGCCGCACATCTAAAAAAGTATCAATTTTATTATAGACAACAGACACAACAAGAAATAATTAAAAACATTGTATACAATGAATCTGGGCCATGTGCTCAAGTCATATACACATGCCCGCCTGACTCACCACAACAACATGGACATTCCCCCACACATATAAATGGATAAAGAAGTAAAGTGCATATAATCCATCAACAATAAAATTATTGGAGAGCTATAATACTTATCATTAAAGATGACGTAGTGGGGGTATGCGTGGTGGTCAGGAAACAAGCCCAACGCGTATCGCCAGGCTCTGCTGGCTTCCTCAGGGGTGCCTGTTCCTGAATGCCACAGTAGATCCTTATGTATGCACATGGTAATTACAAATGAAATCTAAATCACCTGTGTTGTGGGCGGCAGAGTGGAATATGGGGGCGGCGACCCTCCATGTAGGTGGTCATGGGAGGATAAGGGGAGGAGACAGAACAGAACGGGGGCAACCCAGTTAAATCTGCTGTGAGCCGTGAGAGAACACCAGCCACGGTTCACAGTAACGGCCTGTGTAGCGGCCGGAAATGATGCACGTCCATGTGCGCCGCCGAGCCAGCGCGTCCTGCGTTCCAAGACCCGGAAATAGCAGGGCGCGCATGCTCACAAAGTGCACACTGCGTGCCAAATGCCGGAATGGAAGAGGCCACAATGTGCGCCGCCGAGCAGGCGCGCCCTGCGTTCCAAACCACGGAAACAGCAGGGCGCGCACGCTCACAAGGCACACACTGCGTGCCAAACACCGGAAGTACTCCGGAATTATTGAAATCAACAAAGACGCATACAGGGAAGAGGTCCCGCAGGCAAGGTGACATAGCGACAAAACAAGAGGACATGTAGGAGAAAATAATAAGATGATAACAAACAATAAAAAACAAAAAACAAGCAAACAGACAAGAAAACAACAAAAAATAACAAAAAACTATATATATAATAATAAAAAAAAGGGGAAGGAAAAAAGGAAAGGGGGAAAAGCGAATAAATAAAAAACAAGAAGTAAAAAGAAAGAAAAAACACCATATTGCCGAACCTAACCTAAAATTAATGAAAAATCCAACCATTGCAATAGTATTGTTAAGATGGGGCTCCATATTTGTGAAAGATTGGCCCCTAAAGAATAATAAATTTATATTCTATATCCCCTGAAACTGTGTAAGGAATTATAAATAAACTATTACAAAAGATTATTTTACGTGTTTAGGCCTCCTTTGTGTTTTTATACGTTTATATAATTTTATATTTTTAGATTTATTGAACCTTCTATGTTAAATTATTTATTATTATTTATCATTATTTTTGCGCATTGTTTTCTATTTTTTAGTATTTATTACTTATATTATTATTTTTTATTTTTTATTATTTTTTATATTTTATTTTTTAATTTTTTAATTTTTAGTTTTTTATTATTCTTTATACTATCGTCCTTTGTGAGAATTTCCTTGCCCAACATGAACGGGCAAATATTGCATTGGCCACACGGGTGTGTGCCCTTCAATCTGACCCCCCTCCCCAAACCCCGTGTGGGGCGCTGAAAGTGACTTCGTACAAGTTGGTCTTTGAGGGAGGGTGCCTTACGTGCAATCATTTTTGGTTTTTCATCTATATAGGGTACCAGCCTTTGATCAGACATGAGCAGGAACCAGTGATTTTCCAAAACCCTATAGAGTGCTGTCCACTGGTTATTATAACGAGTAATAAGATGTATCTTGCCATCCCTGATTTTAGATTTTGGGGTGAATAACTTGGCTCGATCGGAACTCTTGGCATCCTCGTATGCACGAGATATAATTTTCTTAGGATAACCCCTGTCCTTGAACCGTGAAGACAGATCCTCTGAGGCTGTCCTAAAATCGGTCAGATGCGTGCAATTGCGTCGTAGTCTAAGGAATTGACCTTTCGGAATTCCATTTCTCATGTGCGCCGGATGGAAGCTCCCATAATGTAACAAACTGTTAGTGGCCGTGCTTTTTCGAAAAAGAGAGGTAGCAATCTGTTCCTTCTCCTTGCGTATTTTCAGGTCCAAAAAATCCACTGAGACCTCCGAGATAGTATATGTTAAATGAATATTCAAATTATTTTCATTTAATGCTTCAATAAATTCGATGCATGTCTCTCTTGAACCCTGCCAAAAAAACAGAATGTCGTCAATATAGCGGAACCAGCCCACCACACACTCATGGAAGAATGGCGACTGGTACACGCACCCCTCCTCCCACCAACCCAAAAAAAGGTTGGCATACGAAGGTGCACATTGCGCACCCATCGCCGTTCCGGACTCCTGCCTGTAAAAATTGCGATCAAAAACAAAATAATTATGATGTAAAACAAATTGCAGGAGACTCACCAAAAATGCGCGGTGGGCTGGCTCCGCCGAGGCCGACCTTTCCAGAAAATGAGAAACAGCCCCAATCCCATCCTTATGCGCTATGTTGGTATACAACGATTCAACGTCGCAAGTGACCAAAAAAACATCTGACGTAAAAGACACATGCTCCAGCATCTCAATCAAATGAAGAGAATCTCGTACATAAGAAGGTAGTTCCAGGACTAAGGGTTGGAGAAAAAAATCAATATAGGTATAGGCCTGCTCACACAGACCCCCAATGCCGGCCACAATTGGTCGCCCTGGGGGGTCCTGGAGATCCTTGTGGACCTTGGGAAGCATATAAAAAGTTGGAATAATAGGTTGACTCACCTCCAAAAATTGATATTCCTTCTTAGTAATTACAAACATCTCCCGTGCTGTCCTCAGTAATTGATCAAGTTTCTTCTTGAAAACCATGGTTGGATCAGAAGGCAGAGGTGTATAAAAAGTACGATTCTTGAGCTGTCGATTCGCTTCCCGTGTATATAAATCAATGTCCCATAGAACCACGTTGCCGCCCTTGTCCGCCTCTTTGATAACAAATGTGGTATTTGCTTGTAGTTTGCGTATGGTATCAGATTCCAAGTTGGACTGCACTGGAGCGTGATAGGAAGATGCGCGAGTACAAGCGCACGTTGGTAGACGCGCTACTGAGAGCATTCCCAAATGTCACAGGGGAACAAGTGGAAGCCCAAGGCGAAGGCAGAGGAGGAGCAAGAGGTCGCCAACGCAGCTGTGTCACGGCCAGCTCCTCTGAGGGCAGGGTTAGCATGGCAGAGATGTGGAATAGCTTTGTCACCACGCCACAGCTAACTGCACCACCACCTGATACGGAACGTGTTAGCAGGGGGCAACATTTCACTAACATGGTGGAACAGTACCTGTGCACACCCCTCCACGTACTGACTGATGGTTCGGCCCCATTCAACTTCTGGGTCTCCAAATTGTCCACGTGGCCAGAGCTAGCCTTTTATGCCTTGGAGGTGCTGGCCTGCCCGGCGGCCAGCGTTTTGTCTGAACGTGTATTCAGCACGGCAGGGGGCGTCATTACAGACAAACGCAGCCGCCTGTCTACAGCCAATGTGGACAAGCTGACGTTCATAAAAATGAACCAGGCATGGATCCCACAGGACCTGTCCATCCCTTGTGCAGATTAGACATTAACTACCTCCCCTTAACCATATATTATTGTACTCCAGGGCACTTCCTCATTCAATCCTATTTTTATTTTCATTTTACCATTATATTGCGGGGCAACCCAAAGTTGAATGAACCTCTCCTCTGTCTGGGTGCCGGGGCCTAAAAATATCTGACAGTGGCCTGTTCCAGTGGTGGGTGACATGAAGCCTGATTCTCTGCTATGACATGAAGACTGATTCTCTGCTGACATGAAGCCAGATTCTCTGCTATGGGACCTCTCTCCTCTGCCTGGGTGCCTGGGCCTAAATATGTGGCAATGGACTGTTCCAGTGGTGGGTGACGTGAAGCCTGATTCTCTGCTATGACATGAAGCCTGATTCTCTGCTATGACATGAAGACTGATTCTCTGCTGACATGAAGCCTGAATCTCTGTTATGGGACCTCTCTCCTCTGTCTGGGTGCCGGGGCCTAAATATATGACAATGGACTGTTCCAGTTTTGGGTGACGTGAAGCCTGATTCTCTGCTATGACATGAAGACTGATTCTCTGCTGACATGAAGCCTGATTCTCTGTTATGGGACCTCTCTCCTCTGTCTGGGTGCTGGGGCCTAAAAATATCTGACAGTGGCCTGTTCCAGTGGTGGGTGACATGAAGCCTGATTCTCTGCTATGACATGAAGACTGATTCTCTGCTGACATGAATCCAGATTCTCTGCTATGGGACCTCTCTCCTCTGCCTGGGTGCCTGGGCCTAAATATCTGACAATGGACTGTTCCAGTGGTGGGTGACGTGAAGCCTGATTCTCTGCTATGACATGAAGCCTGATTCTCTGCTATGACATGAAGACTGATTCTCTGCTGACATGAAGCCTGAATCTCTGTTATGGGACCTCTCTCCTCTTTCTGGGTGCCGGGGCCTAAATATATGACAATGGACTGTTCCAGTTTTGGGTGACGTGAAGCCTGATTCTCTGCTATGACATGAAGACTGATTCTCTGCTGACATGAAGCCTGATTCTCTGCTATGGGACCTCTCTCCAATTGATATTGGTTAATTTTTATTTATTTTATTTTAATTTTAATTCATTTCCCTAGCCACATTTGTTTGCAGGGGATTTAACTACATTTTGCTGCCTTTTGCAGCCCTCTAGCCCTTTCCTGGGCTGTTTTACAGCCTTTTTAGTGCCGAAAAGTTCGGGTCCCTATTGACTTCAATGGGGTTCGGGACGAAGTTCGGGTCGGGTTCGGATCCCGAACCCGAACATTTCCGGGAAGTTCGGCCGAACTTCTCGAACCCGAACATCCAGGTGTTTGCTCAACTCTATACATTAACCAATAACACAAAGGTTACAACCCACATAACATCCTCCCCTCTACCTGTGATATAATTATGGTACACAATGGTTAACATAATTATCCCACGCAGGACAATACATAATTTCCTCTGTCCTGGAGACAACCGAGGTGTAATTCCATTATCTCTCAGGACAAGGGAAATCGCCATTACACACGGGGAGACAATAGGACAGACATCACTTACTCAAATATACAATGTCCCACCCTTTACAATACACATAGACATTTAACACATCCCAAAATGGCACGAATTAGACCAGGAATTCAAAAGTTAGTAAAAGTCTATTTTAAGCAGGGAGAGGAAAACATGCGGACAACCATAGAAGGGCATCCTTCACAATGGCCCCCCCTTTTTCTCCCTGCTCCGGCAGACAAGGTTAGACCTTTCCTGGTCTAGTAGGGGCTGGCGGTGCTTCAGGCTTAGTCAGATAGTAAGTCAGTTTGCCTTGACCGCGTTGCCGTTTTGCTTGCCAGGGCGGTAATGGATGGTGAAATCATAGGGTTGGAGGGCAAGGCTCCACTATAATAAACGAGCATTGTCTCCAGAGACCCGGTTGAGCCAGACCAAGGGGTTGTGGTCAGTCATGAGAGTGAAGGCACGGCCATACAGATGGGGGGTGAGTTTTTTGAGGGCCCAGACCAGCGCCAGGCACTCTTTCTCAATGGCCGCATAACTGACTTCTCTTGGCAACAATTTCCGACTCAGGTAGATCACCGGGTGCTCCCCTCCATCCTCATTGACCTGGCTTAATACTGCCCCCAGTCCAAACCTTGAGGCATCTGTGTGAACCATAAACCTTTTGTTAGGATCTGGGGCAGCCAACACAGGAGCATTAATTAAAGCATTTTTCAAAGCTTGGAAAGCCACCTCACACTCCGGGGACCACAGGAATTGTCGGGGTAATTTCTTTTTTGTGAGGTCAGTCAGGGGTTTGGCTAGGGTGCTGTAGTCAGGTACGAAACGTCGGTAGTAGCCGGCTGTCCCCAGGAAAGCCATGACTTGTGTCTTGGTACGGGGACTGGGCCAATTAGCAACGGCCTCAATTTTAGCTGGTTCCGGTTGTTGCTTACCGCAACCTACTCGATGGCCCAAGTATTGTACCTCCGCCATACCGAAGTGACACTTGTCTGACTTCAAGGTTAGACCGGCCCCCCCTAATCCTATCCAATACTTCCCCTACATGTTCTAAGTGTGCCTCCCAGGTATCGCTATGGATGGCGATATCATCCAGGTAGGCACTTGCATAATCCTGGAGATCCTCTAATAGGCAGTCCACTATCTGATGGAATGTGGCCGGGGCGTTCTTCATCCCGAACGGCATAACCCGGAATTGGTATAAGCTGAACGGGGTGATGAAAGCTGATTTGGGGATCGCATCCTCCGCGAGAGGAATCTGCCAGTACCCTTTACATTGATCGATCGTGGTCAGATACCTCTCCGTGGATATGCGGTCCAGTAATTTGTCCATCCGAGGCATGGGATAAGTGTCTGTGACCGTCTTGTCATTGAGTCGCCTGTAGTCTACACAGAAGCGGGTTGTACCATCCCGCTTTGGTACTAGAACTACAGGGGAGGACCAAGGACTTTCTGAGTGCTCTATTACCCCTAGCCGGAGCATTTCTTCTATTTCTTTCCGCATCCCATCTCTGACAGCTTCAGGGATGTGGTAAGGGGGTTGCCTTAGTGGCGTCTGCCCTGGAGTTTCCACTTTGTGGACAGTCAGTGGGGTGTACCCGGTTCTTGGGAAAATGTGGCCCTTTTGGATTCGAGTAAGCGGACTGCCTGAGCTTTCTCCTGGGGTGCTAGTTGTTCCCCTAACCAGACTAACTCTATCGTTCTTGTTTCTCGGTTACTCCCTAACATGTCGGGTAATGGTAGTGCCTCTGTGTCCTCGCCGGCAGGGGCGCAGATGGCAGTTACCTCTTCCGTTTTTTCCTGATATGCTTTGAGCATGTTGATGTGAAACGTCTGTTTCACATCCTCATTCTCACAGCTAGCTACAGTATAGGTTGTATCACATACCTGTCCTATAACCTTATAAGGTCCCTGCCAGGCAGCCTGAAGCTTGTCAGTACGGATGGGTCTCAGTACCATCACCTTCTGTCCTACTTGAAAGCTTCGGTACCTGGCCTTCCTGTCATACCATACTTTTTGGCGCCGCTGGGACGCCTGGAGGTTGTTCTGGACAGCCTGAGTCAACTCCTCCATGCGGTCCCGCAGCTCCAACACATATGGTACAATCGGGGTCCCTTATATTTCTGTGTGACCTTCCCAGTGATCCTTAATGAGATCTAGTGGCCCCCTCACCTGCCTCCCGTATAATAGTTCAAAGGGTGAAAACCCGGTGGATTCCTGCGGCACCTCCCGTTAGGCGAACAGTAAGTGCGGCAGGAATCGCTCCCAGTCCCTATAGGCTCCTATGAACGCTCTCAACATCTGTTTCAATGTTCTGTTGAAACGCTCACAGAGCCCATTGGTCTGGGGGCGGTATGGGGAGCTGGTTATCGAGTTAACCCCACACAACTTCCATAGTTTTTGGGTGACCTCGGCAGTGAACTGCGTGCCCTGGTCTGATAGAATCTCTTTGGGAAATCCCACTCGAGAGAATATCTTAACCAGGGCATCCGCCACTGTCTCGGCCTGAATATTTGGGAGGGCTACGGCCTCCGGATAATGGGTGGCGTAGTCTACTACGGTAAGTATATAGTGCTTACCGGAGTGACTAGGCTTCGCTAGGGGTCCTACAATGTCCACTGCAACCCTCGCAAAGGGCTCCTCTATTATAGGAAGGGGAATCAGTTTAACCTTCGGGTGATCCCCTCTCTTACCTACCCGTTGGCATACTTCACAGGTTTGACAGTACGCCCGGACGTCGTCGGATACCCCAGGCCAAAAGAAGTTCTGGGTTATCCGGTGTAACGTCTTGCGGCCTAGATGTCCAGCTAACGGGACATCATGCGCTACTCGCAATAGCTCTTGCCGGTATTTTCCCGGTATTACCAGCTGCCGCTTTTGCTGGGGCCCGGGTGGATTGACCCGAGTCTCAGTAAAACTATACAAGCGACCTTCCTCCCATACTAGCTGCTCCTTTTCTAAACCCCCATGCCCTCTCTTAGTTTTTTCCCTGTAATGGGAACTCCCCCCACTTCCTTCCCAAAATCCTCTGGAGTATCCCAGGGAAGGGGGGATACAGTCAAGGGTATAGTCAGTTGGCTTACCTGGGCCTCGGTTGGTTGTGGGTGGCTCTCGGCAGCACGACTTTGGGCTCGGGTTGTCATGGCTTGTACTTCTTGCGGAGAAGTGGCTGCAAAAGCGAACGTCAAAGGGCCAATATCATTGCCCAACACTACCTCGGCGGGCAACTCTTTCATTACCCCCACCTGTACGTTGCCCGCTCCGGCACCCCAGTCCAGATGTACCTGAGCGTTAGGAATCCGGTACACTGCCCCCCCCCCCCCTCGCCACTCGCACAGCAATCGACTTCCCCTGTCTCTCTTTGTTGTCAATGAGGTGCCTTTGTACCAGGGTTATGGTAGCGCCACTGTCTCGTAGTCCTCGGGCAGTATTCCCATTAATCATCACCAGCTGACAATGATGTTTGCGGTTGTCAATGATGGTGGATTGAACACTAAGGGCTTCATACAAGTTACCCAGGGGTTCTTCCCGGCTTAATTATTTGGCATCCCACACAGAGGGTACTTTGTAATCCACACAGTGAACTGCCGCCCGGGGTTGAGGGAAACCGGGTAGGGTCCAGCTGGTTCTGGGAGGCTCCAATGGACAGTTGTTCCGAATATGCCCCACTTGTTTATACAGATGACAAATGATGTCGTTGTTGGGTGGCCGGGAATAGCGAGGTGTAGCTGTCACCGGCCTGCTGGGCTGTTGGTACCTGGGGGCGGTTGAAGCTGTGGGTACTGTGAGATGTGGAGGTTGGGTTCTTGGAGTAGGTGCTGTAGTTTTCCGAGTATCTGCATACTCGTCTGTCAATTTGGCAGCCTCTGGTAGGGAAAGGGGCTTGCGGTCTCTTACCCACTCTTTCACCTCTTCTTGGATGTGGTCGTAGAACTGCTCCAGTAGTACCAACTGTAGGACGTCATCCAGGATTGTAGCTTGGCAGCTGGTGATCCAATGGGTAGCTGATTGTTGCAGGCGACAGGCCCATTCTGCGTAAGAGTCCTTTTCCAGCTTACGTAAATCCCTGAATTTTCGCCGGTATGCCTCTGGCATTATTGCATACCGGGCGAAGAGGGCTTCCTTAACCTGGGCATAGCTGTGAACGTCCTCCCAGGGTACCGCTCAACTCACGGCTGCTTGCTGTGTCTCTGCCAGTTTTAACTGTAGCTCCAGCTGAGCTTTTTGCGTATTTTCTTCCGCTATGATTTACATCACCTGCATGATGATCTCCGGCGTTGGGTTCGGTCCAAACCATTCCAGTCTCTCTCGCATCTCCCGGTTCATGTGAGATTCAGTTTCCCGGACCGTCAGTATATCCATCTCCCGAAGGGCCGGTATTTCAGTTTCCTGACCGATCATTACTGCCTCAGCCAAGGTGCCTCGGTCTAGCTCCATCAATTCGGCTATAATGACCCGCTTAGCCTTGCAGCCTGCACCTTTCCCATGAATTTCCAATAGTTCCTTTAATGTGCTGCGCTTGAGCTGTGTGTACCAGCTTTCCATTCGCTGTACACCCGCTTGCTTTGGATCCTTCGTTTAGGGAGAAAAAAGGAAAATCCCGCTGCTGCCAACCAGTTGTGACGGTATCACTGTATCTCACCGCCTTGTAATTCCTTAATTCCAAATAGTTGAAGAATCCCCCATTCGCCAAATGAGAAATCGCGGGTAGCGCTGAATAATTCCACATATGAGCCAAAGCTGAATACTGGAACAGACTTTACCGGAAGCAACACAGGTACTCAAACATACAATTTCTTTTATACCCTGCTCCTATGCAAGGGAGACACCCACACAAATATACATTAACCGATAACACAAAGGTTACAACCCACATAACATCCTCCCCTCTGCCTGTGATATAATTATGGTACACAATGGTTAACATAATTATCCCAGGCAGGACAATACACAATTTCCTCTGTCCTGGAGACAACCGAGGTGTAATTCCATTATCTCTCAGGACAAGGGAAATCGCCATTACACACGGGGAGACAATAGGACAGACATCACTTACTCAAATATACAATGTCCCACCCTTTACAATACACATAGACATTTAACACATCCCAAAATGGCACGAATTAGACCAGGAATTCAAAAGTTAGTAAAAGTCTATTTTAAGCAGGGAGAGGAAAACATGCGGACAACCATAGAAGGGCATCCTTCACAACCACATCCAAGGGAGGATACATTTTTTCAAATTTAAAATTAGAGTTGAAATATGGGAGAAATTATTAAAGCATAAAAGTGTGACAACTTTTCAAAGTTTAAGCATTGAATTAAAGGATGTGGTGCTCATTAATTACTGAATAATTTATAAAATTTTATTCCCTGTCACCTATGCATAGCAGGTGTTTATTCACGTCTAAAATATTATAATGTCAACCCCAGAATGTAACAGAATTTTTTTTTTAATTTATTAAGCAGTCAACTAGGTAGAGGAGGGGTATATTACAACCAAAAATTGTTGAATTTCACCAAAAAATGTAACTGACAATTTATTTTATTTTTTTGGTCTACTAGGTATAGGAGTGGTACATCACACCCAAAAATTGGTGAATTTCACCAGAATATATAACTGACAATTTATTATTATTTTTTAACCTGTCTACTAGGTATAGCAGTGGTACTATACACTCAAAAATTTGTTTATTTTGCCAGAAAATGTAACTGACAATTTTTCTTTTTTTACTGTTCCACTAGGTATAGCAGTGGCACTATACACACCAAAATTGGTGAATTTCACCCGAAAAAGTAAATTACAATATTATTATTTTTTTATTAACCTGTCTACTAAATTTGTTAATTTCACCATAAAATGTAACTGACAATTTTTTTAAAATGTTTTGAATTTTTTTTTTAACCTGTCGACTAGGTATAGCAGTGGTACTATACACCCAAAAATGGGTTCATTTAACCCCTTAAGGACAAAGCCTTATTACACCTTAGGACCAGGCCATTTTTTGCAAATCTGACCAGTGTCACTTTAAGTGCTGATAACTTTAAAACGCTTTGACTTATCCAGGCCGTTCTGAGATTGTTTTTTCGTCACATATTGTACTTCATGACACTGGTAAAATGAAGTAAAAAAAATAATATTTTTTGCACCAAAAAATACCTAATTTAACAAAAATTTGGAAAAGTTTGCAAATTTCAAAGTTTCAGTTTCTCTACTTCTGTAATACATAGTAATACCCCTAAAAATTGTGATGACTTTACATTCCCCATATGTCTACTTCATGTTTGAATTATTTTGGGAATGATATTTTATTTTTTGGGGATGTTACAAGGCTTAGAAGTTTAGAAGCAAATCTTGAAATTTTTCAGAAATTTACAAAAACCCAATTTTTAGGGACCACTACAGCTCTGAAGTCACTTTGCGAGGCTTACATAATAGAAACCACCTAAAAATGACCCCATTCTATAAACTACACCCCTCAAGGTATGCAAAACTGATTTTACAAACTTCGTTAACCCTTTAGGTGTTGCACAAGAGTTATTGGCAAATGGGGATGAAATTTGCGAATTTCATTTTTTTGCCTTATTTTCCATTTTAACCCATTTTTTCCACTAACAAAGCAAGGGTTAACAGCCAAACAAGACTTTATATTTATTGCCCTGACTCTGCCGTTTACAGAAACACCCCATATGTGGCCGTAAACTACTGTACAGCCACACAGCGTGGCGTAGAGTGAAAGGTGCGCCATATGGTTTTTGGAAGGCAGGTTTTGCTGGACTGGTTTTTTGACACCATATCCCATTTGAAGCCCCCCTGATGCACCCCTAGAGTAGAAACTCCATAAAAGTGACCCCATCTAAGAAACTACACCTCTCAAGGTATTCAAAACTGATTTTACAAAGTTTGTTAACCCTTTAGGTGTTGCACAAGATTTAATGGAAAATAGAGATACAATTTCAAAATTTCACTTTTTTGGCAGATTTTCCATTTTTATATTTTTTTTCTAGTTACAAATCAAGGGTTAACAGCCAAACAAAACTCATTATTTATAGCCCTGATTCTGTAGTTTACAGAAACACCCCATATGTGGTCGTAAACTGCTGTACGGGCACACGGCAGGGCCCAGAACGAAAAGGAATGCCATACGGTTTTTGGAAGGCAGATTTTGCTGGACTGTTTTTTTTGACACCATGTCCCATTTGAAGCCCCCCCTGATGCACCCCTAGAGTAGAAACTCCATAAAAGTGACCCCATCTAAGAAACTACACCCCTCAAGGTATTCAAAACTGATTTTTACAAAGTTTGTTAACCCTTTAGGTATTGCACAATATTTAATGGAAAACTACTAGAGTAGAAACTACAAAAAAGTGACCCCATTTTAGAAACTACGGGATAGGGTGGCAGTTTTGTTGGTACTAGTTTAGAGTACATATGATTTTTGGTTGCTCTATATTACACTGTTTGTGCGGCAAGGTAACAATAAATAGCTTTTTTGGCACCTTTTTTTTTTTGTTATTTACAACATTCATCTGACAGGTTAGATCATGTGGTAATTTTATAGAGAAGGTTGTCACGGATGCGGCGATACCTAATATGTATACAATTTTATTTATTTATGTAACTTTTACACAATTAATTAATTTTTAAAACAAAAAAAAGTTTTAGTGTCTCCATAGTCTAAGAGCCATAGTTTTTTCAGTTTTTGGGCGATTATTAAGTAGGGTCTAATTTTTTGCGGGATGAGATGATGGTTTTTTTGGCACTATTTTGGGGTGCATATGACTTTTTGGTCGCTTGCTATTACACTTTTTGTGACGTAAGATGACAAAAAATTGCTTTTTTTACACCGTTTTTTTTTTTTTTTTTACGGTGGTCATCTGAGGGGTTAGGTCATGTGATATTTTTATAGAGCCGGTCGATACGGACGCGGCGATATCTAATATGTATACTTTTTTTTATTTATGTATGTTTTACACAATGATTTCATTTTTGAAACAAAAAAAAATCATGTTTTAGTGTTTCCATAGTCTAAGAGCCATCGTTTTTTCAGTTTTGGGGCGATTATCCTGGGTAGGGTATGATTTTTCCGGGATGAGATGACGGTTTGATTGTTACAATTTTGGCGTACATACAAATTTTTTGATCACTTTTATTACCTTTTTTGGGAAGTAAGGTGGGCAAAATTTCAATTTCATCATAGTTTTTTATTTTTTATTTTTATGGAGTTCACCGTTCGGGTAAAGTAACATGACCGTTTTATAGATCAGGTCGTTACGGACGCGGCGATACCAAACATGTGTAGGGAATTTTATTTTTTTCATTTTTAATCAGTGATAAATGTGTTTTTAGATTTTTACTTTATTTCCACTTTCTTTTTGACCCAGACCCACTTGGTTCTTGAAGATCCAGTGCGTCTGATGTCTGTATAATACAGTACAGTACAATATATATTGTACTGTACTGTATTTTACACTTTGTATGAACAGATCTATACCTTTTAGCACAGATCTGTTCAGCACCATGGACAGCAGGACGCCTGAGACGGCGTCCTGTTGCCATGGGAACCTTCCCCGTCTGCTCAGTACTGGTCAGAACTTCGCAGACGGGGAAGGGTGAGGACGGGGCTGGCGGGGGGCTGTCTGGGGGCTCTCTCCCTCTCCCATCGGGGGGCTGCAAAGGCACAGCAGCCCCCCGATGGGAGAGGAAGCTCCCTGCGCTGTTAACCTTTTCCATACAGCGGTCCGTACTGACCGCGGTATGGAAAGAGTTAAACGGCTGACATCGCATCGCAGATGTCAGCCGTTTATACCAGGGTGCCAGCAATGTGCTGGCACCCTGGTATACCCACTAAACGCCAACGATTATTCAAGGGGAGGCGGGCGGGGGATCGCGATCCCGCCTGCCGCACCGCCCGCCTCCCGCACCGCCCGCACCGCCCGCAACCCTCCCTCTGCACCTCCCACCGGGCTAAAATAACTCGGGGGTGCAGGGGGAGGAATACAGATCTATTTTAGGAATACTAAAGTTTCTGATCCCCGCGGATCAGAAACTGCAGAAATCGCAGCAAACCGCAGGCCTGAATTGACCTGCGGTTTGCTGCGATCGCCGACATGGGGGGGTCACGGGACCCCCCTGCGCATTTAGCCTAGGTGCCTGCTCAATGATTTGAGCAGGCACCGGGTTCCGATCATTGCCAGCCGCACGGCAGTGATCGAAAATACACAGGGCGTACATGTACGCCCTGTGTCCTTAAGTACCAGGGCACAAGGGCGTACCTGTACGCCCTATGTCCTTAAGGGGTTAAATGCCTGGTCATGCAGGTTGTGCTCAGGTTGAGAATGTTTATGCCTCGCTTCAGGCTCTGATTGCATACAACCACTCGTGTCTTGTAGTCAGCACATTGTCTGAAGAACGGCCACGCCAGGGAACTCCTTGGAGTTTTCTTTGGTGTGCTCGGTCCCTTGCGGCGGTGGGCAGTAGCAGGCGTACTGTCTAGAGGACGGCCGCTCTGCTTTTGCACCCTGCTCCCTCTTCTGCTGTGCTGGTGGCTCTGTGCGACCACCGCCTCTTCCTCCGAACTACATAGGTCACTCGCATGACCTTGATTCCATGTGGGGTCGAGGACCTTATCGTCCTCCACATCATCTTCCATTCAGTCTTCACCCCTGCCTTGTCGGTCTGCTCACTTTCGAAACCCCTAGCAGTTGGCTCCTGTGTTTCGTCATCATCCGACACTTGCTGCGATGGTCCTCATATATACTCATCTTGAAAGATAAGTGGTTGGGTATCGGTGCACTCAATCTCTTCCACTTCTGGGGCAGGGCTAGGGGGATGGCCCTGGTAAACCCTGCTAACAGAGTCATCAAAAAGCAGAAGAGACTGCTGCATGACATGGGGCTCAGACTGCTTGGCTGATTTGCAAGGGGGTGAGGTGAAAGACTGATGGACATCGGCTGCAGGTGCCAACTGTGGTCTTTCACCCAGGGACTGGGTGGGATACAATGTGAAGGAACTGGATCCACTGTCAGCAACCCAATCTACTATTGCTTGTACCTCTTCAGGCCTTACCATTCGTAGAGCCGCATTAGGCCAGAACAAATACTGCTGCATGTTTTGTTGCCTACTCGCACCTGAGGAAGGATTTTCACTTGTGCGTGTAGCTGGCACAGATCAACCACGTCCTCTCCCTGCAACAGGAGCTCCACCAGCAGCACCACGACCTGGGCCACATCCCTTATTTGACGCTCTCCTCAAATTTCGCGAAATTTGGGATCTTGCCCTAAATGGGTGTTTAATTAATAGTAGAATATAACAACAGTATGTAAAGAGTGTATCTCACACTGCCTGACCCACAGTAGGCCTCAATTAAACATTTGTTTGCCCAAAATGGCTGTATTTCAAATACCTGAATCAAACCCCAGTATGTAAAGGGTGTATCGACAAACAACAGGACGTGAACGGACCGAGTCAATACCAGGAAAGCTACAAAGTACAAATGGAGCAAGAGAATTGTCAGGAGAAGCCGGGGTCATAAATACCAGGAGAGACCTGAAGTACCAAAGGAGTCAGCAGAGGATCGTCAGGAGGAGGCCGGGGTCAGAATACCAGGAGAGCAGCAAAGTACACAAGGAGCAGGCAGAGGATCGTCAGGAATTCAGCAGGAGGTAAGTACGCCAGGAAAGACCAAATCACAAGTGGAACCTAAATTAACAGGCAACCTGTGGCCAGCTGATCAGCTCGGTGCTCAAGGCAGACTTAGGAGCAGGGAGCCACCCAGCTAGTAAAGCCGCCATGGGAACGAGGTAAAACACAGATCCTCTTTCCCGAAGCTAAGCAGCAGGTCTGCGGCTAATGGGGGACAGAGTGCACCTTTGGAACCCCGTTACAGATGTTGTATATTGCCAAAAAAGTGTTTTTTTTCGTAACAGAATATGAAAGCTGTATATATTAGGCTAGGTCTACACGACGACATTTGTCGCACGTCAATAAGTCGTGCAACAGATAGGGCGCAACATTTGTCGCACCAATGTTGCGCGACAATTTTTATAATGGCAGTCTATGGTGTTGCACTGCAACATGCGACATGCTGCGAATCTCGAATGGATTTTCTGCGACTGTTGCGTCGCAGTCGCAGCATGTTGCATGTTGCAGTACGACACCATAGACTGCCATTATAAAAATTGTCACGGGAAATTAGTGCAACAAAATGTCGCGCGACAAATGTCGTCGTGTAGACCTAGCCTTAAACTTGAATTTAACACTTGCAGATCAAAAAAAATGTGTGTTTTTAAAACCCCAGAAAATGGTGGCTTTATTTCTAGCTTAAATTGCACACTGACTAAGCCTGCAAATGCACCAGATGTTGTAAATTGTCAAAAAAATTGGGATTTTCAATGTCCCAAAAGCTCAGATGCAGTGCTGGTGCACTGATCTTGCATAAAATGGCCGCCGCCGCCCACTTGACTGACTTATTAAAGTTATTTTTTTTCGGTCAGTGGGCTCAGAGCAGGATAAAAAAAATTGTGCCCTGCACCCACAAAACACAATGTATGTATATCGCTGAGTTAGATTCAGAGTTTGAGCAAAGATTCAGTCCTATTCTCTCCCTGAAATCACCAGCAGCATCCTTTCCCTACACTAAGCACAGCAGAGTGACGTGCAGCGCTACGTGACTCTAGCTCATATAGAGGCTGGGTCACATGCTACACTGGCCAATCACAACCATTCCATTAGTAGGCATGGCTGTGATGGCTTCTAAGGTCAGACCGTTAACCGCTTGTTGATTGGATGCTCTGCAGCCTTTCAAAAAGCGCTAAGAAAGTGCCGAACACCGAACCCGAACTTTTACTGAAATGTTCGGGTTCGGGTCCGGGGTCCAAAAATCCTAAAGTTCGGTACGAACCCAAACTTTACAGTTCAGGTTCGCTCAACCCTTGTAATGACACTATACTAATAATGTAGAAGAACATTCATATATAGTGCATTGTGCTAAGTCACATTGTTGCATATGCATGCCAAGTTCAAGAAATAGAAGACAACTTAATTGTCTAATTTAAAATAAAAAATAAAAAATTATAGCAATTTGATCACAAGTAAAAAAAATATATATTTCTTAAATATTTTCTTTTCCTCTGTTTATTTAAAGGATCAAACTTGTCTTGATATGTTGTATAAAACCCCATAACAAATGTCCCATTGTGGCTGACAGTACTGTGGATTCAAAAATGCTTAGACAAAATTAATGTGAATGAAGCACCTGGAACAAATGGCTTCCATCCACATGTCCTCAGAAAACACAGCTCAGTTATAGCCAAATCATTGTTTCTTACACGTAAACACTCTTTTCACATTTATCTGGTACCAATGGACTAGTGGAAAGTTCAAAATAATGTTCTAAAAAACTAAAAAAGTCTGCAAGGTTTATACAGATTAGCCCAATGTAGATCTGGCAAGGCCTGAAACACAATATAAGTACAGTATTATGTTTGCATCTTTAATAACTTTTTATTAAAGTGGAATTCCAGTTAAGTTCTAATGATACGATTGAGATGTAGTCAGATGTCAGCTACATGTGTTACTTCTTATACAGTAGATCTCATGCAGAGTGCACATTAGAATTATTGCCCATGCTGCAGTGATCACAGGACTGTACTAAATAGCAATGCTACTTCTACATACACTTTGCAATTTTCCATTTGGGGAATATATTATAACTTTAGCTCTTTTTTTTTAAATTAGGGCTACAATAATTCAAGTCTCTTCTTCCTCTGTGCCATTTTGAAATGAAGAAGGAAGGTTACAGTAATTCAAGTATCTTCTTCTTTCCCATTTTAAAATTAATGCAGCATTTAGCCTACAAGTGAATGAAGATATTGAACAGCATTGATTACTAATTTTTAATTCTATGTTATGCACAGATAAAAAAAGGGTTGTAAGTGGATCACTGGAGGTATGCCTTTGGCCTTTTGCACACAAACGTATTTTTATTCCGTGTCCGTTCCATTTTTTTGCGGACCGTATATGGAACCATTCATTTCAATGGGTACGCAAAAAAAAAGGGAAGGTACTCTGTGTGCAATCTGTTTCCGTATTTCTGTTCCGCAAAAGAATAAAACATGTCCTATTATTGTCCGCATTACGGACAAGGATAGTACTGTTCTATTGGGGGCCAACTGTTCCGTTATATAGTGCATTGTGCTAAGTCACATTGTTGCATATGCATGCCAAGTTCAAGAAATAGAAGACAACTTAATTGTCTAATTTAAAATAAAAATAAAAATTATAGCAATTTGACCACAAGTAAAAAAATTTATATATCTTAAATATTTTCTTTTCTTCTGTGTATTTAAAGGATCAAACTTTTCTTGATATGTTGTATCAAACCCCATAACAAATGTCCCATTGTGGCTGACAGTACTGTGGATCCAAAAATGCTTTTCTGTTATATAGTGCATTCTGTTCCGCAAAATCCAGAATGCACACGGATGTCATCCGTATTTTTTGCGGATCCATTTTTGCGGACCACAAAATACATACGGTCGTGTGCAAGAGGCCTTTACACTCAGTTCACACCTGAGCGTTTTACAGCGCGTTCCTACGCGCTGTAAAACGCACAACAAGGAGAAACCAATGCTTCCCTATGGGAATGGATCTCACCTGGGCGTTTTACAGCGCGTACGATCGCGCTGTAAAACGCCCGACGCTCAAACAAGTACTTGAGCGTTTTTTTGGGCATTTGTCGCGCGTTCCCGTACATAGACTTTCGGGAACGCGCTACAATGTGTGTTCGCTTGTCTCTGTATGCGCGCTTGTAAACGCCCGTACAATCGCGCATACAGAGCGCTCCTTTCAGAACGCTCTGGTGTGAACCCAGCGTAAAGAGGTTGTCCAGCAGGATATTTTTTTTATATATGGAGCAGAATGAATAAAAAGCCCTTCACGTGTACCCCGCCCGAGTCTCACTAGGAGTACCACAAAAACAAAAAAATGCAGTAATTTAAATTAAACAGGCACACAATGAAAAACCAGAGAAATCAGTTCATCCTTTTAGATGAGCAAATACTACTTTCATTGAATCTCCAACTCTAATTCACAGCAAATCTGGATTACTCACCTCAGAGATCTCCCACCACTGCTGTTTGAACACTTACTGGTCACTGCTTTCTGATCATGGTTTAACACACAGGAAACGTATGGAGTTGCCAGCTCAGCCAGTCACTACCTGAAAAGGGTCACTGCTGACCCAGTAAAAATGTTCTAATTGTCCAGAAAATTTGTAAATTACATTCTGGGGTCTCCTAGGATTCATTCCAAGCTCTTTATTGGCAATCCAACATTATTAATCTACAGGGGTGGACTAGGAGCCTAAGGTGGCCCTGAAAAAAAAACCTAAAAGTGGCACCATGTTGTAGGCGAGAGCAAATTAACAGAAAATTGGGCAACATAATATGCAGGGCCGCTAGCGTCTATGGCCAGTCCACCTCTGGTAATCTTAAAGTGATAGTGACATATATGGCTATGGGTAAACAGATGGCTGCTGGTGGCAACAAAACTGCACTATATGATTTTTATGTTTTAAAAAAAAATGGTCTCAAAAAAATATTTGGCAGCAAATGCCTGCGAGCACAGCACCTGGAGTCATGTTATCCTCATTCTTCATCTTTTCTGTCCTCTGATCTGAAATATGGCTGACATAATTTAGAGAAATTCCCCCAAACTGCATTACTAAAAACTTGGATTAAGATTTTTTTTTAAAGTTGGTTTGAATTAAATTTCAGTATTTTTCTGACAAAATTGGGGGGAAATGGCAGTGTATATTATAGTCTGAATACTATTGACTGCTTCCATTATGGAAGCGGTCATTAGCATGCAGGAGGCATGGGGAGAGGTGAGGGAAGCGCTGCTCCGGAAGAGCTCATTCTACCTGGTCTTCTCCTTTGCCCTGCTCTGCACAGAGTCCTGACTGTGTACAGTGTCAGGATGTAGTGCACATAGGCGCACACTATGACCTGACGCTCTGCATGTGAGTCCTGGATTGTCAGAGTGACAGTGCTGTCTGGAGCAAGTGAGGTAATTTTTTTTTGTTATGTCTGATCTGAAGTCTGATCTGAGGCTGATGGGAGTCCGATCTGAGGCTGATAGGGGTCTGATCTGAGGCTGATGGGGATCTGATCTGAGGCTGATGGAGGTTCGGGGTCTGATCTGAAGATGATGGAGCTGGGGGGGGGGTCTGATGACTTTTAATCTGAGATCTGATGGAGCTTGGGGATCTGATTTTGGGGTCTGATCTGAGGTCTGATGAAGAATGGGGATCTGATTTTGGGGTCTGATGAAGATTGGGGGGTCTGATGAAAAAAATTATTTTCCTTTTCTGAATCCCAGGTGCGTCCTTATCATCTCTAGTATTGAACAAGATCAACAACTACTCAGCAGGATTTTTAAGGCCTCTGCATTTATAGCGATGAATGCTGGGCCGAACTCCACAGATTTCCTCGACTATCACCTGCTGTTTCAGTTTTGTGCGCATTATGTCTTGCAAAGACAGGTTCTCTGTATTCTACAATGCACACTTCACTAAAATACCACGAGACTTCCTAAATACATCATTAAATTCCCCAGTTCCACCTTATCATGGAGCCAAAGCGGCACAGCACTCCTGCATCTGCACACATGGCCAGAGAGCACATATTTGCCAGTATGCAGTACAAAAAATAACATTAACACTTTAAAGGCACAGTATCTGCAGCATAAAAGCATCTCCAGTTAACGCCACAAGTGTGTCTACACTTCAAGTGCTCAAAACAATGGTCAAAATGAAATTAGGGTCTGCTAAGAATATCCTAAGATATGGATACATAAAATGGCCTGAACACTTGTTTGACACCTTATGCATATTTCCGCAACCTTAGCTGAAGAAAGGTCATACAACTAAGGTCAGAGAACTCAAGCTCACAGGAGTCCAACCTGAACTCCAGCTTCAGATATTCCCTCAAACCACTGGGAGTCAGATATTAATGGTGCAGCCCTACAAAACCCAATTTCTCTCAGGGAGCCAACCCTCACTGTGGTACCTGTAGCATCTTATTAATCAATAGTTTCTCACCAACTGCCATTGACTCATCAGAGCTCCTTCCTCTAACTTCTCCCCCCTGAGTCCATCTTCTCCACAATACAGAGAGACTACTACAAAGGGGACAGATAGGGAAACAGATGTGGGGGATAGGTGACAACACCACATACGACAGACACACAAAGATATCTCCCATAAAAGTTCACTATTTTGTAAGGGGTGCTTGTCAATGCTATACAGAATAACTCCCTTACAGGCTTTCGTCCAATTGAAATTTACTTTTGTGATTGGACGCTTGTGCATTTTTATTCTTGGGTAAACTTACTATGTGTGACAACTAGTTTGCAAGCCCTATATTTCCTTACCGTAAACTATTAAGCCAGGGTTTCCCTTCTGTTTACTTCACTCTAGAGAACTATGAAGTTAACATCCTGTGATCATTGCAGAATACATGGATAATGTACTATAGTGTCTCTGGCAAACACTTGCCTTACATCATTAGGAGTTTTTATGTGCTTCTCAACCACACATCTTGTTCACTTTCAAATTAAGGCTCTAAAATAAAAAATTCATTTTCGAGTAAAATATTAATGTGACCTGCTCATTTCCTATCTCTAACTCTTTTTGTATTCTCAGAAGCACTTCCTGTGATCTCTTTACAGCCATAAAGTTATGATCTATGGCTTTTACAAAATGCTATCACAATTTACGATTTTTTAATTGGCCACAGATATTGCAATGAAAAAGTTGAACTCGTGGGGGCACATTTACTATTTTGTCTGAACCCGAATTGGGTTCCTAAATGTGACACACGTTAGTCACACTGTGAAGGAGATTTATTAGCAGTGTTGTATTTTGCGCCAGAATATTTTGCCATTTTTATATTGTGCCACAAGTTGTATTGTAAATTGTGTATGAAAGGTAGTGGCATGCCTGGGGGTGCGGTCCGCCCCAGGTGCTGTCCCTCAGGGGGGGTGCTAGAAGCAATGAGCGCTTCCATCAATACAGATAGAAGTGCTCATTGCTGGAGCGCTGACGTCCACATACAGCTCCGGGGCACGGGAGCACATAGTTCCCTGCCCCGCTGCCGATCACCACCATAGGCTTCAGGCCTAGTAGGCCTGAGGCCTATGCGGTAGTGAAATCCTGGCGCAGGCGTGCGTGATGATGTCATCACGCGTGCCTGTGCCGGGACGCAGCAGCACAGTCAAGTGTGCGCGCCTTCCTCTGCGAGCAAGCGCCTGAACATAGGTATTTAGCTTTTATTTATTTTTTTATGTGCCAACTTTGGGGGACAAGGGGGGACACAGGAGGACATGTGGGGGGAAAATATTATGGTGGGATACTGTATGGGGGCAAATATTATGGGAGGGATTACTATGTGGGGGCAATACTTATGGGAGGGATTACTATGTGGAGGGTAAATTACTATATAGCACAATGTGGGGGAAACTACTGTGTGGGGCAAATTGCTATATGGGGGCAGTATGGGGGAAATTACTGTGTGGGGGCAGTGTGGGGGAAAATACTATGTGGGGAAAATACTGTGTGGGGGCAGTGTGGGGGAAACTACTGTGTTGGGGCAGTGTGGGGGAAACTACTGTGTGGGGGCAGTGTGGGGGAAATTACTGTGGGGGGTAGTGCGGGGGACACTACTGTGTGGGGGGTAGTGTGGGGGAAATTAGTGTATGGGGAAATTACTGTGTGGGGGCAGTGTGGGAAAACTACTGCATGGGGGGAATTACTGTGTGGGGGCAGTGTGGGGGAAATTACTGTGTGGGAGAAATTACTGTGTGGGGGCAGTGTGGGGGAAATTATTGTGTGGGGGCAGTGTGGGGAAATTACTGTGTGGGGGCAGTGTGGGGGAAATTACTGTGTGGGGGCAGTGTGGGGGAAACTACTGTGTGGGGGCAGTGTGGGGGAAACTACTGTGTGGGGGCAGTGTGGGGGAAATTACTGTGTGGGGGCAGTGTGGGGGAAATTACTGTGTGGGGGCAGTGTGGGGGAAACTACTGTGTGGGGGCAGTGTGGGGGAAATTACTGTGTGGGGGCAGTGTGGGGAAAATTACTGTGTGGGGGCAGTTTCGGGAAAATTACTGTGTGGGGGCAGTTTCAGGAAAATTACTGTGTAGGGGCAGTGTGGGGGAAATTACTGTGTGGGGGAAATTACTGTGTGGGGGAAATTACTGTGTGGGGGCAGTATGGGGGAAATTACTGTGTGGGGGCATTGTGGGGAAAACTACTGTGTGGGGGCAGTGTGGGGGAAATTACTGTGTGGGGGCAGTGTGGGGGAAATTACTGTGTGGGAGCAGTGTGGGGGAAATTACTGTGTGGGGGCAGTGTCGGGAAAATTACTGTGTGGCGGCAGTTTCAGGAAAATTACTGTGTTGGGGCAGTGTGGGGGAAATTACTGTGTGGGGGCAGTGTGGGGGAAATTACTGTGTGGGGGCAGTGTGGGAGAAATTACTGTGTGGGGGCAGTGTGGGGGAAACTACTGTGTGGGGCAGTGTGGGGGAAACTACTGTGTGGGGGCAGTGTGGGGGAAACTACTGTGTGGGGGCAGTGTGGGGGAAATTACTGTGTGGGGGCAGTGTGGGGGAAATTACTGTGTGGGGGCAGTGTGGGGGAAATTACTGTGTGGGGGCAGTTTCGGGGAAATTACTCTGTGGGGGCAGTTTCGGGGAAATTACTGTGTAGGGGCAGTGTGGGGGAAATTACTGTGTGGGGGAAATTACTGTGTGGGGGAAATTACTGTGTGGGGGAAATTACTGTGTGGGGGCAGTATGTGGGAAATTACTGTGTGGGGGCAGTGTGGGAGAAATTACTGTGTGGGGTAAATTACTGTGTGGGGGCAGTGTGGGAGAAATTACTGTGTGGGGGCAGTGTGGGGGAAATTACTGCGTGGGGCAGTGTGGGGGAAATTACTGTGTGGGGGCAGTGTGGGGGAAATTACTGTGTGGGGGCAGTGTGGGGGAAATTACTGCGTGGGGCAGTGTGGGGGACACTACTGTGTGGGGGCAGTGTGGGGGAAATTAATGTATGGGAGAATTTACTGTGTGGGGGCAGTGTGGGGGAAATTAATGTGTGGGGGCAGTGTGGGGGAAACTGCTGTGTGGTGGAAATTACTGTATGGGGCAGTGTGGTAGAAATTACTGTGTGGGAAAAATTACTATATGGGGCAGTGTGGGGGAAACTACTGTATGGGGCAGTGTGGGGGAAATTACTGTGGGGGGCAAATTACTATATGGGGGCAGTGTGGGAGAAATTACTGTATGGGCAGTGTGGGGAAGATTACTGTGTGGGGGGCAAATTACTATGGGGGGATTACTATGTGGGTGTGGTGTGAGGGAAATTACTATATGTGGGCAGTGTGGGGGGCATTGTTATTGGGGAGGCACTGTAGGGGCAATTCTATTATTTCTGGGGACACTATAAAGGGATTATTGCCTTGGAGCACAATATAGGGTGTTATTATTACTGGCGGCACTCTAGGGGACATTATAACTGCTGTGGACACTATAGGGGCATTTGGGGTAATTTATCAAACTGGTGTAAAGTAGAACGGGCTTAGTTGTCCATAGCAACCAATCAGATTCGACCTTTCATATTTGACAGCTCTTTTGGAAATCCAGTTCTACTTTACACCAGTTTGATAAATGAACCCAATTATGTCTACTGGGGTCACTATTTTTTCAGCAGTATAGTACCTGGGACATTGGGGGCACAACAGGCACAGTATTGGGGTGACAGCAGGATGACACTGTGGGGACACCAGGATGGGGGGGTTTGATGGAAAAACTGAGAAATCAAACATATCTGTGTTACAAACTCTGTAGAGACGAGATGCAGCTGAAAGAATTTGTAATGGCGGTCTAACGGAGGAGAAGAGGAAATAGAAGGTCTACATGACAGGAGATGTCCCTGGTTGTAAGAGGTTTGTGGTCAAGTATTGGGGGGGGGGGGGGCACTAATGAAAGGTAAATGGTTTTTATGTTGTTAAATGCGCCCAAGATTGTAAAGTTCAGTGTTTTTTAGGGCAGATGCAATACAGTATGCTACAAGTATGTCTGTTTGCCACACAATGCGCCACAGATCTTTACAGTATATTAGGAGAATTTTACACACATTGATGCTGGTATAAATTATGACTACAAGATGCAACAAAACCTAAGACTACAACAAAAAAGAACTAGACAAAAAGGTGATCGAAAAGATGACTTTCAGAGAAGGATAAGCGAAACCATGGTTCGGGTCCCGAACTTGACCCTGAACACCGAACCCCATTGAAGTCAATGGGGACCTGAACTTTGGGGCTGAAAAATGGCTGTAAATAAGTCATAGAAATGGCTAGAGGGCTGCAAAAGGATTCAAAATGGGGTTAAGAGCATTACATTTGCCCTGCAAACTAATGTGGATAGGGAAATGACTTAAAACAACATAAAATACATAAAAATAGAAAATAATCTTGAACCAAGAGGCAGAGGTCCAAGTGGAGTAGGAAGTTGAGGAGGCTGTAGACATGGTGGTGTAGATGGAAGAGGCAGAGAAGGAAGCCAACACTGTTTTTGTGGGGGGTTCTTTATTTTTATTTGTCTGTTAATTCTGTGTGACCTATAGCCATTTTTTTTGGGTGCAGCCGGTATACTTCTCTACTCTGCCAATTATAACAAATGATAATCTTGAGCCAGGAGGTGGAGGTCCGAGTAGAGGATCTGGATGTGGCGGTGTAGGTGGCAGAGGTGGAAGAGGAAGCTGACACTTTCAGTTTTCTTTTTTTTCTTTTTTTTATGTGTCTCGCAATTCTGTGTCTGACCTTTGGCCATTGGAGTGGAAGAGGCAGATGTGGCGGTGCAGGTGGAAGAGGCAGACAAGGCCGGCAGAGGAGATAGAATAAAAGCACAAAATCTCTGTATAGGAAATAAGTCCCCTCAAGCGCTGCAAATCCTAAGACAACGTGGGAAAAAAGTCAGTTGAACAAATTGATAAAAGAAAGGATTGCGCTACAAGAGAAGATTCTTTTGAATGTTCCTATTTTCTTACATTCGGAAAAATCTTCAGTTAGATGGACCACATTCAATCATTAGTTTTCAACAGTTGCATGGAAACCTGAAATGCAGTGAAAAAAACGCACACCATAGTGCGTTTTTTTCACTGCATTTCAGGTTTCCATGCAACTGTTGAAAACTAATGATTGAATGTAGAGCGAACACCTGGATGTTCGGGTTCGAGAAGTTCGGCCGAACTTCCCGGAAATGTTCGGGTTTGGGATCCGAACCCGACCCGAACTTCGTCCCGAACTCGAACCCCATTGAAGACCCTAACTTTTCGGCACTAAAAAGGCTGTAAAACAGCCCAGGAAAGGGCTAGAGGGCTGCAAAATGCAGCAAAATGTAGTTAAATCCCATGCAAACAAATGTGGATAGGGAAATGAATAAAAATAAAAATAAAATAAATAAAAATTAACCAATATCAATTGGAGAGAGGTCCCATAGCAGAGAATCTGGCTTCATGTCAGCAGAGAATCAGTCTTCATGTCATAGCAGAGAATCAGGCTTCACGTCACCCACCACTGGAACAGGCCACTGTCACACATTTAGGCCCAGGCACCCAGGCAGAGGAGAGAGGTCCCGTAACAGAGAATCTGGCTTCATGTCAGCAGAGAATCAGTCTTCATGTCATAGCAGAGAATCATGCTTTACGTCACCCAACACTGGAACAGTCCATTGTCAGATATTTAGGCCCAGGCACCCAGGCAGAGGAGAGAGGTCCCGTAACAGAGAATCTGGCTTCATGTCAGCAGAGAATCAGTCTTCATGTCATAGCAGAGAATCAGGCTTCACGTCACCCACCACTGGAACAGTCCATTGTGACATATTTAGGCCCAGGCACCCAGGCAGAGGAGAGAGGTCCCATAGCAGAGAATCTGGCTTCATGTCAGCAGAGAATCAGTCTTCATGTCATAGCAGCAGGGGTCAAGTCCTGGGGAAAAAAGTGTGGGAACTCACCCAAATGCCTCCGCGTGACGTCACGGCGCGCGGCGTACGCAAAGGGCAGGGGAGGTTAGGAGGAGGAGCAAGCAAGTACCGTATTTTTTGCCCTATAAGATGCACCGGCCCATAAGACGCACCTAGGTTTTAGAGGAGGATAATAGGAAACAATATTTTTCATTCCACCTCAGGTCAGACCCGCAATGTTAATTAGACCTCAGCTCACAGGCACAGCCCCAATGCCTCAGATCAGACCCCCATGTCAGCCATCAGCCCTCCATGTAATATTTCTCCCCGTCCATGGCACAGACAGACTACAGACATTGTCCGGCCCATCATGTAACCCCATCCTCACCCATGTCACATTTCTCCCCCTCCTTTTGGTTGCTCTAACACCTAAAGAAAAAAATAATAATTTAAAAACCTGATGTTTCTCCAGATGATCTTGTGCTAAAAGTAGTGGTAATAGAGTCTCAAAGGTCTATAGAAGCAGGTACACTATTTTTACAAACCTTTGAGACTCTATTAACACTACTATCAACATCAGGTCATTTAGAGAAACAGCATGTTTTTTTAATTATGTTTTTCTTTTAGGTGTTAAAACATAACTTTCATTTGATTGCTGTAACACCTAAAGGAAAAATCATTTTAAAAACCTGCTGTGTCTCTAGATGACCTTATGTTGACAGTAGTGTTAATAGAGCCTCAAAGGTCTGTAAAAATAGGGTAACTGCTTCTATAGACCTTTCAGACTCTATTACCACTGCTATCGACATAAGGTCATCTAGAGACACAGCAGGTTTTTAATTTGTTTTCCTTTAGGTGTTCAAGCAATTCACCTATAGGAAAAAAAGAATTTAAAAAACTTGCTCTTTCTCTAGGTGACCTTATGTTTATAGTAGTGTTAATAGAGTCTCAAGGGTCTATAAAAGCAGTTACCCTATTTTTACAGACCTTTGAGACTCTATTAACACTACTATCAACAGAAGGTCATCTAAAGAAACAGCAGGCTTTAAAAAAATCTCTTTAGGTGTTAGAGTGCAATCAAATGAATGTTATGTGCTAAGATTAGGGTCAGAAGCCGACAAGCAGGGTTTCTTTAGCCTCTTGGGTATTAGTTTTTACATTCATAAAGCTCCACATTGAGCTTCCAGCAGCAGACAGATGCCAGGGCACTTCTGTGGTCACCTCACCTGGGCACATGGTCTTTTCTCAGCAGAGTCCTGCCATACATGCTGGGTAGATGCTAGAATGGATCTGTTAGAAGGAGGTCTGTGACGTCACTGGTCACATGATCCACTGTGAGAACGCAGGCTTCACAACCTCCTGCTGTGTTTAGCTCCAGAGAGAAGGGGGTGTGAAAGGATGGACCAATGGCAGGGAAGCTAGCTGATACTGGCCAATCAGCAGCCTCCTGCTCCTATCTGCGGCTTAGACAGAGTGAACACTGGCTGGGGAGGGGAGGGCGCCCGGCAGCGCTGCTGGCAAGTAAGTGATTAAAAAAAAAAAAGGTTTGTTTTTCTGCCCACCCCTTTCTCTGTGCAGAGTGCGCCCTAAGACAGCCGCTTGGTCTGCCTTATGGAAGCGCCGGCCCAGAACGGGAACGGCGTTCCTGCTGTGAAAAAAGTGCAGGAACGCCGTTCCCACCCGTTCCCCCTCGACTCGACCCCAGCATAGCAGAGAATCATACTTCACGTCACCCAACATTGGAACAGTCCATTGTCATATAATTTAGGCCCCGGCACCCAGACAGAGGAGAGAGGTCCCATAACATAGAATCTGGCTTCATGTCAGCAGAGAATCAGTCTTCATGTCATAGCAGAGAATCATACTTCACGTCACCCAACATTGGAACAGTCCATTGTCATATAATTTAGGCCCCGGCACCCAGACAGAGGAGAGAGGTCCCATAACATAGAATCTGGCTTCATGTCAGCAGAGAATCAGTCTTCATGTCATAGCAGAGAATCATGCTTCACGTCACCCACCACTGGAACAGTCCATTGTCAGATATTTAGGCCCAGGCACCTAGGCAGAGGAGAGAGGTGCCATAGCAGAGAATCTGGCTTCATGTCAGCAGAGAATCAGTCTTCATGTCATAGCAGAGAATCATGCTTCACGTAACCCAACATTGGAACAGTACATTGTCATATAATTTAGGCCCCGGCACCCAGACAGAGGAGAGAGGTCCCATAACATAGAATCTGGCCTTATGTCAGCAGAGAATCAGTCTTCATGTCATAGCAGAGAATCATGCTTCACGTCACCCACCACTGTAACAGTCCATTGTCAGATATTTAGGCCCAGGCACCCAGGCAGAGGAGAGAGGTCCCATAGCAGAGAATCAGGCTTCACGTCACCCACCACTGGAACAATCCATTGTCAGATATTTAGGCCCAGGCACCCAGGCAGAGGAGAGAGGTCCCATAGCAGAGAATCTGGCTTCATGTCAGCAGAGAATCAGTCTTCATGTCATAGCAGAGAATCAGGCTTCATGTCACCCACCACTGGAACAGGCCACTGTCAGATATTTTTAGGCCCCGGCACCCAGACAGAGGAGAGGTTCATTCAACTTTGGGTTGCCCCGCAATATAATGGTAAAATGAAAATAAAAATAGGATTGAATGAGAAAGTGCCCTGGAGTACAATAATATATGGTTAAGGGGAGGTAGTTAATGTCTAATCTGCACAAGGGATGGACAGGTCCTGTGGGATCCATGCCTGGTTCATTTTTATGAACGTCAGCTTGTCCACATTAGCTGTAGACAGGCGGCTGCGTTTGTCTGTAATGACGCCCCCTGCCGTGCTGAATACACGTTCAGACAAAACGCTGGCCGCCGGGCAGGCCAGCACCTCCAAGGCATAAAAGGCTAGCTCTGGCCACATGGACAATTTGGAGACCCAGAAGTTGAATGGGGCCGAACCATCAGTCAGTACGTGGAGGGGTGTGCACACGTACTGTTCCACCATGTTAGTGAAATGTTGCCTCCTGCTAACATATTCTGTATCAGGTGGTGGTGCAGTTAGCTGTGGCGTGGTGACAAAACTTTTCCACATCTCTGCCATGCTAACCCTGCCCTCAGAGGAGCTGGCCGTGACACAGCTGCGTTGGCGACCTCTTGCTCCTCCTCTGCCTTCGCCTTGGGCTTCCACTTGTTCCCCTGTGACATTTGGGAATGCTCTCATTAGCGCGTCTACCAACGCGCGCTTGTACTCGCGCATCTTCCTATCACGATCCAGTGCAGGAAGTAAGGTGGGCACATTGTCTTTGTACCGGGGATCCAGCAGGGTGGCAACCCAGTAGTCCGCAAACGTTAAAATGTGGGCAACTCTGCTATCGTTGCGCAGGCACTGCAGCATGTAGTCGCTCATGTGTGCCAGGCTGCACAGAGGTAAGGACAAGCTGTCCTCTGTGGGAGGCGTATCGTCATCGTCCTGCGTTTCCCCCCAGCCACGCACCAGTGATGGGCCCGAGCTGCGTTGGGTGCCACCCGCTGTGAACATGCTTCATCCTCATCCTCCTCCACCTCCTCCTCATCCTCGTCCTCCTTGTCCTCCAGTAGTGGGCCCTGTCTGGCCACATTTGTACCTGGCCTCTGCTGTTGCAAAAAAACTCCCTCTGAGTCACTTCGAAGAGACTGGCTTGAAAATGCTAAAAATTACCCCTCTTCCTCCTCCCCCTCCTCCTCCTCCTGGGCCACCTCCTCTTCCATCATCGCCCTAAGTGTTTTCTCAAGGAGACATAGAAGTGGTATTGTAATGCTGATAATGGCGTCATCGCCACTGGCCATGTTGGTGGAGTACTCGAAACAGCGCAACAGGGCACACAGGTCTCGCATGGAGGCCCAGTCTTTGGTGGTGAAGTGGTGCTGTTCCGCAGTGCGACTGACCCGTGCGTGCTGCAGCTGAAACTCCACTATGGCCTGCTGCTGCTCGCACAGTCTGTCCAGCATGTGCAAGGTGGAGTTCCACCTGGTGGGCACGTCGCATATGAGGCGGTGAGCGGGAAGGCCGAAGTTACGCTGTAGCGCAGACAGTCGAGCAGCGGCAGGATGTGAACGCCGGAAGCGCGAACAGACGGCCCGCACTTTATGCAGCAGCTCTGACATGTCGGGGTAGTTGCGAATGAATTTCTGAACCACCAAATTCAGCACATGCGCCAGGCAAGGGATGTGCGTCAAACCGGCTAGTCCCAGAGCTGCAACGAGATTTCGCCCATTATCGCACACCACCAAGCCGGGCTTGAGGCTCACCGACAGCAACCACTCGTCGGTCTGTTGTTCTATACCCCGCCACAACTCCTGTGCGGTGTGGGGCCTGTCCCCCAAACATATGAGTTTCAGAATGGCCTGTTGACGTTTACCCCGGGCTGTGCTGAAGTTGGTGGTGAAGGTGTGTGGCTGACTGGATGAGCAAGTGGAAGAAGAGGAGGAGGAAGTTGAGTAGGAGGAGGAGGCAACAGGAGGCAAAGAATGTTGCCCTGCGATCCTTGGCGGCGGAAGGACGTGCGCCAAACAGCTCTCCGCCTGGGGCCCAGCTGCCACTACATTTACCCAGTGTGCAGTTAGGGAGATATAGCGTCCCTGGCCGTGCTTACTGGTCCACGTATCTGTGGTTAGGTGGACCTTGCCACAGATGGCGTTGCGCAGTGCACACTTGATTTTATCGGATACTTGGTTGTGCAGGGAAGGCACGGCTCTCTTGGAGAAGTAGTGGCGGCTGGGAACAACATACTGTGGGACAGCAAGCGACATGAGCTGTTTGAAGCTGTCTGTGTCCACCAGCCTGAATGACAGCATTTCATAGGCCAGTAGTTTAGAAATGCTGGCATTCAGGGCCAGGGATCGAGGGTGGCTAGGTGGGAATTTACGCTTTCTCTCAAATGTTTGTGAGATGGAGAGCTGAACGCTGCCGTGTGACATGGTTGAGATGCTTTGTGACGCAGGTGGTGGTGTTGGTGGTACATCCCATGTTTGCTGGGCGGCAGGTGCCAACGTTCCTCCAGAGGCGGAGGAAGAGGCCGAGGCGACAGCAGCAGAAGAGGCCGAGGCGGCAGCAGCAGAAGAGGCCGAGGCGGCAGCAGCAGAAGAGGTAGCAGGGGGAGCCTGAGTGACTTCCTTGTTTTTAAGGTGTTTACTCCATTGCAGTTTATGCTTTGCATGCAAGTGCCTGGTCATGCAGGTTGTGCTAAGGTTCAGAACGTTAATGCCTCGCTTCAGGCTCTGATGGCACAGCGTGCAAACCACTCGGGTCTTGTCGTCAGCACATTGTTTGAAGAAGTGCCATGCCAGGGAACTCCTTGAAGCTGCCTTTGGGGTGCTCGGTCCCAGATGGCGGCGGTCAGTAGCAGGTGGAGTCTCTTGGCGACGGGTGTTCTGCTTTTGCCCACTGCTCCCTCTTTGTCTTTTGCTACGCTGTTGGCTCGGTCTCACCACTGCCTCTTCCTCCGAACTGTGAAAGTCAGTGGCACGACCTTCATTCCATGTGGGGTCTAGGACCTCATCGTCCCCTGCATGGTCTTCATCCCTGACCTCCTGTTCAGTCTGCACACTGCAGAAAGACGCAGCAGTTGGAACCTGTGTTTCGTCATCATCAGAGACGTGCTGAGGTGGTATTCCCATGTCCTCATCATCAGGAAACATAAGTGGTTGTGCGTTAGTGCATTCTATGTCTTCCACCGCTGGGGAAGGGCTAGGTGGATGCCCTTTGGGAAACCCTGCCAGCAGAGTCTTCAAACAGCATAAGAGACTGCTGCATAACTTGAGGCTCAGACAGTTTCCCTGATATGCATGGGGGTGATGTGACAGACTGATGGGCTTGGTTTTCATGCGCCATCTGTGCGCTTTCTGCAGAAGACTGGGTGGGAGATAATGTGAACGTGCTGGATCCACTGTCGGCCACCCAATTGACTAATCAACCATCCTTAGAACGGCATTGGGTCCCACCAAATATCCCTGTAAATTCTGGCGGCTATTGGGACCTGAGGTAGTTGGTACACTAGGACGTGTGGCTGTGGCAGAACGGCCACGTCCTCTCCCAGCACCAGAGGGTCCACTAACACCACCACGACCATGTCCGCGTCCGCGTTTCTTACTAGATGTTTTCCTCATTCTTACCGTTCACCACAATAAGAAAAATATTATTTGGCCTAATGTATTGAATTCAAATTCAGGCCTTTTTTTACAGACACCTAACACTATCTGGCTATCTATTTAGGTACCGTATTACACTAATACAGGCACAGCAGTAATGACAGATTTAGCTGAATATAAATTTGAGGCCTATTATTTAGGCACTGGGTGACAGGTATACGTTTACGGACAGAATTAGACTTGGATATGCACAGTAGCGTGTGTGTGAAGTTATTGAGAATGACCCTATCAGCACCTTGAATCTAATATACCCTTTTAGGGATAGATTTAAAGTAGGCCTGATACAGCAGAAACTACTAATTTAGAAAATTGCAAGGTTGGGAATTGTATTTCAACCCAGAACTAAAATTGTGCTTTGACGGACACAAAATAACTTAAGCAGCTACAGCAATAGCCACAGATTTTGCTGAATATAAATTTGAGGCCTATTATTTAGTCGCTGGGTGACAGGTATACGTTTACGGACAGAATTAGACTTGGATATGCACAGTAGCGTGTGTTTGAAGTTATTGAGAATGACCCTATCAGCACCTTGAATCTAATATACCATTTTAGGGATAGATTTAAAGTAGGCCTGATACAGCAGAAACCACTAATTTAGAAAATTGCTAGGTTGGGAATTGTATTTCAACCCAGAACAAAAACTGTGCTTTGACGGACACAAAATAACTTGAGCAGCTACAGCAATAGCCACAGATTTAGCTGAATATAAATTTGAGGCCTATTATTTAGGCGCTGGGTGACAGGTATATGTTTACGGACAGAATTAGACTTGGATATGCACAGTAGCGTGTGTGTGAAGTTATTGAGAATGACCCTATCAGCACCTTGAATCTAATATACCCTTTTAGGGATAGATTTAAATAACCACACTATTGATGGTTAAATGGACTTGGTGGCAGCTTGCCCCTGATGTAGGATATAGCCAAAAAATAACCACACTATTGATGGTTAAATGGACTTGGTGGCAGCTTGCCCTTGATGTAGGATATAGCCAAAAAATAACCACACTATTGATGGTTAAATGGACTTTGTGACAGCTTGCCCCTGATGTAGGATATAGCAAACAATAACCACACTATTGATGGTTAAATGGACTTGGTGGCAGCTTGTGCTGGCGCACCACAAGCCACAAAATGGCCACCGATCACCCCAGAAAAAAGTGACTGAAAAACCCTCTGGGCAGCCGAAAAACAGTGAGCAATTGAATAGCAGCAGTTCAATGATCCACAGCTGTAGATCGATCACTGTCTTAAGTGTTTTGGAGGAGTTAATCACTGCCTAATCTCACCCTAACGTCGCAGCTGCGACCTCTCCCTACACTTGTAACAGCAGAGTGACGTGCAGCGCTACGTGACCCAAGCTTATATAGAGGCTGGGTCACATGCTGCACTGGCCAATCACAGCCATGCATGGCTGTGATGGCCTCTTGGGGCAAGTAGTATGACACTTGTTGATTGCCTGCTTTGCAGCCTTTCAAAAAGCGCCGAACACTGAACACGGACTTTTACGAAAATGTTCGGGTTCGGGTCCATGTCATGGACACCCCAAAATTCGGTACGAACCCGAACTATACATGAATGTGGTCCATCTAACTGAAGATTTTTCTGAATGTAAGAAAATTGGAACATTCAAAAGAATCTTCTCTTGTAGCGCAATCCTCTCTTTTATCAGGCAGAGGAGATAGCCAACAATTATTTTTTTCTTTTAAATTTCGTTTTTTATCTATTTTCTATTTTTCTAATTTTTTTTTTTTGCTTCTTTTTGTTTTGTGGAGGCCCCAACACATTGGGATATAGCAAAGAGAATGCACAATGCGCTGGAGTATAATGGCTGGGTGAGGACAGTATACTTCTCTACTCTGCTAATATAAGACATAATAATCTTGAGACAGGAGGTGGACGTCCAAGTGGAGGAGGAGGCGAGTGTGACGGTGCAGGCGGACGTGGCGGTGGAGGCATCCAACATATTTTTTTTTCTTAATTTTTTCTTAATTTTGGGGTTTTTGGAGGCCCCAAAACATTGGGAAATAGCAAAGAGTATGCACAAAGTGCGCTAGAGTATCACAATTGCTGGGTGCGGCCGGTATACCTCTCTAATCTGCCCAAGGTACGGACAAGTCCTGTGAGATCCGTGTCTGGTTCATTTTATTAAACGTGATAAACAATGTTGGCTGTGGACAGGCAGATGCGCCTGTCTGTGATCAACCCCCCCGCCATGCTAAACACACGTTCGGACAATACACTTGACGCAGGGCAGGTCAACACCTCCAAGGCGTAAAAGGGCAAGCTCAGGCCATGTGCCCAATTTGGAAACCCAGAAGTTAAATGGTGCAGACCCATCAGTCAGTACGTGCTGGCGTGTGCACACGTACTGTAATGGTCACGTACACACACACACAGGGGGGAGGATAGTGACCACTGCGCTCCACCCTCACCCCTGGCCCTGCCTACTTTCCTCACGAGTCCTGATGACAGGGGACAACTGGACGGCAGTCCCTAACTTAGGATACGTGCGGGAAGGATAGACAAGACAAATAACGGATAGTAAATGGACCGGGTCAAAACCAAGAGGACAACGCAGTACAGAGGGATAAGCAAAGAATGGTCAGGAGAAGCCGGGGTCATAAATACCAGGAGAGTCGATAAGTACCAAAGGAGTCCGCAAAGAATAGTCAGGTGGAAGCCGAGGTCAAAATACCAGGAGGGATGCGCAGTACAGGAGGAGCAGGCAAAGGAAAGTCAGGGAACAGGATCAGGTAAGTATACAGGTATCCAACAAACGCCAGGAACCTAAATTAACAAGCAATCTGTGGCCAGCAGGCTGCCTGTATTTATAGTGGGGAGTGAGGGTCATGCAACGTGGCCAGCTACACATGACCGACAGACCGACCAGTCGAGCACCGAGTGATCAGCTCGGCGCTCAAGGCAGACCTAGGAGCAGGGAGCCTCCCAGCTAGCAAAGCCACCCTGGGAACGAGGTCAAACACAGATCATCCTCGCTCCCGAAGCTAAGCAGCAGGTCTGCAGCTGATGGGAGACGAGTGCGCCTTCGGCACCTCGTTACAGTACCCCCCTTTTACAAGGGGCCACCGGACCCAAGACTTCAGGCGATGGCCTTTCAGGGTGTTCTAAATGAAATTTCCGAACAAGTCTAGTAGCATGAACCTCCCTGGCAGGTACCCAAGATCTCTCTTCAGGCCCTCACCCCTTCCAGTGAATCAGGTACTGCAAGGAATTACGCACCTTCCTGACATCCACTATTTTAGACACCACATACTTGACAGCATCATTAACAAGAACCAGCAGAGGCGAGGCTTTCGATGGTACTACCGGTTCAAAATATTTTTTAAGTAGAGATTTATGGAACACATTATGAATGTGGAATGACTCTGGCAGCTCCAACCTAAATGATACCGGGTTAATCACCTCCATGATCTTATATGGTCCAATAAAACGAGGAGCAAACTTTTTAGAATCTACCTTAAGAGAAAGATTCTTGGAGGACAACCATACCTTATCCCCAACCTGAAAATTCACCCCCTTGAACGTCTCCTATCGGCCTTGAGTTTCTGAGAACTTTGAGCCTTTTTTTTTTTTTTTAATCTTTATTGTTTTTTACAAAAAATGTATAACACTCTTTAAAACATCATACACATTATATACCCTCCCCACCCACCTCCCTTATTCATTGTCTACTCCCTCTTGAAAAGAAGAAAAAAAAAAAAAACAACAAGAAAATTTCTCTCACCTCTTGCCCCCCTCACACCCCTACCCCCCACCCAATCCCGACCCACAACACCCGTCATCTCCTGGGGAGTAACTATATTAGCCACTTCTGCCATATTCTTCCAAATCATTGGATGGAATTCCTCTCTAACAAGTGAGATTTTAGTAGACTTCTCCCATTCCCTAACCGTTGGGACCGCACTACCTCCCCAATGTCCAATAATACACTTCAGAGCCTGAAAAAGAATTTTGGATGCAATTTCCCGATGTTGTGGGGCATCAATTTTATCCCTCACCCCCAGTATACATGTCTCAAATTGACTAGGGACTTTAAACCGATGATATTGCTCTATTCTATCATTGACCTTTCCCCAGAACTCTTGGGTCTTTATACATGTCCAAAGTATATGGACATCATCCACCCCTACCTCTCCACATTTTAAACAATTAAAAATTTTAGGTTTATAACACTTCATTAATATCTTAAGGGAGTAGTACAGACGATATAAGATATTAAATTGAGTAATCCTATGGGAAAAGTTCTTAGAGACCCTATTTTTTTCCTTTATAGCCAATTCCCAAAACTCTTCTTGCTGAGGATTTACAGTGGGGGAAATAATTATTTGACCCCTCACTGATTTTGTAAGTTTGTCCAATGACAAAGAAATGAAAAGTCTCAGAACAGTATCATTTCAATGGTAGGTTTATTGTAACAGTGGCAGATAGCACATCAAAAGGAAAATCGAAAAAATAACTTTAAATAAAAGATAGCAACTGATTTGCATTTCATTGAGTGAAATAAGTATTTGAACCCCTACCAACCATTAAGAGTTCTGGCTCCCACAGAGTGGTTAGACACTTCTACTCAATTAGTCACCCTCATTAAGGACACCTGTCTTAACTAGTCACCTGTATAAAAGACACCTGTCCACAGAATCAATCAAGCAGACTCCAAACTATCCAACATGGGAAAGACCAAAGAGCTGTCCAAGGATGTCAGAGACAAAATTGTAGACCTGCACAAGGCTGGAATGGGCTACAAAACCATTAGCAAGAAGCTGGGAGAGAAGGTGACAACTGTTGGTGCGATTGTTCGAAAATGGAAGGAGCACAAAATGACCATCAATCGACCTCGCTCTGGGGCTCCACGCAAGATCTCACCTCGTGGGGTGTCAATGGTTCTGAGAAAGGTGAAAAAGCATCCTAGAACTACACGGGAGGAGTTAGTTAATGACCTCAAATTAGCAGGGACCACAGTCACCAAGAAAACCATTGGAAACACATTACACCGCAATGGATTAAAATCCTGCAGGGCTCGCAAGGTCCCCCTGCTCAGGAAGGCACATGTGCAGGCCCGTCTGAAGTTTGCCAATGAACACCTGAATGATTCAGAGAGTGACTGGGAGAAGGTGCTGTGGTCTGATGAGACCAAAATAGAGCTCTTTGGCATTAACTCAACTCGCTGTGTTTGGAGGAAGAAAAATGCTGCCTATGACCCCCAAAACACCGTCCCCACCGTCAAGCATGGGGGTGGAAACATTTTGCTTTGGGGGTGTTTTTCTGCTAAGGGCACAGGACAACTTATTCGCATAAACGGGAAAATGGACGGAGCCATGTATCGTGAAATCCTGAGCGACAACCTCCTTCCCTCTGCCAGGAAACTGAAAATGGGTCGTGGATGGGTGTTCCAGCACGACAATGACCCAAAACATACAGCAAAGGTAACAAAGGAGTGGCTCAAGAAGAAGCACATTAAGGTCATGGAGTGGCCTAGTCAGTCTCCGGACCTTAATCCAATCGAAAACCTATGGAGGGAGCTCAAGCTCAGAGTTGCACAGAGACAGCCTCGAAACCTTAGGGATTTAGAGATGATCTGCAAAGAGGAGTGGACCAACATTCCTCCTAAAATGTGCGCAAACTTGGTCATCAATTACAAGAAACGTTTGACCTCTGTGCTTGCAAACAAGGGTTTTTCCACCAAGTATTAAGTCTTTTTTTGTTAGAGGGTTCAAATACTTATTTCACTCAATGAAATGCAAATCAGTTGCTATCTTTTATTTAAAGTTATTTTTTCGATTTTCCTTTTGATGTGCTATCTGCCACTGTTACAATAAACCTACCATTGAAATGATACTGTTCTGAGACTTTTCATTTCTTTGTCATTGGACAAACTTACAAAATCAGTGAGGGGTCAAATAATTATTTCCCCCACTGTATGTCATCTTTCCATTTGTGCATTAAGCTATTGACTGCTTTTTCCTTAGTCTTTTGACGCAACAGGCATTCATATATTTTAGAGATTAATTTCCCCCCTACTGTTATCCTGGAAATATTCATTAACGGCGGCTGGAGGGTATCAATTTGTGTACCTTTTCCTAGCGAGGTTCGTAATGCTTGCTTTAACTGCAAGTAAAAAAAACTCAGATCTATATTGCTCGAACCGTACTCATTTTTAAGATCTTCATATAGTATTATACCTGACCCAGTCTATAGACGCTATGTTTCCACCAAATTTTCTGCTCAATTGACTTTAGTTCTGTAAGGTAGGTATTGTCCCACAATAAGGTGTCGACATGAGGTCCAGCCTGTGCCCACAGTACTCTTACCTCCTTCCAAACCCTATTCATCAATTCAAATAGCGGTAGTTTTAATTATGGCTTTCTTAATTCACATCTATGGTTGTTATAAAGACCAGTTGAGCATGACTGCTTGGTGGTTTCCATAACTGTGAAACTATCTCTCCAATCACTGCTTGGATGTGGTGGATGTGGTGGTTGACTGCTGTCTTACCAGTCAGAAACGGGAGACCACTATCCTGGAGATAGCTGCAACACAGATGGACATAGACAGCTGAGGGCCTCCTGTGCAAAACAACATATGAGTCCATTGTTCTCCAATCATAGATCATATCCTTATGTCCAACAATTCCCCTGCAATTGTGAGCTATGAAATTAATTAGTTCCTTACATTAAATTTAATATAGTGAGATGCTGCTTATTTCTTTAAAAGTGGTAAAGGGGCCTTTACCTCCTTGGCCCCCATGCAGCTGCACAAGTTGCACATGTCATTGCTTCCCCCCTGAGCTGCAGGTCCCAGAGATCCGACATTTATGGCATATATTACATATTGTATGGAAATGCCCATTTAGCATAGCATAGAAAGTGATTCACCTGCTTCCAGTAATACTCTTCCTGATTGTTAGCCATTATGTATCTGCTTTAGTTTCTTTGCTTATTTTTCAGTAATTTGTATTGTCTTATTTTTGGATGTTTTCCATAGCATCATGGCCTCAGGTAACAATATGTATCTAAGTAAATAAGTGCTATAACCCAAAGACTAGCCTACACTTCCTCACAGATTGCAAGCTCTTGCGAGCAGGGCCTCATACCTATTATTTAAATGGTGTATTAGTTTGTTACTTTGTGAAGTCTCATTCTGTTTTTACATGTATCTTCTGATTGTAGATTAATTAATTAATGTGGGATATGTGGGCACTATATAAATACAGATTATAACATTTTATGTAAAGAAATTATATACAGCATTTCAGACATGGCATTTCTCTGCTTATCATAAGATATTTAACCCCTTCACGCTAGACAGCACGACTCTACATCATGATGAGGACTAACTATACCTCGTCTTACAGCTACCTGAACGACAATGTCAAGGAAACAGCTGAAGCATCTAAAGAGATTAACAAGTTTCAATTTTTTTCACCATTCATCTACCCACAAATAGTAAAAGTTAATTAATAATGTATATTTTAATCAATGTTATATGTCCCTCACAATTTTGCCTTTAAAAAAATACAACTCATCCTGCAAAAACAAGCCCACATACAATAGCATTGATAAAAATAGTTATAAGTTATAACGTTGAAAACAAAATGAAAAAAAAAAGACCTAGAGGTCCAAAATAGGTCAGTTATCAAGAGGTAAATAATTTTATAAATATGAAATTTCAAGAGGTAGTTTTAATTAATTGCTACATGTACACTGCATTTGGAAAGTCTTCAGACCCTTTCACTTTTTTCAAATTTTTTAAGTTGCTGCTTTACACTAAAGTAAAAAGAAAAAAAGTTTTTCCCCATTATTCAGCACTCAATATCCATAATGACAAAGTAAAAGCAGAATGTTAGAAATCTTTCTAATTTATTGAAAAGTTAAAAAGAAAATATTGTATTGACATAAGTATTCAGACGCTTTACTCTTTAACCGTTTACTGTCAAGTTGTATGGGGACTGTCGATGGACAGCTATTTTTGGGTCTCTCCTGAGGTGTTCAGTTGGGTTCAATTCAGGGCTCTGGCTGAGCCACTCAAGAGCATTCACAGAGGTGTCCCTAAGCCACTCCTGTGTTGTCTTGGCTGTGTGGAATTGTCTTGTTGGAAGGTGAATCTTTGGCCCAGTCTGAAGTCTAGAGCAGTTTGGATCAAGTTTTCATTAAGAATATCCCTGTATTTTGTTCCATTCAGCTTTTCCTCAACCCTGACCAGTCTCTGTGTCTCTTATTACCAACATCATAATTTCTTTCGGCAGAAGAGAGTTTTTTTGAAGAAAAAAAAGCACAAGGGCGCTATTTGCCAGGAGAAGAACCATGCGACAAAACTGCTCCGACTCCCACTTCTGACGCGTCAACCTCCACATTGAAAGGCTTAGACACATCAGGTTGCACCAGAATGGGAGCAGAAGCAAAACATTTCTGTCACCACCAGCTCTCTGAGAAGCTCTGGTAGACATTCTTCTGTACCTCTTGCATGATGTTCTTTGTTTTGGTTTCACTTTGTCATCTCTTTTCCTTCTCCCAGCTGTCATCTATTTACACTGATTGCCTCCCTTTATATTCCCTCCCATACTGCCTCACTTTGCGGTTTATACTACTTCCTGGATTGTGTTCACTGCCAGAGGCTGCAACTGCTGGTTCCTCAGATAAGTCTTTTCCTTTATTTGTGTTTCCATGCTGGCTTGAAACTAGGTGACCCTGACTCCCTCCGTATCAAGTGCAGGGAGCCGGTGGTCGTGTCCCCTCACTATTATAGGGTTTTCAGGTGTCACACAGTCTAGGTACGAGGGCATGCAATTATCTATCATAAAGATCTTTGCATGGGCAAAGCAGTCACGGAGAGCTCTAGCAGTTTTATAGGACTCACCCATATGTTCCTTAGTTTAGGATCAAGTCAGTCGGATGTTTATTTATAACTTCCAGTTTTCTGCAACACCATCCGTGACATTATAAACCACCATAACCGTCTTAAGCATGGATCCGGTTTCAGCCTTGATTGACCGCATGCAGGGTCTTTCACTGGAGGTAGCAGATCTCCGTAAAACTGTGTCTCAGTTTCAGGTGACCGGTTCTGCTTGCGTTCATGGAGTTTGTTCCGAGCCTAAGATCTCGCTTCCGGATACGTTCTCCGGGGGTAGTGAGAATTTTGTTAGTTTTAGAGAGGCTTGCAAACTCCATTTTCGCCTACTGTCCCCATTCCTCTAGTGATGAGGAGCAGAGGGTGGGAATCATCATCTCGATGCTCACGGATAACGCTCAGTCTTGGGCCTTTTCGCTGCCGGTGGGGCACGGCCCCTCCGATCGGTGGATACATTTTTTGTAGCCCTGGGGCAGATATATGATGACCCGGATCGTATTGCTCTGGCTGAATCTAAACTGCGTCTTTTATGCCAGGGTAAACAGTCCGCAGAGATATATTGTTCTGAATTTCGGAGATGGGCAGCTGATACTGGTTGGAATGATGCTGCACTTCGAAGTCAATTTTGCCATGGTCTTTCGGAGGGATTGAAAGATGCATTTGCCTTTCATGAGAGACCTGCCTCGTTGGAGTCTGCCATGTCTCGAGCTGTTCGTATTGACAGGCGTCTTAGAGAGAGAGGAGAGATTACTCCTTCCTGTCATATTCAGTACAAGGACAGTGGGGCGGACTCATTCAGTGCGCAGGGGCCTCAGTCTCTCTCAATCCCCTCTGAGGAGGAGGCCATGCAGCTGGGTTTGCTTGCCTCTGATAGTAGAGGATTCAGCTCTCAGAGGAGGGTTTGTTTCTGTTGTGGAGGTATAAATCATTTGGCAAATGTTTGCCCCACTAGGAAATTCAAGGAGTTTTCTGAGAGTAATAAAGAAACAAAAAGTAAAAAAAACTCTAAAAACTTTCCATCTGTTACTATTGGCAAGGTTGATGCGGAAATTGAAGGTTTGCAGTTTGCTTGTAGTTCCCGTTTTGTCCTACCTGCCAGGGTGGCGCTAGATAGCAAGAACTTTGTTTGTGAGATTTTTGTAGATAGTGGAGCAGCTGTCAATCTCATTGATAATCAATTTGCTATAACACATTGTTTCCAGGTATGCATTTTGGGAAAGGATATACCTGTTTTTGCTATCGATTCCGCTCCACTTTCTCAAAAATCGTTAAAGGGCACAGTTCACAATATCCGTTTGACTGTGGGTGATGCTCATGTTGAGGATATGTCATGTTTTTTTCTAAGCGGATTACCTACTCCTCTAGTGTTGGGGCTACCCTGGCTCACTAAACATAACCCCACCATTGGCAAGCAAGGCAAATAAATGGTTGGAGTGACTTTTGCAGAGAGAATTGCCTCACACACCTCTTTCAGATGTTTCTACCAAGACTGTGCCATCTTTTCTCTGTGAATTTTCAGATGTGTTTTCAGAGAGTGGTGTCCAGGAGCTGCCCCCTCACCGGGAGTACGATTGCCCTATTAATCTCATCCCAGGCGCCTAGCTGCCAAAATCACGTTTATATAATCTCTCCCAACCTGAAAGAGTCGCTATGCGTACTTATATCTCTGAGAGCCTGAGAAAGGGACACATCCGACCCTCGAAGTCACCTGTCGCCGCTGTTTTTTTTTTGTTAAGAAAAAAGATGGTTCTTTAAAACCATGTCTGGATTTCAGGGAGCTGAACTGTATCACAATTCGTGACCCTTATCCGCTTCCTCTGATCCCGGACCTGTTTAACCAGATTGTTGGGGCTAAAGTTTTTTCTAAGTTGGATTTAAGAGGGGCATACAACCTAGTCAGGGTCAGGGAAGGGGATGAATGGAAGACGGCCTTCAATACCCCTGAAGGCAATTTCGGGAATTTGGTTATGCCCTTTGGTTTGATGAATGCTCCAGCCGTCTTCCAACATTTTGTGAACAGCATTTTTTATCATTTAATGGGGAAATTTGTACTGGTGTATCTAGATGACATTTAGATTTTTTTTCCTGATTTCAAAACTCATAGGGACCACCTACGTCAGGTCTTGCTCATTCTGCGGGAGAATAAATTGTACGCTAAACTGGAAAAATGTGTGCTTGCGGTTCCAGAAATTCAATTTCTGGGTTTTCTTCTCTCCGCTTCTGGTTTTCGCATGGACCCTGAGAAGGTCCGCGCTGTGCTTGATTGGGAGCTTCCTGAGAATCAGAAGGCGCTGATGCGGTTTTTGGGTTTTACCAATTATTACAGGAAGTTCATTTTGAATTATTCCTCTGTTGTTAAGCCACTCACTGATATGACTAAAAAGGGGGTAGATTTTTCCTCCTGGTCGGTAGATGCGCTTAAGGCCTTTTCTAGTATCAAAGAGAGTTTTGCTTCCGCTCCCATCTTGGTACAACCTGATATCTCTCTGCCTTTCATTCATTGTTGAGGTGGACGCTTCTGAGGTGGGTGTGGGTGTCTCAGAGTCCCTCTCCTGCCAAATGGCGACCGTGTGCCTTTTTCTCAAGGAAACTCTCCTCCGCAGAGAGAAATTACGATGTGTGAGATAGGGAGTTGTTGGCCATCAAATTAGCTTTTGAGGAATGGCGCCATTGGCTAGAGGGAGCCAGACACCCTATTACCGTGTTTACCGACCATAAGAATCTGGCCTACTTGGAATCAGCCAAACGTCTGAACCCGAGACAGGCCAGATGGTCTTTATTCTTTTCTAGGTTTAATTTTGTTGTTACGTTCCGCCCTGGGGTTAAAAATGTGAAGGCTGATGCCCTGTCACGTTGTTTTCCAGGAGGGGGGAACTTTGAAGACCCGGGTCCCATTTTGGCTGAAGGGGTGGTCGTCTCTGCTCTTTATCCTGATTTGGAGGCAGAGGTTCAGGCAGCCCAGGCAGAGGCTCCTGATCTTTGTCCTCCTGGGAGGTTGTTTGTGCCTCTCGCTTTACAACACAAGGTTTTTAAGGAGCACCACGATACTGTCCTTGCTGGGCACCCGGGGAGTAGAGCCACAGTGGATCTCATTGGTCGGAGATTCTGGTGGCCGGCTCTTCGTAAGACGGTTGAGGGTTTTGTGGCAGCCTGCGAGACCTGCGCTCGTGCCAAGGTCCCTCATTCACAGCCATCGGGTTCTCTCCTCCCGTTACCCATTCCTTCCCGCCCTTGGACGCATCTGTCCTTGGACTTCATTACAGACCTGCCTTGTTCCTCGTGAAAGACTGTGAATCTGGTAGTAGTGGACTGCTTTAGCAAAATAGCGCATTTCATTCCCTTTCCTTGGTTACCCAATGCTAAAACGCTGGAGCAAGCATTTGTTGATCACATTGTCAAATTGCATGGCATTCCTTCAGACATAGTTTCTGATAGGGACAGTTTGTTTCCAGATTCTGGAAGGCCTTCTGCTCTCGCTTGGGGGTTCGGTTGTCGTTCTCTTCTGCTTTTCACCCGCAGTCGAATGGCCAAACCAAACGCGTCAATCAGAATCTGGAGACATATCTGCGCTGTTTTGTGGCAGAGAATCAGGAGGATTGGTGTTCTTTTTTGTCCCTTGCTGAGTTTGCTTTAAATAACCGTCGCCAGGAGTCCTCAGATAAGTCACCATTTTTTGGTGCATATGGGTTTCATCCGCAGTTTGGGACATTCTCTGGAGAGGGGTCTTCTGGTTTACCTGATGAGGAGAGATTTTCCTCGTCTTTGTCATTTATTTGGCAAAAGATTCAGGGTAATCTGAAGAGGATGAGTGAGAGATATAAGCGTGTGGCGGATAAGAGACTTGTGCCTGGTCCGGACCTGAATGTGGGTGATCTGGTGTGGTTGTCTACAAAGAATATCAAACTGAAGGTTCCCTCCTGGAAGTTGGGTTTATTGGGCCTTACAAGATCTTGTCCGTCATCAATCCCGTTGCCTTCCGTCTTGATCTTCCTCAGACTTGGAAGATCCATAATGTTTTTCACAGGTCCCTATTAAAACCGTATGTCCAACCCACTGTACCCTCCTCTTTGCCTCCTCCTCCGATTGTTGTTGATGGTAATCTTGAATTTCAGGTCTCTAGGACTGTGGATTCTCGCATTATCTGCGGTTCTCTCCAGTACCTCGTTCATTGGGAGGGTTATGGTCCTGAGGAGAGGATGTGGGTCCCAGTGGCGGACATTAAGGCCACTCGTCTTATCAGGGCTTTCCATAGGTCCCATCCTGAGAAGGTGGGCTCTGAGTGTCCCTAGTCCACTCGTAGAGGAAGGGGTACTGTCACTGCCAGCTCTCTGAGAAGCTCTGGTAGACATTCTTCTGTACCTCTTGCATGATGTTCTTTGTTTTGGTTTCACTTTGTCATCTCTTTTCCTTCTCCCAGCTGTCATCTATTTACACTGATTGCCTCCCTTAATATTCCCTCCCATACTGCCTCACTTTGCGGTTTATACTACTTCCTGGATTGTGTTCACTGCCAGAGGCTGCAACTGCTGGTTCCTCAGATAAGTCTTTTCCTTTATTTGTGTTTCCGTGCTGGCTTGATTCTATGTGACCCTGACTCCCTCCATATTAAGTGCAGGGAGCCGGTGGTAGTGTCCCCTCACTATTATAGGGTTTTCAGGTGTCACACAGTCTAGGTACGAGGGCATGCAATTATCTATCATAAAGATCTTTGCATGGGCAAAGCAGTCAGGGAGAGCTCTAGGGGTTTTATAGGGCTCACCCATATGTTCCTTAGTTTGGGATCAAGTCAGTCGGATGTTTATTTATAACTTCCAGTTTTCTGCAACACCATCTGAGACAATTTCTTTATTGCAGAAAAAGCATGTAATGCCTCTTCAGACCAGACTGAGAAATCCACACCTTTCTTGGTCATATCGATCAAAGGCTTGACAACAGTAGAATAATTCAGGATACATTTTCTGTAGTAATTAGTAAACCCCAAAAACCACATCAGCGCTTTCTGATTCTCAGGTCGATTCTAGTCCAATACTGCACGGACCAAGGTAACCCAGGAACTGCAGCTCCTGAACAGTAAAACACACATGGAGGATCAGTAATACTTGTCTTAAATGATCCTGATGAGTTTCTATATTGGGCGTGTAAATTAGTATGTCATCGAGGTAAATAACAACAAACCTCCCCACCAAATGATGAAAAATGTCATTGATAAAGTGCTGAAAGACCGCCGGGGCATGACAAAGTTGTCAAAGTGGCCCTCAGGGGTATTAAAGGCCGTCTTCCATTCGTCCCCTTCCCTAATTCTTGTCAGATTATAAGCCTCTCTTAAATCCAACTTGGAAAACACCTTGGCTCCGATAATCTAATTGAATAAATCCGGGATCAAGGGAAGGGGATAAGTATCACGGACAGTGATACGATTTAGCTCCCAGAAGTCTAAACACGGTCTAAGGGTCCCATCTTTTTTTTTTTTACCAAAAAGAAGTCAGCAGCCACCGGTGACTTAGATGGTCTAATATGTCCATTTGCCAAACTCTCGGTAATATACTCTCGCAAATGCTATTCTTTCGGGTTGGGAAAGATTATACAACCGAGACTTTGGCAATTTATCTCCGGGAATAAGGTTGACCGGACAATCAAACTCTCGGTGAGGGGGTAACTTCTGATCTCCGCCCTCAGAGAATACTTCAGAAAAATCAGAAAGAAACGGGGGTAACATCTTAGTGGATACCACAGAAAGTGACGCGCCAAGACAGTTGTCTATACAGAAATCACTCCAATTACTGATCTGTCTTGCTTGCCAATCTATGGTAGGATTATGTCTGGTCAACCATGGTAAACCTAGCACAAGAGGGGCAGGCAAACCCTTCAGTACAAAACAAGAAATGGACTCAACATGAGAATCAACCACCCTCAAATGAATATCATGCACCATATGAGTCTGACACTTTTCTGAGAGAGGGGCGGAATCAATAGCAAACACAGATATCCCCTTGTTTAATGCACTTGTTTTAAAACTATGACTCTGAACGAACTGATAGTCCACAAGATTAACCCCTGCTCCACTGCCAACAAATAATTCCAATTCAATATTTTCGGAATCTAGTGATGGGGACGCTTCTAGTTAGAATATACTTTGAACTGTGTACATGACTGCCCCCTGCTGCCTGGCAGCACCTGATCTCTTACAGTGCCGCACCTGAGGGGTTAATTGTGCGTATCATAGCCCCCTGTAAGAGATCATGTGCTGCCAGGCAGGAGGGGGCACACCCCCCTCCCTCCCCAGTTTTAAATTCATTGGTGGCCAGTGGGCCCCCCCTCCCTCCCTTGTATTTAACACATTGGTGGCCAGTGCGGCCGGCCCCCCCTCCCTCCCCTGTAGTTAACACATTGGTGGCCAGTGCAGCCGCCCCCCCTCCCTCCCCTGTAGTTAACACATTGGTGGCCAGTACGGCCGGCCCCCCCTCCCTCCCCTGTAGTTAACACATTGGTGGCCAGTGCGGCCGGCACCCCCTCCCCTCCCCTGTAGTTAACACATTGGTGGCCAGTGCGGCCGGCCCCCCCTCCCTCCCCTGTAGTACTGTAGATTCATTGGTGGCCAGTGGGCCCCCCCTCCCTCCCCCTCCTAATTAAAATCTCCCCCCCTATCATTGGTGGCAGCGGAGCTATAAGCAATGCGCCACACAGACCTTTCACTTACCAGTAGGAGGAGCGCCCGGCCGGTCACAGACATCGCAGCTCGCAGGTAAGTATAATGCTTCTAAAAATTGCTATATAACCATGGCAACCAGGACTGCAGTAGCATCCTGGTTGCCATGGTTATCGATCGGAGCCCCAGTGATTAAACTGGGACTCCGATCGGTACTCTCCGCTGCCACCAATGATAGGGGGGAAGATTTTAATTAGGAGGGGGAGGGAGGGGGGCCCACTGGCCACCAATGAATCTACAGTACTACAGGGGAGGGAGGGGGGGCTGGCCGCACTGGCCACCGATGTGTTAACTACAGGGGAGGGAGGGGGGGCAGGCCACACTGGCTACCAATGTGTGTTAACTACAGGGGAGGGAGGGGGGGCGGCCGCACTGGCCACCAATGAGTTAAATACAGGGGGGGTCTGCCCCCTGCTGCCTGGCAGCACCTGCCAGGCAGCAGGGGGAAGTCATGTACACAGTTCTTTTAGTATATTCTAACCTGAAGCGTCCCCATCACCATGGGAACGCCTCTGTGTTAAAATATACTGTCGGATCTGAGTTTCACGATCTAACTCAAATCCGATGGTATATTCTAACATAGAGGCGTTCCCATGGTGATGGGGATGCTTCAAGTTAAAATATACCATCGGATTGGAGAAAACTCAGATCCGATGGTATAAAAGGGACTCCTGACTCTACATTGAAAGTCAATGGGGGACGGATCCGTTTGCAATTGCACCATATTGTGTCAACGTCAAACGGATCTGTCCCCATTGACTTGCATTGTAATTCAGGACGGATCCGTTTGGCTACGCACGGCCAGGCGGACACCAAAACGAAATTTTTTTCATGTCCGTGGATCCTCCAAAAATCAAGGAAGACCCACGGATGAAAAAACGGTCACGGATCACGGACCTACGGACCCTGTTTTTGCGGACCTTAAAAAAAACGGTCGTGTGCATGAGGCCTTAATCGGATGAAAATGAAAAGCCATAAAATTAGTACAAATCAGATAAATTTATCAAAACAATGCTGAATTCTAGTGCCAGGAATTAGAGAAAAAAAAAGAAAAAAATGCTCTTGAGATTTGATACAAGTATTCTATTTTTCCCCCTACCGGGTTTGCAATTAATAATGACTCAAGATGTCTTTTACCCCAGTGTCATTATTTTTAGAAATGAGCGAATCGAAGCTGACGAAGTGCGATTTTCAACAAATGCGTATTTCCTCGCGCTAACGAATCGCATTTTTCCTAAAATGGCTGCTGCCCGTGTAAGGACATAGAGAAAGGAAGTCTGGGAAGGCAGGATCACCCAGACTGACATGCATGCAGCCAATCAGCAGCAAGCCAGCCCTGTAATGTCACAGCCCTATAAATACGGTGGCCATCTTAGAGTACAGAGACAGATGTGAGAAGGCACTAGGTACAGCAATAGGAAAAACCTCATTGTGAAAAAAAAAAACTGAAATAACGATTTATAAGTGTAGGGAGGAATAATTTCACAGCATCTTAGTGCAGGGAGAGACGTCAGAAGGCGCTAGGGACAGTGCTAGAAAAGCGATTTACAAGTGCATGAAATATATTTTTGGGGGATCGAAATAGCCATTATGCAGCTCTGTCATTCCAGCAATTTGTTCTTGTTATTGGGGTGCAAGCGCTATGTTGAAAAGCCTTTAGTGGCCTATTTTAGTACATAAAGGAAAATATATACGCACTTGTCTGTTGCAGTTATTTGTGGTGAAAGCATTTAGTGGCCTATTTCAGTACAAAAAGAAAAATATATACGCACGTCACTGTTGCAGTTATTTGTGGTGAAAGCGTTTAGTGGCCTACTTCAGTACAAAAAGAAAAATATATTCTCAGTTCACTTCTGCAGTTATATGTGTTAAAAGCGTTTAGTGGCCTATTTCAGTACAGAAAGAAAAATCTATTGTCACGAATGAAGTTAGCAGATAGCTGGAACATATAAATGAACGAGCGACTGGCTTGATCCAAAACTAAGGAGCTTATAGGTGAGCCCTATAAAACCCTAAGAGCTCTCCCTGACTGCTATGCATTCAGGGTAGACGATTGCATGCCCGCATACCTAATACTGTGTGACACCTGAAAACCCTATAATAGTGAGGGGACACGACCACCGGCTCCCTGCACTTAATACCGACGGAGTCAGGGTCACCTAGAATCAAACCAGCAAGGAAACACAATAAAGTAAATTACTTATCTGAACAAACAGCAGAAGCAGCCTCCAGCGGTGAACACCTCATCCAGGAAGTAGTATAAACCGCAAAGTGAGGCAGTATGGGAGGGATAATAAAGGAAGACAATTAGTCGAAATAAGTGACACCTGGCAGAAGCAAAGGAGATGAGAAAGTGAAACCAAAACAAAGAACATCATACAAGAGGTAGAGAAGAACGTCTGCCAGATCTTCTCACAGAACTGACGGTGACATCTATTCTCAGTTCACTTCTGCAGTTATATGTGTTGAAAGCATTTAGTGGCCTATTTCAGTACAAAAAGAAAAATATATACGCACGTCACTGTTGCAGTTATTTGTGGTGAAAGCGTTTAGTGGCCTACTTCAGTACAAAAAGAAAAATATATTCTCAGTTCACTTCTGCAGTTATATGTGTTAAAAGCGTTTAGTGGCCTATTTCAGTACAGAAAGAAAAATCTATTGTCACGAATGAAGTTAGCAGATAGCTGGAACATATAAATGAACGAGCGACTGGCTTGATCCAAAACTAAGGAGCTTATAGGTGAGCCCTATAAAACCCTAAGAGCTCTCCCTGACTGCTATGCATTCAGGGTAGACGATTGCATGCCCGCATACCTAATACTGTGTGACACCTGAAAACCCTATAATAGTGAGGGGACACGACCACCGGCTCCCTGCACTTAATACGGACGGAGTCAGGGTCACCTAGAATCAAGCCAGCAAGGAAACACAATAAAGTAAATGACTTATCTGAACAAACAGCAGAAGCAGCCTCCAGCAGTGAACACCTCATCCAGGAAGTAGTATAAACCGCAAAGTGAGGCAGTATGGGAGGGATAATAAAGGAAGACAATTAGTCGAAATAAGTGACACCTGGCAGAAGCAAAGGAGATGAGAAAGTGAAACCAAAACAAAGAACATCATACAAGAGGTAGAGAAGAACGTCTGCCAGATCTTCTCACAGAACTGACGGTGACATCTATTCTCAGTTCACTTCTGCAGTTATATGTGTTGAAAGCGTTTAGTGGCCTATTTCAGTACAAAAAGAAAACTATATACGCACTTCACTGTTGGAGTTATTTGTGGTGAAAGTGTTTAGTGGCCTATTTCAGTACAGAAAGAAAAATCTATTCTCAGTTCACTTCTGCAGTTATTTGTGGTGAAAGTGTTTAGTGGCCTACTTCAGTACAGAAAGAAAAATATATACGCACTTCACTGTTGCAGTTATTTGTGGTGAAAGTGTTTATTGGCCTATTTCAGTACAAAAAAATATATACAGTATACGCATTTCACTGTTGCAGTTATTTGTGGTGAAAGCGTTAAGTGGCCTATTTCAGTACAAAATGAAAAATATATACGCACTTCACTGTTGCAGTTATTTGTGGTGAAAGCGTTTAGTGGCCTATTTCAGTACAAAAAGAAAAATATATACGCGCTTCACTGTTGCAGTTATATATGTTGAAAGTGTTTAGTGGCCTATTTCAGTACAAAAAGAAAAATTTTTATGCACTTCTCTGTTGCGGTTATTTGTGGCGAAAGAGTTTAGTGGCCTATTTCAGTACAAAAATAAAAATATATTCTCCGTTCACTTTTGCAGTTATGTGTTAAAAGCGTTTAGTGATGTTTCCACCCGTTGGAATTCCACCCTCCATATGTTGGACCTACTGTACGAACATAGAAAGGCCATAGATGATCCAAGCGGAAAGGAGTACTTCCCTGTGTAACTTCGATGTCAGCCAGTGGCAGCTCATGCGTGACACCTGCCATTTGCTCAGGCCCTTTGAGGACACCACGTTATTTGTCACTCGCTAGGACTACGGGATGAACAACGTCATTCCACTGCTTCATGTCCTAAAACAGATGGTGGTAACAATGGCTGGTCAGGGGACAGGAGACGTGGCGCCTAGATCTCATGGCCACATGAACCCTGTGGGGGCTGAACTGGAAGAGGAGGAGGAGGAGGGGGGAGGAGGACATTGGAGCACAGGCAATGTGTAGCGAAATGGGTGGTTTTTCTACTCATCTGACAGGAGAGGAGAAGCAGGAGCAGCCAGGGGAGCTACAGGGCATTGAGAAAGACGAGACAGAAGACCTAGACACATGGTGGCAGTATGAAGTGGAGATGGAGGCACAAATAGCCCGATGAATGCTCACTTGCTTGCGTAGTGACAGCCGAATTGTCACCATTTAGCAGAGGGATGACTTCTGGCTCTCCACCTTGTTGGACCCTAGCTACCGGTCCAAAATGGGGGCCTTTTGTACACCCATTGAAAGGGAGGACAAACTGAACTACTACAGAGACATCCTATGTAGTCATTTGGTCGCTGCCTATCTGCGCCATCGTCCATCCTCTCGCAGGTCTGACTGGGGGTGCCCTCTGCGCTCATGTTCCACTGCCATGGCTGGGATGGGTGGGGTGGCAGGAGCAGTACCAGCTCCCTTAGCAGCAGCCTGAGTCTACAGTCACTGATGAGTAGCTTTCTTCACTCGCATAGTGAAGAAACTACTTACCAGCAGCAGCAGGTAGACCTGGAGCAGTACCTGTAGCAGCAGGTGGTGGCAAACTTGGACAGCCTCCTGCCAACCCACATTGAAGATCCGCTGGACTACTGGGCAGCCAAACTGGATTTGTGGCCGCAACTAGCAGTTTGCCCTGGAAAATCTGTCCTGCCCGGCCAGTAGTGTGGCATCAGAGCAGGTGCTTAGTGCGGCGGGGGCCATAGTTACCCAAAGGAGAACTCGCCTGTCCACCCAGAATGTGGAGAGACTGACCTTTGTCAAGATTAATTAAACGTGGATCAGCCAGGATTTCCACCCACCAATGCCTGATGCATCTGATTAGATCATCCATGCCGCCTCACCCAAACCTTGAAAAAAGACACCAGTTTCTTCTTGCTAACTGCCTCAGCTACTACTCTGATGCTGCCACCCGCCTGATTCTACACATCTGATGCCAAGTTCTACCTCTTTCACCCACCTTCATCAGAGGGTACTGGTATTGCCACAACCGCCCCACTCTGTCACTGGGTCACTTTGTGGTCTCCTGATATTGCTGCCATCTCCACACTATGCCACCTTCACGCTCTGTGGTCTCCTGATGATGCTGCCATCTCCACACTATGTCACCTTGCTACTCTGTGGTATTCTGATGCTTCTGCTGCCATCTCCACACTATGTCACCTTGCCAACCCGTGGTATCCTCCTAATGCTGCTGCTGTTGCCACCTCTAGACTCGGTCATTGTGCCACTCTGTGGCCTCCTCCTGATGCTGCTGCTGCCGCCACCTCAACACTCTGCCATTGGGCCACTCTGTGGTCTCCTCATACTGCTGCCACCTCCAGACTCTGTCATTGTGGCCACTCGGTGGCCTTCTCCTGATGCTGCCACCTCCAGACGGTCATTGTGTCATTCGGTGGCCTTCTCCTGATGTTGCCAACTCCAGACTGTGTCATTGTGCCACTCGGTGACTTCCTCATACTGCTGCCACCTCCAGACTCTGTCATTGTGCCACTCGGTGGCCTCCTCATACTGCTGCCACCTCCAGACTTTGTCATTGTGCCACTCGGTGGCCTTCTCCTGATGCTGCCACCTCCAGACTCTGTCATTGTGTCATTTGGTGGCATTCTCCTGATGCTGCCAACTCCAGACTCTGTAAATGTGCCACTCGGTGACTTCCTCATACTGCTTACACCTCCAGACTCTGTAATTGTGCCACTCGGTGCCCTCCTCATACTGCTGCCAACTCCAGACTTTGTCATTTTGCCACTCGGTGGCCTCCTCATACTGCTTCCATCTCCAGACCCTGTCATTGGTCCACTCTGTGGTCTCATGCTGCTTCCACCTTACCACTATGTCATAGGTCCACTCTGTAGACTTCTCATGCCTTTCCCACTGTCCCCACTTCATGACTGGTCCACTATTTTGGCTTTCGGCCTGCCTGACATCATCATCTATTTGACCTTTCTTTTGATCTGTCAGAAGGAAGGAAAAATGAGACGCACAACGGATCCTGTCTGTGTAGCAGCTGTAAGGCCTGTATGGTCCCATCAGAATCGGCTTATGATTTGGTAGCCAAAAGCAGGAGTGGGTAGAAAACACAGAAGACATGCAAATATTCCATTCACGTGTCACGTGTCATCTCTGTTTTAGATCCACTCCTGTTTTTTTTGGGCATTAGCAATACTGATGGATTATTGAGCAAATGCTGACCGAGTGAAGGAGTATGCTTCACAGACAGGATCCATTTTTTGTGGGTTATTGTTCTGACGGATCAGAGGAAGGGCAAAATAATCAGTGATGTCAACACAAACTTACTGCTGACACCTTCTCTACTCTGTCAGGGGGGCTCTACTTGTATACGTGTTTAATAGAACAGGTTCTGTAGACTGTGTGGAATCAGCTGGCAACGGTGTAAAAGGAGTGCGCATCTTCTTGGCGCTAACATCGACCTGTAAGGCTGAGTTCATACAGTACTTGAAATATTTGGTCCGTTTTGGCCCTGTGACTGCCCAAATAAGTGAAGTCTGCAGTGATTCTAAGAGAGACGCCTGTCATCTGAATGTCATACAGACTCACAGTATTATTTCACTACCAAAGCAGACTCTCTATGCGTGTTACTGCAAGGCACAGTGTTCTACACCACTATAAAGGCTCTGTGCAGCAAGGTAATAGCCGTTTTTTAACGTAATTCGCAGCGAATATATTTGGATCGAACCAAATTTTTCCCCAAAAATTTGGCAAACAGAGAATCAAATTTTTGAAAAAAAAAATCTCTAATTATTTTATTAACAAAAGATAAGTTGTATAGCAAAATGAGAATTATGCAATTTCTCCACTCATCCTATTATTTGTACTAGAATTCACTGAAGGCTGCTTTTGACTGCTTATGCTTGGCTATCAAAGTAGAAGAACTGAGTAGAGTTTAATGGATCATTCTGTCCAACAGCCTGGCCACCATATTAAAATATTAGAGACATTTGCTAAGAATAGGAAACTACTTGACAGGACTTTATTGTCCTTGTGATATTGGTGCCAAAATTATTTTGTTCCAGCACTTATAGTAATTGCTTTTTATATTGACATTTCATAGCCAGTTATTTTTTGTCACCTATTAAGTTTTAATTAAAATGAATCATTAAACTCATATTTTTAATATGCAAGTAGCCAAGACCAAACATGTATCAAATGAATTAGGCCTCTTTCACACGAATGATACGGATTGTGTCCGGATGTGTTCAGAAAAAAACTCATGGTTTTGCAGGCAAGTTTATTCAGTTTATTCTGCGATTGCGTTCAGTGGTTCATTATTTTTTCACGCGGACGCAATCAGTTTTGATGCGTTTTTCATGTGCATGAAAAGAAACCTGGAAGAATAACAATCTACATCTCCAAGCAAACACTTTGCATCCGGACTGCATCCGGTTTCACAGTATTTCACGGAAGCCCCATTCACTTCAGGGGTGAAAAACGCTGAATATAGAACATGCTGCGATTTTCACGTAATGCAGAGATGATGCATGAAAAACAGCGCTCATGTGCATTGACCCATAGAAATGAATGGGTCAGGATTCATTGTAGGTTCAATTACACATTACAACCAGACAGAAATCGCGCTTGTGTGAAAGAGACCTTAAATTAGTGTTACGGCAGAGGGTGTTGAAGCACTGTGTCAACCAACAGATTTGAATTTGTGCTACTCATAAGGTCTCTTTCACATGAGTGTTACAGATTCTCTCAGAGTCTGTTCAGGAGAAAACGAATGGTTTTACATGCAAGTTCAGTCAGTTTTGTCTGTGATTGTGTTCAGTATTTCCGTTTTTTACATAGGGGTGCAATCAGTTTTTAATGCATTTTCATGCGCATGAAAAAAAAACCTGAAGCATAACAATCTACATTTCCTAGCAACGATCAGTGAAAAACGCATTGCATCTTGATGCAATGAAGCCTCGTTCGCTTCTATGGAACCAGAGCTGTGTGAAAAATGCAGTATATAGAACATGCGATTTTTCCTGATCACAGAAATGATGCATGAAAAACAACGCTCATGTGCACAGACCCATTGAAAGGAATAGGTCAGGATTCAGTCCGGATTGCTTCACGCATCACACCTTCACGGAAAACTCGCTCGAGTAAAAGAGGCTTAAGGGCAATATCCTAGAAGTGCCCTGGTAATCACCCTTTAACCCCTATACAGGGTTCTGGACTTTAGTTCAAGGGAACACCAGGTCACTACCTCCTGAAGTAGTCTCTCTATTATTGACAGCTGACCCATGGAGGGGTCACGCACTCCCTACAGGCAGAGGAGAGAGGCCTTGCCAGCAAAGCTGAAGCCTGCAGGGAAGAACGAACAGAGGGCACTGGCTGCTTGGCCTGCCGCGAGAAAGCAGAAGATGCCCCGTGGAACAGGAGAGAAAAGGTGAGCAGTGCCTGTGTCCGAATAGGTCAGTGACAGTCATGTTCCACCAAAATAACAGGTGGAAGCTGCAAGAATAGCTGATATTTAGTTTGCTTCATGGACAAATTATTCAGAAAATGAGGTATAGATCACTCATGTAATGACATCTAAAATAGATGAATTATGGTGAATGCTATATAAGCTATTTTTAAGTAGTTAGTTATGTTGTACTTGGATATTTTGGATTTGATAAATTTGTGACATGAAGTATTTTCAGCAATAAGAATCAATTAATTTTCATTTTAAAAAAAGGTACATATTTATCAAACTGGTGTAAATTAGAACTGGCTTACTTGCCCATAGCAACCAATCAGATTCCTTCTTTCAGTTTTGACAGCTCCGTTGGAAAATGAAAGATGGAATCTGATTGGTTTACAAGCAGAAGTACTGGCGGATCACTTCCTTAGGCTACTTTCACATTAGCGTTTGCAATTCCGCTACTGAGATCCGTCATAGGATCTCAATAGCGGAAGAAAACGCTTCAGTTTTGTCCCCATTCATTTTCAATGGGGACAAAACCGAACTGAATGAAACGGAATGCACCAAAATGTATTCCGTTCCGGTTTGGTTGCGCTACCATCGCGGACAGAATAACGCTGCAAGCAGCATTTTTACATCCGCGATGTGGTGCGGAGCAAAACGGATCCGTTCTGACACACAATATAAGTCAATTAAGACGGATCCGTTTTCTGTGACACAATAGAAAACTGATCCGTCCCCCATTGACTTTCAATGGTGTTCATGACGGATCCGTCATGGCTATAGAAGACATAATACAACCAGATCCGTTCATGACGGATGCATGCAGTTGTATTATGGTAACAAAAGCGTTTTTGCGGATCCATGACAGATCCACAAAAAACTCTTATGTGAAAGTAGCCTTACTTCTGAAAGGGTCAAAGAGCTACGTAGCTCATGCTTCTAGTAAGCACATTTCTCAAGTTGTAGCTACAGTACTTTTAGTTTTAAATGTACCTTAGTATTTCTTTTATGACCAGGGATCACAACCAAAGCCAAGTTTTCTCAACTTCCTTGGTTGTGACCTAGTCTTTTTTTTTTGTGAAAAAAGGATCCCTATAATGTGTTAGTGATGTGAGCCTACTATACTATATACCATATTATATTCCAGCTAGTCTGCACTAGGGGACTGTAATATGCACCCTTGAAAACATAAAGGACTTGATTGCATCTACGTATGCCTCCAATTTCATATAGGTGTTCTCCCCTACATAGGCACAATATAGAGGCAAACAGAGTGCCTACAGCTTGATGATATGGAGTTGCAGGGACAATTTTTTTTATTTCAATAAGTTTTTATTATTTTCAAGTGATTCACATACAATGGTATATGTCATATTGTCAGTATATAGCATATGAAAACAAGTTGTACATAACTCAGAGAAAACAAATCAAAGGGAAAACGAAAGAAAAAGCAATCATTCTTTGAGGGTACACAAGTACTAGAAGCATATGTATCACAGATTAATGACTCTTGTATCGCATGGCTTGAGCGAGCCCAGGCGTCCCACATCTTTGTGAATTTCGAGGTGATTGGCAAAAGCCAAGGTCCGTTCATATATGAACGCAACAATAATTGTCATGATAACATCAGTCAGAGAAGGCGTTTTTGAACTCTTCCAATGTTGTGTGATGGCCAATTTAGCAGACAAGAAGAGATGGGCTATAATGACTCGATGTCTATGGGGTATTTTGTCCAAGTCAATAAATAATAGTCAATGAGGGGGAGGGTGTTATCTGGTAGCCCAGTAAACCTCAAGCTAAACTGAAAATCTCTTTCCATAGTGTCCGGAGAATGACCAGAGAATATGGAGAAGTGTACCCCTATGACCGCATCTTCTCCAGCAAAGGTGCAAGACACCTGGGAACAAACTTATGACACAGTTTATCAGGCATGTAATACCATCTCAGTGTTGTCTCCATTAACGATTCATAGTGAAGAAAACATTTCAGATGTTTAGAGATAAAGCTCTGAGCCAATCTCCATTGGTCAAGCGAAAAAGTTTGACCCAATTCCTTTTCCCACGACCGTCAGGAAGTGGATTTAGTAAATGACCCCTTATCATTCAGCAACACATATTATGGACGTAAACAGGGACCTGCTGAAGGCGGGAGTGACCAAAGTTTGAATATGTCCGAGTTGGCTGTAATCTGGAATGGGTTACTGGCGTGGAAGAGATGCTTGATTCGTTAGTACTTAAAAATAAGTCTGCATTCAACACCTGAAAGGTGCTGTGTATGTGTTCAAATGAATGTCATTTCCCAGTCTCAAACAGCTTGGATAACATGACTACTCCACAGTCCCTCCAGGACTCAACCGCTAAGTCAGGGATCAAATATTCCACTACCACTAAGGTTGCTTTATTTAGAATAGAGAAGGAACAGTTGGGACAGAGTTTATGGAATTGAATCCAATTTGCCAGAGCTGTAGAAACTAAATAAGGTAGCTAGAAAATACTCATATGTTGGGGAGCCTGAGACCGCCATACGCTTTTGCTTTTCTGCAGTAATGTGGACGCTATGTCTTCATTTTTTCAAAATGAAAACGTTTAAGTACTTGGTGCATTTGTTAAAAAAGGATTTCGGAGGAGTAATTGATAATGTTTTAAACAGGTATAACAGTTTAGGGAGGGTGGACATTTGGAAGGTCACAATGCGGCCCACCCGAGATCTCTCATATCGGGCTAGATTTTTTTCTCCAAGGTGGAAAGAAAAGGTAAATGGTTAGCCCGACATAATTTGAAAATATTAGAAGTCAGGTTAATCTTTAGGTATTTGATCTGTGATCTCTGACAACTGAAACTAAATGAGGACATAAGGGATGTAACCAAGTGTGGGGCAATATTGATGGGTAAAGCCTGAGATTTGGTGGAGTTTAACTTTTAAAATGATAGTTCTCCAAAGGACGATTTAATCTCCAGTGCTGCTGCAACAGAAATGTGAGGGTCTGTTAGGGTGAGAATCACATCATCAGCGTATAGGTTAATACTATGACTCCTATCCCCAATGGTGACACCTCTGACCCTGCCATCTAGTTGGATCGCCTGTGCCAATGGTCCTATAGATAGTACAAACATTAGTGGCGACAGGTACCCCTGTCGTGTGCCATTGGTTATGTAAAACAACTCTGAAAAATGAAGATTACTCTTACCAGTAATTGGATTATCCTGAACCCATGACAGCACCACGAGAGAGAGAGATGATTTACCCCCAAAGACAGGAAACCTGAAGTACAAATAGGCGAAGACTCCCTCCAACTTCAGTATGTCCTTTCCAAGGATTGGAGGAACTCTCCCCCATAAGGTTAGTATCACATAAATATCTTTTTTTTTTTTTACTGCAACACCCGTGAATAATCATCCAGCACCAATAAAAGAGGGAAGGGAAAAATATGGGTGCTGCCGTGGGTTCAGGAAAATCCAATTACCGGTAAGAGTAATCTTCATTTTTCCCCTCACCCACAACAGCACCACGAGAGAGAGAACCAAGGAACTCTTAGGGTTGGATAACAGCAGAAAGCACCTTAGAACCAAAGGATAAATCGGAAGGAGAATTTAACTGTAAGCGATAGTGCTTAAAGAAGGTAGAAGGTGAAGACCAGACCGCTGCTTTGCAGATATCTTCAATAGTAACTGCAGCTTTTTCCGCCCAAGAGGTAGAGATAGCCCTATGAGAATGTGCTCGAAGGCCTTGTGGAGGCTCCCTTCCTGAAGACAAATAGGCCAGGGATACCGCGGAAGTAATCCACCTTGCCAGAGTTTTTTTAGAAGCTCGTTGTTCCTTATTCTTTCCCTGAAAACGAATAAACAGCGAGGAGATCTTCCTCCAATCTTTAGTTTTAAAAATAGAAAAATATGTGGATAGCTCACCACCCTCCTCAGTAAGGTAGGGGTGCTCTAGCCGAAAGACTGCTCACTCAATCAGTACAAAGAGATAAATAAAATGGGAAAAAGACGGCTGGCACTCACTATGTGGTTTCACATCAAACAACAATTTATTATGACTATACCGCTATTTAAACAGTAAAATACATGTTATCTTAAAACAAAATAGTTAAAAATCCCCCTAAAAAATTAATAAATAGTAAAAAACAATAAACTGTTCAATTGGATCATAAACCGCACAAGAATGAAGTCTCTTGGAAAGATGTGGTATTTCTTTGCCTGTTTGGGCGATATGTGTCCAATTAGATATAACAAGGATACTGTCACTTTAAATGAAATGAGAAATGCAGCCAAGTCCACAAGCTGTATTGATAACTGCTGGGGTATAATCTCTACCTCTCTATGATTTGCTTCAGCAGCTCTTATTTGGGTAAGTCTTGTAGATTTCAGTTTTTGGATATGTAATTCATTTACAGGGTAATTGTACAGCTTACCCACCAGAACGAAACTCCGGCCGTCTGCTTAGCTCGCCGCTGCTCGCTGTCGGCGTCCCCCGCTCTCCGATGTTTGGCACGTGATGTACCTGAGTTATCGCGGGATTTGACAATTTCAATCCGAAGATCTGGTGAGAGCAGAACGAAACTCCGGCCGTCTGCTTAGCTCGCCGCTGCTCGCTCTCGGCGTCCCCGCTCTCCGATGTTTGGCACGTGATGTACCTGAGTTATCGCGGGATTTGACAATTTCAATCCGAAGATCTGGTGAGAGCTGCAGAGTAAGTATATGAATGGAGCGCTCCACTTGTAGAAAATACTTCAAATTTCGTTGGTCATATCCAGAGGCTTCTTGTTGGCAGGGATATAACGCTAAACGCGTTTCGAGGACTTCAATCCTCTTCCTCAGTAGCTATATCCCTGTTCTTGAGTCTCCTCCTTTTATATCATTCTCAGCAGTCCCCAAAATCTGGGCTGGAATCGCTTTTCCTCCTGATGCGGTTTTTGGTGCGTTTCTGGTGCGGTTTTAAAATCGCATGTGCGTTTTTCATGGCATCAAAACCGCAACCTCTTGTTTAATATAAGTCTGCCCAAACGCAGTCATTCTCCAATGTAAAAACACATAATAATGATCAATATATTAAATTTATAAAAATTATTAAAAACAGTTTTCAATATATCCCAGGAGATCAGAAGTTTATAAATAATTAAGAAATTATATAATGATATATAACAGATACAAGCTAGTCAATGACGTCTGTATGGTAAAGGGCCTCATCCTCCATAAATTCTATTCTTATCTCTCTTGCAATGTTGGTATTAATATAGGAGAATGACGTAAAAGGTAGCGTGCACATCAAACAAGAGGGGACCACAGTGCCGTTAAACGGCCAACCATGTGATTCCCAATTGGATGAGGGGCACACTATCTAATCTATAGGAATCCAAAAATTTCCAGTTCTGCGTTTAAGCCCACTGGTATCAAACTTCCAAAGTTATATATTTGTTTGGATTCTGCCCTAGACATCCGCTCTATATGGTTTCCACCTCTCCAATGTTTGTCAATTTTTTCTAGAGCTACAAAGGACAGACCTGTGGGGTCCTGTCCATGAGCTTCTTTAAAGTGCCTTGAGAGTGAGTGTTTATCGTACCCCTTCTTGATATTGGAAATGTGTTCCGATATCCTCACTCTCAAGGCCCTTTTCGTCCGTCCAATATATTGTCTTGAGCACGGACATTGTGCTAGATAAATCACGCTCACAGAGTTACATGTCAGGAATTGTTCAATCTCCCACACAAAGGAATTTTGCGTGGAAGATACCGTCTTAGTATTCCTAGGAATTCTTGTAATTTTGCAACAACTGCACTGTCCGCATTTGTAAAAACCTTTCAGATTCGTTAGTCTCCCGGTATTCAATGTAGCTCTCTTTCTAGTTTTGATCGATGGAGCTACTTTTATCCCTAAATTGGCGGCTCTAGTATATATTATTTGTGGTTTAATTGGTATTATCCTACCTATTGTTTTGTCTTGTAGTAGGTGGTACCAATGCCGTTTAATGATTTCCTCCACCTTTCTTCTTTGTGTTGTGTATGGAAGGATAATCCTGAATTGGGAGTCTACTTCATTTTGCTCTGCTGTTTTGACAGTTAATAATGAGCTCCTCGGTAGTTTCCTGACTTTTTCCAATGAACTTTCTAGTATATTGGTTGGGTATTGTTTGGCCAGGAATTTATCCCTCAGGTGCATTGCTTCTAATTCAAATTGAGCCTCTTCGGTACAATTCCGTTTTAATCTACGGAACTGTCCGAAGGGTACATTTAACAGCCAATTGGGCAGATGACAACTAGAGTGCAGGATAAATGCATTCCGGGCAGAAGGTTTTTGATATGTCTTGCAAATGTATTTATCCGCTACCCTCGTAATTGCCAGATCTAAAAATTCTATTTCCGTCGTTCCAGTATTTTGGGTAAAAACTAAATTCAAGCTGTTTGCATTGAGTTCTGTTAAAAAATTATTAAAACTATCTTGATCTCCCTTCCAAATTAAAAGAACGTCGTCAATATAACGACGCCAGAGCACCAGGTCACCCCCTCTATGCAAATCAATAGTTTCCTGTTCCCATTGTGCTAGGAACAGGTTTGCATAACTGGGGGCAAACCTGGTGCCCATGGCTGTTCCTCTAATCTGTAGATAAAAACATCCCTCAAAATAAAAATAATTATGTTGTAAGATGTGTTTAATACCTTCTAAAATAAAATCTGATTGTTGTTTTTTTATTGTCTATTTTCCAATTGGGTTTAATGGCTCTTATTCCAGCTTCATGGTCTATTACTGTGTAGAGGGACTGGATATCGAGTGTGGTCATAATCCAGTCCTCTCCCACATTTAACCCTTCTAATATCTGGATGATTTGTGTAGTATCCCTCAAGTATGATGTGGTGGTTTTTACCATGGGTTGTAGCCATGTGTCAATATATCTAGATAAATTCGATGTTAAAGAGCCAATCCCTGATACTATGGGGCGGCCGGGAGGACTCTCCATGTCCTTGTGTACCTTGGGAAGGCAATAGAAGACCGGGAGTCTTCCCGGCGTCCCCATAATATAATCAGATTCTTGTTGAGACAAGATGCCCATCTGGGCACCTTTCTGGCAGTATTCTTCTAATTTATCATTGAATGTTTTTGTGGGGTCTGCATCCAACTTTTTATATGTCAATTTGTCAGATAATTGTCTCGAGCATTCCTGTATGTATTTAGCGGTATCCAAAATTACGATCGCCCCCCCAAAATCTTTAGTTTTAGTTAAGTAATGAATCAAACATCTCCGGACATCAAGGCAATGGAAAGCTTATTCCTTCTCTGATGTTGGACTCTGAAAGAAAGATGGAAGGATGATCTCCTGAGACTTATGAAACCTGGTGGCCACTTTCGGAATAAATGCAGGGTCAGGTCTGATAACTACTCTATCATCTATAATGGTAGTATAAGGAGCATTCATAGATATTGCCTGGAGCTCACTAATTCTACGAGCTGACGTAAGAGCTACTAAGAGACACAGTTTAAGAGACAGAAACTTATTCAGAATCTGTTCAATAGGCTCAAAGGGATGAATAGTAAGGGCCTCTAGAACTATATTTAAGTCCCAAGAGGCTACCCTTGGGGAAGCACTCAGAGCTGTTTTGGAGACAGATTTAAAGAAGCGTATGACCCAAGCATTTGTCGCCATCTGTTCATTAAAGAGGGCCGAGACTGCTGAAACTTGTACCTTTAAGGTATTGGGGGATAATCCTATCTCCAATCGCTTCTGAACAAATTCTTATTAACTGGAGCTGGACCTGGAAGGTCTCTAAATTGTAACCCTGCAAAGGACAATAATTTTTTTCAAGTTCTAGAATATAGAGAGATTGTGACTTTTTTGCTACTTTTCAACAGCTAAAAGCTGCCTTTCATGCCATCAGGTGAAGATTGTCTACCTGAGGGTGAAACACCGGCCACTGAGAAAGAAGGCCCCGGGTTGCAGGGAGAACCTATGGATCCGTCACTGACAGTTTTCTCAGCCAAGTGAACTATTAGGATTATCCTCGCCTGATCTTTCCATATCTTTTTCAGAACTCGCAGAATCAGGGAAAAGGGAGGAAAAGCGTAAGCTAGTGGAAAGTTCCTCTTCCCCCTTTTCTCTGGAAGTCCTTGTCCACTTTTTCTTCCTCTATATTGTTTTGAAAGGAGCGAAAGGGGCAACTAAATCTTCCTCTTGAAGAAAAGACACTTTGCGCCGGAAACTTCTTCTTCTTGTTTGTCGCCTTTTCCAACAACTCATCCAGGGCTGACCCAAACAAGTATTCCCCTTCACAGGGCACCGCACAAAGTCTCTTCTTAGATTGAAGGTCAAGCTCCAATTTTTTAACCATAAGGCTCTGCGCTCTGAATTAGTTAAACCAGAAGATTGAGCAGCTAACTTTATTGCATCAGCTGATGCATCCACCAAGAAATCTACTGTTTTCTTAATGGTTGGAAGGCCCACTAATATTTCTTCCCTGGGGCATTTATTTTTTAACTGATCTTCTAGCTCCGATAGCCAGATTATTAGTGATCCAGCAGTGCAGGTTGAGGCAATAGAAAGCCTAAAGCTAGAAGTTGAAGCTTCCCAAACCCCCTTTAAAAACCCCTCCGCTTTTTTATCCAAGGGGTCTTTTAATGATCCCATGTCTTCAAAGGGTAGGGATGACTTTTTCGCTACTTTGGAGATAGCCACATCTATTTTGGGAGCTTTATTCCAGGTAGCCGCTACCTCCTCAGAAAAGGGATACTTTCTTTTGAATTTTCGCCATTCTTCTTTAATTAATGCCGATACATTCTTATGAACCGGAAAGTATCTCATATGTTTAGTCTCAAGACCACCAATCATTATGTCTTGCACTGATTTTGGTTCCTTAGCATCCTCTATCCCCATAGTGGATTTAACTGCTTTTAATAATTTATCTACAAACCTGATTCCAAAAAAGTTGGGACACTCTACAAATCGTGAATAAAAACTGAATGCAATGATGTGGAGGTGCCAACTTCTAAGATTTTATTCAGAATAGAACATAAATCACAGAACAAAAGTTTAAACTGAGAAAATGTACCATTTTAAGGGAAAAATATGTTGAATCAGAATTTCATGGTGTCAACAAATCCCCAAAAAGTTGGGACAAGGCCATTTTCACCACTGTGTGGCATCTCCCCTTCTTCTTACAACACTCAACAGACGTCTGGGGACCGAGGAGACCAGTTTCTCAAGTTTAGAAATAGGAATGCTTTCCCATTCTTGTCTAATACAGGCCTCTAACTGTTCAATCGTCTTGGGCCTTCTTTGTTGCACCTTCCTCTTTATGATGCCCCAAATGTTCTCTATAGGTGAAAGATCTGGACTGCAGACTGGCCATTTCAGTACCGGGATCCTTCTCCTACGCAGCTATGATGTTGTGATTGATGCAGAATGTGGTCTGGCATTATCTTGTTGAAAAATGCAGGGTCTTCCCTGAAAGAGATGACGTCTGGATGGGAGCATATGTTGTTCTAGAACCTAAATATATTTTTCTGCATTGATGGTGCCTTTCCAGACATGCAAGCTGCCCATGCCACACGCACTCATGCAACCCCATACCATCAGAGATGCAGGCTTCTGAACTGAGCGTTGATAACAACTTGGGTTGTCCTTGTCCTCTTTGGTCCGGATGACATGGCGTCCCAGATTTCCAAAAAGAACTTCAAATTGTGACTCGTCTGACCACAGAACAGTCTTCCATTTTGCCACACTCCATTTTAAATGATCCCTGGCCCAGTGAAAACGCCTGAGCTTGTGGATCTTGCTTAGAAATGGCTTCTTCTTTGCACTGTAGAGTTTCAGCTGGCAACGGCGGATGGCACAGTGGTTTCCTTTACAGTAGCATTCCTGTTTGTGGTGCAGTGTCGTTTAAGGGCCCGGAGATCACGGGCATCCAGTATGGTTTTACGGCCTTGACCCTTACGCACAGAGATTGTTCCAGATTCTCTGAATCTTCGGATGATGTTATGCACAGTTGATGATGATAGATGCAAAGTCTTTGCAATTTTTCGCTGGGTAACACCTTTCTGATATTGCTCCACTATCTTTCTGCGCAACATTGTGGGAATTGGTGATCCTCTACCCATCTTGGCTTCTGAGAGACACTGCCACTCTGAGAAGCTCTTTTTATACCCAATCATGTTGCCAATTGACCTAATTAGTGTTAATTGGTCTTCCAGCTTTTCGTTATGCTCAAATTTACTTTTTCCAGCCTCTTATTGCTACTTGTCCCAACTTTTTTGGGATTTGTTGACACCGTGAAAATTGGAATCAATGTATTTTTCCTTTAAAATGATTTTACTCGGATTTACTTAATTTACTCGGATTAAACATTTGATCTGTCATCTGAGTTCTATTACAAATAAAATATTGACATTTGCTATCTCCACATCATTGCATTCAGTTTTTATTCACAATTTGTTTAGTGTCCCAACTTTTTGGGAATCTGGTTTGTATATCCTCAATCGTAAAAAATGGTTTTCCTATTTCATTTTCTTCATTTTCAGAAGGTCAAGATAAGGCATCCGAAAAAGAATTCTCCAAGGAATGGAAATCTTCCCCCTCTTCTGAATCTGAGGAAACCACATTACACATTGTCTGCTTTTTTCCTAGGCTTCTGTTCACTGTACTGAACTTTCTTGAGGCCACAGACAAGTCTATTTCAGATCTGACCAAAGACTGTAGGCATTTATAAAATGATGGCGATTCCTCTGCCACAGTTTTTTCAATGCATGGCTTACATAACTTTTTTTCATAGTCAGAAGCCAAGGCACATGTACATATGGAACACTCTTTATGATGCCTTTTAGCCAAAGCTTTCCTAGGCTTCCTCTGAAAAACACACACATATATATATATATATATATATATATATATATATACACGAGTCATGAGGATGAATATAAATATATATGGCCGTAACCCTCTCACCCCTCCAATAGGTTCCAAGGCTGGTTTGGACACTGGATCTTCAATTGTGTCCCTCTTTTCTTCCTCCATTGTGGAGTACCGCTCCTGATTACAACAGTAAGCTGGTAAAACCCACCCCGACAGCTCACTTCTGGGTTCATGTGCATTTTTAGCACCGTCCCTCATCACATGATGCGTCACTACGCATATGTGCGCCTCAGGCCTCTTTTTGGATACAGGAACTTTCTTCCACAGAGCGGAGCAAAAGCTCCTCCCCCTGGACTTTCAAATCTTCCTATTGCCGAGCGCGCGATGCTTACTAGTGCTTGTCGGTCGCACTGAAGCATCATGCCCATAAGCACTCAGGAGCCTCCAGCCATCGCGCCTCTGCCGGACCCCCCGCTCACCACTGTGCCGCAGGTAATGAAGGGCAGCCACAGGGAGAGAAGGATGTACCACAGGCTTTCCCTCCAAAGACAGGAAACCATACTGAAGTTGGAGGGGAGTCTCCGCCTTTTTTTACTCAGGTTTCCTGTCTTTGGGGGTGGATCCTTTTGCTCTCGTGGTGCTTTCGTGGGTGAGGGGAAAAGACACCATTGAGCCATACTCTAGCCGACGGGCAGGTATATATAGAGCCCTGATGAATGACATGATAAGCCCTGCAAGTCCCATTTAAGAGAGGACAGAAAAGGCAAAGAACCAATTGATACGGTCAAATGCCTTCTCAGCGCCCAACGTCACCAACACCGCAGGAGCTTTCCTTCTCTGCAAGAAAATCTAGAACATTCAAGACACGCCAAGAGTTTTCCTGAATCTGCCGGCCTTTAACAAATCTCACTTGATCTGTATGAACAAGTAGGGGAACCAAAGGGGCTAGTCGGTTTGCAAGGGCTTTAGCAAATATTTTAGTGTTAGTGTTCAGGAGCAATACAGGACAAAAATGTTTAGGATCATTCATGGGTTTGTCAAATTTGGGAATGGTAACTAATAGTAGCTTCCAGCATGTTTTGGAAGCTCGGCCGTGTCCATTGCTAATTGAAAGATCTGAAACATATGGGGGGGGGAATCAATTTTTCGAAAGTATTATAGTAGGCATTGGACAGTCCGTCTGGGCCTGGGGCTTTGTGGCTGGGCAGTTTCTTAAGGATATCCAAAATTTTGGCTGCAAATATCTGTGCAGCTTTGTCATAATACTTCAAAACCAATGTGGGTTCTGTATCTAATCCATATTCTCTCTGGAATGCCCATAAGGCGTTCATGAGGGGAATCTTTATCAAAGTGGAACACTTTGATAAAGATTCCCCTGATGAATGTCTTATGGGCATTCCAGAGAGAATTTGGATTAGATACAGAACCCACATTGGTTTTGAAGTATTATGACAAAGTCGCACAGATATTTGATTTGTATTTGGGATGTTCTAATAGATAGGTGTTATTGTGCCAAGGAGTATATGGAGAACCTGAGTAAGCTTCGGACAAGCTTAGGGTGATTTGGGCATGATCCGACCAGGTGATCAATTCTATGAAGAAATGGGATGTAGTGCGTAATAGAGTCATATCTAACAAAATAAAACTATCCTTGAGTATGAGTTGTGTGCAGCAGAAAATAAATGAGTAATCTCTCTCCCCTTCATGGTGAATACTCCAAACATCACAGAGATCCTCTCCAAGGAGCACAACTCAGAGGGGGGAGGGGTGATTTCTGGCAGGAGCCCTAGAATCCATGAAAGGATCCAGCACAATATTGAAGTCCCCACCCCAGAGAACATGTCCTATCTGGATTCTGCTCACTTTATTTGTAAGCTTGCGTAAAAATGGAAGTTGGTGTTTGTTCGTAGTGTTGATCACGAGTATTCGAATTGCAAATATTTTTTGCGAATATTTAGAATATAGTGATATATATTCGTAATTTTGAATATTCGAGATTTTGTATTGCGAATTTTTGTAATGCACATTTTTATCGCAAATTTTTCAATTGCCGAGTAAAAACATGATTCTTCCCCGCTTCTTGCTTGTGGGCCAATGACTCATTGAACCATAAGCAAGAAGCAGGGAAGAATCATAACTTTAAATGGGAAAAATTATGAATATTCTAAAAAACTAATATATAGCACTATATTGAATATATTCGTTTTTTCGAATATTCGCTATATTGCTATATATTCTTGTTTTTGAATATTACGAATATTTAAAAAGACGAATATATTTGTTTTTTCGAATATTCGTAATATTCTAAAACAAGAATATATAGTAATATAGCGAATATTCGAAAAAAACGAATATAGAGCAAATTAGCTAATATAGTACTATAATCTTCTTTGTCTAATAGTTGTATTTTTTTTCTCATCTTAAGTTCAGATTGGAAAAAAAAATTCTACTATTGGAAAAAAAGATTATAGCACTATATTAGCTAAATTTGTCTATATTCGTTTTTTTTCGAATATTCACTATATTGCTATATACTCTTGTTTTAGAATATTACGAATATTCGAAAAAACAAATATATTCGATATAGTGCTATGACTCATTGGCCCACAAGCAAGAAGCAGGGAGGAATCATGTTTTTGCTTGGCAATTGAAAAATTTGCGATAAAAATTTGCATTGCGAAAATTCGCATATTACGCGATCATTACCTTGACGATTTTTCGAGTAAAAAAAAATCAGAGAATATAACGAATATTCAAATTCACAAATATTCTGCGAATATTCTACAAAATATTCGTGAAATATTGTGAATTCGAATATGACCCCTTCCGCTCATCACTATTTGTTCGGGGCACATACGACATTGTTTATGGAGCCAACTATAATGATGTATCTGCCACTGGGGTCTACAGTAGAGGTCAGTAAGTGGAACACCACCAAATCCTTAATGACCACCAACATACCTCTTTGCTTTTTTAAAAAGTATGATTGAAAAATATGTGGAAACTGGAGGTGTTTTAGTCTATAAGCTTTAAAAATGTGCATTTCGGTGGCGCAGAAGATGTCACATTTTACTTCTTTTGCCTCCTTCCACATCATAGACCTTTGAAAAGGGCTGTTTAGACCCTTGGTGTTTAAAGCAGCTATCTGTCACGGCCACGGTTTTGGCCGTGACTCCTTGGGAGCCGCATACTGTTGCCCGCGGTTTTGGGTTGTAGTGTCAACCGCAGCTTGAGGCATAAGGTTGTTAGCCTCAAGTGCGGTTGCCGCGGACAACAGCTATGTGTGCGGTTCCCTCGGAGTTGTGTGCGCGTTTGTAAGCACTTTTGTATGTCTGTGTGCACTTTGTTTATGTTTGGTGTGCACTGACATTTTCCCTGCACTGTGGCTGTCCGTGGCAACGTTTGGTGGTATGATGTACATGTAGTGGCAGTGTCCCGGCCTTTGGGCTGACTCCCAGGACACGCTTGCCACCCATGTCATTGCCTGCGGCAACAGCCACAGTGTGTTTGTTGTTTGGACACTTCCCCTTTAAGTTATGTTTTCCCTTCTGTGGTTTTGGAAGGGTTAACTCCCTTTCAGTGTGTGTGAGTCACGGGGTGTGTCTGATTGTTGGGTGTGGCCTCTTGGCCCTATAAAGCCTCAGTTGTAGGCAGTAGCCAGAGAGGGTGTTTCAGCCATCCTGGCTGTAGACATCCTCCTGGTTACTTACCAACTGCCAGTGGGGGCCAACCTTCTGTTCATAAGCTAAAGATATTGTCCTTATGTTTATGTCTGCTGTGTGTTGATGTTGTATGTTATGTTCTGTTGGGACCTTTCTATGTGTTTGGTGCAGCTTACGGTTCTGTATTCCTGTTTGCGCAGGGATCCAGTCAGCAAGGCTGTGACAGGTTGGTGGAACTAATAGTTCGCCTGTCATTCCCGTAAGGCTGTATGAGTTCCCCTTTTCCCAACAGCTTGGCCATTGAGACTCCTGCTCCTCCGTGCCTAGGAGGAGTAGGTCGTCTTACCCTGACTCCTAGTGCAGGGACCGGACGGAGGGTGAGTTAGGGATCCGAGGTTCCTGCGCATGGGTCCTCCTACCTTTAAGGTCGGCCCATGCAGTTAGGAGTTAGGGTCAGGGTAGGGACGCTGTAGGAGGTGACCTGCTCCCTATCCTGTTCTCCTGGCCGAGTAGGCCTACAGCACATGGCAGCGCACGGCTGAGGATTTCCCCCATCCTCAGCCGTGACACTATCTTAATGATCATTGCAAGTAGTACAGTTGCTTTAACAATAGTAAATATTGAGGGAGGAGTAGTACATACCCTCTGCCAGGGGGTGGATGGAATTCCAGACCTTGATAGACCCCAGTTGCAGACAAAAAGTGAAGCCAAGAGAAAAACCTCAAAATTCTGAGCATAAAGGAAAGAAAAACATAATAAACGTATACCTTAGAAAATTGAACAACAGAATAGAAAAAAAATTCAGCATATATCGCTGACTAACCGCGTTGGGCATATCTTACAGTTCAGGGCCGGGAAGAAGCCGCTCAGCGCTTGTATACCCATAGTCGGTTTAACTGTGAATCTCCATAGTTAGGCTTCCGCTTCTGTGTCACCACCTGCCACTCGGGATTCATTTGATGACAGATGAAAAATTGGAGCATACTCAGGGCCCCCTCCGGTGATGGGTCTTGAGATGAACACGATTCAGCAGGCAAACTATATCCAGGGGAGCGGAAGGAAGTAAGTGAGGCAGCGCCATCTTGATCTTTGCCTCATTCAAAAAAAAAAAGTCTAGCTTCCCCTTTTTTTTCACTGACCGCTTGCCTCTGGTCATCATCTGTGAGGTATGGCTGACGTTTGAAGGCAGCAAACAATGGGTTTTTCCTGTCTGCTTCTCATTCATCGCTGGTAAGGCGCTGGAGCTCTAGTTTCACGCACCAGTCTTACTCGGCTGGCAGACCACGCCCCCTTGCAGGGACACTTTATGACTCTGCACTGGCTATGTCCTCTAGGCAGAACCAACAACCAGAAATGTTACTATCACCCTCCAATGCCTGATAGATTCTCAGTCTCTCTCTGACTAGTGCTAGTAGTGAAAGTCCATCCTCCTCCTCCTGTACTCCTAAGAATATTTAAATGCTGAGAAGGAGAGACTCAGGTACACAGCATAACAAAACAATTAACAAAGACAGGTGCACTCTGCAGTCTCACTAAACCCTCAAACTGATTTTAAAATTGAGAGATTAGTCAACATGTCCTACGGTGTAGAACATGTCTAAGCCCGGACACCACGCCAAGGTTTCTCAAGTAGCCCGGGACCTAACACTCTCCTACCTGAGCCGTATGGGCAATACCAGGAGCCAGTGGGCAAATTACAGGAGCATAAGGCCGACTCACAAACAGCTCACCAGTTACCTCCAGCATGTAGCCATGCTTGCAATGGGAGGAGGGAGGAGTCTGCGAGTCCCACTCAAAACTGGCTGATATGTCCCAGCACCATATCTACTTTTGTCATGTATTGTACTTTCTTTCTCTGTACTGCGCTAGTTTGTTATTTTCTGCAGGTGTTACTGACTTTCTGCCCTTCTGTTATGTTAAAAGGGTTGTCCAGTAATAGGAGGAAACCAGAAAAGCTCTGGAATATGCCAGATATAAAGAATAGGTAAGTACTTACCTCAAAAACCCTGTGCCACTGCCAGTTCACCTGGCTAGGCTCTATTTACCCAGCTGCAGGTGTCACATCATGTCGATAACATATGACTGCTGCAAACAATCACTGTATTTGTCCGGTGCACTGCTGAGGCCAGTTATTGGAGGCAGGATGTGACATCACCATTGCAGCCAGGTAAGAAGAGCCCTGCTCTGCAGCCAGTCACCACTGCCAGTCACCACTGCAGCCAGAGTTGTGAAGATCCGGCAGGCAGTTCCGTCGCCGGAACTGCCTGCCGGATCCGGAAATCCATGTGCAAACGGATAGCATTTGTAGATGGATCCGGATGTGGATCTGTCTAGCAAATGCATTGAAACACCAGATCCGTCTCTCCGGTGTCATCCGGAAAAACGGATCCGGTATTTATTTTTATTGCATTTTTAAAGGTCTGCTCATGCGCAGACCAGAAAACCGGACCCGTTTTGCTGGAACACTTGGTGCCGTATACGGCATTAATGCATTTCAATGGAAAAGAATACAAGTGTTCCGGAATTGTGGACAGAGAAAATACTGCAGCAATCTGCGGTATTTTCTCCGGCCAAATACCGTAAGAGTGACTGAACTGAAGACATCCTGATGCATACTGAACGGATTGCTCTCCATTCAGAATGCATTAGGATAAAAATGATCAGTTTTTTTCTGGTATTGAGCCCCTGTGACGGAACTGAAGACCGGAAAACTTTAATGCTAGTGTGAAAGTACCCTACCTGTTCTTTATTTCAGGTGGATCCTGGGGGTTGCCCGTTTTCCTCCTCAAACTGGTCAAGTCCTATAAGATACTCCCAGACTTCAGACCAGCTAAACAAAGACCTCAGACCAGACAAACAAAATACATTATTTAATATACAAATTCAAACCCCAGACAAGATCATTAACCTGATAATTTACTTACCACTTCTCGCTGTGGGGTCTTCCCTCTTCTGGGCTCCATGACACCAAAGGAAGTGTCAGGATGCAGGCTGTGTGTGCCTGTGTGTGCTGTTTGCCACTGAGGCCTAATACAGTGGAGGCACTCATAGAAGAAAGGAACATGGGCTAGATGTGGTAGGGGTTGTGATGATGGCATATGATACAAATAAAATCCAACAAATCCAATAAATAACAGCCAAATAAAGAAAAAATCTTCATGGGGGGGTCAAGACATGTCCCTCATTCATCACTGTTTAAAACAAATCATTAATAGTCTATATGTCAGTGCATGATCTTCTATAATAGGACAGAAACAAACAGAGCCCATTGAATATAATGGGATCCCTCATGTTTCCATCAGAGAGCCCAGCATTTTGCCTCAAAAAATATGGCAGCATTAGCAAAAGTGGGGCCCCACATCTTGTAATTATGTGCTAAAAACACAGTCTGAAGTCTGACACCCGGCAACCCCGCCGATCAGCTGTTTGAGGAGACGGCGTGTGCTGTTCACTACTGCTGTCTTATAAAAACACAGCAGCAGAGTAGGAAGAGAGAAGGGAGACGGCATGTGCGCACAGCTGATCGTCGGGGGTGTCGGACTCCCACCAATCTGATATTGATGACCTATCCTGAGGATAAGTCATCAATATGAAAAAACCCAGAGAGCCTCTTAAAGCTACCCCTAATACTGTGCCCGCTGTGCTCCCCCCATGTTCACAAACACTATACTGTATACCCAGACTGCCCTCATTAGTATTAGTGCCCCCAATAGTGATAATACTCCCCAAGAGTGCCCCATTAGTAGCAATGGCCTCCATATTGCGTCAAATAATAATAATGCCCCTACAGTACTCTAGTAGTAATAATATAACCATAATGCTTCCAGTGGCTCTAATGTCCACCTGTAGTCCCCCCCACTACAGTAGTTACAATATACAATTCTCCCCCCCATAGTGCCAGTATATATATAATTTACCCCATAGTGCCAGTATATAATGCTCCTCCATTCCCCCCCAGTAGTGCCAAGTATATATAATGATCTCCCCCCCCCCCTCCTTGGTGCCCCCAGCAGTGTGGACATATTCCTATAAAAAAAAATAACAACGCCTCCCTTCCGTCCCCAGTCGCTGTCTGTGGTTTGTGTTGCTGTGTCCTGATGCATGCGGTCCCAATGACATCACCGCTTCTGCTCTGGGTCTCACGTGAACATGTCATCATGCGAGACTCAGCGCAGGAGGTTGCGTTGATGTAATTCCGGCTTCTTGCGCTGTTCTAATGCCTCACAGGCTCAAGGCATAGCGGTCTGAGGCTCGTGAAGTTGGACGGCCATGAGTGCGCCTGCTTTTATGGGTAGAAAAGTGGCACCCTAGGCGGATTACTACCCTCCCTATTCATCATCCAAGACCTAATTCAGAGCACATTACAGCAGGAGGTACAACAGGAGAGGACTATAACTCCCAGCATGTCTAAGCCATTATTATTTAATATCAGAGCACATTACAGGGGGACGTATAAGAGGATGGGACTACAACTCCCAGCATGTCTAAGCCATTTTTATGTAATATCAAAGTACATTATAAGAGGAGAGGACTAAAACTCCCAGCATATCCAGGGTGTTGTTATGTACTCTGATATTACATAATAATGGCCTGAACATGCTGAGAGTTGTAGTCCTCTCCTCTTATACCTCCTCTTGTAATGTACTCTGATATTACATAACAAGCTGGGAGTTGTATTCCTCTCATACCTCATCTTGTAATGTACTCTGATATTACATAACAGGAGGTATAAGAGGAGAGGACTACAACTCCCAGCATTTCCCAGGCACTTACATTGAATCCATCCTTCTTTACTTCTTCCCATGCATTACATTAAAGGGGTTGTCCAAGTTATATTTATTGATGACCTATCCTCAGGATTTATTTTAATGGTACGGATCGCTTCTATACAAGTGTACAAGTGTATAGATGCGATCCCTCCCATTGAAATGAATGGGCTTGGGTGTAATTACACCTGCTCCCTGCTGCAGATACAACGGCGAGCAGGTAAACAATGAAGTGGAGGCATCGCTGGTACGGCGCGCGCCTTCTCTTCAAACAGCTGATGGGCGGGGGTGCCGGGTGTCGGACCCCAGCCGATCTGATATTGATGACCTATCCTGAGGATAGGTCATCAATAAATATAACTTGGACAACCCCTTTAATGCACTGCTGAGCTCCGCCTCCTGCCCTTGGCCACATGACTTCTCTGCTAAGCCCCGCCTCTTGTTCTAGTCACATGATGATGAGGTCATCCCAGGTCCTTCATCCCCTCTTTTCTGCTGAGCTCTGCCTCCTGCACCTGACATCATTGCAGGTCCTACAGCTCCAGTAGAATAGTGATGACAGACCTCCCTCTAACAACTCCACTCTAGCATCTGCAGAGCAGCACTGTGGTAATGATTTGTCTTATATGTACAGAGAGGGGACCTTACACAGCATTGTAAATGACAGCTTTTCAGCTGTCCGCCCGTTTGCTTCCACGGACGTTCAGCTGAACAGCAGCACTAAAGATGGGGGCCTTAGGCAATTGCCCAGTTTGCCCCATCCCCCATCAATGCTGGCTCTGGGCAGCATGGTACTCCACTTTTTTTATGCCACCCCCTATTGGAGTTAGTTTGCAACTAAAAAAAAAAAAAGTTACAGTGATAAATCTGCAGGGAAACGTGTTAGCATAGCTAACAACTTTTCAAAACTGAAGCAAATGCAAAACTTTGCAAAATGTGTGTGCAAGTAACCCCAAAAAGTTGCAAATCCCTATTCCGCTACTTTTTTAAACCAGCATTCTGGTGTGCAGAGCATGATAAATCCCACCCCACCCCCACACAAAAAAGAAATAAATAAAAAGGCCTGCAGTTTTGCAGCCTTCCCTCCTTTGATCATACTCTGTCTTATTAGGCTACATGCATATGACAGTGAAATCAAAACCGTCTGTTAAAAACACATACACATAATGTCCCCCATAGTGGCCCCTATCTCTAATAATGTCTCCAGTAGTGGCCCCCACCTGTAATAATGCCCACCATAGTGGCCTGCATCTCTAATAATTCCCCTCATAGAGGCCCCAAACTGTAATGTTTTGTTTTAGCAATTAAAATAAAAATAAAAAAAATACTCACCTTATTCACTTGTACACACAGAGGCAGTCGTTCTTTTCTTTATTGCAAAAGACCTGCTGAAGGACCTGTGCTCAGCTTGATGACGTTACCATGCACACTCAGCATGATCACGTGGTGACATCGTCACACTGAGCGCAGGTCCATTTCAATAACAAGAGAAGCGACTGCCTCTACGCGTTCAAGTGGATAAGGTATTATTATTTTTTTTAATCCCTAAAAGTCCACATTGTCCTTTTTTAATGGCCGTTAGGCTACTTTCACACTTGCGTTTGGTCCGGATCCGTCATGGATCTGCACAGATGGATTCGCACCCATAATTCAACCGCATGTATCCGTTCAGAACGGATCCGTTTGTATTATCTTTAACATAGCCAAAAACGGATCCGTCTTAAACACCCTTGAAGGTCAATGGGAGACGGATACGTTTTCTATTGCGCCAGATTGTGTCAGTGAAAATGTCAGTGGATCTGTTTTCCTCCGCATCGTCAGGCGGACACCAAAAACGCGGCAAACAGCGTTTTGGTGTCCAACTCCAGAGCGAATTGAGGCGGAACGAAGGCAAACTGATGCATTCTGAGCGGATCCTTATCCATTCAGAATGTATTAGGGCAAAACTGATCTGTTTTGGACCGCTTGTGAGAGCCCTGAACGGATCTCACAAACGGAAACCAAAACGCCAGTGTGAAAGTAGCCTTAGGCCCCCTGCACATGAACGTGTGCTCCCCGTTGCCGTATTGCGGACCGCATTTGCGGATCCGCAATACACAGGTGCCGTTCCGTGGGCATTCCGCATCACGGATGCGGACCCATTCACTTGAATGGGTCCGCAAATCCGGAGATGCGGAATGGTACAGAACGGAAGCACGGAACGGAACCCTACGGAAGCACTTCGGAGTGCTTCCGTGGGATTTCGTCCCGTACTTCCATTCCGCAAAAAGATAGAACATGTCCTATCTTTTTGCGGAACGGCCGGATCGCGGACCCATTCAAGTGAATTGGTCAGCGATCCGCTGTGGCTGTCCCACGGACTGTGTTCGTGCATTGCGGCCCGCATTTTGCGGGCCGCAGCACGACCACGGGGCGCACACGTTCGTGTGCAGGGGGCCTTAGACGGGTGCACTCCTGTCTAAGCAGCCGTTAAAAACCATCTGGGGTCCATCTGGCTGTCCTTTTTTTTGATAGCCGCTATTCACTGGGCGTTAAAAAAAAAATGCCATGTTAATAGTCCCACAGACTTTCATTGGTGCTGAAAATAGCCATGTGACGGCTGTTACTTAAACGCCCATCACACGGCCATTTTTCACTGCTGTGTGCTTGTAGCCTTATAGTTTAATATTCTTATATTGCAAAACTATGATAGTTATGGAATTATTCTTCTATGGTATGTGAGTCCAAAGAGCTTAGCTTTGCCCATTGGCAAAGCCCCGCCACTTAGCTGTCTACCAGCCTTAAATTAAATGGATCAGAAGAGAATTAACACCTGCGTCCTCCATTTGTTCTCCAAGACTGCTTGTTTGAGGAGCTGTAGGCAAGTTTTCGTATTTATATACTAATTACAGAGCATATGGAAAAGATCAGTGAAGTCATGAGTAAGATTGGTTAACAATTTAAGCACGTTGACTGAGCTACTGTATGCCCTTGGAGCTTTTTAACCTCTAATGTGAATAAAGGAAATATTATATTAACTCTCAATTATCTCGAGTAGTGTTGAGCGAATCAAAGTTAACAAATTCGATCCGAATTTCAGGAAAAATTTGATTTGCCACGAATCCGAATTTCTTGGTGCTCGGTGGTAACAAATAATTTTTTCCTGAAATGGCAGTTAAAAAAAACAAAAAAACATACCTCATCCGTTTGATCGCAGAGAGGCGTCGTGCCATATTGATGAAAACATGCTAAACATGCCAAAAAAAAAACATGCCAATTCTCACGAGAGCTGAATGGAGTACAAGCCACACATGCACAGCCACCACTCCAGTCACTGCTCTAGGACATCTGAAATCGCTGAGCGCTGGTTTGGTTATTTTTGGAAGTCCCATAGCACTGTGCTTTAGAAATCGATGAGATATCCTCGGGATAGGTCATCAATATCTGATTGATTGGGGTCCAAATCCTGAGATCAGAGGCCCCTGTTCTTAGGCCAATTACATCATAGCCTTTGTGCAGTTCAAACAGCTGATCATCATGGTGCTGAGAGTTGGACCCCCATCATTCTGCTATTAATCCCCTGTACATGTACGGCGGATGTCTTCTCTTAAAAATTGGTGCCCACTGCATCATGTACAATATTAAATGGTACATTAGAAAATACAACTTGTCCCACAAAACACAAGTCCTTATACGTCTGTTTGAAAGGAAAAATAAAAAAGTTATGGCTTTGAGAAGGGATTAAAAAATTAAAATGAAAAAATGGAGAATTGCCCTGTCCTCAAAGGGTTAATGACCTGAAAATAGGTCATAAAGCTCCGAAAACTCTTTTAAGTCCACCTGCACCTGCAGATTTTTCACACATAAATTGACCTGAGATGGGGATTTTTAATTCTGCCTCATGTCATTTTTTTCTGTATGCTTTCACGATGGATTTCACCTCTTCTAATGTATATGGTTAAAAGACATGATGAAAACTACAGCAAAATCTGCATATTATTCATGCAGATTTTGCTGATAATTTTTCAGAGAAATGTGGTAAAATATGATGCCTGCTTGTGAAGGAAAAATCCACCCTATGTGCAGGAACGTTGCCGGACGTTTTTGCACCGTATCCAGAAGGTCCGGTGCGGAAGAGAGGCATGGAAGCACTCCACACCGCAAATACGCGGCCGGAAAACAGTCGTCTGCACGAGCCCTAAAGGGGATGTTTTTCTTCTGGAAATACCTAACTTTTAACTGCTGCCCGGATCCTGCTTCTGCTATTAAAATATTTATATTTACCTGCTCCCCAACTCTCTGGCCCTGCACCCTAGCTCCCGTGTGTCCATATGCCTGTTCTAGGCTTGTTTACTTCTGGTTGGGAATGGGCACAGTTACCTACTCCACTGCATCCAACCACTGGCTTCAGAGGTGATGTTTCCACAAGCAGAACATCCCCACTGAAGTCAGTCATTGGCTGCAATGGTGGATGTGACCAAGTCCACACCCGGGCAGAAGAAAACAAGCTAGGGACCAGAACATGGCTGAACAGGAGCCAGGGCACAGGAAAGGAGTTGTATGAATCTTTTATTAGGGCATACATGATATGGGCCATAGGTAAAACGTTATAAATTCCTGGAAAACACATCCATATGGTGCAAAAAAATATAAATGAATGAATAAAGTCTGCAGTTTAAATTGACCTGTGATGTGGATTTTTAAATCCATAGTATCTTAGTTTATGCAGCAGATATCCACCATGGATTTGACTGAGTTAAATCCATGGCAGTTCTGCTCCAAATCCACACATAACACATGCTGATTTTGATGGTTTTTTATTGTGTTTTTGCTACTTTTTTTTTTAAACATAAATTTTTTATTGTCATCCAAGTTGAATAATCAACATACATGTAAATAAATCGCATTTTTACAGTATAAGTCTGACACGCAGGTCAGAAAAGTAACTCTGAAAATGGTACATCTGAATATTAGTCATTGAATATGTGTACAGCAAACATTTTCCCCTCAAGTACACTCCAGAATTGAAGAGCAGTGATGAACTAAGAGCATGCAGGTAGATGATCTACTATCATCTGGAAGATTTCGGACAAGAGCATCTCTATACAGTATCCAGGGGAGCCATCTCTGAGATAGGACAGTTTGGTGTTTAGCAGATTGTGCCACAGTAAGTTCATATTGCATATGTAAATCCACCTTAGTGGTAATGTCTCTTAGTGTAGGAGGGTCAGTGGACTTCTACCTCAGAGCTATACATACTCTTGCGGCAGTAAGGACATCTAAACTGGTGAGATATATCGGATAATCCTATATGTAATAAAGCCAAGGCTGGATCTGGGGTTAGTTGGCCTTGTGTAATATGGGAAAGTAGTCAGAACACTTTACTCCAAAAAGGAAGAACCTTAGGACATGACCACCAAGTGTGCAAGAGGGTGTCAATCCCAGAGCACTGGTTCCAGCACGAGTTGGAGTAACCGGGTATACAGTGAGCTAATCTATCTGGGGTGAGATACCATCGTAATTGAACCTTCTTAATTTGCTCAATATAGTTAACACATAGAGAGGTGCAAGTAGACCACTTAAAGGCCTGCTTCCATTGCTCTAATGTAATTTTTGTCTGAAGATCTTGTTCGCACTTGAGCATAAAAGGCAGTTTATCCTCTCAGTTCGGCTGGTTAATGAAGCAGTTTATTGGGGAGAGGCCTTGAAATGCTTGTTCTGTGATATACAAAGCTTTGTATAGCATCTGGGAAGAGGTGCTCAACCATGTAATTGAGCTAGTAGTTAAAAAGTGTCTAATCTGTAGATACTGGTAAAAAAAAAAAAAAGTGAGGAAGGGTAATAAGGATCTAAGTTTTTCAAAGGCTAAAAGCAAGCCCCTCTCATAAAGTGGATGTAGCATTTTAGTCCTCTATCTTTCCACCCCACCAGAGAGAGACCTGATATATGAGGTTACAGGCATCTGATGGATAATGATGTAAAAGGTATTGTCATCTTATTGGATGAAGCAAGGAATCCTTTCCAGATGTTAAAGGAGTGAGATATATATTTATTAATGATCTTGTAGAAGGCTTGCATAGTAAAATATCAATTTTCGCAGATAAAAGTAATAAAGTAATTAACACTGAAGAGGACAGTATACTACTACAGAGGGATCTGGATAGATTGGAGGCTTGGGCAGATAAGTGGCAGATGAGGTTTAACACTGACAAATGTAAAGTTATGCACATGGGAAGGAATAATGCAAGTCACCCGTACATACTAAATGGTAAAACACTCGGTAACACTGACATGGAAAAGGACCTAGGAATTTTAATAAACAGCAAACTAAGCTGCAAAAAACTGTGTCAGGCAGCTGCTGCCAAGGCCAATAAGATAATGGGTTGCATCAAAAGGGGCATAGATGCCCGTGATGAGAACATATTCCTACTACTTTACAAATCATTAGTCAGACCACACATGGAGTACTGTGTACAGTTCTGGGCTCCAGTGAACAAGGCCGACATAGCAGAGTTGAAGAGGGTCCAGAGGAGGGCAACTAAAGTAATAACTGGAATGGGGCAACTACAGTACCCTGAAAGATTATCAAAATTAGGGTTATTCACGTTAGAAAAAAGACGACTGAGGGGAGATCTAATTACTATGTATAAATATATCAGGGGTCAGTACAGAGATCTCTTCCATCATCTATTTATCCCCAGGACTGTGACTGTGACGAGGGGACATCCTCTGCGTCTGGAGGAAAGAAGGTTTGTACACAAACATAGAAAAGGATTCTTTATGGTAAGAGCAGTGAGACTATGGAACTCTCTGCCTGAGGAGGTGGTGATGGTGAGTACAATAAAGGAATTCAAGAGGGGCCTGGATGTATTTCTGGAGTGTAATAATATTACAGGCTATAGCTACTAGAGAGGGATCGTTGATCCAGGGAGTTATTCTGATTGCCTGATTGGAGTCGGGAAGGAATTTTTTATTCCCCTAAAGTGAGGAAAATTGGCTTCTACCTCACAGGTTTTTTTTTGCCTTCCTCTGGATCAACTTGCAGGATGACAGGCCGAACTGGATGGACAAATGTCTTTTTTCGGCCTTATGTACTGTTATGTACTATGTTATGTAGAGACTGTGGTCAAAGGGCATGGGACCTGTAAAGGGTGGAGATACATAGCCTCTGCCAACAATCTAAGAGAGGCTCTCCTAGTCAAAGCAGTCTCAATCTAAACCCATTTATGAGTTGTAGATGGTTTAAACCATTCCCTTATAGAGTCAAGAGTGGCCGCCATCGAGGAAAGAATAGTATAACATTTTCTGGGCTACCTTAGGACGTTTATCCCCCCAAATAAACTGCAGTAAAAGGTTCTGCATCTCAGTAAGCAGAGATTTTCCAACTGGAAGGGGTATACATCGAAGTATATACAATATCTTCGGCAAAAATATAATTTTGCATATGTGAATGCGAGCTACCCAAGAGAGCTCTAGGCGAGAAATCCTGCCACGTTCAGGTTTAAGGGTGCTGATCAAGAGTCGAATGTTGTGAGATGCCACTGCTGCAACCGGAAAACATAGCGTGATGCCCAAGTATGGAATACCATTTGGAGACTAGTGATGAGCGGCATTGGCTATATTCGAATTTGCGATATTTCACACATATTTAGTAGAATATTCGTTATATATTCGCGAATTTTGAGAATTCAAGATTATTTTATTGAATTTGAAAAATCGGCAATGTAAAAATCGGAACGCGAAATACAGGCGTGGGTCACTTTGGCTACATTTTTCAAGCTGGTATAAGTTTCCTGAGACTGGAGAAAATGGTTGGCACGGCAGAACATTAGAATAGCTTTACATGCAGATAGAGTCAAGTGCTCCAATATATTCACGATTGCGCTAATCGGCAGTGATTAGAATATTTTTTCGCATACAAGCAACTTCACATTTTAGCCGGTCTGACTACAGATTACTGATTGGTGCACTAAGTATTGTTGTTAACTTGACATTGCTTCCTTTATTGGCCCACAAGCAAGAAGCAGAGAGGAATCATGTGTTCAGATGGAAAAAAAAAGCCAAATATTCGATATAACGAATATATAGCACTATATTCTAAATATTTGTGAATTCTCGAAGTGGCGATATTCGCGATAAAAATTTGCTATTCGAATATTCGTTCTCAACAATACTGGAGACCACACAAACTGGCACTTGGTAGACAGGTATTGGATAGAGGATGAATCTAATTGTATTGGAAGCACCAGAGACTTGGAGGAATTGCGCTTATAATAGGACACTCGGGAGAAGCGTGTAAGGACATCCATAAGAGCAGGGAAGGAGGTGTCAGGCTTCGTGCATGTGACAATGACATCATCTGTGTTCTGCCCAGCAGGTTTAGAGAATCATTACAGATCACGTCTGCCTCAGTCATGGTATTTCTGAAATGTTTAGTGTGGTTATAGCACCATCTAGCAGTGTTAAGCTGTATTACACTTTGTTTTTCCTGTTACAAAGACTACTGCATTGTGGGTGGTGCATTGCATTGTGGGAGTGAAAAGAATTCTGGTAAAGAGAAGTCTCCAGGATACAGTTCAGAGCTGTCCTATGTATGTCTCCTTCTAAAATTCCACCATCCTTGTAAAAGCGTATCTGGCGAGAGATCCATTTTTGTTTCAGGGACATCATGTTATGCAGAGCTGTTCAGCTAGTTGTAATTGTTATTCAGGGAGTTCTAACTGTTAGATGTTAGACATGTAATCCTATTTATAGGCAGCCATTTTACCATGTGCTTCACTGTCAATGCAAATGTTATAGCACATGCTATCCATGCTTAATCCATGTTATTTGTATTCTTGCAGTTTTACCAATCAATCAAATCTACAATCTCTCACCTGCACTGCGCAGAGAGTACAACGTGTTGACCAATAAACAAGTTAGACTACAAAGAACAGTCCTCTTATTTGAAAGACAGGAATGGTTTATGCTGAATGTCAGACTGTACATTGTGTGAACGTGTAAGAAGACAGAACAGTAAAACTGATGCTAGTCACCAGCGATAGTGTATCTGACTATACGGAGCCGCCATTAGCCACGCGGTCCTGCTTACACAATTGTAGCGGCTGCCATACAGTCACAAGAATTGAGAGTGCAGCACCCAGCAAGTGCAGCATGATCCAGACTATGCTGAAGTCTGTTCCTACCTAGACTGAGTTCGCACAGAGACATTAGGCATCCAGAAAATAGGCACACAATGTTCACTAGCCAGGCATCATCATTCAGGACCAGGTCACAAGCAAGCCGCTCTAGCAAGTCCTCAATAAGAGAAATGGCTGCTCTCGCCCGTGCAGAAGTTTAGGCTGCAAAAGTAAAGTCTTCCTTTGCTGTACAAGAGATGCAACTAAAGTTAAAGCAAGCAGATCAAGTGTCACTGCAAGCATCACTAGAAAAGGAAAGAGCGCGCCTGCAAGCGTCACTGGAAAAACTAGCCGCAGAGAAAGAAGCTGCAGCCGCAATAGCCACAGCAGAGTACCTGGAAGCCATGGAGTACCCCAAATCTGAGAAACACAGTCATGTACTTGGGCCAGACCTAGATCAACAAGATCCGCCAGAGGTGTCAATCCGATTGTCCAAAAACTCCCCTATAACCTACAAGAGAAGTGGATCACTCATGGTTCTCATAAAAATCAGGTTCATAATGTACCATTCCCCACCTTCGTGGTGTTTGTAGACTTTGTCACTCAACAGGCAATGATTAGAAATGATCCCAGTTTTGACTTCACATTGTCATGTCCTACTACCCCTGGTGTCAAACCTCATAAAACACCAGTGGCACTCCACAAAACTAATGATGCCTCCACAGGTTCTCCTTACAGGTCGTTTCAGTCTTCTCAAGAAGAGAACAAACTCAAAGATCTTACCAAACAATGTCCCCTGCACAAGAAACCACATTCTCTACTAAAATGCAGAGCCTTCAGGGAGAAGTCTTTAAAGGAAGAAGTCCAGCAGCAGTACCCTAGTACATGATACAATAATTAAATTTAATGAGAAAACTAAACCTATATAGTCAAAAGGGGTGGGCCACAGCCAGATATGGCATACTGGGTGAGTGGTAGGGAAGGTGTCCCTGCCACTACTGCCCTAAACTAGTCCTATGCCCAGGGACGTCTCCTGATGGTGGGGACTCCCTGTCCTCGTACCTAGCCTCAATCTCCTGTCTGACCCTAATAAGGTGACAGGTAGAATGATACTGGTACCAAAAATGGCCCCCGATAGGTGACTAGCACATAAACAAAAATAGAGACATAGAGGTGTCCACTGTATACATCCCTCGTGACCGATTGCCAGGAGGTACAGGGTCCACCTAGAGATTAAAAATACGCAGACGAAACATACGCACAAAGAACACTGATAAGATGCTTATATGATATACAAAAGATACAGAAACGACCCCGACGCGTTTCACCCACAGAGTGGGATCATCAGGGGGTAATGCAAGATAGATATACGGAGATATAGCAAGGTAGATATAAGCAAAGTAAATATAAGGAGCCCAACAATTAAATACGTTGGGCCCCGTACTGCATCTAGGAAGCCCAATAGATATATAGTAGTCCCCGTAGAAATGCGTAATTAATAATTGCGTTAGGAAGATTCCATAAAGACACCAGACCCAGGAATAATGTAAATAAAGATAAACATCGAAAAAATGGAACTAAAAGGCTGAATACATACAGTCACTTGGTAGTGAGGTAGGCGATCGAGTAAGTTCACTAAGTGCAAGATACACGTCTCTACAAAGAATAGGACATAGATGAAACGATACATACATCTAAGAAATAAGTCATAGAAATACAAGTCCAGTTCTGAGTTTGACAAATAAATACATAAATAAATGATCGAATACCTGGAGTCACAGAGAGCGCCAAAAGCACAGCATGATGAATTGTGAAGATGCTCATAAAACGAAATCAGAGATAGTGACCCCAAGCCATATTGGGTATAACTGTAAGAGATGGGATAGTCACCATAGTAATGATGTTAAGGTAGCCCCTCAAGGCTATGAAGCAAAAAGAGGAGACCAAGTACGATACCTGACATGCACTCCCGGTGTAGGACAAACTTGCAGGGTATAGCTCCTAAGATGCAGAGCTACCAACCCAGCCAGAACCTGGGGATACAATAGGGCTATAATGATAAGCCTGTGGACGGACTGTCCAGAAAGCAAGAAGGCAAAGGAGTGAGTACTTACATGATGCCATCTCTGGTATAGGAAGAGGGTCTGGGGCAGCGATAGTGGACAACCCCACCCTATAAATACCCAACCCACCGCAAGATGCGGGGGGAGAAGGGAGGGGGCAGAGGCCAACTAACTATGCTAGGTGAGAAAGGCTCCATCCACAGCCGCTGCTGCAAGATCGCCAACATGGGTGCGTTCCACAGTGGAACGCACGCCTGAAGAACACAGTCAGAGCGCTGCCGGACGGATATTCGGTATGTGAGCCGCAGATCCCATGTGACCGGGGGTAAACATGCGTCCCAGCGTGGAACGCAAACCGGAAGGGTCACTTCCGGGTTTGAACCAGACAGGGTATCCAGCGCTAACAGAGGTGATATCCACCACTGTGTGAATATATAGCGACAAGCCACATTTTGGTGATAAATGTTAGGGCTAAAGAATGGAGAATCGGACGAGGGAAAGGGGGAGGAGAGGAGAGAAAAGAATATGTGCAAGGGATGGAATATATAGAGAAAAAGGGAAAAAATACTCAAAAATAAAGAACTGACAACCCCACTGATAACAAGGTGCCAGATAAATGGTGTGCACAATTACAGGGCTACACCATAATAAATATTACATTCGGGTACTTTACGTACCCAGGCTAAGAGGCGGGGAATACTTAATATCTTTACGGATGGCCACAATGGCGAATGGGACATCACAGGGAGAATCCCCGTGCGAGGCCAGAGCTGAAGCAAACACAGAGTAAATGCAATGGAAATTGTAATGTGAAGGTAAGAAACATATGAATGATTTTTGAGTAAACAGAAATCAGCATATGAATGATGGAATAGCACCAGGGAGGTGAAAATATAACTCATAAAAAGCATGAAAAGGTGAGACGTTCGTTTAAACCACGAGGAGATTGTGAACGGAACCTATGTATCCATTTGCTCTCCTTCTGTAAAATGCGCCTGTCGCAATCACCTCCGCATGGAGAGGGGGGCACCAATTCAAGGACGGTAAACCGGAGAACGGAGGGGTCTCCCCCGTGACAATCATTAACGTGTATAGCCAGGGGTGTTGGCTCCTTCTTGTTTACATCGTTAATGTGTTCCAGGATTCTCCTCCTGAACTCGCGGATGGTCTTGCCCACGTAGTCCAAGGGACAAGGTCACTGGCAATGATACACCAGGCCCTTCGACACGCAGTTGGTAAAGTCGCGAACCTGATAGGGATGACCTGTGGCCGAGCAGGTGATGGTTTTTGCAGTCGAGATGTATTTACAGGCCTTACATCTCCCGCATTTGAAGACGCCGATAGGTTTGCGATCCAACCAGCAGCCACCCTTGGTTGGTGGTGAGAAGTGGCTGCGGACAAGGCGGTCCCTCAGGCTCCTACCCCGTCTGTAGGAAACCGAGGGATATTTACTCACAATGTCCGATAGGTCGGAATCCATATGTAATATAGGCCAATATTTAGTCAGGACTTCCCTAATTGCACGATTGGCAGCGTCAAAATTGGCAATGATCCGTGCTGGTTGGGGATCATCAGCGGTTCTAGATCTCGGAACCAAGAGTTCGGTTCGAGGTTTAGCTACTGCGCATTGAAATGCCTCCCGAAGTACTCCTCTGGGATAGCCTCTTGCGAGGAGTCTCTGCTGCAAACCCCCCGCCTCATTAAAGAATGATGTGTTATTGGAGCAGTTCCTCCTTACCCTGAGGTATTGGCCTCTGGGTATGCCCCGTTTCAGAGCAGTAGGATGGTAACTGCTCCAATGAAGCAGGGAGTTTGTGGCAGTGTTCTTGCGGTAAATATTGGTGGTTAGAGAGTCCCCTACCTTGGTTACCCTCACATCGAGGAAGGCAATGGACACAGGATCCATCTCATAGGTGAACCTGAGGCCCACCTGATTCTGATTGAGGTCCCGAACAAACTGTATAAAGCTACGAGGATCACCCTTCCAGACAACGAACACGTCGTCTATATAGCGTGTCCAGAATTGGATCTTATCCGTCCACCAGACGACGTGGTCTGGAAACACGTGAGTGTCCTCCCACCAGCCCAGGAAGAGATTGGCGTAAGATGGGGCACAAGGGCTGCCCATAGCCGTCCCCCTGAGCTGGTGGTATTACCGTGCATCGAAAAGAAAGAAATTATGATTAAGGGTGAACCTCAATAGCTCCAGAATGAACGCATTATGCGGAAAACAATGGATACCCCTGGTTCTCAGGTAGTGGTCAACAGCCTTGAGACCCTGATCATGTGGTATGGAGCTATACAGAGCCTCGACGTCAATGCTGCCCAGTAAAACGTCTGGATCCAGATTCAAAGTGTTAATTTTATTGAGGAAGTCCATCGTGTCCCTCGTGTAGGCCGGGAGGGACACGACGAACTCCCTCAAAATCTGGTCCAGATAGATACCACAATTCTGGGTTAGGCAATTGACGCCTGAGACTATCGGGCGACCTTTAAGGGGCGATGTCCCCTTATGTACCTTCGGAAGGCCATAGAATGTGGCTATCAATGGATTAGCAGGCAGCAGAAAGTCATATTCAGCTGAACTTATGACCTTGTCCAACGCGCCCTTACTCAAGATGTTCTTGAGTTCCAACAGATAGATTTGAGTCGGGTTAGTGGATAGAATCTCGTAACATCCTCGGTCCTTCAAAAGGTCCAGACACATGTTTTTATACCTATCACAGTCAAGGATGACCAGGTTACCACCCTTGTCGGATGGTTTAATGACAATAGTGTCATCCGTCTCGAGTGACCTGAGTGCCTGCATTTCTGTGATAGATAAGTTAAAGGTCCTGGGTCTCACCTGTTCCAACTGATCTAGATCCCGTGTGACCAGCTGGAGAAATATGTCAATATGCTCAGAGCTCGAAGGGGGAGGCATTCGTCTACTTCTAGGTCGTAATGAAGTGAATGGACCCTGCCCGGGGATTCTCTGCTCCTCACTACTAAGATCAATGAGATTTTGGAGAACACTGTAATCACCCTCTTCAAGCCCCAATCTATGGCAGGTATCACTATTGGTGTTCTTGAAGAACTTGTGCCATTTGAGCCTTCGGCAGAAGAGGTGGAGGTCCTTAGTCCAGGCAAAAAGACTGAAGTCCGCAGTGGGTACAAACGACAATCCACGCCTAAGGACCCCCACCTCCTCCGGGCGAAGGATCCGGGCTGAGAGGTTAATAATTTGAAGGTCGTCCAGTGACCCCTGTCCTAGCGATTCCGATCCCGAAGCTGGTACGGGATCCCCCCTTTGTCTAAAAAAGAGGAGGAAGAAGAGGCAGAGGCAGTAGGAAAGGGCGGCTGTTGTGACACGGCATTTAGGAGAGGTCCGGAGGATGAGGGAGGCGGATGAGCAGGGGGCGGATTGTAATGCCCGGGTCCCCGAGGGCCTCTGCCCTTGCCCTGATACCCGCCCTGTCTGGACCATCCTCGACCCCCCTGGCGTCTGGGGTTAGGGCGACCACGATTAGATGATGGGTTATGTGGTTTAGGATAGGAGTCAGAGTGGCTCGGATCCCGAGATCTGACCCTGTAAGGATACGTATGCCCGATTATCCCTATAATCGCCCAGATCTCTCACAAATTGCCTGTGTTTGCGTTCTTTTATAAGTCCCTGAAATCTGTCTACAGCCGATTGTAAGGACGCCTCCCTTCTTGTGAATTCAGGATCTTCCTTGAGTTTAAGAGCAATGTCGACCTGTTCCTTTAATTTCTTAGAGGAACTCTCGACCAATTGGGTCTCCTCTTCCAGTAATAACGTCATAAGAGCCAGAGAGTTCTGAGTCAACGTATTCTCCCACTTGGCCAGGAAGTCTGGTGAGGAGATTCTCTCAGCGGGTCGTATACGAATACGAAGCCCCCGCGGGACAATTTTGTTGGCGATCTTGCAGCAGCGGCTGTGGATGGAGCCTTTCTCACCTAGCGTTAGTTAGTTGGCCTCTGCCCTCTCCCTTCTCCCCCCGTCCCCCGCATCTTGCGGTGGGTTGGGTATTTATAGGGTGGGGTTGTCCACTATCGCTGCCCCAGACCCTCTTCCTATACCAGAGATGGCATCATGTAAGTACTCACTCCTTTGCCTTCTTGCTTTCTGGACAGTCCGTCCACAGGCTTATCATTATAGCCCTATTGTATCCCCAGGTTCTGGCTGGGTTGGTAGCTCTGCATCTTAGGAGCTATACCCTGCAAGTTCGTCCTACACCGGGAGTGCATGTCAGGTATCGTACTTGGTCTCCTCTTTTTGCTTCATAGCCTTGAGGGGCTACCTTAACATCATTACTATGGTGACTATCCCATCTCTTACAGTTATACCCAATATGGCTTGGGGTCACTATCTCTGATGTCGTTTTATGAGCATCTTCACAATTCATCATGCTGTGCTTTTGGCGCTCTCTGTGACTCCAGGTATTCGATCATTTATTTATGTATTTATTTGTCAAACTCAGAACTGGACTTGTATTTCTATGACTTATTTCTTAGATGTATGTATCGTTTCATCTATGTCCTATTCTTTGTAGAGACGTGTATCTTGCACTTACTGAACTTACTCGATCGCCTACCTCACTACCAAGTGACTGTATGTATTCAGCCTTTTAGTTCCATTTTTTCGATGTTTATCTTTATTTACATTATTCCTGGGTCTGGTGTCTTTATGGAATCTTCCTAACGCAATTATTAATTACGCATTTCTACGGGGCCTACTATATATCTATTGGGCTTCCTAGATGCAGTACGGGGCCCAACGTATTTAATTGTTGGGCTCCTTATATTTACTTTGCTTATATCTACCTTGCTATATCTCCGTATATCTATCTTGCATTACCCCCTGATGATCCCACTCTGTGGGTGAAACGCGTCGGGGTCGTTTCTGTATCTTTTGTATATCATATAAGCATCTTATCAGTGTTCTTTGTGCGTATGTTTCATCTGCGTATTTTTAATCTCTAGGTGGATCCTGTACCTCCTGGCAATCGGTCACGAGGGATGTATACAGTGGACACCTCTATGTCTCTATTTTTGTTTATGTGCTAGTCACCTATCGGGGGCCATTTTTGGTACCAGTATCATTCTACCTGTCACCTTATTAGGGTCAGACAGGAGATTGAGGCTAGGTACGAGGACAGGGAGTCCCCACCATCAGGAGACGTCCCTGGGCATAGGACTAGTTTAGGGCAGTAGTGGCAGGGACACCTTCCCTACCACTCACCCAGTATGCCATATCTGGCTGTGGCCCACCCCTTTTGACTATATAGGTTTAGTTTTCTCATTAAATTTAATTATTGTATCATGTACTAGGGTACTGCTGCTGGACTTCTTTCTCTATTTTTACCCGTATTCTATATAATATCGATATCGTTTCTTGCTGGACTTTTGTAAGAAGTCTTTAAAGGACTGCAAAGATTTCCTCAAAGAAAACAACATCTTCTTCAAGTGCTGCAGTACAACATCGCACTTCGCCAGGAACTGTAAGGTCACTGTGACATGCACAGTGTGACATGCACAGAACACAACACAGCTTTACACCCTGGACCACTCTGTCAGGTACCATCCCAAGCAGAGGAGCATGATGGAAAGCAGATAGACACTGACATAGACACCCCAGTAGTCACTTCTCACTGTACAGAGGTCTGTAAAGGACTCGCAGGAAAGAGGACTTGATCAAAAATCGGCCTTGTCAGATATATGCAATCTTAGATGATCAAAGCATTAGGTTATTATCTAAATACACCTTCTTCAACACCTTCAACATTGTAGGGCCTGGTTCTCCCTACTCATAAACTAAACAATGAGGGGCACACCTAACAATACAAAGAGGAGTGCAGGCCTGGTATCAGAAAAGACAAGCATGAACTGAATTAAAGAAAGAAATAACATAACTCAGCCGCACCTCCAGGAATAAAACATGATTTATTAAGACATATTGATTAAAAACATGGATTCATGGAGCAAGCCCCACTGATGGGCGAAATAAAGTGCTACAATACAAATAAGTCACCATGCAATCACAATACCACAACAGGATGACAGTAAAATGCCTGCAACACCTGGATAAAATACTTATCGTACAACACAGTGGTACGATCAGGAAGATCAGGAGCCGATCAATGAGAAAAACAAAAGATTCCTCACGCGTATCGCTAGTACAGAGACTAGCTTCCTCAGAGGTCCATGTGAATCCAAATGACTGTTTCAACATTTTAATAGTCAACATGATTACATCATAATTAAGCAAACCTGTGGTCAAACCTATCAAAAAACGGTCTCCTAAGGAGTGGGTCAAAGAAGGGGCGGCAGAGGATGTGTGTTACCTGGATCCTCCCCGGTGCATGGTCGCGCGCAGATGCAGGTGCCGGTGTAAGCCGGCGTGTTGTAAAAGCAAATGCGCATGCGCAAGATGGCGCCCAAACCGGAAGTCAGCGCCGCCATACGCTCCAAAGACCAGAAGCGCACCCCGGCATCGACGTCACCTTCGGCCGCCAGCCCGCGCCATAACATCCAGTGGAACGCAGACAGGCGAGGGGCGCAAGGAAGTGCAATAGAACACGAGGGGCAAAAAGCAAATATTATTAATACGGACAGTAAAATCGAGCCACATGGTATCTATCAAAAAACAAATTGATGGCAAAAAATCAAATCGAATATGGAACCAATAAGTCTGAGATAAAGCCCATAGACGTACCAAGAAATGAGATGCAATGCTATAGGTCAGGTTGTAAGGAAAAACAGAAAAACAAACCAGAAAAAAACAACAAAAAACAATACTAGCAAAACCACTACCCGCATCTGGGGCAATGTGCGCAATGGAAACCACTGTGAGCATTGAAAGAGCTTAGATTATTGCCCTGGTGAGGCATCTGGAGGAACCTGAGAAGCTGACGGAAGTCAGGCAACAGTCCAGTCTTGTGTGATCTTCTCCGGGGGTCGAACCGACTGTAGTGATTATCAGTTAAGAGTTGCCATTTTTGCAGTAAGGCCTCCGCTTGGATCGGAGTAAAACAGGTCAGAGTAGAGCCATCCTTGGTGATCACCACCTTAAGGAGAATCCCCACTTGTAGGGAATAACATTGTTTCTCAGGATTTGGGTGGCAGAGGCAAACTCTCGTTCTTCGCCAGGGTGGCTCCTGACAGATCCGGATACACTGCCAGCTCCTTATATAGGTAGGGCAAGGCCAGTTTATGCCGTAGTTGAAGAAGAAAGGCCTCTTTAGTTTTAAAAAAGTGGCCAGTGTGTCTCATGGCAAAGCAGTGTTTTGTTGCTTCTAGACCTGTCTATAACTATGACGGGAAACATCTTCCGCCAACTCATAATGCGTATTAATCAGAGCGTTGTGTGATGCAGCGTACTAGGCCATCTTACTTTCTATGTGAACATTAAGGTCTCCCAGGTCTGATATCTCCCGCTTTAGGTCATTAAGCATGGATTTAAAGTCCACTAACGGAGGCGCAAAGGGATCACCAACTTCATGGGGAATCCCCACTTGTAGGGAATAGCATTGTTTCTCAGGATTTGGGTGGCGGAGGCAAACTCAAGTTCTTCGCCAGGGAGGATGCCAACAGATCCGGATACACTGCCAGCTCCTTATATAATTAGGGCACGGACGGTTTATGCCGTAGTTGAAGAAAAAAGGCCTCTTTAGTTTTAAAAAAGTGGAGCTTGGCCAGTGTGTCTCATGGCAAAGCAGGGTTTAGTTGTTTCTGTCTTGGTACCAGGTGAATTCTATCTACCAGAAAGTCCATGTCGGGGAGATCAGGCAGAACAGCTTTAGGGAACCCATGAAAAAATTCTCTTAGTTAAGAGTCCTGGATGTTTTCCGTGATCCCTATTGTTCCTTCTAGACCTGTCTTCCAGGTCATATAACTATGCGGGAAACATCTTCCGCCAACTCATAATGTGTATTAATCAGAGCGTTGTGTGATGCAGCGTACTCGGCCATCTTACATTGTACGTGAACATTAAGGTTTCCCAGGTCTGATATCTCCCGCTATAGGTAATTAAGCATGGATTTAAAGTCCACTAACGGAGGCGCAAAGGGAGTTCCGCATAGACTGCATGTTCTGTCTAGTGAGGGAGCACTCCGGCAACTCACCCTCCGGGGTATCAGAAGATTTTTCTGTGTGGTCTCCGCATAAAGATGGAGAGGAAGAGGCCTGCGGATGTGGCGATAGGCGTCCCGGAGCAGAAGAAGACCCTTTACCATGCGGCATTGTGATTGAGCCTGTAGCCAGCACTGACCTCAGTCACAATAGTCGCTTTTAGCCGCTTAAGATAGGTTCCTCAGAAGGCAGCACATGCTTCACACAGCCGGCGCCATCAGCGGTCAGGCCACGCCCCCTGTATTTGCTACTTTTGATCATGATGCCCATCTACATGAAGTTTGTATGCCTTAAACGGGTTGTGCAGCTTTGGTGCTGACAACCCCTTTGGTCTGGATCTCTGCTCCTTAAGCAACTCAACATTAAACAAAACTCACCTGTCCGCAGTCCCACTGCTCCGTTCCTGGTTGCTTCTGATCCACACAGGACCAGGAAGAGATGGGGTCACGTAACCGCTTCATCCAGTCACAGTGGCTTGAACAGTGTCACAGCATTGATGTACCGCGTAAGCCTCTGTAACCATTTAAGCCTTGGCTGCAGTAGACATAGGACCCAGCTGCTTCCTTTTCCTGTGGGGACTGGAAGTGACTGGGGTTGGAGCAGCAGCAAGACCACAGATAAGTTAGCTTTCCTTTTATTACTGTATGCTCAGGGGGACAGTTCTAGACCAAAGAAGTTGTCAGCTCCAAGGCCAGACAACCCCTTAAACAAGGTATATGGACAGTGGTTATCCAAGCAGTAAATATAAAACATAGTTGAATCTATGTAGGTGGATAGATATAAAATAGTAGATAGATTGAATCATAGATTGATATACCGATAGATATGAGATAGACAAACAGAGAGATAGGAGACAGAGACAGACTTTAAATGCATGCTTCCACCTTACACTTCGGGATAGGGACACGCCACTCACCAACATCTGCAGCCTCTTCAGTAAGAGCTCATGCACACGACTGTGTGCCGGCCACGCCCGGGCACTGATCGTTTGCGGACGTGTATCCATTCACTTGAATGGGGTCCGCGATCCGCATCCGATGGTCTACACTGCAAAAAAGTAGTGCATGCACTATGCCTAGGTAGCAGAGCACTCACCCTAATGTCTTTCTAGGACTCCCTACATACACCCCGCTCACAAGCTCTGTCCGTGGTTTACTGGAACTGTGTATGGAGGATAAGTCTCAAAGAGGTGCCAGGGCCCTCCAAAGGAACAAGCATTGCTAAAAATGTTGCTGGAGCCAGCATAATTAGCAGCAGAAGAAGGGGTGGTGTTAGCAGCAGCCGCAGCAACAGGCCAGAGCTGCCAGTGTCATGCAGCGGTCGTGTTTTGACGACCAATCCTGTTGTCCTGGAATGGTTGACTCGGTCTTCAACATCATCTCAACTGACATCAGACACCCACAGCCAGGAATCAGTGGGTTCCTCTGACACCACACTTAGTTGGCATGGCCCAGGAGCAACCTCTGTGACCTCACCTGTCCTGCAACTGCCTCTTTCTTTTGTTCTTCCTTCTACCAGGCAAGTGATGTAAGCCGCCGGCTCTGCTCTGCTTTTCAGCAAGGAAGATATTACTGAGGACATTCAGCAGCTACTGCCCAGCACACATTTAGAGGAGAGGTCTGCTGCTTCTGTAACATCCCACAGTATGTCACTAAACTCTTTCTCCCTGCTGCATCATGTCAGGTGTATGTATAATGTCATCTTGTGTGATCTAACAATGCATTCTTCCATTATATGTATTTTCCAGGCCTGTTTTATGTATTTTGCTGTAATGTCCATGTACACCAGCAGGTGGCAGCAATATGTTCAGCAGACCATGGCCAGTTTAGTATATCTAGACTGGAATATTTCATTCCAGTCTAGCTCCCCCCTCTTTGAGGAGGAGTGGAATGGTCCCACTTCCTACCTCATGGGGAGGAGAGGAAGTTAAGTTAGTGTGTACCAGCCCCCCTGCTTGGGGTAGGCTGCGTTGGTAGGAGCTCCCAGACATAGGGATCCCAACCTAGGATCCAGCCTCGGCTGAGGCCAAAGATCCCTCTTCCCAGACTGAGCCTTCAGCCTCAGTGCTGGTGGACAAGCAAGCAGCACCTCCAGAACTACAGACCTCCAGGAAGAACTATTCCCTGCGAGCAGTCCGGAGAGTACAGATCCAGAGTCCAAGAGAAGCCAAATACCTCCTCAGCTAGTCAGGCACATATCAAGCAAAAGACAGAGCAGAAGACAGATACCTGCCAGAATCTCTAGGCATATGAATAGAAGCAGAATACATATTGATTCCTGCCACATATTGCCAATACCTGCTTGGACTCAAGACCTATGCTGTAACTCGTATGGATTCAAGCTGCATTAAGTAAAGACGAGTTGGATTATATCATCTGTCTGGATCTCATTCCTTACTACCAAAGTTCCACAGTTACTCCTACTAACAACACTCAATTTATTGCAAGTGAGCCAGGATCCAGGAGTCCAGCCGTACCAAGGTAGGAGACACCGTTGACACTACATAGAGACATTATCCCCACTCTGGCATTCCTCAACTGGTATGTGAGTTATATCATCTTAAAGGGCCCTGCTATAGTACCTGCGCAAGCTGTAATTGGCGTCACGAGCTACCTATAGACTTTCATAAACATATCCTGGCCCACTGCAACATTGGCCACCGTACCAGTGTCCTGCTTATTGCACTTCCTCCTGTGCAAGTAGCAATGATGAGAGTTACATGGGTTCAGGTGTTGCAAGCGGTCAGGGACGCAGCCATGAGACTGGTCAGGGTGATGTAAGTGATGAGCAGACAGTAGCGGATGATGATGTAGCCGATCGCACGTTGGAGCCGTCTTCATCATCAGGGGGTGAGAGTGGCAGCAGGCCCGTGAGCCAGCAGCAGGGTGACAGCAAGCCGATGAGCCATCAGAGTGAAAGCAGTGTGAGATCTGGAGCCAAACGTACCCGGGTAGACTAGTCAAGAGCCTATCTGCAGCATACGGGTAGGTTACCCGACACTGCTATATTATAATGTGTATCTCCCTTTAAGAAAGTTAGGCCTGTTGCAGGCAATTCTTATTCCAGCCAGCAGAGGGAGCCCCCAGTTTAGTATAAATAGGCTAGGGCCTAGCCTAGAGAGGGAGTTGGAAGTTTCTAGAGCCAGTTCTGAGAGATTCAGGATTCATTAAGGAGTGCAGAAGCTGCACTACTGGTGTGGAGGATCATTCCCACCCAGTTCTCCAGGTTAATTATACCTGAGGTACTCCAAAGATAGAGCCTGCCATCAGGAGGGAAGAAGACCTCTATAAAAACCTTTGCTCAAGGGTTATCACCAGGAGTTGGGTGTCTGGACCTTGAGGGTATTGCTGCAGTTAGCATAAGAGGGAATCCCTGATCCTAGGAGGCCTGTCTTGAAGTTAGTCTGTTTGTGACTGTAAGTAAAAGCTTGAACCACTGCTGTTAACTGTATGGTAAAGTGTGGAATAACTCTGGAACTGTATTCACTGGCTGTTCACCCTACTACAAACTCGTTCAGTAAAGTTAATCTGTTATATAAATATCCGGATTGCTCTATTATTCCACCTATCATTACACGGTGTGTCACCGTTCAATTGACACTGGCGTCACGACATTTATCAACTGCCTGTTCCAGTATCGCCCTGATTGAAGACGACAGTGAATCCCAGGTTAGTGGGTTGCCCTGCACTACGACCCCCCGCATACCTAAAGCTGCACTACTGACCCCCTGGGATACTGCATCGCTCTTTTTGGCGTCACGAACAGGATACGCATGCTTCTGGAGTGCAGAGAAGTGTGAACTGTGTGCTTTAACTATTCTACCACCGTATTGCAAGGACTGTACCCTTTATTTCCGAGTCGGTGGATTACAATTGTGCCTGGGAGGAATCGGAGGCGCTGTGCTGTGTTGCGCTACCCCCAGGAGAAGAAAATCGTGTTTGTGGATTACAATTTATTCACTTGTCAACACCCCTGCTTGCTGTCAGGGAATGGTGACCAAGATGGCCGACGGCCGCCTGGAGTAAAGTTTCCCGCGCTGCTGAGGACCTTCGTGGGCGGATCCCTTCAAAGACACAGAGAATCCCGCCCCTCTTCATCATCGCACCGCCGCGGCCCTGCTTCTTCCACGTCAGCAACGTCACCGCGTCTACAGGACGTCCGGAGCCTCGCGAGAGTTGGCCTGCGCAACCCCGGCGATACCGGTAAGGACTTGTAACCGGAGGGAAGGGGATTGTACCGGCTCCTTTAGTCGCCCGCGGCCACATCTGGATAAACTAACATGTCAGAACCGGGAGTTCCCGAGCAGCCGGCCCCGGGAGAGCTTGCGGCTCCTAATCATTCTATAGCCCCCAGCATGATGCCCTTTACCATGCCTTACTATTTTGGGGCCCCATGGTTCCCCCGCTATAAAGGGGAGACCCATACCTTAAGAGACTTTAAAGAAAAGTTGCTGGCATTATTCAAACTGTACCCCATAAATGCCGAACAGCAGATAGAAATCCTGCTAGCACAACTGGAGGGAGCTGCCCGCAGAGAGGTATTATCCTGGCCTGCTGCTGAGCGGAGTACTCTAGAGCAAATATTCACCCGCCTCAGGGCCACTTTTGAAACCAGGACTGCCTCAGAGATAAAGATGCACTTCTTTGGCAAGAAACAGAAGTCCGGTGAGTCCCTCCGTGATTATGCCCTATCACTTCAGGAGGCTTTGGGGGCTGTAATCCAGATAGATCCCAAGGAGGCTGATAATCAGGACCAGACCCTGAGGGAACAATTTATCACAGGGGTGTCTAGTGAGCAAATAAGGACTCAATTAAAAATGCTGTCAGCCCAGCACCCTAGCAGTACCTTTCTGGATTTTAAAGAGCTGGCCATAAGAATTCTGGGGTCAGCCGTATCTACTGAGTTGAGCACCCCACCTGAGTCATCAGCCTGCAGGCCAAAACCGCCTAACACTAACCAGACTGAGGCCAATCAAGCCGTTCAAGCTTCAGCTACCGATACTATTGCCATGCTGACAGAACAGGTGAATCACCTCACTAAAAGTCTAGAGAGAGTGTGCAGAAAGATAGAGGAATGGGAAAAACCCATAATGTCAGAGGAAGAGTTCCTGTCACCTCCTAGGCCGTTCCCACCTCCATACCAAGAGACTCACCCCAGGGATCCTGGGAGGCGTAATAGAGATCGTTCCAAAGATCGCAAGCGGCCCGTGTGTAAATACTGTAAAAAGGTGGGACACACAGAATCCACGTGCTGGCAGTTAAACGGGCTACCCTCGAGGCTGAGGACCACCCCTCGGGAGGTAGAACATTAGGTCCAAAGGATCCAAGTTGGATGCCCCGGTATGTAGGATCCCATCCTAAAATTAATATAGAGATCAACGGGGTCCCCTTTGAAGCCCTATTAGATACTGGGTCCCAGGTCACTACCATTCAGCTGCCTGCATTTGAAAAGTTCTGGGACACCAACCAGTTAACTCAGCCGCCTGAATCCTGGGTAGAGATTATCGCCAGCAATGGCAAACCGGTAAAGATTCATGGATACTGTGAACCCACCCTGCAGGTGGGAGAAGTAACCTTGCCTCAACAGGGAGTGATAGTAGTACAGGCCGGCGACAGAGGAGGACATCCTGTCATTCTAGGCACCAATGTCTTCAAAAACTGTTATTCTGAAATACTTGCCGTATTACACCAGACTTTGCCCACTGCTTCCTCTGCATCCAAGAGGGTGATTCAGAAGACTATTACTGTGTTAAGTGCTCAGCAGAGGTTTGCTAATGGAATAGGAGAAATTTGTACTGCCAGGATCCGGGATATTAAGCCTGTGACTTTGCCTCCTAATTCTCAAACTCTTTTATGGTGTCGTGCTATCCTGGGAGTCCAAGGCCAAGATTATCCAGCCCTGGTGGAACCAATCCAGATGGAGAACTACCCTTATGTGAGAGCTGCCAAGTGCCTGGTGAACGTCTCCTAAGGTAAAGTACCTGTCCGTCTGATTAACCTGAGTGATCATCCTGTTGCGCTTACTAAGCATTGCCGTGTTGCCCAGCTTTCCCAGGTGTCCTTCCAAGACATCATTCGTATTCCAGTGACAGAAAAGCCGCCAGCTGCAGACAGTGGATGTCCATCGGTGACCCAGCCACAAGTGCCCTGGTGGGAAGAGCTCCATGTAGGGGACGAGACTACCCCCCAACATCAACAAGAAGGGATCCTACAGCTTGTCAAAGAGCACCACCAGGCCTTCATTAAACATGCTACTGATTATGGAGAGGTTAGTGCCATACAACACACCATACCTACTGGCTCTCATCCTCCTATCAAGGAGAGATACAGACCCTTACCGCCTACTTCATATCAGACTGTAAAAGAAATGATCCAAGAGATGAAAGACTCTAATGTAATCCGGGACAGCCGTAGCCCGTGGGCTGCACCCCTGGTCCTTGTAAAGAAGAAGGATGGTGGTATCCGTTTCTGTGTGGATTATAGGAAAATTAATCAAATAACCCACAAAGATGCATACCCACTGCCCCGCATTGAGGAGTCACTAACTGCTCTGGGCTCCTCCGCCTATTTCTCCACATTGGACTTGACCAGTGGCTACTGGCAAGTACCCATGGCCCCTGCAGATAGGGAAAAGACTGCTTTCACCACTCCCATGGGCCTGTTCGAATTCAATTGTATGCCGTTCGGGCTATGTAATGCCCCAGGGACTTTCCAGAGACTAATGGAGCGGTGTTTGGGTCACAAAAACTTCGAAACAGTGCTGCTGTATCTAGATGATGTCATTGTGTACTCAAAAACATATGAGGACCATCTGAAACATTTAGCAGAAGTATTTGAAATCCTTATCAAATATGGCTTGAAAGTAAAGCCATCCAAGTGTCACTTGCTCAAACCTGCAGTAAAATACCTGGGGCATGTGGTAAGCGCAGAGGGCGTGCAGCCTGACCCTGATAAGCTAGCAGCTGTCCGTAATTGGCCGGTCCCCACTACCGTCAAAGAGGTGAGGAGTTTCCTTGGTTTTGCAGGCTACTATAGACGTTTTATCCCCCATTTTGCTCAAATAGCTGATCCTATCCAGGAACTCTTGAGGGGGCAACCCAAGAAAAGTCCTAGAACTCCTGTGCCCATTGAGTGGAATGAAGAAAGAGAGATAGCGTTCCAATTGTTAAAAAAGAAACTGACCGAGCCTCCCGTGTTAGGTTATCCAGACTACAGCAAGCCCTTTCATCTGTATACCGATGCTAGCAAACGAGGCCTGGGAGCTGTGTTAGCCCAGATCCAAGAGGGAAAAGAAAGAGTGATAGCTTATGCAAGCCGCTCCCTGAAAGGAGCTGAGAAAAATGACCAGAATTATAGTTCCTTCAAACTAGAGTTCCTGGCATTAGTGTGGGCAGTGACGGAGAAAATCAAAGATTATCTAGCCGCCACCCCGTTCATTTCATTCACTGACAATAACCCTCTGGCGCATCTAAATACAGCTAAATTAGGGGCCTTGGAGCAGAGATGGGCCTCTCGCCTTGCCAACTATGATTTCTCTGTAAAATACCGTGCTGGACGTACTAATGACAATGCTGATGCTTTATCCAGGCTTCCCACAGAGACAGCTCCTGATGATGGGCGGGATGCTTGGGAAGATGTAGAAATGCCGGCCTTCTATAACAAATTTGCTCAACAGGATCAGGCTCGAGCTACCAATGACAGAGCCGCAGCCCCTTCACCCTCCAGTAGGCCTGAGCCCAAAGAAGAAAGGTGGGTGAAATTACAGTCTGAAAGTAGAGTGCTGGGTGAGTTGTTGGATTTTATTACTAGTGGCAGAGCTCCTGAGAGAATCAGACGTAAGAGTGCAGATCCAGAGCTCATCAAACTGTGGAGACAGCGCCATCAGCTCTTCATACAAAAGGGCCTATTGCTACGGAGAAGCCTAGACCCAGTATCCAATGAAAGAGTGCATCAGATTCTCATACCCCGACGAGATGCAGGTATGGTGTTGGAGATGTACCACAATCAATCCGGTCATTTTGGGGTCCAAAAGACTGAGGCTAATATCCGCCAGCGGTTTTATTGGGTGGGCATGAGAGAAGACATTGAGAGGTGGTGTCGGGAGTGTATAGCCTGTGCCTTAAAACGAAGTGAGCACCACGACCAGAGGGCACCACTGAGACCCATTGTAAGTACCCGTCCTCTTGAACTTGTCGCCATCGACCATGTGAAGCTGGAGCCTAGTCGCTCAGGGTATGCTTATGCCATGACTATTATTGACCATTTCACTAAGTTTGTTGTAGCGGTGCCTGTGAGAGACCAGACGGCCAAGACTACAGCCGAACTGTTCTGGAAACACTTCCTCCTGCCCTACGGATGTCCAGAAAAGATCCTCATTGATCAAGGACCTGCTTTTGAGTCCCATCTGTTCCATGAACTGTGCCGCTTACACAACTGTAAGAAGATCCGGACAACGGCCTACCATCCTAAGGTAATGGATTGTGTGAAAAAATGAATCAGACCTTGATAGAGATGCTGAGGGCCGTGCCTCCTGAAACCAGAGGAGATTGGCCCAGTCTGTTGCCACAGCTCATGTACACATACAACCATACCATCCATTGTTCCACGGGGTATACCCCTTTTTATTTGATGTTTGGGCGCCAAGGGACATTGCCTGCTGATCACTCATTGGACATACACGTACCTGATTGCATTAACCCATTACCTAACACCGACTGGGTTGCTGAGCATCAAAGGCGATTGAATACAGCCAAAGCCATTGTTCAGGAACGTATGGATTATGCTAGAGACCGACAGCAGAGAGACTATGATCAAGCAGCCCATGCAGAACCCTTGACAATAGGGGCTGTGGTGTGGTTGAAAAATAACCGCCGTACAAGTAAACTGGACAGTAAATGGGAGCAAAATCCCTATGTTGTCACTGCAATCCCAAATGTTGGGACCCACACTTATGAGATCACCCGGGAAGGCAGGGGATCCCAAATTGTGCACAGGAACCGGTTAAAGCTCTGCCTGACGCAAGAACCCAGTGCTGAGAGTTCTAGATCTGAATCACCTGTGTCAGAGCCATCAATACAGCCCGAGGATCCTATGCAGGCTGTCAGTAATCTAAGGTATGACTCTGATCCCATGCATTGGCTTCTGACACCATGGTTGAACTTGTTGGTGCCCGCTCCGGCACCTACTGTATCTTCACCTCCAGAAGAGCCGGTTCAAAATGCCCCGGATCCAGTCCCCCTTATAGGGGATCTAGTTGTTCCTGTTGTTCCTGACCAGGGTCTCACTGATGGAGACCCTCCTGTTGCTTCTCTCTCTTCTACCTCGATGCTAAGGGAAGAGGAGACCCCTGTGTTGAGAAGGTCCACCCGGATGAACAAGGGACGTCCGCCAGTCCGTTTAGGGGACTTTGACTATGCTGGTGGTGTCTCCTCCCGAGCAGTTGCTACTGGAAATAGCTTGCTTGACATTTGTGTGCAAGAATGGACTCCTCCACGTGAGCCCTTGCCTGTTATACACCCGCAGGAAACCCTTGGGTAGTTCCGTTATTATACTGCAACCAAGAAAAATGGACTAACCTGGTTCACCTTAAGACCGCTGTGCCAGGTCAGCGGCCGTGTCTAAGAAACAAGAAGACGCCCCTTTCCCTTGCGTCATTTGTTCATTGAGTTACAAATGTTATATCTTTTGTGTGAAATAATTATTTATCATATTTATAATGTAATGCTTAAATTATGTACCATTTTATGCCGGTTCAGGAAAACGTGTGTGTGAGTACGAGGCCTTACTCACGTTAAAGTCTGGGGGTGTGCAGCATACGGGTAGGTTACCCGACACTGCTATATTATAATGTGTATCTCCCTTTAAGAAAGTTAGGCCTGTTGCAGGCAATTCTTATTCCAGCCAGCAGAGGGAGCCCCCAGTTTAGTATAAATAGGCTAGGGCCTAGCCTAGAGAGGGAGTTGGAAGTTTCTAGAGCCAGTTCTGAGAGATTCAGGATTCATTAAGGAGTGCAGAAGCTGAACTACTGGTGTGGAGGATCCTTCCCACCCAGTTCTCCAGGTGAATTATACCTGAGGTACTCCAAAGATAGAGCCTGCCATCAGGAGGGAAGAAGACCTCTATAAAAACCTTTGCTCAAGGGTTATCACCAGGAGTTGGGTGTCTGGACCTTGAGGGTATTGCTGCAGTTAGCATAAGAGGGAATCCCTGATCCTAGGAGGCCTGTCTTGAAGTTAGTCTGTTTGTGACTGTAAGTAAAAGCTTGAACCACTGCTGTTAACTGTATGGTAAAGTGTGGAATAACTCTGGAACTGTATTCACTGGCTGTTCACCCTACTACAAACTCGTTCAGTAAAGTTAACCTGTTATATAAATATCCGGATTGCTCCATTATTCCACCTATCATTACACGGTGTGTCACCGTTCAATTGGCACTGGCGTCACGACATTTATCAACTGCCTGTTCCAGTATCGCCCTGATTGAAGACGACAGTGAATCCCAGGTTAGTGGGTTGCCCTGCACTACGACTCCCCGCATACCTAAAGCTGCACTACTGACCCCCTGGGATACTGCATATCTGTCTGGAAAGTAGTCGGGCACGGCATCAAAGAGCCAATGGCAGGCATTCCTATGCGCCATCGCCGATTCTCACGAAGGTCTGACTAGAAGGACCCCTTGTACTCACGCTCCACAATTTTATTTCCTGAACATGATTATGGGGGCAGCCATCTTGCCTGAACTGTTTTTAACAGCATTTACACAGCATTGAAAAAATTGCAGCCCCATGGGCCATAGACAGAATGGTCAGGAGGGAACCTCATTGACTTGCATGGGAGAGTTTTATGCAGAGGTCATTACACAAGGAAAAAATAGATAAGCTTTTAGAATCGCCTATTGTGAATGGTGGATCCTGTCTTATCTATACACATAGGTGATATCATAACAGGCAGGATTAAACTGCAGTAAAGTAATCTGTATAAACCAAGAAGTGCCACCAATTATTAAACATAGTGGCCAGTGAAAACTGCAGGATTTTTTCTTTTAGTTTAACCCCTTAACCCCTTCCCGACCTTTGACGTACTGTTACGTCATGGGAACCACTGAGTTCCTGCAATTTGACGTAATAGTACGTCATAGTGATTGCACGGGCACCGGAGCAATGCGCACGCGATCACTGCAGGGGCCCGGCAGTCAGTGGTAGCCGGGCCCCTGCTGTATCCGCCGGCATCGCTGTAAAAGCCGATGCCGGCGGATTAACCCCCTCTATGCCGCAGCCTGCGCTGACAGCGACTTAGAAGAGGTTTGTGTCAGGTTAACGATCGCATCAAGTCCCCGCGCTGCTGTGGCTGGGACCCGATGCGACATAAGGCAGCCCGATGCCGTGCAGAGGCTGCCCAATGCCTTGCACGGCATCGGGAACTGCCTTCTACGGGAGCCGAGGAGATTCAGCCTCAGGCTGGGTCTCCTAGGCAACCTGTTAGTGTATGACTCAGTGTCATACACTAACAGGCAATGCATTACAATACAGATGTATTGTAATGCATTGCAGAGGGTATCAGACCCCCAAAAGTGAATTTCATAAATAAAGTAAAGTAAAAAAAGTAAAAAAATAAGTGTTTTTAATAAAATTAATAAAGTAATAAAATTTATAAAGTAAAAAAGAAAAAAAAACGCCCTTTCCCCTTATTTTATAATAACAAACAGAAAAAAAAACACATATTAGGTATCACCGCGTCCGTAATGACCGGCTCTATCAATATATCACATGATCCACCCTGTCCGATAAACACCATAAAAATAAAATTTAAAAAACTGTGTATAAAAAAGCCATTTTTGTCACCTTACAGCACAAAAAGTGCAACACCAAGCGATCAAAAAGGCGTATGCCCTCCAAAATGGTATCAATAAAACCGTCACCTCATCCCGCAAAAAATGAGCCCCTACCTAAAACAATCGCCCAAACAATAAAAAACTATAGCTCTCAGAACATGGAGTCACTAAAACATAATTTTCTTTGTTTCAAAACTGCTATTATTGTGCTAAAGTGAAAAACATAAAAAAAATATATACATATTAGGTATCGCCACGTCCGTGACAACCAGCTCTATAAAAATATTACATGACCTAACCACTCAGATGAACACCGTAAAAAAAAAAACCTGTGTAAAAAAAATTCCATTTTTGTCACATTACATCGCAAAAATTGCAACAGCAAGTGATCAAAAAGGCGTATGCCGCCCAAAATGGTATAAATAAAACCGTCACCTTATCCCGAAAAAAATGAGCCCCTACCTAAGACAATCGCCCAAACAATAAAAAACGATAGCTCTCAGAACATGGAGTCACTAAAACATCATTTTTTTTGTTTCAAAACTGCTATTATTGTGCTAAAGTGAAATACATTAAAAAAAATACATATTAGGTATCGCCACGTCCGTAAAAACCAGCTCTATAAAAATAAAAAAGCTATGGCTCTCAGACTATGGAGACACCAAAATATGATAATTTTTTGCTTCAAAACTGCTATTATTGTGCTAAAGTGAAAAAAAAAAAGTATACATATTAGGTATCGCCACATCCGTAACAAACAGCTCTATAAAAATATCACATGCCCTAACCACTCAGGTGAACACCGTAAAAAATAAAAATAAAAGTAAAAAAATGTGTAAAAAACTGCCATTTTTGTCACATTACATCACAAAATTTGCAACAGCAAGTGATCAAAAAGGCATATGCCCCCAATATAGTACCAATCAGACCATCACCTCCTCCCGCAAAAAATGAGACCCTACATGAGAGAATCGGTCAAAAAATAAAAAAGCTATGGCTCTCAGACTATGAGACACTAAAATATCATTATTTCGGTTTCAAAAATGCTATTATTGTGTAAAACTTAAATAAATAAGAAAAAGTAGACATACCACGTAGACATACCACGTATGCCACGTGCGTAACGATCTGCTCTATAAAAAAGTCACATGACCTAATCCCTCAGGTAAACGCTGTAAAAATAAAAAATAAAAACGGTACCAAAACATCCATTTTTTTGTTACCTTGCCTCACAAAAAACGCAATATAGAGCAATAAAAAATCATATGTACCCCAAAATAGTACCAATAAAACTGGCACCTTATCCCGTAGTTTCCAAAATGTGGTCACTTTTTTGAGTTTCTACTTTCGGGGTGCATGAGGGGGATTCAAATGGGACATGATGTCAAAAAACCAGTTCAGCAAAATCTGCCTTCCAAAAACCGTATGGCATTCCTTTCCTTCTGCGCCCTGCCGTGTGCCCATACAGCGGTTTACGACCACATATGGGGTGTTTCTAGAATGGGGTCATTTTTGGGTGGTTTCTATTATGTAAGCCTCACAAAGTGACTTCAGACCTGAACTGGTCCTTGAAAAGTGGGTTTTTGAAAATTTCTGAAAAATTTCAAGATTTGATTCTAAACTTCTAAAGCCTTGTAACATCCCCAAAAAATAAAATGTCATTCCCAAAATGATCTAAACATGAAGTAGACATATTAGAAATGTAAAGTAATAACTATTTTTGTAGGTATTACTATGTATTATAGAAGTAGAGAAATTGGAACTTGGAAATGTGCTAATTCTTCCAAATTTGGGGAAAATTTCGTATTTTTTTTAATAAATAAACATACATTTTTTTGACTCCATTTTACCAGTGTCATGAAGTACAATATGTGACGAAAAAACTATCTCAGAATGGCCTGGATAAGTCAAAGCGTTTTAAAGTTATCACCAGGGCCGTTTCTACAGCCGGGCGAGGGGTGCAACCGCACAGGGCGCATGTCTCCAGCAAGAAGAGGGGGGCGCTGGGAGCGCAGCGCAGGCAAAGTTAAAAGTGCTACTACGCTGCGGCTCCATATTGCTAATGGTTCTGGGCCTCTGGCTGCAGGCTCGGCTGTCCTGTAAGCTGTAAGGGGCAGGGCCTGGCAGCATGTCCGGAACGCCCCAAGACCAGTGCGCTGTGCGGGGTGACGTCATAGGCAGCGCTGCTGCGTGCGTCCATTACTTCAGGCGGGAGCAGAAGAGCGAGGCGGATGCCATTTTCTTAGTCTCTCCAGTCTGTCTGCTCAGTCACTCACTGCACTGGCACAGAATCCTCCAGGATTTCAGCCTCCGGTCCTCCACCAGCAGATTCAGTCAGGAAGTGGCACTAGGCTAGCCCAGGCCCCCCAGCAGGTTAGGTACAGTTAAAGAAGTATTAAGTTAAAAACAGACAGTATGGCAGGCCTATATATAGCTGCATAGTACATGTGCATATATATAATTATGCTCAGTGCTTTTGCTGTATATATAATTATACTCAGTCTCAGATGATACTATAGATAATATACTGAGTATAATTATAATTTATATGTACAGTTACAGCGCTGAGCATAATTGTACATATGTACTATTCATATTCAGCTGTATAAGCCTGCTATATATATAATATGGAAAAACGAACTGCACTCCAAAAAATAAATCAAAAAAAGATCATTTATTGACCCTTCTGGTGCAACGTTTCGGCTCTGAACCTAGAGCCTTTCTCAAGCTTGAGAAAGGCTCTAGGTTCAGAGATGAAACGTTGCACCGCATGGGTCAATAAATGATCTTTTTTTGATTTATTTTTTGGAGTGCAGTTCGTTTTTCCATATTATCTTGGGGCTTATGGTCAGTCCCCATTGAACATTGCACCCGCCTAAGCACTTTTGTCCAGTGCCGCCATTTCTCTTATATATATATATATATATATATACATACACATGGATGCTGCATAGCTGACACGTATATTGTCAGTAATAAATATATATATATCAGCTATGCAGCATACCCCCTTAAGGACACAGGGTTTTTTCATTTCATTTTTGCGTTTTTGTTTTGCGCTCTATGCCTTCCAAGAGCCATAACTTTTTTATTTTTCCGTTCACATAGCCATATGAGGGCCTATTTTTTGCGGGACAAGTTGTACTTTCCAACGCCATCATTTAATAATGCATACGGTGTAGTGGGAAGCGGGAAAAAAATTCCAAATGGGGTGAAATTGCAAAAAAAAAGCAATTTCACCACAGTTTTACGGGTTTCTAAATTACGACGTTTGATTTGCGATAAAACTGACCATTTAGTTTTATTCTACAGGTCAGTACGAATCCGGCGAAATCCAATATGTATAGCTTTTCTTGCGTTTTGATAGTGAAAAAAAATTCACGGTAAGCATTTTTACATAGTGTCATCTTTCCTTTATTCACAGGTTCTTGCTTGTTCTGCATCAGAAGTGGAAACACACAGATCTGCAGCAAGTTAACTACACCATCTGGACAGCACCATCTGAACTACACCATCTGGACAGCACCATCTGAACTACACCATCTGGACAGCACCATCTGAACTACACCATCTGAACTACACCATCTGGACAGCACCATCTGAACTACACCATATCTGGACAGCACCATCTGAACTACACCATCTGGATAGCACCATCTGAACTACACCATCTGGATAGCACCATCTGAACTACACCATCTGGACAGCACCATCTGAACTACACCATCTGGACAGCACCATCTGAACTACACCATCTGGATAGCACCATCTGAACTACACCATCTGGACAGCACCATCTGAACTACACCATCTGGACAGCACCATCTGAACTACACCATCTGAACTACACCATCTGAACTACACCATCTGGACAGCACCATCTGAACTACACCATCTGAACTACACCATCTGGACAGCACCATCTGAACTACACTATCTGGATAGCACCATCTGAACTACACCATCTGAACTACACCATCTGGACAGCACCATCTGGATAGCACCATCTGAACTACACCATCTGGATAGCACCATCTGAACTACACCATCTGGACAGCACCATCTGAACTACACCATCTGGACAGCACCATCTGAACTACACCATCTGGACAGCACCATCTGGACAGCACCATCTGAACTACACTATCTGGATAGCACCATCTGAACTACACCATCTGAACTACACCATCTGGACAGCACCATCTGGATAGCACCATCTGAACTACACCATCTGGATAGCACTATCTGAACTACACCATCTGGACAGCACCATCTGAACTACACCAACTGGTCTACAGCTGCACAGTAAGAAAATGTCTTTAGAATAAGTTTTGCTCCAGGCACTTTGTAGATAAAGACCAAAATACCTAAAATGGTTGTCCATGATTACAAACTCCACCACCCTCACCTGTAATGAGATATGGATTTGATTGTAACTCAGTTCTATTCAACAGAACTGAGCTAGGCTGCGATACCAGGCACAGGCCATGGGCAGGCAAAATCTTTTCTGGAAAGGAGAGTTGGGTGGTAGCTGAAACTCAGTCTACGGTAAGCATTTTTACATAGTGTCATCTTTCTTTTATTCACAGGTTCTTGCTTGTTCTGCATCAGAAGTGGAAACACACAGATCTGCAGCAAGTTAACTACACCATCTGGACAGCACCATCTGAACTACACCATCTGGACAGCACCATCTGAACTACACCATCTGGACAGCACCATCTGAACTACACCATCTGGACAGCACCATCTGAACTACACCATCTGAACTACACCATCTGGACAGCACCATCTGAACTACACCATCTGGACAGCACCATCTGAACTACACCAACTGGACTACAGCTGCACAGTAAGAAAATGTTTTTAGAATAAGTTTTGCTCCAGGCACTTTGTAGATAAAGACCAAAATACCTAAAATGGTTGTCCATGATTACAAACTCCACCACCCTCACCTGTAATGAGATATGGATTTGATTGTAACTCAGTTCCATTCAACAGAACTGAGCTAGGCTGCGATACCAGGCACAGGCCATGGGCAGGCAAAATCTTTTCTGTTCTGTGTATGCTATGCAACATTGGTTAAGTCATTGTTATTTAATGTTTGGGGGGGGGGGGGGGGCGCTTTTTTAATGTCCGCCCTGTTGGTAAAATAACCTAGAAACTGCCCTGGTTATCACCACATAAAGTGACACAAAATATGGCCTGGGCAGGAAGGTGAAAACAGGCCCGGGGTTGAAGGGGTTAAGGACACTGGGATTTTCCATTTTTGCGTTTTTCGTTTTTCACACCCGCCTTCCTATAGTCCTAACTTTTTTATTTTTCCATTCACATAGCCTTATGAGGGCTTATTTTTTGCGGGACAAGTTGTACTCTCTAATGGCACCATTTATGGTTGCATACCATGTAGTAGGGAGCGGGAAGAAAATTACAAATGGGGTAGAATTGGGAAAAAACGCAATTCTTATAAAGGTTTTTACTTAATTTTTTTATACTGTACACTATGCGGTAAATTTGACATATTATATTCATTCTCCAGGTCAGTACGGTTTCAACGATACCACACTTGTATAATTTTTCTGCGTTTTAATACAAAAAAAATTAATAAAACCTTTAAAGAATTTTTTTTCATAACCATATTCTGACCCCTATAACTTTTTGGTATCTATGTTTATGGGGCTGTGTGAGGGCTCATTTTTGCGGGACAATCTGTTCTTTTCAGTGATACCAATTTTAAGTGTGTGCGACTTTTTTTTTTTTTTTAGGTTCTTTCAAATTTCTTTTTATTGAAAGTGAAGGACAAGTGATACAGTTTTGTACAAACAATTTTTGTATGAACAATTGCTAATAACTAGAGTTGAGCGAACACCTGGATGTTCGGGTTCGACGAGTTCGGCCGAACTTTCGAAAAATGTTCGGGTTCGGGATCCGAACTCGACCCGAACTTCATCCCGAACCCGAACCCCATAGAAGTCAATGGGGACCCGAACTTTTGGGCACTAAAAAGGCTGTAAAACACACCCGGAAAGGGCTAGAGGGCTGCAAAAGGCAGCAAAATGTAGTTAAATCCCCTGCAAACAAATGTAGATAGGGAAATGATGAGTTAACATAAAATAAATAAAAATTAAACAATATTAATTGGAGTGAGGTCCCATAGCACAGAATCAGGCTTCAAGTCACCCACCAATGGAGAAGGTCACTTACTATTATTTTGACCACAGCACCCAGACAAAGTAGAGAGGTCCCACAGCAGAGAACCAGGCATCATATCACCCACCACAGGAGTAGGCCACCATTGAATCAGACCCCGGCAACCATGTCAGATGGCACAAGCATAAGCTTTATATCAATCAGCACAGGAGAAGGCGACTTTGACAGACTTTGACCCCTACACCCGGACGGAGGAGAGAGGTTTCAAAGCAGAGAATCAGGCATTTAGATCACCCACCACAGGAGTAGGCCCCAATTTAATGGGACCCCGGCAACCATGTCAGATGGCACAACCATCAGCTTCATATCAATCAGCACAGGAGAAGGCGACTTTGAAAGACTTTGACCCCTACACCCAGACGGAGGAGAGAGGTTTCACAGCAGAGAATCAGGCATTTAGATCACCCACCACAGGAGTAGGCCCCCATTGAATCAGACCCTGGCAACCATGTCAGATGGCACAACCATCAGCTTTATATCAATCAGCACAGGAGAAGGCGACTTTGAAAGACTTTGACCCCTACACCCAGATGGAGGAGAGAGGTTTCACAGCAGAGAATCAGGCATCATATCAACCACCACAGGAGAAGCCACCATTTAGTTACTTTGACCCCTGCACCCAGGAAGAGGAGAGAGGCACCACAGCACATATTCTGGCATCATATCAGCCACCACAGGAGAAGCCACCATTGAGTTACTTTGACCCCCGCACCCAGGAAGAGGAGAGAGGCACCACAGCACATATTCTGGCATCATATCAGCCACCACAGGAGAAGCCACCATTGAGTTACTTTGACCCCCGCACCCAGGAAGAGGAGAGAGGCACCACAGCACATATTCTGGCATCATATCAGCCACCACAGGAGAAGCCACCATTGAGTTACTTTGACCCCTGCACCCAGGAAGAGGAGAGAGGCCCCACAGCACATATTCTGGCATCATATCAGCCACCACAGGAGAAGCCACCATTTAGTTACTTTGACCCCTTCACCCAAACAGAGGAGAGAGGTTCCACATCAGAGAATCAGGCATCATATCAACCACCACAGGAGTAGGCCACAATTTAATGGGACCCCGGCAACCATGTCAGATGGCACAACCATCAGCTTCATATCAATCAGCACAGGAGAAGGCGACTTTGAAAGACTTTGACCCCTACACCCAGACGGAGGAGAGAGGTTTCACAGCAGAGAATCAGGCATTTAGATCACCCACCACAGGAGTAGGCCCCCATTGAATCAGACCCTGGCAACCATGTCAGATGGCACAACCATCAGCTTTATATCAATCAGCACAGGAGAAGCCACCATTGAGTTACTTTGACCCCTGCACCCAGGAAGAGGAGAGAGGCCCCACAGCACATATTCTGGCATCATATCAGCCACCACAGGAGAAGCCACCATTGAGTTACTTTGACCCCCGCACCCAGGAAGAGGAGAGAGGCACCACAGCACATATTCTGGCATCATATCAGCCACCACAGGAGAAGCCACCATTGAGTTACTTTGACCCCTGCACCCAGGAAGAGGAGAGAGGCCCCACAGCACATATTCTGGCATCATACTAACCACCACAGGAGAAGCCACCATTGAGTTACTTTGACCCCTGCACCCAGGAAGAGGAGAGAGGCCCCACAGCACATATTCTGGCATCATATCAGCCACCACAGGAGAAGCCACCATTGAGTTACTTTGACCCCCGCACCCAGGAAGAGGAGAGAGGCACCACAGCACATATTCTGGCATCATATCAGCCACCACAGGAGAAGCCACCATTGAGTTACTTTGACCCCCGCACCCAGGAAGAGGAGAGAGGCACCACAGCACATATTCAGGCATCATATCACACACCACAGGAGAAGGCCTCTTTCAGTGATTTAGGCCTTTGGACCCAGACAGAGGAGAGAGGCACCACAGCACATATTCTGGCATCATATCAGCCACCACAGGAGAAGCCACCATTGAGTTACTTTGACCCCTGCACCCAGGAAGAGGAGAGAGGCCCCACAGCACATATTCTGGCATCATATCAGCCACCACAGGAGAAGCCACCATTTAGTTACTTTGACCCCTGCACCCAGGAAGAGGAGAGAGGCACCACAGCACATATTCTGGCATCATATCAGCCACCACAGGAGAAGCCACCATTTAGTTACTTTGACCCCTTCACCCAAACAGAGGAGAGAGGTTCCACATCAGAGAATCAGGCATCATATCAACCACCACAGGAGTAGGCCACAATTTAGTTTATTTGACCCCTGCACCCAGGAAGAGGAGAGAGGCCCCACAGCACATATTCTGGCATCATATCACACACCACAGGAGAAGGCCTCTTTCAGTGATTTAGGCCTTTGGACCCAGACAGAGGAGAGAGGTCAGAGATTAGCTTCATATCCCCCAGCACAGCAGAAGACCGCTTTATTTGACTTAGGCCTCAGCACCCAGACAGAAGACAGAGGTAGCATGGCAGAGGTTATGGCTTCATGTCACCCGTTAGTTTAACCGGCCACTTTCATCTGGTTAGGCCCCGGCGCCCAGACAGAGAAGAGTTTCATTCAACTGTGGGTTTCATAAAATTTGTATCAAATAAAGAAGTGGCCCGTAGCACAACAAGACATGTTTTAGGCAGTTAATAAGGACTACTCTGCACAAGGGAGGGACAGGTCCTGTGGGATCCATGCCTGGTTCATCTTTATGAAGGTCAGCTTGTCCACGTTGGCTGTGGACAGGCGGCTGCGCTTGTCAGTAATGACGCCCCCTGCCGTGCTGAATACGCGTTCAGATAAAACGCTGGTCGCCGGGCAGGAAAGCACCTCCAAGGCATAACATGCTAACTCTGGCCACGTGGACAATTTCGAAACCCAGTAGTTGAATGGGGCCGAACCATCCGTCAGGATGTGGAGGGGTGTGCAGACATACTGTTCAACCATGTTAGTGAAATGCTGCCTCCTGCTAACACGTTCCGTATCAGGTGTCGGTGCAGATAGCTGTGGCGTGGAGACAAAACTTTTCCACATTTCTGCCATGCTAACCCTGCCCTCAGATGAGCTGGCCGTGACACAGCTGCGTTGGCGACCTCTTGCCACTCCTCTGCCTTCACCTTCCACCTGTTCCCCTGTGACATGTGGGAATGCTCTCAAGAGCGCCTCTATCAGCGTGCGCTTGTACTCGCGCATCTTACGGTCGCGCTCCAGTTCAGGAATTAAAGTGGGCACATTGTCTTTATACCGGGGATCCAGCAGGGTGGCCACCCAGTAGTCTGCACACGTTAAAACGTGGGCAACTCTGCTGTCGTTGCGCAGGCATTGGAGCATATATTCGCTCATGTGGGCCAGGCTACCCATGGGTAAGGACAAGCTGTCCTCTGTGGGAGGCGTATCGTCATCGTCCACCGTATCCCCCCAGCCACGCACCAGTGATGGGCCTGGGCTGCCACCCCGCTGTGAACTTGCGTCATCCTCGTCCCCCTCCACCTCCTCCTCCTCATCCTCCTCGTCCTCCAGTACAGTGCCTTGGCTGGCGACTTGTGAACCTGTCCTCTGCTGCTTAAACAAACCTCCCTCTGAGCCACTTCGAACAGACTGGCCCGAAAGTGTTAGAAACGAGCCCTCATCCTCCTCCTCCTCCTCCACCTGGGCCACCTCCTCTAACATCATTGCCCTAAGTGTTTTCTCAAGGAGACATAGAAGTGGTATTGTAACGCTGATAACAGTGTCATCGCCACTGGCCATGTTGGTGGAGTACTCGAAACAGCGCAGCAGGGCACACAGGTCTCGCATGGAGGCCCAATCATTGGTGGTGAAGTGGTGCTGTTCGGCAGTACGACTGACGCGAGCGTGCTGCAGCTGAAACTCCACTATGGCCTGCTGCTGCTCGCACAGTCTCTCCAGCATGTGCAAGGTGGAGTTCCACCGGGTGGGCACGTCGCATATGAGGCGGTGAGCGGGAAGGCCGAAGTTCCACTGTAGCGCAGACAGGCGAGCAGCGGCAGGATGTGAACGGCGGAAGCGCGCACAGACGGCCCGCACTTTATGCAGCAGCTCTGACATGTTGGGGTAGTGGTGAATGATCCTCTGCACCACCAAGTTCAGCACATGCGCCAGGCAAGGGATGTGCGTCAAACCGGCTAGTCCCAGAGCTGCCACGAGATTTCGCCCATTATCGCATACCACCAGGCCTGGCTTGAGGCCCACCGGCAGAAACCACTCGTCGGTCTGTTGTTCAATACCCCGCCACAACTCCTTTGCGCTGTGGGGCCTGTCCCCCAAACATATGAGTTTCAGAATGGCCTGCTGACGTTTACCCCGGGCTGTGCTGAAGTTGGTGGTGAAGGTGTGTGGCTGACCGGATGAGCTGGTGGAAGCAGTGGAGGAGGAAGCCGAGTAGGAGGAGGAGGCTACAGGAGGCAGAGAATGATGCCCTGCGATCCTAGGGGGCGGAAGGACGTGCGCCAAGGAACTGTCCCCCGGGGGCCCAGCCGCCACTACATTCATCCAGTGTGCAGTTAGTGAGATATAGCGTCCCTGGCCGTGCTTACTGGTCCACGTATCTGTGGTTAGGTGGACCTTGCCACAAATGGCGTTGCGCAGTGCACACTTGATTTTATCGGACACTTGCATGTGCAGGGAAGGCACGGCTGTCTTGGAGAAGTAGTGGCGGCTGGGAACCACATACTGCGGGACAGCCATGGCCATCAGCTGTTTGAAGCTGTCTGTGTCCACCAGCCGGAATGACAGCATTTCAAAGGCCAGCAGTTTAGAAATGCTGGCGTTCAGGCCAAGGGCTCGAGGGTGACTCGGGGGGAATTTGCGCTTCCTCTCTAAGGTTTGAGATATTGAGAGCTGAACGCTGCTGTGTGATATAGTGGAGACGCTAGTTGACGGTGGCGGTGGTGGTGGTGTCGGTGGCACATCCTCTGTTTGCTGCTCGGCAGGTGGCAACATTCCTCTCGAGGCGGAAGCCGAGGCAGCAGCGGTAGAGGGAGCAGGGGGAGCCTCAGCGAGTGCCTGGTTTTTAAGGTGTGTACCCCACTGCAGTTCATGCTTTGCATGTAGATGCCTGGTCATGCAGGTTGTGCTGAGGTTCAGAACGTTAATGCCTCGCCTCAGGCTCTGATGGCAGAGCGTGCAAGTCACTCGGGTCTTGTCGGTAGGACATTGTTTAAAGAAGTGCCATGCCAGGGAACTCTTTGAAGCTGCCTTTGTGGGGCTGGGTCCCTGTTGGCGATGTCCAGTAGCAGGCGAACTCTGGGGGCGGCGGCTCGTCTGCTTTGGCCCCCTGCTCCCTCTTTGGCTTCGCTGTTGTCTCGGTCTCACCACTACCTCTTCCTCTGAACTGTGAAAGTCATCGCCACGACCTTCAGTCCATGTGGGGTCTAAGACCTCATCGTCCTCTGCATCGTCTTCCACCCAGTCTCCCTCCCTGACCTCCTCCTGTTCAGTCTGCACACTGCAAAAAGACGCGGCAGTGGGCACCTGTGTTTCGTCATCATCAGAGAGTCGGTGACTCTGCTGTGGTGGTATTCCCATGTCCTCTTCATCTGGAGACATAAGTGGTTGTGCGTCAGTGCATGGTATGTCTTCCTCCACTGGGGAAGGGCTAGGTGGACGCCCCTGGGAAACGCTGGAAGCAGAGTCTTCAAACAGAAGAAGAGACTGCTGCATAACTTGTGGCTCAGACCGTTTCCCTGATATGCTTGGGGGTGATGTGACAGACTGATGGGCTTGGTTTTCAGGTGCCACCTGTGCGCTTTCCACAGAAGACTGGGTGGAAGACCATGTGGTGAACGTGCTGGAAGCACTGTCGGCCACCCAATCGATTAATGCCTGTACCTGCTCAGGCCTTACCATCCTAAGAGCGGCATTGGGCCCCACGAGATATTGGGGTACATTCTGCCGGCTAGTTGAGGGAGTTCGTTCCCTACTGTGTGCGCCTGGGGCCGAACGGCCACGTCCTCTACCAGCAACAGAGGCTCCACGGACACCACCACGACCGCGTCCTCGTCCCTTAATAGTATTTTTCTTCATTGTTGCGATTCAACTCGCACCACAATGAAATATATTATTTTTTATAAGCAAAATCCCCTCACTGGAATACTTTCAGTCTTTTGACTGTATGGATTACAGATGGAATGACTGTTATATGTGAGTACCGCTTTCTTTGACAGATTCTAGTATGGGTACATATATGTTTTCCCAACCCCAGCACATTAGTTTGCTAATTCCAGATGTATGAAACGCAGGCCTAACTGTATCTAGTATATTGAACGCCAGATAAACTAACTTGGCCTTTTTTAAATAAAAAAAAAATTCCCTCACTGGAATACTTTCAGTCTTTTGACTGTATGGATTACAGATGGAATGACTGTTATATGTGAGTACCGCTTTCTTTGACAGATTCTAGTATGGGTACATATATGTTTTCCCAACCCCAGCACATTAGTTTGCTAATTCCAGATGTATGAAACGCAGGCCTAACTGTATCTAGTATATTGAACGCCAGATAAACTAACTTGGCCTTTTTTAAATAAAAAAAATTCCCTCACTGGAATACTTTCAGTCTTTTGACTGTATGGATTACAGATGGAATGACTGTTATATGTGAGTACCGCTTTCTTTGACAGATTCTAGTATGGGTACATATATGTTTTCCCAACCCCAGCACATTAGTTTGCTAATTCCAGATGTATGAAACGCAGGCCTAACTGTATCTAGTATATTGAACGCCAGATAAACTAACTTGGCCATTTTTAAATAAAAAAAAAATTCCCTCACTAGAATACTTTCAGTCTTTTGACTGTATGGATTACAGATGGAATGACTGTTATATGTGAGTACCGCTTTCTTTGACAGATTCTAGTATGGGTACATATATGTTTTCCCAACCCCAGCACATTAGTTTGCTAATTCCAGATGTATGAAACACAGGCCTAACTGTATCTAGTATATTGAACGCCAGATAAACTAACTTGGCCTTTTTTAAATAAAAAAAATTCCCTCTGGAATACTTTCAGTCTTTTGACTGTATGGATTACAGATGGAATGACTGTTATATGTGAGTACCGCTTTCTTTGACAGATTCTAGTATGGGTACATATATGTTTTCCCAACCCCAGCACATTAGTTTGCTAATTCCAGATGTATGAAACGCAGGCCTAACTGTATCTTGTATATTGAACGCCAGATAAACTAACTTGGCCTTTTTTAAATAAAAAAAAAATTCCCTCACTGGAATACTTTCAGTCTTTTGACTGTATGGATTACAGATGGAATGACTGTTATATGTGAGTACCGCTTTCTTTGACAGATTCTAGTATGGGTACATATATGTTTTCCCAACCCCAGCACATTAGTTTGCTAATTCCAGATGTATGAAACGCAGGCCTAACTGTATCTAGTATATTGAACGCCAGATAAACTAACTTGGCCTTTTTTAAATAAATAAAAAATTCCCTCACTGGAATACTTTATGGCTTTTCACTGTATGGATTACAGGTGGACTGGTATTAGTAGGGGTGACACAAGCACACCCAAGTCCCTGATGTAGGATTTCTATGGCACAGACCACTATTACAAGTGATTAATGGACGTTGGGAGAGATTGTGCTGCAGCACTAGTCCCAAGATGGCCGCCGCCTATCAGCCCAGTAACATGTGCCACAAAATGGTCTGCACAACCTTTAAAAAAAATAGCCTTGGACTGTGCTGCCAAATCGCTATTGGTCTGAATCCCAGGTGTAGATGTCTGACTTGTTTGGAGCTTTGGAATGCACACTGTGGCAGCTTCTGCTGCAGCACTACAAGTCGCAAAATGGCGGCCGGCGGTCAGCCCAGGTACATGTGGATGGAAAAATCACTCTGGCCACTCTAAAAATAGCCAATCCCTATCAAAAAAGCAGCTCAGCTGCAGTTGTTCAGATGAATCACAGGTGGAGGAGAGAAATTTGCTTCCAGTTATTCAATTATCCCTGCCTATTCTCGCCCTAGCATCAGCTGCGTCTATCCCTGTTCTATTCACATCGGGAGTGAGCATGTCCCGACGTGCGCACAAGCTTATAAAGAGGCTGAGTCACATGCTGCACTTGGCCAATCACAGCCTTGCCAATAGTAGGCATGGCTGCGATGGCATCTTAGGGCAAGTAGTATGATGCATGTTGATTGGCTGCTTTGCAGCCTTTCAAAATGCGCCAAAATACATGCCGAACGATGAACCCGAACCCGAACTTTTACGAAAAAGTTCGGGTTCGGGTCCGTGTCACGAACACCCCAAAATTCGGTACGGACCCGAACTATGCTCGAACTGTTCGCTCAACACTACTAATGACCTCAGTCTACCGACTGAATGCATACTTGAGGTAGAAAATTCAGTTCACACACATAGGCATTAAGCGAAAGCACCTGTCATTAGCATCACAGTACATATTTTACAAGAATGTACTTAAAATTGTGAGAGTAAGAAACATACAGAAATATGTACCGCATGAAAAACATGAGGATAAAAGGGGGCAAAAAACAGTAATAGGGGGGGAAGGAAAAGGGAAAAAGGGGAAGGGAAGAGGAGGAGGGCTGTAGTGTATTCTACCCATAGGGTTCATCAATTGCACTTGAGAAGACTAAAGACTCTTATTGTACGCCCATACGCGGCAGTAATTCAGCATATGAAAAGGGTGTATATATAAGAATGTGGTTTTAAGCTTGTGGGACTTGGTTCCTATATTTTTTCCAGGGATCCCAGAACTTCGCAAATCCCTGATGTTTCCGTAACTCCCAACTCACTAGTTCCTCGAGTCTGTAAATTTGGTCTACTTTATCAACCCACATCTCTAGTGTCGGTGGGCTGGTGTCCATCCATTTAAGAGGGATAAGCAGCCTAGCTGCCTGAATTAGTTGTGTCGCAAGATCCTTCTTGCTCGGGCACCACGTATCAATAGGGAGCCACAGCAAAACGGATTGAGGGGACAACAATATACGTTTACCAGTGATACGGTTAGTTACTAGAGCAACCTTACGCCAGAATTCAACAATTTTAGGACAGAACCAGAAGATATGGCTCAACGTGCCTGGATTTTCCCCACAGCGCCAACAGGCTCCTGACTCATTAAGACCTAATGTGTATAATTGTTGAGGAGTTTTGTACCAATGTGTTAGGACCTTATAGGAATGCTCCTGCATCCTAACACACCTCGAAAACCCATGTGAGCATAAGTGTGCCCTCATTATGTCTCTTTCTGTGAACGTTTTGCCTAGCTCTTTTGACCAATTAGCGATGTAGGCAGGCGTGCCTTTATTTTGTCCTGTTAGAAGTGAGTTGTAGAGGATAGATATAAGTTTCTTAGGTAATTCCGTCTTATCTAGTAATCTTTCAAACCATGTAAATTCCCTTGATGACTTAGTATTGGTGTAGAGAATCTTACAGGTTGCTAATAATTCCGCCTTTTCAAGAAAGTTGGAGGTTACAGCATTAATATCTGGGGGTTGGGGTATCCCATCTTTGCATATAATATTAGCGTTGAAGGTAGCCCATGTCTGGTCCCTAAATTTGTTCCAAACCTGAGGTACATTAGAAGTCTGAGGCCTCAACAAGAAAGGGATCAATGAAGCCGGCATTAATGGTGAAGGTGAGCCCAGGATGTCCCTATCCTCTGCTACTGAACGCATCATCATCACTATGCCTTGAAGTAATGGGCTAGTTAAGGGGGGAAGATTTTTCTTCAGTCCCCAAAGACCTGCTAATTGGGGAGGATTCATAGAGAAAAGCTCCATATCGACTCCAAAAATTTGCCTGCTCTTAGAGTTAAGCTGGAGCCATCTCTTCAAAAGTATTGCTTTGTAGTACATGTATGGGTCTGGAAGCCCAAAGCCTCCGTGCTCCTTCCTCATAGCCAACCTAGTGTAGGGTAGTCTCGCTCTCCTCTTGTTCCAAAGGAATTTCGAAAAGGCAGTTTTGATCTGCTGGAAAAAGCTTTTGGGGATAAAAATAGGTAGCATTTGTAAAACATATAATAGCTGTGGCATAATAAAGGTCTTGAGAAGATTTTTTCGGCCCATCCAAGAGATATATGGGACTGCTAGGGAAGTTAGTTGGCTCTGAATTTTTGCTATCATAGGAGGGAAGTTGATGTTGTAAGTATTTATAAGGTCCCTAGGGATTTTAATCCCTAGGTAAGTAAGGGAGGATGACTGCCACTTAAAAGGAGTGAGTCCTTGCAATTTAGTAATTACCGAGGGGTGTGCTGAAACATTCATGGCTTCAGACTTAGTGCAATTCACTTTAAAATTAGAGAGTGCACCAAATTTTTCAAATACTTCCAATAAATGCGGGAACGCTTCCAGGGGATTGGTGATAAAGATCAACAGGTCATCCACGAAAGCGGCTGAATGCTGTTGCGGCAAGGGGTCTGGTAACTTTAACCCTTGTATATTAGGGTGCTCCCGGATTGCTTGGGGTAATGTTTCCATGACAAGTACGAAGAGTGAGGGCGACAGTGGGCATCCCTGACGGGTTCCATTAGTTATAGAAAATGCCGCGGAGAGAGTGCCATTCACTCTCACTCTAGCACTCGGTAAGGAATATAATGACATGATTGCCTTTATAAAAACTGCAGGTATGCCAAAACGATTAAGGGCTTTCTGCATGAATTCCCAGCCGACCCGGTCAAAAGCTTTTTCAGCGTCAACACTAAGGAATACCAGGAGCTGAGTACATTTTTTAGCATATGTCATATTTGACAGGATTCTGCATGAATTATGGTTACCTTCTCGCCCTGGAACAAAACCAGCTTGTTCCGGGTTGATTAACCGGGGTAGGAGTCGGCTCAATCTGGAAGCTAGAACTTTTGCCCAATCCTTGACATCGACGTTCAGTAAAGATATCGGCCTATAGCTTCCGCATTGTTCCAAGTCCTTACCTTCCTTTGGCAAAATAGTTATAATGGCTTCAAGGGATTGGGCATGTAAAGAACCTCCAGCTAAAAGTGCGCAGCACCATTTAGACATATGAGGAACGAGCACAGGCATGAATCTTTTATAGTAGCTTATTGGAAATCCATCCGGTCCAGGGCTTTTCCCTGATGGTATAGATCCAATGATTTCCTTAAGTTCCTTCTCTGAGATAGGTTGAAGAAGTGTGTCCCGTTCTCTAGCATTTACGGATGGGAGATGCAATGAGTCTAGGAAATTGTCAATATTTTTAACCCTCTCGCTCCCCCCTTCCCCCACACTTCCACTCAGATTGTAAAGTTGAGCATAGAAGTCTTTAAAGGCCGCTGCTATTTCTGCTGTCTTAGTTACTCTATCCCCAGTTGGCGTCTTGATTGCTTGTATATATGAAGCATCCTTAAGTTGCTTAATGAAACATTACATAAATTTTGTGCCCCTATCTCCATGAGCATATATCTTAACTTTAGCGTACTGGTAGGCTTTTGCTGATTGCACATTAAGTAAATCATTTAGTGTGTGCGACTTTTTGATCACTTTTTATTAAACAATTATTAAGTAGTTGAAGTGACAAAATATGGCAAATTGGCTGTTTTTATTTTTTCCCCGCTACGCCATTTTCTGTATGCCATAAGTATTAAGGCTAAGGTATTGCCGTATTTGTGTGAGGGGAGGCTCCCTCTCACGGCATATAAGGCTCACCCATATAGCCCACGTCGCGCGGCTCGTTTGCTTTTCCGGCGAGGTTACTTCCGGGTCGGCACTTCGGCACGCTCACAGACGTCACGAGGCTATTCGCGATCGGAGTCTCAGTGACAGCTCCGTTTCTTCGGACTTAAGGTGATAAGGTTGTGGGGGGGGGGGGGCGTTAGACGCCGGTACTTGCCAGAGCATGCCGCAGTCTGGATACATGTGCGCGGCGGTCACGGGCCGCATCACTTACCCGGCAGCCGGTCAGTCAGCCGGCGCGGCTACAATAGCATCCTTGGGCATGATAGGGGGCGTGTCTCACGTGTCTGGGGGATGTGCCGCCGCCACGGGTGCCTCACTGGGCCGGCTTTTTGAGTGCGGTGCTCGCGTACGGGCAGCTCATGGTCCCTCAGTGGGGGCCGCAGTTGTGGTGGTCCTTGGCAGGGCAGCCTGGCGGTACACGTCAGTGCCCTCAGTCAAGGTCTTCAGGGCACGTCGCCTGGTCCGGCTCTTGGGCATTGAGGCTACTAGGCGGGTAGTCATTGCAGACAGCAGCCCATACTGCACTGCATTGTGGTTTCTCATTGGCACACACGTAGGGGTTTGGGTGGCCGCGGCCAGCGCCAGATAAAGCACATAGTGGTGGCACATCTAAATACATGGCTCATAACAGTTTGACCTATCAGGGTTCGAGGTGGTAACCGCAGTATCTTTTTCAGGTCAGTAGGATCATCATCCCACAGCGCATACTGCCACTACGTATCTCCTGGTACTTTGTTTCCGGCAGGTAAAAAAAAAAAAAAAAAAAAATGGCGGGGGGGGGGGGAAGGGGTAGTAGTAGTAGTAGCGGTCATGCAATATGTTGAGTTCCTTTCTCCCCTTTTTTTCACTTTAACTAGCAGCGGTAGGGCATTTCCGCATTGGTTCAGGTAGGTGACACGGAGTCCGTCTTGGGGTAGGGGGTTTGGTGTCACGGTCTAGTAACACGGGGGTGTGGCACATCTTATGTAGGGTATTCTACTCCTGAAAAGAAAATAAAAAACAACAAGGGGGTAGATATATATTTCTTTTCACCCCTTGCCTTGACCAGGGGCGCTAGGGGTCTTGTCACGGCAGCCCTTGTGTCGTGTGTTGTGGGTACTGACGTTCGTGGCTGTCACCAGTGCAGATGCTCGTGGCTTGTTACCAATAGGCAGGTGCGGCCTGTCACTGGTGCGGGCACGAGGTCCGTTATGTCTAACAGACGATCAAGGCCTGTGGCGATTGCAGGCGCCTGTAGTCACAGACGCTCAAACCCGTCACGACTGCAGTCGGCCAGAAGTCTGTCACGACTACAGACGCTCAATAGTCTGTCACGACTACAGACGCTCAATAGTCTGTCACGACTACAGACGCTCAATAGTCTGTCACGACTACAGACGCTCGATAGTCTGTCACGACTACAGACGCTCGATAGTCTGTCACGACTACAGACGCTCGATAGTCTGTCACGACTACAGACGCTCGATAGTCTGTCACGACGACAGACGCTCGATAGTCTGTCACGACTACAGACGCTCGATAGTCTGTCACGACTACAGACGCTCAATAGTCTGTCACGACTACAGACGCTCAATAGTCTGTCACGACTACAGACGCTCAATAGTCTGTCACGGCTACAGACGCTCAATAGTCTGTCACGGCTACAGACGCTCAATAGTCTGTCACGGCTACAGACGCTCAATAGTCTGTCACGACTACAGACGCTCAATAGTCTGTCACGATTACAGACGCTCAATAGTCCGTCACGGCCACAGGTCACCAGGTAGTTATATACCTGGGGGTGGACCGTGGGCAGCTCAACAGATTCAGGAGTACGATGCCCGCTCCACTGGGCAGCACTGCATCACGTTAGCAGGTTCAGACGTCGCGGGTCCGGTGACACTGGTGGCGGGAGCACGAGAGTCGGTATCCATAGGTAACCACAGTTTCTTTTAGTCAGGATGTCTCAGCAATCTCACGTGGAAGAGAGTGTCGCATCGCATAGTAATGAAGATACCCAATCCGAAAGAGAGGCGGTTCCAGCTCTTAGATCCTGGACTGTGCCGAGGCTCACGGCAGAACTGTTAAGGAAAGGGATTCATTTTCCAGCGACCGCTAGGAAAGCGGAACTTTACAGGCTGCTGTTCTCAGAACCCCCTGCTTCAGGGGAGGACTCGGTGGCCACGGACACGATAAAAAATTCTTTGTCACAACTGCACGCTGTAGTCAGTACGATGGCGTCCTCTCTGTCCCGCTTTCAGACCAGACTAGAGGCAATGGAAAATACGGCCTCTACTTCAAACGCGGTTGGCCCGAATACGGCCGTGCAGTTACTCACCCAGTCTTCTATTGTTGGCTCCCAGGTCAACCCTCTTAACATAGCACCATGTCATTTCATTCCCGCCAATGTGCGTCAAGACATATAAGGCCTCTTTCACACTTGCGTTGTCCGGATCCGGCGTGTACTGAAAGCATTTGAAGACGGAACCGTCTTCCAAATGCTTTCAGTGTTACTATGGCACCCAGGACGCTATTAAAGTCCTGGTTGCCATAGTAGGAGCGGGGAGCGGGGGAGCGGTATACTTACAGTCCGTGCGGCTCCCCGGGCGCTCCAGAATGACGTCAGAGCGCCCCATGCGCATGGATGACGTGATCCATGTGATCACATGATCCATGCGCTTGGGGCGCCCTGACGTCACTCTGGAGCGCCCGGGGAGCCGCACGGACGGTAAGTACACTGCTCCCCCGCTCCCCGCTACACTTACCATGGCTGTCAGGACTTTAGCGTCCCGGCAGCCATGGTAACCACTCTGAAAAAGCTAAATGTCGGCTCCGGCAATGCGCCGAAACGACGTTTAGCTTAAGGCCGGATCCGGATCAATGCCTTCCAATGGGCATTAATTCCGGATCCGGCCTTGCGGCAAGTGTTCCGGATTTTTGGCCGGAGCAAAAAGCGCAGCATGCTGCGGTATTTTCTCCGGCCAACAAACGTTCCGTACCGGAACTGAAGACATCCTGATGCATCCTGAACGGATTACTCTCCATTCAGAATGCATTAGGATAATCCTGATCAGGATTCTTCCGGCATAGAGCCCCGACGACGGAACTCTATGCCGGAAGACAATAACGCAGGTGTGAAAGAGCCCTTAGATGGTAAGGACGTTAACTTAGCTTCCTTGCTCGTAGCCACGCACGAAACGCCAGATAGCAAGACCATAGCGTGTGGGGAGGTTTCAGTGATCCTGAAGTCCAGAGATGTCAGGCTTAACAGGAAGCTCACCGTAGCAGAGTTCATACTTGCTTTTAGCTTATTTAGAGATGTAGTGTGTTCAGTGAGTCCTAATAGAAGAGAGGAGCTGGATCTGTATTTATACAAGGTTGTGGATTTAGCCAACAAATACGGCGGTACGGCATTTTATGAATACCACAGATCGTTTTCAGCTAAAGCTGCAGCTGCGCACAGGCAGTTTCAGCATACCATTGACTGGTCCATAGTCGATACCGAGCTGTTTTGCTGGCATTTTGCAGGTCTCAAAGCCCCGGCGTGTAGTAGCTGCGGCTCTTACGCACATGCCACAGATTGGTGTACTAGTGCCAGGCCAGAACGAGCACAAGCTAGCTACACTCCCCAACCTCCGTTTGCTAGGCTTACGACAGGCACAGACAAGTTAGGGCGGCCGATTAAATATCTTGGGAAACACAGATTTGTAACAACTTTAACACTACCGGTTGTTACTTTAATCATTGTAGGCTGCTGCACCTGTGTACCCTTTGTTTCAGGGCTCATTCTGTCACCGTGTGCCCCTAGAAAGGGCAACATTCAGCGTGACTAAGCGTGGTAGATACGGATTTGCTGGCCATATTTTTACTAGATCATCCAGATCAGAGTTGGGTCCAGTTTCTGATCGATGGTCTGCGGCATGGCTTCCACACCGGCTTGGTGGCGCTGCCGCAGGTTACATACGAATGCAAAAACTTGTTGTCGGCCGTCCGAGACCCGGTCTCCATTTCACACTTACTGTCTGTCGAGTTAGAGAAGGGATATTTGATAGGGCCAATGGCACAGTCCCCATATGATTGTTGGAGGGTCAACCCCATAGGTGTTGTCACAGGGAAATTTTCCAATAAAAAAAGGGTAATTTATGATTTGTCAGCTCCTCATTCACTCTCCATTCCAAGTTTGAACTCACTGATACCCTCTGAGGAAGTTTCTATGAAATATTCTTCCATAGATGAGGCCATACAGGTCATTCTGTCACTAGGCGAGGGAACTTGGTTGTCAAAAGCCGACGGATGCTTTTAAGTTGTTACCCCTTAAACCCCAGCTGTGGCAGTGGCATGGCATTAAGTGGCAAGGGCAGTATTATTTTGCGAACAAACTGACTTTTGGCGCTAAATCGAGTCCCTGGTTATTTGATCAGTTTGCCCAAGGCTTGCATTGGGTACTAGTGAATGTTTTTCGAGCACATCACGTAATCCACTACCTGGACGATTTCCTGTTAATCGAGCCACCCACACAGGTCCCACGAGATCTCACGATGTTGAGAGGAGTTTTTGATGACCTTAAAGTCCCTGTAGCCCCCAATAAAGTAGAGGGTCCAGGTAATGTCATTGCTTTTCTAGGCATTCGCTTGGACACAGTTAGCATGCAAGCTAGTCTGCCTCACGACAAGTTAACCAGGATCAGAGAAGTAGTACACAAACTTGCACGTGTTAGAGTCACCACTAAAACAGATCTCCAGAGTCTACTTGGTATGTTGAACTTTGCAATGAGAATAATACCACAAGGCAGATCATTCATATCCAGGTTGCTGAAGCTTCTACCCTTAGCCCCGGGTCAGGATAGCGCACTTAGGTTAGATCAGGATGCTTTAGCAGATCTCATGATGTGGGATGAATTTTTGGCACAGTGGAACGGAGTGTCGTTCTTTGTCCCCTCTGTGTCCAGTCATTCCCCGATCGTCCATACAGACGCAGCTTCTTCGACCGGCTTTGCGGCCATTTACAAGAAACATTGGATGGCCAGTCCTTGGCCGCCTGAGGTTTTAGCTATTCCAGGCTTTCTACAGTCATCCACCCTGTTTGAGATATATCCGGTAGTGGCAGCAGCTCATACGTGGGGCAGTCTGTGGGGTGACCAGACCGTGTTGTTTTTAACAGATAATGCAGCACTGGTGGACATTATGATGAAGGGCAGGTCTGGGTCTAGAGAAATCATGGCGTTTCTGAGGAAGTTTGTGTGGTTGTCGTTGCAGCATAGGTTCAATTTTGTTTGCATGCATATTCAAGGACAGAGGAATCTTGCTGCAGACGCGCTGTCCAGGCTTAATGTTCCTTTCTTTTTACAGGTTTCCCCAGGGGCAGATCCACTACCTACTACGATCCCGCAGCACAACCTACTAGTCATGCAGTAGCTCCACTACTACTCACCGCCAGATCCCTGGTGGAACAGTCCCTCTCCGTAAATACGTTGAAAGTGTACAAGACAGCATGGGCGTTGTTTAGCAAATTCAGAGTCTCACATCCACCACTAGACATGGGACACATAACCTACCTAATGGCTTTTGTTGGGTTTTGCCACTCAAATTTGAAGTTAGCTTACAACACAATCAAGCTATATCTAGCAGGTATCCAGCATTACTTTTATCTGGCTCACCCGGAGCAGCCTTCTTTGTTTTCTGCCTATCCCATTAAGGCTATGTTACGGGGTATACAGAAAACCACCTTTCAGAAAACCACGGGCCGTCAGCCATTCACAGGTCCCATGTTTAGGGCAGTCTCTGACATGCTACGTAACCGCCCCTTTGGTCTAGAGACTAGTAGTCTAGTGGAAACGGCGTTATACCTGTCATTTTTCGGTTTCCTGAGGCCCGGGGAATTTACGTGCACAGCCACTTCCACAAAGTTTCTCCGGAAGAAGGATCTAATTCCAGACAGTTCAGGGTTCTTGCTTAATTTAGAGCAGTCTAAAGCCGCTCGCCCGGGGGAGATGGTACGTATCAGGTATTTTCCCACCGGTGACCAGTGGTGTCCAGTCGTAGTCCTAAACCAGTGGTTACTCCATATACGTACATCGTTACCAGATTCGCCGTTGCTGCCTCACAACGGCGCATCTCTCAGCATTCAGGTTTTCCTGAAGTACGTTAGGGCACTACTTGTCAATATCAATGTTAACCCAGCTAGCATCACGGGTCACTCATTTCGTATCGGCGCCGCCTCAGCCGCTTCCAAGAACGGTGTCCCGGTCCATGTCATCAGGAAACTAGGGAGGTGGAAGTCCTCGTCATACCTTGCGTACATCCCAGACCCATGTCATGAAATGTCTGTTGCTTTTCGTAATTTGTTGGCATAATACGTTATTTTCATTAAAGCACTAACTACACTAACGTTTGTACTTTTTGGCCACTTTAGGCTACTTTTACGACAGCAGTTATGGCATAATTCTACTGCTTATTATGGTTAGGGGGTCGTGGTAGGGCATGCGTTCTGATAGCCTATCCGAACACAAGTATTAAGGCTAAGGTATTGCCGTATTTGTGTGAGGGGAGGCTCCCTCTCACGGCATATAAGGCTCACCCCCATAGCCCACGTCGCGCGGCTCGTTTGCTTTTCACCCACCCGCCCATTCCCCCTTTTTCAATTATCAGACTACTAAGGTGGCCCACTTTGGGCTACTTTTACGACAGCAGTTATGGCATAATTCTACTGCTTATTATGGTTAGGGGGTCGTGGTAGGGCATGCGTTCTGATAGCCTATCCGAACACAAATATTGTTATATTTAATAGTATGGGCATTTTCGCACGCGGCGATGCCCATGGTGTTTATTTTTTTTATTGGTTAAGTATTTTTTTTTTATTATAAGGAAAGGGGGGTGATTTGAACTTTTAGACTTTTTAATTTTTTTATATTTGTAAAAACTTTTTACATTCGATTGCCCATAGTATTCAGTGATGGCTAAATAGCCATCATTGAAGACTTCATTTGCACTATATCAACACAAGACTGCCACCTAGTGGCCTGTATTTATATATACATCTAATTGACTCTGAAGCCGGCTTGAGGCTTTGGTCAATTAGATCGAGGTAACAGGTCCCCCGATCTCAGCCGGGGAATGCTGTTACCGGACCGGAAGCGTGCGACTTCCGGTTCAGGTCTGCGCAGATGCCGGCATCTGAAAGATAATACATGATTGCATACCTGTGCCGCGAGTCTCTGCTATTTAGTGGGTGCCATGTTTAGGGATCAGACCCATGACGTACAGCTTAAAGGGAACCTATTACCTTCCAAAACTATCCTAAGCTGCCAGCAGAGAGTTCGGCAAAGCCAGCCGAACTGGCAGCTGTCAGTCACAGTGAAGGGGCAGGGAAGGGGGCACGGTTACCGTGACTTGAAGCAAGGAGGCCGCTGCCTCCTTGACTTCAAGCATGTGTAGAGAAGCGTGCCGGGCAGGGGATAAAACGTTTTCTGTACTTTTTCTGCATCTGCCTTCCGGAAGAACAGGTACTGCTGGCGGCTTGGGATGGTTTTGGGAGGTGACAGGTTCCCTTTAACCCCTTAAGGACACAGCCTTTTTACACCTTAGGACCAGGCCATTTTTTGCAAATCTGACCAGAGTCCCTTTAAGTGCTGATAACTTTAAAACGCTTTGACTTATCCAGGCCGTTCTGAGATTGTTCTTTCGTCACATATTGTACTTCATGACACTGGTAAAATGAAGTCAAAAAATAATTTTTTTTTTGCACCAAAAAATACCTAATTTAACAAAAATTTGGAAAAATTTAGCAAATTTCAAAGTTTCAGTTTCTCTACTTCTGTAATACATAGTAATACCCCCAAAAATTGTGATGACTTTACATTCCCCATATGTCTACTTCATGTTTGAATTGTTTTGGGAATGATATTTTATTTTTGGGGATGTTATAAGGCTTAGAAGTTTAGAAGCAAATCTTGAAATTTTTCAGAAATTTACAAAAACTAAATTTTTAGGGACCAGTTCAGGTCTGAAGTCACTTTGCGAGGCTTACATAATAGAAACCACCCAAAAATGACCCCATCTAATAAACTACACCCCTCAAGGTATTCAAAACTGATTTTACATACGTTGTTAACCCTTTAGGTGTTGCACAAGAGTTATTGGCAAATGGGGATGAAATTTGAGAATTTCATTTTTTTGTCTAATTTTCCATTTTAACCCATTTTTTCCACTAACAAAGCAAGGGTTAACAGCCAAACAAGACTGTATCTTTATTGCCCTGACTCTGCCGTTTACAGAAACACCCAATATGTGGCCGTAAACTACTGTACGGCCACACAGCGGGGCGTAGAGTGAAAGGTGCGCCGTTTGGTTTTTGGAGGGCTGATTTTTATGGACCGGTTTATTTACACCGTGTCCTGTTTCAACCCCCCTGATGCACCCCTGGAGTAGAAACTCCCTAAAAGTGACCCCATCTAAGAAAGTACACCCCTCAAGGTATTCAAAACTGATTTTACATACGTCGTTAACCCTTTAGGTGTTGCACAAGAGTTATTGGCAAATGGGGATGAAATTTGAAAATTTCATTTTTTTGCCAAATTTTCCATTTTAACCCATTTTTTCCACTAACAAAGCAAGGGTTAACAGCCAAACAAGACTGTATCTTTATTGCCCTGACTCTGCCGTTTACAGAAACACCCAATATGTGGCCGTAAACTACTGTACGGCCACACAGCGGGGCGTAGAGTGAAAGGTGCGCCGTTTGGTTTTTGGAGGGCTGATTTTTATGGACCGGTTTATTTACACCGTGTCCTGTTTCAACCCCCCTGATGCCCCCCTGGAGTAGAAACTCCCTAAAAGTGACCCCATCTAAGAAAGTACACCCCTCAAGGTATTCAAAACTGATTTTACATACGTCGTTAACCCTTTAGGTGTTGCACAAGAGTTATTGGCAAATGGGGATGAAATTTGAAAATTTCATTTTGTTGCCAAATTTTCCATTTTAACCCATTTTTTCCACTAACAAAGCAAGGGTTAACAGCCAAACAAGACTGTATCTTTTATTGCCCTGACTCTGCCGTTTACAGAAACACCCAATATGTGGCCGTAAACTACTGTACGGCCACACAGCGGGGCGTAGAGTGAAAGGTGCGCCGTTTGGTTTTTGGAGGGCTGATTTTTATGGACCGGTTTATTTACACCGTGTCCTGTTTCAACCCCCCTGATGCCCCCCTGGAGTAGAAACTCCCTAAATGTGACCCCATCTAAGAAAGTACACCCCTCAAGGTATTCAAAACTGATTTTACATACGTCGTTAACCCTTTAGGTGTTGCACAAGAGTTATTGGCATATGGGGATGAAATTTGAAAATTTCATTTTGTTGCCAAATTTTCCATTTTAACCCATTTTTTCCACTAACAAAGCAAGGGTTAACAGCCAAACAAGACTGTATCTTTATTGCCCTGACTCTGCCGTTTACAGAAACACCCAATATGTGGCCGTAAACTACTGTACGGCCACACAGCGGGGCGTAGAGTAAAAGGTGCGCCGTTTGGTTTTTGGAGGGCTGATTTTTATGGACCGGTTTATTTACACCGTGTCCTGTTTCAACCCCCCTGATGCACCCCTGGAGTCGAAACTCCCTAAAAGTGACCCCATTTTGGAAACTAGGGGATAAGGTGGCATTTTTTGGGGGACTATTTTTAGGGTACATATGATTTTTTGTTGCTCTATATTACATTTTTGTGAGGCAAGGTTACCAAAAATTGAAATTCTGAAATTTCATCTCCATTTGCCATTAACTGTTGAGAAACACCTAAAGGGTTAATAAAGTTTGTATAATCAGTTTTGAATACCTTGAGGGGTGTAGTTTCTTAGATGGGGTCACTTTTAGGGAGTTTTTACTCTAGGGGGGCATCAGGGGGGCTTCAAAAGGGACATGGTGTCAATAAAAAAGGCCATCAAAATCGGCCTTCCAGAAACCATGTCGGTCCTTTCCTTTTGCGGCCTCCCTTTTACTGATACAGCAGTTTACGACCACAAATGTGGCATTTCTGTAAACTGCAGTATCAGGGTAATAAATATTAACTTTTGTTTGGTTGTTAACCCTTGTTTTGTACCCGGAAAAAACGGATTGAAATGGAAAAGTGCCAAAAATTGCGTTTTTGGCACCGTTTTTTTTATTTTTTTTAACCGTGTTAATCTGGGGGGTTAGGTCATGGGATATTTTTATAGAGGAGATTCTTACGGACGCGGCGATACCTAATAAGTCTACTTTTTTTTTACAATTATTTAGGTTTTTGACTATATTATCCTTTTTGATACAAAAATAAAATTTTTGGATCTCTAAAGTCTAGGTGTCATTTTTTTATTTATTTTTTATCCGATTATCTTATGTGGGGGCTCATTTTTTTGCGGGACGAGCGGACGGTTTTATTGGCACTATTTTGGGGGCTATATGACTTTATGATCGCTTGCTATTAAACTTTTTGTTATGTAAGGTGACAAAAAAACATCTTTTTTTGCACCTTTTTTTTTTTTTTTCCTTGACCGTGTTAATCTGGGGGGTTAAGTCATGGGGTATTTTTATAGAGGAGATTATTACCGACGCGGCAATACCTAATATGTCTACTTTTAATAAATTATTTTCGTTTTTTTGGGTGTCTCAAGTCTGAGAACCAGTTTTTTTTTCCGATGTCAGTGCTAAATTGGGATATAAATTTAGTACTCCATGGAAGTGTAATACTCCCTAAAGCAACCAATAATGCAGAGGCCCGGATGATCGGGGCACGTGTCACATTGAGTAGTGGTGTCCTTCCGTATCCCCCTCCTGTGACACACTCTGCACCTTTTTTGGGTTCGTCCCTTCTTTCCAGTATGGGGGACCACACCTGGAAAGTGTTGGCCAGGGACGATCCGGGCACCTACAGTTCCCGAGGTACCCCGGCCTGCTCTTTCCCGGTCCGAAAAGATCAGGGCCATGAGGACTGCCTCATAGAACTGGAGGAATGTCCCTGTGCTGCCAGCGCTTCGGGATAGTACAAAAGAGTTGTACATGGCAACCTGCACCAAGTAGACCGCAACTTTTTTGTACCATGTCTGGGTTTTGCGCATGGCGTTATATGGCTTGAGGACTTGATCCGAGAGATCAACTCCTCCCATATACCGATTGTAGGCGACGATACAATCGGGCTTGAGGACCGTTGCCGCGGTACCTCGCACAGGGACAGGGGTGATGCCGTTACTATGAATTGTGGACAGCATAAGGACATCCCTCTTGTCCTTATACCTGACCAGCAACAGGTTTCCAGTGGTAAGGGCACGGGTCTCACCCCTGGGGATAGGTACCTGGAGGGGGAGGGCAGGGAGGCCGCGTTGATTTTTCCGCACGGTCCCACAAGCGAACGTGGATCTGGCGGCAAGGGACTGGAACAAGGGGATACTGGTATAAAAGTTATCCACGTACAGGTGGTAACCCTTATCCAGCAGTGGGTACATAAGGTCCCACACAAGTTTCCCGGTAACACCCAGAGTGGGGGGACATTCTGGTGGTTGAATCCGGGAATCTCGCCCCTCGTATATACGAAATTTGTAAGTGTACCCTGAGGTACTCTCACAAATTTTGTATAGCTTTACACCATACCTCGCCCGCTTGGAGGGCACATACTGGCGGAAAATGAGTCTCCCCTTGAACGCAATGAGAGACTCATCAACTGCGACCTCCCTTTCAGGTACATAGGCCTCCATGAATTTGGCCCCAAAGTGATCGATGACCGGCCGTATCTTATACAGACGGTCATGGGCAGGATCACCTCGGGGTGGACATGCTGCATTATCGGAATAATGCAGACATTTCCGGATGGCCTCAAACCGGGAGCGTGTCATGGCTGTACTGTAAAGTGGGGTCTGGTATAGGACGTCCCCACTCCAGTACAGCCTGACACTGGGTTTCTTGACCAGGCCCATATGCAGCACGAGGCCCCAAAATGTCCTCATTTCGGCTGCACTGACCGGCGTCCAGCCACCGGGCCTGGCCAAAAAGGAGACGGGTGTTGAGCGACGAACTGTTGGGCGTACAGATTCGTCTGCTCCACCATCAGATTTACCAGTGGGTCACTGAAAAAATGACAAAAAAAGTCATATTCAGTGTAGCCCACTGTGGAAATCTGGATTCCTGATTGGCCTACAAAATCAGGAATTACAGGCTCGTATCGCTCTGGGCTACACCAGACAAGTTCACCGGCAGGGGGCTCCGGTGGATTTAACTGGTGGGCCGGGAAACCATTACGAGCCCCAGAGCTGCTCGTACCAGGCTGGGCCACAGGGTCCCTAACATGGCGGTCCCCTTGCTCCGCCTGGCGGCGTCTCCGCCGCCTTGGGGGCTCATCATCATCGCTAGATGATGAGGAGGACGCGGATGACAACAGGAATGTGGGGTCATCCTCATCCTCACTGGGACTCTCGGAGTCAGAGGCAAGCTGGGCGTATGCCTCCTCAGCCGAGAACGTCTGGCGGGCCATAGGGGAGTGTGTGTCTGCGTGTATATGTGCGTGTGTGTAACTCTTTATTTTGTGTGCGTGTGTGTGGGGGCACGGGTGTTCACGAATTCACCCTAAAACTAACAGAAAAAAAAAAAAAAAACAACTAACTAAAAAAAGGGCAAAAAATGTGAAAAAAAAAATTCAAAACCGCTGATCAACCGTCCGAAGTTGATCAGCGGTGAGGTGTGCGATGCGCTAACAGTGGCCGGACACTAAGTGCCGGCCACAGTCAGCGTACACCAAAAAAGAAAAAAAAAAAGAAAGAAATGCACCCCAAAAAAGGTGGGGGGGGGCAGGGGGTGGGGGGGGGGGCAAAGTGGCAGCACCCCTGGGGGGTCTAGGGTCACACAGCTGTGCTGTGGACCCCAGACACCCTAACTTAGGGTGATGCAATAAAAGTTCACAAACTAACTTTCCCTTTTTTTTTCCCTGCCTAAACCAAACTTTCCCTGTGCTGTCCCTATGTACCTGATGGGGGGTGCTGGGGCACAGATCGGGTCCTGGGGGCACAGATCGGGTCCTGGGGGTGCTGGCAGACACACGTGCAGGCAGCTCCTCTCTCCTCCGGCTCCGGAACACAAAAGGAGGAGGAGAGGAGCGCCTGCCTCTTTTGAATTTGCCGCCGGACCGCCGACAGACCAATCAGAAAGCGATCCTGAGTGGTGATGTCACCATCACCACTCAGGATCGCTGGATGGTGATTGGTGGAGTGAAATCACACCACCATCACCATCCTGTTCCGGGTTATCGGGTCTTCAGAGACCCGAATATCCCGGAAAAGCAGAAAACCGCAGGTCTGAATTGACCTTCGGTTTTCTGCGATCGCCGACATGGGGGGGTCACAGGACCCCCAGACGCATTTGCCCCAGGTGCCTGCTCGATGATTTGAGCAGGCACGGGGTTCCGATCACCGCCCGCCGAGCGGCAGTGATCGGAACCATTCATGACGTACCGGTACGTCATGTGTCCTTAAGTACCAGGACATCATGACGTACCGGTACGTCATGTGTCCTTAAGAGGTTAAAGGGTTAAATATAAAAAGTGACATGGAAAATTAAAAATAACATCATCTAAAATTATGTAAAAATATGTTGAACGTAAAAAAGCGATTTAAGCAGCATGTCATTTTCTGATGACACATTCACTTTAAATTTGGAGTCTCTAATGAGCACTTTTCTTCACCTGCCTAATGATGAACCAGATTGTGGTGGCATACTTGGAGTTCACCCTGCCACCCCAGGTACAAGATCCCCTGGACTACTCTGCAGTCTAGCTTGATTTGTGGCCGCAACTGGCTGAGTTTGCCCTGGGCAAGCTTTCCTGCCCAGCCAGTAGTGTGGCATCAGAGAGGGTGTTTAGTGCAGCTGGGGGCAAAGTTATCCTAAGGAAAACTCTCCTTTACACCAAAAATGTGGAGAGACTGACCTTTGTGAAGATGAATCAGGCGTGGATCAGCCAGGATTTCCACATACCGGTGCATGATGCATCAAACTAGATCATTCTGGTAGTAATGTTCTGACTGCAGTGTGCTGCCACACCAGAACATTGTGAAAAATTGTGTTACTTCTGTCCACTTGTTTCAGCAACTATTCTGATGCTGCCACCTGCCTGATGCCACACAACTGCTGCCTCTGCTGCCATCTTCTCCTATTGCCACCCACCATGATGTTACTGCCACTGCTCTTTCTTCCCATCTTCCCACTTTGTGACTAGGCTACTATGTTGACTCCTTATGCTGTTGCCACCCTCCCGACTCTGTGACTGGGCCACTGTGTTGACTCCTCATGCTGTTGCCACCTCACCACTCTGTGACTGGGCCACTATGTTGATTCCTCATGCTGTTGCCACCTCACCACTCTGTGACTGGGCCACTATGTTGCCTCCTTATGCTGTTGCCACCTCACCACTCTGTGACTGGGCCACTATGTTGCCTCCTTATGCTGTTGCCACCTCACCACTCTGTGACTGGGCCACTATGTTGCCTCCTTATGCTGTTGCCACCTCACCACTCTGTGACTGGGCCACTATGTTGACTCATCATGCTGTTGCCACCCTCACCATTCTGTGACGGGGCCACTAATGTCCCTGTTTGGTCTTGTTGACATCACCGTTTATTTTACCCTTCTGAACTGTCAAAAGAACAGAAAAATAAAAAACACAACGGATCTGTCAGTATTTTGCATCAGGATTTGATCATGATTTAGAGGCCAAAAGCAGGAGTGGGTCCAAAACACAGAAGATATGCAAATATTTTCATCAGTTGTTATCTCTGTTTTGGACCCACTATTGTTTTTTTGGCCTTTCCAATACTGATGAAATATGACGCAAAAAACTGACCATGTGATAGAGGCCATTAAAGTCCTGCATGCAGGACTTATTTTCCATCTGAATAAAACCGATTCCAGAGGCAAATGGCGAAAACTCACACAAATTTACTTTAGAATCACATGGTCATTATTTTGCATCGGGATTTGATCATAATTTGGAAGCTAAAAGCAGTAGTGGGTCCAAAACACATAAAACATGCAAATATTCCAATCATGTGTCAACTATGTTTTGGACCCACTCTTTTTGTGATAAATTACTGACCATATACTGACCGTGGAAGCGGATGCTCAAAAGATAGGATCCGTTTTTTGGGGGTTGTACTTTTGACGGATCAGAAGAAGGGAAAAATAAACAGTGTCATCAACAATTCACGCCAAACTTACTGCTGACACCCTCCCCAATCAGTCATGGGCCTGCTACTTGTATCAGCGTGTAACAGAACAGGTCCTCTTGCAATCTATGTGGAATCAGCAGACGATTTAAAAGAAGAGCGCTCTTTCACTCTGTAGTTGAATCTTGGGCCACTTCACAGTTAAGTACATTATATCTGATGCTAACATTGACCTGTAAGGCTGAGTTCACACTTCAGTTATTTGGTCAGTTTTTGACCCGTAACTGACCAAATAAGTGAAGTTTGAACAGAGTCTAAAAGTGATGCCTGTCACCTGCCTGTCATACTGACGCACAGACTACCTATGCATGTTTCTGTGATGCATAGTGATGTACACCGTGATACACTCTCCCTGCAGGCCGGGAAATAGCTGATTTATAGCGCTCTTTGTGCCTAATTAATTCGGATCAAATCAAACTTTTTGTAAAAATTTGTCGAAGCGTCTAAATTTATTTTTATTTTTATTTTGCTCATCTCTACTACTAACCACAACAGCTACAACTTCTCTGTTTGCTTTCTCAGGGCACCTGTTGTGTATTAAAAGGTGCAATGACTTGGGACAGTGATGTAATATTGCCACTTTAAAAAGCATGCTTTTTCATCTTGAATATGCATTTCAGTTCTAGGCATCAGTTGATAGAAAAGATGACATAGAGTTTGAAAAAACTACAAAGAAGAGGAATTAAAGGGGTTTTCCAAGCTTTTTTTTTATTGATGACCTTACAGTATCCTGTAGGGATGGGACTGAGCTGCGACTAGGCCATGTGACAGATGAATGTGACGTCACTTGCCTAGGGAAAGCTGCTAGAGCGCTACTGCTTTCTCAAACCACTGATCATTGTAGGTCCCAGGCTTCAGACTCCCACTGATCTGTTAAAAAGTCTCGGAAAACCCCTATAAACTGATAACTGTCATTTATACTGTACTAGTTTTGTTATTGTGTACCATTAGGGCCTTGCTGATCCTATTTTCTTGCTGTAATTTTTGCATATACTGTCTTTTTATTAAAGTTTAAGAAACAACATTCCATCCGCCCCACCAGATATGGAGCTCTTTCCACCCCACAGTGCCAGCATAACTTCTGAAGCAGTAGGAAACATGCCAGAGTCGAACAAGGTAATAATACCAGAGCAAGAGCATCTTCTTCTCTTTTATTTGGGTTGCTATGGACATATGTACCATGAACATAGGTACGGCTTTTCAAGATATCTGTAGAAGCAAAAGTAATTCCCAGGACTGCTCAAATTTTTGAAAACATGAAGTCCTGTTCCTATTACTGTATTTCACAAGCAATTAATACATATAAGATAAACACCAGGGCTAGGCTGAGGACTGGAAGAGCAGCTTGTCAAATTCATTTAAAGGGAACCTGTCACCGGGATTTTGTGCATAGAGCTGAGGACATGGGTTGCTAGATGGCCGCTAGTACATCCGCAATACCCAGTCCCCATAGCTCTGTGTGCATATGCAAATTAACCTGAAATGAGTCCTGTATGTGAAATGAGTCAGGGACAGGACTCATCTAAGGTTAATTTGCATATGTATCAAATAGTTTTTTTTTTTACACAATAAAAGCACACAGAGCTATGGGGACTGGGTATTGCGGATGTGCTAGCGGCCATCTGGCAACCCATGTCCTCAGCTCTATACACAAAATCCCGGTGACAGGTTCCCTTTAAAGTAGCAGTATGAAGATACTGACAAAATAGAGTTCTGTAGCAATGGGGACATAGGCCCTGTTCTTACTGAGAGTTTGAAAGTGGAGACCCACTTATCCCACATAGCTAACACATGTGGAACCAAAAATGGCAAAATCTTCCAGACAGTCTGTCACTAGGGGCCCACCAAGGAATCAGCCTGACATCTATTGACAACAAGGCCAACTCCTTGACCACCCACAGTATCCTTGAACCATTATGGGCCTAGTCTACAGTGTGCTATAATACAGCTGACTCATGATACAGCTGGATGCCTACCGCCCATCTGTCTTTGCCTTAGCCAAAATCTGTCATCCCAATCTAGGATTACTAGTGTCCCACGCAAAGGTAGAAAGGGCCTTTTTAGTGCTCTAAAGAAACTAGGGGAAACATAAATCGGCAACATCTTAAAAAAATTGAGAAAACGTAGTAAAGTATCCATTGGCTCTATCTGCCAAACCAAGAAAGACATTTTAGTAGATACTGTTTCAGATCATCTACTGTTTTCTTGATCAGTGGGGAATAATTGAGATCAAACAAATAATAAAGTTGGGACAGAATCTGGATGCCCTAATAAAGAGAAAGAGAAATTATCCTGAGGAGACTGAACCACTTGATCTTCTAAGGATAGATTCAAAGCCTCAATTTTCAGCATGTAAAGTGCCCTTTACTAGAGATGTCCCGAACTATTCGCCGGCGAATAGTTCCCGGTGAACATCGCTTGTTCGCGTTCGCCGCGGCGGGTGAACATATGCGATGTTCGGTCCGCCCCCTATTCGTCATCATTGTGTAAACTTTGACTCTGTACCTCACAGTCAGCAGACACATTCCAGCCAATCAGCAGCATACCCTCCCCCCCAGACCCTCCCACCTCCTATCAAAAAGCAAGGACAGCATCCATCTTAGATTCATTCGGAAGCTGCAGTGTCACAAATTTGACTAAGTTGTAATCGCAATGCGATTAATACAGGTTATATTAATCACATTGCGAATTCAACTTAGAGCTGGGTTCCTAATGGTTGTATTGCTAGAATATAACGAAGATTGAGAATATAGTGCTATATTCGTTATATATTCGTAAATTCTAGCAATACAACCATTAGAGCTGGGTTCCTAATGGTTGGCGTTGCTATGGCTGGTGTCACCCGGTGCGGTAGAAAATGATGTCACCCCTGTCTCCCCCCCCCCCCCCCCCGAAGCCATAATAAAGAGATAAAGAGAAAAAAAAAGAAGTCATTAAGTCAGCTCCAATGAGATATCTACATAGACCCAGAGTCTTGGTCTATGTGCAGATATCTGATTGGAGCTGACTTAGTGACTTCTTATTTTCTCTTTTGCACATAAACGTTTAAACTATATTCCTTAGTAAAAATGACCAGTCCACACCATGTGGGTCTATATTTATGAGGGCCCCCTGAGCAAAGATTAGTAAATGTGGGCCGTTTCTATAATAATCCACAGTAATTTATGAATGGGGTTAGGTTATTAACTTATTATTATTGGGGTATTATTAAAATAATTTGGTCTATAAAGTCAGAGCCGCTCTACCTACCTCCTCCTCCCGGCACCAGAGACTCCTGCAGGACAGCTACCGCGGCGCCCCACCACTCACCAGGCTGCAGTGAGTCACACCCCTGTCCCCCTTTACCACGTGACGGTGCGACATGCTTGCTTGCTTGCGAAGTTTAGAATTGAACTTGTGAGTGAGAACTCCTGCGCTGGCGGGCCGCGGGTGACACCCCATCAGACTGGTGTCACCCGGTGCGGCCCATACCCACCACACCCCCCTCGCAACGCCACTGGATCTAAGTTGTAATCACAATGCGATTAATACAGGTTATATTAATCGCATTGCGATTACAACTTAGATCTGAGTTCCTAATGGTTGTATTCCTAGGATATAACGAAGATTGAGAATATAGAGCTATATTCGTTATATTCGTCAATTCTAGCAATACAACCATTAGGAACTTAGCTCTAAGTTGTAATCGCAATGCGATTAATACAGGTTATATTAATCGCATTGTGAATTTAACTTACAACACTCTGCGTCAACTACGTAATTTTCCATGGGAGTTTTGCCATGGATCCCCCTCCGGCATGCCACAGTCCAGGTGTTAGTCCCCTTGAAACAACTTTTCCATCACTATTGTGGCCAGAAAAAATCCCTGTGGGTTTTAAAATTCGCCTGTCTATTGAAGTCTATGGCGGTTCGTCCGTTCACGAACATTTGCGGAAATCCGCGTTCGCCGTTCGCGAACGGAAAAATTTATGTTCGCGACATCTCTAACCTTTACATGGGCTGAGAATTACCCAGATAATTGCTAATGAGTGTTCATAGGAGTGCTCGTTAGCAATTATCTGGCAGTGTATAGGTGCTGCCAATTACCTGATAAACGAGCGAAACACTTGTTCATCAGGTAATAGATTATTTGTGTGGCCACAAAAATCGTTGTTTGCCAACAGCAAATAGTTCTGTGCAAACAGCCTCTGCTGCTGGAAAACAATGAGTCTGTATGGGGACAAGTGATGGCATTAGGAATCACTCCTCTCCATCCTGTGGAGGAGATAGCTGCATGCTTGCTTTCCGACAATTACTTTTTGTATCATCCTGTCTAAAGGGGCTTTGAAATTGCTCAAACTGCCAAAGGTATTGAATTCTGAATGGGGGGTAAATTTGAGATGAGGTGACATGGTAATAAATCATCAGCATATCACTTAAGCTTGTGGTGGTTCTGCCCAGTCCCAACTAATGAAATATCCCCCAACTTATCAAATGCTGCTACCAGGTGTTCCATTGTAAATAAGTATATACAGTCAGGTCCATAAATATTGGGACATCTACACAATTCTAACATTTTTGGCTCTATACACCACCACAATGGATTTGAAATGAAACGAACAAGATGTTGTTTAACTGCACTGTCAGCTTTAATTTTACCACATGACAGGAGGCTTCCTATTTTGCATCAAACTCTCTTTACTAACTCCATATAGCAGTAAAGAAAAGAGAAAAAACGATGACCAATCAAAATGCAATAGGAGGTATATAATGCACTGCGGTGAAACTCCTCCTCCTCTTTCTTTACTGCTCCATCAAGCAGACAGGTCAGAGTTTTCAGCTCTTTTATTCATACTTGTTTAACATGTTTTAACCTTTGGTTATTAGAGGGGTTTTGATACTGGGGGTTTACTTATCTCCCGGTGTGGGTTTTGTCGGGAAAGTTGTTTTTCCTTATCCGGCTCACCGCGCTTTGGCGTTTTCGGCCAGGCCGGTCCGCCGTTTACCCTTGGCGGTTTCGACTCCCCTCTCCCTTCCCTGGGGTAAGGCTCACCCCGTTTACATAATAGAATCTATCTTACATCGTTCCTACCTGACCTCTCTTCTCCCGGCGCGCGCGGGATTTTCGCCGCCAGACGTCTGTAGCGGCCATCCGAGATCTCGCGAGATCTGAGGCCGCCATCTTGGATGACGCCGCGTCTTTGCTCATCCGGCGTTCGGCTGTGGCCAGCATTTCCAGCTTGTCAGCCTACTCTTCGGCGCTCAGGCGGGGGTCGCCAGGTCAGTACCGGAGTCTGTATTACTGCACTCTAGGGTTGAATACCCGGTGCTTCAGGGTGAGGCCCTGTTTGCTTACTGCTGCTAACGTGGTGTGACTCATACATCCACAGTTTACCTGGGTGTAACCCAGAGACAAAAAATCCCAATTACCCTGCTGGGGTTATAGGTACTGCTGGTACCTTTTTCCATACAGACCGACCCCTAGCCCTCCCTGCCCTGTGCTGTGGGCCATTAAAGAACATCCGCCATGGATCAGACCGCGGAAAAATTTCAGGCCATGATAAATGAGGCTGTGGCGGCCTCCATGGAGAAGGCTCTCTCCAGGGTTATGACGGCCTCTACCGATCGACTGCAGAACCCCACGGTGGCCCAAGCCCAGGACTACGATTCTGAGGCTTCAGGATCCCAGGCCTGTGCCGAAGCCCGGCCATCTAAACGCCACTGGAAAGGTGATAAGGGGACCACCAACTCAGACAGGGGCAAAGCGCCTAAGCATAGCCGTAATGTTCCCTCCGCTCCCTCTCCAAGACATCATTACTCCTCGGACGAGGAGGATAAGCTTCCGCCTTCCATGAATATCGTGGATTCGTGGCAAGCTGCGGACTCCGACTCTCCAGAAGACTTTTGGGGATCGGACGACGGTTCACAGACCGGATTTCGTCAGGACGGTCTTACTGACAACAGGCCTCTTCAGGACGACCCAATACCAACACTGGACGAAGAGGAAGCCATCTTAGACCCCTCAGGCCAACGCCTTTTTGACCCTAGAAACATCCGCCACCCGCGCTCGGGGGACTGGACACCGCCTGAGCACTTAGCAAAGTTTATGCACCTGTGGCTGCGCAAGCCTATGGGTAAGACGGTGCGCAACCGTCTGCGTTCCGAGTGTCCTCGTCCTTCACTACCCGATCTAGTGGCTCAGACACCGGAATTTGATCAAGTCATGACCACCTTTATGTCTAGAGGAGGTCGCGATCCCCGTAAAGGGGTAGAAAAGGCATTCCATGGGGCTCAAGACAAGTCACTGGACTCCATCGGTCCACTTTCCCGCATCTTATACTTGGCGGATGACGCCATCACGCGCGCTGACCAGTTCGATACCAATATGGTCCGTGAATGGGCACACGATATTCTCAAATGGGCACAGCGATGCTTCTGCTTCGTGGGTAACGCCAACGTATCCCTCTCCGCTGAGAGGAGAAAAGCAGCACTACTCCGCTTAGACGGAAAGTTGGTGGAATTGGGCACCAAGGAACTTGGACCACTGGCACAGGGCAAGCTCTTCGGGGACGCCTTCTTGAAGGAGCTCAACAGGCATGTGAATGTTTTCACGTCACTCAACAAAGCACAGACCTCTATGAAACGAGTCTTCAAGGGCAACCCCCAAAGGGGTGTTTTTGGAAGGGCTGGCCGCTACAGGGGCCGTGCAGCCAGCCGCTTCTGGCCTTCAGGCCCCCGATCACAGAGACCCCAGCCGTTTTACCCAGAAGTGGGCTACAGACAGCCTCCCTCCTTCACCAGAGGAGCCGACAGAGGTCGGGGATCACGTTTCCGTGGCAGAACACGTTTCAACTCCACAGGTAAGTCTTTGGTCTCAGGTACCCCTCGTCAATCTTACTGCAGGTCGTATTTCTCGTTATTTTCAGAATTGGGCGACTATCTCGACAGACGCTTGGATCCTTCAGACGGTGCGCGGCTACATCATAGACTTCGGGGGTTTCCCGGAGCAGACGGTCCCGCCACGTCCTTTAAACTGCTCCACGGAAGACGGCCAGCTCATCGAACACGAGTTGCAGGAGCTCCGCTCGAAGGGAGCAATAGAACCTGCTCACGACCAGGGGGGGTTTTTCAGCAATATCTTCCTGGTGAAGAAGAAGACCGGGGACTTCAGGCCATTCATAAATTTAAGGAGGCTCAACGCCTTCGTTCTATACAGACACTTCAAAATGGAGGGCATCCACCTCCTAAGGGACCTCCTCCAGGACGTAGATTGGTTCACAAGACTGGACCTCAAGGACGCCTATCTGTTGGTGCCCGTCCATATGGCCTACCGACGTTTCCTCAGGTTTCTATGGCAGGACCTCCACTGGCAGTTCACATGTCTTCCATTCGGCCTCAGTTCAGCTCCGTGGTGTTTCACCAAGCTGCTGAAGCCAGTGGTCGCTCATCTACGCACACAAGGAATTCGGTGCATTATTTACCTGGACGACCTGCTTCTGTTTTGCTCAGACAAGTCCAGACTGGGTCTACACACACGCTTTACCGTGGATTTCCTGACATCTCTGGGTTTCGTGGTAAACTTCATGAAGTCAGAGCTATACCCAAGACAGACGGTACAGTTTTTGGGCTTCGTGATAGACTCCAGGTCCAGCACGTTAAGTCTGCCAGCGTCAAAGATCACGGCCATCAAAGGAACTACGCAGGGTCATTCGGTGCCACTCCATTCCACTTCGTGCTCTGGCTCGGATTGTAGGTCTACTTTCCGCTTCCATCCAGGCCATATTCCCGGGACCGCTTCACTACAGGGCGATGCAGCGTCTGAAGACCTCCTTTCTCCACCGGAATCCTTCCTACGATCAAACGATCCCGATAACGGAAGAGGTCAGGGAGGAGTTCAGGTGGTGGCTCGACAGTATGGAGGCATGGAACGGCCGGGCCATCTTTGGGAACTCGCCCGACATCGTTCTGGAATCGGATGCCAGCCTTTGGGGTTGGGGTGCAACGGACGGAGGCGAGTCTACAGGAGGTGCCTGGTCCTCTCAAGAGACCTTTCTCCACATCAACTGTCTGGAACTCCTCGCAGGGTCATTCGCAATCCGCAGTCTGGCGAAGGGCAGATCAGACTGTTGCATTCTTCTCCGGATGGACAACATCTCGGCGGTTCGTTATATCAACTGACTGGGCGTAGCCCGGTCTCGACTCCTATCCGAAATAACGAAGGAGATATTCGACTTCTGCCTTCCCCGCAATATCTCGCTCAAAGCGGAGTATCTTCCGGGGGAAACGAATCTGACAGCGGACTGGTTTTCACGTCATTGGCGGGACAACAGCGACTGGAGACTGGATCCTCGGATCTTCCAAAGGCTCTCTGCCAAAAGGGGCCCCTTCAGGCTGGATCTGTTTGCCTCCCGCAACAACAGACAGACTCAGGATTATTTCAGCTGGCTCCCGGATCCGGAGAGCAGGGCAGTGGACGCGTTTCTCCAGCAATGGCCAGTCGTAGGGGCGTACGCTTTTCCCCCATTCTTCATGATAGCGAGGACGATTCAGTACCTGAGGAGTCAACGTGTCTCTCTGCTTCTCATTGCCCCCCTTTGGCGGAGTCAACCGTGGTTCCCGGACCTCTTAGCGCTGTCCTACACCGATCCACTACTCCTTCCGTCATATCCGTTACTCCTCACGGATCCAAAAGGGAATCCCCATCCCATGGTGCTCGAGGACCGTCTCACCTTGGTGGCTTGGTCTCTTTCAGGGGAGCCTGGCAGACCAGCGGCTTATCTCAGACGGCTAGAGACCTCATTTGGGACTCCTGGGCTCCCGGGACCAGAAGATGTTACCTGTCAGCTTGGGATTCCTGGTCCTCTTGGTGCGGTGAACGGGACCTCGATCCATTTACGGCAACTGTGACGGCCATACTTAATTTTCTTTCACACCTTTTCTCTATGGGCCGCTCCTATCGTTCCCTCAATGTAGTTCGCTCTGCTATTTCAGCGGCGCACGTTCCCGCCTCGGGAATCCCGGTTGGTAGGGACCCGCTGGTATGTCGTCTTCTTAGGGGTATACGTCTACAGAGGCCCCCAGGACCTAAATACTCTCATCTGTTGGACGTAGAACTATTCCTGCAGTTTCTGAGGGATTGGCCGTCGAATGATAATTTGTCTCTTAGACAACTTTCGGCCAAGTTAACTCTATTGCTTTGTTTGGTTTCTTTCAGACGGGTTTCTGATGTACGTGCTTTTGACATTGACGCTTTTTCGGTGTCCCCAGATGGAGTTACCTTTAGGGTGTCTAGACGTACCAAATCGGACTCTTCATCAGTGTTTTATCCTTTCTTTGCCTCTGAACCGCAATTATGCGTTGTTTCTACTTTACACCGTTACGTGGAGGTCACTTCTGCCCTTCGGGTCTCGGCAGCGGGGCAATTGCTTGTGTCCTATGTTAGACCTCACGTTCCCGTCTCTACTACCACGCTTGCCAGGTGGATTCGATGGATCCTGTCTCTGGCGGGAGTGGATCCCACTTTTGGGGCGCATTCGGTTCGCGGGGCAGCTGCCTCGTCGGCCTTCTTGGCGGGTGCTTCTCTTTCAGACATACTTCGCTCGGCGGATTGGTCTAGAGAGTCTACTTTCCGGACATTTTACTTTCGCCCGAGTGCGGCTATGTGTCTACTAAATCAGCGTTAAAAAATGCAAGATAGGAAGCCTCCTGTCATGTGGTAAAATTGAAGATTATGCTAGCGTTAGTGTACTTATAATCTTAATTTTAGTAATGACAGGAGGCGAGTATTTTCCCACCCTTTTATCCCACCCTCAGGTTCGCGGTCTTACTTTTTAGTTTGGTGGGCTCACATTCTTGTTCATCCTTTTCAGGTTGGGGGTGGGTTGTTTTATATGGACAATATTCGTTGCATTGATGTGATGTTGACAGTAATTATATTTCAGGTCATTACTGCATTCGGATTCATAATCCGGTTCCTGATCAGTGTCATGTTTCCTTTTCAGTGTAAATCCGCAACGATAGCAGTGTCGTCTTAGGATGGATGTATTTGGATCGACCTTCGGTTGCTGAGGATCTTCGTTCAAGCAAGTTACCCTTTGGCGTTGGTTCAAGTTTGGAGGATCAGCCTTCTTTTCGCGGGACTCCTCGGGTTGGGGCTCTGCTGTTGTCATGTTATAGACGGTTGGACTTTGTACTCTGAGTTACCTGATGTCGCGTATGAAAGAGGAGGAGGAGTTTCACCACAGTGCATTATATACCTCCTATTGCATTTTGATTGGTCATCGTTTTTTCTCTTTTCTTTACTGCTATATGGAGTTAGTAAAGAGAGTTTGATGCAAAATAATCGCCTCCTGTCATTACTAAAATTAAGATTATAAGTACACTAACGCTAGCATAATCTTCAATTTGAGGGTATTTACATTCAAATCAGGTGAACGGTGTAGGAATTACAACAGTTTGCATATGTGCCTCCCACTTGTTAAGGGACCAAAAGTAATGGGACATAATAATAACCATAAATCAAACTTTCACTTTTTAATACTTGTTTGCAAATCCTTTGCAGTCAATTAAAGCCTGAAGTCTGGAACGCATAGACATCACCAGACACTGGGTTTCATCCCTGGTGATGCTCTGCCAGGCCTCTACTGCAACTGTCTTCAGTTCCTGCTTGTTCTTGGGGCATTTTCCCTTCAGTTTTGTCTTCAGCAAGTGAAATGCATGCTCAATCGGATTCAGGTCAGGTGATTGACTTGGCCATTGCATAACATTCCACTTCTTTCCCTTAAAAATCTTTTTGGTTGCTTTTGCAGTATGCTTTTGGTCATTGTCTATCTGCACTGTGAAGCGCCGTCCAATGAGTTCTGAAGCATTTGGCTGAATATGAGCAGATAATATTGCCCGAAACACTTCAGAATTCATCCTGCTGCTTTTGTCAGCAGTCACATCATCAATAAATACAAGAGAACCAGTTCCATTGGCAGCCATACATGCCCACACCATGACACTACCACCACCATGCTACACTGATGAGGTGTTATGCTTAGGATCATGAGCAGTTCCTTTCCTTCTCCATACTCTTCTCTTCCCATCACTCTGGTACAAGTTGATCTTGGTCTCATCTGTCCATAGGATGTTGTTCCAGAACGATGAAGGCTTTTTTAGATGTCATTTGGCAAACTCTAATCTGACCTTCCTGTTTTTGAGGCTCACCAATGGTTTACATCTTGTGGTGAACCTTCTGTATTCACTTTGGTGAAGTCTTCTCTTGATTGTTGACTTTGACACACATACACCTACCTCCTGGAAAGTGTTCTTGATCTGGCCATCTGTTTCTTCCCTAGGGAAAGAATTCTTCGGTCATCCACCACAGTTGTTTTCAGTGGTCTTCCGTTGCTGAGCTCACCGGTGCGTTCCTTCTTTTTAAGAATGTTCCAAACAGTTGTTTTGGCCACGCCTAATGTTTTTGCTATCTCTCTGTTGGGTTTGTTTTGTTTTTTCAGCCTAATGATGGCTTGCTTCACTGATAGTGACAGCTCTTTGGATCTCATCTTGAGAGTTGACAGCAACAGATTCCAAATGCAAATAGCACACTTGAAATGAACAGCCAATTGTCCCATTACTTTTGGTCCCTTAACAAGTGGGTGGCACATATGCAAACTGTTGTCATTCCTACACCGTTCACCTGATTTGGATGTAAATACCCTCAAATTAAAGCTGACAGTCTGCAGTTAAAGCACATCTTGTTTGCTTCATTTTTAAATCCATTGTGGTGGTGTATAGAGCCAAAAATGTTAGAATTGTGTCTATGTCCCAATATTTATGGACCTGACTGTATAGCAAGGGAAACAAGAGACAACCCTGCCCTGTTGTTACTGCTCAAAGACTCAGAAAAGAGGCTGTTAGCACATACCCTAACATAAATCAACTGGGATAATAGGCAAAGTGGTTTCCTCCATATAGTCTTGAAGTGTAATATCAATGGCAGTAGTCAACATGTCAGCATAATGGCCTTCTATATTGTATAGATTTTCAAAATATGCCTTAAAGAGGTCAGCAATTTGTTTAAGGTTGTGAATATCAGTGCCATCTGATTGAGGATATATGAGCAGAGGCACAGAGGGCACACAACTCTAAAACAACTTTTATTGATTTATAATAAAAATATCATAAATATGAAGAGTAAAGTAGACCTTAATAATACAACATATGATACCAAAAGGATGGGTGCAGATAACAGAGGGTGGTAGAAATGGTCAGTGACATTGTGAAGATATTGCGTCAGGCCCTAGATAAAGTGGGCATGTTGCACCAAGGTGAAAGCAGCCAATGACAGCCAGAATTACGTGATCAGTGTAACGGTTATGTGCTGCAGCATGACATACCAGAGTGGTAACCCCCATAGAATTACCTCCTGATGAACCCGGGAGGGGAAACGCTACGAGGTGTCATAGGGTAGACCAGGGGTAGGTTCCAGTACAGGGTACAGCCACCATCAGGGTGCTTCCCTGTCGTGGGAACAGGGAAATTGTGTCTTTTTTTATATAATGAGCAGAGTCTCTGGCCCGCGTACTGCATCCCAGAGCCCTATCGCTTTAATTAGCATGCTCATAAAAATACCTGTCATGAAACATCTGATATTTCTGAGAATTTACATCTTTTAATTTCTCTCCAGTCAGCATTAACTCAAGCAGGATCTCTGGGGCCAATGGCTGCTTATGGGCCTTATGTAAATCTGTACTTTTGGTGAGAAGTTTCTGAAAAGTAGTTGCTGTTTCTTTTTTCCATTTAGAACCCTGTTGAATCATAACCCTCCCCCCCCCCCCCCCACCCATACCACACACTTCCAAGAATCCTGTTGCAATGGAAGGGGCATGGTCTAAGGCATGGTCTGCAACAAAGTTAGTTAGAAATTGCTGCCTCTACCATAACTTTACACACTGCATCCTACATCTTGCAATAGGGACTCTTTGAGTTGCTATTACCACTCTCTGGACTCCAATCCCAGCAGACACAGGGTCAAAAAGACTGTGGTCCATCAACACTGACACTACAAACAGAAGAGTGAAAGGTCAGAGCATACTGAGAGATACAAATATATCCAATCTACTGTGTGATGTATGGGCCAGAGAATAATATGAGTAATCTTTGCCTCTAGGATTTAAAATCCACCATACATCGACCAACTAATGGCCTCGCAAGGTTTCTTTAACCAATCGTAGTGCAGAGCGTGGGACAAAGAACTTACCAGAAGAGGAGTCCAGGGAGGGATAATTAATCACTTTAAAATAACCCCCCCTCTCCAATACATCAGCAATACGTCACATGAGAACTCTACCCTGATCTGCTTTGTCGTGGATTTTGAGCTTCACAAAAAAGAACCTGTCCAAGGGACCAGTCATAGAATCCAGCACGACTGACGGCAGAGACATATGTTGCAGAATGAAAATCCAGCACAACTTATGGCAGAGACGTATATTGTACAATAGAGGTGCCTCTAGATTTTAAAGTAGGGTTCATATGTTTGGTCTATAATAACAGAGTGTAGAAACTGGTAAGCAATGCCCCTCCTGATAAATATCAACTGATAACTTCTCTTCACTCCTGCTTTGGGGTCCCATTGGGGTCAATCCCATGTGGGGCCACTTAAATCACCAATAAAGAATGGATGGGTCCAAGGGAAGGCTGCAGCGACATGGAAACCTGTAACATGAAAATGAGGACATGGTAAGCATTAAGTCCAGGAACAAGATCTTTTGAATAGTTGGAGTAAGGAAAACACATACATCCTGGTACCAATGCAATCAAACGTACGTACTCAGTCACCAACTCCAGGAGAATGTCCTGCTCAAACCCATTATCTGTCTGGGCTGCTTGCCAATATCTCCAAGATCTGTAGCACATAGGAAGGAGACCAGTGAAGTAGAGCCTCTGCAGGCAACTCTAGGGCCGACAAGAAGTTGTGAAGTTGTGTAAATCTGCAGGATCATGTAACTCCAGACACCTCCCATTTTTACTTACTACTGGCTGAAAGGGGAAATCTCAGGAGAAAGGTATGTTGTGCTCTTTCAATAAGTCAAGAAGAGGATGCAGAGCATTACACTGCAGTAATGTAGAGCAAGGAGGTCTTGTGTCATGGTGCGGCTCATCATGACGTGTGTTGCCGTGTAGGCTGACTGCACGTCCCCTTGCGTACTGGCTGCAGGTTTCTTTGTAGGCTGGTTGCTAGGGGCTGCAGTGTCTAGTGTGAACCTGCCCGTGTACATGTGTACCCCTTTGACTGTATCTGTATTTCTGTCCCTGTATTCTGGTTCATTGTTCCTTGTTGCCAAGGGCAATGCCCAGTTCTGTATCCGTGTATGCTGGTTGCCAGGGACAACATCCCGTTCTGTTCCCTTGTGTCTTGGCTGTCTGAGCTCTGGTGCTGATGGGGTTAACTTCCCTGTTTGTTGTGCCTGGGTGTGGCTTCCCAGGTGTCTCCTTACCCAGCTATATAGTCCTGTGAGCTGTGGTTCTGGGGGTCAGTCTTTGTTAGTCTGTGGCTTCTAGGTGTAGCACCTCGCTCTGTTCCTGGGGGTTTTCCATCTACCCTTCTGCGTAGTGTCGCCTGGTTTTGCATCAAGTGTCTATTCTCTAGTGTCCTATGCCATGTTCTGATCTGTTCTTGCCCTGTCTTATGTAATATGTTATTTGTTCCCTGTTTTCGCCTAGCAGTGCGCAACTGCGTCTGTTATCTGTTTCTGCCCTGTATGTTTCTTGTTTTGTCTGTCCCGCTGGAGGTTTCACCAGCCTGTTCCTGGCAGGTAGGGGCCAAGCATTCCAGGACCTTCCTGGAGATGCGACCATTGAGCCCTTGGTCCAGTCCTCCCCACCATCTGGGGCTCTGTGAAGTACGGTGCCAACTGGCTTCGCCCTCCGGGTTTTGCTGTGGTCCTCCGGCACTCTTGGTCCTGTGGTATCGTTACCATTTCTGTTTACCTGCTTTTCTGTCATGTCTGTTCTGTTTTCCTGTGACCTGCTTGTAGTACGTCACGGAGGTCTGCCTTGGACCCCTGGCATGTGACATCTAGCAGAAAAATTATCTGGGTTCCCTTGAAGTCGTAGTGATCCACATTCTGTAGTTTGCCCATAATTTCCTCTTTCACTGAGCAGTAGTGCATGCAACAGATCACATCATAGGGCTTATTAACATGAGGATTGATTGATCCCAATGCTCTGTGTGCTCTGTTGATCTCCAACACCTCTTTAGCTGGGTCATTTAAAATGTCACTGAATATGCTCAGTAAATAAGTACCATGGTTTTATTAGACTCTGGTAGGTCCCAAATCGAATATTGTTCTTCCTGTCCCTATTTTCTACACCATCATGGAGCCGATATAGCTGTTTCATATGCTAATGAACATCCCATTTCAGAGCAATATCATCTACCTTGGAGGATAGGGCCTCTTGGCTTGCAGTACCATCGTTAACTATGGCTTGTAGAGTGTGCATCTCAGTTTTCAGCAAACCCAGCTCTTTCTCATATGGACATTCATGGTGCGACTTCTCCATCTCCTGTATGGTAAGTGGCAACTTCACATGCTTTCAGTACTTTTCCCAGCAGATGAAGACCCAGGCTCCACACAGAGAGCATACTTTGTTTCTGTAGATGCAGCCTTAGCTGCTTGGCCCTTGTCAATGAGTTCGTGAGGAGTCTGTTTGAAGGATGAAAGGATGTGAGGCTGCTGCTGGCTGCCATTGCGCTGGGGTAAGAGTGTCTATTTTTCTGACCATTGAACCTCTGAGTTGTATTGAGAATGGGTAGGATGCTCTGCAGAAGTGAGCTTGTGGTGGGAGCTCCACAACAGTGCTTGCCCACTTGGCCATAGCCAGGCTGTACCCCTGATATAAGTTTTGCAACCTTTCTTGATTCCTTATTTCTTTGTTTTGACCCTTGACTGTTCTTTTCGTTCAAGGTAGTTTATCTGGTTTTCCTCTTGCCTTTGCACTCCAACTACATTTCAGTTAGCTCCCTGATTGCTCATTAGGCACCTACTGGCGTGACCATGGTCCCCATCTGTGGCCATCTCTAATTGGAAGCTATACTGAGGACTGAACTCTGGTGTATTCCCTGCAGCAGAAACCAAACCATGTGAGGGGGTTAAGATTGAAGATCAAGAAATCAATTAGGAAAGGCCTTTAGGGCCTGCAAACTCTAGTGGCCAGGACCATGGGAGAACACATAGGTCAGCGCTTTCTCTTATAGTGTGCAAGCACGGTCACTGCTGCTGGTTTGCAGGGTGGTTGTAACCATGGACATGAGAAGTGTATAATGTGATGGAACAATGAATCAAGCCAGCAAAGAAAGCAATATGGATAATAAACATACATTAAATGCCACTTGCTGAAGTGAGACAACCTCTTTAATTCTGATGAACACAAGAATATGACCCCCTGATAAAATATTGATCGCCAAAAGATTTATTGTATCCCCATACTCTTAATTATCCAAAGGTTCTATGTCATATTTCTGATTTAAAAAAAAAACCTGAATCATTGAAACTGAATAAACAACACAAAAAACAGAATCATTTCCTGAAGCAAAGTAAAATAGAATAGCTATAAAATTATACTGTACCATCACGATTTTCAATTGCAGATAGATATATTTCCATGCTATAGCGAAAGCCTGTTACTGTATGTACACACTAATGGGGTCATTTATCAAACTGGTGTAAAGTAGAACTGGCTTAGTTGCCCATAGCAATTAGATTACACCTTTAATTTCTTACAGCTCCTTTCGAAAAATAAAATTGGAATCCGATTGGTTGCTATGGGCAACTAAGCCATGAAAGTCTTATAGTTGATCCCAATGGAAGTTGCCTTGAATTTCAGTAATTATTGACCAAAATATTTCTTCACCAAACGATGCCAATTTTCAGAATCCGATTCAATGAGCCAAACCCTTACAATTATCAACTGTGTCAAAAATAAACAACAATTATTGACCATGTTGGACTATGTCTGTCTGATATCACAGTATTCTATATTTTGTTACAATTTGCACAATTTATAGTATATATGCTCCAGGTCAGCACACAGTGATCTGTAATGCATCCTAGATAAAAATCTTAGAAAAACAGGAAGGATGTTTCATTGTGCTTCTGATGAAATATGACTCAAGTAACAACAAGGGTCCATTTATCAGAACATCCCAGGGAAATAAAAGAATCAGCATCTATCTTCTCAACTGTTAAAAAATGAAGACAAACCATTTTCTGAGGCAGAGTGTCAAATAATGTAGTTTTTCACACTTGTGCAGAAACAGCACAGTTGTCACGGTAGGGAACAGTGAGCCGTGTACCCCTGCCTAGCGCTGTCCCTACCTATTTGAAGGATCCGCCCTTTTCTATATACGCGCAAGGCCCAATTCAGGGAAGGGAGCAAAAGGAGACAAAATAATAAACTAGTTGTAAAGGAGGGACCGGCACTCGCGCTTGTGCCGGTCCCTCCTTTACAGCTGTATCATTGGGATGCCCGCCCGCTGACACGTGCACCGCGGAACTACAAGGAGCAGTGCTGACCATCTAATCTTGCAAAATAATAAACTAGTGACGTCTGCAGGTGCAGAAATAGGAGTGTAATGGAAACAGACAAGTTGGGTCCAAACCAAGAGAGATAAGATGGAACCGAATCAGGAACCATAAATCAGTCAGAACCGCGACAAAGACAATACAAGAAGAGCGGACAGGGAGAACCAGAAATAGACAAATCAGGTACGATACTAAGCCAGGGTCAAAACCAGGAAGAAACGTCAAGGTCCAAATTGTCAGGCTAAGGTCAGGGTCCAAAATCAGAAGTCGAGAATCCAGTGGCCAAATTCTCAGAAAAAGGCTAGTAAGGCAATCAAAAGATATAAACTATTCACAGGCAACCTGTGGCCAGCCGGTTGCCTGTTTAAATAGGCCGCGTGACCAGTGACGTCAACGTGCCTGACGTGAGAGCACAGGCCAATCAGGCCATCTCCCTGGAAACCAAACGCCAGCATCCCTGTGGAGGAACGTGTCTGCCGGAGTCAGATGTCAACAGTATCTTCTAGATTTCAATTAAATAAATGGCCCAACTCTCTGTATATTTCGGATCTTTTACAGTGTAGTCATATTTGTCTAACTGATTATGACAATTAGAGCTTTAAAGGGGTTGTCTGCATGGGCAATACCATTTTGTTAGAAAAGTGCACCATATGCTGATAACCTGGTGTCCTGCCATTGATTCCTTATAATCTGAGGGGGCACCTTACAGCAAGAGTACTATTTTCTCTGCAGCGCCACTACAATAAAAATAAAGCATTACATATCTTGTATTGAAATTAGACGCTTTTCCATTGGGACTAATAGCTGGGTCCTGAATGGGGGATTCCGAATATGCCCCCTTATAATGAAAACAGGCTTAATAAACCTGACTCCTGTTTAATGAGTGATATATTTTCGAGGTATAACCAACCTAACAATGAAACTATTATAAATACATACAGTGGATATAAAAAGTCTACACACCCCTGTTAAAATGTCAGGTTTCTGTGCTGTAAAATGTGACCTATAAACTGTACAACTCAATTGAAAAACAAACTGAAATCTTTTAGGTAGAGGGAAGAAAAAATATAAAAATAAAATAATATGGTTGCATAAGTGTGCACACCCTTAAACTAATACTTTGTTGAAGCACCTTTTGATTTTATTACATCACTCAGTCTTTTGGGGTATGAGTCTATCAGTATGGCATATTTTGACTTGGCAAGATTTGCCCACTCTTCTTTGCAAAAACACTCCAAATCTGTCAGATTAAGAGGGCATCTCCTGTGCACAGCCCTCTTCAGATTTCCCCACAGATTTTCAATCCGATTCAGGTCTGGGCTCTGCTGGGCCATTCCAAAACTTTAATCATCTTCTGGTGAAGCCATTCCTTTGTTGATTTGGATGTATGCTTTGGGTCATTGTCATGCTGTCATGTTCAAATTTCTAGAAGAAGCCTGTAGGTTTTGTGCCAATATTGACTTGTATTTGGAACTGTTCATAATTCCCTCTAGCTTAACTAAGGCCCCAGTTCCAGATGAAGAAAAACAGCCCAAAAGCATGATGCTGCCACCACCATGCTTCACTGTGGGTATGGTCTTTTGGTGATGTGCAGTGTTGTTTTTGCGCCAAACATATCTTTTGGAATTATGGCCAAAAAGTTCAACCTTGGTTTCATCAGACCATAACACCTTTTCCCACATGCATTTAAGAGAATTTAGATGTGTTTTTGCAAAATGTAGCCTGGCTTGGATGTTTTTCTTCGTAAGAAAAGGCTTTCGTCTTGCCACTCTACCCCATAGCCCAGACATATGAAGAATACGGGAGATTGTTGCCACACAGCCAGTACTTGCCAGATATTCCTGCAGCTCCTTTAATGTTGCTGTAGGCCTCTTGGTAGACCAGTTTTCTTCTCGTCTTTTTATCAATTTTGCTTAATTCTGAAACACAGCTACATCCCCAGTTATAAGAGGGTGTGCACACTTATGCAACCACATTATTCTTTTTTTTTCTTCCCTCCACCTAAAATATTTCAGTTTGTTTTTCAATTGAGTGGTACAGTTTATAGGTCACATTAAAGGTGAAAAAAGATCTGAAATGATTTATCTTTATCTCATTTTTTTTACAGCACAGAAACCTGACATTTTAACAGGGGTGTGTAGACTTTTTATATCCACTGTATATACTGCTTATGAAATTATTCATAAAATAATCTGTTGTTTTTAAATACACAAAAGCTATGCCATGATCCATCCGTACAAGGAACCTGAAGGATGTCGATTTCGGCTCCATGTGCAGTGCAGCTCTTTCAAGTATTCCTTTCATTCTTAACATTCTATTTATCAGCTTTCCCAGAAACATTCCAGCCTGTGGCAGGCACAAGGAATAAACTAAGGCAAAGAATGAAGTGTACAATAATTCATGTCATTCCAGTTGTATTTTATACTCTGAGAGTGAATCTCCCCTTACATTCACGAAACATAGGCAATGTGTCTTTAATCAAGCACAATCTGAAGCAAACTGTCTTTCCAATAAAATTCCAGGTACCATCTTATATACTTGCTTACTGTAAATATCCAGTATATAAAAGACGCCGAAAGTGAATTTACATTATGATATCTTGAAATAAAAGAAATTGAAAAACAGCTGCATGAGGATTTTCTTTGCTTTGTTTTCCAACAGGGAATCCCATTCCAGATAAGGAACAGCGTGGATGGAGCATACACCCAGGATCATATTGTGCTGAATATGCCCTAAAAAATTCCTTAAACTTCAAACAAGTTTTAACTAAAATTTACAAATAGATTGGGTGCAGTATGTAAAAGCAGGTATGTCAATTAATTTATCGATAAGGGGTTTTATCTGTCAAGAACTTTGCGCATAACAAACATTGCTGGTCTCTAATGAGGCCTCTTACACGTCAGTGTTTTGGTCAGTGATGAGATATAATAAAAACCCAGCTTTTCATCTGCCACAGTCCAACATCTTCATCCTGTAATCGGCCCCAGTCCTCATTTGTCCTCCTCAATGCCTTGGGTAGCTTACGGGCCTCCCCACTTGTCTGGGCCGCAACTGTGGGCAGAACGAACTTGCGGAAATCTGGAGTTTCATCCTCTTCTTTTTGTTCATCGACATCCCCTATTGGGGTCTCAAAAGTAACCCTCGACAGGCCATCGGCATTAGTGTTCTCCGTAGCGGAACGGTAGCGAATTGAGAAGTCATATTTGCAAGGCGAGCTGCCCAGCGTTGCTCCAGGGCTCCCAACTTGGCAGTGTCCAGATGGGCCAGGGGATTGTTATCAGTACGTACAAAGATCTAGCTCCTGTCAAATAAATCCAATGGGGTCTCCCCGCGCAGGTTCGAACCCTGCTCGCAGCGCCACTTGTAGCGGTCAGAGGAGGAAGAAACCGCAAGGCAGGATTCAAGTACAGTACAGCGGACAAGGAGACTGAAGCAAAAACCGGCTTTATTAAGGAGCAAAATGAAACTGCCAGAAAATCTGAGTAACAATACAGTACCACCGCACCAGAGGCACAATGGGTCAATGACAGGAATGGTATGAACAGGTGAACATAAAACAACAACAGTGGTAATGAGATTTTGCATAGACACAGAATAAGCTAAACAGCAAACAGTCAGCTTGCAGGCTACTCAACACTTATTTCCTATCTAGCCCTGCTACCCAGGGGACGCTTCAGCTGTCACTAGTGGCCAAAAAATTTAAAGGGTTTCTGTCACCCCACTAAACTGTTTTTTTTATTTTTTTTGTGTACTTATAATCCCTATACTGCGATTTATCCATACATAATGTGATTAATCATTTTGGTTCAGTAGATTCTGCTAAAAACGTACTTTTATAATATGTAAATTACCTGTCTGCCAGCAAGTAGGGCGGCTACTTGCTGGTAGCAGCCGCATCCTCCTATCATAATGACGCCCCCTCTGCATGTTGATTGACAGGGCCAGCGAACGGGATCTTTCTCTGCTGGCCCTGTTTGCATAAAAAATCTGGTGCCTGTGCCGTACCTGTCTTCAGTCGGCGCAGGCGCACTGAGTGGAGGACGCTCGCTCGGCCGCTCCTTTCTCAATGCGCCTGCGCTGGGTGTAGATGTGACGTCATCGGTGCAGGCGCATTGAGGATGGAGCGGCCCAGAGGCAAAAAAATTTAACTGAATGTCAATGATATTTTGGATGCTCAAACGTTATACAGGAGATGTAGCGCAGGTAATGTCGCTGTCACCATCGTCGTTTTTTTTTTTTTACTGAATGTCGCTTATATTTATGATGCGCAAACGTTATACAGGAGATGTAGCGCAGGTAATGTCGCTGTCACCAGCGGCGAAAAAATTAAACAGAATGTCACTGATATTTATGATGCGCAAACGTTATACAGAAGATGTAGCGCATGTAAAGTCGCTGTCACCAGCGGCAAAAAAATTCAACTGAATGTCACTTATATTTATGATGCGCAAACATTATACAGGAGATGTGGCTCAGGTAATGTCGCTGTCACCATTGGTGAAAAAATTAAACAGAATGTCACTGATATTTATGATGCGCAAACGTTATACAGAAGATGTAGCGCATGTAAAGTCGCTGTCACCAGCGGCAAAAAAATTCAACTGAATGTCAATGATATTTTGGATGCTCAAACATTATACAGGAGATGTAGCGCAGGTAATGTCGCTACTGTCACCAGCGGCTAACGTTATACAGGAGATGTAGCGCAGGTAATGTCGCTGCTGTCACCAGTGGCTAACGTTATACAGGAGATGTAGCGCAGGTAATGTAGCTGCTGTCACCAGCGGATAACGTTATACAGGAGATGTAGCGCAGTTAATGTCGCTGCTGTCACCAGCAGCCAAGCAATTGCACGCAGTTTAGCGCACATTGCGCTAATATATTTCGCAGCCAGATAAAACAATAGTCCTTAAACGGACTGTTGGGTCTCTAAAAGCTTTAAACACTCAAAACTCCCTAAAGAAAAACACAATTCCTCTCCATACACTATCTGTCCCTTCTGCAGCAGCTCGCCCTGACTGAGTCTGACCCGAACCAAGTGTCATCAGGTGCTATATAGCACCCGATGACGCGTTCCGGCCAGCCAATCACTGTAATGCCAGTAACCAATATGACTACGGCATTACAGTGAGTGGCACTACTTTACTGCACATTTATTGGCTGTGTAGCAGCCAACAAATATGCTTGGAGGAGACTTAAGTATCTCGCTCGAGCAGACGCGGTGTTTGGCCGAACACGACGATGTGCCGAGCATCGCGATGCTCGAGTTAAAAAGGTGTTCGGCCGAGCATGCTCGCCCAACACTGATCTATGCCCTTGCCCACAGTGCTCTGTGGCCCTCATTTGAATACAGAATAAACATTTATTCTCAGGGACATTACAACTGATTTTCACAAGACAGGATCAGCAGGATCAACTCTAAGTATTATTCCAATGTACAAGCTATAAAAATGTGAGATTTTTTTTATGTACATTACATTTTCCTCTCTGGTAGTGTGTACTGTTATTTCTCATGTGACTAGAATTCTGGTCCATCTGCTCCTGCATTCAGAGGCGGACTAACTTGCTAGGTAGCTTCCCTGTTCCTTTTCCCTCCCCTCAGTGCTGGTGTCGTGATCTCATAGAGAAGCAGGGGATATGACCAGACACCTTTCTCTCATTCATCCCTACTTCAAAATTAACAGAAATATATAGCTATATATTGTTTTAGACAGTGGAGGAGGAAATAGGGGGGAGGGGGCATTACATACCATAGTACTATTTATTAGCGGAGTTGGTGGGGCTGTGTGTGAGGGAATGCTTTCTATGCAATGGAGGAAGGGCTTACAATAAGGCAAATTGCAATGCACTCCCGGGAGATGCAGGTGCTTAACAATCACATGGGGCAAGCTGCTATCACGTACGGAATGTCAAGAGGCCAGAGCTGCAGAGTAAAACTGCGGAAAATGGTGTCAATTACACTGGAGAGCAACATATTTTTGCATTGATATAGGTAAATAACGACGTACATCATTCCTGATACCACGGGCCACACAAGAAAGTCAGCGGAAGATTAGGGAGATTAACAAGTGGCTCAAGAACTGGTGTAGGAAGGAGGGGTTTGGGTTCCTGGAGAACTGGGCCGACTTCTCTATTGGCTACAGGCTCTATCGTATGCACGGGCTGCACCTCAATGGGGAAGGGGAAGCTGTGTTGTGGAGAAAGATGGCTATAAGGTTGGAGGAGTGTTTAAACTAGGGACTGGGGGGGGGAGGGAAATGACATTATAGGAGAAGAAGATAGAGACGGGGGCAAGGTAGTGGGACTGGGGGAGGAATGGAAGGAGGGACTAGAACAGTTCAGAAGGAAAGGTGTAGGGTAAAAAATATACATAAACCTCTAAAATGTATGTATACTAATGCCAGAAGCCTGACTAATAAAACTTGGAACTGGAATTAGTGATGTGTGAGGAGGACTATGACATAGTGGGAATAACGAAAACATGGCTGGATGATAGCTATGACTGGGCAGTTAATGTACAAAACCCGGGCTACTTGAGAAACCTTGGCGTGGTGCCCGGGCTTAGACATGTTCTACACCGTAGGACATGTTGACTAATCTCTCAATTTTAAAATCAGTTTGAGGGTTTAGGTAGATTGCAGAGTGCACCTGTATTTGTTATTGTTTTGTTATGCAGTTAATGTACAAGGTTACAGTCTCTTTAGAAAAGATCGCCAAAACCGGAGAGGGGGAGGGGTCTGCCTTTATGTAAAGTCATATCTAAAGCCCACAATCTGGGAAGATATAAGTGAGGGACATGAACATGTGGATTCACTGTGGGCAGAGATACATGGAGCTAAAAACAATAATAAATTAATATTAGAAGTTTACTATAAACCACCTAATATACCAGAGTCCACAGAAAATCTATTACTAAACGAGATAGACAAGGCAGCAAATCACAATGAGGTGGTTTGTATGGGGGACTTCAACTACCCAGATATAGACTGGGAAACTGAAAGCTGTACATCCCATAAAGGAAACAGGTTCTTGGCAATAACCAAAGACAATTACCTCTCCCAACTGGTTCAGGACCCGACTAGAGGGACGGCCATACTGGACTTAGTATTAACCAATAGGCCTGACAGAACAACAGACGTGCAGGTTGGGGGACACCTCGGAAATAGTGACCATAAAGTAATAACCTTCCAATTAGCATTCAAAAGAGCGTTTCTACAGGGAGGAACAAAAATACCAAACTTCAAAAAAGCTAAATTTAGCAAACTAAGAGAGGCCATAGGCCTAACTAACTGGGACAAAGTCCTCAAAAATAAAAATACAGCCACAAAATGGGATATCTTTAAAAGCATCCTAAAATCTCATTGTGAGAGATACATACCATATGGGAATAAAAGGTTAAGGAACAAAAAGAAACCAATGTGGATAAATAGAACTGTAAAGAAAGCAATAAATGACAAAAAGAAAGCATATAAAATCACTAAAACAGGAGGGTAACAAGGAAGCACTGAAAAACTATAAGGAAAAAAATAGAACATGTAAAAAACAAATAAGGGTCTATTCACACGTCCGTTGTTTCTTTCCTGATCTGTTCCGTTTTTTGCGGAACAGATCTGGACCCATTCATTTTCAATGGGTCCTGAAAAAAAACGGACAGCTCAATGTCAGATTTTTTTTCAGGACCTATTGAAAATGAATGGGTCCAGATCTGGTCCAGATCTGTTCCGCAAAAAACGGAACAGATCAGGAAAGAAACAACGGACGTGTGAATGGAGCCTAAAAGCGGCCAAACTAGAGACCGGTAGATTAATTGCCAAAGAGAGTAAAACTGTAATGCAAGGCACCAACGAAACAGACCAGTGAGGGTAAAGTAAAAGGGGTTTATTAACAAAATAAATAAAGTCCAGGTAAACTTCACTGGGCAAACATCAGGTAAACAAAAAACGAAGGAAAGGCAGGAGTAGTCCTGATCCGTGCATAAGTCTCTGTGCAACTTGCCAGGTAAACGGATGCGTCACAGAAAGTCCCGGGTCCTGGGTGCCACTGGAATGGACGAAGTCCCAGCAAACTTCAGTCAGTAGCTAGCAGTACTGACCTGCACCTGGCGATAACAGTGGGCACTAACCGACCTGGGAGGCCACCTTTTATTTGCCTGCTAAAAAATCCCAGGGCGCCAAGTGTCCACTCCCCATAGGTCATGATCCTGCCCTACACCTGTGTACAAGACTTTGGTTCGGTCATTAGTCAATTAGACCAATGCCGACCCCCTTATCTGCTTTGAACTTGCGGCCAGGTGCTATTCCCTATGCTGGTCGGCGAAGCGCATAAGAAGTGCGTACACACGATCGCGTATCCCCTTGCGAACCCGTTTTCGAACGTAAATGCGGATGCACCACAGGCTCTGCGAGAGTGCGCGAGCGCGTCGACATGGACACCGGAATGGAATCCGCAACAGGCACCGGAGACAAGCTCGGACGCAGTGTACTGCCACTAGCCCGGCCAAGCTGTCCCCGAAAGCCATGCGGTCTTCCCCTCCGGCGCACATGCGAACGCATCCCCGCGTCGGTTTGCAAAGGGTTTGGAGCTGGTGTATCAATGGAGACACGCGTAACCTGTCCCGCAGCTCCACAAGGGACCCTTTTAGGTCACACCGGAGTGCCAGACAGATGAGGATCTTACATTACCCCCCCTCGAGGAGGCGGCTCAGAAGACTATCCCGGTGGAAGGCTGCCTCCACCTCATCCGCATGCACCTGACGAGCAGGTGCCCAACATCTCTCCTCTGGACCAAAACCCTTCCAGTCTACCAAGTATTGGAGAGACCTTTGGACAAAACGAGAGTCCAAAATCCTGTTCACCTCGAATTCTGACACACCTTGGACCTCCAATGGGGGTGGAGTCTGAATGAAGGAGGCAGAGTCGGCCACCGATTTGAGAAGTGGTACATGAAAGATGTTCACTCCTCGAATCGACGGTGGAAGAGCAACCTTGTACGTAACTCGGTTGATCTTCTGCTTCACCAGGTATGGACCAATAAATTGAGGACCCAACTTGGAAGATGGCTGATGCAGCGGAATGTTCCGGGTGGAGACCCACACCTGATCTCCCACCTTAAACTTTTGCTCTACAGTGCGATGACGATCAGCAAATTGCTTCTGTTGTGCCACCCACTGCACTACGTAGATTCCGCTGAACCGACGACCTAATGGGACGTCTATCCTCGAACCATTGATCCACCACCGGTGAATCAGTGGAGGGCCCAGCCAGAGAAGAGAACCTTGGATCTCTGCCCCCCATGCACCTGAATGGAGACATCTTAGTGGAAGCATGCTCAGAGTTGTTATAAGCCACCTCCGCGAAGGGTAGATGCACGGCCCATTCATCCTGTCAGTCTGACACGAAGCACTGGATATATAGCTCCAGGGTCTGGTTAGTCCTTTCCGTCTGACCGTTGGTCTCTGGGTGAAAACCGGAAGAGAAAGACAAATTTATACCCAACCGGGAGCAGAAAGAACACCAGAACCGAGAGATGAATTGAACACCTCTATCTGAAACAATATCATTCGGCGCTCCGTGTAATCGAAAGACATGATTCAAAAACAGATCTGCCAATTCCCTGGCCGAGGGCAATCCGGGAAGTGGGGTAAAATGGGCCATTTTACTAAAACGGTCCACCACTACCCAGATTACCGTACTTCCAGAGGACCTTGGCAAATCTGTGATGAAGTCCATGGAGATGTGAGTCCATGGAGCCTGAGGAATCGGCAATGGGAGCAAAGTACCAGAAGGGGCAGACCGAGACAGTTCATATCGAGCACACACACTACATGCCTGGATGTAGGCTTTAACATCCACAGACATACTGGGCCACCAAACGTGACGTTTAACAAGGGCAAGTGTTTTCTTAACACCCAGATGCCCTGCAGACTTGGAGTTGTGAAGCTTTTGGATAACCTTTAACTGAAGGTTAACTGGTACAAACCATCGCCCCTCGGGCTTGTTAGGCGGATTCTCTGCCTGTGAAGGTTCGAGAAGAGAGGACAAGTCCTCCATTAACTCTGCGGTCCCTAGGGCGGCCAGAAAACATTTAGTGGGAAGAATAGTCTCTGGCTCAGAGCTCAGGATGGAAGCAGCCTCAGGGAAGCAGCGGGACAGAGCATCTGCCTTCACATTTTTACTATGCCGCACTATATATTGACATTGTATGTCTGATCATCTATATAGATTCATTGTAGAACTGGCCAAGTATTATTAATCTCTATGCCCTAGGTGATAGTCGGATCTCCACTATACCACTCTCTAGGCCCTATAAGTCTTCTTTGGACTCATGATTATGAACCGACCTTAATGCCTTGTGCGGGATACACATGTGTATATATAAATTGTTATACCGTAATTCAGCCATATCTTGGATTGTGAGATATAGGAGTCATTCTTGATTGGATTACATTTATTTGACCCTTGTCTCCTAATCCATAACCGGCATGACATGTATTTCCTTGGACTAACTAACCAGTTATTGTGCTGGTAGTGAAATCACGTTCATCGGAGCCAGTGGTTTCCTTTCATGATTTTATTATGAATCAAAAAATAGTAAAAAATAACTAAATTGTATATAATATTTTATTAAGTACTCTGGTGTTGGGTATTCCATGATCAATCTTGTCCCCTGATGAGCCTGACAATAACCAGGCGAAACGCGTAGAGACGGTATTGAACATCTCTATTATTCTATATTTCTACTAATTTGATATTCACCTGGATTTTCACTTTCACTAATTTTTGGGTACTTATATTGTTCTATTTTTTATTTTTTGTACTTCAGTATAGGTCTTTAATCAGGGTAAACAATCATTGATCATTCTCCCCTGTTAGGGTCCTTCAAGGGTCACTAGGAGGCACGAGAAACGGGATCGCCCTTATCAGGGCGGCTATTCCGTATCTAGGTAGGGAATTTTACATCAGGGCCAGAATCAGGGACTTTCATCCCTATAGGCCCCTACTAACCTACTCCAACCCTTACACAACAGCCTCAGAAGGGTTCCACTACCAGACCTAGATTCTCATTTTCTTTTCTTATTTATTATTCTTTTTTGTATTTATAAGGGTGTATTGACTTTTATATAATAATAATAATAATAAAGGTTATGTTTTAGAATGGTGGTATTTCTGTGAATTCGTTAATATACAACCTCATTCTACTATAGAATCCCCTGAACAGGATTATGTTCAAGCTGTGAATTTCACATTTTTATAACCTGGCTTATACGTGAAGCGAAAATTGAAGCGGGTGAAAAACAATGCCCAACGAGCTTGTCGGGATTTGAGTCTCTTGGCAGTCTATAGGTACTATAATGGGATGTTCTGCACCCTCTAGCGAATGTCTCCACTCTTGTAAAGCCAATTTTACTCCCAGAAGCTCTCTATTGCCGATGTCATAATTACACTCGGCTGGAGAGAGCTTCCGAGAGAAGAAGGCACAGGGATGTAACCTCTCAGGGACCCCAGAATACTGTGAAAGAACTGCCCCAACACCAACCTTGGAGGCGTCGACCTTGAGGACAAAAAGTCGGAAAGTGTCTGGCTGAGTAAGGATTGGCGCAGTGCAAAAGGCCTGCTTTAGCGTTTCAAAGGCTGTTTGCCTCTCTCGTCCACTTTGAAGGATTAGCTCCCTTCTTAGTGAGGTTAGTGAGAGGTACCACTATCGCAGAGAAATTTTTAATAAACTTGCGGTAGAAGTAGGCAAAGCCTAAGAAACGCTACAGTCCCTACAGATCCTTAGGCCGAGACCAATCTAATACAGCAGAAAGTTTGGATGGATCTATAGCCAGTCCCCTTACTGAGATAATGTACCCCAGAAAAGGCAATTCCGTTACCTCAAACAAACACTTCTCTAGTTTGGCAAAGAGGCGGTTCTCCCTCAGTTTCTGGAAAACCTGACACACGTGTCTCCGATGAGACACCAGATCCGATGAGTAGATTAGTATGTCGTCTAAATAGACAACAACAAATCTACCTAAGAAATACCTGAGGACATCATTGATGAACTCCTGGAAGACCGCAGGAGCATTACAGAGACCAAAAGGCATAACGAGATACTCGTAATGCCCGTCCCTGGTGTTGAATGCCGTCTTCCATTCATCACCTTCTCTAGCGCGTACCAAGTTATATGCACCCCTCAAATCGATTTTGGTGAAGATCCTGGCCCCTGCCACCTGAGAAAACAAATCGTCAATCAGAGGCAGAGGGTACCGATTCTTCACCGTAATCCGATTGAGGGCGTGAAAGTCGATGCAGGGTCTCAAGCCTCCATCCTTCTTCTCCACGAAGAAGAACCCGGCTCCAGCGGGTGAAGTGGATGGACGAATGAAACCCTTCTCGAGATTCTCTTTAATATAATCACGCTGGGCCTGAATGTCCTCGGGGTGGCATGGTACCTAGAAGTGATGGTAATGCTGGGGTAATGTACTTAATACTTTCGTGGAGACTAGTGGCAACTCAGGACATATGCACCGAGTGAGGCCTTTAGTACTCCAGCGGCAAATCTGACCTGAGCGTCATTACACTATCGGATTATGTAGTCTCAACCAAGGGAGACCCAAAATCACAGGAGTGGATGGCATGTCCAGGACAAAAAGGCTTAAGGTCTCCCGATGATCATCCCCCACTGTTACCTGCATCCCGGGCGTCATGCACACACCACGACCATCCTGGAGAGGAGATCCATCAATAGCGGTCACCGACAGGGTGGTCTTTGGTTGGATAAGCGGGATGCCAAGTCAATGCACCAAGACTGAGTCCATAAAATTCCCTGCTGCTCCAGAATCAATCAGGGCAGAAAACACATGGACTTTGTCTTGCCACTGTAGTGAAATGGGTACCATCATTTGAGTTGGAGGAGGGATACTAGCACCTAGGAGGTTCTCCTCTATGCCCACTAGGTACATTAGTTTCCCGCCGACAGGAAGGGACAGGTCTTAATGAGATGTCCTGCTTTTCCACAAAACAGGCACAGACCTTTCTGTTGGCGATGAGCTTGTTTTGCTTGTGTAAGAGCCAACCTCCATTGGCTCTTCTGCTGACTTGGTGGCCCCTGGATGTGGCCGTGAAAGTGTAAAGCGACTTGACCGTTCTACCCGCTTCTCCCGGATCCATCTGTCAGCATCGATTGCCTGGTAGATGGCCATCTTCAATGAGATGGGAGTGGGTAAGGCTAAAAGAAGATCCCGGACTGCATCAGAAAGTCCCAGCCGGAAACGATAGCGGAGGTGGTGAAAGCTGCCCATCACCTGAATTCCGCAGTGCGTTCTTCAGTAGGGCGGCGACCTTGCTGAATATGCTCGAGATTATTCTCGGCAGTACAGGTATGATCTGGGTCGTCGTAGATAATGGCCATGGCCTCAAAGAAAGCTTCGACTGACAAATAGGCGGCGTGGTCCTGGGGCAAATTAAACGCCCAACGTTGGGGATCTCCACGCAGCAAGGACATTATGATCTCAATCCTCTATCTGATATTGCCGGAAGCTATCGGCCGCAACTGGAAATATAAAAGACAGGAGTCCCTGAAGTTTAGGAATTCCTGTCTATCTCCTGTGAATGAGTCAGGCAAAGGAATCTTCGGCTCCACTTGGTGTCTTGCGATTGTGATGGGTAACGTGGAAGCTCCTTGGAGCAGCTGCTGAAACTCCCCCATCACATTAGACAGTTGCTCCTGGATTTGAGCTGCAACGACTGACGGCACATTCGGGCGTCGTTGGGTTAACAGATTAGCTGCTCCTGTTAACTCAGTAAGCTGCTGCTGGATTCTTTCCATGGCAACTGTTTGTTGGGCCCACTGTTCTGTAATGCAAGGCACCAACGAAACAGACCAGTGAGGGTAAAGTAAAAGGGGTTTATTAACAAAATAAACAAAGTCCAGGTAAACTTCACAGGGCAAACATCAGGCAAACAAAAAACGAAGGAAAGCAAGGAGTAGTCCCGATCTGTGCATAAGTCTCTGTGTAACTTGCCAGGTAAGCGGATGCGTCACGGAAAGTCCCGGATCCTGGGTCCCACTAGAAGGGAGGAAGTCCCATTAAACTTCAGTCAGTAGCTAGCAGTACTGACCTGCACCTGGCGATAACAGTGGGCACTAACCGACCTGGGAGGCCACCTTTTATGTGCCTGCTAACAAATCCCAGGGCACCAAGTGTCCACTTCCCATAGGTCATGATCCTACCCTACACCTGTGTACAAGGCTTTGGTTGGTCATTAATCAATTAGACCAATGCCGGCCCCCTAATCTGCTTTGAACTTGCGGCCAGGTGCTATTCCCTTTGCTGGTCGGCGAAGCGCATAAGAAGTGTGTACATGTGACCGCGTATCCCCTTGCAAACCCGTTTTCGAATGTAAATGTTGATGCATGACAGACTCTGCGAGAGTGCGCGAGCGTGTCGACATGGACACCGGAATGGAATCCGCAACAGGCACCGGAGACAAGCTCGGCCGCAGCGTACTGCCACTAGCCGGCCAAGCTGTCCCCGAAAGCCATGCGGTCTTCCCCTCCGGCGCACATGCGAACGCATCCCCGTGTCGGTTCGCAAAGGGGTCGGAGCTGGTGTATCAATGGAGACACGCGTAACCTGTCCCACAGCTCCACGAGGACCCTTTTTGGTCCTCACCTGTCTCGGCGTGCGAGACAGGTGAGGATCTTAAAAAAACTAACCCTAAAATGTTCTTCAATTATATAAATGTTAAAAAGTATAAATCTGAAGGTGTCGGCACTTTAAAGAGTAATGAGGGGGGAGTCGCAGAGATCGACGAGGAGAAAGCAAAGCTGTTAAATATTTTTTTTCTCCAATGTATTCACTGAGGAAAATAAACTGTCAGATGAAATTCTGAATGTAAAAAATAAATTCTCCATTAAAAGTGTCCTGTCTGACCCAAGAAGAAGTACAACAGCGACTTAAAAAGATTAAAACAGACAAATCGCCAGGACCAGATGGCATACACCCCCGTATCATAAGGGAATTAAGTAATGTCATAGCCAGACCCTTATTTCTGATATTTGCGGACTCAATACTGACAGGGAATGTTCCACAGGATTGGCGCATAACAAATGTGGTGCTAATATTCATAAAGGGTCCAAAAATAGAGCCTGGAAACTATAGGCCGGTAAGTTTAACATCTGTTGTGGGTAAACTGTTTGAAGGTTTTCTAAGAGATGCTATCTTAGAGCATCTCAATGGAAATAAGCAAATAACTCCATATCAGAATGGCTTCATGAGGGATCGGTCATGCCAAACTAATTTATTCAGTTTCTATGAGGAGGTAAGTTCTAGACTTGACAGCGGCGAATCAATGGATGTCATATATCTGGACTTCTCCAAAGCATTTGACAGTGTACCACATAAAAAGTGATAGAAAACAGAGGGTGGTTATTAACGGTACACACTCAGATTGGTTCACTGTCACTAGTGGGGTACCTCAGGGGTCAGTATGGGGCCCAATTCTCTTCAATATATTTATTAATTATCTTGTAGAAGGCTTGCATAGTAAAATATACATTTTCGCAGATGAAACTGTGTAAAATAATTAACACTGAAGAGGACAGTATACTGCTACAGATTGATCTGTTTAGACCGGAGGCTTGGGAAGATAATGCAAGTCACCCGTACATACTAAATGGTAAAACACTCGGTAACAATGACATGGAAAAGGATCTAGGAATTTTAATAGACAGCAAACTAAGCTGCAAAAAACAGTGTCAGGCAGCTACTGCCAAGGCCAATAAGATAATGGGTTGCATCAAAAGGGGCATAGATGCCCGTGATAAGAACATAGTCCTACCACTTTACAAATGGAGTACTGTGTGCAGTTCTGGGCTCCTGTAAACAAGGCAGACATAGCAGAGCTGGAGAGGGTCCAGAGGAGGGCAACTAAAGTAATAACTGGAATGGGGGGACTACAGTACCCTGAACGATTATCAAAATTAGGGTTATTCACTTTAGAAAAAAAGACGACTGAGGGGAGATCTAATTACTATGCATAAATATATCAGGGGTCAGTACAGAGATCTCTCCCATCATCTATTTATCCCCAGGACTGTGACTGTGATGAGGGGACATCCTCTGCGTCTGGAGGAAAGAAGGTTTGTACACAAACATAGAAGAGGATTCTTTACGGTAAGAGCAGTGAGACTATGGATCTCTCTGCCTGAGGAGGTGGTGATGGTGAGTACAATAAAGGAATTCAAGAGGGGCCTGGATGTATTTCTGGAGTGTAATAATATTACAGGCTATAGCTACTAGAGAGGGGTCGTTGATCCAGGGAGTTATTCTGATTGCCTGATTGGAGTCAGGAAGGAATTTTTTATTCCGCTAAAGTGAGGAAAATTGGCTTCTACCTCAGGTTTTTTTTTTTGCCTTCCTCTGGATCAACTTGCAGGATAACAGGCCGAACTGGATGGACAAATGTCTTTTTTCGACCTTATGTACTATGTTGTAAAATTATGGTTACATAAAAAACCCTAAAATATATGCTATACATGATACCTTCTGGTAATGTTGAATTTAGCAGAGTTTAGTGTGGTATACGCTTCTTGGAATCTAAAATCATAATATATTAAAATAATAATACTATGCTAAAAACAAATTCTACCGAGAGGCCTCAAACGTTTGACAACTGTTGCAAAATAGATCATATTTATGGGTTATTGCACATACATCAGATTTATAATCTCTTTGGCATGGTTATATGTATAAAAGTGTCAAAAGAGGTGATTTAGGGCTTGCCATGATCTGAGTTTTCTCCATTTCAACCTTGAATGTCCTCCCACTGTGGACTTTATTTTAAGTTATTACTAAGGTGCCCAGCAAAGGAAACCTTTTTAGCTCCCCAACTACAAAATGACAATGATTATGCCCCAATATTTGTGTATTATTTTTTGTTTTTCTTTGTGGCAGCATGAAATGAACATTTATTCTCATTACAAACCCAGTCAAATGTGCTGAATGGAAAACATTTATACAGGAAGGCCATCAATCATTGTATAGGGCTACTCACTGGTCTCCTAAGCATCGAATTAGCATGGATTTAAATGAGTTGTACTGGATCAAAAATATATTTTTATTTATATTAGGAGTCCAGTAGGCAGTCGTATTCATGATTAACAACTATCTATATATTCACAGTCAAGGCTGTCAGTCACAGATAACACTGCCCAATGGACTCCTAAGCATAGAAACAGGAGGAATTTAAATTATAGTGCATTTTCTCCCGCAAAACTATATATCAATTGTCTCAGCTCTTCCTGCTCTAGGATATGCTGCCTACAGATCAGACACCATTATCAAAGTGACAAGTTCTCTATGAATATATAAAAAGTAACATTTTAGTAACAAAAGATTCATGTAGAATATAAATATTTAATGCAAACGTAACTTCAGAAACCCTTCCGCGATTAATTCCAGATGTTTACACTGTGTTTACAATTTGCGTTTCTCAGGATAAAAATTCTGATATCCATGTGGAATTACTTGTAGTCATAGAAGTTTGTTGTTATAGCAATCGTTTGGTTGCCCTTTCTGTAACGGGCTGTAATTAACAAAATCAATTACATTAACTTGCCTGGGGTAACAAACCTTATACATCATCCATTTCAGATCCCTTGTTTGACCTTTGGCTCTTTTATTGTAGAGTCCTTCTCTTTTTCCTTCGTATTAGTATTAATAGCACTAGTTATACTAAAAAGTGTGCATTACATCCGGGTGTCTACATGGGGAGTCTGGATTGGGAAAAAGGGCCCCATGACCAGTCAGTCATTGATAACACAGTCTTGCTTACAAATGTGAAGCGCATAATACAGATTACATATTTTCTTTGATTAGCAACTAGCAGTTTGATGAAGTACCTAATATGAGCACTTACTTGTAAGAAGAAAAACATGTAAGCTTCATGAGATGAAAAAAGCCACATACCTAAAGCTCAACCTTTTACAGACCCAATTGTGCATAAGAAAACCTCCTCATTAGATAAATGTTCATTTTTTCTCAGATTATTTCAGCTATTTTCCATTACTACAGAGTTGAACGGACACCTGGATGTTCGGGTTCGACCGAACTTTAGAAAAAAGTTCGAGTTCGGGACCCGAACTTGACCCCGAACCCGAACCCCATTGAAGTCAATGAGGACCCGAACTTTTGAGCACTAAAATGGCTGTAAACCTATCATGGAAAGGGCTAGAGGGCTGCAAATGGCATCAAAATGTGGTTAAGAGCATGGCAGGTGCTCTGCAAACAAATGTGGATAGGGAAATGACTTAAAATAACATAAAATACTTAAAAATAAAAAATAATAATCTTGATCTAGGAGGACCAGGTCCATATGGAGTAGGAGGTTGAGGAGGCAGTGGATATGGAAGTGGCGGTGGAGGAGGAGGAGGTAGCCTACACTGCTTTTTGTTTTAAAATGTATTTTTCTTTCTTTAAATTAGGGTACACCCCAAAACATTGGGAAATATAACCCTCCAGTCGTGCTAAATACACGTTCAGACAATACACCGGCTGCAGGGCAGGCCAGCACCTCCAAGGCGTAAAGGGCAAGCTCAGGCCATGTGCCCAATTTGGAGACCCAGAAGTTGCAGGGGCTGACCCTTGTCAGTTAGTTCGTGTAGGTGTGTGCATACTTAATGCCCCACCATGTCGCACGTCCCTGTGATGTTTACGATCCAATTTGATATCTGCTCTATCAACTTTTGATGTTCTTTTATGCGCCTACCATGGTGATTACGGGTGGCAGGGAATCAGGGTTCCAGGTCGGAGAGGGAGCGTGAGAAAAAGAGACCAAATTTAAGGGAGATAAATTAATTTAAAAAAATTGGGATCGAGAAGAAATGTGGGAAAAGCTATTGAGGTGCAAATGTGGGACAAATTACAGAAGCCCAAATGTGGGCCAAAAGAGTCAAGCGGAATTGTGGGAAAAGCTATTGAGGCGCAAATGTTGGCCAAAAGAGTATAGCGGAAATGTGGGACAAAGTATTGAAGCTTAAATGTGGTACAACTTGTTTAAGTTTAAGCATTGAATCAAAGGAGGTGGCGCGCATCAATTAAAGAAACATTTCAGAAATGTTATTCCCTGTCACCTATGCAGAGCAGGGGTTTATTCATGTCTAAAATTGTGTAATGTCAACCCAAGAATGTAATAGAAAAATTACAGAAATTAATTAACCTGTCTACTTGGTAGAGCAGGGGTCTATGACAGAAAACAATTGTTTATTGTCACCCGAAAATGTAAAATAAAAATTATCGAAATTTTTTAAGCTGTCAACTAGGTAGAGGAGGGGTATATTACACCCAAAAATAAGTGAATTTGACCATAAAATGTAACTGACAAATGTAACTGACAATTTTATTTTTTACCGGTCTAATAGGTATAGCAGTGGTACATCACACCAAAAAATTTATGAATTTCACCAGAAAATGTAACCGCCAATTTTTTTTAATTTTTTTTTTTAAACGGCCTACTAGGTATAGTAGTGGTACATCACACCCAAAAATTGGTGAATTTCACCATAAAATGTAACAGACAAATTGTTTTATTGTTTAACCTGTCTACTAGGTATAGCAATGGTACTATACACCCAAAAATTGGTGAATTTCACCCGAAAATGTTAATGACAATTTATTTTATTTTTTTAAACAGCCTACTAGGTATAGCAGTGGTACTATACACCAAAAAATTGGTTAATTTCACCAGAAAAGGTTAATGACATATATTTTTTTAACCTGCATACTAGGTATAGCAGTGGTACTATACACCCAAAAATTGGTGAATTTCACCCGAGAATGTTAATGACAATTTTATTTAGTTTAAACGGCCTACTAGATATAGCAGTGGTACTATACACCTAAAAATTGGTTAATTTCACCAGAAAATGTTAATGACAATTTATATTTTTTTTAACCAGCCTACTAGGTATAGCAGTGGTACTATACACCCAAAAATTGGTGAATTTCACCCGAAAATGTTAATGACAATTTATTTTATTTTTTTAAACAGCCTACTAGGTATAGCAGTGGTACTATACACCAAAAATTTGGTGAATTTCACCAGAAAATTTAAATGACAAAGTAGTGAAATTATATAAAATAAAACACGTACAAAAAAAAAATATTTGATTTATGAGGGGGAGTTCCATATGGAGTAGGAGTTTGAGGAGGCGGTGGACATAGCAGAGTAGGTGGAAGCGGCGGTGGAGGAGGACGAGACAGCCAACACAGGTTTTAGGTTTTAATTTATTTTTTTAAATTAAGGTACACTCCAAAAGAGTGTGAAATATCCAAAATACAAACATGAGCAATTGCGCTGCAGTATAACAATGGCTGGTTAGTGCCGGTATACATGTCTATTCTGCACAAGGTATGGACAAGTCCAGAGGGATCCATGCCTGGTTCATTTTAATAAATGTGAGCTTGTCCACATTGGCTGTGGACAGGCGGCTGCGCTTGTCTGTGATGACGCCCCCTGCTGTGCTAAACACACGTTCAGATAATACACTGGCTGCAGGGCAGGCCAGCACCTCCAAGGCGTAAAGGGCAAGCTCAGGCCATGTGCCCAATTTGGAGACCCAGAAGTTGAAGGGGGCAGACCCATCATTCAGTACGTGTAGGCGTGTGCACACATACTGCTCCACCATGTTAGCCTCCTGCTAAGACGTTCCATATCAGCTGGTGGTGCTGGTTGTTGTGGCGTGCTGACAAAGCTTTTCCACATTTCGGCCATGCTAACCCTGCCTTCTGAGGTGCTGGTGGTGCCCCAGCTGTGTTGGCGACCTCTTCCTCGTCCTCTGGCTTTGCCTTGTGCTTCCACTGTGCCCCCGCTGTCAGGTGGGAATGCCACCAGCAGCGCGTCTACCAGTGTGCGCTTGTACTCGCGCATCTTACGATCATGCTCCAGTGACGGAATTAAGGACGTTACGTTGTCCTTGTAACGGGGATCCAGCAGCGTGGCCACCCAGTAATCAGCACAAGTTAGAATGTGGGCAACTCGGCGGTCGTTGCGGAGACACTGCAGCATGTAATTGCTCATGTGTGCCAGGCTGCCCAGAGGCAACGTAAAGCTGTCCTCTGTGGGAGGTGTATCGCTGTGTCCTCTTCATCCCCCCATCCACGCACCAGTGATGGCCATGAGCTGGTCTGGGTGCCACCCTGCTGTGAACATGGTTCCTCCTCCTCCATCTCCTCCTCCTCATCCTCCACCACTGTGCCCTGGCTGGACAATTGTGTACCTTGGGTTTGTGGACCTTGGGTTTGTGGGTGCAGGAACCCACCCTCGGAGCCACTTGGGAATGACTGGCCGGAAACCCTACAAAATGATCCCTCTTCCTCCTCCTCCTCCTGTGCCACATCCTCTTTCATCATCGCCAGGAACGATTTTTCAAGTGGGATAGTAACGCTGAGAACAGCATTATTGGCACTGGCCATGTTGGTGGAGTACTCGAAACAGCGCAACAAGAAACACAGGTCTCGCATGGAGGCCCAGTCATTGGTGGTGAAGTGGTGCTGTTCCGCTGAGCGACTCACCCGTGCATGCTACAGCTGAAACTCCACTATTGCCTGCTGCTGCTCGCACAGTCTGGCCAGCATGTGCAAGGTGGAGTTCCACCTTGTGGGCACGTCGCATATGAAGCGGTGAGCGGGAAGGCCGAAGTTACGCTGCAGCGCTGACAGGCGAGCAGCAGCAGGGTGAGAATGCCAAAGCGCGCACAGACGGTCCGCACTTTATGCAGCAGCTCTGACATATCGGGGTAATTTTTAAGGAATCTCTGCACCACCAAATTCATCACATGCGCCAGGCAAGGGATGTGCGTCAAACCGGCTAATCCCAGAGCTGCTACGAGATTTCGCCCATTATCGCACACCACCAGGCCGGGCTTGAGGCTGACTGGCACAAACCACTCATCGGTCTGTTGTTCAAAGCCCGTCCACAGCTCCTGCACGGTGTGGCGTTTGTCCCCCAAACAGATAAGTTTTAAAACTGCCTGCTGTCGTTTACCCCTGGCTGTGCTGAAGTTGGTGGTGAAGGTGTTACGCTGACCGGATGAGGAGCTGGTAGAGGATGAGGAAGCAGAGTAGGAGGAGGAAGCAACAGGAGGCAAACTGAAGCGCCCTGCAATCCTCCGTGGTGGAAGGACATGTGCCAAACTGCTATCCGCTTTAAGCCCAGCTGCCACTGCATTTACCCCGGTGCTGTTATAGAGATATAACGTCCCTCACCGTGCTTACTGGTCCACGTATCCGTAGTCAGGTGCACCTTGCCACAGATGGCGTTGCGCAGTGCACACCTGATTTTGTCCCCTATTTGGTTGTGCAGGGAAAGGATGGCTCGCCTTGAAAAGTAATGGCGGCTGGGCACGACATACTGTGGGAGAGCCACCGCCATAAGGCCTTTAAAACTATCCGTCTCCACCAGACAGAATGACAGCATTTCAAAGGCCAGTAATTTAGAAATGCTGGCATTCAGGGCTAGGGATCGCGGGTGGGTAGGGGGGTACTTCCTCTTCCTCTCCAGCGTTTGGGAGATGGAGACTGAACGCTTCCGTGGGACATTGTGGAGATGCTTGGTGACCCAGGTGTTGGTGTTGCTGGCAGATCCTCTGTTTGCGAGGTGGCAGGTGGCACTGTCACTCCAGAGGTGGATGAAGAGGCCGAGACTGCAGCAGAAGAGGAAGCCGGAGGAGCCAGAGACCTTTCTTGGTTTTTGAGCTGTCTACTCCACTGCAGCTTGTGCTTTGCACTTAAATGCCTGGTCATGCAGGTTGTGCTTTGGTTGAGAACGTTTATGCCTCGCTTCAGGCTCTGATTGCACAGCGTGCAAACCACTCGTGTCTTGTCTTCAGCACATTGTCTGAAGAACTGCCACGCCAGGGAACTCCTTGAGCTGGCTTTGGTGTGCTCGGTCCCTTGCTGCGGTGGGCAGTAGGAGGCATACTGTCTAGAGGACGGCCTCTCCGCTTTTGCACCCTGCTCCCTCTTCTGCTGTGCTGGAGGCTCTGTGCGACCACCGCCTCTTCCTCCGAACTACATAGGTCACTCGCATGACCTTGATTCAATGTGGGGTCGAGGACCGCATCATCCTCCACATTATCTTTCACCCAGTCTTCACCCCTGCCTTCCTTGTCAGTCTACACACTTTCAAAAGCCCAAGCAGTTGCCACCTGTGTTTCGTCATCATCCGAGATGTGCTGCGATGGTCCTCCCATGTACTCATCTTGAAAAATAAGTGGTTGGGCATTAGTGCACTCAATCTCTTCCACTTCTGGGGCAGGGCTAGGTGGATGGCCCTGGGAAACCCTGCTAACAGAGTCTTCAAAAAGCAGAAGAGACTGCTGCATGACTTGGGGCTCAGACTGCTTGGCTGATTTGCAAGGGGGTGAGGTGAAAGACTGATGGATATTGGCTGAAGGTGCCAACTGTGGTCTTTCAGCAGAAGACTGGGTGGGAGACAATGTGAAGGAACTGGATCCACTGTCAGCAACCCAATTTACTATCGCCTGTACTTGTTCAGGCCTCACCATTCGTAGAGCCGCTGTAACGGTCACGTACACACACACACAGGGGGGAAGATAGTGACCACTGTGCTCCACCTTCACCCTTGGCCCTGCCTACTTGCCTCACGAGTCCTGATGACAGGGGACAACTGGACGGCAGTCCCTAACTTAAGATACGTGCGGGAAGGACAGACAAGACAAATTATGGATAGTGAACGGACCGGGTCAAAACCAAGAGGAAAACGCAGTACAGAGGGATAAGCAAAGAATGGTCAGGAGAAGCCGGGGTCATAAATACCAGGAGAGTCGAGAAGTACCAAAGGAGTCTGCAAAGAATAGTCAGATGGAAGCCAAGGTCAAAATACAAGGAGGGATGCGCAGTACAGGAGGAGCAGGCAAAGGATCGTCAGGGAACAGGATCAGGTAAGTATACAGGTATCCAACAAACGCCAGGAACCTAAATTAACAGGCAACCTGTGGTCAGCAGGCTGCCTGTATTTATAGTGGGGAGTGAGGGTCATGTGACGTGGCCAGCGTCACATGACCGACAGACCGAACAGTCGAGCACCGAGTGATCAGCTCGGCACTCAAGGCAGACCTAGGAGCAGGGAGCCTTTCAGCTAGCAAAGCCCTGGGAACGAGGTCAAACACAGATCCTCGCTCCCGAAGCTAAGCAGCAGGTCTGCGGCTGATGGGAGACCGAGTGCGCCTTCGGCACCCCGTTACAGTAACCCCCCTTTTACGAGGGGCCACCGGACCCAAGACTTCAGGCGATGGCCTTTCAGGGTGTTCTAAATGAAATTTTCGAACAAGTCTAGGAGCATGAACCTCCCTGGCAGGTACCCAAGATCTCTCTTCAGGTCCATACCCCTTCCAGTGAATCAGGTACTGCAAGGAATTACGCACCTTCCTGACATCCACTATTTTAGACACCACATCATTAACAAGAATCGGCAGAGGCGAGGCTTTCGATGGTACTACCGGTTCAAAATATTTTTTTAAGTAGAGATTTATGGAACACATTATGAATGTGGAATGACTCGGGCAGCTCCAACCTAAATTATACCGGGTTAATCACTTCTGTGATATTATATATGGTCCAATAAAACGACGAGCAAACTTTTTAGAATCTACCTTAAGAGAGAGATTCTTGGAGGACAACCATACCTTATCCCCAACCTGAAAATTCCCCCCCCTCCCTTGAACGTCTCCTATCGGCCTTGAGTTTCTGAGAACTTTGAGCCTTTTCTAAGTTCGATTGAACCCGGGCCCAAACTGTGCACAGTTTAGAGGAGAGCCTATCCGCCTCAGGGTTAGAGGAGGAGACGGATGACCCAGAATGAAAACGGGGATGGAAACCATGGTTACAAAAGAAAGGTGAAACCCCAGCAGAAGAATTGACACGGTTATTCAAAGCAAATTCAGCAAAAGAAATTTAACCCATAATTGCTGGTCATCAGCAACATACAACCTCAAGAATTGTTCCACAGACTGATTAAGGCGTTCAGTCTGCCCATTACTCTCAGGGTGGTAGGCAGAGGAAAAAGACAATGAAATTTGACATTTTTGACAGAAGGCCCTCCAGAATTTGGACAAAAAACTGCACACCCCTGTCAGAAACAATATTTTCCGGGATACCAGGCAATCAAACAATTTCTTTCACAAAAATAGACGCCAGGGTTTTGGCATTTGGGAGTTTAGACAGGAGAATGAAATGGACCATCTTGCTATCGACCACTACCCAAACCACAGTCTTACCCTCTGCCGGCGATAGGTTAGTTTCTAAAGTTCATCGAGATATGGGACCAGGGTCTACTGGGAATGGGTAGGGGTCATAGGTTACCAGCAGGGCGAGTCCTAGGTGCCTTGGACCTGGCACAAACCTCACAGGCTGACACGTAGGACTTGACATCCCTAGTTAGAGTGGGCCACCAATAAGATCTAGAAACCAGATCCTTAGTGCCCTCAACACCCGGATGTCTGTCCACAAAAGGCAGAATCGTGACACTCAACCAACAGCTGGAGACAAAATTGTACGGGAACAAACAACTTATCTGTTGGGGTGGATACCGGTGTCAGATGTTGTTCAGACCTAATGCAAGCCGAGATATCCTGGGTTAGAGCTGCTATGAAGATTTTTGCTGGTAGGATGGATTCAGGTGGTACCTCAGTAGGTTGAAAAGCATGGAAGCTCCGAGATAATGCGTCCGCCTTCACATTTTTACTTCCCTGCCTGAACGTAATGGAAAAATCAAAACGAGTAAAAAACAGAGCCCATCTGGCTTGACAGGGATTCAACCTCTTAGCAAACTCGAGAAACATAAGGTTTTTATGGTCAGTGACAACAGTTACACAATACCTTGCCCCCTCCAGAAAATGCCTCCACTTCTTAAATGCCCATTTAATGGCCAGCAGCTCCCTATTCCCTATGTCATAGTTTCTCTCCGTGGGAGAGAATTTCCTGGAGAAGAAGGCACACCGCCTCAGGTTAGTGAGGCTAGCAGGACCTTGTGAAAGGACTGCTCCTGCGCTATCCTCGGACGCATCCACTTTCACAATAAAAGGTCTCTCCTGATCAGGCTGGATCAGAATGGGAGCGCTACTGAATGCCTTTTTTAATTTTTCAAATGAAGAAATGGCCTCAGTAGACCAATTCTCCAAATCCGCCCCTTTCTTAGTAAGGTCGGTCAACGGTTTAGCAATTACAGAAAAATTCATAATAAATTTACGATAGTAATTGGCGAAACCTAAAAACCGTTGTAAGGCCTTTAAGGATGAAGGTCTTACCCATTCCTTAATTGCTAGTACCTTACCAGGATCCAACTTGAAGGTGTGAGGAGTCAGAACATGCTCTAGAAACAGAATCTCCTGTACACCAAAGAAACATTTCTCTTGCTTAGCGGATAGCTGATTCTCCCTCAACACCTCTAATACTTGTTTAACATGAGACACATGGCATTCGAAGTCAGGAGAGAATATCAAAATGTCGTCAAGATAGACAATAACAAATTTACCTAAGAACTCCCTAAGTATGTCATTCATAAAGTTTTGGAACACAGCTGGGGCATTGCTGAGTCCAAAAGGCATCACCTGATATTCAAAGTGTCCTGCCGGAGTATTGAACGCCGTCTTCCATTTGTCTCCCTCCTTGATTCGGATTAGATTGTATGCCCCTTTCAGGTCAATCTTGGAAAACCAGGTTGCCCCCAGAACCTGGTTAAATAAATCCGGAATCAATGGGAGGGAGTATCTATTCTGGACAGTGATTTTATTTAATCTTCGGTAATTGATACATGGCCTAAGACCACCATCTTTTTTCTTAACAAAGAAAAACCCCGCCCCCATAGGAGAGACAGAAGGTCTAATATGCCCTTTACCAAGGCTCTCCTTAATATAATCTTCCATGGCCTGGGGTTCGAGCTTAGAAAGATTATAAATTCGCCCCTTAGGAAACTTGGACCCCTCTAGTAGCTCTATAGTACAATCATAAGTTCTATAGGGGGGTAGAACCTCCGGGGTTGGTGATGAGAATACATCAGAATATTCCCTAACAACAGTGGGTAAAGTATCAGACTTTACTGAGACCCCAGCCTGTACCACGGACAAGCACGAGTCACACTTAGGCCCCCATCTCACCAACTCCCCCTTGGACCAATCTATAGTGGGGTTATGTAGTCGGAGCCAAGGCAACCCTAGTACCACCTCAACCGGTAGGTTCTCCAGGACTTAAAGGGAACATCTCTCTGAGTGGCACACACCCACGGTTAGAGAAATCTCTGAGGTACATGAGCTCACCGTACCACCAATAAGACGAGTAGCATCAATAGCCATGACATGGATAGGAGTCGGTAAAGCAAACATTGGAATACCCGTAACCCAATCTTACTGCGTACTCAGAGTCAATAAAGCTGGCCGCTGAGCCAGAATCAATAAAGGCCTTACCCGGCCATTTATCTACCCCCAGAGAAATCATAATGTGTACCAAAAGCTTACATTTAGAAAAATTAGGGTGTACCTGGTCTTTAGGTTGCCTTGCCTTAGGAGACTTGACAGAGAGGACCTTCTTAGGACACTGGTTGATCCAATGGTCAGGATCTCCACAGTAAAAGCATTCTCCACGTCTGCGGCGAAGATTCCCTTGTGACATGCCAACCTGCATGGGTTCCTCGGTGGAGTCCTCAACGTTGTCTCTGGGATAGGCCTCTGGTTGGACCACCATCCGGGAAGAGAACTGTCATCTCTCTCTAACCCGTCGGTCAAGTCGGACAACAAGGGTCATCATCTCCTCTAAGGTCTCTGGAAGTTGATAACTGACCAGAAGATCCTTTAAATTATCAGACAGACCTGACCTGAACTGACTCTTCAGGGCTGGTTCGTTCCATCCTGAGGGGAAACACCACCTTCTGAATTGGGTGCAATACTCCTCTGCAGGGAGATTGCCCTGAACCAGTGCCTTTAGAGCCGTCTCGGCTACCAGAGCCCTGTCTGGTTCATCATAGAGGGTACCCAGGGCCTGAAATAACCCCTCCACAGAAGTTAAACAACTGGCGCCAGCAGGTAAAGAGAACGCCCAGTCCTAGGGATCACCCTGTAGTCGGGAAATGATAATGCCCACGCGTTGACTCTCGGGGCCAGAGGACACAGGGCGCAAACGGAAGTAAAGTCTGCAACTCTCCTTAAAAGAGAGAAACTTCTTCCTGTCTCCAGAAAAGGGTTCTGGGAGCTTAATCTGGGGCTCAAAATGCAGACTGGAGGCCTGAGGAGTGGAAGAACCTTGCCCTAACTCAAAAGAACGGAGTTTGTTCCCCTAGCTCCTGCACCATCTGTGTCAGATTAGAGACATGGTCAGTCAGGGTCACCAGAGGATTCATTGTACAGTGGTTATTGGGCCTGTTAATCTGTAACGGTCACGTACACACACAGGGGGGAGGATAGTGACCACTGCGCTCCACCCTTAACCCTGGCCCTGCCTACTTGCCTTACGAGTCCTGATGACATGGGACAAATGGACGGCAGTCCCTAACTTAGGATAGTGCGGGAAGGACAGACAAGACAAATAACGGATAGTGAACGGACCGGGTCAAAACCAAGAGGACAACGCAGAACAGAGGGATTAGCAAAGAATGGTCAGGAGAAGCCTGGGTCATAAATACCACGAGAGTCGAGAAATACCAAAGGAGTCCGCAAAGCATAGTCAGGTAGAAGCCGAGGTCAAAATACTAGGAGGGATGCGCAGTACAGGAGGAGCAGGCAAAGAATCATCAGGGAACAGGATCAGGTAAGTATACAGGTATCCAAAAAACGCCAGGAACCTAAATTACCGACAGACCGACCAGTCGAACACAGAGTGATCAACTGGGTGCTCAAGGCAGACCTAGGAGCAGGGAGCCTCCCAGCTAGCAAAGCCGCCCTGGGAACGAGGTAAAACACAGATCCTCGCTCCCGAAGCTAAGCAGAATGTCTGCGGCTGATGGGAGACCGAGTGCGCCTTCGGCACCCCGTTACAGCCGCATTAGGCCCGACCAAATACTGCTGCAGGTTCTGTCGCCTACTCGCACCTGAGGAAGAGGTTTCACTTGTGCGTTTAGCTAGCACAGATCGACCACGTCCTCTCCCTGCAACAGGAGCTTCACCAGCAGCACCACGACCTGGGCCACGTCCCTTAATTGACGCTCTCCTCATATTTTTTTAATTTAGGATCTTGCCCTAAATGGGTGTTTAATTAATAGTAGAATAGAACGACAGTATATAAAGGGTGTATCTCACACGGCCTGAACCAGACTAGGCCTCAATTAAATATTTATTTGCCCAAAATGGCTGTATTTCAAATGGCTGTATTTCAAATGCCTGAATCAAACCCCTGTATGTAGAGGGGGTATCTCACAGGGCATGAACCAGTGTAGGCCTAAATTAAATATTTCTTTGACCAAAATGGATGTATTTCAAATGGCTGTATTTAAAATGCCTGAATCAAACCCTTGTAAGTAGAGGGGGTATCTCACAGGGCATGAACCAGTGTAGGCTTAAATTAAATATTTCTTTGACCAAAATGGCTGTATTTCAAATGGCTGTATTTCAAATGCCTGAATCCAACCCCTGTAAGTAGAGGGTGTATCTCACACGGCCTGAACCAGTGTAGGCCTGAATTCAATATTGGTTCACCAAATGTCTGTATTTCAAATGCCTGAATCAAACCCCTGTATGTAGAGGGGGTATCTCACAGGGCCTGAACTAGTGTAGGCCTAAATTAAATATTTCTTTGCACAAAATGGATGTATTTCAAATGGCTGTATTTCAAATTCCTGAATCAAACCCCTGTATGTAGAGGGGGTATCTCACAGGGCCTGAACTAGTGTAGGCCTAAATTAAATATTTCTTTGCACAAAATGGATGTATTTCAAATGGCTGTATTTCAAATTCCTGATTCAAACCCCTGTATGTAGAGGGTGTTTCTCACATGGCCTGAACCAGTGTAGGCCTAAATCAAATATTTCTTTGCATAAAATGGATGTATTTCAAATTGCTGTATTCCAAATGCCTGAATCCAACCCCTGTATGTAGAGGGTGTATCTCACATTGCCTGAATCAGTGTAGGTCTGAATTCAGTATTGGTGCACCAAATGGCGGTATTTTAAATGCCTGAATCAAACCCCTGAATGTAGAGGGAGTATCTCTCAGGGCATGAACCAGTTTAGGCCTAAATTAAATTTTTCTTTGCATAAAATGGATATATTTTGAATGGCTGTATTTCAAATTCCTAAATCAAACCCCTGTATGTAGAGGGTGTATCTCATACGGTCTAAACCAGTGTAGGCCTATATTAAATATTTCTTTGCACAAAATCAATGTATTTCAAATGGCTGTATTTCAAATTCCTAAATCAAACCCCTGTATGTAGAGGGGGAATCTCACAGGGCCTGAACCAGTATATGCCTAAATTAAATATTTCTTTGCACAAAATGGATGTATTTCAAATGGCTGTTTTTCAAATTCCTGAATCAAACCCCTGTATGTAGAGGGGGTATCTCACAGGGCCTGAACCAGTGTAGGCCTAAATTAAAGAGGACCTTTCAATAGAATAGAAAATCTAAACTAAGCATACAGACATAGAGAGCGGTGCCCAGGGATCTCCCTGCACTTACTGTTAGACCTGGGCGCCGCTCCGTTCTCCCTCTACATACAGGGGTTGGATTCATGCATTTGAAATACAACTATTTGAAATACAGCCATTTTGTGCAAAGAAATATTTAAAGAGGACCTTTCACAAGAATAGAAAATCTTAACTAAGTATACAGACATGGAGAGCGGCGGCCCAGGGATCTCCCTGCACTTACTGTTATCCCTGGGCGCCGCTCCGTTCTCCTGGTATAGCCTCCGGTATCTTCATATGTTCGGCTCCACCCAGTTGAGCCTGCCGGCGTCTCTTTCTCCCAGGCTGTAGCACTGGCCAATCGCAGCGCTCAGCTCATAGCCTGAGAGAAAAAAAAAATGCCTGAATCAAACCCCTGTATGTAGAGAGAGTATCTCACAGGGCATGAACCAGTGTAGGCCTAAATTAAATATTTCTTTGCACAAAATAGGTGTATTTCAAATGGCTGCATTTCAAATTCCTGAATCAAACCCCTGTATGTAGAGGGAGTATCTCACAGGGCATGAACCAGTGTAGGCCTAAATTAAATATTTCTTTGCACAAAATGGATGTATTTCAAATGGCTGTATTTCAAATGCCTGCATCAAACCCCTGTATGTAGAGGGAGTATCTCACAGGGCATAAACCAGTGTAGGCCTAAATTAAATATTTCATTGACCAAAATAGCTGTATTTCAAATGGCTGTATTTCAAAGGCCTGAATCAAACCCATGTATGTAAATGGGGTATCTCACAGGGCATGAACCAGTGTAGGCATAACATAATTTAAATATTTATTTGCACAAAATGGATGTATTTCAAATGGCTGTATTTCAAATGTCTGCATCAAACTTCTGTATGTAGAGGGAGTATCTCACATGGCATGAACCAGTGTAGGCCTAAATTAAATATTTCTTTCCCCAAAATGGCTGAATTTCAAATCGCTGATTCCATCCCCTGTATGTAGAGGTGGTATCTCACAGCGCCTGAACCAGTGTAGGCCTAAATTAAATATTTATTTGCCCTAAATGGATGCATTTCAAATGGCTGTATTTCAAATGCCTGAATCAAACCCCTGTATGTAGAGGGGGTATCTCACAGGGCATGAACCAGTGTAGGCATAACATAATTTAAATATTGGCTGTATTTCAAATGGTTGTATTTCAAATCGCTGATTCCATCCCCTGTATGTAGAGGTGGTATCTCACAGGGCCTGAACCAGTGTTGGCCTAAATTAAATATTTCTTTGCACAAAATGGCTGAATTTAAAATGGCTGTATTTCAAATTCCTGAATCAAACCCCTGTATGTAGAAGGGGTATCTCACAGTGCCTGAACAAGTGTAGGCCTAAATTAAATATTTATTTGCCCTAAATGGATGCATTTCAAATGGCTGTATTTCAAATGCCTGAATCAAACCTCTGTATGTAGAGGGGGTATCTCACAGGGCCTGAACCAGTGTAGGCCTAAATTAAATATTTCTTTGCACAAAATGGATGTATTTCAAATGGCTGTATTTCAAATGCCTGAATATAACCCCTGTATATAGAGGGTGTATCTTACACGGCCTGAACCAGTGTAGGCCTGAATTCAATATTGGTGCACCAAATGGCGGTGTTTCAAATGCCTGAATCAAACCCCTGTATGTAGAGGGAGTATCTCATAGGGCATGAACCAGTGTAGGCCTAAATTAAATATTTCTTTGCATAAAATGGATGTATTTCAAATGGCTGTATTTCAAATGCCTGAATCAAACCCCTGTATGTAGAGGGTGCATCTCACACGTTCTGAACCAGTGTATGCCTGAATGAAATATTTCTTTGCAAAAAATGGCTGTATTTCAAATGGCTGTATTTCAAATGCCTGAAGCCAACTCCTGTATGTAGAGGGTGTATCTTACACGGCCTGAAGCAGTGTAGGCCTAAATTAAATTTTTCTTTGCACAAAAAGGATGTATTTCAAATGGCTGTATTTCAAATTCCTGAATCTAACCCCTGTATGTAGAGGGTGTCTCACAGGGCCTGAACCAGTGTAGGCCTAAATTAAATATTTCTTTGCTCAAAATGGATGAATTTAAAATGGCTGTATTTCAAATGCCTGCATCAAACCCCTGTATGTAGAGGGAGTATCTCACAGGGCATGAACAGGTGTAGGCCTAAATTAAATATTCCTTTGCACAAAATGGATGTATTTCAAATGGCTGTATTTCAAATTCCTGAATCAAACCCCTGTATGTAGAGGAGGTATCTCACAGGGCCTGAACCAGTGTAGGCCTTAATTAAATATTTCTTTGCATAAAATGGTTGTATTTCAAATGGCTGTATTTCAAATGCCTGAATCAATCACCTGTATGTAGAGGGTGCATCTCACATGTTCTGAACCAGTGTAGGCCTGAATTAAATATTTATTTGCAAAAAATGGCTGTATTTCAAATGGCTGTATTTCAAATGCCTGAATCCAACCCCTGTATGTAGAGGGTGTATCTTACACGGCCTGAACCAGTGTATGCCTGAATTTAATATTGATGCACCAAATGGCGGTGTTTCAAATGCCTGAATCAAACCCCTGTATGTAGAGGGAGTATCTCATAGGGCATGAACCAGTGTAGGCCTAAATTAAATATTTTTTTGCATAAAATGGATGTATTTCAAATGGCTGTATTTCAAATGCCTAAATCAAACCCCTGTATGTAGAGGGAGTATCTCACACGACCTGAACCAGTGTAGGCCTAAATTAAATATTTCTTTGCACAAAATGGATGTATTTCAAATAGCTGTATTTCAAATTCCTGAATCAAACTCCTGTATGTATCTCACAGGGCCTGAACCAGTGTAGGCCTAAATTAAATATTTCTTTGCACAAAATGGATGTATTTCAAATGCCTGAATCAAACCCCTGTATGTAGAGGGGGTATCTTACAGGGCATGAACCAGTGTAGGCCTGAATTCAATATTGGTGCACCAAATGGCGGTATTTCAAATGTCTGAATCAAACCCCTGTATGTAGAGGGAGCATCTCACAGGGCATGAACCAGTGTAAGCCTAAATTAAATATTTATTTGCACAAAATGGATGTATTTCAAATGGCTGTATTTCAAATGCCTGCATCAAACCCTTGTATGTAGAGGGAGAATCTCACAGGGCATGAACCAGTGTAGGCCTAAATTAAATATTTATTTGGCTGTATTTCAATTGACTGTATTTCAAATGCCTGAATCAAAACCCTGTATGTAGAGGAGGTATCTCACAGGGCCTGAACCAGTGTAGTTCTAAATTAACTATTTCTTTGCACAAAATGGATGTATTTCAAATGGCCGTATTTCAAATGCCTGAATCAAACCACTGTATGTAGAGGGAGTATCTCACAGGGCCTGAACCAGTGTAGGCCTGAATTCAATATTGGTGCACACCAAACACCGAACCCGAACCCAAACTTTTACGGAAATGTTCGGGTCTGGGGTCCAAAAACCCTAAAGTTTGGTACGAACCCGAACTTTACAGTTTGGGTTCGCTCAACCCTAATTACTACAGTATCTTTTGTGGTAGAGTGTTCCATAAGTTTGATGATTCTTAGACTGATAAACCCATTTCTATACTGATGACTTAAAGAGGTTAAATTCTATTCAAAACCAAAGTGGCTCCAATTACCCTGAAATTGATATATAACCCCCTCTAGTATCCTAGGACTAAAGAATTTTTAGGAAAATATGTTATCTCTTTACATTCATTTTTTATAAATTTTAGTTTATTCTCTTCCCCTTCCCCCCTTTGCCAAGCTCTTGAAAGCAATGACAGCAATAGTAAATCATGTCACAGTGACACTGACATACTGTACATAGCTGTGGGTAAACTTTCGTTTGACGCTGTCAACATACAGTGAGTTTAAAAACAGACCGCGTCGACAGGACTTTTTTGTCTGTCACACATAACGGAACAAAATGGAACCATTATTTGTGCCCATAGAGATGTATTAGGATGGAGCAAAATGAAATGTCTCTTAAAGGGTTTCGTTTTGCATCTCGTCCTTAAATTCCATTATATTCCGTTATAACCTTGTTATAACGGAACAGTATAACGGAATTACGAACGCTGATGCAAACCTACCCTAAGTGGTACAGCAGCAACTGAACCACCAGCAGCTTGGCCTGGTAGGAGTTCAGCTTGTACAAAATCTAATTGCTGGTCGGGAATAGTTTTTTCATGGCCACACATTCTGTTAAGGATGAAGAGGAGGACAAGAAGAAGGAGGAGTCTGAGCAGGAATAGAAGCAGCTGATGATGATGACAAGGGAAATGATAATTACGCTCCAATCAGGAAACCGTGAAGTACTCACTTCCTAATGCTACCAAAAAAACATCAAAAGCTAATCTATATGGAGTGGCAGATCAAAAACATAACTTTTAATTTGTACTGGTATAGAAAAGGTTACAACTAATCAAAACAGAAAAAATAGGTGATGCACACACATCTAAAGAACCCTGCCCAATAAAGGCAGACAAAAATGCAAAATAAGCAACAGAGTGGTTTTACATGTGTTGCGTAACCCCCCCCCCCACACCCCCAACAATCTTTAATGAATAGGTTGGATCTTACCGACAAGTAGAAATTGCTTGAAGTCCAGTTATGGTGAAAAACGGGGGGGAGGAGGGGGGTAATTTTCATGCCTTGGTAGTGGGTACTAACCCTAGTAAGCCCTGTCAGAGCTATTACACACTGATGACTTCCTTTGAAGTCATCGCCCTGACAAGGGCAGCCCATCCAGAACCTTAGGAGGTAATCAGGGTGTAATAGCTCTGACAGGGCTTATTAGGGTTAGTACCCACCACCAAGGCCCAAAAATTACCCCAGATCCTTGGAGTTACGCAACATATTTAGAACCACGCTGTTGCTTATTTTGCATTTTTGTCTGCCTTTATTTGGCAGGGTTCTTTAGATGTGTGTGCATCACCTATTTTTTCTGATGATGGTAAGGACATTGTACTGCTTGGGAATGCCGTCCGGCTTCCATAAAAATGACATGGAGAAGGAGGACAGACTTGTTCTGATTCATAATGCTGGCCAGTTTTATTAACCCCCAGGATCTGGTGATGCCGCCTCATGTTCTGCAATACAGCCCTGATACCTATATTTGTGTTTGAACACCCACTGCGTATTTTAAGCCTGCAAATCTTGCACACAGCTGTTTTTTTGTGTGCTGGCATTGTGGAAGAAAAAAAAAACTATATATAGGAGTTGTTCACACAGAGCTAGAAGCAGTCGAGCTTGGCCTAGATCTGGGAGTTTTGAGCCTGCACCCCCTGTATCACTGGCATTACCAGTTCCCGAGTTGACTACAGTAGAAACAAATCTGGCTCTGCCCTTTCTTTTGAAGGCTTTGGCCGTACATTGCATCTGCTCTTTATTGGCACACCCTTCTCCTCCTCCTCAGCACCCTGATTCAGCTCCCAGGTCCTGTCCAACACATGATCATCATCATAGTCCTCTCCCTCCTGGCCCCTTTTATCAGACTGTGATATGTCATGGTGGGTCCCCCTCCAAATTACTGCCTTTGTGTTTTCCCAGAGTGCCACTGTTGCTACCACAGCCCCTAATGCCACCACTGTGCCTACAGGTTCCACTACTACCACCATCAACACTGCTCTGCATGGGGTCCCATTCCTCCCCCTGAACCTCCTCCTCAGGGCAGTCCAAACGCTGACTGGTCTTGAACCAGTCATTAACAGGGAGACTGTCTTGACTCTCTCCAAGGTGTGTGTTGGGGTTTTGTTGCCTCTTCTTAGGAAAAAAGAAGGTGCTTCACTAGGAGGGGGTCGTGAAGACAGAAAGAATGCCACTTAAATGCTTTTCTGGGGCAGCAAGGAAGAGGAGTAGGAGGAATGCTGTGACCTGTCTCTAAGGCACGGTGTCAGACTCAGCAGTCTCCTCCACATCATCCTGCTGTGACTGATAGGAAGAGTGAGTCATCCAATCTACAATCTTATCCTCTTTCTCCTCAATGATAATGTTGCGCCTTTCCAAATCCAGGGAGAACTGTGGCCTACTACTTCTACTACTACTATTACTACTTCTGGCTGGATAGGTGGTGCTGCTATTATCCACAGTCTGGTTCTGAGAGGACAACCTTGCCCTGGGTCTTTTGTTTGCAGCCCTTCCATATCCCAGATATTTGGCTTAATGTACGCAGTGACACAAAGTAGGGAACGATTTGCAAGTGTGTTTTCTGGAACTTAAAGACCGAGATGCACAATAAAATCACTACAAAAACACTAAAGACACTGCTACTGACAATTTTGGCATTAAAGCAGTATGGTTGCCACTTCCAGATTTAGGCCTGATATCTTATGTGCGTTTAAATACGCAGATTCTGAAAATAGCCTTCTCGAGTGTAAAACACAAGTTGTCAACCTACCACATACACACCAACACTTGAACTGTCTGGAGATGCCCTGACAGAAATTTCAGACTAGTATTTCATGTGTTTTCACTCACAAATTTAAAACAATACCCTCCATTGCACACTTGTATTGCTATAGTTCACAAAAAAAAATCTAACTATCTGGAGATGCAGTGACACGGATTTCGGACTAGTATTTCACATTTTTACTCAGAGATTTAAAACACTACTCTTTGGATTGTTAGATACACGTTTCACACAATTATTGCTATACATTGCAAAACAAAACAAAAAAACTTGAACTGTCTGGAGATGGCCTGACACAGATAACGGTCTAGTATTTTACATTTTCAGGTTGCACACTAGTATGGCTATATCTTGCAAAACAAAAAGCAAATCTTGGACTTTCTACAGATGCTCTGACACAGATTTCAGCCTAGTATTTTACGTTTTCACTCATTGATTTAAAACGGTACCCATGATATATGTTGCACCCTAGTATTGCTATATTTCGCAAAACATAAAAAAAATATCTGGATATGCCCTAACACGGATTTCCGACTACTATTTCATGTTTTCACTCAGTGATTTACATGTTACATCTAGTATTGCTACATTTTGCAAAACAAAACAAAAATCTTGAACTCTGTGTAGATGTGTAGACTCTGTGTAGACTCTGTGCCCTGACACAGATTTCAGTCTAATATTTTCTGTTTTCACTCTGTGATTTAAAACATTACATTCTGTATTGTAAGACAGATGTTGTATATACTATTAAAAAAAATACTGTCTGAAGATGCATTGACAAGGATTTTGGACTAGCTGCTATGTACAATAAATCCCCACAATTTAGTATCCATCCTTGTGCTTCGTTGAATACAGTTATGTGACATAACTGTATTCAAGTCTGTGCAGAAGTGCAGGGTTGGAGGCTTAATTGCCACCCATTGCAATCCTAGTAGAGCACCGCCTGAGCCTACTGCCTTATCTTTCCTCATCAGTGGTGTACCCCTGTAAATAGGTAGAAAAGTCCAGGTTTTATCAGGTAAAGCATAGGTTGTTCACTCAGAGTCCTGTGTGTGCATTATACTGGTGGCAGCTGCTGGCTGCAAGTGGAAAGTTAATGTATTAACTGCAAATTCTACAATCGCCAAACTCCTGCACCAACCTCATTTTTTCTTTATATGAATAGCCAGCCTTATTTTTTTTTTAAATACTCTTTCTACAACTGTTTTATACACTTTTTCTCAGCACCACCGCACAACACTGCGCAATTCCCCGTTTTTTTCTAAAAAACAGTTTAAATTTTGCTACAATTTATAATTAAGTACTTTAGTGTATTTTGTGCTTCTATACCAGTGTGTTTGTAGAAGAGAAAGTATATTTGTGCCTCTTTTAATTGTTGAAAAAACAGCTACACTTTTGCTACCATATATAATCAAGTAGTTCATAACAGTTTACCATTGTTTTCGTAGCAGGACACATTAAAATAGGTGTCAGGGTAGGTGGGGTCAGATGTGTTTTGATCAAAATATATCTGCTAAAAAACATTGGGGCACATTTATTAAGACTGGTGTTTTAGACCCCAGTCTTAATAAATGCCCACAGATGGCGGGGGATCCACTGTAGTTCTGAAGAGGCGCAGGCCTCTCCATAACTTCATCGCATCCAGCGCCAGATCTAAATGTAAGACAGCTCCTGAACTGTCTTACATTTAGACCATTTTCTACGTCTAAAACAGTCGTAGAAATTGATGAATGAGACTGGCCTGCCCGTCCCCTTTCCCGCCCACGCCATGCCCACAATTTTAGACCTGGCGTGAGCACGGTCAAGTCACAGATAGCGGTGCAACTAACCATTGCACCTCCATTTGCGCCTGAAATACTCCTAATTTTTCAGAATATTTAATGACCCCCATTATTTTTCATATAAAAATGAATTATTAGTCTACAGTATATATAACCTTTGTATTTGGTGCTATGTGAGTGCTCATCCACATCCGTGTATTTATTTATCATATTAAGCAGGATTTTATTTATCTTTTTCTTTTTGTGGTTTTTCGATTCTCTGCAATACACACTCAGATGTGTGACCGCCTCCAAGTCTGAAATTAACTCCTATTTTCTCACCTAATCCACCTAGTTTGCACGTTTAATTTTCGCCTCTGTTAGTTATCGAAAAACTGATTTCAATTTAGTTAATGTCTGTAATTGGACTTTTCAGTGCATTTCAGTGCATTAATAAACCAGTTTCATTCAAACAATTGCATTGTATCAATATGCTATGCAGTTTTAACGCATTGTATTGTTAATATAACGTGAAGTTTTATTTAAAGCATTGTACAAAAATCTACTAAACTATCAAAAGAGTGTGCCCTGAATTTCTGTTTACAATGTTTACTAGTACTAGCATGCCTCAGCAATGATAATGTCACGGATGGTGTACAGGAAACAAGATAAAACAATACAAACAATGACTCACTGGACCCACAACTAAGGAACAAAAGGGAGACCCCTGCAATCGACCTGCCGCTCTCCCTTGTTGCTCAGCCTATGCGACCACCCCAAAGGTGGATGGGCGCATTCCCACGTACCTCGGCTATCTTAGACCTGAAGGCCCTACAATAGTGAGGGGACACGACCACCGGCTCTCTACACAGACACGGAGGGAGTCAGGGTCACCTGGATCCAGAAAACAGAAAATCATAAATGCATAAACAGAACTTATCTTGCAGACGACTGAGGACAGGGAACTGGGAACTGGGAACTGGGACAGCATGCACACACACTCCAGGAAGAAGTATCAGCCGCACACTACTGCCTTATGGGGAGGAATTTAAAGGGAGGTAATCAGTCTGACTGCATGACAGCTGAGATAGACTAACGAGGTGAGAAACAGAAACCAAAACAAAGAAACTCAAGGAGGAGGATCTGGACGGCTCCTGTTAGAGCTTCTCAGCTGTCTGGTTGTGACAGTACCCCTCCCTCTAGGAGTGGACTCCGGACACTCAGGGCCCACCTTCTCAGGATGGGACCTATGGAAAGCCCTGATGAGACGAGAGGCCTTAATGTCCGTCACTGGGACCCACATCCTCTCCTCAGGACCATAACCCTCCCAATGAACGAGGTACTGGAGGGAACCGCGGACAAGACGAGAATCCACAATCCTAGAGACCTGAAATTCAAGATTTCCATCAACAATAATCGGAGGAGGAGGCAAAGGCGAGGGTACAATAGGTTGAACATAAGGTTTCAATAAGGACTTATGGAAAACATTATGGATCTTCCAAGTCTGAGGAAGATCAAGACGGTAGGCAACAGGATTGATGACAGACAGGATCTTGTAAGGCCCAATAAACCTAGGACCCAACTTCCAGGAGGGAACCTTCAATTTGATATTCTTGGTAGACAGCCACACCAAATCACCAACATTCAGGTCCGGACCAGGCACACGTCTCCTATCCGCCACACGCTTATATCTCTCACTCATGTTCTTTAGATTATTCTGAATCTTTTGCCAAATAGATGACAAAGACGAGGAGAATCTGTCCTCATCAGGCAAACCAGAAGAGCCCTCTCCAGAGAAAGTCCCAAACTGCGGATGAAACCCATATGCACCAAAAAATGGTGACTTATCAGAGGACTCCTGACGACGGTTATTTAAAGCAAACTCAGCAAGGGACAAAAAAGAACACCAATCCTCCTGATTCTCCGCCACAAAACAGCGCAGATATGTCTCCAGATTCTGATTGACACGCTCCGTCTGGCCATTCGACTGCGGATGGAAAGCAAAAGAGAATGACAAGCGAACCCCCAAGCGAGAACAGAAGGCCTTCCAGAATCTGGAAACAAACTGCGTGCCCCTATCAGAGACTATGTCTGAAGGAATCCCATGCAATTTGACAATGTGGTCAACAAATGCCTGCGCCAGCGTCTTAGCATTGGGCAAACCAGGAAAAGGGATAAAATGCACCATTTTGCTAAAACGGTCCACCACCACCAGAATCACAGACTTCCCCGAGGAACGAGGCAAGTCCGTTATGAAGTCCATGGACAGATGTGTCCAAGGACGGGAAGGAATGGGCAAAGGAAGGAGAGGACCTGATGGCCGTGAATGAGGGACCTTGGCACGAGCGCAAGTCTCGCAAGCTGCCACAAAACCCTCAACCGACTTACGAAGCGCAGGCCACCAGAATCTGCGGGCAATGAGATCCAGTGTGGCTCTTGTCCCTGGGTGCCCAGCAAGGACCGTATCGTGGTGTTCTTTAAAAATCTTGTGTCTCAAAGCGAGAGGCACAAACAACCTCCCAGGAGGACAAAGATCAGGAGCTTCTGACTGGGCTGCCTGCACCTCTGCCTCCAATTCAGGAAAAAGAGCAGAGACCACCACACCTTCAGCCAAAATGGGACCCGGGTCTTCAAAATTCCCACCTCCCGGGAAACAACGTGATAGGGCATCTGCCTTCACATTCTTAACCCCAGGGCGGAACGTAACAACAAAATTAAACCTTGAAAAGAACAAAGACCATCTGGCCTGTCTCGGGTTCAGACGCTTGGCTGACTCCAAGTAGGCCAGATTTTTATGGTCAGTAAACACGGTAATAGGGTGTCTGGCTCCCTCTAGCCAATGGCGCCATTCCTCAAAAGCCAACTTGATGGCCAACAATTCCCTATCTCCCACATCATAATTTCTCTCTGCGGAGGAGAGCTTCTTTGAGAAAAAGGCACACGGTTGCCATTTGGCAGGAGAGGAACCCTGAGACAAGACCGCACCCACCCCTACCTCAGAAGCATCAACCTCAACTATGAAGGGTAACGAAACATCAGGTTGTACCAGGATGGGAGCGGAAGCAAAACTCTCCTTGATATTAGAAAAGGCCTTACGCGCCTCTACCGACCAGGAAGAAAAATCTACCCCCTTTCTGGTCATATCAGTGAGTGGTTTAACAACAGAGGAATAATTCAAAATAAATTTCCTGTAATAATTAGCAAAGCCCAAAAAACGCATCAACGCCTTCTGATTCTCAGGAAGCTCCCACTCAAGCACAGCGCGAACCTTCTCGGGGTCCATGCGAAAACCAGAAGCGGAGACAAGAAACCCCAAAAATTGGATCTCTGGAACCGCAAACACACATTTTTCCAGTTTCGCGTATAATTTATTCTCCCGCAGGATGAGTAAGACCTGACATAAGTGTTCCTTATGAGTCTTGAAATCAGGAGAAAAAATCAAAATGTCATCCAAATACACTAATACAAATTTTCCCATTAAATGATAAAAAATGCTGTTGACGAAATGCTGAAAAACGGCTGGGGCATTCATCAAACTAAAAGGCATAACTAAATTCTCAAAATGGCCCTCAGGGGTATTGAAAGCCGTCTTCCATTCGTCTCCTTCTCTGACCCTAACCAGGTTGTATGCCCCTCTTAGGTCTAATTTGGAAAAGACTTTCGCCCCAACAACCTGGTTAAACAAGTCCGGGATCAGAGGAAGCGGATAAGGATCACGAATAGTGATACTATTCAGCTCCCTGAAATCCAGACAAGGTCTTAAAGAACCATCTTTTTTCTTAACAAAGAAAAAACCAGCGGCAACAGGTGACTTCGAGGGTCGTATGTGTCCTTTTCTCAGACTCTCAGAGATATAAGCACGCATAGCGACCCTCTCAGGTTGAGAAAGATTGTATAAACGAGATTTAGGCAGCTTGGCGCCTGGGATGAGATCAATAGGGCAATCATACTCCCTGTGCGGAGGTAAACCCTGAACTCCACTCTCAGAGAAGACATCCAAAAATTCAGAGAGGAAAGGTGGTACAGTTTTAGTAGAAACCTCAGAAATAGATGTTATGAGGCAATTCTCTCTGCAAAAGTTACTCCAACCATTTATTTGCCTCGCTTGCCAATCAATGGTGGGGTTATGTTTAGTGAGCCAGGGTAGCCCCAACACTAGAGGAGTAGGCAAACCGCTAAGGACGAAACATGACACATCCTCAACATGAGCATCATTCACAATTAAACGGATATTGTGAACTATGCCCTTTAATGATTTCTGAGAAAGTGGAGCTGAATCGATAGCAAAAACAGGAATATCTCTTCCCAAAGTGCATACCTGGAAACCATGAGTTATTGTAAATTGATTATCAATGAGGTTGACAGCTGCTCCACTATCCACAAAAATCTCACAAAAAATGCTCTTGCTCTCTAGCGCCACTCTAGCAGGCAGGACAAAACGGGAACTACAAGCAAAAGGAAAACCTTCAATTTCCGCCTCAACCCTGCCAATAGTAACCGACGGAACATTCTTAAAAGATTTCTTCCTTTTTGTCTCTTTATTACTCCCAGAAAACTGCCTGAATCTCCTAGAGGGACAAACATTTGCCAGATGATTTATACCTCCACAACAAAAGCAAACCCTCCCCTGCGGGCTGAATCTTCTATTGTCCGAGGCAATCAACCCCAGCTGCATGGGCTCCTGCTCAGAAGGGGCTGACAACAACTGAGACCCCTGTGCACAGAATGAGACCGCTGCACTGTCCCGGGACTGAGTATGACAGGAAGGAGAGATCTCTCCTCTCTCTCTAAGACGCCTGTCAATACGAACAGCCTGAGACATAGCAGAATTCAAGGAGGTAGGTCTTTCATGAAAGGCAAATGCATCTCTCAATCCCTCTGAAAGACCATAGCAAAATTGACTTCGGAGTGCAGCATCATTCCAACCCGTATCTGCTGCCCATCTCCGAAATTCTGAGCAGTAAATCTCTGCGGATTGTTTACCCTGGCATAACAGACGAAGTTTAGACTCAGCCAGAGCAATACGATCCGGATCATCATATATCTGACCCAGGGCTAAAAAGAATTCATCCACTGAACGGAGGGGCCGTGCCCCCTCCGGAAGCGAAAAGGCCCAGGACTGAGCGTTACCCCTGAGCAGCGATATAATGATACCCACTCTTCGTTCTTCATCACCAGAAAAATGGGGAAGAAGGCGAAAATGGAGTTTGCAAGCCTCTCTAAAACGTACAAAATTCTCACTACCCCCGGAAAACGTATCCGGGAGCGAAATCTTAGGCTCATCACAAACTCCATGAACGCAAGCTGAACCGGTCACTTGAAACTGAGAAAAAGTCTTACGGAGATCAGCTACCTCCAAAGCAAGACCCTGAAAGCGTTCAGCCAAAAGTGTAACCGGATCCATGCTTGAGACGGTTTTGGGCGGCTGATAATGTCACGGATGGTGTACAGGAAACAACATAAAACAATACAAACAATGACTCACTGGACCCACAACTAAGGAACAAAAGGGAGACCCCTGCAATCGACCTGCCGCTCTCCCTTGTTGCTCAGCCTATGCGACCACCCCAAAGGTGGATGGGCGCATATCCAGGTACCTCGGCTATCTTAGACCTGAAGGCCCTACAATAGTGAGGGGACACGACCACCGGCTCCCTACACAGACACGGAGGGAGTCAGGGTCACCTGGATCCAGAAAACAGAAAATCATAAATGCATAAACAGAACTTATCTTGCAGACGACTGAGGACAGGGAACTGGGAACTGGGACAGCATGCACACACACTCCAGGAAGAAGTATCAGCCGCACACTACTGCCTTATGGGGAGGAATTTAAAGGGAGGTAATCAGTCTGACTGCATGACAGCTGAGATAGACTAACGAGGTGAGAAACAGAAACCAAAACAAAGGAACTCAAGGAGGAGGATCTGGACGGCTCCTGTCAGAGCTTCTCAGCTGTCTGGTTGTGACAGATAAGCACCCTGTTAATCCCTGCCCATCCCATAACTAAGCCCCTCCCATTATTCTACGTCTGGAACAAGCCTTCATCTTTTACTCCCCAAGTTAATAGTACTGACTGAGCAGAGTTGGCCCCCCTTCCCCTGTCAGCCCCTGCCGCTAGTGTTTCTTCACCTGCCCACAGCAACCAAGTGTCAGTACAGAGCATTGTAGCTGCTGCCTCCCTAGTGTTAGTCTGGTAAGGTCCTTGCTCTATATTGATGGACTCACCAGTGCACAGCAGGTTCGAGCAGCATGTTCCTCTACTCCTGCAAGAGAAGACGGAGGGCGGAGAAAGTGATCTTATGGCTGACAGGTAGCACTGAAGTCTGCTCAGAACCTTCAGAATTGTACTCAGATTGGTCAGAATTAAAAGGGGAAAGACAGGGGTGGGATTCAAATTTTTAACAGTGGGTTGCCTACTCAACGGCGGGCATGCGACATCATGACACATGTTTACATATACATACACCATACACAGTACAGACCAAAAGTTTGGACACACCTTCTCATTCAAAGAGTTTTCTTTATTTTCATGACTATGAAGGCACCAAAACTATGAATTAACACATGTGGAATTATATACATAACAAACAAGTGTGAAACAACTGAAAATATGTCATATTCTATGTTCTTCAAAGTAGCCACCTTTTGCTTTGATTACTGCTTTGCACACTCTTGGCATTCTCTTGATGAGCTTCAAGAGGTAGTCCCTTGAAATGGTCTTCCAACAGTCTTGAAGGAGTTCCCAGAGATGCTTAGCACTTGTTGGCCCTTTTGCCTTCACTCTGCGGTCCAGCTCACCCCAAACCATCTCGATTGGGTTCAGGTCTGGTGACTGTGGAGGCCAGGTCATCTGGCACAGCACCCAATCACTCTCCTTCATGGTCAAATAGCCCTTACTTTCAAAGTTTTCCCAATTTTTCGGCTGACTGACTGACCTTCATTTCTTAAAGTAATGATGGCCACTAGTTTTTATTTACTTAGCTGCTTTTTCTTGCCATAATACTAATTCTAACAGTCTATTCGGTAGGACTATCAGCTGTGTATCCACCTGACTTCTCCTCAACGCAACTGATGGTCCCAACCCTATTTATAAGGCAAGAAATCCCACTTATTAAACCTGACAGGGCACACCTGTGAAGTAAAAACCATTTCAGGGGACTAACTCTTGAAGCTCATCAAGAGAATGCCAAGAGTGTGATAAAAAGCAGTAATCAAAGCAAAAGGTGGCTACTTTGAAGAACATAGAATATGACATATTTTCAGTTGTTTCACACTTGTTTGTTATGTATATAATTCCACATGTGTTAATTTATAGTTTTGATGCCTTCAGTGTGAATCTACAATTTTCATAGTCATGAAAATAAAGAAAACTCTTTGAATGAGAAGGTGTGTCCAAACTTTTGGTCTGTACTGTACATGGCACATGTACATAAATACACCATATATACACTACACACACATATCACCCAATTAAGGAGCTAAACTATCAGTGGCGCGCAAAGCAATTGAAGTGAACATCTCCAGCTACTCTGCCATTGCCAAATCACTAGATCGGCACTCAGCCGATAATGCGGTTCTCAGATCCAGTTGTCATTTTAACAACCGGATCTGGAGAACTGGAGGGAACTGGCTGAATCCCATGCCTGGTGACAGGGCAACCTGTGTGAGCAGCTCACTGCCTGAGTGCTCACCGGGAATCTAGCTGGTAGGCAAATACATAAGAGGGCATCATGAGGCGGGCAAGAAGCCACTATGACATACTGTATCACAGACTGATAAAAGTGACGGAGAGGGTCAGGACTATGATGATGGTTGTGTGTTGGACAGGACTTGGAGGGAAAATTGGGGTGCTGAATAGAAGGAGACATCAGAGGAGTAGGGTAGTGGATGCAGCAGCAATAAAGAGCAAAGGCAACTTATGACGAAACCTCCCAAAAAACTGGCAGGGCCAGATCTTCTATTATGGTGATCTTGGGAACTGGTGATATCGCTGATACTGTGAATGCAGGCTCACAATATGCCAAACCTAGGCCAATCTAAGCTGCTGCTAGCTCTGTGTGAGTATCTCCCACATGGCAGTTTTTCTCCACAAAGCCGGCTGCTGTGTGCAAGATCTGTCAGATGTAAATTAGCCACTGGTGTTCAAACACACACACATAGGTTCCATGACTCTATTGCAGCACATGAAGCTGCATCACTGGATCCTGTCGGAAAATAGAACTGGCCACCATTCCTACAATTTGTCCTCCTTCTCCTGGTCTTTTGTGTGGCAGTAAGGCTGCATCCCAAATCAGTACAGTGTCCTTGTAATTATCATTAACTACTTCTTCTCCTGCTCAGACTCCTCCTTTCTCCTGGTACTCCACTCCACTATGAGACATCCATAATGGAATATGTGGCCATAGAAAAATTATTCATGACCATTAAATAGTTTTTCTGGGATTTTGTGTCACGACAGGTAGGTAAGCGGGGAAATAACCAAACAGGGGAAAACAAACAGAACAAACGACTAGGCCCAAAAGCTAGGGAGAAAAGGGTCACCTCCTAGCGATCCCTAAAAGCTTTCCCTAAACTGCTGTGCCCATGTGCATACCCTTATGGTGCACATGCCCTCATGCCTAAAACCTAAACACCCTGGGCAAACCCTAAGCAGCAGGGAAAAGGGAAGAGGCTACCTGCTTATTCAAACCAGGAGGAAGCAAGCATCTCCCTAGAGGTCTAGATAAAACACACAAAGGGAAATAAAGGAGAGGACTTATCTTGAGCAGAGCAGGAGCAGACGATCCACCACAAATCAAGAGCTCCTAGGAAATAACTATAACCCGCACAGGCCACTGGGGGAAGGAGGGATAAATAGCCTCACTAACAATGAAACCCAGTACACCTGAGGGAAGGTGGATCCAGCTCAAACCCAAATCAAAACAAAGAAGTCAGAAATGTGCAGCCAGTCTGACAGATCTCCGCACATTCACAGTGCAAGGCGTGACAGTACCCTCCCTTCTACGGGTGGCCTTTTGGACACCCCAGACCAACTTTATCCGGGTGTGCCCTGTGAAAGGCCCTCACCAGGCGGCTAGCACTGACATCAGCAGCCGGAACCCACATTCTTTCCTTGGGACCGTATCCCTTCCAGTGCACCAGGTACTGGAGGGAACCACGAAGAACACGTGAGTCGAGAATCCTAGAGATTTCAAACTCCAAATTGCCATCCACCAGGACAGGGGGAGGTGGCAATAGAGATGGTTCCACAGGTTCCACATATTTTTTTTAAATAAAGACCTGTGAAACACATTATCGATCTTCCAGGTCTGTGGAAGATCCAGACGAAATGCCACCGGGTTGACAATCGCAGAGATTTTGTAAGGGCCAACAAATCTTGGACCCAATTTCCAAGATGGCACCTTCAGCTTAATGTTTCTATTGGACAACCACACCGAATCACCCACACACAGGTCCGGACCAGTCATACGTCTCCTGTCAGCCATCCGTTTATATCTTTCACCCATCTTTTCCAAATAAACTTGGATCTTCTGCCGGATAGATGACAAGGCTGGAGAGAATCTCTCCTCTTCTGGCCTCACATAAGATCCAGTCCCAGAAAAAGTACCAAACTGTGGGTGAAAACAATATGCGCCAAATAAATGGCGACTTATCAGTGGACTCCTGTCTACGGTTATTCCAAGCAAATTCTGCTAGAGAAAATAATGAGGACCAGTCATCCTGGTTCTCGGCAACAAAACACCTCAAATAGGTCTCCAGGTTTTGGTTAGTGCGCTCTGACCATTCGACTGGGGATGAAACGCCAAAGAAAAGTTGAATTCCTAGACGAGAGCAGAACGCCCTCCAAAACCTGGAAACAAATTGTGTCCCCCTATCAGACACCACATCAGAGGCAATGCCATGTAAGTTCACAATGTTATCGATAAAAACCTGAGTGAGAGTTTTGGCATTGGGCAAGCTAGGCAACGGTACAAAATGGGCCATCTTACTGAAGCGGTCCACTACCACCAAAATGACAGTTTATCCAGATGAACTCGATAAATCGGTAATAAAGTCCATGGACAAATGTGTCCAAGGACGAGACTGGATGGTTAAAGGAAGAAGGGATCCTGAAGGCCGAGTGTGAGCCGCCTTTGTGCGTGCACAGGTCTCACAAGCTGTCACATAACCCTCCACACCCTTGCGCAACCCTGGCCACCAGAATCTCCGGGAAATAAGATCTATGGTGTATTTGCTTCCAGGATGTCCCGCAAGGACCGTATCATGATGTTCCTTGAACACCTTGTATCGCATTTCAGCAGGAACAAACAACTTGTCTGGAGGACGAGAATTAGGAGCCTCCTCCTGGGCCCCCAACACCTCCATCTCCAACTCGGGGTACAAAGCGGAAACCACCACCTCATCAGCCAAAATCAGAGCAAGATCCTCCGAATAACTCCCCCCAGGAAAACTACGTGACAACGCATCTGCCTTGATGTTTTTAACCCCAGGGCGAAAGGTGACCACAAAATTGAACCTAGTAAAAACAGTGACCATCTAGCCTGTCTAGGATTCAAATAAGCCAAATTCTTGTGGTCAGTATATACCGTAATAGGATGAGAAGCCCCCTCCAACCAATAATGCCATTCCTCAAAGGCCAATTTAATGGTCAGCAACTCTCTTTCAGCAGCCAAGAGTTTTTTGGAGAAAAAAGCACACGGATGCCATTTGCTAGGGGATGGACCCTGCGACAGAACTGCTCTAACCCCCACTTATGATGCATCAACCTCCACGATAAACGGTTGAGACACATCAGGTTGCATCAGAATGGGAGCAGACGCAAAACATTTCTTAATAGCAGAAAAGGCCTGTAATGCCTCATCCGACCAGACAGAAAAGTCTGCACCTTTTTTAGTCATATCTGTCAAAGGTTTTACAATGGTGGAATAATTCAAGATGAATTTTCTGTAGTAATTGGTAAAACCCAAAAACCGCATCAGAGCTTTCTGATTCTCAGGCAGGTCCCATTCCAGTACCGCCCGGACCTTTTCGAGGTCCATACGAAAACTAGAGTCAGAAAGCAGGTGTGCTAAAAACGGTAGCTCCTGGACAGCAAATACACTTTTTTCCAATTTTGCATACAATTTATTCTCCCGAAGGATCGACAACACCTATATTACGTGATCCTGATGGGTCTCCAAATCGGGTAAGTAAATTAGTATATCATCAAGGTAAATAACAATGAACCTTCCCACTTAATGATGGAAAATATCATTGACAAATCGCTGAAAGACCGCTGGCGCATTAGTTAAACCAAAGGGCATGACAAGATTCTCAAAATGACCTTTGGGTGTATTGAAGGCCGTTTTCCACTCATCTCCTTCCTTAATTCTGATCAGATTAGAACAAAATTCACTCCAGCAACTGATTTGTCTTGTTTGCCAGTCAATAGTAGGGTTATGCTTTATCAACCACAGTAAACCCAGAACCATCGGAGCAGGCAAGCCCTTCATAACAAAACAAGAAATGGACTCAACATGTGAATCACCCACCCTTAACTGAATGTCATGAACAATATGAGTAAGACTATTTTGTGAGAGAGGGGAGGAATCAATAGCAAACACTGGTATATCTTTATCTATAGTGCTAGTTCTAAAACCAAGATTTTGGAGGAACTGAAAGTCAATAAGGTTTACCCCCGCACCACTGTCAACAAATACCTCAAAAATCAAAATTTTCTGAGTCTAGCACCACCATGGCAGGCAGGAGGAAACTGGTATTGCAGGGAGAATGCATATTTGCTTGCTCAGACTCCATATTCACACTACTAGGAGTCAGGGAAGTCTTTTTTTTTCTCTTTATATGAATACCTCTGTAGTTTTTCATTACTGTTTTGAGGTTTAACAAAGGGACATGCACAAACAAAATGACCTTCTTTTCCACAGAAGTAACATAGCTTATTCAGCTTCCTAAAATCCCTATCACCTGAGCGAAAGGAATCCTGGCCCAACTGCATATGCTCCTCTCCTGCCCCAGATTCAAAAGTCATATTACCCCGGGGACTAGGTGGGATGGATCCACTTACAGACGGGACCCCCCACTCGAGAGGAATCTTATACCTTTCTCTCAGACGTTTATCAAGCCGCACTGCCAAAGACATGGCCGTCTCCAATGAATCAGGATACTCATGAAAGCAAGGGCATCTTTGAACCTCTCAGATAGCCCCTTCCAAAACTGACTCCAGAGTGCAGGATCATTCCACCCCGAGTCAGTTGCCCATCTTCTAAATTCTGCACAATACGACTCCGCGGTACGATCTCCCTGTAACAAACTGCACAGCATAGATTTAGCAATAGAGACCCGGTCTGGGTCATCATAAATCAAGCCTAAGGCTCTAAAAAATTAATCGACCGACCGGAGGGATGGTAAGCCGGTTCTGCAGAGAAAAAGTCCAGGACTGAGCGTCCCCTTTGAGCAGAGATATAATGATCCCCACTCTTTGATTCTCGTCACCAGATGACATCGGCCGCAGACGAAAATACATCCTCCAGGACTCCCTGAACCGAATAAAGTCATCACCACCCCTGAGAACCTATCAGGGAGAGTGACTTTCGGCTCTAAGCCGACCTGATTTCCTCCAATGGTGCCAGACACCAGAGCATTCTGACACTGTGCAACAGGACTGCGGAGATCAGCAACCTCCAGCGATAATCCCTGCATGCGAATAACCAAGGCATCCATAGCCTCCATTTCGCAAACAGCAGGGATATAACAGTTTTTTGGGGGCGGGTTATAATGTCACGACAGGTAGGTAAGCGGGGAAATAACCAAACACGGGAAAACAAACAGAACAAGCGACTAGGCTCAAAAGCTAGGGAGAAAAGGGTCACCTCCTAACGATCCCTAAAAGCTTTCCATAAACTGCTGTGCCCATGTGCATACCCTTATGGTGGATATGCACATGCCCTCGTGCTAAAAATCTAAACACCCTGGGCAAACCCTAAGCAGCAGGGAAAAGGGAAGAGGCTGATAGGAAATCTCAACGTCCCACTTGGTACCCCTGGTACCGAACTTCTAGTATCGGCTTGGTTTGAGTCTTGTTCTGACGTCAGGAGAGCACTTCACTCTGTAGGGAATAACAGACACAACAATGATGTACTGAATGAATGCTCTAAAGTTTATTATTAGTACACACAGATTATATAGAGGGGTTTACGCCCCCATATTAGCATATCAACATACAGTGGAGGAAATAATTATTTGACCCCTCACTGATTTTGTAAGTTTGTCCAATGACAAAGAAATGAAAAGTCTCAGAACAGTATCATTTCAATGGTAGGTTTCTTGTAACAGTGGCAGATAGCACATCAAAAGGAAAATCGAAAAAATAACTTTAAATAAAAGATAGCAACTGATTTGCATTTCATTGAGTGAAATAAGTATTTGAACCCCTACCAACCATTAAGAGTTCTGGCTCCCACAGAGTGGTTAGACACTTCTACTCAATTAGTCACCCTTATTAAGGACACCTGTCTTAACTAGTCACCTGTATAAAAGACACCTGTCCACAGAATCAATCAATCAAGCAGACTCCAAACTCTCCAACATGGGAAAGACCAAAGAGCTGTCCAAGGATGTCAGAGACAAAATTGTAGACCTGCACAAGGCTGGAATGGGCTACAAAACCATTAGCAAGAAGCTGGGAGAGAAGGTGACAACTGTTGGTGCGATTGTTCGAAAATGGAAGGAGCACAAAATGACCATCAATCGACCTCGCTCTGGGGCTCCACGCAAGATCTCACCTCGTGGGGTGTCAATGGTTCTGAGAAAGGTGAAAAAGCATCCTAGAACTACACGGGAGGAGTTAGTTAATGACCTCAAATTAGCAGGGACCACAGTCACCAAGAAAACCATTGGAAACACATTACACCGCAATGGATTAAAATCCTGCAGGGCTCGCAAGGTCCCCCTGCTCAGGAAGGCACATGTGCAGGCCCGTCTGAAGTTTGCCAATGAACACCTGAATGATTCAGAGAGTGACTGGGAGAAGGTGCTGTGGTCTGATGAGACCAAAATAGAGCTCTTTGGCATTAACTCAACTCGCTGTGTTTGGAGGAAGAAAAATGCTGCCTATGACCCCCAAAACACCGTCCCCACCGTCAAGCATGGGGGTGGAAACATTTTGCTTTGGGGGTGTTTTTCTGCTAAGGGCACAGGACAACTTATTCGCATTAACGGGAAAATGGACGGAGCCATGTATCGTGAAATCCTGAGCGACAACCTCCTTCCCTCTGCCAGGAAACTGAAAATGGGTCGTGGATGGGTGTTCCAGCACGACAATGACCCAAAACATACAGCAAAGGCAACAAAGGAGTGGCTCAAGAAGAAGCACATTAAGGTCATGGAGTGGCCTAGTCAGTCTCCGGACCTTAATCCAATCGAAAACCTATGGAGGGAGCTCAAGCTCAGAGTTGCACAGAGACAGCCTCGAAACCTTAGGGATTTAGAGATGATCTGCAAAGAGGAGTGGACCAACATTCCTCCTAAAATGTGCGCAAACTTGGTCATCAATTACAAGAAACGTTTGACCTCTGTGCTTGCAAACAAGGGTTTTTCCACCAAGTATTAAGTCTTTTTTTGTTAGAGGGTTCAAATACTTATTTCACTCAATGAAATGCAAATCAGTTGCTATCTTTTATTTAAAGTTATTTTTTCGATTTTCCTTTTGATGTGCTATCTGCCACTGTTACAAGAAACCTACCATTGAAATGATACTGTTCTGAGACTTTTCATTTCTTTGTCATTGGACAAACTTACAAAATCAGTGAGGGGTCAAATAATTATTTCCTCCACTGTAAGTTATTTATTCAACCTATCATAAATCAACATGTTCTATTCTACAGGCAAATAGAGCAAAGAGCGGAACTTCCAAATTTGGGGGAAACATCTGGGCATAGTGCCAAAGAGATAAGATTCTTTTTACAGAGAACAGAAACTGATACACAAACAAAGAAGCTACTACATGTTGTATAACATGGATTCCCTTCAAATCCCCTCTTAAAACCTTTAGTGTATCACACTACATGGTTCTTTCCTTTCTTGTCCCTTTTCTCTCTATATGATGTTAGATAATTTTTATACCCTTCTGGGCTTCGATCCTCCTGGGGTAAAACAGTTTGGTATAATGTCATATTAGAGATCCCCTTTTCAAGCATTCGTCTCACGCAAGGAATAACACACAGCGCTACTACTGCTATTACTATGATGACTACCAATATAATAATACCCAGCTGGACAAGACTTTGTTTCCAACTGGTAAACCAATCAAAGTATTGGTCCCACGGGTTATTTATACCTGAATTTTTCTTGAGCTCTATTGACAGATCTTCAAGCTTCTTTATAGCTATTGTGACGTTACCATTGGGACCGGTATTGTTTGGTATATACGTGCAGCAGAAGGATGGATCAGTCAATACCTGGCATACTCCGCCTTTTTCTGTAAGTATCATATCTAATACCATTCTGTTCTGAAATGTCATGATGGAATCCGCTTGCAGTTCTTCTGCTACTCTTTGTAAAGCATCCCTGGTATAATTCACAAACCTTTGTTGATTATAGTATATGTAATTTGTCCAATCCACATTTTTATTCACAGTAATGATGGGAAATATTGATTCAAATCCGGTGGCTACCTGATCTCTAGCTTTGAACTCATCTGGGACCCCTCTTGGGACAACTATTGCATCTATATACACATGGGGATCAAAACTCCTAGTACATCCGTTTCACAAAAAATGTGCATATTCATTATAGCCTTGGCAAGCGCACATTCACCCTTCCAGGTACCTTCCAACCTGGATCTTATCTTTCCATCTCCACAGATCCAATACACATCTCCCAGAACAGGGGAAGAGTTCCATCCTGTTGGAGGTCAGGGCTGTCTGCCCCCGTTAGTACCTCTGGTTCTTTTTCAAGGCCAAGGCTGTCTGCCTCAGTTTCTGCCTCCTCTCTTGCTTTTACCAGCTTCACTCGTGTGGCATGGATCCACGTCGGAGATTGTTCGGTCAGCATAGCTGTTCTGGTTACTGCGACCACGGTAGTGGGTGGGCCATATACTAAATCACCTTGAGCTCTTCCTTTCTTCAGTGTTTCGACCACCACCTCATCCCCCACCCTGTATGGATGGGTTCTAGTGGAAGAGAGGGAGACTTACAAGTAACTTTTTAATCAGTTTTATTAAGTACCTGTATCAATTTGGTGACATATTCTTCCCTTATTAAATCAAGGTCCCCTTCCTGTACTATCATTGATAACCCTAACTTCTTATTAGGTGTCATCCTTATTTATGCAAGTATTATGGGTAGGGTCTCTTTCCATTTTTCAAAGGTATCTGCAGTGGCCTTCCTCAATTTATCTTTGATTGTCCTGTTCATGCGTTCTACAATTCCTGAGCTCTGTGGGTGATATGGAATGTGAAATTTCCATTCTATCTGTAATGATTTAGCAATTTTCTTGTTGAGTTTAGAGGTGAATGCTGTTATCTCCTACTCTGTGGAAATGTGCTATAAAGATGGAAGCACTGTGTTGTGGAATGCATGGCTTCCCCTCTTTGCAGACTAATCCTGTCTTAGGATTTTTCTGCAATACTGGATAACACCAGTCTTGCCGTTCCTGTTCAGTGGCATACCTTTGAAGGTCAGTAAGCATCTGTGACATCTCAGGGGTTGGGGGTGCCAAACATGGCATCTCCCAGTGGTTACACTGGCCTGTGGGGTTGCATTTGGCCACTCGTTTCGCCACCTTATCTGCCAGCGCATTGCCCTGTGAGACATGATCCTTGCCATTGGTGTGTGCCTTGCAGTGGACAATTGCTAATTGTGAGGGTAGTCTGATGGCTTCAAGTAGATCTGTGACCAACTGTGAGTGTGAGATGTGCTTACCATCTGCTGCCGTGAATCCTCTTCTCTGCCAAATCATACCATGGTCCCACACTACCCCATGTGCGTACCTACTATCAGTATAGATGGTGACAGGTCTGTCAGCATGTAGAATACATGCTCTAATTGATGCAGGTGCAATGAGCTCAGCTGCCTGTGCAGACTGAAATTTTATGGGTTTCGCCTCTAGGACGACATCTGGGAGCATAACAATGGCGTAGCCTGTACAGTATTTGGTGTCATTTGGTCTGGTGCATGACCCGTCCACAAAAATTTCTGGAGCTCCTTCAATGGGTGTGGATGACAAATCATGTCTTGGAGAAGTTTCATATTCTAGGACCTGTAAACAGTCATGTGTGTCTGCGAGGCAATCTTCTTGTCCTTTAAAGCCTAAGAGAGCATTCAGTATTGGTGCTGGACCTGAGGTGTGGGAAGCATACTTGATTTCGAGTGAGGGGTCACTGAGCAGTATTACTTCATATCCTGAAAGTCTTTGTGCAGACATGTGTTGAGTGTGGATGCCCTTAACCACCTCAGCCCCCAGTGCTTAAACACCCTGAAAGACCAGGCCACTTTTTACACTTCTGACCTACACTACTTTCACCGTTTATTGCTCGGTCATGCAACTTACCACCCAAATGAATTTTACCTCCTTTTCTTCTCACTAATAGAGCTTTCATTTGGTGGTATTTCATTGCTGCTGACGTTTTTACTTTTTTTGTTATTAATCGAAATTTAACGATTTTTTGCAAAAAAATGACATTTTTCACTTTCAGTTGTAAAATTTTGCAAAAAAAACGAGATCCATATAGAAATTTTGCTCTAAATTTATTGTTCTACATGTCTTTGATAAAAAAAAAATGTTTGGGTAAAAAAAAAATGGTTTGGGTAAAAGTTATAGCGTTTACAAACTATGGTACAAAAATGTGAATTTCCGCTTTTTGAAGCAGCTCTGACTTTCTGAGCACCTGTCATGTTTCCTGAGGTTCTACAATGGCCAAACAGTACAAACACCCCACAAATGACCCCATTTCGGAAAGTACACACCCTAAGGTATTCGCTGATGGGCATAGTGAGTTCATAGAACTTTTTATTTTTTGTCACAAGTTAGCGGAAAATGATGATTTTTTTTTTTTTCTTATAAAGTCTCATATTCCACTAACTTGTGACAAAAAATAAAAACTTCTATGAACTCACTATGCCCATCACGAAATACCTTGGGGTCTCTTCTTTCCAAAATGGGGTCACTTGTGGGGTAGTTATACTGCCCTGGCATTCTAGGGGCCCAAATGTGTGGTAAGGAGTTTGAAATCAAATTCTGTAAAAAATGACCTGTGAAATCCGAAAGGTGCTCTTTGGAATATGGGCCCCTTTGCCCACCTAGGCTGCAAAAAAGTGTCACACATCTGGTATCTCTGTATTCAGGAGAAGTTGAGGAATGTGTTTTGGGGTGTCTTTTTACATATACCCATGCTGGGTGAGATAAATATCTTGGTCAAATGCCAACTTTGTATAAAAAAATGGGAAAAGTTGTCTTTTGCCAAGATATTTCTCTCACCCAGCATGGGTATATGTAAAATGACACCCCAAAACACATTCCCCACCTTCTCCTGAGTACGGAGATACCAGATGTGTGACACTTTTTTGCAGCCTAGGTGGGCAAAGGGGCCCATATTCCAAAGAGCACCTTTCGGATTTCACAGGTCATTTTTTACAGAATTTGATTTCAAACTCCTTACCACACATTTGGGCCCCTAGAATGCCAGGGCACTATAACTACCCCACAAGTGACCCCATTTTGGAAAGAAGAGACCCCAAGGTATTCGCTGATGGGCATAGTGAGTTCATGGAAGTTTTTATTTTTTGTCACAAGTTAGTGGAATATGAGACTTTGTATGAAAAAAATAAAAATAAAAAAAATCAGCATTTTCCACTAACTTGTGACAAAAAATAAAAAATTCTAGGAACTCGCCATGCCCCTCACGGAATACCTTGGGGTGTCTTCTTTCCAAAATGGGGTCACTTGTGGGGTAGTTATACTGCCCTGGCATTTTCCAGGGGCCCTAATGTGTGGTAAGTAGGTAAATGACCTGTGAAATCCTAAAGGTGCTCTTTGGAATATGGGCCCCTTTGCCCACCTAGTCTGCAAAAAAGTGTCACACATGTGGTATCGCCGTATTCAGGAGAAGTTGGGGAATGTGTTTTGGGGTGTCATTTTACATATACCCTTGCTGGGTGAGAGAAATATCTTGGCAAAAGACAACTTTTCCCATTTTTTTATGCAAAGTTGGCATTTGACCAAGATATTTCTCTCACCCAGCATGGGTATATGTAAAATGACACCCCAAAACACATTCCCCAACTTCTCCTGAGTACGGCGATACCAGATGTGTGACACTTTTTTGCAGCCTAGATGCGCAAAGGTGCCCAAATTCCTTTTAGGAGGGCATTTTTAGACATTTGGATACCAGACTTCTTCTCACGCTTTGGGGCCCCTAGAATGCCAGGGCAGTATAAATACCCCACATGTGACCCCATTTTGGAAAGAAGACACCCCAAGGTATTCAATGAGGGGCATGGCGAGTTCATAGAATTTTTTTTTTTTTGGCACAAGTTAGCGGAAATTGATATTTTTAATTTTTTTCTCACAAAGTCTCCCGTTCCGCTAACTTGGGACAAAAATTTCAATCTTTCATGGACTCAATATGCCCCTCACGGAATACCTGGGGGTGTCTTCTTTCCGAAATGGGGTCACATGTGGGGTATTTATACTGCCCTGGCATTCTAGGGGCCCTAAAGCGTGAGAAGAAGTCTGGAATATAAATGTCTAAAAAATTTTACGCATTTGGATTCCGTGAGGGGTATGGCGAGTTCATGTAAGATTTTATTTTTTGACACAAGTTAGTGGAATATGAGACTTTGTAAGAAAAAAATAAAATAATTCCGCTAACTTGGGCCAAAAAAATGTCTGAATGGAGCCTTACAGAGGGGTGATCAATGACAGGGGGGTGATCAATGACAGGGGGGGTGATCAATGACAGGGGTGGTGATCAATGACAGGGGGGTGATCAGAGAGTCTATATGGGGTGATAACCACAGTCATTGATCATGCCCCTGTAAGGCTTCATTCAGACGTCCGGATGCGTTTTGCGGATCCGATCCATCTATCAGTGCATCCGTAAAAATCATGCGGACATCTGAATGGAGCTTTACAGGGGGGTAATCAATGACAGGGGGGTGATCAGGGAGTCTATATGGGGTGATCACCACAGTCATTGATCACGCCCCTGTAAGGCTTCATTCAGACGTCCGGATGCGTTTTGCGGATCCGATCCATCTATCAGTGCATCCGTAAAAATCATGCGGACATCTGAATGGAGCTTTACAGGGGGTTGATCAATGACAGGGGTGTAATCAATGACAGTGGGGTGATCAGGGAGTCTATATGGGGTGATCACCACAGTCATTGATCACACCCCTGTAAGGCTTCATTCAGACGCCCGTATGCGTTTTGTGGATCCGATCCATCTATCAGTGGATCCGTAAAAATCATGCGGACATCTGAATGGAGCTTTACAGGGGGTTGATCAATGACAGGGGTGTAATCAATGACAGGGGGGTGATCAGGGAGTCTATATGGGGTGATCACCACAGTCATTGATCACGCCCCTGTAAGGCTTCATTCAGACGTCCGTATGCGTTTTGCGGATCCGATCCATTTATCAGTGGATCCGTAAAAATCATGCGGACATCTGAATGGAGCTTTACAGGGGGTTGATCAATGACAGGGGTGTAATCAATGACAAGGGGGTGATCAGGGAGTCTATATGGGGTGATCACCACAGTCATTGATCACACCCCTGTAAGGCTTCATTCAGACCCCCGTATGCGTTTTGCGGATCCGATCCATCTATCAGTGGATCCGTAAAAATCATGCGGACATCTGAATGGAGCTTTACAGGGGGTTGATCAATGACAGGGGTGTAATCAATGACAGGGGTGTGATCAGGGAGTCTATATGGGGTGATCACCACAGTCATTGATCACGCCCCTGTAAGGCTTCATTCAGACGTCCGTATGCGTTTTGCGGATCCGATCCATCTATCAGTGGATCCGTAAAAATCATGCGGACGTCTGAATGGAGCTTTACAGGGGGTTGATCAATGACAGGGGGGTAATCAATGACAGGGGGGTGATCAGGGAGTCTATATGGGGTGATCAGGGGTGATCAAGGGTGAATAAGGGGTTAATAAGTGACGGGGGGGGGGTGTAGTGTAGTGGTGCTTGGTGCAACATATTTACTGAGCTACCTGTGTCCTCTGGTGGTCGATCCAAACAAAGGGGACCACCAGAGGACCAGGTAGCAGGTATATTAGACGCTGTTATCATAACAGCGTCTAATATACCTGTTAGGGGTTAAAAAAAACACATCTCCAGCCTGCTAGCGAACGATCGCCGCTGGCAGGCTGGAGATCAACTCTCTTACCTTCCGTTCCTGTGAGCGCGCGCGCCTGTGTGCGCGCGTTCACAGGAAATCTCGCGTCTCGCGAGAGGACGCACCGGAGCGTCCACCCAGAAGAGCATGGCCGCCGCAAAGACGCAATCCTGCGTACGGCGGTCCTGAGGAGGTTAAGTAGGCCTACAACATCATGGGTGGTGTGAAAAATGGTGTAATGTCCCATTGTGAAAGGAGTTGCCAACTCTACCATCATAGCACAGGCTGCAAGAGAATACAGACATGCCGGCATCCATTGGACAGAGGTGGGCATTACCTTCAAGAAAAATGCACATGGGCGCAAATTGCCTCCATGTTCTTGTGTCAGTACGCCCGCCATGGTTTTACAATTTTGTCGTGCAAACATGTGGAAGGGCAGTTTGTAGTCAGGGAGGCTCAATCCTGGACTTGACATTAATGAACATTTCAAATAATCAAATGCATTGTACATTTCTGAAGACCACCTTATCAATTCTGGTTTGTCCTCCAGTGTTGAGTAGTAACAGTCAGGGATCCATTGTCTGCAATAGTTAATCATACCAAGGAAGGACAGCATTTCCTTCTTGGAGTGCGGGGTGACCAGGCCCGCCACAGACTGGACTCCTTTCTCCCTTTGCGAGGACAAATCCCAAGTATTCAACTTGCTTTTTACACCATTGCATTTTCCCTGACACTTTGTGTCCACATTCAAACAACCATTGTCCTCAATGTTGGCCTCCACTGACATACTGCATAACAGTAAATCATCCACATATTGCAACAACACGGAACCTTGGGGGGGGGGGGGGTGCCATGGTTTTAAAGTCATTTGGATGACAATGCTGAACACTACAGGTGAATCAGCATATCTTTGGGGCATCCTGCCCCAGGTCAATTGTCGCCCTTCGAAGGAAAAAGCAAAAAGTAGTCTGGTCCGCTTGTCATCTGGGATGGCAGATAGTAGTTGAGTGATGTCAGGTACAACAGGGGCTATAGGCACAATGATGTTGTTGATGGCCCTTAAATCCTGCACAAAGCGAACTGAACCATCTGCTTTTGCCACAGGATTTATGGGAGTGCTGAAGGGTGAAATCTTCCAAAATGCCCTTGTTTAAAAATTTCTTGATCATTGGCCTCAAGCCCTCAATTTTCTCTGTGGACAACGGGTATTGTTCCTGGAACACTGAGATGACACCTGGTTTCACAGCAGCTTTGTAAAGTGTGCAATCTATGAGCCCCGTGTCATATTCATTTGAGGACCATAATGCAGGGTTAATGTTGTTAAGTTCTGGGTGGTCCTGTATGTTTGCAAGAATCAGTGGTACGGGTGTAGAGATTGGAATGAGATCTGAGTGTACCTTTATGCCCTGATTCTTTGCTGATACCTGCAAGTCAAGCTTAATGAACAAATCTCTCCCTAACAGGCTGACTGGGCAATCTGGTATAATGCTGAGTACATGATCTGTGATGTATTCCCTGTCCATGGTCTCGAGTGGTAGTGAGTCAGTTTTGTAAGTTTTTGTCAATACCCCATTAATTCCCATAGAGGGCTCAGATTTTCTCAATGGTCCTTTGTACAAATCCTTACTTAACACACTTGAAGTTGCACCGCTATCTACCATGAATCCTACTCTCCTTCCTCCCACTCTCAGTCATCTAAGTCCACCCCTTTTAGTCGGACGCTGTTGTCCTCCTTCTGTCCGTCAGTAGTCTCCCAGCTGTCCATGAGAACAGAGCTCTGATGTTAAGCACAACACTTAACGTGTAACACGAAACTTCAAACATTGAAACAAACAGATCTGACAATACAGACATGAACACACAAAGGGCCCATAAGAAACTTTTCATTGACTTCAATTTTAAAAAAATGTACAGCTCAATCAACACTGTTGGCACCAAGAAAAACCAAAAATCTTCCAAGAAAAATAAAATAAAATTCTCAATGGGCGTATTATATGAAAACAAATATCGTACTCCATACGGATTCACATTTTCATGTACTCCTTTTCACAAACAGCTCATAACCACACCCTTATACATAAAATATGAATTGCATACACAGCTCTGCTAAAAAACATCCATCAGTCTTCACACATTTTAGACTCAACTACAACTCAAAGCCACACCCATTCACATTCCACTGAATCATTTATGTCTTCCAACCCAGCCACATAGTTTTCTTTGTTTCATCCCAAATCTTGCAGCACAGACAAACACAGCTTTCCTGGAAACAGATAGCCACACCACACCCAGAATTGCTGATGGTCTATGTCGCTGTTGTGCTGTGTTCTCCAATGTCTTCTGGTCTTCACTCTGTGATTAATCAACTCTTATAAGAAGACAATATACATGTTATAATCATACAGTAATTTTGTTAAACCCAAATCATCTTAGTTAGTGTTGCACATATATAATAATTTTTGTTAAAAGCTGGATTCCCACATTACACTGCTTGGGAAAGAAGAAAATTATTAAACAATTCTTCGTCTTGTATAATGTTATTACACATATAACATCACTTACTCTGCATGATTCCCTCCCCCCTTTTTTCTTTTCCTGCTTCTCTTATCTTAGGAATGTTTCTCTGTTAAGGCAGGGTAAGTGAATCAGCCCACCACAGAATGTTCAACCGTCTTAAATATTCCTCAAACTTTTAAAGATACTGCACCAGACAATACTGCGTCTTCTCACACTCTGGAAAGTAGAACTACTTCAACAGAGATATCTTTCTAACACCTTCGTGTTCTGTGGCTCACACTAGGTACAATACTTATCCATTAACTGACCATCTTTTACTGCTCTAATCTCTAATGTTAGGGCTATGGATCTTCCCTATTTAAACACACACATATCATTTGGGTAACAAAACTCAACCAGTTAATTTCTGAACATTTAACACAAGCGCCTTTCTGATTGCAGATACTGGGGCACTTTCTTTCTTGCTAGTGCCATCAATTAACTTCCTGACACTGCTCTGTTTTCTGACTCATTAGAACCCCCTCTTCACCATCGCAGGAGTACTGATGTCCACAGTCTATAAGCTATAACTACACAGATTCTTACAGATTTTCATCCCTGTTGCCAGCCAGGCGACCTGCTGTCCGGGGCCACACTTTCTCCGTAACATTCTTTTTCACATTTTAACTTTCAATTCTCCATAATATCCCATCCTGCCAAATTGTCTACCAATGGGTTAACTAGGAAGTAATTTGTGGGACTACACCGTGCAACATAAACTTTACATGTTTCTCCCGTATCAGGTTTGGGGTAATCTGTTTTTGACCCTTGTGCCCCCATTACGTCTGATATTTTAATGATGCCACTTCTCTAGGACTGGCTGTACTGAACTGTGAAGGTTCTGACAAATCCTGTCAACTTAGACGAAGGACTCAGGTCTGATCACAAAATATCAGAGAGTTTCATCAAACATATAATTTGTTGTTTTGGTCCGCCACTTCGTTCACCTATCCCCGGGTCAACGAATTGCTACTAGCCGTGGGGGGGGGGCGTCTTGCAGACCTCCGCAACACAGTAAAACAACAATACAATGTTATTATAACTCTATGCAAATAGTCAACTTCAGTCCGTACACTTACCACCCGGACATCAGTATCCTTATATCAACTCTAATATTCTTATACTTTAAACAATTTAAAAAGAGTCAAACCAAGCTCCGTCCTTGTCTCCCTTAGACAATATTTTCTAGTGCGCACTATATTTTCTCTGAGTGATCCTCACGGCGGACTCCCAAAGTCCCCGGGTCACTTCTCCCCAGACTCCCGGAGTCTGTTCCCTGTATCCCCGATACAGTAGTTATACTAGAAGTTTTGGGTTCTACTTACTAGATCGAGACGTGGTCCTCGGATCGGCCAGAGGAAAATAACAGATGTCTTTCTTATCGGACCCGAGGATGACCTTCTCAATCCCGGACACGAGCCCCCAAGCTGATAGGAAATCTCAACGTCCCACTTGGTACCCCTGGTAGCGAATTTCTAGTATCGGCTTGGTTTGAGTCTTGTTCTGACGTCAGGAGAGCACTTCACTCAGTAGGGAATAACAGACACAACAATGATGTACTGAATGAACGCTCTAAAGTTTATTATTAGTACACACAGATTATATAGAGGGGTTTACGCCCCCATATTAGCATATCAACGTAAGTTATTTATTCAACCTATCATAAATCAACATGTTCTATTCTACAGGCAAATAGAGCAAAGAGCTGAACTTCCATATTTGGGGGAAACATCTGGGCGTAGTGCCAAAGAGATAAGATTTATTTTACAGAGAACAGAAACTGATACACAAACAAAGAAGCTTCTACATGTTGTATAACATAATTTCCCTTCAGAGGCTACCTGCTTATTCAAACCAGGAGGAAGCAAGCATCTCCCTAGAGGCCTAGATAAAACACACAAAGGGAAATGAAGGAGAGGACTTACCTTGAGCAAAGCTGGAGAAGACGATCCACCACAAATCAAGAGTTCCCAGAAAAGAACTATAACCCGCACAGGCCACTGGGGGAAGGAGGGATAAATAGCCTCACTAACAATGAAACCCAGAACACCTGAGGGAAGGTGGATCCAGCTCAAACCCAAATAAAAACAAACATAGAAGTCAGACATGTGCAGCCAGTCTGACAGATCTCCGCACATTCACAGGGCAAGGCGTGACATTTTGATACTGATGACCTATCCTCAGGATAGGTCATCAGTATCTGATCGTGGGGGTCCAACACCCAGGATCCCTGCCGATCTGCTGTTTGAGAAGGCATCAGCCTTCCTGTGAGGGCCACGGACTTCTCTGTGCCTACCAAGAAAAGCGCCATACATTGTATAGCAGCTGTGCTTGGTATCGCACTCATCCCTATTGAGCTCCGGTGCCTTCTCAAGCAGCTGATTTGCAGGGATCCTGAGTGTCGGACCGCCACTGATCAGATGCTGATAACCTATTCTGATAGGTCATCAGTATCAATATCCTGGGAGACCCTTTTAATTAGCTTGTGCGCAAACTGAACTCTCATCTGTCCACATTGCTGGCAGTGCATTTGCTGCTGTACCACTTAGGTTGTGGTAAATGTCCTCATGCTTTGTGGTAACAAAACGATTTTCCCTAAATGGCGGTAAAAAATAAAAAAAATTATACTTACCTCATCTGTTTAAGTGCAAATAGATGGCCGCCACCATCTTGATTGAAGATCCCACGTGAAATCCTGTGCATGGTGATGGATTATGTCGCCGCTCCCGGTCATTGCATCCACTACTTACAAAGAAAGGTGCTTTGTGACTAGGTAATTAGTCACAAAGCAAATTTTTTGTAAAATTCGCTGAAGCAGCCATATCGAATCTTCCAATACTTCGCTCATCTCTAGTTATCACCATACTCAGTTGGAAAATAGAACTGGACATCAATCGGCACAATTCAGTTTTTCTTCTCCAGATCTCTTTTTGTGGCAGCCATGCTAGATTGACAACCAGTACAGTTTCCTTGTCATGATCATCATCAGATACTTGTTCTTCTGTTCAGACTTCTTCTCTGCTCTGTGATCAGTCATCGATAATGGAATGTGTGGCTGGAGAACAACTCTATGAACTCATTAGTTCGGTTGTCAGCAATCTGAACTTATTCAAAATACTTACATATTTTCTGGCGTGCCATGGAATTTCTTATTTAATATATATATATATATATATATATACAGTGGGATGTGAAAGTTTGGGCAACCTTGTTAATCGTCATGATTTTCCTGTATTAATCGTTGGTTGTTACGATAAAAAATGTCAGTTAAATATATCATATAGGAGACACACACAGTGATATTTGAGAAGTGAAATGAAGTTTATTGGATTTACAGAAAGTGTTCTATAATTGTTTAAACAAAATTAGGCAGGTGCATAAATTTGGGCACCACAAAAAAGAAATGAAATCAATATTTAGTAGATCCTTCTTTTGCAGAAATTATAGCCTCTAAACGCTTCCTGTAGGTTCCAATGAGAGTCTGGATTCTGGTTGAAGGTATTTTGGACCATTCCTCTTTACCAAACATCTTTAGTTCATTCAGGTTTGATGGCTTCCGAGCATGGACAGCTCTCTTTAAGTCACACCACAGATTTTCAATTATATTCAGGTCTTGGGACTGAGATGACCATTCCAGAACGTTGTACTTGTTCCTCTGCATAAATGCCTTAGTGGATTTTGAGCAGTGTTTAGGGTTGTTGTCTTGTTGAAAGATCCAGCCCCGGCGCAGCTTCAGCTTTGTCACTGATTCCTGGACATTGGTCTCCAGAATCTGCTGATACTGAGTGGAATCCATGCGTCCCTCAACTTTGACAAGATTCCCAGTCCCTGCACTGGCCACACAGCCCCACAGCATGATGGAACCACCACCATATTTTACTGTAGGTAGCAGGTGTTTTTCTTGGAATGCTGTGTTCTTTTTCCTCCATGCATAACGCCCCTTGTTATGGCCAAATAACTCAAATTTTGTTTCATCAGTCCACAGCACCTTATTCCAAAATGAAGCTGGCTAGTCCAAATGTGCTTTAGCCCACCTCAAGCGGCACTTTTTATGCTGTGGGCGGAGAAATGGCTTCCTCTGCATCACTCTCGCATACAGCATCTCCTTGTGTAAAGTGCGCCGAATGGTTGAACGATGCACAGTGACTCCATCTGTAGCAAGATGATGTTGTAGGTCTTTGGTGCTGGTCTGTGGGTTGACTCTGACTATTCTCACCATTCGTCACTTCTGTCTATCCGAGATTTTTCTTGGTCTGCCACTTCGAGCCTTAACTTGAACTGAGCCTGTGGTCTTCCATTTCCTCAATATGTTCCTAACTGTGGAAACAGACAGCTGAAATCTCTGAGACAGCTTTCTGTATCCTTCCCCTAAACCATGATGGTGAACAATCTTTGTCTTCAGGTCTTTTGAGAGTTGTTTTGAGACTCCCATGTTGCTACTCTTCAGAGAAAATTATAAGAGGAGGGAAACTTACAATTGACTCTTACAATACTCTTTCTCATAATTGGATTCACCTGTGTATGTAGGTCAGGGGTCACTGAGCTTACCAAGCCAATTTGAGTTCCAATATTTAGTTCTAAAGGTTTTGGAATCAATAAAATGACAACAGTGCCCAAATTTATGCACCTGCCTAATTTTGTTTAAACAATTATAGCACACTTTCTGCAAATCCAATAAACTTCATTTCACTTCTCAAATATCACTGTGTGTGTCTCCTATATGATATATTTAACTGACATTTTTTATCGTAACAACTAAAGATTTATACAGGAAAATCATGACGATTAACAAGGTTGCCCAAACTTTCGCATCCCACTGTATATATATACAGTACAGACCAAAAGTTTGGACACACCTTCTCATTCAAAGAGTTTTCTTTATTTTCATGACTATGAAGGCATCAAAACTATGAATTAACACATGTGGAATTATATACATAACAAACAAGTGTGAAACAACTGAAAATATGTCATTCTCTAGGTTCTTCAAAGTAGCCACCTTTTGATTTGATTACTGCTTTGCACACTCTTGGCATTCTCTTGATGAGCTTCAAGAGGTAGTCCCCTGAAATGGTCTTCCAACAGTCTTGAAGGAGTTCCCAGAGATGCTTAGCACTTGTTGGCCCTTTTGCCTTCACTCTGCGGTCCAGCTCACCCCAAACCATCTTGATTGGGTTCAGGTCCGGTGACTGTGGAGACCAGGTCATCTGGCGCAGCACCCCATCACTCTCCTTCATGGTCAAATAGCCATTACTTTCAAAGTTTTCACAATTTTTCGGCTGACTGACTGATCTTCATTTCTTAAAGTAATGATGGCCACTCGTTTTTCTTTAATTAGCTGCTTTTTTCTTGCCATAATACAAATTCTAACAGTCTGTCACGAGTTGGAGGTCCCCGGAGAGACCACCGCGTCGTCATGCAATAAACGGATGGAAATCAGGTACAGACACATAAGAGAGTTTATTGCACAAACAAAACAGGGAAGGCAGCACAGACAAAACTTGAGCTCTATGTACCGTCAGCACAGTGGGAGAAAACCCCCGCTGCGCCACTGTCTAGTAATACTCCAGAGGGGCGTAACTAAGCAACTCCTGGTTTTCACTAGAGCCCTAGATGGTAGGGTTAGACTTAGCCGCAGAAAGTTGCCAGGGTCCACTGTGGAGCGTGACCTAGACAGTGACAGCAGAAGCAAATGGACAACAGGTACCAGAAGGTACCGACGGCACATAGGCAAACATAACAGACAGGTAAATACAAAACAGGGCAAATAATAACACAAGCAGGAGTTCATGCAAGGGAGCAGGAGTGGCAATGAGCAGAGAAGGACTTGCTCCACCAGTATAAATCTGCATGGCCTTGTCATGCCACTCTGCAGCAAAGGCTTGCAGAACACAGACATCAGAATAAACACAAAGTAACTAAAACATAACTGGCAGAACAGAAAGACAGGAAAAAGGACGCAAATGAACAAGTAGGGAAACCCACAGAGCACAGGCAGACAGACACGGATCCCATGGGTCAGCAGCATGGGAGAGAGAACAAACCAGGAGCAGGACAGACAACACACACCAGGAGAGCTGACCCAGAACTGAGGAAACCTCAGCCTTAGGCCTCATGCACACGACCGTTGTGTGCATCCGTGGCCGTTGTGCCGTTTTCCGTTTTTTTTCGCGGACCCATTGACTTTCAATGGGTCCGTGGAAAAAACGGAGAATGCACCGTTTGGCAGCCGCATCCGTGAGCCGTGTTTCCTGGCCGTGAAAAAAATATGACCTGTCCTATTTTTTTCACGGCCAACGGTTCACGGACCCATTCAAGTCAATGGGTCCGTGAAAGAACACGGATGCACACAAGATTGGCATCCGTGTCCGTGATCCGTGGCCGTAGGTTAGTTTTTATACAGACGGATCCGAAGATCCGTCTGCATAAAAGCTTTTTCAAAGCTGAGTTTTCACTTCGTGAAAACTCAGAACCGACAGTATATTCTAACACAGAAGCGTTCCCATGGTGATGGGGACGCTTCTAGTTAGAATACACTACAAACTGTGTACAAGACTGCCCCCTGCTGCCTGGCAGCACCCGATCTCTTACAGGGGGCCGTGATCAGCACAATTAACCCCTTCAGGTGCGGCACCTGAAGGGGTTAATTGTGCTGATCTGGCCCCCTGTAAGAGATCAGGGCTGCCAGGCAGCAGGGGGCAGACCCTCCCCCCCTCCCCAGTTTGAATATCATTGGTGGCCACTGCGGCTCCCCCCCCTCCCTCTATTGTAATAATTCGTTGGTGGCACAGTGTGCGCCCCCCATCGGCCCCCCCTCCCTCTATAGCATTAACAACACATTGGTGGCCAGTGTGCGGCCTCCCATCTCCCCCCCCCCCCCCCCATCATTGGTGGCAGCGGAGTTCCGATCGGAGTCCCAGTTTAATCGCTGGGGCTCCGATCGGTAACCATGGCAACCGGGACTCTATTACAGTCCTGGTTGCCATGGTTACTTAGCAATAGTACAATAGTAGAAGATTCATACTTACCTGCTGCTGGCTGCTGCTGCGATGTTCGTGTCCGGCCGGGAGCTCCACCTACTGGTAAGTGACAGGGTCTGTGCGGCGCATTGCTAAATGAACTGTCACTTACTAGTAGGAGGAGCTCCCGGCCGGACACGAACATCGCAGCAGCAGCCAGCAGCAGGTAAGTATGAATCTTCTACTATTGTACTATTGCTAAGTAACCATGGCAACCAGGACTGTAATAGAGTCCCGGTTGCCATGGTTACCGATCGGAGCCCCAGCGATTAAACTGGGACTCCGATCGGAACTCCGCTGCCACCAATGATGGGGGGGGGGGGAGATGGGAGGCCGCACACTGGCCACCAATGTTGTTAATGCTATAGAGGGAAGGGGGGCCAATGGGGGGCGCACACTGTGCCACCAACGATTTATTACAATAGAGGGAGGAAGGGGGGGGGCGCACACTGTGCCACCAACGAATTATTACAATAGAGGGAGGAAGGGGGGGGGGGGCGCACACTGTGCCACCAACGAATTATTACAATAGAGGGAGGAAGGGGGGGGGCACACTGTGCCACCAACGAATTATTACAATAGAGGGAGGAAGGGAGGGGGGGGGCCGCACTGGCCACCAATGATATTCAAACTGGGGAGGGGGGGGGGGGTCTGCCCCCTGCTGCCTGGCAGCCCTGATCTCTTACAGGGGGATATGATAGTACAATTAACCCCTTCAGGTGCGGCACCTGAGGGGTTAATTGTGCTGATCACGGCCCCCTGTAAGAGATCGGATGCTGCTAGGCAGCAGGGGGCAGTCATGTACACAGTTTGTAGTATATTCTAACTAGAAGCGTCCCCATCACCATGGGAACGCCTCTGTGTTAGAATATACTGTCGGAAATGAGGTTTCACGATCTAACTCATATCCGACAGTATATTCTAACATAGAGGCGTTCCCATGGTGATGGGGACGCTTCAAGTTAAAATATACCATCGGATTGGAGAAAACTCCGATCTGATGGTATAAAAGGGACTCCAGACTTTACATTGAAAGTCAATGGGGACGGATCCGTTTGAAATTGCACCATATTGTGTCAACGTCAAACGGATCCGTCCCCATTGACTTGCATTGTAATTCAGGACGGATCCGTTTGGCTCCGCACGGCCCGGCGGACACCAAAACGACTTTTTTTTCATGTCCGTGGATCCTCCAAAAATCAAGGAAGACCCACGGACGAAAAAACGGTCATGGATCACGGGAAAACGGAACCCCGTTTTGCGGACCGCAAAAAAATACGGTCGTGTGCATGAGGCCTTATATACAGGTTCCATGGGTGCAGCAGAGAGACCACACCCATGGAGCAGACAGAGAATTAACTCCTAATAGGAATACAGGGGAGTTAACCCATACAGAACCATAAATAACACAGAGGAACGGAGCTGCAGCGAGAGCATAGACAGAAGGTCACAGCCAGCAGTAATGACTGTGACACAGTCTATTCAGTAGGACTATCAGCTGTGTATCCACCTGACTTCTCCTCAACGCAACTGATGGTCCCAGCCCCATTTATAAGGCAAGAAATCCCACTTATTAAACCTGACAGGGCACACCTGTGAAGAGAAAACCATTTCAGGGGACTACTTCTTGAAGCTCATCAAGAGAATGCCAAGAGTGTGCAAAGCAGTAATCAAAGCAAAAGGTGGCTACTTTGAAGAACCTAGAATATGACATATTTTCAGTTGTTTCACACTTGTTTGTTATGTATATAATTCCACATGTGTTAATTCATAGTTTTGATGCCTTCAGTGTGAATCTACAATTTTCATAGTCCTGAAAATAAAGAAAACTCTTTGAATGAGAAGGTGTGTCCAAACTTTTGGTCTGTACTGTATATATATCACCTTACAGGAGGACATGGTGGGAGTTGTTGTTTTACAACAGCTGGAGAGCCGCAGGTTGGCCATCTCTGTCCTAGTGGGACACTACATATACCTCCTTTTGAAAGTTAGCTGTCATCTGTGTCTCTTCTGGGGGACACTAATAGAAAACCTGCAAATAGAGGTTAGGAACATGAATAATACATAACATTATAGTGCAATTATCAAAAGTACAAACAGTCCCAAATAGGAATGAAAACATTAATTGTCCCATGACATAATAGTCCCATGACATTAGTCCCATGTGGAATGAAAACATAATTTGGAGCTGTCTGGCTTGGCACTTGTTTATATGTTACTCTAAGGTGCAAACAGATAAACAGTAGGCGTTTGACCTAACTTAACCAACATTGCTGAGTTCAGTTTGTTCTTTAGGTCATACCCAAGGAAGGAAAATTACTCTGAACATTACAGCGATAGCACAGAGATCTTGCACCGTTCACCCTCTGGACACTTGGTTTATTCTCAGTTAATCTGAAAATTGGAATAAAATGCAACAGACACAACAAAAACAAAAGCTCGGTTATGTTTACGGAAAATCTCTGGTTTCAGGTGTGTAACAACAAGGTCAGGATACCGAATGACCGACCCTAACAAGACACATGCACAGAGTCAAACCAATAAGACTCCCTTATTTTTGTGACATAGCAGTGAGCTACTGCTCCAAGGAGGCGACTGTAGTTGCTGCAGTTACCTCAACAGAAGACACATCTTCCTCAGCTGTAAGTAATGGAGGTACTGGCCCAGTTTCAATCTGCTTTGGGTTGGCAGCAGACTGGGGAACATACATAGCAACCACTACAGGCAGTGGCTCCAGTGCAGGATCTTTGGCAGCTACCAGAGGTTATGATCCCTCCAATGGCTCAGTAGATGGCACTTTAGGTGGGGTTGTGGCTGCCATGATTAGCCTGTGTAGGTCCTGGCCATGAGCCTTCTGAGCCTCAGGTGTCTTCCAGAGCATTATATAGGCCTTCTTGATTAGCACTGATATGACGATGACTGGATTCACCTTAATGGCATCTCTTACCCCGGATACTAAAGTGGGTAAGCAGAATGAGCCCCTGATATATAGGGCTCTGTCGACCCAAATTATGGCAGCAATTAGACCATACCACACCGAACATACCAGGGTCCAAAATAAATCCCTAGTAATGACCTTGAGGCGGGGTGGTGTCAATCTCAGGTTAGGTCACATCTGTTCAGGAATCTGGATGCAGGTTGTGTAGGTGTTCAGACAGGTAGTTTTGCTTTACTGACCTGGGGCCTGTGCAGAGCTCCTCTACAGTCACCTCATCACAGAGAAAACTGAAGCCTAGTGAGATACTAGACCTATATTTTCTCTTTTTATGTTTTTTGTAGTATGTGTCTTCAATATATACTGAAGATATATTTAACATTTCCAAACTTATTCCTAGTAAAAGCAAAACAGAAGGTGCTAATTTGTTACACTGTAAATGAATATTTATTTGTGACACAAATACTTCATGCTTATGTAATTTGCTGACAATAACTTCAGGGGTAACCGGCTGTCTTGCTTCCTCTTTGGATTATATATTAGAAAAAGAAATGCTATTCCTGTAGGAACTGAGGTAACTATCCGCTGCCAATACAGGCTAAGACCTAAAGTTAGTAACTGTCTGTTAGACATAGCGACCAAACCACAGAGGTAACCATGCAAAATATGATAGGAACAAGACATAGTTGTAAATTCTGTATTCTCTTTTTGTATAGAATATAGATGAGTTATCTCATATCTCGTCATTCCCTCTCAACATAACCATTTTCTCGTTCAAAATAACAAGAATCAAAATGAATACCTGAGGTGTATATACATTGTCCCAAAATTGTGCAATCGGCATCTTGCAAGTACTGCTTTCTTTAATGGGGTTCTGTGGACAATCCCCGCTTATAAGGTACTTTTTAAGAAGGTATTGCAATAAGTTGATCACAAAATGTCCCCTTGACAATCAGCTGTTATCTGTTAGCTGGGGGAAAAATTCAACTTCCCTTGTATCAGTAAGCATGGCTTTTTCCAGTTATATCCTTTATGGGATAAAAAAAAAATACATAAATACATACACATAAAATATCCACATGCATTTGATATACCCATGAGCAAAACAACCTATACTAGGTTGTTTTGCTCATGGGTATATCAAATGCCAAATGGAATCCCTTTAGAGGCATTCCGTTTTGAATGCCGTCATAATACAAGTATATGGCCAGCAGAACGGAACCCTCGGAGCTGGCCTTAAACTTGTATTATGTGGCAAGCCGGCATTGCATTATGTGATGGATTCCGTGAGAACTGAATTCATTACGGAATTCACTTAAACCCCGAACCCGAACTCGGACATGCATGTTCGCTCAAATCTAATTATTATTCTTCAGGATTAGAACCTGCGACCATTGGATTTTAGCTTTGTTCATTGACCTCTGTGATATGCCAGTATTTTCTGGATGTTAATATTTCAGTACTAATTTTTCTGTGATATTAACATAGTAACATAGTTTATAAGGCCAGAAAAAGACATATGTCCATCCAGTTCGGCCTGTTATCCTGCAAGTTGATCCAGAGGAAGGAACAATATTATATACAATATTGGGGAACAATAGATGGTCCACTGCTTCCCAGAACTGAAACTCCACCCACATGCAGGGTCAATAGCCGTACTCAAAGTTAATACTGGCAGAAGTATGTGACCACTGGTCTACTCAGTTTGTAAATAATCTTCTAATGTTTTATTCGATGTTTAGACTGAAAGTTACGTTTATAAACCTACTGGATTCCTGCTACAGGAGGAAGATCATTATGAGACGCGTGTAACTGTTATCTAAGACTAGCGTTTTACAATAGTCTTTGATATCTGGTGAACTGCCCAAAGATGTGCCTAATTTATGATGAGGAACAGCCTTCATCATAAATTAGGTGCATCCACCCTGAGCTGCTGTAGATTTTTGTCTTCATTTACACCAGAAAACTTGTGTAATAGATTATAATCGAACTGAGACCGCTGGTACCGCCACCTCCTCACCCTCACTTCAACCCCTATTAAGGAAAGTGGTGAGGGAATTGTAGAAACGCTACTTGCAACAATATTTTGTTGCAGTAGCATTTCAAAAATTGCAAAAAAAGGTTTGCAACTTATTTTTACACCAGACAAGTGGCATTGGGGGAATGCTAAATTCCCTCCTTAGACCTAATTTACACAGAATTTATGCAGCTGCAGTGATGCTGCTATATTACAATCAAAAGATCTAAATCCCTGTGGTTCAAGTTAACTGAACATAGATCATCACAATGTTGCCTTTGTAACTCAAACTAAAATGTAACCAATTTCCGCTTTCTGAAGGATACTTATAGGTTATGGGTATAAATGAGCGAATCGAAGCTGACAAAGTGGAATTCATTTAGATTTTCAGGAAAAATTTGATTCACAACAAATACGAATTTCTGCCTCGTGGTAACAAATCAAATTTTTCCTAAAATGGCGGTTACACGTGTTAGGACTGAGGATATTGAGTAAGGAACTCTGGGAAGGCGACATCACCCAGATTGACATGCCTGCATGCAGCCAATCCGCAGCCAGCCAGCCCTGTGATGTCACAGCCCTATACATACGGCAGCCATTTTAGATTCTGCCATTTTCCAGCATTCAGAGTGCAGGGACAAGCGTGTGAAGGCGCTAGGGACAGCAACTGGAAAAAACTCATTGTGGAAAAAAAAGACAGAAAAAATTATTTATAAGTGCAGGGAAAGGATAGGGAGGAATCATTTCACAGCTTCTTAGTGCAGGGAGAGATGTCAGAAGGCGCTAGGGACATTGATAGGAAAGTGATTTATAAGTGCAGGGAAAGATTATTTGGGGATCCAAATTTTCATTAGATGACTGTCATTCCAGGATTTTGTTATTGGGCTGCAAGTGTTATGTTGAAAATCCTTTAGTGGCTTATATCTTAGTATATTTAGTATCTTATATCAGTACTACAAGAAAAATGTAGTTATTTCTGGTGAAAGCGTATATGAGCATATTTCATTAAAAAAAGAAAAAAATATATACACACTGCACTGTTGCAGTTATTTCTGGTGAAAGCATATAGTGGCGTATTCCAGTACAACAAGAAAAATATATTCTCAGTGCATTTCTGCAGTTAATTCTGGTGAAAGCGTATAGTGGTCTATTTCAGTCCAACAAGAAAAATATATTCTCAGTTCACTTCTGCAGTTATTTATGTTGAAAGCGCATAGCGGCGTATTACAGTAAAAAAAGAAAAATATATACGCACTTCACTGGTGCAGTTATTTATGGTGAAAACGTATAGTAGCATATTTCAGTACTACAAGAAAAATAAAAAATATATTCTCAGTTTACAGTTTACAGTAAAAAAAGAAAATATATACGCACGGCACTGTTGCAGTTATTTATGGTGAAAACGTATAGTAGCATATTTCAGTACTACAAGAAAAATAAATATGCACTTCACTCTAAGTTTTTTTCTGGTGAAAGTGTATAGTGGCCTATTTTAGTCCAACAAGAAAAACATATTCTCAGTTTACTTCTGCAGTTATTTCTGTTGAAAGCGCATAGGGGCGTATTACAGTAAAAAAAGAAAAATATATACGCACTTCACTGGTGCACTTATTTGTGGCAAAAGGGCTTAGTGGCCAATTTTATTACAGAAATAAAAAAATATACACACTTCACTGGTGCACTTTTTTTGCGGCAAAAGCGTTCAGTGGCCTATTTCAGTACAGAAAGAAAAATATCTACGCACTTCACTGGTGCATTTATCTCTGCTAAAAGCGTTTACTGGTCTATTTCAGTACAAAAAGAAAAATATATTCTCAGTTCACGTCGGCGGTTATATGTGTTGAAAGCATGGCTGGGAGTCAGCAGGGTGGCATCAGTGGGAGGTCAGGAGCCAAAAGTGCACCGGTAGAGCACCTGCTTCGCAGCAGCCTACCTACCCAGGAAATAGTGGTGCAGGGGTTCACGGAAGTAGTGGCGGTAGCAGTCAGTCAGTGCAGCGGTTATATGTGTTATTTTGCATTTCAGTACAAAAAGAAAAATATATTCTCCGTTTATGTCGGCGGCGGTTATATGTGTTGAAAGTGTTTAGCGGCCTATTTCAGTACAAACAGAAAAATACATTCTCAGTTCACGTCGGCCGCAGTGATATGTGTTGAAAGCGATTAGTGGCCTATTTCAGTACAAAAAGAAAAATATATTCTCAGTTTATGTTGGCGGTTATATGTGTTGAAAGCATGGCTGGGAGTAAGCAGGGTGGCAGCAGTCGGAGGTCGGGACCCAAACGTGCCAAGGGTAGAGCACCTGCTTCGCAGCAGCCTACCTAACCGGAAAGTAGTGGTGCAGGGGTTAACGGAAGTAGAGGCGGTAGCAGTCAGTCAGTGCGGTGGTTATATGTGGTAAAATCATTATTAAAGTATTTTGGTCGATAAACAAAATTTATTCAGCGGTCAGCGCTGCGGTTATATGCAATAAAATGTCCATGATGTCTCCATGATAAATCTGCAGCGTGCGGGCCCTGTATGGCTTCTGCACACTTTCAAAATTATCCTTCAGCGGAGTGAATATATGCCGGAAGACTGGGATGCTCCATTACCTTCCCAGGAGCTGCTGTCAGGAGCAGCATTTCATTTCTGAGAAGTCCGTATAGTGCAGGGGGAATCCAAACACCCTCTCCATCTCCAGGCTCTGTTATAGGCTATAAAATCTTTTGTGACTTATTTCGGTGAAAAAACAAATCTTATTCAGCGATCAGTGCTGCAGTTATATGCGGTAAAATCTTTAGTGACGTATTTCGGTGGAAAAACAAATCTTATTCAGCGTTCAGTGGTGCAGTTATATGCGGTAAAATCTTTTGTGATTTATTTCGGTGGAAAAACAAATTTTATTCAGCATTTAGCGCTGTAGTAATATGTGGTAAAATCTTTATTGAAGTATGTCGGTCGAAAAACAAAATTAATTCAGTGGTCAGCGCTGCAGTTATATGTGGTAAAATCTTTATTGAAGTATTTTGGTCGAAAAACTAAATTTATTCTGCGGTCAGCGGTCAAATCTTTAGTGACGTATGTTGATGAACTTTCGCGACTCTTCCAGGCTTAAAGCTATCTTGACGCTTTGTCTTGTCATTGTTTGTAGCTACTAGAGGCCTGTTCATGCCAGGCAGGTTCCCCAGAAGTATCTTGGTCGATCGACACTCTGTCATTGTGCCATTCTGTGGTTTCCTCATGCTGCTGCCACCTCCACACTCTGTCATTGTGCCATTCTGTGGCCTCCTGATTCTGCTGCCACCTCCAGACTCTGCAATTGTGCCTGTGTGTCTTTCTGACAGGTCTTTCTGTTGTTGTGGGCAGGATCTCACCTTTCCTCAGGTTCTGCTCATTTGCTGTTTAGTGTCTCTATTTATGCCCGCCTCTCACTGCAGACCTTGAGGTTGTTATTTCCTTCTGGAGTTCTAAGCTAGTTGTTAGAGGCTCTCCTGCTTCTTACTCATCTCAAGCTAAGTCCTCCTGTTTCTACTTTGTGTGTGTGTTGTGTCTAGTTCTCAGGGAGATGCTGATCCCTTCTCGGTGGAAGGTCCCGGCAGTCTAATCCCCGCTCCCTAATTTAGACTCTGTCTGTCTTAGACTCGATCATTGTGCCACTCTGTGGCCTACTCATTCTGCCGCCACCTGCAGACTCGGTCATTGTGCCACTCGGTGGCCTCCTCATACTGCTGCCAACTCCAGATTCTGTCATTCTGCCACTTGGGGGCCTTCTCCTAATGCTGCTGCCGCCACCTCCAGAATGTCATTGTGCCACTTGGTGGCCTCCTCATACTGCTTTCAACTCCAGACCCTGCCATTGGGCCACTCTGTGGTCTCCTCCTGCTGCTTTTTAACACGATTCGCCACAAATAAATTTGGAATGAAGCGAATTTTTCCGAAAAATTCGACGAACCGGCCAAATCAAATTTTCTTAAAATTCGCTCATCTCTAGTTATGGGCACCTTTGACATGGATAAAATGATTTTTACATAAACTACTGTTTACCATGCACTAAGTTGCACTAGTTTTCACTGTGCAATCTCCATTCCTTCATTTATTTTAAGATGCCCTGATATGCAGTTTGCAAGCTGCTCCCAGTCTTAGACTTTTTATATATGCGGTATCCCTCCCAGTAATACATGTTGGATGTGAGTTATGTGTGTTCAGGATGCTTATGTCTTCTCTAGCTCTCATGTAAAAGCAAACAAACACTAATGCAGCAGCTCATTGCCAAGATACATGCAAACATTGACTATATAAATTACTTTTGTATAGCGGGTGTGCTTGGTGTTACAGTGCAGGCCCATTTACTTGAATTAAACTAAGCTCCACATAGACCATGCCACTGATGAACGTGACATCACTGGTGTAGTAAGATGCCACGGAGCTCTTTGGTGCACTGTGTCTTCTTCAAACAGTAGGCATGCTGGGTATCTGATCTGACCAACACTGTTCAGAGGATACTGTAAGTCATCTATATTCTACTAAAAAACCTCTTTAACAAAATATTTTGCTTAATATGTATACACAGTGCATTTATAAACTTTTCACATTGTCATTGTTACAGCCTTATTCTAAAATACATAATGATTATTTCATCAGTCTACACACAACACTTATAAAATATTTAACTATACCCTTTACCTATATGTTTTCACTGTGTTTACTTGATACCTTTTTTTTTCCTTTTGAATAAATCTTTTTATTAAATGTTTAGACAATTTAAACACGTAATACAAACCGGATTCCAAAAAAGTTGGGACACTAAACAAATTGTGAATAAAAACTGAATGCAATGATGTGGAGATGGCAAATGTCAATATTTTATTTGTAATAGAACGTAGATGACAGATCAAACGTTTAATCCGAGTAAATGTATCATTTTAAAGGAAAAATACGTTTATTCAAAATTTCAAGGTGTCAACAAATCCCAAAGTTGGGACAAGTAGCAATAAGAGGCTGGAAAAAGTAAATTTGAGCATAACGAAGAGCTGGAAGACCAATTAACACTAATTAGGTCAATTGGCAACATGATTGGGTATAAAAAGAGCTTCTCAGAATGGCAGTGTCTCTCAGAAGCCAAGATGGGTATAGGATCACCAATTCCCACAATGTTGCGCAGAAAGATAGTGGAGCAATATCAGAAAGGTGTTACCCAGCGAAAAATTGCAAAGACTTTGCATCTATCATCATCAATTGTGCATAACATCATCCGAAGATTGAGAGAATCTGGAACAATCTCTGTGCGTAAGGGTCAAGGCCGTAAAACCATACTGGATGCCCGTGATCTCCGGGCCCTTAAACGACACTGCACCACAAACAGGAATGCTACTGTAAAGGAAATCACAGAATGGGCTCAGGAATACTTCCAGAAACCATTGTAAGTGAACACAATCCACCATGCCATCCGCCGTTGCCAGCTGAAACTCTACAGTGCAAAGAAGAAGCCATTTCTAAGCAAGATCCACAAGCTCAGGCGTTTTCACTGGGCCAGGGATCATTTAAAATGTAGTGTGGCAAAATGGAAGACTGTTCTGTGGTCAGACGAGTCACGATTCAAAGTTCTTTTTGGAAATCTGGGACGCCATGTCATCCGGACCAAAGAGGACAAGGACAACCCAAGTTGTTATCAACGCTCAGTTCAGAAGCCTGCATCTCTGATGGTATGGGGTTGCATGAGTGCGTGTGGCATGGGCAGCTTGCATGTCTGGAAAGGCAAGAAAAATCTATTCAGAATGCAGAAAAATATATTCAGGTTCTAGAACAACATATGCTCCCATGCAGACGTCATCTCTTTCAGGGAAGACCCTGCATTTTTCAACAAGATAATGCCAGACCACATTCTGCATCAATCACAACATCATGGCTGCGTAGGAGAAGGATCCGGGTACTGAAATGCAGTCCAGATCTTTCACCTATAGAGAACATTTGGCGCATCATAAAGAGGAAGGTGCAACAAAGAAGGCCCAAGACGATTGAACAGTTAGAGGCCTGTATTAGACAAGAATGGGAGAGCATTCCTATTTCTAAACTTGAGAAACTGGTCTCCTCGGTCCCCAGACGTCTGTTGAGTGTTGTAAGAAGAAGGGGAGATGCCACACAGTGGTGAAAATGGCCTTGTCCCAACTTTTTGGGGATTTGTTGACACCATGAAATTCTGATTCAACATATTTTTCCCTTAAAATGGTAAATTTTCTCAGTTTAAACCTTTGTTCCGTGATTTATGTTCTATTCTGAATAAAATATTAGAAGTTGGCATCTCCACATCATTGCAATTAGTTTTTATTCACGATTTGTATAGTGTCCCAACTTTTTTGGAATCCGGTTTGTACATCGTCAGACAATAATTTTCTTGGGAAGACAGAATTACAAGAGGTAGGGACAGATGAATCAATAATTACAGTCACTATGAGCAGGTTACATCACGAAGGTAGTGATAGGAGCACAATCTTTGGAACTTCTATACAAAGCTAAGTAATGTTCTACTACTAGCACCCAAAATCACAAAGAGCCAATCCAATGCAGTAGGGAGTATGAGAAACTACAAGAAGGACTCCTGGCCAGGAAACCCACCCGGTCTCTATCCACAGAGTAAGGCGGCATGGACAGGAAGTGAGTGGCTTAATTGCAATCTACAATCTCAGCTTTTGACCCTCTGGGCTTCCAGAAATTGTTTCCAGGGTAGCCACAGCTTGACAAAGCGATCGTGTTTCCTAGCTGCCAAACCAACCAACAGCTCTAACCTGTATATTTGATTAACCTTGTCAAACCATTGCTCCTTAGAAGGAGTCTCTGTGCTGAGCCAGTTGAGGGGAATAAGCAAACGAGTGGCTTGCACAAGAAGAGTAGGCAAGTTTGACTTGGCTGGGTTCCACGTCTCATTGGGTAACCACAGCAGAACTGATTCTGGGGACAACTTGATTTGTGACACACACAATCGATTGACCTCGCCTTCCACCATCTTCCAGAATCTTTGAATGAGAGGGTATTCCCAGAAGATATGGAGGAGGGAGCCCGATCCCTGCCCGCACCTCCAGCATTTGTCAATTTCAGACAGGCCAGCTATGAATAATTTTGTCGGGTAATTGTACCACCTGGTCAAAACTTTGAAGGAGTGTTCCTGTATGCGTACACATTTGGAAAACCCATGTGATTTAAGCTTTATTGTGACCAACTCCCAATAAATGCAGGTCGTTTCGATAGGGCTTTCAAAAGAAAAGAGAGGTATAGGAATGAGATCCACCTGGGACGCTTGGCTTGTGGGTTCAAAGCGCTAAGAAAGAGAAAAAAATGGATCTCACCATGCAGAAGAATTTTTGAGTTAGGAAAATGGGGACCATTTGCATGAGGTACAGAAGTTTGGGCATAACATAGGTGCTCAACAGGTTCTTTCTACCCATCCAGGAGACATAAGGGATTGAGAGAGATGACAGCATCCTTTTGATGTCCCCCATCAAAGGGGTTTAATTCACTCCATACAGATCTGAAATGTCCCTGGTCAAATATATGCCTAAGTATTTCAGTTTGGACGACTGCCACTGGAAAGGGAGTGTCTTTTTCAGTTTACTGATTAATTCTGAAGGAGCTGATATATTGAAAGCTTCCGACTTAGTATAATTCACTTTGAAGTTGGAGGCATTCCCAAACTCCTTGAATAACTCCAATATGTGAGGGAATGCTGTGTCAGGATTAGTGATGAGGATTAGCAAATCATCAGCAAATGCTGCATTTTGATGATATATTCCTCCAACCTGCAATCCTTGTATATGCTTGTGCTCTCTTATGGCTTGGCTGGAGACAGAGGGCACCCCTATCTGGTCCCATTCGAAATCTCAAAGGGAGCAGACAGTGTGCCATTAACCCTAATCCTAGCACTGGGGTGCTTGTAGAGAGACATGATTGCTTGTGCAAATTGGTTCGGTATTCCAAAATGAAGTAAGACAGAATGTAGGTAAGCCCAGCACACTCTGTCAAAGGCCTTCTCAGCGTCAGTGCTAAGACCAAAGGAACATTTTTTGACACCGCGTGCTTTATGGCATGTATGAGCCGTACGGAGTTGTGATTGCCTTCCCTACCCTTAACAAACCCGGTCTGTTCAGGGTGAACCAGGCCAGGGACTAGAGGACTAAGTCTACTGGCTAGCACCTTTGCACAGATCTTAACATCCACATTTATTAAGATTATAGGACGGTATGAAGCACATAAACTAGGGTCTTTCCCATCTTTTGGCAAAATGGTAATTGTAGCATTGAGAGCTTGCTTGGGGAGCGTATCGCCTGAAAGGAGTGAGTTGCACCAGGCTGTCAATCTAGGAATCATAATTGGGGATAATTTTTTGTAGTAGCCTATAGGGAGGCCATCAGGGCCTGGGGCCTTCCCCAGAGGCATGGATTTCAGGGTTTCTGAAATTTTCTCCTCCCTTATTGGTGACACTAATTGTGCTCTTGCTTCATCCGAGAGATTAGATAACGAGAGCTTGGACAAAAACCTGTTTATAGCAGCCGATTTAGGTGGGTCTCCCTCAACTACTGTGTTATCGGATAAATTATAAAGTTGGCTATAAAAGGTCACAAACTCTTTGGCAATTTCTTTCGTTTCTACAGTCTTGCGGCCCGAGCTAGTTGTAATGGAATGTATATACCCCGATTCCATGTGTTTTTGAATAAGATGAGACATCATTTTGTTGCCTCTATCCCCGTAAGAATAAAACGTATATTTGGCATACTGGTATTGTTTAGCATACTGGATATTCAAGAGGTCTTTCAGTTGTTGACGCAGGGGCACCAGATCTGTCTGAGCTTGGGTGAAATGGGACCGTTTCTGGATCTTTTCAATAGTGGAAATTTGCGCTATGAGAGAATCTAGAATCTTTTGGCGTTCCCTTTTGAGTCTAACCCCTAGGCTTATGAGTTCCCCCCGAATGAAGGCCTTATGGGCCTCCCAGGTGTTTGAGACCGATGTATCTTCCGGAGGATTTTCTAAAAAGTTATTGTTTAGCTTTTGGGAAATAGTTGAAACATCTGATGGTCTGTCAAGCAACATTTCATTCAGTCTCCAGACCCACTCCCGCTCAGGCAATTCTTTGAATGAGATTGTAGCAGAAATCGGTGCATGGTCCGACACTGTTATTTCACCTATATGTACCCTCTTAAGTGCACCTGCTAGAATGGTCGGAACTAGTATGTAATGTAATCTCTGGAACGAGGAGTGAGCTAGAGACTGGAACAAATAGTCCCTGGAGGACGGGTTGAGGAGTCTCCAAGAGTCTGTCAAACGCATGTCGTTAAGGGATTTGTGGATACTACTCAGGGACTTCTGAGAGTGTACTGAGCTACCCGTGGAGAAATCCAAGAGAGGGTTTAAGGCAATGTTAAGGTCACCCCCACCATGACGACACCTTCAGCAAGTTGCTTAAGCTTGTCAAGGGTATTCTTAATCCACTTAGCTTGGCCTTTATTAGGGGCGTAGAGGCAGGCTAGGGTGAGTTTAAAGTTACCTAGTGTACCCTTAACAAATAGGTATCGCCCTTCCGCATCAGATATAACAATTGTAGAAGTGAATGGGATGTTTTTGCCTATGCCTATACTTACTCCCCTGGAGGAGGAAATATAGGTGCTATGAAACTATTGCTTATATTGCCACTGTGAAAATTTAGGAATTCTATCACCCCGCAAGTGTGTCTCCTGTAAGAAGCATATCCCCGCTCCTGATCTCTTTAGCATTGTAAGGATTTGCGACCTTTTCTGGGGGGTGTTCATTCCCTTTACATTGAATGAGGTGTACGTGATGTCAGCCATATACAAACTGTTTTTCTAGTCTCATTGTGGTAGAGGCTAAAGGCAACTGACGAGGAGGAGCGCCCAAACCCCTGCCCTATGCTGGCTGAGTTCTGCCGGGAGCCAGGAGCGTGGGTAAGCCTAGAAGTGGGCATACCCTGAAGGGGACTGAGAAGAGACAGAGAGAAAAAGAAAAAAAGGGGGGGGGGGTATCTGGAAGCGCCCAGAGGAGGCGGGAGACGGCACTTATGAGGAGTCAGACGCCCCTCCCACAAACTCAGGCTGACATTTCAGCCTTCCAACTTCTATCTAACGACCTCTGATGTCTGACTATACCTATTTGAAGTGAGTAAATGTATAACACAAACCAGTGAAAAAACGCAATACACATGTGAAATACAAATGTGAACATGAACATAAATAGAGACCCCCTACTGTTGGCGTCAGGGGGGGAGAGTGTGGGAGCAGGAGGACTTAGACAAGTCATTCCTAACCTGGTTCCACAGACCAGCCCCATATGTAACGGGTTATAGATAAAGGACCCGTTTATACTACCCAGACCCAATACTTCACAGTACTATAACTTGGTAATGTTGAGGCAGTTATAGAAACTGCTAACTAACCGGCGGCTGGTGATGGCAGACGCAATTACCCAAACCTAAGGAACAACAGATTTTAACTAAGGGTATTGCGGCTGGAAAGAGGAGTCTAGGAGACCCAGTATACAATTTGCAAACCATGGGTCTAGTGAGAAGGATGTAGATACTCCACCAAGAAAGTTCTGAGTGTCAGCCCAGTGGTTTCCTCTGGCCTGGATGCTTGAATCTTCTAACCTCGGACCAGGCGGTCGTTTTAGGCAGAGGGGGCAGCTGGGCTAGTTGAAGGGCTTGAGGTAGCCATGATGGAATGTCTAGCGGCTCCATGTTGAGCAGTAGCCAGATTTTGTCGAGATCCGCTGGGGACTTAATGACACATCGCTTGCCCACTATGGTCGCTTGTAGGCCAAAGGGAAACAGCCAGCGATAAGCGATTTGCAGCAACCTGAGGTGATCGCATAAGGGTTTGAGGATCCACCTTTTCTGTAGTGTGGATGGCGTGATGTCTTGGAAGAAGGAGACTGGGTGGCCATCATGGGACAAGGTAGGGAGATCTCTGGCTCCTTTCAGGATGGCCACGGTGTCCAGATAACTCAACAGACCGAAAACCACGTCTCTTGGCAGTTCTCCATCTTTGGGCGGAGGCCTCAGGGATCTATGAACTCTCTCAATTGTAATAACTTGAGCTCTCTCCACACCCAGTATAATGCTAAACAGATTTGACATGGCCGCTGGTAGGTCATCATGAGGGACCTTCTCAGGTAAGCCTTTTACTCTCACATTTTTATGGCAGCTCCTATTCTCTTGGTCCTCTATCAGACCATAAGCGGTGTCTGAAGCAGCATTATGGGCCGCAAAGTTTTCCGCCAAGGCTGAGCTGTGAGCCACATGTAGAAACTGGTTTTCTTCTAACAGTTCAACTCTATGACCAACATGTTGCATTTCAGCTTTTATGTCTACCAGCTCCTTCATAACTGGAGCGAGAGCCCCAGGGGCGTAACTAGAAGTGACTGGGCCCCACAGCAAATATTTGTAAGGGCCCCTCCAGCGCGCTTCGCATCTCCCTCCTCCTGTGTAAACCCCACTCCTTTGGCACAGTGTAGTGGTATACTGTATATTGTGTGGCACAGTGTAGCGGTATACTGTATATTGTGTGGCACAGTGGATGCTATATGTGTATAACATAAAAATATTTCACATGAAAACTTACAGTTACTTGACCCTTGGGGATCTCAGACGCCACTTCCACACTTTGGCCGGGGGCTCGGCGGAGCTGATGTTGTGCTTTATCCTAATGAGAAAGATTTCATAATAAGGATTTGGAGAAGGGGCAGAGGGATAGCAGAGCAGGGAGAGGCTGGTGCTGCTACTAGGGGGTCATACCATGGGGAAGTAATAAAGCCCACTATAATGCCCCCCCCAGTAGTAATAATTCTCCTTATAATGTGACCTTATAATACCCCCTTGTAATGCCCCCAGTTGAGCTAATGTCCCCATAGTGCCCCCATAGTGCCCCCATAATGTCCCAGTATAAAATACCCCTATATAGTGCCCCCAGTAAATTCCCCCATAGTGCTCCTCTCCCCCCTTCCTGCTAGTGCCCCCCATAATGTACCAGTATAAAATGCCCCATATATAGTGCCCCAGTAGATGCCCCTCAGTGTCCGGCCTCTGATAGGCTGCCGGCCTAGTGTCCCCCATAATGCCCCCCAATAATGTGCCAGTAAGTGTCCCCATAGATGCCCCCCCATCATGTGCCAGTATCATGTGCCTCTCTCCTCCCCCCCACATGTCCCAGTATCATAGAGCCATCTCCCCCCCACAAAAAAAGTGCCAGTATCAAGTGCCTCTCTCCCCCCATGTGCCAGTATCAGGTGCCTCTCCCCCCCCATGTGCCAGTATCAGGTGCCAACCCCCCTCCCCCCCCAGGTGCCAGTATCAGGTGCCAACCCCTCTCCCCCCATGTGCCAGTATCAGGTGCCTCTTTCCCCCCCCATGTGCCAGTATCAGGTGCCAACCCCCCCTCCCCCCAGGTGCCAGTATCAGGTGCCTCCCCCATGTGCCAGTATCAGATGCCTCTCTCCCCCCCCATGTGCCAGTATCAGGTGCCAACCCCCCCTCCCCCCCAGGTGCTAGTATCAGGTGCCTCCCCCATGTGCCAGTATCAGGTGCCTCTCTCCCCCCCCATGTGCCAGTATCAGGTGCCAACCCCCCCCCGCTCCCCCCCAGGTGCCAGTATCAGGTGCCTCCCCCTATGTGCCAGTATCAGGTGCCAACCCTCCCCTCATGTGCCAGTATCAAGTGCCCCTCGCTCCCCCCATGGCAGTAACAGTCGGGTATTAAAAAAATAATAATAAACACTTCTACTTGTCAGCGATGCGATGCAGGCTCTTCCTGTGTCCCGCCCTGTATGTCCATATATGGAGTCAGTGCTTGTATTTCAGAAAGGTTTCTGCTGGGATTCGAACCCACGACCTTCTGTATCAGAGGCAAAGCATTTAACCACAAGACCATAACAGCTGCCTTGCTGCTGACTGAAAAAATATGAGACGTCTACTGTTATAGCTGGCTAAGTGTACATCTATACACATGACAGTTGCTCATATATAGAGATATAGCAGTGCTGGGTGTGTTGGGGCAGCTGTCATGTGTATAGATGTACACTTAGCCAACTATAACAGTAGAAGTCTCATATTTTTTCAATCAGTTGTAGTTGCAGCCTTTATGGTTGTGAGGGTAAATGCTTTGCCTCTGATACACTCAGACATTGGAGGTTGTGGGTTCGAATCCCAGACACATCAGAAGACTTTAGGAGACAGTAAGATTAGATCACATTAGCGAGGGGGCCTGGTCAGCTGCTGTGAAGGGGCCCTGAACATTAAGACATCGATATTTAACTAACTTGAAAATAAACTGTCACACACGCTGCCAGGACGCTGGGCCCCCTTGGCAGCCCGGGCCCCGAAGCAGCTGCTTCCCCGGTAGTTACGCCACTGGAGAGCCCCTTCAAGAGTCTTTTTAAGATACCTCTTTGAGAAAGTGGCTGTGTCCGATGGTGTTCCTTCTTCTTCCGTATCAGCAGCGCTATCTGATTCGTACGCCTCTGCTGCCATCTCCACTGCCCGCTTAGAACTCGGCGCCATCTTGGCTTCAGGCACTGCAGAAGTCAGCGGTTTCTTTTTTTAGGAACTGCGCCATCTCCACTGAGTTCTGGGCGATCTCTGGGTCGGTCTCTGTCGATTTTCACCATGTTGATGGATCTTGAAGCTAAATAGCAAGCTAGAAGCTGGTCTGTGTGACGGGAGCTGCAGCTCAGGCGTCCGTCTTGGCGCTCAGCTAGGCTCCGCCCCCTACTTGATACTTTTTTTTAGACACCTTTCATAAATCCCTACTAAAAGTTATTATGCAGTAAACTATACATTATTAAAGTAATTATCTCACCCAAAAGTAACTCCAGATCCACTGCACCAACTTCAGAGATCTATTCTTCAGAATCAAGTCTGCGCCTCTGGCTGGGTTACTCCAGAACATTCGCAGACTTGTTCTGGAGCCACTTCTACCTTGTCTTGGCTGTGTGCTAGGGTTTTGTAATTTTAGATGTTAAACCTTTATCTACATCTAAAGGTCCCTTTACACTGCTTGAGAATCTTAAAGATAATCACGATTAAGCGTTCATAGAAACGCACGTTAGCAATTATCTTGCGGTATAAATGTACCGCCGATTACTCGATGAATGAGTGAAACGCTTGTTTATATGGTAATCCGATCGTTTGTGTGTACACAAATATCATTGTTTTCCGACAGTAGATCGTGCTGTGTAAACACGATCTGTTGTCGGCAAACAACGAGTCAGTATGGGGAAGAGCGATGGTATTATCTGTCACTCCTCCCTATACTCTGGAGGAGATTGCTGCATGTAAAGGTCTCCTCTACCGGTCTCCTCTACCAGCGAGTAGAAAATTGTCCTAAAGGAAGGCTTCCTTCCAGATAATCTGCTGCTTTATCGTCCCATGTAAAGGGACCTTTAGGTCCAACCATCTCACCAGCAATTCATCAATGAATGCAAAAAAAATAATCCCACAGCTCTAGGGAAACTGATGATGCATAGGCTGAAATTATTGATAAACTCCTCTTAGCAATCACAGGAATTTGGAAGTTAAATATGCAATACTCACTTGGAGGTTGTCCGAGTTAGGCCTCATGCACACGACCGTTTTTTTTTGCGGTCCGCAAAAACGGGTTCCATTTTTCCGCGATCCGTGACCGTTTTTTCGTCCGTGGGTCTTCCTTAATTTTTGGAGGATCCACGGACATGAAAAAAAAGTCGTTTTGGTGTCCGCCTGGCCGTGCGGAGCCAAACGGATCCATCCTGAATTACAATGCAAGTCAATGGGGACGGATCCGTTTGACGTTGACACAATATGGTGCAATTTCAAACAGATCCGTCCCCCATTGACTTTCAATGTAAAGTCAGTAGTTAATATACCATAGGATCAGAGTTTTCTCCAATCCGATGGTATATTTTAACTTGAAGCGTCCCCATCACCATGGGAACGCCTCTATGTTAGAATATACCATCGGATTTGAGTTACATTGTGAAACTCAGATCCGACAGTATATTCTAACACAGAGGCGTTCCCATAGTGATGGGGACGCTTCTAGTTAGAATATACTACGAACTGTGTACATGACTGCCCCCTGCTGCCTGGCAGCACCCGATCTTTTACAGGGGGCTGTGATCAGCACAATTAACCCTTCAGGTGCCACACCTGAAGGGGTTAATTGTGCGTATCATAGCCCCCTGTAAGAGATCAGGGGCTGCCAGGCAGCAGGGGGCAGACCCCCCTCCCTCCCCAGTTTGAATATCATTGGTGGCCAGTGTGCGCCCCCCCCCGGCCCCCCCTCTATTGTAATATCATTGGTGGCCAGTGTGCGGCCCCCCCGGCCCCCCTCTATTGTAATATCATTGGTGGCCAGTGTGCGGCCTCCCCTCTCCCCCCCCCTGCCCGATCATTGGTGGCAGCGGAGAGTTCCGATCGGAGTCCCAGTTTAATCGCTGGGGCTCCGATCGGTAACCATGGCAACCAGGACGCTACTGCAGGCTACTGCCGGTTACTTAGCAATATTACAATATTAGAAGCATCATACTTACCTGCTGCGCTGTCTGTGACTGGCCGGGTGCTCCTCCTACTGGTAAGTGACAGGTCTGTGCGGTGCATTGCTTAATAATCTGTCACTTACCAGTAGGAGGAGCTCCCGGACAGTCACAGACAGCGCAGCAGGTAAGTATGATGCTTCTAATATTGTAATATTGCTAAGTAACCATGGCAACCAGGCCTGCAGTAGCGTCCTGGTTGCCATGGTTACCGATCGGAGCCCCAGAGCGATTAAACTGGGACTCCGATCGGAACTCTCCGCTGCCACAAATGATCGGAAGGGGGGGAGAGGGAAGGCCGCACAGTGGCCACCAATGATATTAATACAATAGAGGGGGGGCCGGGGGGGGCCGCACACTGGCCACCAAAATATAACAATAGATGGAGGGGAGGTGGCCGGGGGAGGCCGCACACTGGCCACCAATGATATTACAATAGAGGGAGGGGGGGAAGCCGGGGGAGGCACACCAATGATATTACAATAGGGGGGGCGGGGGGGGGGCGCACACTGGCCACCAATGATATTCAAACTGGGGAGGAAGGGGGGTCTGCCCCCTGCTGCCTGTCAGCCCTTGATCTCTTATAGGGGGCTATGATATGCACAATTAACCCCTCAGGTGCAGCACCTGAAGGGTTAATTGTGCGGATCACAGCCCCCTGTAAGAGATCGGGTGCTGCCAGGCAGCAGGGGGCAGTCATGTACACAGTTCGTAGTATATTCTAACTAGAAGCGTCCCCATCACTATGGGAACGCCTCTGTGTTAGAATATACTGTCGGATATGAGTTTTCACAAAGTGAAAACTCATCTCTGAAAAAGCTTTTATGCAGACGGATCTTCGGATCCGTCTGTATGAAAGTAACCTACGGCCATGGATCACGGACTCGGATGCCAATCTTGTGTGCATCCGTGTTCTTTCACGGACCCATTGACTTGAATGGGTCCGTGAACCGTTGTCCGTCAAAAAAATAGGACAGGTCATATTTTTTTGACGGACAGGAAACACGGATCACGGATGCGGCTGCAAAACGGTGCATTTTCCGATTTTTCCACGGATCCATTGAAAGTCAATGGGTCCACGAAAAAAAAACGGAAAATGGCACAACGGCCATGGATGCACACAACGGTCGTGTGCATGAGGCCTTACAGTAATTAAAAATCTAATTTTTGTGCATTTGTTATACATGAAACAAACATAAAAAATTAAATGCAGTATACTTCTTTTTACCCTCAAAACTCTCATCATATGTACATTTTTTCTCTGCACCTCCATTTACATGCCTTGACATGTATTTTAGGCAGCAGTATTTTCTTTGTAATGTTAGGTAAGATTGCCTAAATTAAGGTCACAATAACATGCTAGTGATATATTTCCACCCAGTAAGGTTACCCTTCCCACATCCCTTCAGTTATAGAAGTTGGTGTTTCCCTTATTTACAGAACATCTACGTAGAGGTCATCGAAACCACAGGTCTATCTTTAGATGGTACACTAGACGGAAGAAAGCTATCAGACAAGCAACCTCCTTCCAGGCTTTGCAGCCAAGGTTGCTTTTGCGGTTGCAAGTATTGCACATTCTGGCTGCCATGACTCAACTTAGCTTGAAGATGCCTCTCTGTAAACAGAAAGATGAGAGAAAATAGGTAAATGATAGCTCTTCCTCTTTAAAAGGTCTCTAAAATCATAGTGAAATGTCAATACCTCATCTACATTGAAGACATTTGTGAACTTTTTGTTAGCTAAAGGGAGAATGAAAAGTGCAGCTATTTCTTAAGTAACAACTGGGTATAAATAATAAAATATTCTTGCTTGCCCTTTATTACCAAGTCTATTCCTCCAATATTTTTAGCGCAGTATAACTGCCTGAAAATCTTACTGCTTATCATATTGGATATCATTCTAGATTAACTAGTTATGTAAAGCACAGTACAGGAGGATACATTTATTTTGTAAGTCTATTAAAATATGATCCATTTTTTGCTTGAAAATTGAAAATGTATTCAAATATGAAAGATATAAATTAAGTTGATTTAAAATCTAATTAAAAAAAAGTTTGCTGCTTGTGACCAGAGGTATAACTCAAAGCACCTGGACCCTTTTGTGTCCTTGAAAGGTCCCCAATCATAATACGTCATTTATAATGATTGAAACCTGTACCCCTCAGTAGTTACTCCTCTGACCTTGACAGCTATGAAGCATGTTAATAACATTGTCATTGATTAATGATGAAATCACGTGAATGTTATCACAAACAAGCCTTTTCTCTATAATAAAGGGAAATACCAAGATAATATAACACTCAAGCACCCTACCATATTACAACCTCTGGGCAATATCCATAGTGAGACCCTATTCCACTTCAGAATGCCTGTATTTCTGTATGAATCCAACAGAACTCAGTGAAATGCCATATTGTAGGTTTTCTAAAGCAGAACATCTCTGCAATATGTCCCAATAAAGTGCTATCCTAGCATTTAGAATAATAAAATATCAAGTTAATGGCCCATTGACTCCTAGAATGCAATTCTTAGGCCTGTATATTATGCTGCTACCCATAAATTTCATCCAAGATGATTTGTTCTTCCTGTCCATGATGTAAAATTAAAAACTATAGGGGTTATTTACTATACTGAAATACACCCAAATTAGGCTTATTTTAGGTGCAGGTGGCGGCGTAATGGTTAGTTGTGCCTCCATCTGCGACTTCACCCCACTCACGCCAGGTCTAAAATTGTGGGCGTAGCGTGGGTGAGGAAGGGCTGGCAGGCCCATCTCATTTACTATTTTCTATGCCTGTTTTAGTTGTAGAAGCTGGTCAAAATGAAAGACAGCTCGGAAGCTGTCTTACATTTAGAACTGGCGCTGAATGTGCAGAAGTTATGGAGAGGCCGGCGTCTCTTCATAACTTCGTCAGATCACCCTCCAGGACAGAGTCTTTATTAATACCAGCATCTAAAACACTATATGCTTTATGTGCGAAGACATATGCAAACACTGGAAACATGGATTACTATGAATATTATTACTGCTATTCTTACTATCAGTGGTGTACCGTGGGTGGGGGGTTGTAGGTATAGGGTTAGTGGGGCATTTGCCCCGTGAACTAAATTCCATAAAGGTGTTGAGTTGACGGCAGGGAACAGGAGCCGATAGTTCCCATCCCCACTGTCATAGGCTGAAGGCCATTATCTATACAGATGGCACTATACAGGACATTGTATGCAAAAAGGGCTCTGTGGGGGCATTATATGTAAAAAGGGCACTACTGGGGGGCATTATGTGTACAAAGAGCACTTCTGGGTGGCATTATATGTAGAGATGCACTATTGGGGTCATTATATGTACAAAGGGCATTGATGAGGGCATTATATGAACAGAGGGAACTACTGGGGGTATTATATGTACAGAGGGCACTGTAGGAGGGAATTATATTTATTGGGAGCACTATATGTGACTTTATAACTACTGGGCCACAACAGATGGCACCAGGTGGGGGCAATAGAGCTATTGAGGCTAAAATGAAAATTACTACTGAGTGGGACAAGGGCCTAAATGGGGATGATTTTTTTTGTGGGGGCAGATAATGAGGCATTGTGTAACGGGGAGCCGGCGATGTGCTCTCCCTCTGCAGCGCCGCCAGTAACCCGCTTATGAGGAGGAGTGAAGACGCGGCCAGCGGTGACAAGAGGGCGGGGAGGATCCGGGCATGCACGTCTCCTCAGTGCAGTCGGCATTCTCCATCTCCTAGACAATGAGCAGGTGGGGAACTGAGCGCCAATGTTAATGAGACGGCGCTCAAGTGTACTGAGAAGCTGGACATGGGTCATGTGACGCTGGCCACGTCATGTGACCCATTAAGAGGACCTATTTAAGCAGGAAACCTGGTGGCCACAGCTTGACTGTGATTGGTCTTACTACCTCACTAGCAAATCCTGCGTGTGCGACTTCTGTCTGTTTGACCTCGATTTGTACTTGACTCTGACCTGGTGTTACCCCTTGTACTGACGCGACCTCTTAGCTCCTGGCCTCGGCTTGTATTTGACTCTGATCTGGTGTTAACCCTGGTACTGACGCGATCTCCTAGTACTCTTGTTATTGCTAAACCCCTTGTGCTTGTGTTAACTCCTGAACCTTGTGCTCTGATGCCTTGCTTCTATTTCTATTCTGTACTGGCCTGGGAAGCTCTTGCTTCTTTGTGATCTGTCTTGTTTATTGTTTTCCTTTCTATATCCCCCTGCACGTATGTAAGCTAGGGACTACCCCGTCGGTTAGGACAGACTGTGCAAGTAGGTAGGGATAGGGGTGTGGGTGGAGATAGGGCTGCACTTATCTCTACCTATTTGTGGCACATTGTTCCTAAATAGGTGTGTTTTGTGTGTCCAATTATGCAGGAACAAGTTGTGGTCAAAAGTTGTCAGAGTGATCTGTGCAGGATTAAGAAAAAAAGGAAAGAGGAGACATCACCTGTAAGTCACTAAATGGGCAAGTAAACAGGATTATTAACCCCTTCACGACTGCCATACAGCTATATACGTGCTATCTGCACATACCCTGTGCAGATAGCACTTATATAAACGTCATGGCAACTCTTTATTCCAAGCGCTGCAAAACGCTTGGATTAAAGCTTCTGCCCCTGCACTGCTGCTGTCAGGGACAGTGCAGAGTCCGGTAATACTGGCAAGGGACCAATCAGAGTGGTCCCTTGCCGGCGATCTCTTCGATTGGTTAGTTTGTGCAGACTAACCAATCGGATCACGGCAATGTAAAAATGCCGGTTTCAGGCTCTGATCTGCACTCTGCAGATCAGAGTCTAAAATCAGGCATTAGCTGATCAGTGCCCCCAATATGTGCCCGTCATTTAGCCCTCTTCCCGATCTGTGCCCTTATAAGTGCCCCCTAATACCTCCTGCCTCCCCCATCTGGACTATCCCACGATCAGTGCTTGCCGCCTATCTGCTTTCCCCCTTCAAACTCTCCAGCCTTGCTCCGCACATGCCTGTCCCTAGCTACAACTATGCCTGCCAATTTCCCCTGCCCCTTACTGTATTCCCAGCATTCATCTTTGCCCCCTGTTGCGGTCCTCTTGAATGTGATGGTGGCGACTCAGTTCCTGAGCCGCCGCCATCAGCAGCGAGTATCAACTGTATGCTGACACTGTGCTAAAACCCCTTAGATGCCGTGGCAGCGGCGTCCATGGGGTTAATAGAGGGAGGGGGCTCACTCTCTCAACCATCGGGCTGCCGCGCTGCGATGGCAACTGGACGCTTTTCAAAGGCGTACAGTGTTGCCATCTATCAGGGAACCTGATAGTACTATACTTTTCAATACAAGAGCATTGCAAAGTATAGTACCGTACAGCCATCAGCCCCACTGGATCTCCAAGATCCGAGTGGGACTTGATAAAAAAAAAAGTGTGAAAATAAAAAAAGTTAAAAAATATATAAATGTAAAAAAATAAATACAAATGTAAATAAAAAAATTAAATAAATTGCTTTTTCCCATATCCCCTCATTTAAAAAAAATAAATTAAATTAAATTAAAATAAACTACCCATATTTGGTAGTGCCGCCATTAATTCCACATGGTAAACGCTGTAAAAAATAAAAAACAATGGCGGAATTGCAGTTTTTTTGCCTCACCTTCCCAAAAAAATTAATAAAAAGTGATTAAAAAGTCATATGCATCCCAAAAATTATACCAATAAAAACTACAGCCCCTCCCGCAAAAAATAAGCCTTCATATAACTTAATAATATAATGTTGACGGAAAAATAAAAAAGTTGTGGGTCTTAAATTGGCTACTGGCATTACAGTGATTGGCTGGCCGAAACACATCATCGGGTGCCATATAGCACCCGATGGCGCGTGTTTGGCTCATTCTAAATCAAGGAGATCTGAGGATAGGAAGGCAAAGTGCTTGTAAGGACTATTGTGTGTGACAGCAGCAATATATTTTTGTAGCGCAACCTGCGCTAAATAGCTCAGTGTTAGGAAGAGCTGTGCATAGGAAGGGACAGACAGTGTAGGGAGTGTATTAGGAAGATTTTTATACAAAAAACTTTTCAGAGACCCAAAAGTCCTTTTAAGGACTATTGTGTGTGACAGCAGCAATATATATTTTTAGCGCATCCTACGCTAAATACTGTGTAATAGGCCGCTGCAGACAGTTAAATTATCTGCGCCACATCTCCTGTTTAAAGTGTGCGCATCCCTAATATATTAGTGACATCCAGTGCACTTTTTCCGTAGACGGTGTCCGCTGCGGACAGTTAAATTATCTGCGCCACATCTCCTGTTTCAAGTGTGCGCATCCCTAAAATATCATTGACATCCAGTGCAGTTTTTCCGTAGACTGTGTCCGTGGCGGACTGTTAAATTATCCGCGCCACATCACTTGTTTAAAGTGTGCGCATCCCTAAAATATCAGTGACATTCAGTGCAGTTTTTCCGTAGACAGTGTCCCTTGCAGACAGTTAAATTGTCTGGGCCACATCTCCTGTCTAAAGTGTGCACATGGCAAACAGTATTCAGATGATCAGTAGATAGAAGAGTCCTATTACATTAGAAGAAACACCTCGAAAATAAACTTAAAGAATAAAAAAATATATATAGCACTGAAAATCTGATGGGCAGCAATATATAACTGAGCTAAGCAACTCCTGGGGAAGGGCTAGGTGGATGCCCTTGGGAAACCCTGCCAGCAGAGTCTTCAGACTTGAGGCTCAGACAGGTTCCCCGATATGCACGGGGTGATGAGACAGACTGATGGGCATGGGTTTCAGGCGCCACCTGTGTGCTTTCTGCAGAAGACTGGGTGGGAGATAAAGTGAACGTGCTGGATCCACTGTCGGCCACCCAATTGACTAGTGCCTGTACTTGCTCAGGCCTTACCATCCTTAGAACGGCATTAGGCCCGACCAAATATTGCTGTAGATTCTGGCGGCTACTGGGACCTGAGGTAGTAGGTTCAGTAGGACGTGTAGCTGTGCCAGAACGGCCACTTCCTCTCCCTGCACCAGAGGCTCCACCAACACCACCACCACGACCATGACCGCGTCCCTTATTAGATGTTTGCCTCATAGTTAGCGTTCGCAAAGCAAAGTAAAAAGTGGTTAAGTCTGTTAAAAATAATTAACCGCCAATAAAAACCCTGATGTAGGGTATTGCATTAAAAAATTTTTTTAAACTCTATATGACAGCGGTATTTGTGGCCTAAATTTCACAGTAACTTATGCACGTCTAATCCCAGATGTGCAGTATATCAGAGGGTTTTTTCACCCAAGTAAGCACAAAGCCGTATATCTGGCCAAAATGTGACAGTCACTTATGCATGTCTAATCCCAGATGTGCAGTATATTAGAGGTTTTTTTTCACCCAAATAACCAAAAAGCCGTATTTCTGGCCTAAATGTGACAGTCACTTATGCACGTCTAATCCCAGATGTGCAGTATATTAGAGGGTTTTTTCACCCCAGTAACCAAAAAGCCGAATTTCTGGCCTAAATGTGACTGTCACTTATGCACGTCGAATCCCAGATGTGCAGTATATCACAGGGTTTTTTCACCCCAGTAACCAAAAAGCCGTATTTCTGGCCTAAATGTGACTGTCACTTATCCACGTCTAATCCCAGATGTGCAGTATATGAAACAGATGTATTTTTTTCATCCCAGTAAGCACAAAGCCGTATTTCTGGCCTAAATGTGACACTCACTTATGCATGTCTAATCCCAGATGTGCACTATATAAAACAGATTTTTTTTTTCACCCCAGTAAGCACAAAGTCGTATTTCTGGCCTAAATGTGACTGTCACTTAAGCATGTCTAATCCCAAATGTGCACTATATGAAACAGATGTATTTTTTTCTACCCACTAAACAAAAAGCTGTATTTCTGGCCTAAATGTGACAATCACTTATGCACGTCTAATTCCAGATGCGCACTATATGAAACAGATGTGCACTATTTGGTTACTGGGGTGAAAAAACCCTCTGATATACAGCACATCTGGGATTAGATGTGCAAAGGGGAATGTCACATTTAGGCTAGAAATACGGCTTTGTGCTTACTGGGGTGAAAAAACCCTTTAATATACTGCACATCTGGGATTAGACGTGCATAAGTGACTGTCACGTTTAGGCCAGAAATACGGCTTTGTGCCTACTGGGGTGAAAAAAAACCATCTGTTTCATATAGTGCACATCTGGGATTAGACGTGCATAAGTGACTGTCACATTTAGGCCAGAAATACGGCTTTTTAGGTTACTGGGGTGAAAAAACCCTCTGATATACAGCACATCTGGGATTGAACGTGCATAAGTAAATGTCACATTTAGGCTAGAAATACGGCTTTGTGCTTACTGGGGTGAAAAAACCCTTTAATATATACTGCACATCTGGGATTAGACGTGCATAAGTGATTGTCACATTTAGGCCAGAAATACAGCTTTTTGTTTAGTGGGGTGAAAAAAATACATCTTTTTCATATAGTGCACATCGGGGATTAGACGTGCATAAGTGAGTGTCACATTTAGGCCAGAAATACGGCTTTGTGCTTACTGGTGTAAAAAAAATACATCTGTTTCATATACTGCACACCTGGGATTAGACGTGCATAAGTGATTGTCACATTTAGGCCAGAAATACAGCTTTTGTTATGTGGGGTGAAAAAATACATCTGTTTCATATAGTGCACATCTGGGATTAGACGTGCATAAGTAACTGTCACATTTAGGCCAGAAATTCGGCTTTTTGGTTACTGGGGTGAAAAACCCCTCTAATATACTGCACATCTGGGATTAGACGTGCATAAGTGTCTGTCACATTTAGGCCAGAAATACGGCTTTTTGGTTACTGGGGTGAAAAAACCCTCTGATATACTGCACATCTGGGATTAGACATGCATAAGTGATTGTCACATTTAAGCCAGAAATACAGTTTATTGTTTAGTGGGGTGAAAAAAAGACATCTGTTTCATATAGTGCACATCTGGGATTAGACGTGCATAAGTGAGTGTCACATTTAGGCCAGAAATACGGCTTTGTGCTTACTGGGGTGAAAAAAATACATCTGTTTCATATAGTGCACATCTGGGATTAGACGTGCATAAGTGACTGTCACATTTAGGCCAGAAATACGGCTTTGTGCTTACTGGGGTGAAAAAAATACATCTGTTTCATATACTGCACATCTGGGATTAGACGTGCATAAGTGATAGTCACATTTAGGCCAGAAATACAGCTTTTTGTTTAGTGGGGTGAAAAAAAGACATCTGTTTCATATACTGCACATCTGGGATTAGACGTGCATAAGTGATTGTCACATTTAGGCCAGAAATACGGCTTTGTGCTTACTGGGGAGAAAAAAATACATCTGTTTCATATGCTGCACATCTGGGATTAGACGTGCATAAGTGAGTGTCACATTTAGGCCAGAAATACGGCTTTGTGCTTACTGGTGTGAAAAAACCCTCTGATATACTGCACATCTGGGATTAGATGTGCATAAGTGACTGTCACATTTAGGCCAGAAATACAGCTTTTTGTTTAGTGAGGTGAAAAAATACATCTGTTTCATATAGTGCACATCTGGGATTAGACGTGCATAAGTGACTGTCACATTTAGGCCAGAAATGCAGCTTTTTGGTTACTGGGGTGAAAAAAACCTCTGATATACTGCACATCTGGGATTAGACGTGCATAAGTGACTGTCACATTTAGGCCAGAAATACGGCTTTGTGCTTACTGGGGTGAAAAAACCCTCTGATATACTGCACATCTGGGATTAGATGTGCATAAGTGACTGTCACATTTAGGCCAGAAATACGGCTTTGTGCTTACTGGGGTGAAAAAACCCTCTGATATACTGCACATCTGGGATTAGATGTGCATAAGTGACTGTCACATTTAGGCCAGAAATACGGCTTTGTGCTTACTGGGGTGAAAAAAATACATCTGTTTCATATGGTGCACATCTGGGATTAGACGTGCATAAGTGATTGTCACATTTAGGCCAGAAATACGGCTTTGTGCTTACTGGGGTGAAAAAAATACATCTGTTTCATATACTGCACATCTGGGATTAGACGTGCATAAGTGATTGTCACATTTAGGCCAGAAATACAGCTTTTTGTTTAGTGGGGTGAAAAAATACATCTGTTTCATATAGTGCACATCTGGGATTAGACGTGCATAAGTGACTGTCACATTTAGGCCAGAAATACGGCTTTGTGCTTACTGGGGTGAAAAAAATACATCTGTTTTATATGCTGCACATCTGGGATTAGAAGTGCATAAGTGAGTGTCACATTTAGGCCAGAAATACAGCTTTTTGTTTAGTGGGGTGAAAAAAATAGATCTGTTTCATATACTGCACATCTGGGATTAGACGTGCATAAGTGACTGTCACATTTAGGCCAGACATGCAGCTTTTTGGTTACTGGGGTAAAAAAACCTCTAATATACTGCACATCTGGGATTAGACGTGCATAAGTGACTGTCACATTTAGGCCAGAAATACGGCTTTGTGCTCACTGGGGTGAAAAAACCCTCTGATATACTGCACATCTGGGATTAGATGTGCATAAGTGACTGTCACATTTAGGCCAGAAATACGGCTTTGTGCTTACTGGGGTGAAAAAACCCTCTGATATACTGCACATCTGGGATTTGATGTGCATAAGTGACTGTCACATTTAGGCCAGAAATACGGTTTTGTGCTTACTGGGGTGAAAAAAATACATCTGTTTCATATGGTGCACATCTGGGATTAGACGTGCATAAGTGATTGTCACATTTAGGCCAGAAATACGGCTTTGTGCTTACTGGGGTGAAAAAAATACATCTGTTTCATATACTGCACATCTGGGATTAGACGTGCATAAGTGATTGTCACATTTAGGCCAGAAATACAGCTTTTTGTTTAGTGGGGTGAAAAAATACATCTGTTTCATATAGTGCACATCTGGGATTAGACGTGCATAAGTGACTGTCACATTTAGGCCAGAAATACGGCTTTGCGCTTACTGGGGTGAAAAAAATACATCTGTTTCATATAGTGCACATCTGGGATTAGACGTGCATAAGTGACTGTCACATTTAGGCCAGAAATGCGGCTTTTTGGTTACTGGGGTGAAAAACCCCTCTAATATACTGCACATCTGGGATTAGACGTGCATAAGTGATTGTCACATTTAGGCCAGAAATACGACTTTTTGGTTATTTGGGTGAAAAAACCCTCTGATATACTGCACATCTGGGATTTGACGTGCATAAGTGACTGTCACATTTAGGCCAGAAATACGGCTTTGTGCTTACTGGGGTGAAAAAACCCTCTGATATACTGCACATCTGGGATTAGATGTGCATAAGTGACTGTCACATTTAGGCCAGAAATACGGCTTTGTGCTTACTGGGGTGAAAAAAAACCTCTGATATACTGAACATCTGGGATTAGAAGTGCATAAGTTACTGTGAATTTAGGCCACAAATACCGCTGTCATATAGAATAAAAAAAAATATATTTAGTGCAATACCCTACATCAGGGTTTTTATTGGCGGTTAATTATTTTTAACAGACTTAACCACTTTTTACTTTGCTTTGTGAACGCTAACTATTAGGCAAACATCTAATAAGGGACGGGGTCATGGTCGTGGTGGTGGTATTGGTGGAGCCTCTGGTGCAGGGAGAGGACGTGGCCGTTCTGCCACAGCTACACGTCCTACTGAACCTACTACCTCAGGTCCCAGTAGCCGCCAGAATCTTCAGCGATATTTGGTCAGGCTAATGCCGTTCTAAGGATGGTAAGGCCTGAGCAAGTACAGGCGCTAGTTAATTGGGTGGCCGACAGTGGATCCAGCACGTTCACATTATCTCCCACCCAGTCTTCTGCAGAAAGCGCCCAGGTGGCGCCTGATTTCATGCCCATCAGTCTGTCAACTCACCCCCGTGCATATCGGGAACCTGTCTGAGCCTCAAGTCATGTAGCAGTCTCTTATGCTGTTTGAAGACTCTGCTGGCGCACAACCACTTATGTATCCTGATGATGACATGGGAATACCACCTCAGCACGTCTCTGATGATGACGAAACACAGGTGCCAACTGCTGCGTCTTTCTGCAGTGTGCAGACAGAAAACGAGGTCTGGGAGGAAGACTGGGTGGAAGACGATGCAGGGGACGATGAGGTTCTAGACCCCACATGGAAGAAAGGTCATGCCACTGACTTTAAGAGTTCAGAGGAAGAGGCAGTGGTGAGACCGAGCCAACAGCGTAGCAAAAGCAGGAGCAGGGTGCAAAAGCAGAGCAGCCGTCGCCAAAACAGTTCGCCTGCTACTGGCCACCGTCACCAGGGACCGAGCACACCAAAGGCAGCTTCAAGGAGTTCCCTGGCATGGCACTTCTTCACACAATGTGCTGACGACAAGACCCGAGTGGTTTGCACGCTGTGCCATCAGAGCCTGAAGCGAGGCATTAACGTTCTGAACCTTAGCACAACCTGCATTACCAGGCATCTACATGCGAGACACAGGCTGCAGTGGAGTAAGCACCTTCAAAACCAAGAAATGGCTCAGGCCCCTCCTGCTCCCTCTTCTGCTGCTGCCTCGGCCTCTTCCTCCGCCTCTGGAGGAACGTTGGCACCTGCAGCCCAGCAAACAGAGGATGTGCCACCAACACCACCACCTCTGTCACCAAGCATCTCCACCGTGTCACACGGAAGCGTTCAGCTCTCCATCTCACAAACCTTTGATAGAAAGCATAAATTCCCATCTAGCCACCCTCGATCCCTGGCCCTGCCAGCATTTCTAAACTACTGGCCTTTGAAATGCTGTCATTCAGGCTGGTGGAGACAGACAGCTTCAAACAGCTCATGTCGCTTGCTGTCCCACAGTACGTCGTTTCTAGCCGCCACTACTTCTCCAGGAGAGCCGTGCCCTCCCTGCACAACCAAGTATCGGATAAAATCAAGTGTGCACTGCGCAACGCCATCTGTGGCAAGGTCCACCTAACCACAGATTCGTGGACAAGTAAGCACGGCCAGGGACGCTATATATGTCCCTAACTGCACACTGGGTAAATGTAGTGGCGGCTGGGCCCCAGGCGGAGAGCTGTTTGGCGCACATCCTTCCGCCGCCAAGGATCGCAGGGCATCATTCTTTGCCTCCTGTTGCCTCCTCTTCCTACTCGGCTTCCTCCTCCTCTTCTACCACCTCCTCATCCGGTCAGCGACAGACCTTTACCACCAACTTCAGCACAGCCAGGGGTAAACATTCAGCAGGTCGTTCTAAAACTGATGTGTTTGGGGGACAGGCCCCACACCGCGCAGGAGTCGTGGTGGGGTATAGAACAACAGACCGACGAGTGGTTGCTGCCAGTGAGCCTCAAGCCCGGCCTGGTGGTGTGCGATAATGGGCAAAATCTCGTTGCAGCTCTGGGACTAGCCGTTTTGACGCACATCCCTTACCTGGCGCATATGCTGAATTTGGTGGTGCAGAAATTAATTCACAACTACCCCGACATGTCAGAGCTTCTGCATAAAGTGCGGTCCGTCTGTGCGCACTTCCGGCGTTCTCATCCTGCCGGCGCTCGGCGTTCAACACACTCGGGTCCCCTGAATGTTTATCTATCACATGTTCAGCAATAGGAGTCTCTTTCTTATTTAGAACATTGTTGATATGTTCACAGACTCTCCTCCTAAATTCACTACTTGTTTTTCCAATGTAATCCAGGGGGCAGGGACATTGGCAAATATGCAACCCCCCTGGTTTTACAAATGGCAAAATCCCTGATAGAATAGGTATCGTGAGTGACTTAGCACGTGACAGTTTTGGCAGTAGAGATGAAGTTGCAAGCCTTGCATCTTCCACACCTGAATACCCCAGTCGGTTTCCTGGAGAGCCAAGTCTCCTTGATGGGAGGAGCCACATAGTGGCTACGGACCAACCGGTCACGGAGACTTCTGCCTTTTCTGTAATTGACACTGGGATATTTTGTAATGGCATCTGCAAGATCGGAGTCCATTAATAAAATGGGCCAGTATTTATTGAGAATGCTTTTCATCTCCCTATTGGCACTGTCAAACGTTGAGATGAGTCGGATACCGGATGCCGGATGCACTTTAGGCAATCCATAAAACGTGGCAATTTGTGGATTTTCTGAAAAGTTGAAATTAGCCTCTACTTGGCCTATCACCCTGTTGTCGATCCCTACTCTGAGGATATTCTTCAATTCCCTCTGGTATTCAGTACTCGGGTCAGATGTAAGAATTTCGTAGCCCTCCCTTTCTCTCAGCAGATTTCACATTATCTCCCACCCAGTCTTCTGCAGAAAGCGCCCAGGTGGCGCCTGATTTCATGCCCATCAGTCTGTCAACTCACCCCCGTGCATATCGGGAACCTGTCTGAGCCTCAAGTCATGTAGCAGTCTCTTATGCTGTTTGAAGACTCTGCTGGCGCACAACCACTTATGTATCCTGATGATGACATGGGAATACCACCTCAGCACGTCTCTGATGATGACGAAACACAGGTGCCAACTGCTGCGTCTTTCTGCAGTGTGCAGACAGAAAACGAGGTCTGGGAGGAAGACTGGGTGGAAGACGATGCAGGGGACGATGAGGTTCTAGACCCCACATGGAAGAAAGGTCATGCCACTGACTTTAAGAGTTCAGAGGAAGAGGCAGTGGTGAGACCGAGCCAACAGCGTAGCAAAAGCAGGAGCAGGGTGCAAAAGCAGAGCAGCCGTCGCCAAAACAGTTCGCCTGCTACTGGCCACCGTCACCAGGGACCGAGCACACCAAAGGCAGCTTCAAGGAGTTCCCTGGCATGGCACTTCTTCACACAATGTGCTGACGACAAGACCCGAGTGGTTTGCACGCTGTGCCATCAGAGCCTGAAGCGAGGTATTAACGTTCTGAACCTTAGCACAACCTGCATTACCAGGCATCTACATGCGAGACACAGGCTGCAGTGGAGTAAGCACCTTCAAAACCAAGAAATGGCTCAGGCCCCTCCTGCTCCCTCTTCTGCTGCTGCCTCGGCCTCTTCCTCCGCCTCTGGAGGAACGTTGGCACCTGCAGCCCAGCAAACAGAGGATGTGCCACCAACACCACCACCTCTGTCACCAAGCATCTCCACCGTGTCACACGGAAGCGTTCAGCTCTCCATCTCACAAACCTTTGATAGAAAGCATAAATTCCCATCTAGCCACCCTCGATCCCTGGCCCTGCCAGCATTTCTAAACTACTGGCCTTTGAAATGCTGTCATTCAGGCTGGTGGAGACAGACAGCTTCAAACAGCTCATGTCGCTTGCTGTCCCACAGTACGTCGTTTCTAGCCGCCACTACTTCTCCAGGAGAGCCGTGCCCTCCCTGCACAACCAAGTATCGGATAAAATCAAGTGTGCACTGCGCAACGCCATCTGTGGCAAGGTCCACCTAACCACAGATTCGTGGACAAGTAAGCACGGCCAGGGACGCTATATATGTCCCTAACTGCACACTGGGTAAATGTAGTGGCGGCTGGGCCCCAGGCGGAGAGCTGTTTGGCGCACATCCTTCCGCCGCCAAGGATCGCAGGGCATCATTCTTTGCCTCCTGTTGCCTCCTCTTCCTACTCGGCTTCCTCCTCCTCTTCTACCACCTCCTCATCCGGTCAGCGACAGACCTTTACCACCAACTTCAGCACAGCCCGGGGTAAACATTCAGCAGGTCGTTCTAAAACTGATGTGTTTGGGGGACAGGCCCCACACCGCGCAGGAGTCGTGGTGGGGTATAGAACAACAGACCGACGAGTGGTTGCTGCCAGTGAGCCTCAAGCCCGGCCTGGTGGTGTGCGATAATGGGCAAAATCTCGTTGCAGCTCTGGGACTAGCCGTTTTGACGCACATCCCTTACCTGGCGCAAATGCTGAATTTGGTGGTGCAGAAATTAATTCACAACTACCCCGACATGTCAGAGCTTCTGCATAAAGTGCGGTCCGTCTGTGCGCACTTCCGGCGTTCTCATCCTGCCGGCGCTCGGCGTTCAACACACTCGGGTCCCCTGAATGTTTATCTATCACATGTTCAGCAATAGGAGTCTCTTTCTTATTTAGAACATTGTTGATATGTTCACAGACTCTCCTCCTAAATTCACTACTTGTTTTTCCAATGTAATCCAGGGGGCAGGGACATTGGCAAATATGCAACCCCCCTGGTTTTACAAATGGCAAAATCCCTGATAGAATAGGTATCGTGAGTGACTTAGCACGTGACAGTTTTGGCAGTAGAGATGAAGTTGCAAGCCTTGCATCTTCCACACCTGAATACCCCAGTCGGTTTCCTGGAGAGCCAAGTCTCCTTGATGGGAGGAGCCACATAGTGGCTACGGACCAACCGGTCACGGAGACTTCTGCCTTTTCTGTAATTGACACTGGGATATTTTGTAATGGCATCTGCAAGATCGGAGTCCATTAATAAAATGGGCCAGTATTTATTGAGAATGCTTTTCATCTCCCTATTGGCACTGTCAAACGTTGAGATGAGTCGGATACCGGATGCCGGATGCACTTTAGGCAATCCATAAAACGTGGCAATTTGTGGATTTTCTGAAAAGTTGAAATTAGCCTCTACTTGGCCTATCACCCTGTTGTCGATCCCTACTCTGAGGATATTCTTCAATTCCCTCTGGTATTCAGTACTCGGGTCAGATGTAAGAATTTCGTAGCCCTCCCTTTCTCCCAGCAGACTTAAACACATTGCACAATAGTCTTAATGGGACATTATGACAAGGTTGCCACCCTTGTCAGAAGATTTTCTGACAATAGATTTGTCTCTTTCCCGATCACTCTGATGCACGGCTTAGTGTCACAAGGAGGGAAAAATTTTGGAAGACGGTTAAGGAGTACGTAGCAGACCGTGTCAGCGTCCTCAATAATCCCTCAGTGCCTTAAAACTACTGGGTGTCTAAGCTGGTCACGTGGCACGAACTGGCGCTCTTCGTCTTGGAGGTGCTGGCCTGCCCTGCCACCAGCGTTTTGTCTGAGTGGGTATTTAGTGCAGCTGGTGGCATTATAACAGATAAGCGTATCCGCCTGTCAACTGAAAATGCTGACAGGTTTAAAAAATGAACAAGGCCTGGATTGACCATGACTTCTCAACTCCACCAGAGGAAAGCGGCTGAACATAAAAGCACTTTAAATGTGTTGTTTATAATGTACTGAATACACTGTATTCTCATGCACCCCTTCCACCACAAACAAGGGTATTGGTTGAATCTTCCTTTTCTCATCCTCCTCCTCCTCTTCCATCATATCAACATGCTTATTAGTCACATATAATGCCTTTGCATATATGCCCTTCAAATATAATGTTTTACAGGGTCAGCTCACCTGCAGGCCCGCACATATAATTTTTTAGACGGTTAGCTCAGCTGCAAGCCCTTGCATATAATTTTTTAGAGGGTCAGCTCAGCTGCAGACCCTCACATATAATTTTTTAGAGGTTCAGCTCAGCTACAGGCCCTCCCATATAATTTTTTAAAGGGTCAGCTCAGCTGTAGCCCATCGCATATAATATTTTAGAGGGTCAGCATAGCTGCAGGCCCTCGCATATAATTTTTTAAATGGTCAGCTCACCAGCAGGCCTTCACCTACAATCTTTTACTGGGTCAGCTCAGCAGCAGACCTGTACCTCAAATCTTTTACACGGTCAGCTCACCAGCAGGCCCACACCTTAAATCTTTTACAGGGTCAGCTCACCAGCAGGCCCGCAACTCAAATCTTTTACAGTGTCAGGTCACCTGAAGGCCCTCGCATTTAATTTTTTAAAGGGTCAGCTCACCAGCAGGCCTTCTTCACCTGCAATCTAATACTTGGGTCAGCTCACCAACAGGCCTGCACATAAAATATTTTACAGGGTCAGCTCACCAGCAGTTCCTCACCTCAAATCTTTTACAGGGTCAGCTCACCAGCAGGCCCGCAACTCAAATCTTTTACAGGGTCAGCTCACCTGAAGGCCTTTACATTTAATTTTTTAGAGGGTCAGCTCATCTGCAGGCCCGCAACTCAAATCATTTACAGGGTCAGCTCACCTAAAGGCCCTCACATTTAATTTTTTAGAGGGTCAGCTCACCTAAAGGCCCACACCTCAAATCTTTTACTTTTTTTACATTTATTTAGGTTTTAGACTATATTATCCTTTTTGATACAAAAAATTTTTTTTTTGTATCTCTAAAGTCTAAGTGTCATTTTTTTTATTTTTTTTATCCGATTATCTTATGTGGGGCCCCCTTTTTTTGCGGGACGAGTGGACGGTTTTATTGGCACTATTTTGGGGGCTATATGACTTTTTGATCGCTTGCTATTAAACTTTTTGTTATGTAAGGTGACAAAAAAAAAACTTTTTTTAACCATTTTTTTTTTTTTTCCTTGACCGTGTTAATCTGGGGGGTTAGGTCATGGGGTAATTTTATAGAGGATATTATTACCGACGCGGCAATACCTAATATGTCTACTTTTAATAAATTATTTTAGCTTTTTTGGGTGTCTCAAGTCTGAGAACCAGTTTTTTTATCCGATGTCAGTGCTAAATTGGGATATAAATTTAGTACTCCATGGAAGTGTGATACTCCCTGAAGCAAACAATAATGCAGAGGCCCGGATGATCGGGGCACGTGTCACATTGAGTAGTGGTGTCCTTCCGTATCCCCCTCCTGTGACACACTCTGCACCTTTTTTGGGTTCGTCCCTTCTTTCCAGTATGGGGGACCACACCTGGAAAGTGTTGGCCAGGGACCATCCGGGCGCCTACAGTTCCCGAGGTACTCCGGCCTGCTCTTTCCCGGTCCGAAAAGATCAGGGCCATGAGGACTGCCTCATAGAACTGGAGGAATGTCCCTGTGCTGCCAGCGCTCTGGGATAGTAAAAAAGAGTTGTACATGGCAACCTGTACCAAGTAGACCGCAACTTTTTTGTACCATGCCCGGGTTTTGCGCATGGCGTTATATGGCTTGAGGACTTGATCAGAGAGATCAACTCCTCCCATATACCGATTGTAGGCGACGATACAATCGGGCTTGAGGAACGTTGCCGCGGTACCTCGCACAGGGACAGGGGTGATGCCGTTACCATGAATTGTGGACAGCATAAGGACATCCCTCTTGTCCTTATACCTGACCAGCAACAGGTTTCCAGTGGTAAGGGCACAGGTCTCACCCCTGGGGATAGGTACCTGGAGGGGGAGGGCAGGGAGGCCGCGTTGATTTTTACGCACGGTCCCACAAGCGAACGTGGATCTGGCGGCAAGGGACTGGAACAAGGGGATACTGGTATAAAAGTTATCCACGTACAGGTGGTAACCCTTATCCAGCAAGTTTCCCGGTAACACCCAGAGTGGGGGGACATTCTGGGGGTTGAATCCGGGAATCTCGCCCCTCGTATATACGAAATTTGTAAGTGTACCCTGAGGTACTCTCACAAATTTTGTATAGCTTCACGCCATACCTCGCCCGCTTGGAGGGCACATACTGGCGGAAAATGAGTCTCCCCTTGAACGCAATGAGAGACTCATCAACCGCGACCTCCCTTCCAGGTACATAGGCCTCCATGAATTTGGCCCCAAAGTGATCGATGACCGGCCAAATCTTATACAGACGGTCATGGGCAGGATCACCTCGGGGGGGACATGCTGCATTATCGGAATAATGCAGACATTTCCGGATGGCCTCAAACCGGGAGCGTGTCATGGCCGTACTGTAAAGTGGGGTCTGGTATAGGACGTCCCCACTCCAGTACAGCCTGACACTGGGTTTCTTGACCAGGCCCATATGCAGCACGAGGCCCCAAAATGTCCTCATTTCGGCTGCACTGACCGGCGTCCAGCCAACGGGCCTGGCCAAAAAGGAGCCCGGGTGTTGAGCGACGAACTGTTGGGCGTACAGATTCGTCTGCTCCACCATCAGATTTACCAGTGGGTCACTGAAAAAATGACGAAAAAAGTCATATTCAGTGTAGCCCACTGTGGAAATCTGGATTCCTGATTGGCCTACAAAATCAGGAATCACGGGCTCGTATCGCTCTGGGCTACACCAGACAAGTTCACCGGCAGGGTGCTCCGGTGGATTTAACTGGTGGGCCGGGAAACCAGTACGAGCCCCAGAGCTGCTCGTACTAGGCTCGGCCACAGGGTCCCTAACATGGCGGTCCCCTTGCTCCGCCTGGCGGCGTCTCCGCCGCCTTGGGGGTTCATCATCATCGCTAGATGATGAGGAGGACGCGGATGATAACAGGAATGTGGGGTCATCCTCGTCCTTACTGGGACTCTCGGAGTCGGAGGCAAGCTGGGCATATGCCTCCTCGGCCGAGAATGTCCGGCGGGCCATAGGGGAGTGTGTGTCTGCGTGTATATGTGCGTGTGTGTAACTCTTTATTTTGTGTGCGTGTGTGTGGGGGCATGGGTGTTCACGAACTCACCCTAAAACTAACAGAAAAAAAAAAACTAACTAAAAAAAGGCCAAAAAATGTGAAAAAAAAATCAAAACCGCTGATCAACCGTCCGAAGTTGATCAGCGGTGGGGTGTGCGATGCGATAACAGTGGCCGGACGCTAAGAGTGCCGGCCACAGTCAGCGTACACAAAAAAAAAAAAAAACTGCTCCCCAAAAAAGTGGGGGGGGGGGGGAGGGGGGCAGGGGGGTCAAGCGGCAGCACCCCTGGAGGGTTTAGGGTCACACAGCTGTGCTGTGGACCCCAGACACCCTAACTAGGGTGATGCAATGAAAAGTTCACAAACTAACTTTCCCTTTTTTTTCCCTGCCTAACACAAACTTTCCCTATGCTGTCCCTATGTACCTGATGGGGTGCTAGGGGCACAGATCGGGTCCTAGGGGCACAGATCGGGGTGCTGGCAGCGATGGCGGACACACATGCAGGCAGCTCCTCTCTCCTCGGCTCCGGAACACAAAAGGAGGAGGAGAGGAGCGCCTGCCTCTTTTGAATCTGCCGCCGGACCGCCCACAGACCACTCAGAAAGCGATCCTGAGTGGTGATGTCACCATCACCACTCAGGATCACTGGATGGTGATTGGTGGAGTGAAATCACACCACCATCACCATCCTGTTCCGGGTTATTTGGTCTTCAGAGACCCGAATAACCCGGAAACGCAGAAAACCGCAGGTCTGAATTGACCTGCGGTTTTCTGCGATCGCCGACTTGGGGGGGGGGGGGTCACAGGACCCCCCGGCGCATTTGCCCCAGGTGCCTGCTCAATGATTTGAGCAGGCACCAGGTTCCGATCACCGCCCGCCGAGCGGTGATCGGAACCATTCATGACGTACCGGTACGTCAAGTGTCCTTAAGTACCAGGACATCATGACGTACCGGTACGTCATGTGTACTTCAGAGGTTAATACAACCTGTACAGTGCCTTGCAAAAGTATTCACCCCCCTTGACTTTTTTCTTATTTTGATGTGTCATAACCTGGAATTAACATGGATTATTTGAGGATTTGCAAAATTTAATTTACAGAACATGCCCACAACTTTTATTGTGAAGCATACAACAAACAAGACAAAATAATAGAAAAAGTCAATGTGCATAAGTATTTACCCCCCCTAAAGTCAATACTTTGTAGAGCCGCCTTTTGCGGCAATCACAGCTCCAAGTCGCTTTGGATAAGTCTCTATGAGTTTGCCACATCTTACCACTGGGATTTTTGCCCATTCCTCCTTGCAAAACTGCTCCAGCTCCTTCAAGTTGGATGGTTTGCGCTTATGAACAGCAATCTTTAAGTCTGACCACAGATTTTCTATTGGATTGAGATCTGGGCTTTGACTAGGCCATTCCACCACAATTATATGTTTCCCCTTAAACCACTCAAGTGTTGCTTTAGCAGTGTGTTTGGGGTCATTGTCCTGCTGGAAGGTGAACCCCCATCCTAGCCTCAAATCACGCACACAGTGGTACAGGTTTTGCTCAAGAATATCCCTGTATTTAGCACCATCCATCTTTCTCTCAACTCTGACTAGTTTCACAGTCCCGGCTGCTGAAAAACATCCACAGCATGATGCTGCCGCCACCATGTTTCACTGTGGGGATAGTGTTCTTTGGGTGATGTGATGTGTTGGGTTTGCGCCAGACATAGCGTTTTCTTTGATGGCCGAAAAGTTAAATTTTAGTCTCATCAGACGGGGCACCTTCCTCCATACATTTTGGGAGTCTCCCACATGCCTTTCCGCAAACTCACAATGTGCCTTTTTGTTTTTAGCAGAAAGTAATGGCTTTCTTCTGGCCACTCTGCCATAAAGCCCAACTCTATGGAGTGTACGGCTTATTGTCGTCCTATGTATAGATACTCTAGTCTTTGCTGTGGAACTCTGCAGCTCCTCCAGGGTTACCTTATGTCTCTGTTCTGCTTCTCTGATTAATGTCCTCCTTGCCCGGTCCTTGAGTTTTGGTGGCCAGCCGTCTCTTGGCAGGTTTCCTGTTGTGCCATGTTCTTTCCATTTGGGTATGATAGATTTGATGGTGCTCCTGGGGATCATCAAAGATTTTGATATTTTTTTAGAACCTAACCCTGACTTGTACTTCTCAACAACATTGTCCCTTACAGAAGTAAGAGAGTTCCTTGGTTAGTGATGCCTCTTGCTTAGGTGTTGCAGGCTTTGGGGCCTTTCAAAAAAGGTGTGTGTATGTAATGACAGATCATGTGACACTTAGATTGCACACAGGTGACATCATTTCACTAATTATGTGACTTCTGAAGATAATTGCTTGCACCAGAGCTTTTTATGGGCTTCCTAAGAAAGGGGGTGAATACATACGCACATGCTAATTTTCTGTTTTCTATTTCTAAACAATAGTTTTATTTATATATTTTTCTCACTTCACTTCACCAACTTAGACTATTGTGTTCTGATCCATCACCAAAAATTCTGATTAACAAAACATTCAACTTAAGGCAGTAATGTAACAAAATACGAGAAAAGTCAAGGGGCGGTGAATACTTTTGCAATGCACTGTATATCACATAATGGAGGGCTTCATTGACATTGTGGTACAATTGTTCAGGTAGTGGGACTCCTACACTCATAAAGCCTATACACTAAGTGAAAGGGCTTCCAAAAATTACAAGGAACCAGCACTCCAACACACCCTTTATTACACATAAAGGAGGGCAACATGCACCCTTGAAAAATAATTGATGGCCTGCTGGTGACCCTCAAAAACATTAGGAGCAAGGGCCTGCTGGTGACCCTCTAAAACATTACGGGCGAGGGCCTGCTGCTGAGCTGACCATCTAAAACATTAGGGGTGAGGGTCTGCTGCTGAGCTAACTCTCTAAAACACTAGGGGCGAGTGCCTGCTGTTGATCTGAGCATCGAAAAAATTATGGGTGAGTGCCTGCTGATGAGCTGACCATAGAAAAAATTATGGGCGAGTGCCTGCTGCTTATCTAACCTTTGAGAAAATTATGGGCGAGGGCCTGCTAGTGAGCTGACCCTGTAAAACATTATGGTTGAGGGCCTGCTGGTGAGCTGACCCTCAAAAACATTATATGCGAAGGCTTGCAGGTGAGTTGACCCTCTAAAAGATTGTAGGTGAGGGCCTGCTGGTGAGCTGACCCTCTAAAACATTACATGCGAGTACCTGCAGCTATGCTGACTTTCTAAAAGATTGTAGGTGAGGGTCTGCTGGTGAGCTGACCCTCTAAAACATTATATGCGAGGGCCTGCAGGTGAGCTGACCCTCTACAGCATTAGGAGCGAGAGAAGACTAATAGGCATGTTGATATGATGGAAGTGGAGGAGGACGAGAAAAGGAAGATTGAACCATATACCCTTTTTGTGGTGGAAGGGGTGCATGAGAATACAGAGTATTCAGTACATTAGAAAAAACACATTTAAAGTGCCTTTATGTTCAGCCGCTTTCCTCTGGTGAAGTAGAGAAGTCATGGGCAATCCAGGCCTTGTTCATTTTTATAAGAGTCAACCTGTTAGCATTTTCAGTTGACAGGCGGATGCGCTTATCAGTTATTATTCCCCCAGCAGCACTAAATACCCACTATGGCAAAACGCTGGTGGCAGGGCAGGCCAGCACCTCCAAGGCGTAGAGCGCCATTTCATACCACTTGTCCAGCTTGGACACCCAGTAGTTGTAAGGCACAGAGGAATCATGCTACGTACTCCTTTACCATCTTCCAAATCTTTTCCCTCCTTGTGACACTAGGCCGCTCATGAGGGTGAGGGTGCTAGCGGGGTGTCATGAAACTGTCCCAGACTTTGGAGAGTGTTGCCCTGCCTCTGTTGGAACTGCTGTGTGTTCACCTTGTCTCCCCTCCTCGGTTGCCCAAGGAACTACGTACTCTGCCACAAGCGTTGTCAGATGGAGATTTTTGGAGCAATTTTTCCACATGTACCTTCTAGTATTGCACCATTTTGCTCATCCTCTCCACCACAGCAATGAAGTTCTTTTTGTAGCGGGGCTAAAATGCGTATAACGCCCGGGTCACGGGAAAGGCAGCCTAGCATGAAGTCAGCTATGTGTGCCAGAGTGCCAACAGGCAAGAATTCGCTGTCGTCATCAGGAGAATGACTCTCAATCTCCTCATCCTCTTCCTCCTCTTCTGCCCATCCACGCTGAACAGATAGAATTAAACTTCCATGGGTAAAACCCTCTGTAGCGGAGGCAACCGTCTCCTGCTGCTCCTCATCATCATCCAATTTGCTCTGAGAAGCCGAACTGAGGATGGTCTGACTATTACGAATCACTGCAAAAAATGCACCAAAATGATACATTGTGCAGATGAAAAAATATACATACACGAATCACTGCAAAAAATGTACCAAAATGATACGCAACTGCCAATACTAGCTAATTCCTCAGGCTGATGTTAAAAGCTGAGAACTTTGCCACTATCTTCCTGACTGGAAGATATTTGCAAAGTTCTCAGCTTTTAACATCGGCCTGAGGAATTAGCTAGTATTGTCAGTTGCGTATCATTTTGGTGCATTTTTTGCAGTGATTCGTGTATGTATATTTTTTTCATCTGCACAATGTATCATTTTGTGTAAGATGTTCTTGTGGTGCATGCGGTCCACCCCGGCATCATCCATTGTACGCATTTTTTGCTGGGGATTGCCGTTGTCTGCGGACCGCATGCGGAGGAATTGCTCCCCCGGTTATAGACACGCTACAGTGTCTGGGTTTGGAGCATTTTTTTACCCGTTTAGGCCACTTTTTTCGGTTTGACTATTACCCTGTGTAATGTCTTCCCCAATTTCCACCTCCTCCAAATGCAAAGCGTCGGCCTTAATTGTGAGCAGCGAGCGTTTGAGTTGACACAGAAGTGGGATGGTGATGCTGATATAATAGCATTATCGTGGCTCACCATCATTGTTGATTCCTCAAAGTTTCTTAAAACCTCACAGAGGTCAGACATCCATGCCCACTTCTCGCTTGTGAAGAGCAAAAGCTGACTGGAAAGGCGACGACCATGTTGCAGCTGGTATTCCACTTCTGCCCTCTGCTGCTCAAAAAGCCTGGCCAACATGTGGAACCTGGAGTTCCAGCGCGTGCTCACGTCGCACAACAGGCAGTGAGCTGGCAATTGTAAGCGCTGCTGCAGCGTTGACAGATCGGCAGAAGCTGTCTTTGACTTGTGGAAATGGGCACACACGCGGCGCACCTTCACCAGTAGCTCAGGCAAATTGGGGTAGGTTTAGACAAACCGCTCAACCACTAAGTTTAAGACATGGACTAGGCATGGGATGTGTGTGAGCTTGCCAAGCTCCAAAGCCGCCACCAAGTTACGGCCATTATCAGACACAGCCATGCCTGGTTCTAGGTTCAGTGGCCAGAGACACAGCTCAGTCTGGTCTGTTATCCCCTGCCACAGCTCTGCGGCCGTGTGCTGTTTGTCACCTAAGCAGATCAGCTTAAGCACGGCTTGTTGACGTTTCCCCACTGCAGTGATTCACTGCTTCCAGCTACCAACTGATGGCTGACTGGAGCCACTAACATAGGTGGTGGCGGAATCCTTAATGGAATTAGGGCCCGCAATCCTTGGCATCGGTAGCACCTGTGCCATCCCAGGGTATGACTTGCTCCTGACCTCCACAACGTTCACCCAGTGTGCCGTCAGGGAAATGTAGCATCCCTGGCCGAAAGCACGTGTCCATGTGTTAGTGGTTAACTGGACCTTCCGAGTAACTGCGTTGGTCAGGGCACGGGTGATGTTACGGGACACATGCTGGTGTAAGGCAGGCACGGCACACCGTGAAAAATAGTGGTGGCTGGGAACTGCGTAACGAGGGACGGCCGCCAACATCAGGCTGTGGAAGGTTTCAGTGTTCACAAGCCGAAATGGCAACATTTCTGTCACATCTGTGACAGGTCTCAGAAGGTCTGAAAGATTATCTACGCATTAGTGATCTGACAGCCTCTTTTGGTTTCACTTTGTCTGTGTGTTGCTGGTATGTCCACACCTCCTGTTCAGGTGTGGATCATGTGACCTTTACCTCGCCCTATTTAGTCTGATTTTTCCCATCACTCCTTGCTTGGGATAGCTTCATTTGGTCTTGGAAGAGCTGGAGTGTGGTTCGTGTTGAAGTCCTGTTCATCCTTCATCCTCTGAAGTTAAGTGTACCGCTTGTCGTTTTTTGTATTCCCCCCCCCCCCGGTTGTTTACTAGGCCTCAGTGAGACGCTAGTTCCTTCACCAGGGAAGGAACAGGTGGTCTCTGCCCTGTCATTATCTTTAGGGCATCTGAGGGTCACCAGGATTTTCTAGGTTCCCGTGTATGAGTATTTCTACCATCGAGAGGTGTCCATACGGATAGGAGTTAGGGCCAGGAGCAGGGTCTTATAGGTGGTGCCCCTTTTCCTTCCCTAGCGGTGAGACCTACTGTCTTTCCCCTTCCTTCTTGATTGTCTTTTGGTGTTCTCCCCTACTACATCTGTGACAATTTCCAGGGCCAGTAATTTGGAAATTTGCGCTTTTAGTGCTATGGCCTGTGGGTGGGTGGCTGGGTATTTACGCTTGCATTCAAATGCCTGGGGTAAGGACATTTGTACGCTGCGGTGGGACATGTAAGTGGATGTGGTCACTGATGGTGCTTGCGAAGGTCCAGGTGCAGGGCGGGAAGCATCCGGGCCTGCGCCTTCGACAGGGGATTGGCCAGCATGTAACACAGGGGAAGAGGAGGCAGTGGTGTGACCCGCAGACACAGATTGTGGACCCAACAGTTCGGCCCACCTATTAAGGTGTTTTGATGCCATGTGGCGGATCATGCTGGTGGTGGTGAGGTTGCTAGTGTTCACGCTGTTCATTTTTCTATGGCACAGGTTGCAAATTGCAATTCTTTTGTCATCCGCACTTTCCTCAAAAAATCACCTACCCCTTAGCAAGGGAGATTTCCACAAGGGTGTGCTCCGGGGATCAGTTGTGGGCCTGTTTGGTATGGCCCGCCCTCTCCCTTTTGCCACCCTACTGCCTCTTCCAGCCTGTTGCGCTGCTGCAAATCCCTCTCCCTCTGTACTGCTGTCCTCGCTCAGCTTGCCACCTTCCAAGGTTGGCTCAGTGACTTCATCATCCACCACCTCCTCTTCCACATCCTCACTCTGCTCATCCTCCTGACTTGTTGACCTAACAACAACCTCAGTTATTGACAACTGTGTCTTATCCTCATCATCAACCTCTTGAGACACTAATTGCCGTTGACTTATTGGCAACTGTCCTAGTGAACAAGTAGTAAGTCCAATCAAGAAAGAGATACTCGCGCTGCCTTCTAAATAGGGGAAATAAGCTCACACAATATAAAACTATGTGCGGGCTGCGTCGCTGCAGGGTTCCAATATAGGGTTAATTGCCAAAAACACCCCAATAAATAGGGAAAACCTAATAATGGAAGAAGAAAAATAGAACCCGCGCTGACTTGCTAGGTAGTTTTGTAGATTCGGATATTGCCGCAATATGTGGAAATTATTCCAATACCCAATATCCACTAACTAAATATTCGCTAACTCCTCGATTCGAATATAGCAGAATCTATGTATCAATAGTCTATAGCAGATAAGAATCCAGTAATTCAAATACAGTGTGTGCATAAGAATAAGCGCTGGACACTTAATGGTATGTGCACTGCCGGGCACGCTTGATGCTGCAGATGGATTTGTGTGTTGCAGGCTGCAATTCTCCTGTTGGTGTCTCCTCCGATCCTGTCTTCTGCTCACCTCGTGGTACGCGCGTAGCTCCGGCCGGTAGCTCGCGCGCGCACAGAGAAGCGATGTTTACTCGTCGTCCTGGAAACCTTTCGTGTGACGTCACACCCGAAGCTACGGAAGCCTCTAGGGTCCACAATACCTCCGACACGTTTCGGAATAAGCGTATTCCTTCCTCAGGCCCAAATTAAGGAATGGCGCTGAAAAGAGCTCGTTGGAATATCCGAGTGTGGGATCACTTGTTTGGCAAAACTCCCCATGGTGGGAGGAAGGAGGAGCAGGGTGAGGTTTGTGTTGACCAGACTCTTGGCTACTGAGACTGGACTTGGTGGAAGACAGGGTGGTGCTTAACCGACTGTAAGCATTATTTACTGCAATACAACCGACCACCTGGTCGCACTGTTGTGACTTCGAGAGTGGTGTCATGCGCCGCCCTGCAAACTCGGACATGAAGCTAGGTATTGTGGATGATTGTTTTTCTTGTGCTCTGGCAGCAGGCACAGTTTCATCGCGCCCAGGGCCACGGCCTCTGTGTGCATCATCAGCATCACGGCCACTTCCCTGTCCCTTATTTGGGATGTGCACATGTTAAACAGGAGATGTAGCGCAGCTAATGTCCCTGTCCGCAGCGGACACCGTCTATGGAAAAAGTAGACTGGATGTCACAGATATTTTTGGAATGCGCACACGTTACACCGGAGATGTAGCACAGATAATGTCGCTGTCTGCAGCAGCCTAACTATTGCACGCTATTTAGCGCAGGATGCACTAAAAATAGATATTGCTGCCACACGCAATAGTGCTTAAAAGGTCTTTTGGATCTGTAATGTTTTAGCAATTTAGCGCAGGTTGCTCTAAAAATATATATCTTGCTGCTGCCACACACAACAATAGTCCTTAAAAGGACTTTTTGGTCTCTGACAAGTTTTTCAACTTTAAAATAAAATTAAATTCACTCCTTACACTATCTTTCCTTTCTTCAGCACAGCTCTCCCTGACTAACACTGAGCCGAACATGTGTCATCGGATGCTACATAGCACCTGATGATGCGTTTCGGCCAGCCAATTACTGTAATGCCAGTAACCAACACAGCTACGGCACTACAGTGAAGGGCAGTACTCACCTGCACGTTTATTGGCTGCATAGCATTGCACTCAAGCACATGTGGTATTCGGCTGAATACTGCCATGTGCCAAGCATCAAGATGCTCGAGCCGAACTGGTGTTTGGCTGAGCATGCTCGATCAACACTACTAGCGACTTGCTGGCTCATGGGCAAGCTGCCACCCACTTCTCCCAATTATGATGAAGCCTCTTCTTCACACGGCTCCCAAGTGCGATCAGCTACATCATCATCATCATTGAGTACTGTCTGCACTTCACTGATGTCCTCCTTAACCGTCTCTAGGTCAGGAGTCTGACAGTTCGCAACTCCAGCTCCCACGACACTCTCCTCATCACTACTTGCCCGCCTAGCCGGGGAAGCGGCGGATGTCTCCTCCAGATCTTGGCTGGGCAATAGCTGCTGACTGTTCTCTAGTAGCTCTTCCTCGCTAAAAAGTGGAGCCTATGGCATATAATACTTTTTGCTGTGAGGGAACTGAAAATGGATAGAGGAAGGTTCAGAATAGGTGGGGCACAGGGCCTGCTCCTGGGCCATGCCAACTAAGCGTCATGTCAGAGGAACCCACAGACTCCTGGCTGGGGGTGTCTGATGTCACTTGGGGCGAAGTGGATGACCGAGTCAACCATTCAAGAACCGCTCGGTTGCTGGTCAAGACACAACCAATAGATGACACCGGGAGCTCAGACCTCTCGCTGCAACCCCTGCTGCCACACCCCCTTACTCTGCTGCAACCTCTGCATGCACCAGAAACATTTAGGCCTCTGCCACTCCCCTGTGCAGCGCCTGGCACTTCTCTGTCTGATATACTGTTAGATCAAATAATCAAATGTTAGATCAAATGATTTTTATTTCGCCACTAATACCCAGAAAACAGGGCTTTAGAATATATCACTGCACCGTTGAACGGCAATTAGGCCCTAATTATTTTCTACTTTTACACAACACAAAAGGCTTTTTAACAGATAAGTGCAATGCTGAACGGTGAATATATTTTTATTTTGCCACCTATACATGGCAAACGGGGCTTTACAACATATAACTGCACCAAACAAGGGCAAATAAGATGTACTCTAGAATTATTTCCTTGTAATAAACCCTGTTAATGGCTGTATCAAACAGCACTTGCACCTCAAAAACAAGAACAGCTTGCTGGAATTACAGAGCTGTATAATGGCAATTTGGATCCCCAGTCAGTGCACCAAGGTGTAACAGGATTGTTCCTATTACCCATTCTGTAACCTCCCCTACTGAACCCTGTTCTATACAAATGCTGTGGAATGATTCCTCCTTATTAGTGTTGGTCGAGCATGCTCGGCCGAACACCAGATAGGCTCGAGCATCGCTATGCTCGGCCGAATATCGCGTGTGCTTGAGCGAGATGCTCAAGTCAGTGTATTTAAATTTAGTTTAGCCTCTATTTATGAAGAGGTTCTGATGGGATTCGAACTAACAACCTTCTACATTACAGCCAAGAATGTTAACCACTACACTATAGAGCTGCATGGCCAGTTACTAAAAAAAAAAAAAAAAAAAAAAAAAAAAAAGTACTAGTAGTAAGTATTCCTATAAAGCAGAAGTCTCTTTTTTTTTTTAAGTAACTGGCCATGCAGCTCTATTGTTGTAGTGGTTAAGAGATTCTTGGCTGTTATGTAGAAGGTTGTGAGTTCGAATCCCACCAGAAAGTTTTCAGAAATAGATGCTAAATTAAATTTAAATACACTGGGTGTCCACAAGCACTGACTCCCTACAGTATATGGACATAGCTATATATGGAGTCAGAGCAGGGACTCCAGGGAGTCAGAGCAGGGACTCCTAAGCCGAACTAGAGTCCCGACACCCTCCCCTCTTCAGAGCAGGGGGTGCCTGGTTTAATGCTCGGGTTCTCCCATTGACTTCCATTGTGCTTGGGTGCTCTGTAGAGCACCCGAGCATTGGGAAGTGTTCTACTTGAGCACCAGAGCACACGAGCACTTTGGTGCTCAACCAACACTACTCTCTATCCTTTCCCTGCACTTATAAATCATTTTTTCACCACAATCAAGTCTTTCCTATCACTGTCCCTAGTGCATGCTGACATATCTCCCTGCACTAAGTACACTGGTAAATGGCAGAATCTAAGATGGCTGACGCTATTTATAGGGCTGGCTGCCGATTGGCTGCATGCCTGACATTATGGGTGATCCCGCCTTCCCAGAGTTCCTTTCTCCATGTCCTCACACGTGCAGCAGCCATTTTAGGAAAAAATTAGATTCGTTACCACGAAGCGTGAGGAAATTCTCCTTTGGTGCAAATCAAATTTTTCCTGAAATTCGGATCGAATTCCTATTCATCAGCTTCGATTTGCTCATCTCTAATTACTATCATGGGCACTATCAGAGCATTATGACTTCTGGGGCACAGTGGGAGCATTATTGTTGGGGCACTGTAGGGGCACTATTACTACTAAGTGCACTCTGGCAAAGAATTATCACTATTGGTTGGATTTTGGAGAAATATTATTGTGGGGGGCAAACTGGCCACTTAAAATGAGTACCAGTACAAAGAATGTCCCTTATAATGTGCGCCAGTACAAAAAATGCCCCCTAATAATGTGCACTAGTTAAAAAATGTGTCGCCTACGCCAACCTCTGTTAAGCTGCGAGCCTAGTGCCTGCAGCCTATCAGAGGAACAGGGAAGGGAGACTCCTCTCCCATGCACTGCTGCAGTGTTTATCTGATGAATGTAGGGAGATGAGCGCTTCCACCGCCAGAGAGCACAGGATCGGGATTCAGTTGGTAACACGGTTCTCTGATCCGGCTGTAATTTTAACAAGCGAATCTGGAGAACCTGAGGGAACTGGCTGAATCCCATGCCTGCCTGTGATATGTCACTCCAGCAACCTGCTTACAATTTGGAATTAACTATATAACTATTGTAGGTAGGCTCAAGTGGCCGTCATTGATGAAAGGTATGTGTCACTGAGATTCCTGGCCTCGGTGAGGTAAGAGCTGGTAGTTTTAAGTGTCAGCGGCAGCTAGTGCTGACTGAAACTGTTTTGTTGTTAGTATGGCTGTAAAGCCGATCCGGGACGGCTCTTACTGGGAGTAGCCAAAGTGCTGGGTGGGTGGCTGCACCCCACGCTCCAGGCCGGGTCTTTTTTGGCCTATATAAAACCCAGCCAGCAGTCTCAGATGGGTGTGGTTTATTCTCCATCTGACAGAGAAGCTGGGGAGTCTCTGTGTTTTGGGAACTGTGAATTTGTGCCATCCTAAAGGGCTGAGAGCTGCATGCCGGGAAACAGGCCCCTAAAGCCTGCTGTGGACTGCGGATGGAAAACTGCTAACCAGGTGAAGATTTTGTTCTATGGACATTGCATGGTGTGAACAAACACCAAGACTGTGAACGGTCATTTTGTTTTTCCTTATGTGTGAATAAACACCAAACTGTTTAAGTTAAAGACTTTGTGATTGCCTCTATACTGCGTCTGCTAGCCTGTCTACCAGAGCAAAAACCCCACACTATATATTTTGTTAGAGGTGACACTCCTTATGGGAGTATGTAATTATCATAGCTACATTGAACTGACAGTGATTTTGGTAATCAATATGGCATACAGGAGCTGGATCATGCTCCAGCTAATTTCATGTCAGATGTAGCATAGGGAAAATCAAAGAAATCTTGTTAGGAACTTACCCAGCCAAGTTCCTGTTCATGATTGTACCAGTAGAGTTGTCATGCTAACATGCCAAGCCCAGGCTGGTCGACACATCACTGAGTCTGGACACTGGGCCAATTATGTACCTCACTCAGCATCCAATCTAGGTGGAGGATTAAGATCACGTACTTGCTGCTTGTCAGTGCCTGGGATTTTTGTTTTCCTAACCCCTGTTTGTTCTGTGGCTCAGAACAGTGCTGTATTTCTATAAAACCTCCCTGTGTATTATACTCGACTTGATTCAGGATTTACCGATTGTCTACTGATTAGGTTTCTACCAAGTTTCCATGCTTTGACTCCTAGGATTATATCTGGATTATCTCCTTGTCTTCGCTTTTGGCTTCTACTGACTGTGAGCTCATGTCTGTTTTCTGATTCCTTATCATGGAGATGTAACCTGGGTTCCTAGAAAATCCAACCGACCTTCCAATGTGCTATGGTGGACACCTAGAAGTAGTCTTAGATCTACCAACTGAAGTGATGAAGGAAGATAGCTATCAGATTGGTCCTAGGTTGTGACTCTATTTCTTTCCCATCACTGCATTTTTAAGCACTATATTTATACTATTTTGTTTTAAGTTTCTCCTTAATCAAAGGTCCACTTTCCTTTAAAAATTGAAGCAATGCTGATAAATACTAGAATGTACTACATCAATGGTCCCCAACCTATAGCTCTTCAGCTGTTGCAAAACTGTCAATGGTCCCCAAACCTATAGCTCTTCACCTTTTTTCAGGTTGCCAGAACATTCTGGGAGTTGTACTGTAGTTTTGCAGCAGTGCTGCAGGCTGATGGCCACTGTTCTACATCAATTCAAATCACTGTAAAAAATGTGAGGATACATACAACAATTATAGTAATAAAATACAGTTCAGAACAAAAGAATAATGCTTTACAATCTCATATTAAAAAAATTGGCACAAAACACAATGTAATAAAAATCAACAAAAGAACAAAACATTGTTATGTTTCTTGCTTGTATGCTCTGATCTGAGACCAGGACTTGGCAAACTCTGAGCCTTTTATTTGCTGGGACATTCTATGTCTTTATATTTTGCATATGCCGTCTTCATCAGAAGATGTCTGAATATCAGAGTTACGCAATTGTTCTCTACCAAGCAAAAAAAGTTAATTGTTTTAGTTTATGACACAAAAAAGAACTGACTGAATCAGGAAATTAAGTGTGGCCAATGTGAAAGTTTTTTTTTGTCACAGCCATTAGAGGGGCCACCAGGTAAAATAATATATAAGTAGGCAAAGGAGTATTAGACACATTTTGTTTTATTTGCATTGTCTTGTTTTGTTTTGTTTTCTGGATCTTGGGGTTTTGTTTTGTTCTGCAATGATTTTCTTGTTTCTTAGTTTTCTCTATTATGCAAGAGTAAAATGTGCTCTGAATTAAGAATGAAGCTCAAACACTCTTGGGATAGTATTGCTGCCTGTTTTCTTTTCTTTCTTTCTTAAACCTTTTTGCCAATATTCCTCAGGGATGCTTCATAATCTTTGGGGTCCAGAAAGGGTACATTGGTAGTGATTGGTTATTTTCTGTAAGAAGCGCTAAATGAAGAGAAGCTTTCCTCCACCCAAATAACACCACTCTCCCGCTAATACGCAGCTGTCCAAGCCTCTGCTGGCCTTCCCCCTCCTCATATGCATGTTGCATTTTTGGCCTGGTCAAGTCCACAGGGCATAGATCATGAGGCCCCTCATTTCTAAATTAACCCCATTTTATTCCCTCACTGCCAAATAATACAGAAAATGTATACTGTATCAATATTTAGTGTATGGGTCAATGTTATTCCCTCACATTGAGGAATAGTCATAATTATTTTAATAAACTATATTGGTCCTATGTAAAAATAAAATATATAGTATTGTAGTGTGACACTTCCTAAAATGTTACTTCCTAATGTTTATTCATGGTAAGTGAAATGCATGGAGGCTGTGCAAAGATACAAGAAATCCCTGCAGCTCCTTATTACAAGGGGGCTTAAAGGGGTTGTTCAGGATTTTGATATTGATGGTTTGTCCTTAAAGGGAACCTGTCACCTCAAAAAACGCATATAAAACGGACAGCATTTCCTCCTAGTAGCCCCCAGTCTGTTATAATCATATGTTTGATCCGTTAGTCTGATGCTCCATAGGTTCAAACAACAATGTTTCAAGCGCCATCAGCGCTATCTTGCCGTTCAGCTTAAAGTCAAGGGGGCAGCGGCTTCCTTGCTTCAAGTCAAGGTAAGCACGCCCCCTAACTGTCCCCTCTCTTGTTAGATTGACAGCCTGCAGTGCGGCCAGGATCGTATAATTCTCGCGCATGCGCGGTGCGCTCCTTGGTAAGGTGCATTGCTGTCTCCGGCTGCCGCTGTTAGCCGGGTTCCAGCGGCTTATGTGATCCTGGCCGCACTGCAGGCTGTCAATCTGCAGGCTGTCAATCTACCTACCATATGATTGAATATTGAGGTCCCTGCAGCAACTTTGAGAATGTAGGTCCTGGGGAAAAGAGGATACTGGCTATCTTTCTTCTATACCCAGAAATCATCTCAGCTCTGATAGTGTCTATAATTAGGGTTGAGCGAACCCGTACTGTAAAGTTCGGGTTCGTACTGAACTTTAGGATTTTTGGAACCCAGACCCGAACACAAACATTTCCGTAAAAGTTCGGGTTCGGTGTTCGCCGCTTTCTTGGCGCTTTTTGAAAGGCTGCACAGCAGCCAATCAACAAGCGTCATACTACTTGCCCCAAGAGGCCATCACAGCCATGCCTACTAATGTCATGGCTGTGATTGGCCAGTGCAACATGTGACCCAGGCTCTATATAAGCTTGAGTCACATATTGCTGCACGTCACTCTGCTGTTACAAGTGTAGGCAGAGGATGCTGCTGGACTTGTGATTTCAGGGAGAGAATCTAACTCAGCGATCTACAGAGAAATAGTTGTGTGGGTGCAGGACACAATTGTTTTACCCTGCCCTGAGGCCATTGACCAAAAATAACATAACTTTTATAATTCTGTTAGTTAGGTGGGTGGCGGCGGCGGTGGCCATTTTATGCATGCTCAGTGCACCAGCACTGCATCTGAGCTTTTGGGACATTGCAAATCACCATTTTTTTCAGGCAAACTACAACATCTGGAATAGTCAGTGTGCAATTTAAGGTAGAAATACACCCATCATTTTCTGGGGTTTTAAAAACACATGATTTTTTTCAAAAAACAGTATTTTCCAGATCTGCAAGTGTTAAATTCAAGTTTAATATATACAGCTTTCATATTCTAAAAAGATATATTGGGTTGTGACGGCTCACCTGCTTATTATATATGGGACGGGTGCTCCAACTGATAGACACACCCGGTCTATAAAGTGCAAAGTAGTTATAAAATGTAGGTTAGGTGTGCACACCTCATATGGAAGTATATTTGTATACGTAGACTTTTCTGATATATAACACTCAATATTTATTATACATACATAAGAAAATATCTTGGGTGTCTATATATCGCTGCCAGTACCCAAAACAGTCACAAAGTATATATTATTATACTCCTTCTGATATTTATATGTGAATAGCCACGTGATTTAAATAAGTGAAAAAATAGTGCAAAAAATGTACCTTGTGAGTAGAAAAATATATATATTGAGTGAGAATAATTCTAGCTACAACGAAAGATGTGTGCACCAATATAGTGTACAAAAATAGGGGTATTCCTTTTTGATGATATTCCTTTCTGACAGTTTTTTTAGAATGCAGCAATATATAAGGCATGCAAGATGGCAGCAAATAAAACATTCATATAATACAGTATTAGGGATTCATTATAAAATAAAATGCGTTACAAAAACCATAAGAATTGATGTTATAATATGAACCGCAGTATTAGGGGTTAAAAATACAATATTAGGTATAATATAAAAGAAATTAAAAGTTCGATACTATTGTAATATAAAACCACACTCTATTGTACTTTAACCACGATCAAGGTAGTCGCACTGTGTAGCGTTAGTTTAGATATTTGTATCTTATCCAGCACTTTAGTCACAGTTTATATGCTGTCTAGTACCGTCAGGGTTATAATTTCTCCTATATATCCTAAAGTGCCTTCAACATCCTCACTATAGGAGAAATTATAACCCTGACGGTACTAGACAGCATATAAACTGTGACTAAAGTGCTGGATAAGATACAAATATCTAAACTAACGCTACACAGTGCGACTACCGTGATCGTGGTTAAAGTACAATAGAGTGTGGTTTTATATTACAATAGAGTGTTGGCAGCCTTTCATGCAGATGTCATTGTGAGATACACCCTTAATACATTTGGGTTACATTCAGAGATTTTAAATACCGTCATTTGGTGCACCAATATTGAAATCAGGCCTACACAGGTTAAGGCCGTGTGAGATACCCCCTCTACATACAGGGGTTTAAATTAGGCATTTGAAATACAGCCATTTGAAATACAGCCATTTTGGGCAAAGATATATTTACTTCAGGCCTACACTGGTTCAGACCGTGTGAGATACTCCCTCTATATACAGGGGTTTTATTCAGGGATATGAAATTCAGCCATTTGAAATACAGCCATTTTGTGCAAAGATATATTTACTTCAGGCCTACAGTGGTTCAGACCGTGTGAGATACCCCCTCTACATACAGGGGTTTGAATCAGGCATTTGAAATACAGCCATTTAAAATACAGCCATTTTGGGCAAATAAATATTTACTTCAGGCCTACACTGGTTCAGGCCCTGTGAGATACTCCCTCTACATACAGGGGTTTGAATCAGGCATTTGAAATACAGCCATTTTGGGCAAATATATATTTACTTCAGGCCTACAGTGGTTCAGACCGTGTGAGATACTCCCTCTACATACAGGGGTTTGATTCAGAGATTTGAAATACAGCCATTTTGTGCAAAGATATATTTACTTCAGGCCTACACTGGTTCAGACCGTGTGAGACACCCCCCTACATACAGGGGTTTGAATCAGGCATTAGAAATACAAACTTGACATGTTAAAAGGAGGGTGATGCTTGAAATCATTGTTCTTCCATTGTTAATCATGGTGACCTGCAAAGAAACGCGTGCAGCCATCATTGCGTTGCATAAAAATGGCTTCACAGGCAAGGATATTGTGGCTACTAATATTGCACCTCAATCAACAATTTATAGGATCATCAAGAACTTCAAGGAAAGAGGTTTAATTCTTGTTAAGAAGGTTTCAGGGCGTCCAAGAAAGTCCAGCAAGCGCCAGAATCATCTCCTAAGGAGGATTCAGCTGCGGGATCGGAGTGCCAACAGTGCAGAGCTTGCTCAGGAATGGCAGCAGGCAGGTGTAAGCGCATCTGCACGCACAGTGAGGCAAAGACTTTTGGAAGATGGCCTGGTGTCAAGAAGGGCAGCAAAGAAGCCACTTCTCTCCAAAAAAAACATCAGGGACAGATTGATCTTCTGCAGAAAGTATGGTGAATGGACTGCTGAGGACTGGGGCAAAGTCATATTCTCTGATGAACCCTCTTTCCGATTGTTTGGGGCATCTGGAAAAAGGCTTGTCCGGAGAAGAAAAGGTGAGCGCTACCATCAGTCCTGTGTCATGCCAACAGTAAAGCATCCTGAGACCATTCATGTGTGGGGTTGCTTCTCATCCAAGGGAGTGGGCTCACTCACAATTTTGCCCAAAAACACAGCCATGAATAAAGAATGGTACCAAAACACCCTCCAACAGCAACTTCTTCCAACAATCCAACAACAGTTTGGTGAAGAACAATGCATTTTCCAGCACGATGGAGCACCATGCCATAAGGCAAAAGTGATAACTAAGTGGCTCGGGGACCAAAACTCCAAGAAGTGATTATAAAAGAATGGTTTGCTATAAGTCAGGAATTGACCCAGAAGTTGATTGAGAGCATGCCCAGTCGAATTGCAGAGGTCCTGAAAAAGAAGGGCCAACACTGCAAGTACTGACTCTTTGCATAAATGTCATGTAATTGTCGACAAAAGCCTTTGAAACGTATGAAGTGCGTGTAATTATATTTCACTACGTCACAGAAACAACTGAAACAAAGATCTAAAAGCAGTTTAGCAGCAAACTTTGTGAAAACTAATATTTGTGTCATTCTCAAAACTTTTGGCCACGACTGTATATTTGGGCCCACTGCAACTGTTTCTGCTTGTGAGCACTAGTTAGGAGTGGCCGAATAGTAGATTTATGCACAACTGCAAACCTCTGGAGTATCCTGCACCTTAAGATTTGTAGGACTCCAGAGGCACCAGCAGTTTCAAATACCTGTTTGCTGCTTTGTAATGGCATCTTAGCAGTTGCTCTCTTAATCCAATGAATTTGTCTGCCTTTATTGTCACTGTACAATACAATGTAATACAATGTACAATACAATGAAATGTTGTTTGGAGCAATCCTAGATGCCATGGACAGAGGAACAAGAACTGACATTTAAACTAAAGCATTACACTAGAAAAAACAAAAAAAATTGCACTAGAAAGCATTACTATTCACAGTTCACAGCATATATATAGCAAGAGCAAAGTAGGAAGTGCTTATGAGTATATATACACACTGATCAGACACCACTGCAGACAAGAGATCATCATGGGTTCATGAATGCAGCAGTCACTTTCAGTCTGTGGTAGTTTCTATCCTAGGAAGGGGCAATAATCTCCGAGAATTTAGGAGACTGATTGTTTTGGGGTAAAAGCTGTTGTTCAGCCTAGTGGTGCGGGCATGTAGGGCTCTAAGACGCCTACCAGAGTAGGGGAATGAAAAGGCTGTGGCCGGGGTGAGTTGGATCCCCGCAGATAATTTTTGCCCTGTTGCTGCAGCGAGCAGTGAAGATGTCATCCAGTGATGGTAACTGAGTACCAGTGATTCTGCCAGTCATTCTGATGATGCGCTTGAGGGTCTTCTTGTCCTCAGAAGAGCAGCCGGAGTACCACACTGTAATGCAGTATGTGATAACAGATTCTATGGTGCACCTGTAAAAATTGACTAGCAGCTGTTTTGGGAGTTGTGCTTTCTTCAGACTCCTCAGAAAATAAAGCCTCTGAAGGCCTTTTTTGGTAATTTCTGTTGTGTTTTTTATCCATGACAGGTCCTGACTAATATGAACTCCCAAGAATCTGAAACTTTGAACTATCTCCACGTTTCCACCATTAAATGGGAAGGTGTCCATTTCGTTTCTTCTTCCTAAAATCCAGAATTAGCTCCTTTGTTTTCTTGGTATTGAGTATGAGGTTGTTGTTCTTACTCCATCTCTCTAGGTTCTCAACCTCTTTCCTATAGGCTGAAACCTTCCCCATTGTGACTTTATCTGCACTCTATGACTTTATCTTCTGTGCTCTGAATCAGCCACAAATTTCTTCACAGTATGATGATCACGCTTAAGTTTTCTTGAAAATCCTACTGTTTTCATACCTTGTCCAAGGCATTGCACTGTGCGATGCTTTTCGGCAGCAGAGAGATCCTTTCTCTTTCCCATATTGCTTGAAACCTGTGGCCTGCTTAATAATGTGGAACATGTTTCTTCCAGACCAGGTCATTTTCCCCCTTCCTGACCAAGCCTAATTTTGCAAATCTGACATGTGTCACTTTATGCGGTAGTAACTTTGGAATGCTTTTACTTATCCAAGACATTATGGGATTTTTTTTTCCCGTGACACATTGTACATTATGTTAATGGTACATTTCAGTCAATATGTTTAACCTTTATTTATAAAAGAATCCAAAAGTTTTATTATTATTATTTTCTAAATTTTAATCTTTCTGCTTTTAAGACAGTGATACCTAATAAAATACTTATTAATTAACATTCACCATATGTCTACTTTCTGTTGGCATCATTGGTACAGTAAAGTTATTTTATTTTTTTAAGACGCTAACACGTTTAGAATTTTAGAAACAATTTTTGACATTTTCAAGTAAATTTCCCAAATCACTTTTTTTAAGGACCAGTTCAGTTCTGAAGTCACTTTGAGGAGCTGACCTAATAGAAACCTCCAACCATAAATTACCCTATTTTAGAAACTGGATCTTTCAAAATATTCAAAACTGGTTTTTAAAAATATTGCTAACCCTTTAAGTATTCCACAGGAATTAAAGCAAAATTGGAGGTGAAATGTAAACTTTTTACTTTGTTGGAGATTTTCCGTTTTAAGACATGTTTCCTGTAAAACATCAAGGATTAACAATGAGCCTGGCACTACCCAGATACATGTGCTTATACAGTACTTCTCAAAACAGCACAATAAAAGCAGTTTCATATTATATGGTTAATCAGAAAGTGGATTTGTATTAGGCTACTTTCACACTTGCGTTTGGGGTTCAGCTTGTGAGATCCGTTTGAGGGCTCTCACAAGCGGCCCGAACTGATCCGTTCATCCCCAATGCATTCTGAATGGATAAGGATCCGTTCAGAATGCATTAGTTTGGCTCCGTTCCGCCTCCATTCCGCTCTGGAGGCGGACACCAAAATGCAGCTTGCAGCGTTTTGGTGTCCACCTGGCCGTGCGGAGCCAAACGGATCCGTCCTGACTTACAATGCAAGTCAATGGGGACGGATCCGTTTGATGTTGACACAATATGGTGCAATTGCAAACGGATCCGTCCCCCATTGACTTTCAATGTAAAGTCAGGAGTCCCTATTAACCACTTCAGCCCCCCTAGCTTAAACACCCTTAATGACCAGGCCACTTTTTACACTTCTGACCTACACTACTTTCACCGTTTATTGCTCGGTCATGCAACTTACCACCCAAATAAATTTTACCTCCTTTTCTTCTCACTAATAGAGCTTTCATTTGGTGGTATTTCATTGCTGCTGACATTTTTACTTTTTTTGTTATTAATCGAAATTTAATGATTTTTTTGCAAAAAAATGACATTTTTCACTTTCAGTTGTAAAATTTTGCAAAAAAAAACGACATCCATATATAATTTTTTCTCTAAATTTATTGTTCTACATGTCTGTGATAAAAAAAAATGTTTGGGTAAAAAAAAATGGTTTGGGTAAAAGTTATAGCGTTTACAAACTATGGTACAAAAATGTGAATTTCCGCTTTTTGAAGCAGCTCTGACTTTCTGAGCACCTGTCATGTTTCCTGAGGTTCTACAATGCCCAGACAGTAGAAAACCCCCACAAATGACCCCATTTCGGAAAGTAGACACCCTAAGGTATTCGCTGATGGGCATAGTGAGTTCATAGAACTTTTTATTTTTTGTCACAAGTTAGCGGAAAATGATGATTTTTTATATATTTTTTTCTTACAAAGTCTCATATTCCACTAACTTGTGACAAAAAATAAAAACTTCCATGAACTCACTATGCCCATCACGAAATACCTGGGGGTGTCTTCTTTCCAAAATGGGGTCACTTGTGGGGTAGTTATACTGCCCTGGCATTTTAGGGGCCCAAATGCGTGAGAAGTAGTTTGAAATCAAAATCTGTAAAAAATGGCCGGTGAAATTCGAAAGGTGCTCTTTGGAATGTGGGCCCCTTTGCCCACCTAGGCTGCAAAAAAGTGTCACACATGTGGTATTGCAGTACTCAGGAGAAGTTGTGCAATGTTTTTTGGGGTGTCATTTTACATATACCCATGCAGGGTGAGAGAAATATCTTGGCAAAAGACAACTTTTCCCATTTTTTTATACAAAGTTGGCATTTGACCACAATATTTATCTCACCCAGCATGGGTATATGTAAAATGACACCCCAAAACACATTGCCCAACTTCTCCTGAGTACGGCAATACCACATGTGTGACACTTTTTTGCAGCCTAGGTGGGCAAAGGGGCCCACATTCCAAAGAGCACCTTTAGGATTTCACAGGTCATTTTTTACACATTTTGATTTCAAACTACCTACCACACATTAGGGCCCCTAGAATGCCAGGGCAGTATAACTACCCTACAAGTGACCCCATTTTGGAAAGAAGACACCCCAAGGTATTCCGTGAGGGGCATGCTGAGTTCCTAGAATTTTTTATTTTTTGTCACACGTTAGCGGAAAATGATGATTTTTTATATATTTTTTTTCTTACAAAGTCTCATATTCCACTAACTTGTGACAAAAAATAAAAACTTCCATGAACTCACTATGCCCATCACGAAATACCTGGGGGTGTCTTCTTTCCAAAATGGGGTCACTTGTGGGGTAGTTATACTGCCCTAGCATTTTAGGGGTCCGAATGCGTGAGAAGTAGTTTGAAATCAAAATCTGTAAAAAATGGCCGGTGAAATCCGAAAGGTGCTCTTTGGAATGTGGGCCCTTTTGCCCACCTAGGCTGCAAAAAAGTGTCACACATCTGGTATTGCCGTACTCAGGAGAAGTTGGGAAATGTGTTTTGGGGTGTCATTTTACATATACCCATGCTGGGTGAGATAAATATCTCGGTCAAATGCCAACTTTGTATAAAAAAATGGGAAAAGTTGTCTTTTGCCAAGATATTTCTCTCACCCAGCATGGGTATATGTAAAAATACACCCCAAAACACATTGCCCAACTTCTCCTGAGTACGGAGATACCAGATGTGTGACACTTTTTTGCAGCCTAGGGGGGCAAAGGGGCCCACATTCCAAAGAGCACTTTTCGGATTTCACCGGCCATTTTTTACAGATTTTGATTTCAAACTACTTCTCACGCATTCGGCCCCTAAAATGCCAGTGCAGTATAACTACCCCACAAGTGACCCCATTTTAGAAAGAAGACACCCCAAGGTATTTCGTGATGGGCATAGTGAGTTCATGGAAGTTTTTATTTTTTGTCACAAGTTAGTGGAATATGAGACTTCGTAAAAAAAAATAAAAAAAAAAATCATCATTTTCCGCTAACTTGTGACAAAAAATAAAAAATTCTAGGAACTCGCCATGGCCCTCACGGAATACCTTGGGGTGTCTTCTTTCCAAAATGGGGTCACTTGTGGGGTAGTTATACTGCCCTGGCATTCTAGGGGCCCTAATGTGTGGTAAGTAGGTAAATGACCTGTGAAATCCGAAAGGTGCTCTTTGGAATGTGGGCCCCTTTGCCCACCTAGGCTGCAAAAAAGTGTCACACATGTGGTATCGCCGTATTCAGGAGAAGTTGGGCAATGTGTTTTGGGGTGTCTTTTTACATATACTCATGCTGGATGAGAGAAATATCTCTGCAAAAGACAACTTTTCCCATTTTTTATACAAAGTTGGCATTTGACCAAGAAATTTTATCTCACCCAGCATGGGTATATGTAAAATGACACCCCAAAACACATTGCCCAACTTTTCCTGAGTACGGCGATACCAGATGTGTGACACTTTTTTGCAGCCTAGATGCGCAAAGGGGCCCACATTCCTTTTATGAGGGCATTTTTAGACATTTGGATCCCAAAATTCTTCTCACGCTTTAGGGCCCCTAAAATGCCAGGGCAGTATAAATACCCCACATGTGACCCCATTTTGGAAAGAAGACAACCCAAGGTATTCAATGAGGGGTATGGCGAGTTCATAGAAATTTTTTTTTTTTGGCACAAGTTAGCGGAAATTGATTTTTTTATTTATTTTTTCTCACAAAGTCTCCCTTTCCGCTAACTTGGGACAAAAATTTCAATCTTTCATGGACTCAATATGCCCCTCAGCGAATACCTTGGGGTGTCTTCTTTCCGAAATGGGGTCACATGTGGGGTATTTATACTGCCCTGGCATTCTAGGGGCCCTAAAGCGTGAGAAGAAGTCTGGAATATAAATGTCTAAAAAATTTTACGCATTTGGATTCCGTGAGCGGTATGGGGAGTTCATGTGAGATTTAATTTTTTGACACATGTTAGTTGAATATGAGACTTTGTAAGAAAAAAAATAAAAATTTCCACTAACTTGGGCCAAAAAAATGTCTGAATGGAGCCTTACAGGGGGGTGATCAATGACAGGGGGGTGATCAATGACAGGGGGGTGATCAGGGATTCTATATGGGGTGATCACCCCCCTGTCATTGATCACCCCCCTATAAGGCTCCATTCAGATGTCCGTATGTGTTTTGCGGATCCGATCCATGTATCCGTGGATCCGTAAAAAACATACGGACATCTGAATGCAGCCTTACAGGGGGGTGATCAATGACAGGGGGGTGATCAATGATAGGGGAGTTATCAGGGAGTATATATGGGATGATCACCCCTCTGTCATTGATCACCCCCCTGTAAGGCTCCATTCAGAAGTCCGTATGTGTTTTGCGGATCCGATCCATGTATCAGTGGATCCGTAAAAATCATACGGACGTCTGAATGGAGCCTTACAAGGGGGTGATCAATGACAGGGGGGTGATCAATGACAGGGGGGTGATCAGGGAGTCTATATGGGGTGATCACCCCCCTGTAAGGCTCCATTCAGACGTCTGTATGTGTTTTGCGGATCCGATCCATGTATCAGTGGATCCGTAAAAATCATACGGACATCTGAATGGAGCCTTACAAGGGGGTGATCAATGACAGGGGGGTGATCAGGGAGTCTATATGGGGTGATCAACCCCCTGTAAGGCTCCATTCAGACGTCTGTATGTGTTTTGCGAATCCGATCCATATATCTGTGGATCCGTAAAAAACATACGGACATCTGAATGCAGCCTTACAGGGGGGTGATCAATGACAGGGGGGTGATCAATGACAGGGGGGTGATCAGGGAGTCTATATGGGGTGATCACCCCCTGTCATTGATCACCCCCCTGTAAGGCTCCATTCAGATGTCCGTATGTGTTTTGCGGATCCGATCCATGTATCAGTGGATCCGTAAAAATCATACGGACGTCTGAATGGAGCCTTACAGGGGGGTGATCAATGACAGGGGGGTGATCAGGGAGTCTATATGGGGTGATCAGGGGTTAATAAGGGGTTAATAAGTGACAGGGGGTTGTGTAGTGTAGTGTGGTGCTTGGTGCTACTTATTACTGAGCTACCTGTGTCCTCTGGTGGTCGATCCAAACAAAATTGACCACCAGAGGACCAGGTAGCAGGTATATTAGACGCTGTTATCAAAACAGCATCTAATATACCTATTAGGGGTTAAAAAAAATCGCATCTCCAGCCTGCCTGCGAACGATCACCGCTGGCAGGCTGGAGATCCACTCGCTTACCTTCCGATCCTGTGAACGCGCGCGCCTGTGTGCGCGCGTTCACAGGAAATCTCGCGTCTCGCGAGATGACGCATATATGCGTGACTCTGCGCAGGGCTGCCGCCTCAGGAACGTGATCCTGCGTTAGGCGGTCCGGAGGCGGTTAATATACCATCGGATCAGAGTTTTCTCCATATCCGATGGTATATTTTAACTTGAAGCGTCCATATCACCATGGGAACGCCTCTATGTTAGAATATACCATCGGATTTGAGTTAGATCATGAAAACTCAGATCCGACAGTGATGGGGACGCTTCAAGTTAGAATATACTAAGAACTGTGGACATAACGGCCCCCTGCTGCCTGGCAGCACCCGATCTCTTACAGGGGTCTGTGATCCGCACAATTAACCCCTCAGGTGCCGCACCTGAGGGGTTAATTGTGCGTATCATAGCCCCCTGTAAGAGATCAAGTGCTGCCAGACAGAAGGGGCCAGAGCCCCCTCCCTCCCCAGTTTTAAATTCATTGGAGGCCAGTGCAGCCCCCCTCCCTCCCCAGTATTAAATTCATTGGTGGCCAGTGCAGCCCCCCTCCCTCCCCAGTATTAAATTCATTGGTGGCCAGTGCGGCCCCCCCTCCCTCCCCAGTATTAAATTCATTGGTGGCCAGTGCTGCCCCCCTCCCTCCCCAGTATTAAATTCATTGATGGCCAGTGCGGCCTCCCCTCTCCCCCCCCTAATTAAAATCACCCCCCCATCATTGGTGGCAACGGAGAGTTCCAATCGGAGTGCCAGTTTAATCGCTGGGGCTCCGATCGGTTACCATGGCAGCCAAGACGCTACTGCAGTCCTGGCTGCCATGGTTATTTAGCAATTTTAGAAGCATTATACTTACCTGCGCTGTCTGTGGCCGGCCGGTAGCTCCTTTTACTGGTAAGTGAAAGGTCTGTGCGGCGCATTGCTTATAGCACGGGGAGGGAGGGGGGTCTGGCCCCTGCTGCTTGGCAGCACCTGATCTCTTACAGGGAGCTATGATGCACACAATTAACCCCTCAGGTGCGGCACCTGAGGGGTTAATTGTGCGGATCACAGCCCCCTGTAACAGATCAGGTGCTGCCAGGCAGCAGGGGGTTGTTATGTACACAGTTCTTAGTATATTCTAACTTGAAGCGTCCCCATCACCAGATCTGAAAAAGCTGTTATGCAGACGGATCCGTTCTGAACGGATGCAAGCGTTTGCATTATAGGTGCGGATCCGTCTGTTCAGATTCCAGACGGATCCGCACCGAACGCAAGTGTGAAAGTAGCCTAAGTCGGATCTTTAGATTCTTTTAACCTGTAGACTCATTCGATTCTTAGACTCCCTCCTGTACAGTGTGTGACTCAGAGCTGCTTGCCTGAGCTCTGATTGGTTGCAGGCCGGGGTGGGCGGAGAGGGGAGGGGCTGGCTTTTACTCTAGGATCAGATTTCACTCCTCCCTGCTGCCAGCTTCTCTCTGCTCTGCTATCTGACTGAGCTGTTTCACACGGTTTAGCTCAGTCAGAGGAATCAAATCCTCCGGTTCAGTGAACTGAATCGATTCAAAAGAACAATTCATTCATGAACCGGACATCACTAGTGCGGGCGGCCGAGCGCAAAAGTGAATCAGCGGGGGTAGTGCACCCGGGGGGGCAAGGAATGACCTGGGGGGGCAATTACCCCCCCTTTCCCCCCTGTAGCGACGCCACTGCCTCACTGGCATGTTGTTTCGCCGCTGAATATCGGAAAAGTGTGCCATGGCCGTGTAGGGATGCCTGAAATGGCCACACACCTTCCTGGCCTGTTTGAGGACGTCCTGTAAGCCTGGGTACTTATGCACAAAGCGTTGTACGATCAGATTCAACACATGTGCCATGCACGGCACATGTGTCAACTTACCCAAATTCAATGCCGCCAACAAATTGCTTCCGTTGTCACACACCACTTTGCCGATCTCCAGTTAGTGCGTGGTCAGCCACTGATCCACCTGTGCGTTTAGGGCGGACAGGAGTGCTGGTCCGGTGTGACTCTCTGCTTTCAGGCAAGTCAACCCCAAGACGGCGTGACACTGTCGTATCCGGGATGTGGAATAGCCCCTGGGGAGCTGGGGGGGTGCAGTTGATGTGGAGCAAGACACAGCAGCAGAAGAGGACTCAGCCGAGGAGGTTAGCGAAGAGGATGGAGTAGGAGGAGTAGAGGAGGTAGCAGCAGGCTGGCCTGCAAGTCGTGGTGGTGTCACCATCTCCTCTACAGAGCCACGCATTCCATGCTTGGCAGCCGTCAGCAGGTTTACCCAATGCGCAGTGTACGTGATATACCTGCCTTGACCGTGCTTTGCAGACCAGGTATCAGTGGTGAGATGGACCCTTGCCCTAACACTGTGTGCCAGACATGCCATGACTTCCTTTTTCACAATAGAGTACAGGTTGGGGATTGCCTTTTGTGAAAAGAAATTTCGGCTGGGTACCTTCCACTGCGGTGTCCCAATAGCTACAAATTTTTTGAAGGCCTCAGACTTCACCAGCTTGTATGGTAAAAGCTGGCGGACTAAGCGTTCCGACAAGCCAGCTGTCAGATGCCGGGCAAGGGGGTGACTCTGTGCCATTGGCTTCTTACGCTCAAACATTTCCTTGACAGACACCTGACTGTGGGCAGATGAGCAGGAAGTGCTGAAGGTGAGAGGCGGAGTGGCGGGTGGTTGAGAGGGGGCAAGGAGGACAGCAGTGATTGACGTGTCTGAAGATGCTGGACCAGGAGTAGGATGGTGGCTTTGAGTTTCTGTGCTGCTTGTACTCATCATGTGTTGATCCCATAGGCGTTTGTGATGTGAGATCATGTGCCTTCGCAAAGCAGTTGTACCTAGGTGGGTGTTGGACTTCCCACGACTCAGTTTCTTTTGGCACAGGTTGCAAATGGCATCGCTGTTATCAGAGGCAGACACACAAAAAAAATGCCACACTGATGAGCTTTGCAATGACGGCATTCTGGTGGTGGCAACAGCATGCGTTGATTGGCGTGTTGTCTGGCTGACCCCGGGTGCCGATACATGCTGTCTGACTGTGCCACTAGCTCCTTGCGACGACCTCCCCCTGCTTCCAACTCATCTCCCCATCTGAACTTTCCCTCTGTTCTTCTTCTCTTCGAGTGGGCACCCACGTGACATCCACGGACACATCGTCATCATCAACCGTTTCACTTGTATCTGACAACTCAGCAAAGGAAGCAGCAGCGGGTACAACATCATCATCATCACACCGTATGTCCATGTGTGTAATGCTGCCTGACTGAGACATATCCTTATTATCTACATCCTCTGGCAATAATGGTTGCGCATCACTCATTTCTTCCAACTGATGTGCAAATAACTCCTCTGACAGATCAAGTGAAGCGGCTGTGGTGCTAGTGTTGGTGGTGGCGGCGGGCGAGTGGTACTTCAGAGGTGCCCGAAGCTGAGCTGGAGGAGGATGGTGCGTCAAGGTTCCAAGCGGAAGCTGTAGAAGATTGGGTGTCCTGTGTAAGCCAGTCAACTATGTCCTCAGAACTTTTTGAGTTCAGTGTATGTGGCCTCTGGACACTGGGCATTATTCTAGGGCCAAAGGAAATCACAGCACCACGACCATGACGGCCCCTGCGGGGTGGCCTGCCTCTGCCTGTCATTTTTTTTTAGATTAGTGGTACTATGATTGCAAGGTTCTGTGCCACCCGATATGAGTGGTGGGCAGTGGGCACAGTACAGTCTGTGGGCCTGACACTCACTGGCAGGCAACTGCAATTATATTACAGAGAAAAAATTAAATGACTTTATCTGCAAGGTACTGTGCCACCCGATATGAGTGGTGGGCACTGGCAGTGGGCACAGTACAGTCTGTGGGCCTGACACACACTGGCAGGCAACTGCAATTATATTACAGAGAAAAAATTAAATGACTTTTTTACCTGCAAGGTACTGTGCCACCCGATATGAGCGGTGGGCACTGGCAGTGGGCACAGTACAGTCAGTGGGCCTGACACACACTGGCAGGCAACTGCAATTATATTAAAGGGTAAAAATTTCATGACTTTTTTTATCTTCAAGGTACTGTGCCACCCGATATGAGTGGTGGGCACTGGCAGTGGGCACAGTACAGTCAGTGGGCCTGAAACACACTGGCAGGCAACTGCAATTATATTACAGAGAAAAAATGAAATTACTTTTTTATCTGCAAGGTACTGTGCCACCCGATATGAGTGGTGTGCACACAGTACAGTCTGTGGGCCTGTGGCCTCTCACACACGGGCAGGCAACTGCAATATATATATATATATATATATATATATAAAAGAAAAAAGCAGACTGATGTACCAACCCTAAAAAGGGCTTTTTGGGGTGCTATCAGGACGCTGTCCTTACAGCAGATGAGTCTTTGAGGACTGAAGTGGACACAGAACATTGGCCTAGCTAACGATTTCCCTATTAATTCAGCAGCAGCAGCACTCTCACTGCTCTAACTAACACTGCAGCTTCAGAATGAAACTAAGATGGATGCTGTCCTTGCTTTTTGATAGGAGGTGGGAGGGCCTGAGAGGGAGGGTATGCTGATTGGCTGGAATGTGTCTGCTGACTGTGAGGTACAGGGTCAAAGTTTGCTCAATGATGACGTATAGGGGGCGGATCGAACATCGCATATGTTCGCCCGCCGCGGCGAACATGCAATGCTCGCTGGGAACTGTTCGCCGGCGAATAGTTCGGGACATCTCTACCCAGGTGTTGGTGTTACTGGCAGATCCTCTGTTTGCGGGGTGGCAGGTGGCACTGTCACTCCAGAGGTGGATGAAGAGGCCGCAGCAGAAGAGGAAGCAGCAGCTAGATCTTTGCACTTAAATGCCTGGTTATGCAGGTTGTGCTCAGGTTTAGAACGTTTATGCCTCGCTTCAGGCTCTGATTGAACAGCGTGCAAACCACTCGTGTCTTGTCGTCAGCACATTGTCTGAAGAACTGCCACGCCAGGGAACTCCTTGGAGCTGGCTTTGGTGTGCTCGGTCCCTTGCTGTGGTGGGCAGTAGGAGGCGTACTGTATAGAGGACGACTGCTCCGCTTTTGCACCCTGCTACCTCTTCTGCTGTGCTGGTGGCTGTGTGCGACCACCGCCTCTTCCTCCGAACTACATAGGTCACTCGCATGACCTAGATTCCATGTGGGGTCGAGGACCTCATCGCCCTCCACATCATCTTCCAGCCATTCTTCACCCCTGACTTCCTTGTCGGTCTGCACACTTTCGAAAGCCCCAGCAGTTGGCACCTATGTTTCGTCATCATCCGAGACGTGCTGCGATGGTCCTCCGATGTACTCATCTTGAAAAATAAGTGGTTGGGCATCGGTGCACTCAATCTTTTCCACTTCTGGGGCAGGGCTAGGTGGATGGCCCTGGGAAACCCTGCTAACAGAATCATCAAAAAGCAGAAGAGACTGCTGCATGACTTGAGGCTCAGACTGCTTGGCTGATTTGCAAGGGGGTAAGGTGAAAGACTGATGGACATCGGCTGCAGGTGCCAACTGTGGTCTATCAGCAGGAGACTGGGTGGGAGACAACGTGAAGAAACTGGATCCACTGTCAGCAACCCAATCTACTATCGCCTGTACTTGTTCAGGCCTCACCATTCGTAGATCAGCATTAGGCCCGACCAAATACCGCTGCAGGTTTTGTCGCCTACTCGCACCTGAGGAAGGGGTTTCACTTGTGCGTTTAGCTGGCACAGATCGATTACGTCCTCTCCCTGCAACAGGAGCTCCACCAGAAGCACCACGACCTGGGCCACGTCCCCTATTTGATGCTCTCCTCATATTTTTCAAATTTCCCTAAATGGGTGTTAAATTAATAGTAGAATAGAAGGACAGTATGTAAAGGGTGTATCTCACACAGTCTGAACCAGTGTAGGCCTAAACTAAATATTTCTTTGCCCAAAATGGCAGCATTTCAAATGGCTGTATTTTTCAAATGCCTGATTCAAACCCCTGTATGTAGAGGGGGTATCTCACAATGCCTGAACCACTGTAGGCCTGAAGTAAATATTTCTTTGCCCAAAAGGCTGTATTTCAAATTCATGATTCAAACCCCTGTAGGTTGAGGCGGTATCTCACAAGGTCTGAAGAACTGTAGGCCTGAAGTAAATATATCTTTGGACTAAATGGCTGTATTTAAAATGGCTGTATTTCAAATCCCTGAATCAAACCCCTGTATGTAGAGGGAGTATCTCGCACAGTCTGAACCACTGTAGGCCTGAAGTAAATATATATTTGCACAAAATGGCTGTATTTCAAATGGCTGTATTTCAAATGCCTGATTCAAACCCCTGTATGTAGAGGGGGTATCTCACAGGGCCTGAACCACTGTAGGCCTGAAGTAAAAATATCTTTGCACAAAATGGCTGTATTTTAAATGGCTGTATATCAAATCCCTGATTCAAACCCCTGTATGTAGAGGGGGTATCTCACACGGTCTGAACCACTGTAGGCCTGAAGTAAATATATCTTTGCACAAAATGCTGTATTTCAAATGGCTGTATTTCAAAGGCCTAATTTAAGCCCCTGTATGTAGGGGGGTATCTCACACGGTCTGAACCAGTGTAGGCCTGAAGTAAATATATCTATGCACAAAATGGCTGTATTTCAAATGTCTGTATTTCAAATTCCTGATTCAAACCCCTGTATGTAGGGGGGTATCTCACACGGTCTGAACCAGTGTAGGCCTGAAGTAAATATATTTTTGCACAAAATGGCTGTATTTCAAATTCCTGAATCAAACCCCTATATGTAGAGGGAGTATCTCACACGGTCTGAACCACTGTAGGACTGAAGTAAATATATCTTTGCACATAATGGCTGTATTTCAAATGGCTGTATTTCAAATGCCTGATTCAAACCCCGGTATGTAGAGGGGGTATCTCACAGGGCCTGACCCACTGTAGGCCTGAAGTAAATATTTCTTTGCCCAAAATGGCTGTATTTTAAATGGCTGTATTTCAAATCCCTGATTCAAACCCCTGTATGTAGAGGGGTATTTCACACGGTCTGAACCAGTGTAGGCCTGAAGTAAATACCGTACATCTTTGCACAAAATGGCTCTTTTTCAAATGCCTGATTCAAACCCCTGTATGTAGGGGGGTATATCACACGGTCTGAACCACTGTTGGCCTGAAGTAAATATATCTTTTCCCAAAATGGCTGTATTTTAAATTGCTGTATTTTAAATCCCTGATTCAAACCCCTGTATGTAGAGGGGTATTTCACACGGTCTGAACCAGTGTAGGCCTGAAGTAAATACCGTATATCTTTGCACAAAATGGCTGTTTTTCAAATGCCTGATTCAAACCCATGTATGTAGGGGGGTATCTCACACGGTCTGAACCACTGTTGGCCTGAAGTAAATATATCTTTGCCCAAAATGGCTGTATTTCAAATGCCTGATTCAAACCCCTTTATGTAGAGGGGGTATCTCACAGGGCCTGAACCACTGTAGGCCTGAAGTAAATATTTATTTGCCCAAAATGGCTATATTTCAAATGGCTGTATTTCAAATGCCTGATTCAAAATCCAGTATGTAGGGGGGTATCTCACACGGTCTGAACCAGTGTAGGCCTGAAGTGAATATATCTTTGCACAAAATGGCTGTATTTCAAATCCCTGATTCAAACCCCTGTATGTAGAGGGGGTATCTCACACGGTCTGAACCAGTGTAGGCCTGAAGTAAATATATCTTTGCACAAAATGGCTGTATTTGAAATGGCTGTATTTCAAATCCCTGATTCAAACCCCTGTATGTAGAGGGGGTATCTCACACGGTCTGAACCAGTGTAGGCCTGAAGTGAATATATCTTTGCACAAAATGGCTGTATTTCAAATCCCTGATTCAAACCCCTGTATGTAGAGGGGGTATCTCACACGGTCTGAACCAGTGTAGGCCTGAAGTAAATATATCTTTGCACAAAATGGCTGTATTTGAAATGGCTGTATTTCAAATCCCTGATTCAAACCCCTGTATGTAGAGGGGGTATCTCACATGGTCTGAACCAGTGTAGGCCTGAAGTAATTATATCTTTGCACAACATGGCTGTATTTTAAATGGCTGTATTTCAAATTCCTGATTCAAACCCCTGTATGTAGAAGGAGTAACTCACACGGTCTGAACCACAGTAGGCCTGAAGTAAATATATCTTTGCACAAAATGGCTGTATTTCAAATGGCTGTATTTCAAATGCCTGATTCAAACGCCTGTATGTACAGGGAGTATCTCACACGGTCTGAACCACTGTAGGCCTGAAGTAAATATATCTTTGCACAAAATGGCTGTATTTCAAATGGCTGTATTTCAAATCCCTGAATCAAACCCCTGTATGTAGAGGGGGTTTCTCACACGGTCTGAACCAGTGTAGGCCTGAAGTAAATATATCTTTGCACAAAATGGCTGTATTTCAAATGGCTGTATTTTAAATGCCTGATTCAAACGCCTGTATGTACAGGGAGTATCTCACAGGGCCTGAACCAGTGTAGGCCTAAATTCAATATTGGTGCACCAAATGGCTATATTTCAAATGCCTGATTCAAACCCCTGTATGTAGAGGGTGTATCTCACAGGGCCTGCACCAGTGTAGGCTTGAATTCATTATTGGTGCACCAAATGGAGGTATTTAAAATCTCTGAATGTAACCCAAATGTATTAAGGGTGTATCTCACAATGACATCTGCATCAAAGGCTGCCAACTAATTTTTTTGTGCAGAAACGAGTGTTTGTTTAACAACTGAATTTGACAGCAGTATATTAGCCTGTAATTTCACACGTGCTGATGCTGCAAGGCCTGAAAATAGTGTTTTTTGTCAAAAAAGTGTGTTTTTCAAACCCCAGAAAATGATGGGTGTATTTCTAGCTTAAATTGCACACTGACTAATCAAGATGTTGTAGATTGCCAAAATTGTGTTTTTTTGCTAACAGAATATGAAAACTGTATATATTAAACTTGAATTTAACACTTGCAGATCTGGAAAATACTGTTTTTTGAAAAATAAAGTGTGTTTTTCAAACCCCAGAAAATGATGGGTGTATTTCTAGCTTAAATTGCACACTGACTAATCAAGATGTTGTAGATTGCCAAAAAAGTGTTTTTTTGCTAACAGAATATGAAAGCTGTATATATTAAACTTGAATTTAACACTTGCAGATCTGGAAAATACTGTTTTTTTAAAAAAATAGTGTGTTTTTAAAACCACAGAAAATGATGGGTGTATTTCTACTTTAATTTGCACACTGACTTATCCAGATGTTGTAGTTTGCCCAAAAAAATGGTGATTTGCAATGTCCCAAAAGCTCAGATGCAGTGCTGGTGCACTGAGCCTGCATAAAATAGCCGCCGCCGCCAACCACCTAACTAACAGAATTATAATTTTTTATTTTTTTTTGGTCAATGGCCTCAGGGCAGGGTAAAACAATTGTGTCCTGCAGCCACACAACTATTTCTAGGTAGATCGCTGAGTTAGATTCTCTCCTATTCTCTCCCTGAAATCACAAGTCAAGCAGCATCCTCTCCCTACACTTGTAACAGCAGAGTGACATGCAGCGCTACGTGACTCAAGCTTATATAGAGCCTGGGTCACATGCTGCTCTGGCCAATCACAGCCATGCCATTAGTAGGCATGGCTGTGATGGCCTCTTGGGGCAAGTAGTATGACGCCAAGAAAGCGCCGAACACCGAACCCAAACTTTTACGGAAATGTTCGGGTTCGGGTCCGGGGTCCAAAAATTCTAAAGTTCGGTACGAACCCGAACTATACAGTTTGGGTTTGCTCAACCCTAGTTATTTAGAATATTCATTTTTTTTTACTTTTAATGTGTACTATTATTCCACTTCGGCATACTCCTCCCCGACAAGGTTGGAAAATACCATCTGATCTGAGTTTTCCCAGTGGAATAACAGTACACATTGAAAAAAAATTAATGTTGGTTATTGCTGTACAATGATGAAACGTCTAAGGTGACCCAAATATATGACTCTTTCCATTTTACACCATCCAATGTGTTTAGGAGATGCGTGGTGTCCCTAAGGTAGGATGAAAGAGTTACAACATAGTGTGGAGGTGGCAGCAAAATCAGGAAACCACAGAGTGGCAAGGTAACATAGTGTGGAGGTGACAGCAGCCTCAGGAAACTACAGAGTGGGAAGGTGACAGAGTGGAGGTGGCAGCAGAATCATTAGACCACAGAGTGACCCGGTGACAGAGTGGGGAGGTGGGTGGCACTTACAGTAGCCGCTGACATTGATGGGTGTAAGAAGGAGCACTTGGCATCAGATGTGGGGCATCAGGTGGGTGGCAGCATCAGAATAGTAGCTGAGACAGGTAGCCAGAAGAAACCACTCTCTTTTGTCAATGTGTTGGTGTGGCACCATGATTTGTCTAATCTGATGCATCAGGCATTGGTGAGTGGAAATCCTGGCTGATCCACGTCTGATTCATCTTGATAAAGGCCAGTCTCTCCACATTTTAGATAGGCGAGTTCTCCTTGGGGTAACTATGGCCCCCGCCGCACTAAAAATTTGCTTGGAAGCCACACTGCTGACTAGGCAGAACAGCTTTTCAAGGGCAAACTCGGCCAGTTGCAGCCACAAATCCAGTTTGTCTGTCCAGTAATCTGGCGAATCTTCAATGATGGCTGGCAGGGTGCACTCCAAGTATGCCACCACCTGCTGGTTCAGGTTCTGCTCTATGTCTAGCTGCTGGTGAGTCATTTCTTCACTACGCGGGTGAACAAAGCTGCTCATCAGCGATTCTAGACTCAGGCTGCTACTGATGGAGCTGGTACTGCTTCTGCCACCCCCCCCAGCAGCCATGGCAGTGGAACTTCACCGCAGAGGGCCCCCACGTCAGACTAGTGAGAGGATGGACGATGGCGCAGATAGGCAGTGGCCAACTGACTACATAGGATGTCTCTATTGTAGTTCAGTTTGTCCTCCCTGTAAAAAAGGCCCCCATTTTGGACCGGTAGCGAGGGTCTACCATGGTGGAGAGCCAGTAGTCATCCCTCTGCAGAATGGTGACAATTTATCTTTCACTACGCAAGTAAGTGAGCATGCATCGGACCATTTGCGCAAGTCACTCAGAGGGACTCCCTGCCTCCATCTCCACTGCATACTGCCACAGTGTGTCTGGGTCATCTGCCTCCTATTCCTCATCTCCCTCTTGCTCCTCCGGATGCTCCTGCCCCTCCTCTCCTGTCACCTGTGTAGTAAAACCACCCATTTTGCTACACATTGTTTGTGCTCCAATGTCCTCCTCCTCCAGTTCAGCCCCCACAGGGCTCATGTGGCCATGAGATGTAGGCGTCACGTCTCCAGTCCCCCGATTAGCCAGATTTACCAGCATCTTTTCCAGGATTTGAATCAGTGAAATTATGTTGTTCACCCCGTAGTCCTGGCAACTGCCGAATAAAGTGCCCCCTCAAAGGGCACGAGCAAATGTCAGGTGTCACGCATGAGCTGCCACTGGCTAACATCGAAGTTACACAGGGGAGTACCTCTGTCCGCCTCTATCATGAAGAAATCGTTTATGGCCTTTCTCAGTTCGTACAGTCGATGCAACATATGGCGGGTGGAATTCCAACAGGTTGAAACGTTGCATATCAGCCTATGTTGGGTGATGGCTTTCTACCGCTTTAGCTGAAGGAGGGTATGCTTGGCGGTGTATTAGTGGCTGAAGTGCATGCAAAGTTTCCTGGCCATTTTTAGGATGTCTTGCAGATGGTTGGAAGACTTCAGGAAACGCTTGACAACCAAATTTAACACATGCGCCATGCAGGGTGCATGGCTCAGCACTCCTTGACGCAGCTCCAACACCATGTTCTTCTTGTTGTCGGTCACCATGGTTCCGATTGCGAGTTGTCGCGGAGAAAGCCAGGATTTGATTTCTTGATAAGGGACGCGGAGCAGTTCCTACCCTATGTGACTCCATTCGCCCAGGCAAATGAGGTGCAGAACAGCATGACACTGCCGTGCCCTGCACATGTGGTATGCTGGTGGGGCACTGTGAATTGTCCCTGCAGTTGAGGCTGAGAACATGGCAGAGGATGAGGAGGCAGAGGCGGACACAGGACCAACGGCATGAGAACGTGATGGTGGAAGCGGCATCACCTGGCCAAGTTGCTGGTTTGGCTGTGCAGGAACCACATTTACCCAATGGGCCGTAAAGAATATTTATTGTACTTGACCGTAGTTACAGCTCCACACGTCGGCGCTTCCATGCACTTTGGCAGACATCGACAGGCTCAAGGACTGGCCCACCTTCTGTTCTACATGTGTGTGCAGGGCTGGTACTGACTTTTTGGAAAATAAATGACAGATTGGGACTCTCCATCTCGGCTTGGAACAAGCCATCAGTTCTCTGAAAGGTGCAGAGTCCACCTCTTGGAAAGGGAGGGACTGCAGTACCAGCAACATGGCCAGGAGCACGATCAGCTTCTCCCTAGCCATTAGAAAGGAAATCCTCCTGATGAAGCATTAGCGAAACGTGCGTCGAGGACTACGCCAGAGAGAGACAGCCCACACACACACCACTAGATATCGGGTAAGAAGGAGATTTTGACCGCCTTGATGTATACTATTTGTGGTCAGGACCTAAACGAGTGGAAGATGCCCAACCACCACCCCCCTACCTAATTGGCCTGAGGTGTGCCTTGGCCTCACTAGGTCGGTATGCCTGAAAAAGGGGGCATACCCTGAATGTGATGGTTTAATGACTGAATGAAGAATGGGAATGGGTGGGCAGGGGACGTCCGAATGCCGACGTGCTGCCTGGGAGAGCAGGACTGCTTAAGACAGGTACCGGCCCCTCCCACAAATCCAGGCTAGCCTGCGGCCAGCCTTAACACTTGTGGTCAGGACCTAAACGAGTGGAAGATGCCCAACCACCACCCCCCTACCTAATTGGCCTGAGGTGTGCCTTGGCCTCACTAGGTCGGTATGCCTGAAAAAGGGGGCAAAACCCACCAGTGAGGGAAGGATTGGCCTGAGGTGCTACTCTGCCAATGTACTGAATGCTTGGACCAGCTCCGCTTGTGGCTCCGGGATATACCGTACAAAGCACCCTGCGCGCCAGCGCCCCAAGTGTATGATGATATGCACAGGGACTCCATGCTTGGACGCTGCGGATGCCGCACCGATGCGGAAAGAATGCCCCGAGAATTGAGCCGGATTCAATCCTACACTGGTCAACAGGATGCAAATATGTTTGATGAACTGGCTGGACGTCAGTGGACCAACAGGGAATGGAAGTAACGGGTCGGTGGGGCTGTGAAGACTAAGGGCCAACAAGAGGTTGTCCAAGACTGTCACTGGACACCATGTGTTTGTGGTCTGGAAGAACTTAACTACATGGCCGGGACCTACCTGCCTTGTTTTGTTGTGAGGCAACTGCAAATGAAAGTTACTGCCCATCCTGACTGAATCTCCCTTGCGGAGAGCCACCGCCCCTTGTCTGGCCTGTGTCACTTCACCTGGTCTTAAAAACCTGTAAAACGCCAAGTACATCGCCGCCTTGATCACCAGGCTGGGAAGGACTCCGAATGGTGACAATGTGAGAACTTCCGACAGGCCACGAAACGTGACCCCCGTAATAGGTCGACGGACCGACTTGACCGTGACCTGGCTTTTTTGAATGCCTCTGAGGATGGCCTTGATCGGGTGAGCTGAAAATATAGAGGGTCTGTCTGGCTCTTGAAGTGCCAAAAAATGCTGCACCCCAGCCAAATATAGCCTAATGGTGTTGTAGGATAAAGCCAATACCGAATGACAATAAGACACGAAAGCCACCATATACTTGACCTGACCTGTGTTACCTCTAGGATATGCCAACTGAAAGTTCGAAAAAACCACCCACGCTCGGCGGTACGACCGCAACGTACTGGCCGACAAAGACTTGGTAATCAGTGAACTGGCGACCACCATCAGAGAGTCTAATCCAAGACCAGCAGCCGCCAGTCCGGTACTGGGGTGCCCACTGAGTCTGCTTCTGGGTTCTGTAAGAAAAAGCGAGAAAAATCTAAACGAGATAAAGCATCAGCTGCAACGTTGCTGACCCCGTCCAAAAACAGGGCATGAAAATGAAACCCCTGTTCCAGAGCTATCCAGGTCAATCTACGCATGAAAGACATGATGAGTAACGACTTAGATCTACCCTTGTTAATGATCTCTGCGGTCGCCATGTTGTCAGTGTGGAAAACCACCGTGTGACCCGACCACCTATGCCCCCAGACTATAGCAGCTGCTACGATAGGATAGATATCGAACAATGCCGACGTCTGAGAAAACCCCGGCAACTGTAGCACGTGTGTGGGCCATGAGCCGGCGAACCAATGTGAGCCAAATATGGCCGTGAAACCTACCGAGGCAGCCGCGTCTGAAAATACGTGTGGAGAATCAGAAGTGGCCCTCGGAATAAACATGGAAATGCCGTTCCACCCGCTGAGAAATCTGTCCCACCTGAACAGATCTGCTCGGGCGTTCGCATTAAGATGCACTGATGCGTCCAAATCACTGGTCTGTTGTAATAAGACTAGCAATCTTGAAATGAATAATCTACCCAGAGGAATGATCCTCATGGCAAAGTTTAACATGCCCAACAGAGACTGCAATTCTCTCTTGGTGCAAACCTGAGACATGAGCAAGGAACGGACACCTGATTTGATTCTGTCGAGTTTGTCTTGTGGCAGACTGGCTGACATGGCGCGTGAATCCAGAGAGATCCCCAAGAACGTGACAATCTGCGCAGGCCCTTCTGTTTTGTGTTCGGCCTTATAACATGGTTATAAGGGAAAATAATAGCATTCTTAATACAGAATGCTTAGTACAATAGGGCTGGAGGGGTTAAAAAAAATAAAAAATAATTTAACTCCCCCTAATCCACTTGTTCGCGCAGCCCGGCTTCTCTTCTATCTTCATCTTTGCTGCGCACAGGAAAAGGACCTGTGGTGACGTCACTGCGCTCATCACATGGTCTGTCACATGATCCATCACCACGGCGATGGATCATGTGATGTACCATGTGATGAGCGCAGTGACGTTATCAAAGGTCCTTTTCCTGTGCGCAGCAAAGATGAAGATAGAAGGGAAGCCGGGCTGCGCGAACAAGTGGATTAAGGTGAGTTAAATCATTTTTTTTTTTTTTTAACCTCTCCAGCCCTATTGTACTAAGCATTCTGTATTAAGAATGCTATTATTTTCCCTTATAACCATGTTATAAGGGAAAATAATACAATCTACACAACACCTAACCCAAACCCAAACTTCTGTGAAGAAGTTCGGGTCTGGGTACCAAACAAGCCGATTTTTCTCACGCGCGTGCAAAACGCATTACAATGTTTTGAACTCGCTCAGAAAAATCACGCATGTTCCCGCAATGCACCCGCAGCTTTTCCCGCAACGCCCATGTGAAACCAGCCTAAGAGCGGCAAATAAAAGTTTTTTTGCCACTAATACACGCCAAAAAGGGCTTTAATTTTCTTACTTCACCACACAATGGCTAATAAGCCCCTTTTATGTTTTCCCACTAATACATGCCAAAAAAAGGCTTTACAACATACAACTGCGGCCGTGAATGGCAAATAAAGTGTTATTTTGCCACTAATACACACCAAAATGGGCTTTAATTTTCTCACTTCACCACACAATGGCTAATAAGCCTGTTTTTCCCCTCCACTAATACACAACAAAAAAAGGCTTTTGAACATATATATAACTAACTTTGCAATATGGTTGAAGAAATCCAGCTCCACTTCGGTAAAGGAAAAAAAAAATTTGCTTGCGGTAAAATCACATCCAGTTATAGTTACAAAGTCGCTGTCTACGCGTTTCGGGCTACTGAAGACAATTTGCGCCCTTACTCATGACACCTTGACATTTTCTCCTTTTTTTCTCATGAGAAGTCTTGTTCATAGGTGTGGCATGTTTTCGAGGGTGTCTGCAGTCATGTGACCACAATCAGTGAAAACAGGTGCAGTCCCTCTATAAACACTGCCACTTTTTAATGTTGTATTGTGTCATGAGTAAGGGCGCGAATTGTCTTCAGTAGCCCGAAACGTGTAGACAACGACTTTGTAACTGTAACTGGATGTGATTTTACCGCAAGCAAAATAAATTTTTCCTTTACCGAAGTGGAGCTGGATTTCTTCAACCATATTGCAATACGTTACCCGGGCCTGACACGGGTCCTCCGTGCTCACAGGTGAAGGTGGGGCAGGTGAGAGCTGCTGAACTTTCTTTTCTTCTATATATAACTACACCGCACAAGGGCTAATAAGACCCCAATAACAAGAACGGGTTGCTAGAATTACAGAGGTTTCATCTATTGCAAACCTGAAATGAGCAGCAGTATAATAGCAATTTGGATCCGCAGTCAGTGCAGCAAAGTGTAATAGGATTGTCCCTTTTACCCAAGCTGTACACTCCCCTATTGAACCCTGTTCTGCTCCAATACTGTGTAATAATACCTCCCTATCCTTTCCCCACACTTCTAATGCTCTTTCCCTGAACTTCTATTGAGCAAAATATATACGTTTTCAAGTCTTTTCTAGCACTGTCCCTAGCGCCTGCTGATGTCTCTCCCTGCACTAAGTACACTGGAAAAATGGCGGAATCCAAGATGGCTGAGGCTATTTATAGGACTGTGACATCACAGGGCTGGCTGGCTGCTGATTGGCTGCATGCATGGCATTATGGGTGATCCTGCCTTCTCAGAGTTCCTTGCTCCATGTCCTCACACGTGCAGCAGCCATTTTAGGAAAAAATGCGAATCGTTACCACGAAGCGTGAGGAAATTCGGATTCAGTGCAAATTAAGTATTTTCCTGAAATTCTGATCAAATTCCACTTTGTCAGCTTCAATTCGCTCATTTCTAGCTCTCATAGCTTGGTGAGGCAAAAATCGTGAATTCTCAATTTACTGTTGTCCTCTGAGGGATAATGTTAATCAGAGCATGATTCGTGTTTCCCATTAAGGATGTAGTTATACATTTAGCATAATTTTAAGGATGGTTTTAGTGGTTTTAGTGTAGAGCAACAAATATTCACTTGCAAAAAATGTAAGTAAACTCTTTGGAATTACCTGGATTTTTGCATTGGTTACAGATAAAGTTGAGCGGACACCTGGATGTTCGGGTTCGACGGGTTCGGCCGAACGTCACAAAAAAGTTTGAGTTCGGGACTCGAACTTGACCGGTACTTGACCCCAAACCTGAACCCCATTAAAGTCAATGGGGACCCAAACTTTTGAGCACTAAAATGGCTCTAAAAATGTCATAGAAAGGGCTAGAGGGCTGCAAATGCCAGCAAAATGTGGTTAAGAGCATGGCAAGTGCTCTGCAAACAAATGTGGATAGGGAAATGACTTAAAATAACATAAAAAACGTAAAAATAAAAAAATAATAATCTTGATCTAGGCGGTTCCATATGGAGTATGAGGTTGTGGAAGCAGTGAATGTGGCAGAGTAGTTGGAAGCGGCGGAGGAGGAGGAGGAGGTAGCCTACACTGGTTTTTGGTTTTCTTTTTTTATTTAATTTTTTATTAGGGTACACCCCAAAACATTAGGAAATATAACCTGTAATAACCACCTCCAGCTGTGCTAAACAAACGTTCAGACAATACACTAGCTGCAGGGCAGGCCAGCACCTCCAAGGTGTAAAGGGCAAGCTCAGGCCATGTGCCCAATTTGGAGACCCAGATGTTGAAGGGGGCAGACCCATCAGTGAGTACGTGTAGGACACATACTGCTCCACCATTTAGCACGTACCCGTGATGTCCACGATCCAATTGGATATCTGCTCTATCAACTTTCTATGCTCTTTTCTGCGCCTACCATGTTGATCACGTTTAGCGGCGAATCAGGGTTCCACGCCACAGAGGGAGCGTGAGAAAGGGAGATCACATCCAAGGGAGGTCAATGGCTGCAATGTGATAAAGCTGAAATGTGGGACAAATTATTGAAGCCGAAGCTTCCAAGTAAAGGAGGGGGTGCGCGGCAATTACCCACTCCCGACTCGGGGAGGTAGTAACGATAAATAACAATACAGGACTCTTAAGATGTCCTGTTATTGCAATGATTAATAAAAAATTATAGGGAATGTCACTGGGGTATTTTGGATTTGGAAACGTTAGACAGGAGATGCCCTGCTGCCACTTTGTTAACTCTAGATAACTTCTGCCTGATCGCACGTTCCTGTGACATCCACAATCCAATTGGATATCTTCTCTATCAACTTTCGATGTTCTTATCTGCGCCTACCATGTTGATCACGGTTAGCGGCAAATCAGGGTTCCACGCCGGAGAGAGAGCGCGAGAAAGGAATACCACATCCAAGGGAGGTCAATGGCTGCAATGAGATCGAGCTGAAATGTGGGACAAGTTATTAAAGCGGAAGGATCAAATGAAAGGGCCAATTAAAGATGAATTTTACAAATTTAAATTTCCTGTCACCAATGCAGAGCAGGGGTTTTTCATCGCCAGAAATGGGTTAATGTCACCCACCAATGGAACAGATGATTTTTTTACATTTCGGTCCCTGTCACCTATGCAGAGCATGGATTTATTCACGGCAAAAATGGTAAAATGTCACCCAAAAATGTAACAGAAAAATTAGTGAAATTTATTAACCTGTCTACTAGGTAGAGTAGGGATTTAATCACAGCCAAAATTTGGTGAATGTCACCCAACTATGTAACAGAAAAATTTGTGAAATTTATTAACCTGTCAACTAGGTAGAGCAGGGGTATATCACAGCCAAAAATTTTTGAATTTCACCTGAAAATGTAACAGACAAATTAGCCAAATGACATAAAATAAAACAAAATATGTACAAATTACGCACTTGATGTATGAGGTGGAGGTCCATATGGAGTAGGAGGTTGAGGAGGCGGTGGATGAAGCGGTGTAGGTGGAAGCGGCGGTGGAGGATGACAAGGTAGCCAACACTGGTTTTTGGCTTAAAATTATTATTATATATTTTTTATTAGGGTACACCCCAAAAGAGTGGGAAATATCAAAAATACAACAATGAGCAATTACGCTGTAGTATAACAATGGCTGGGTATACATGTCTATTCTGCACAAGGTACGGACAAGTCCTGTGGGATCCATGCCTAGTTCATTTTAATGAACGTGAGCTTGTCTTTGATAATGCCCCCTGCTGTGCTAAACACACGTTCAGATAATACACTGGCTGCAGGGCAGGCCAGCAGCTTCAAGGCGTAAAGGGCAAGTTCAGGCCATGTGCCCAATTTGAAGACCCAGAAGTTGAAGGGGGCAGACCCATCATTCAGTACGTGTAGGCGTGTGCACACATACTGCTCCACCATGTTGCTGAAATGCTACCTCCTGCTAAGACGTTCCATAACAGCTGGTGGTGTTGGTTGTTGTTGCGTGCTTACAAAGCTCTTCCATATTTTGGCCATGCTAATCCTGCCTTCTGAGGTGCTGGTGGTGCCCCAGCTGCGTTGGCGACCTCTTCCTCCTCCTCTGCCTTCATCTTGTGCTTCCACTGTACCCCCGCTTTCAGGGGGGAATGTCACCAGCAGCGCGTCTACCAGCGTGCGCTTGTACTCGCGCATCTTATGATTACGATCCAGGGAATTAAGGATGGTACGTTGTCCATGTAACAGGGATCCAGCAGCGTGGCCACCCAGTAATCAGCACAAGTTAGAATGTGGGCAACTCGGTGGTCAATGCGGAGACACTGCTGCATGTAATCGCTCATGTGTGCCAGGCTGCACAGAGGCAACGAAAATCTGTCCTCTGTGGGAGGTGTATCGTCTGTGTCCTCTGTATCCCCTCATCCATGCACCAATGATGGCCATGAGCTGGTCTGGGTGCCACCCTGCTGGGAACACGGTTCCTCCTCCTCCATCTCCTCCAGAACTGTGCCCTGGCTGGACAATTGTGTACCTGGCGTTTGTGGGTGCAGGAACCCACCCTCGGAGCCACTTTTGAAAGACTGGCCAGAAACTCTCTGAACTGATCCCTCTTCCTCCTCCTCCTCCTCCTCCTGTGCCACATCCTCTTCCATCATTGCCAGAAGCATATTTTCAAGGAGGCATAGAAGTGGGATAGTAACGCTGAGAACGGCGTTATCGGCACTGGCCATGTTGGTGGAGTACTCAAAACAGCTCAACAAGGAACACAGGTCTCGCATGGAGGTCCAGTCATTGGTGGTAAAGTGGTGCTGTTCCACAGAGCGACTCACCCGTGCGTGCTGCAGCTAAAATTCCACTATCGCCTGCTGCTGCTCGCACAGTCTGGCCAGCATGTGCAAGATGGCGGTGAGCAGGAAGGCCGAAGTTACGCTGAAGCGCTGACAGGCAAGCAGCAGCAGGGTGAGTACAACGAAAGCGCGCACAGACGGCCCGCACTTTCTGCAGCAGCTCTGACAAATCGGGGTATTTTTTAGGAACCTCTGCAACACCAATTTCAGAACATGCGCCAGGCAAGGGATGTGCATCAAACCGGCTATTCCCAGAGCTGCTACGAGATTTCGCCCATTATCGCACAGCACCAGGCGCCCAGGCTCACAGGCACCAACCACTCATCGGTCTGTTGTTCCATGCCTGCGTGGTGTGGGGTTTGTCCCCCAAACAGATACGCTTTAAAACTGCCTGCTGTCATTTACCACTGGCTATGCTGAAGTTGGTGGTGAAGGTGTTACACTGACTGGATGAGGAGACGGTAGAGGATGAGGAAGCGGAGTAGGAGGAGGAAGCAACAGGAGGCAAACTGAAGCGCCCTGCAATCTTCGGTGGTTGAAAGACATGCGCCAAACTGCTATCCGCCTCAGGCGCAGCCGCCACGACATTTACCTAGTGTGCTGTTAGGGAGATATAACGGCCCTGACTGTGCTTACTGGTCCACGTATCCGTAGTTAGGTGGACCTTGCCACAGATGGCGTTGCGCAGTGCACACCTGATTTTGTTCCCCACTTGGTTGTGCAGGGATGGCACGTCTGGAAAAGTAGTGGCGGCTGGGCACGACGTACTGTGGGACAGCCACCGCCATAAGGCTTTTAAAACTCTCCGTCTCCACCAGACGGAATGACGGCATTTCAAAGGACTGTAATTTTGAAATGCTGACATTCAGGGACAGTGATCGCGGGTGGGTAGCGGGGTACTTCCTCTTCCGCTCCAGTGTTTGGTAGATGGAGAGCTGAATGCTTCCGTAGGACATTGTGGAGATTCTTGGTGACCCAGGTGGTGGTGTTGCTGGCAGATCCTCTCTTTGCAGGGTGGCAGGTGGCACTGTCACTCCAGAGGGGTTTGAAGAGGCCGAGACTGTAGAAGAAGAGGAAGCAGGAGGAGTCAGAGACCTTGGTTTTTGAGGTGTCTACTCCACTGCAGCTCGTGCTTTTCACTTAGATGCCTGGTCAAGCAGGTTGTGCTCACCACTATTGTCTTGTCGTCAGCACATTGTCTGAAGAACTACCATACCAGGGAACTCCTTGGAGCTGAGTCATCAAAAATTAGAAGAGACTGCTGCATGACTTGGGGCTCAGACTACTTGGTTGATTTGCAACGGGGTGAGGTGAAAGACTGATGGACATCGGCTGCAGGTGCTAACTCTGATCTTTCAGCAGGAGACTGGGTGGGAGACAATGTGAAGGAACTGGAGGCACTGTCAGCAACCCAATCTTCTATCGCCTGTACTTGTTCTGGCCTCACCATTCGTAGAGCCGCATCAGGCTTGACCAAATAACGCTGAAGGTTCTGTCGCCTACTCGCACCTGAGGAAGGTGTTTCACTTGTGCGTGTAGCTGGCACAGATCGACCACGTCCTCTCCCTGCAACAGGAGCTCCACCAGCAGCACCACGACCGGGGTCACGTCCCTTATTCAACGCTCTCCTCATTCTCCGCAAATTTAGGATCTTGCCCAAAATGGGTGTTTTTTTAATAACAGAAGATAACAGCAGTATCTAACGCGTGTATTTCACATTGACAGATGCTGCAATGGCCGCAAATTTAGTATTTGGCCCAAAATGGGTGTTTTTTAATAACAGAATATAACAGCAGTATCTAACACGTGTATTTCACACTGACAGATGCAGCATAGGCCCCAGATGTAGAGTATTGCCAAAAAAGGGTGCTTTTTTAAACCCAGAAAATTATTGCAGTATTTCAAGCTTGTATTTAACAATGACAGATGCAGCAAACGCCCCAAATTTAGTATTTTACCCAAAATGGGTGTTTTTTTTATAACAGAATAGGACAGTAGTATCTAACGCTTGTATTTCACACTGACAGATGCAGCAAGGGCTGTAAAATTTAGTATTTTGCCCAAAATGGGTGTTTTTTAAAACCCAGAAAATTATTGCAGTATTTCAAGCTTAAATTTCAAATGCTGCATAGGCCCCAGATGTAGGGTATTGCCAAAAATGGGTGCTTTTTTAAATCCAGAAAATTATTGCAGTATTTCAAGCTTGTATTTAACAATGACAAATGCTGCAAAGGCCACAGATGTAGGGTCTTGCCAAAAATTGGTGATTTTTTTAAACCCAGAATATAATTGCAGTATTTCAAGCTTCTATTTAACTGTCACAAATGCACATATGCTGTGCTGGTGTACTGAACTTGCATAAAATGGCTGCCCACCTATCTAACAGACGGATAAAAGTTATTTTTCTGTGTCACTGGGCTCAGGGCAGGGTAAAAAGATTGCTCACTGCACCCACAAAACAAAATCTAGGTCGATTACTGAGTTAATAAGCACTTCAGATTAAAGATTCTTTTCTATTCTCTCCCTCACAGCAGCAGCATCCTATCCCTACACTAAGCACAGCAGAGTGACGTGCAGCGCTACGTGACTACAGCTTATATAAAGGCTGGGTCACATGCTGCACTGGCCAATCACAGCCATGCCATTAGTAGGCATGGCTGTGATGGCTTCTAAGGGCACACGAGTTAAACGCTTGTTGATTGGCTGCTCTGCATCCGCACTTGCTTGCAGATGCAATGATTTTTTTTCACTGAAGCCCCATTCACTTCTATGGGGCCAGGACTGCGTGAAAAAAGCAGAATATAGAACATTTATACGTATATAAAAAACAACGCAGAACTGATGCGTGAAAAAAAACGCTCATGTACACAGACCCATTGATATGAATGGGTTAGGATTCAGTGCAGGTGCTATGCGTTCTCTTTGGCAATCAGAAAATTTGCAATAAAATACGCAATACGAAAATTCACGATCAACACTACTCCTAAAGTCAAAGATAATGCAATCTTTTCATTGGCCCACAAACAAGAATCAGTGAGGGATCTTGGGTACTGATGAAAAAAAATCTAGAATATTCAGGATTACGAAGATATAGCACTATATTCTAGATATTCTCAAATTCTTGAAGTGCCAATATTCGCGATAAAAATTTGTGATTAGAATATTTGCGATCAACACTATTGTATAACACTGACAGCATTTTGGATTTTTTTTTACATAAAGGTAAAACATAATTGGGGGTCATTTATTATCCAGAAATACACCAAAATTAGGTGTATTTCAAACGCAAATTGTGGCACAAAGGTTATTTACAGCTCAACCTTCAGCTTTTCCAGGTCACGTCAGGTCTTAAAATGTGGGCATGTTTTAGTCTTAGAAAATGGTCTAAATGTAAGCCAGCAAGAAAGTTGTCTCACACTTATACTGGCGCTGGATATGCCAAAGTTATGTAGAGATATAGGCGTTATTAAGACCAGCGTCTAAAACACCGTACTTAATAATTGACCCTCATTGACTCAAATTTACCACTAACATGAAGTTCAATGTGTCAACAAAAAACAGGCTCACAATGGCTTGGTTAAGTAAAAGCATTCCAACGCTATTACCACATAAACTGACACATGTCAGATTTACAAAAATAGACTCTGTCAGGAAGGTGAAAAATAACTGTCAGGAAAGGGTTAAAGATTGTAGACTTGAATAATCTGCTTTCTTTCTCTTGACTCATCTGGCCAAGGGAAGCACAATGAGTAGCCAATGTAAATAGATAGCTAGACAATATTTAATTTTTTTCTCAGACTACTTAATTTTGAGACTTGACTTTTTCACTATGATAAGTTGTGTTCCCCGGATAAAAAAAGACATCATTTATCTAGAAAGAGGTTCCAATTTACTAGGAAATCTTAGCTTGTGACTGGAAGATGTAAAATCCTTTGATTTTCATGTGCTCTCCATAAACAACCCCCCACCAGTGTTTAAAGTAAGGGGTTTGATACTGTGGTGCTTTCTAAGTGACAGCAGGATCTACTGCAACATCAATATTTTTCCATTAACATTTAAAAAAACAGCTCTAATGTTAATCCTTCTAAAACTCTATTTGACAATATTCCAGTTTCAGTCTACTCATGCTCTGTGACCATACATATCTCTAATCTTATTCATGAGCTCTAAAACCTTTAAATTGAATCAGCATCAATAAATACCAATAGGCCCTTATACCCCATATACAGGTACTTATCCCACACACAAATACTCCCATTGACCTGTACTATCTGCTAATATAACATGTTACCTTTATTCTACAGTTCAGTTTCTAATACCAAATAAGTATATATTTTTTAGTAGGTTAATACTGGAGCTGGCACACCATATACCCACCATAGCAAGACCTATTCTTGTTACACTTCTACACAACAAAGATAGAGGCAGTGAGCCACTGAAGAGCTGGTGTAGAGAATGGGAGTAGTAGTCGTCCTGATTAAATGTTGTGCCACGATTAGGCTTCAGCGAATCGAGCTTCGGATGAGAGATCTGAAGTCAATTTGTTCAAACACTTTGGTTTTATTGCTGTCTGAGACCTGTCTCCATACAGCATTAAAATGTATTGCCTCCGTAAACCTGATACCAAACCCAACTTCAGATTCCTAATTTTAAATGTATTTAAAGAAGTAGAAATTAATACCAGATTAATTCACCGAAGTCTCACGCGACTTCGGTGAAATGACATTTGGCTCCAAGGAGCCAATTCATTTTAATGTTGTGTGGAGACAGCATTAAAATATAAGTGTTTGACTATACCGGCTTTGGATCGATGATCTGAAGCTGGATACGCTCAACACTACTTAAGATGTATTCCCTCAGGCCATTGCTCCCTGAGGATAGGTGCAGTGGAAATGTTGTAACGAAGAATGAGGCTAGACTTAAATGTAAGAATTTTTTTAATTTTTTTTTACTAAGTGCAATATAAAACTTTAAATACCTTCAGTAGTAGCAGACTTTAGGTGCAATCTTCTCTTTGGCACCAGTAAGGATATGGAGGCAGGTTGGTTGATGGCAATTCAGCACTTAGGTGATACTGGCCTAGTAGTAGTCTGGTGATGGGTGTCTTGGCTGTAATCCCTCACCTTGCAGCAATGTTGTGAATGCTGGTGGTAGCAGTTTGATGTCTCAAGACTTTATTTGAAAAAAAGTAGTTCTCTGTAACAGGCAGGAGCTCTGCAATGTGTGTCCTCTCCTCTCTGTCTCTGGACAGGAATTCCCCCTTTTGGCAGGAAGAATGACCAGCCTACTCTACCTCTACCAAGAGGGGGGAACAGGGTGGTTATGAGTGCCAACCATTCCTTGCTGGGACATACAGACACATAATAAAACAATACAAAATACAAAACAATGAAAATGAAATACAAACTCTAGCACCACTCAAGGAGACTTTAAAATGGTTGGATCTAAATGAACTTCTTCTTAGAGGTGAAATTCTGTTCCAGTTCTGTCTAGAGAATCCATACTCAGCATGTCCAAAATGTACTGGTCTAGTGTAACAACTATTAATTTGCTTATTTGTGAAATTCTTGGTTTCATGAAGGCCTTGTGCCCCGACTTGGCATTTATAATGCAGGTTTTGATGTTTGATAAAAACAATCACAATCACACTGCCGCTACTACTACTGCCCTATATCGGTGAATAGTGCTGCAGAAATGTTGTGGTACTGTTCCTGGCAAATTAGAAATGTATAATCTACTGCTCAATAGAAACTTAACCATGTAAACTATCCAAATACACCAATGCTTAGAAAAACAACCTGACTCTGTCTTCAGACCGCCTGTAAGTACTAATGCACTGCCTCTCTTGGGGTATGATTGTATATGAACATACAAAAATGAATGATACCTGGATAGAAGAAGCAAAACCTATAATAGCTTAGCTAAGGGAGTTCAGATACTATAATATCCTGCCAACTATCCTGTTATACACTAAAATTTGCCAGTCTGATATGGACTCCAATGTCCTGGATATATTGGCAAGTAGCTCCCTAGTCTTTTTAAAGTGTGCGCTGGTCGGTGACATTTCTCTGATTCCCCAAGGAAAATGTACTCATTTTTCCCAAGCTCGTAGGGCTGCAGCATATGAAGCACTAGTGAGGTAATTAGAGATGAGTGAATTTTTCAAAAATTTGATTCGCTGGTTTGCTGAATTATTGGGGAAAAATTTGGATCGATCCGAATATATTTGTGGCGAATTACATTAAAAAAACTGCTATTACCTGGCTGCTAAGAGCCTTTATAGTGGTACAGAACACTGTGCCTTGTAGTAACATGCATAGAGAGTCTGGTAGTGAAATAATACTGTGAGTCCATATGACATGCAGATGACAAGCGTCGTTCTTAGAATCACTGCACACTTCATTTATTAGGGCAGTCATGGGGCCAAACTTACCAAATAACTCAAGTATGAACTGGGCCTTACAGGTCGATGTTAGTGCCAAGAAGAAGTGCACTCCTTTTACACCGTCTCCAGCTGATTCCACATAGATATCTACAGAACCTACCTGTTCTATTAAACGCATATACAAGTAGAGCCCCCCGGACAGAGTGGAGATGGTGTCAGCAGTAAGTTTGTGTTGATGTCACTGATTAATTTGCCCTGCCTCTAATCTGTCAGAACAATAACCCACAAAAAACGTATCCTGTCTGTGGAGCATACGCCTTCACTCGGTCAGCATTTGCTCAATAATCCATCAGTATTGCTAATGCCAAAAAAAATGCAGTGGATGTAAAACAGAGATGACACGTGAATGGAATATTTGCATGTCTTCTGTGTTTTGTACCCACTCCTGCTTTTGGCTACCAAATCATAAGCCAATTCTGATGGGACCATACAGACCTTACAGCTGCTACACAGACAGGATCTGTTGTGCGTCTCATTTTTCCTTCCTTTTGACAGATAAGAAGAAAGGTCAAATAAATCATGATGTCATCCAGGCCGAAAGGCAAAACAGTGGCCCAATCATGAAGTGGGGAGGGTGGGAACAGCATGAGAAGTCCACAGATTGAACCTATGACATAGTGGTGAGGTGGAAGCAGCATGAGGAGGCCACAGAGTGGCATGACGACGAAAGATTGTGGACCTGGCGGCAGCATCAGGAGGCCACAGAGTAGCATGAGGACAAGAGATTGTGGAGGTAGCAGCAGCATGAGGAGGCCACAAAGTGGCATGAAGACAAAATGTGGAGGTGTAAGCAGCATGAGGAGGCCAGAGTAGCACAACGACGAGAGATTGTGGAGGTGGCAGCAGCATGAGGAGGCCACATGGTGGCACAATGACCGAGTCTGGAGTTGGCAGCAGTATGAAGAGGCCACTGAGTGGTAAAATTACAGAGTCTGGAGTTGGCAGCAGCATGAGGAGACCATAGAGTGGCCAAATGACAGAGTCTGGAGGTGGCGGCAGCATCAGGAGGCCACAGAGTAGCACGACGACGAGAGATTGTGGAGGTGGCAGCAGCATGAGGAGGCCACAGAGTGGCACCGAGACAGAGTGTGGAGGTGTCAGCAGCATGAGGAGACCAGAGTAGCACGACGACGAGAGATTTTGGAGGTAGCAGCAGCATGAGGAGGCCATAGAGTGGCACAATGACAGAGTCTGAAGGTGTCAGCAGCATCAGGAGACCACAGAGTGGCACACTGACAGAGTCTGGAGTTGTCAGCAGTATGAGGAGGCCACTGAGTGGCACAATAACCGAGTCTGGAGTTGGCAGCAGTATGAGGAGGCAACCGAGTGGCACAATGACCGAGTCTGGAGGTGGTGGCAGCATCAGGAGGCCACAGAGTAGCACAACGACGAGAGATTGTGGAGGTGGCAGCAGCATGAGGAGGCCACAGAGTGGCACGAAGACAAAGTGTGGAGGAGTCAGCAGCATTAGGAGGCCAGAGTAGCACGATGACGAGAGATTGTGGAGGTGGCAGCAGTATGAGGAGTCGACCGAGTGGCACAATGACAGAGTCTGGAATTGGCAGCAGCATGAGGAGACCACAGAGTGGCCCAATGACAGAGTGTGGAGGTGGCGGCAGCAGCAGCATCAGGAGGAGGCCACAGAGTGGCACAATGACCAAGTCTGGAGGTGGCGACAGCAGCAGCAGGAGGAGGATACCACAGAGTGGCAAGGTGACATAGTGTGGAGAAGACAGTAGCAGCAGCAGCATCAGCAGTATATCATAGAGTGGCAAGTGACCAAGTGTGAAGATCGCAGTAGCAGCAGCAGCAGCAGCAGCAGGAGGATACCACAGAGTGGCAAGGTGACCAAGTGTGCAGATAGCAGCAGCATCAGGAGGATACCACAGAGTGGAAAGGTGACCAAGTGTGGAGATGGCAGCAGCAGCAGCAGCATCAGGATACCACAGAGTGGCAAGGTGACCAAGTGTGGAGATGGCAGCAGCAGCATCAGGAGGAAACCACAGAGAGGCAAGGTGACCAAGTGTGGAGATGCCAGTAGCAGCAGCGTCATGATATAACAGAGTGGCAAGGTGACCAAGTGTGGAGATAGCATCAGCATCAGGAGGATACCACAGAGTGGCAAGGTGAACAAGTGTGGAGATGGCAGTAGCAGCAGTAGCATCATGATACCACAGAGTGGCAAGGTGACCAAGTGTGGAGATAGCAGCAGCATCAGGAGGATACCACAGAGTGGCATGGTGACCAAGTGTGGAGATGGCAATAGCAGCAGCATCAGGATACCACATTGCATTATCTTGAGAAAAAAGCCATTAAAAAGCAATTTAAGATGTTTGCTTAGATTAGATAACACAACTCAGAAATCTCAGAAAACAGGAGTGTTAACGCTACTCCATCCGTAGTGGGAAGATGGAAGTAGCAGCAGCAGCATCAGGAGGATACCACAGAGTGGCAAGGTGACCAAGTGTGGAGATGGCAGTAGCAGCTGCAGCATCAGGATACCACATATGGTGATGCTGCATATGTTGACGCAGGGCTGTGGTGCCAAGATTGGCACCCTGGCCACGTTTCACCTTCTGCCCACATATTCTACATATGGCCATGTTAACCTCCACCAGCGGCTTAACAAAAAAATGTGCCACACCACCGAGTACGAGATTTTCCCCCAAACAGTCCGCACTGACTGAATGCTACCGCCGCTGCTTCCGTGAACCCCTGCACCACTACTTCCTGGGCATTTAGGCTGCTGCGAAGCAGATGGTCTACCCCGGGCACGTTTGGCTCCCGACCTCCCACTGCTGCCACCCTGCTGACTCCCAGCCATGCTTTCAACACATAAAACCGCCTACGTGAACTGAGCATATAGTTTTCTTTTTGTACTGAAATAGGCCACTAAACACTTTCAAGACATATAACCGCCGACGTGAACCGAGAATATATTATTCTTTTTGTACTGAAATAGGCCACTAAATGCTTTCAACACAAACAACCGCCGAAGTAAACTGAGAATATATTTTTGTACTAAAATACAAAATAACACATTTAACCGCCGCACTGACTGACCGTTACCGCCGCTACTTCTGTGAACCCCTGCACCACTACTTCCCAGGCAGGTAGGCTGCAGCAAAGCAGGTGGTCTACCCCGGGCACGTTTGGCTCCTGACCTCCCACTGCCGCCACCCTGCTGACTCCCAGCCATGCTTTCAACACATATAACCGCCGATGTGAACTGAGAATATATTTTTCTTTTTGTACTGAAATAGGCCACTAAACGCTTTCAAGACATATAACCGAATATATTTTTCTTTCTATAATGAAATAGCCCACTAAACGCTTTTGCCACAAATAAGTGCACCAGTGAAGTGCGTATATTTTTTTTCTTTCTGTACGCTTTTAACACATATAACTGCAAAAGTGAACTGTATATATATTTTTCTTGTTTGAAAAGCCACTAAAGGCTTTTCAACATAGCACTTGCACCCCAAGAACAAATTGCTGGAATGACAGAGCTGTATAATGGCTATTGGATCCCCAAATAATCTTTCCCTGCACTTGTAAATCTCTATTCTAACACTGTCCCTAGCGCCTTCTGACGTCTCTCCCTGCACTAAAATGCTGTGAAATGATTCCTCCCTATCCTTTCCCTGTACTTATAAATCATTTATTTTTATTTTTTCACAATGAGGTTTTTTCCAATTGCTGTCCCGAGTTTCTTCTCACGTCTGTCCCTGCACTCAGAACGCTTGAAAATGGCAGAATCTAAAATGCCTTCCGTATTTATAGGGCTGTGACATCACAGGGCTGACTGGCTGCTGTATGGCTGCATGCATGACATTATGGGTCATCCTGCCTACCCAGAGTTCCTTGCCTCATGTCCTCACACGTGGAGCCGCCATTGTAGCCGCCATTTTTGGAAAAGTTGCGATTTGTTATCATGAAGCGCGAGGAAATTCTCATTAGTTGCGAATCAAATTTATAATGAAATTCGGATCGAATTCCACTTCGTCAGCTTCAATTCGCTTATCTCTAGAGGTAATGAAGCACTCAGATAGAGTGAGAGCTTCGGGTATTGGAGAAGCGCAAACTCCAAAAAGACTGTGGCATTGATGGCCGATACATCCAGACGGGCCTTTAAATCTAGATCAGACTGGTCGATCAAAGTGGATAATGGGATCATTAGCAGGATCTAACAGTATCAGAACTCTCACAGCTATTATTGGGTCCACTTCTTCTATCCATGTATCATCCATTTCTGTATGTTCATAAAGAATCCTACCTAAAGAGAGACAGTATATTAGCAATTGGAGGCACTCTAAACACAGTCAGATTGATCGGCTAAGCAGTGGTGTATTTGGGTGGTTTGTGTGGTTACATTTCTATTGAGCAGCAGGTTTTAATGTTTATCCGTTTGCTTTTTTTGTGAATTTCTTTTTGTGCTGTAATTTCTCTGTGGATTTGCAAGAAACATGTTTGATGCAGTTTTCTAAAGGGCATCTGTCTGCAGATTTGTGCCTATGAAACTGGCTGGCTTGTTAGGGTGAGTTCACATCACCATTATGGATTAAGTTTTTGTTTTCCACATGGTTATATAAAAATAACGGAATCCATAAGATGGAAATCAAAACGGAAACCTTTAAGAGGTATTCCGTTTTGATCCTTCATAATGGAAGTATGTGGGCAAGCATAACGGATCCATGCTGGACGGAAAACAAAGTTTGGATTTCCGTCTTATGGATTCCGTTATTATTTTCCATTATGACCATGTTATAACGGAAAGCCATAATGTAATACATAACGGTGATGAGAACAAGCCCTTACATGTTCTTGGCAGCTGAAGGCATCTGTGTTGGTCACATGTTCACATGTGCCTGCATTGCTGAGAAGAATGATGACATTCTCACTGCCTGGCTCTGTCAATAAAAATTGGAGTAGACACAGCAGTTGCAGAAAGACCTAGAGGCTCATAGAAATATAGTAAAACTTAAAACATTTTACTTAGCAATGTGAGCACATACTGGAGTTTGTATGTTCTCCTCGTGTTTGTGTGGGTTTCCTCCGGGTACTCCGGTTTCCTCCCACACTCCAAAGACATACTGAGGGTCCTTAGATTGTTAGCCCCATTGGGGACAGTTGGATGATAATGTCTGTAAAGCGCTGCGCAATATAGTAGTGCTATATAAGTATATAAAATAATAATAATAATACTGTATGAACATGGGACCAACACAGATGCCTTCAGCTGCCAAGTGCACATGTAACAGGTCAACCAGTGTCATAGGTACAAATCTGCCCTTTAAACTTTTGTATCTTACGGAGGAATAACTATTCCTATTTTCCAGATTTAGATCCTTATAAATGTATCGCTAGTATGTAAGTATGGCAGATAAAATTATACTGGTATCGTGGAATATCAGAGGTCTGGGCGACGTGACTAAGAGATGTCCATTGTTTCGCAAAATTTCTCAATATCAACCACTAAATTTGTGTCTTCATGAGACATATCTGATGTCTGATATTGTCCAATACCGTAGTAAAGCTTGAGTGGGTCACAACTTTCACACATGTACACAGGGCCGGTGCAAGGATTTTTGCCGCCCTAGGCAAGATAAAAATTGCCCCCCCCCCCCCCCCCCTTATCAGATGATCTGCCCATATCATGTTCCATCCCTTTCTCAGCATTTAAATTAAAAGAACTGCTATGTTTCCCTCAGGGTTAATCCAGCTTCTTGTAGCTGCCTCCCTGAGAGCCGCTAGAGGTGCTTCCGCGATTCTCACTGTGAAAATTACAGTGGAAAGACGCGGAACATAGTTTTGGATGCGTGCGCATGCGCATTCGCAGCTGAGAGGAGGATCGGGGAGAAGAGTTGCCAGTGCCGGATCTGGAGAAAGGTAAGTGGCTGAAGGGGTTTTAACCCCTTCAGCCCAGTGGGAGGGGGACACGAGGGTGCCCCACTCCTAACAACTATATAGTGCCAGGAAAATGAGTTTGTTTTCCTGGCACTATAGTGCTCCTTTACCACCAGTACTGCACAGTGTCTGTTCTCTGCAGAAACAGGCTATAGACACCAGTACCACTACATTAAACTGTACTGGTTCTGGGACTATAGTGTCCTTTTAGGCTCCATTCACACGTCCGCAATTTTGTTCTGCATTTTGCGGAATGGAATTGCGGACCCATTTATTCCTATGGGGCAGCATGATGTGCTGCCCGGACACGGAATTGCAGATCCGCACTTCCGGGTCCGCACTTCCGTTCCGCAAAAAAATAGAACATGTCCTATTCTTGTCCGCAATTGTGGAGAAGAACAGGCATATTCTATTAGTGCCGCCAATGTGCGGTCCGCAAAATGCGGAACGCACATTGGCACTTTCCGTGTTTTGCGGATCCGCGGCTCCGTGTATCCCCAAAACACGTTGCGGACGTGTGAATGGAGCCTTAATGTGAGGTAAATTAGTTTCCAATGTAGTATTAATAACTAAACAATTACATAATAAACATATTGCATTGTCTACTTACCACCAGGACAATAAGATGATCTGGTCTCTGGCTGCAGTCTGGCTCTGGGGACTCCCTTGTCACTCTCTTCTCTCCCCCTCCGTCCCTTGTCACTCTCATTCCCCCCTCCCTTGTCACTCTCTCCCCCCCCCCTTGTCACTCTCATTCCCCCCTCCCTTGTCACTCTCATTTACTCCCCCCTCCCTTGTCACTCTCATTTACTCCCCCCTCCCTTGTCGCTCTCATTTATTCCCCCCTCCCTTGTCACTCTCATTTATTCCCCCCTCCCTTGTCACTCTCATTCTCCCCCTCCCTTGTCACTCTCATTTACTCCCCCCTTGTCACTCTCATTTACTCCCCCCTCCCTTGTCACTCTCATCCCCCCTCCCTTGTCACTCTCATCCCCCCCTCCCTTGTCACTCTCATCCTCCCCTCCCTTGTCACTCTCATTCCCCCCCTCCTTGTCACTCTCATTACCCCCCTCCCTTGTCACTCTCATTTACTCCCCCCCTCCCTTGTCACTCTCATTCCCCCCTCCCTGTCACTCTCATTCCCCCCCTCCCTTGTCACTCTTATTTCCCCCTCCCTTGTCACTCTCATTCCCCCCCCTCCCTTGTCACTCTCATTTCCCCCCTCCCTTGTCACTCTCATTCCCCCCTCCCTTGTCACTCTCATTTACTCCCCCCCTCCCTTGTCACTCTTATTTCCCCCCTCCCTTGTCACTCTCATTCCCCCCTCCCTTGTCACTCTCATTCCCCCCTCCCTGTCACTCTCATTCCCCCCTCCCTTGTCACTCTTATTCCCCCCCTCCCTTGTTACTCTCATTCCACCCCCCTTGTCACTCTCATTTCCCCCCTCCCTTGTCACTCTCATTCCCCCCCTCCCTTGTCACTCTCATTTCCCCCCCTCCCTTGTCACTCTCATTTCCCCCCCTCCCTTGTCACTCTCATTCCCCCCCTCCTTTGTCACACTCATTCCCCCCTCCCTTGTCACTCTCATTCTTCCCCCCACTCCCTTGTCACTCGCATCATTTCCTCCCCCCTTGTCACTCTCATTCCCCCCCTCCTTTGTCACTCTTATCCCCCCACTCCCTTGTCACTTTCATTCTTCCCCCCACTCCCTTGTCACTCTCATCATTTCCTCCCCCCCTCCCTTGTCACTCTCATTCCCCCCCACTCCCTTGTCACTCTCATTCCCCCACCCACTCCCTTGTCACTCTCATTTCCCTCCCCCCACTCCCTTGTCACTCTCATCATTTCCCCCCCCACTCCATTGTCACTCTCATTCCATTTCCCCCCCCCCCCCCACCTCTAGTGTAGCGTGGCCGAGCTCTGTTCGGTCCGCGGTACAGGAGCATTTGTTTCCTGTACCTGGCCGGACTGAAAGGAAGTGCACACTAAGTGAGCACTTCCTGTCAGTCCGGCCGGGTACAGAAAACAAATGCTCCTGTACCGCGGACCGAACAGAGCTCGGCCACGCTACATTAGAGGCGCTTCCCTCCTGTCAGTCCCCCTCTCTGGGCAGTGCGGCAGCCGCCTGGTGCGGGGGAGGGCCCGCCGTACATTAAAAAAAAAACTTGCGGCAACGCTTTTTTTTTAAACCGCACGGGGCCGTCTCCCCCTGCTAAATTGCGCCCTAGGCGGCTGCCTAGGTCGCCTTACAGGTGGCGCCGGCCCTGCATGTACACTAACCATTCACATGGTGTTAGTATTCTGATTCATAAGGATATACCTTTGTTTGGACAAAATCACAGATTATGAACGGTACTACATCTGTTTACATTGTAAGGGAATGTTCACACAATGGATTTTAAAACCATGCTGAAAAAATTTGCACGGAATCCACTTGTGTTTTTTTTAGTGCAGTTTATTTTTTGTGCAGTTTTTGAGGTGACTTTTGAGCATGTCTTTTTTTAGCCAAAAGCAATTTCAGCTCAAGGTTTTTGGCACAAATCTGCACCAAAAAAACACACGGAAAACACAAAACATATGGACCTACATGGAGCTGTTATGTAATGCTTTTTTATGCTTCCCATTCATTTCAATAGAAAATTCAGCGTGGATTCCTCCCCAAGATAGGACATCCTGCTTCTTTTTTCCACACTGTTCTCCACATAGAAAAAAAAATTAAGTGCTGCTTCCTATTGAAATGAAAAGGAGGCTGTTTTGAGGCATTTTTGGAGCTGATTTTGAGGCAGAAACCCTCCAAAATCAGTCCCAAAAAACTCCATGTGAACTGGTCCATAAATACAGTCCTGATCAAAAGTTTAAGACCACTTGAAAAATGGCAAAAAATCATATTTAGTATGGCTGGATCTTAACAAGGTTCCAAGTAGAGCTTCAACATGCAACAAGAAGAAATAGGAGTGAGACAAAACATTTTTTGAGCATTCAATTTAATGAAAACAACAAATAAACTGAAACAGGCTGTTTTTCAGCTGATTAAAATTTTAGGACCACACCTCCAAAAAAAAACTAAACCCCCCCAAAACAGAAATCTAACTTCCAAACATGAACTTAGTAATGAGTAGCTCCGCCGTTATTGTTTATCACTTAAAAAATTTGTTTCGGCATGCTTAATGCAAGCGTTTCCATGAGGTGAGTGGGAACATCTCTCCAAGTGGTGAAGACGGCCGCACAAAGGCCATCTACTGTCTAGAACTGTTGTCCATTTTTTGTAAACTTCCCTTGCCATCCATCCCCAAAGGTTCTCAATTGGATTTAGATCAGGGGAACACGCAGTATGGGCCAAAAGAGTGATGTTATTCTCCTGGAAGAAGTCCCTTGTCCTTCGGGCATTGTGTACTGTAGCGTTGTACTGTTGAAAAACCCAGTCGTTTCCACACAGACGAGGGCCCTCAGTCGTGAGGAATGCTCTCTGCAGCATCTGGACATAGCCAGCGGCCGTTTGACGCCCCTGCACTTCCTGAAGCTCCATTGTTCCACTGAAGGAAAAAGCACCCCAGACCATTATGGCGCCCCCTCCACTGTGGCGCGTAGAAAACATCTCAGGTGGGATCTGCTTGTCATGCCAGTAACGATGGAAACCATCAGGACCATCAAGGTTAAATTTTTTCTCATCAGAGAATAAAACTTTCTTCCACCTTTGAATGTCCCATGTTTGGTGCTCTCTTGCAAAGTCCAAATGAGCAGTTCTGTGGCGTTCAAGGAGACGAGGTCTTTGAAGACGTTTTTTGTTTTTGAAGCCCTTCAGTCTCAGATGCCGTCTGATGGTTATGGGGCTGCAGTCAGCACCAGTAAGGGCCTTAATTTGGGTCGAGGATCGTCCAGTGTCTTGACGGACAGCCAATTGGATCCTCTGGCTCAGTGCTGATGAAATCTTTTTGGGTTTTCCACTTGACTTTTTTGTTCCATAACCCTCAGGATCATTTAAGAAATTCCAAATGACTGTCTTACTGCATCCCACCTCAGCAGCGATGGCGCGCTGTGAGAGACCCGGCTTATGCAGTTCAACAACCCGACCACGTTCAAAAGGGAGAGTTTTTTTGCCTTTGCCATCACAACGTGTGACTACCTGACAGAAAATGACAATGAATCCACATCTTTGCACAGATTTGGCCTTTTAAAGGCATGTGGTCCTAAATTTTTGATCAGCTGAAAAAAAGCCTGTTTCAATTTATTCGTTGTTTTCATGTTTTCATTAAATTGAATGCTCAAAAAATGTTTTGTCTCATTCCCATTTCTTCTTGTTGCATGTTGAAGCTCTACTTGGAACCTTGTTAAGATCCAGCCATGCTAAATATGATTTTTTGCCATGTTTCAAGTGGTCTTAAACTTCTGATCAGGACTGTATGTTTCTCCTTCATACAAAAGTATTGTAATAAGTAAAGTGCTGAGCTTTGCATCACATCATTATGATTGTTCTGTCTTCATACACGTTCACACAGTGTGCAGTCTGAAATTCAGTATAAACATTCCTGTTTTCCAAATAAGAGGACTGTTTTCTGAAGTCTAACTTGTTTATTGGTCAACAGGATTGTGATTTGGTAAAACTGCAAGAATACAAATGGCTTGTGTAAGTAAAACATATAGAATAGCATGTACAGTAATACTTTGACAGAGAAAGCAGATGTCCAAAATGGCTGCCTATACATAGAACTACATGTCTAGCTAACATAAATAACTCCATGAGTGACACTTATACCTAGCTAAACAGCTCTGCATAACATAATCTCCCTGTAACAAGGTAGATCTCACTCACCAGAGATACTTGCACACAGATGGTGGAGTTTAAGAAGGAGAACTGCATGGAACAGCTCTGCTGATGTCCTGTAGTCTGTATGTAGACTGAAGACTGAGCTTCTCCTTCCCAGAATGCCTTGCACTACCCACAATGCCTAGCACCTCCCACAAGCAATAATCTTTATTAACAAGAAAACAAGGTTCAATACATTTTTACCACCACTTGATGGTGCTGTTACCTAAAAACTACAGGAATACAGAAATTGCAGCAGAATGAATTAGAAATGAAATAGATGTGAACTGAATTGAATCTCCCTGTGCTGGAGGCAGAACACTCCCCGTCTGGTGTCAGTAGATGCCACCACTGAATTCTTCTTCTAAGCAACCTATTTTGGTCAATGGTGGGACCAAGCGTTTCCAAAGTGTTGTCTTTGGAGACTGTTTGGCTTTTGCTGAGGTAGTCTATTTCCTTAGTATGACATTCACGTTGTATCGTGTGAATTATTATGTTCTTGGACATTTTCAGATTAGGAGCAGTAAGGGCATGTTCGCAGTGATGCCAACATTTGCAGGGCTTCTGGCTTACAGGTAATGTCTGAGCTGTATACAGGCTATAGCACAAAAGAGCAACATCTAGTTGGAGAACCTGTTGAAACGATGGGATTTGCATTGGTGGTTTAAAGTCACTGTACGTAGAGCAGATACTTCAGGTTGGATTTCTTCATCGGCATCTGGGTCTACCAATTCGAATGTGTCGGTTCTGATGTTGCAAGACGTTGAACGGTACAGGATCCATCAAAAATGTTGTGTCTTTAAGGTGGCTTGGTGCGACGGATCTAGTCGCGTGGACTGCAGGATTATGCTCTGTAGGTACATAGTGCCACTGTTTAGGACAAGTGGATCTCCTGATCCTTAGCACCCAATTGCAGACGTAGACGTCTGGTTTCCTTGCAGATATATCCTAAGACTACCTTGCTGTCCATATAAAACTCGACTTCCTCAATTTCCAGGTTTATTCCTGATGTTATAAGTTCAGCCAACTCCACTGCAAGCACAGTAGCGCAAAGCTCCAACCTGGGAATCGTGTGTTCACAGAGTGGCGCCAGTTTAGGCTGGCTCATTACAAATCCTATATGGCATTGTTCTTTGAAATCAATAGTCCTTGGGTATGCTATGGCAACAATTGACTTGACTAAAGCATTGCAGCAGATATATAGTCTTTGCATCTTGATTTCAGTAGATGGCACGGGAGCATATGGTCGTGCCATGTAAAGGCTGGTTAAAGCTTCGAGAGACTTCTTCCAACCTTACCACAGGTCCTTTTTCTCCGTGGGAAGCGGATCATCCCGATCAGATGTCTCTGTGGTGAAGTCCCTTAGCATCATTTTGCCTTGGATGGTAACAGGCGCTACGAATCCCAGAGGATCATATAAGCTGTTTATGGTGTACAGACCTCCTCTACGTGTGAAGGGGTTATTTTCCTTGCTGATTTGGAAGGTGAATGTGTCTGCCTTTAAATCCCACAGCAAACCGAGACTCCGCTGCATTTGAAGGGAGTCAGTGCTAAGATCCATGTCCTTTAGATCACTTTAATGGTCTTGGGGTGAGAAGGCTTTTATTAACTCATGGCTGTTGGAGGTGATTTTGTGCAACCTCAAGTTGGATAGAGCGAGCATCTCTTGAGCACTTTTCAGGAGACTGATTGAGGTCTCGTTCATGGGTGTGGATTTCAAGCAGTCTTACACATAGAAATCTTTTTCTACAAGGAATCTGACATCTGACCCATACTTTGCTTCACCCTCTCCAGCTGAATGTCTGAGACCGTAGATAGTGACTGCAGGGGAAGGACTGTTTCCGAAGATGTGCACTCTCATTCGGTACTCTACATTGCCTTCATTGGGGTCACTGTTGCGGTACCAGAAGAACTTCAAGTCGTTTCTGTGTTCTTCCTTGACGAGGAAGCAGTGGAACATCTGTTGTATGTCAGCCATAAATGCTACGGAATCTCTGCGGAAGCGGAGAAATACCTCTAGAAGTCTGTTGTTGAGGTCTGGACCAGACAGTAAGACATAATTTAGCGAGATGCCTTCTCACGTGGCGCTCGAGTCGAATACTACTCGTATCCCTGGTTTTTTAGGATGATACACACCGAATATGGGTAAGTACCAAGACTCCTCGGAGTCTTGGAGCATGGGTCCCTTTTCTGCATGGTTGTTCTGTAAATATTATTTCCATGAAAGTAAAGAAATGTTCTTTTGTTTCTGGTATCCTCTGAAGTTTCTGTTTGAGGAAGATACAGTTGCAAGAAAAAGTCTGTGAACCCTTTGGAATTATATGGATTTCTACACAAATTGGTCATAAAATGTGATCTGATCTTCATCTAAGTCACAACAATAGACAATAGACAATCACAGTCTGCTTAAACTAATAACACACAAAGAATTAAATGCTACCAAGTTTTTATTGAACACACCATGTAAACATTCACAGTGCAGGTGGAAAAAGTATGTGAACCCTTGGATTTAATAACTGGTTTAACCTCCTTTGGCAGCAATAACTTCAACCAAACGTTTCCTGTAGTTGCAGATCAGAAGTGCACAAAGGTCAGGAGTAATTCTTGACCATTCCTCGTTACAGAACTGTTTCAGTTCAGCAATATTCTTGGGATGTCTGGTGTGAATCGCTTTCTTGAGGTCATGCCACAACATCACAATCGGGTTGAGGTCAGAACTCTGACCTGGCCACTCCAGAAGGCGTATTTTCTTCTGTTTAAGCCATTCTGTTGTTGATTTACTTCTATGCTTTGGGTCGTGGTCCTGTTGCAACACCTATCTTCTGTTGAGCTTCAGCTAGTGGACAGATGGCCTTAAGTTCTCCTGCAAAATGTCTTGATAAACTTGGAAATTCATTTTTCCTTCGATGATAGCAATCCGTCCAGGCCCTGACGCAGCAAAGCAGCCCCAAACCGTAATGCCCCCACCACCATACTTCACAGTTGGGATGAGGTTTTGAGGTTAGTGTGCTGTGCCTCTTTTTCTCCACACATAGTGTTGTGTGTTTCTTCCAAACAACTCAACTTTGGTTTCATCTGTCCACAGAATATTTTGCCAGTAATGCTGTGGAACATCCAGGTGCTCTTGTGCAAGCTGTAAACGTGCAGGGATGTTTTTTAGGGACAACAGTGGCTTCCTCTGTGGTATCCTCCCATGAAATCCATTCTTGTTTAGTATTTTACGTATTGTAGATTCGCTAACAGGGACTTTTGTAAGTCTTTAGCTGACACTCTAGGATTCTTCTTCACCTCATTGAGCAGTCTGCGCTGTGCTCTTGCAGTCTTCTTTACAGGACAGCCACTCCTAGGGAGAGTAGCAACAGTGCTGAACTTTCTCCATTTATAGACAATTTGTCTTGCAATGGACTGATGAACAGCAAGGCTTTTGGAGATAATTTTATAACCCTTTCCAGCTTTATGCAAGTCAACAATTCTTAATCGTAGGTCTTCTGAGAGCTCTTTTGTACGAGGCATCATCAGGCAATGCTTCTTGTGAAAAGCAAACCCAGAACTGGTGTGTGTTTTTTATAGGGCAGGGCAGCTGTAACCAACACCTACAATCTCATCTCATTGATTGGACTCCAGTTGGCTGACACTCCAATTAGCTCTTTGAGATGTCATTAGTCTAGCGGTTCACATACTTTTTCAACCTGCACTTTGAATGTTTACATGGTGTGTTCAATAAAAACATGGTAACATTTAATTCTTTGTGTGTTATTAGTTTAAGCAGACTGTGATTGTCTATTGCTGTGACTTAGATGAAGATCAGATCACATTTTATGACCAATTTGTGCAGAAATCCATATAATTCCAAAGGGTTCACATACTTTTTCTTGCAACTGTAAATCGACTGTAGAATAGTTCTCTGTTATTAGGTAAGCGTTGTCTCTGGGGTTTAAACGGTAAAGGTGCGACCCAGCTTTTTGACTTGTCTTTTACTAGTCAGGCGTGATCTTCATAGGAGGTATCTGCGAAAGGACAAGGCACAGGAGCGCTGTGTGGCAATTCTTTTATCAGGAAACTGCTGTGACATGGTTGGAATAGGGAAGGACGTCCATTCTGAAGTCTGTTGCTGACCATACTGTTGACTGAGGTTGGCTTGAGTGCTCCTCCTAGACAGATGTCTCCTATGATGACCCATCCTAGGTCAAGTCTCTAGGCGTATGAAGCGTTCTTGGGAAAGTTAATCAGTCCTCTAACCTTTAGAACTCGTAGTACGTCTCTTCCAAGCAGTAAGATTATCAGGGCTTCTGAGTCGAGAATCAGGTGAGCTATACGCTTCAGATAGGGGTGGTATGCTGCTACCTCTGGTGTAGCTATCTCAGAACTGTTGTCAGGAATGTGGTTGCGCTCCAGTATCAACAGTACCTGCACATGTTCTTAACCTCTTACGGACAGAGGGCGTACCTGTACGCCCTGATGTCCTAGTATTTAAGGACACAGGTCATACAGGTGCACCCTGTGTAGTTCTGATCACCGCCGTGTGGCGGGCGGTGATCAGAACAAGGCGCCTGCTTAAACCATTCAGCAGGCATCTTGGTACAATGCCCAGGGGAGGGTCCTGTGACCCCCCCCCCCCCCGTGTAGGCGATCGCAGCAAACCACAGGTCAATTCAGACCTGTGGTTTGCTGCGTTTACGGGTTATTTGGGTCTCTGGTGACCCAATAACCCGGAAAAGGACGGTGATCGGTGGTATGATAATACACCACCAATCACCGTCCTGCGATACTGAGAGGTGGTGGTCACGCCACCTCTCAGGATCGCTTCTGATTGGCTGGCTGGGCAGGCGGGCGGGCGGAGTGGCATATTTGAATTGCCGGAGCTCCTCTCCCCGCTCATACACGTCCGTGGAGCGGGGAGAGATGGGAGCCTCCGGTTGCAGAGTAAGTTTTTTGTGCCATCAGGCACAAAACAGCATATTAGGGACAGTGAGGGAGAGGTAGGGAGCGGTAGATTAGGTAGGGATAGTGAGAGAGAGTTAGGGGGAAAAAAAAGTTTTTTTTTACTGTGGTGTAGCACCCGGATCGGGTGTCTGGGGTCCATAGCACTCAGCTGTGTGACCCTAGACCCCCAGGGGTGCTGCAGCTTGCCCCCGCCCCACAGACATTTTTTATTAGCGTCCAGCCACTGTTAGCGCATCGCCCACCCCACCGCTGATCAGCTTCGTACCGCTGATCAGCGCGTTTGAATCTTTTTATTTTGTTTTACACTTTTTGGGAATTTCTATTTTTTTATTTAGTTTTTTTTTCTTTCTGTTAGGTGTAGGGCAAAGTACGCGAACACCCATCCCCCACACACACACGCACGCACACACACACTCCCCTATGGCCCGCCGGACGTTCTCGGCCGATGAGGCATACGCCCTGCTTGCCTCCGAATCTGAGAGCCCCAGTGAGGACGAGGATGACACCACTTTCCTCTTGTCATCCACGTCCTCATCCGCGTCCGCCAGGCAGAGCAAGGGAACCGCCATGCCAGGGACCCTGTGGCCCACACTAGTACAAGCAGCTCTGGGGCTCGTACTAGTTTTCCGGCCCACCAGATAAGTCCCCCTGAGCCCCCTACCGGTGAACTTCCATGGTGTACCCCAGAGGATTTTGAGCCCATGATTCCTGATTTTGTTGGCCAAGCAGGAATCCAGATTCCCACAGTGGACTTCACTGAATATGAATATTTTAGTCTTTTTTTCAGTGACCACTTTGTGAATCTGATGGTGGAGTGAACGAAATTGTACGCCCAACAGTTCATTGCTCAACACCCGGGCTCCTTTTTGGCTAGGTCCGTTGGCTGTACTCCGGTCAGTGCAGCTGAGATGAGGACGTATTGGGGCCTCGTGCTGCACATGGGCCTAGTCAAAAAAAACAGTGTCAGGCATTACTGGAGTGGGGACGTCCTCTACCAGACCCCACTTTATAGTACGGCCATGACACATACCCGGTTTGAAGCCATTCGGAAATGCCTGCATTATGCAGATAATGCAGCATGTCCCCCCCCGAGGTGATCCTGCCTATGACCGCCTGTACAAAATCAGGCCGGTCATCGATCACTTTGGGGCCAAATTTGTACAGGCCTATTTACCTGGAAGGGAAGTCGCGGTTGATGAGTCTCTCATTGTGTTCAAGGGGAGACTCATTTTCCGCCAGTATGTTCCCTCAAAGCGGGCGAGGTATGGCGTGAAGCTTTACAAACTTTGTGAGAGTACCTCAGGGTACACTTACAAGTTTCGTGAGATTCCCGTATTCAACCCCCAGAATGTCCCCCCACTCTGGGTGTTAGCGGGAAACTTGTGTGAGACCTTATGCACCCACTGCTAGATAAGGGTTACCACCTGTACGTGGATAACTTTTATACTAGTATCCCCTTGTTCCAGTCCCTCGCCACCAGATCCACGTCCGCTTGTGGGACCGTGCAAAATCAACGCGGCCTCCCTGCCCACCCCCTCCAGGTACCTATCCCCAGGGGTGAGACCCGTGCCCTTACCACTGGAAACCTGTTGCTGGTCAGATATAAGGACAAGAGGGATGTCCTTGTACTGTCCACAATTCATGTTAACGGCATCACACCTGTCCCTGTGAGAGGTACCGCGGCAATGGTCCTCAAGCCCGATTGTATCGTCGACTACAATCAGTATATGGGAGGAGTTGATCTCTCTGATCAAGTCCTCAAGCCATATAATGCCATGCGCAAAATCCGGGCATGGTACAAAAAAGTTGCGGTCTACTTGGTGCAGGTTGCCTTGTACAACTCTTTTGTGCTGTCCCGGAGCGCTGGCAACACAGGGACATTCTTTCAGTTTTATGAGGCAGTCCTCAAGGCCCTGATATTTTCGGACCGGGAAAGAGCAGGCCGGAGTACCTCGGGAACTGGGGGTGCCCGGATCGTCCCTGGCCAAAACTTTCCAGGTGTGGTCCCCCATACTGGAAAGAAGGGACGGACCCAAAAAAGGTGCAGTGTCACAGGAGGGGGATATGGAAGGACACCACTACTCAATGTGACACGTGCCCCAATCATCCGGGCCTCTGCATTATTGGTTGCTTCAGGGAGTACCACACTTCCATGGAGTACTAAATTTATATCCCAATTTAGCCACTGACAATCGGATAAAAAACTGGTTCTCAGACTTGAGACACTAAAACTAAAAAAATATATATTTTTTTTGTAAAACTAAAATAAATCAAAAAGTAGACTTATTAGGTATCGCCGCGTCCGTAATAATCTTCTCTATAAAAATACCCCCCCAACCCCTCAGATGAACACGGTGCAAACCTTACATCACAAAAATTGTAATAGCAAGCGATCAAAAAGTCATATGCCCCCCAAAATAGTGCCAATAAAACCATCCTCTCCTACCGCAAAAAATCCGCCCCCGACTCTTAGACTAGGGAGATACTAATATGTTTTTTTTTTCTTTATACCTAGACATATTAGGTATCGCCACGTCCGTAAGAATCTGCTCTATAACAAATTCACCCCCAACCCCTCAGATGAACACGGAAAAAAAAAAAAGGTCTTTTTTTGTCACCATACATCACAAAAATTGTAATAGCAATCGATGAAAAAGTCTAATGCCCTCCAAAATAGCGCCGATAAAACCGTCCTCTCATCCCGCAAAAATTAGCCCCTACATAAGCTAATCGGCAAAAAAAAAAAATATTAAACGGTGCCAAAAAAGCAATTTTTTGGCAAACTTTCCATGTTAATTCTTTTTTTCCACTAACAAAGCAAGGGTTAACAGCCAAGCAAAACTTAATATTTATTACCCTCATACCGCAGTTTACATAAACACCCCATATGTGGTCGTAAACTGCTGTATGACCAAACAGCAGGGCGCAGAAGGAAAGGAACGCCGTATGGTTTCTGGAAGGTAGATTTTGATGCCCTTTTTTTTTGGCACCATGTCCCATTTGAAGCCCCCCTGATGCACCCCTAGAGTAAAAACTCTGTAACTCAGTAAAACGACCCCATCTAAGAAACTACACCCCTCAAGGTATCCAAAACTGATTTTACAAATGTCGTTAACCCTTTAGGTGTTCCACAAGAGTTATTGGCAAATGGAGATTCAATTTCAGAATTTATATTTCTGGTAACCTTGCCTCACAAAAATGTAATATAGATAAACCAAATATAATATGTACCCTAAAAATAGACCCAACAAAACTGGCCCCTTGTCCCGTAGTTTCCAAAATGGGGTCACTTTTATGGAGTTTCTACTCTAGGGGTGCATCAGGGGGGCTTCAAATGGGACATGGTGTAAATAAACCAGTCCAGCAAAATCTGCATTCCAAAAACCATAAGGCGCACCTTTCCCTCTACGCCCTACTGTGTGCCCGTACAGTAGTTTACGGCCACATTCCTGCAAACTACAGAATCAGGGCAATAAATATAGCATTTTGCTTGGCTGTTAACCCTTGCTTTGTTACTGGAAAAAATGGATTAAAATGAAATTTGAGAATTACAATTTTTTGGCAAATTTTCTATCTCCATTTGCCAATAACTCTTGTGCAACACCTAAAGGGTTAAAGTTTGTAAAATCAGTTTTGAATACCTTGAGGGGTGTAATTTCTTAGATGGTGTCACTTTTATGGAGTTTCTACTCTAGGGGTGCATCAGGGGGGCTTCAAATGGAACATGGTGTAAATAAACCAGTCCAGCAAAATCGGCCTTCCAAAAACCATACAGGAAAACTTTCGCTCTACGCCCTACTGTGTGCCCGTACAGTAGTTTACGGCCACATATGGGGTGTTTCTGCAAACTACAGAATCGGGGCAATAAATAAAGCATTTTCTTTGGCTGTTAACCCTTGCTTTGTTACTGGAAAAAATGGATTAAAATTTAAAATTTGATAAAAAATTGAAATTCTCAAATTTCATCTCCATTTGCCAATAACTCTTGTGCAACACCTAAAGGGTTAACGACGTTTGTAAAATCAGTTTATAATACCTTGAGGGGTGTAGTTTCTAGAATGGGGTCATTTTTCGGTGGTTTCTATTATGTAAGCCTCACAAAGTGACTTCAGACCTCAACTGGTCCCTAAAAATTGGGTTTTTGAAAATTTCAGAAGAATTTCAAGATTTGCTTCTAAACTTCTAAGCCTTGTAACATCCCCAAAATATAAAATATCATTCCCAAAATGATCCAAACATGAAGTAGCCATATGGGGAATGTAAAGTAATAACTATTTTTGGGGATTTTACTATGTATTATAGAAGTAGAGAAATTGAAACTTGGAAATTTGCTAATTTTTATTTTTTTTTGTAAATTTGGTATTTTTTTTAAAATAAAAATGATTTTTTTTTTTACTTCATTTTACCAGTGTCATGAAGTACAATATGTGACGAAAAAACAATCTCAGAATGGCCTGGATAAGTCAAAACGTTTTAAAGTTATCACCACTTAAAGTGACACTGGTCAGATTTACAAAAAATGACCTGGTCCTTAAGGTGAAATAAGGCTGTGTCTTTAAGGAGTTAAAAAGTGGGTTTTTGAAAATTTCTGAAAAATTTCAAGATTTGCTTCTAAACTTTTAAGCCTAACATCCCCAAAAAATAAAATAGCATTCCCAAAATGATTCAAACATGAAGTAGACATATGGGGAATGTAAAGTAATACATTTTTAGAGGTATTAACATGTATTATAGAAGTAGAGAAACTGAAACTTGGAAATTAAGCTGAAAATGAGCCCGGTCCATAAGGGGTTAAGGAGTAGGGAGAACTGGGCCCTACGATGTTGAAGGTGTTGAAGAAGGTGGATTTAGCTAAAGACGGATTGCTTTGATCTTCCAAGATTGCATATACCTCGATCGCCTTATCTCGGTGACCACCCGGATAAACTCTGACAAGGCAAATTTTTGAGCAGGACTTCCCTCCTGCGAGTCTTTTACAGATCTCAGTACTGTGAGAAGTGACTACTGCGGTGTCTACGTCAGTGTCTATCTGCTTCCCGTTATGCTTCTCTGCTTCAGGTGATACCTGAGAGGGTGGTCCAGGATGTAAAGCCGTGTTGTGTTCTGTGCTACCACATTCTGTGCATGTCACACTGACCTTACAATTCCTGGCGAAGTGCGATGTTGTAGCGCAAAACCTGAAGCAGATGTTATTTTCTTGGAGGAATTCTTTGCGGTCCTCTAAAGAATTCTCCCTGAAGGCTCTGCATTTTAATAGAGAATATGGTTTCTTGTGCAGGGGCATTCTTTGGTAAGATCTTTGAGTTTTTTCTCTTCTTGAGAAGACTTGGCCTGTAAGGAGAACCTGTGGAGGCAACGTTAGTTTTGTGGACTGCCACTGGTGTTTTATGAGGTTTGACAACAGGGGTAGTGGTACATGACAATGTAAAGTCAAAACTGGGATCATTCCTAATCCTTGCCTGTTCAGCGACAAAGTCTACACCACGAAGGGGGGAATGGTACATTATGAAACCGTTTATAATTGTAACCATGAGTGATCCACTTCTCTTGTAGAATATAAGGGAGTTTTTGGACAATCGGATTGACACCTCTTGCGGTGTCCACAAATGCTAGCCCCGGCAGATCTCCTTCTGCCTGAGCAACTTGTACGTCTATCAACGAGTTTCCTGAACTTCTGGTATTCCCTACCCACTATTCTGGGAAAATTATCAATTCTCTTATATAAAGCATTTTCTATAGCTTCTATTGACCCATAACACTCATCAATTCTTTCCCACACCATCTTTAGGCCTTTGCCCGAATAGTTTATGTTAATGTCTCTGATTCTTTTGGCATGTTCAGCAGACTCGCTTCCAAGCCACTTTACCAAGAGCTCTAACTCCTCACTATAGGAAAGATCTAAGTCTCTTATGGCGTTCTGGAAGGAGGCTCACCATGCCCTGTAGTTCTCGGGGCGATCAGTGAACTTTATAAGTCCTTTGGTAACCATCTCCCGTTTAGCAAAGAACTTAGCGAAGTCCATGGTGGCCTGGTTAGCGCCAATACTACGTATGTGTTGTTGTTATGCTGCATGTGTGGTGTATCACCATACCTTTTAGGGGTTTCTGGCTTAGGGAAGTCTGTATAATGCCGTTCTGATACGAAGGGTGTCCCTTTAAGTCGAAGTGTTCTAGCTTTCGTTTTGTAGGGTGGTAGTTATGGTCAGCATCGCTTTGTTGCATATCATTCTGCTTGAGGTACTGTGGTTCAAGGTGTAGGATCTTTGGCACTCTGTATAAGCTGGCTGATATACTGGATCATAGTCATCATCTGTTTTGGGATGCTGATGGACGTATTCTGCGAGTGAGCCACGCTGTGTCGGATCTTGTTCATCTAGGTCTGGCCCAGGTACTTGGCTGTGTTTCTTGCATTCGGGAAACTCCAAGGTTTCTAGGAACTCTGCTTTGGCAACTGCGGCTGCTGCTTCTTTCTCTGCAGCTTGTTTCTCCAGTGACACTTGCAGGAGTACTCTCTCCTTTTACATTAACGCTCTCTTGTTTTCGATTGACCCTTGACGGTGTACTCTCTTTTCTTCCAGTGACGCTCTCTTTTTTTCCTGATCTGCTTGCCTTAGATTTAGTTGCATCTCTTGCGCAGCAAAGGAAGACTTTACTTTTGCAGCCTCAGCTTCTGCACAGGCGAGATCAGCATTTTCTCTTATTGAGGAATTGCTAGAGCAGCTTGCTTGTGACCGGGTCCTGTATGATGATGCCTGGCTAGTGGGCATTGTGTGTCTTTGCTGGCTGCTTAATGTCCCTGCGCAGACTCAGTCTAGATAGAAACAGACTTTGGTGTGATCTGGATCATGCTGCACTTGCTGGTGTCTGCACTCACTTCTTGTGACTGTATGGCAACTGCTGCAATCTTGTATGCAGGACTGCGTGTGTGATGGCGGCTCAATGTAATGAGATCTACTATTGCTGGAGACTATATCTGTTTTACTGTTCTGTCTTCATACACGTTCACACAGTGTGCAGTCTGACATTCAGTATAAACCATTCTTGTCTTCCAAATAAGAGGACTGTTTTCTGTAGTCTAACTTGTTTATTGGTCAACAGAATTGTGAATTGGGAAAACTACAAGAATACAAATGGCTTGTGTAAGTAAAACATATAGAATAGCATGTACAGTAATACATTGACAGAGAAAGCAGATGTCCAAAATGGCTGCCTATACATAGAACTGCATTTCTTGCTGACAGAAATAACTCCCTGAGTGATACTTATACCTAGCTAAACAGTTCTGCATAACATAATGTCCCAGTAACAAGGTAGATCTCACTCACCAGATATACTTGCACACAGATGGTGGAGTTTAAGAAGGAGAACTGCATGGAACAGCTCTGCTGATGTCCTGTAGTCGAAAGACAGGTCTTCTCCTTCCCAGAATGCCTTGCACTACCCACAATGCCTAGCACCTCCCACAAGCAATAATCTTTATTAACAAGAAAACAAGGTTCAATACATTTTTACCACCACTAGATGGTGCTGTTATTAACTAATAACTACAGGAATACAGAAATTGCAGCAGAATGAATTAGAAATATAATAGATGTAAACTGAAATTAATCTCCCTGTGCTGTAGGCAGAACAATGATATACCTTTACTTATGACTTTGTGTTAGAACCTTTTTGGGATAAGGTTCCTGTTGATACCTCTTTTTGCAATATGCTGGTATCTTCACTAGGATACCTATTGCATGAAATGCTTCTCATAGATCTATGGAGAGTCATGAACTCTCAGGATAGCCTTCATGGCATCCCATTCTATATGCTTAGTAGAAGTTTTACAAACAAAGTAAAAGTATCCCGTGAGTGATCATTTAATGGATGAACAATCGACATGAACCCAAAAGAGATTGTCTCCAAAACCTATTTTTTATTGGTCTATCCTCCCCATATTAAGCCCAAGTATTAATGGAGAATTATCTAATAATCAGACAAACATATATTCTATTTTTGTGATCACATTATAAATTGTACCATTGCTCATAGCCAGTTATATACAAGAAAGAGACTGATAAGTACTAGAATGACACAAATATTGTCACACTCATCACAAATATTGTCCATGGTTCAGCTTATTAGTCAAACCGAATGAACAGAAAGTCATAAGGACAGGTATTGTCTAGTAGATTATAAACTATATTTGTGTCAGACCGTATATTGGAGGCTGCAAACAGATTGACGGGGAATAAGGAAACATTAAACAGGTTATCTGGGTTGTGCTGCAATTCCATGTGGGGGCCACTTCCGGGATCATGTGCCATACATTGGGTATATGATCCTAGCCTGGTGTTAGAACCCGCAGTGCATGTGTGAGTCTGAATCTCTACCTAGCACTGTAGCAAATACTCATGCTTTGTGGGTTCTAACCCCAGGCTAGGATCACATGCCCAATGTAAGGCATGTGATCCTGGAAGTGGCCACCACTGGGAATGGTTATGACCACCCTGCAATCCATCAGCAGTGGCCTTGCTTGCACACTATAGAAAAATCACCAGCCTATGTGCGCTCCCACTCATAGGCTGGTGCTTTTTCCTATAGTGTGCATGCATAGTCACCACTGTTGCATTGCAGGGTGGTCATAACCATGGAAATGAGCTGTGTATAATGTGATTGAAAAATTAATCCAGTCAGCAAAGGATGAAATATAGATAATAACAATATATTAGTAAATGCAATATATTTACTATCTCTAAATAATAAATGCTATTTGCTGAAGTGAGTAACCCCTTTAAGTGAGGCAGATAAATTAATAATAATTCTACTTTTTAGTAATTTTTGATGAGGCTCCATTGGTGTGCTATCTTGGCATAATTTACTGCTAAGCTAAATTGGCTAATAGCAGCAATACAGATCAGCTTTCTAAGCATAAAAAAACATTATTCTCAATATGATAAGACTATAGACTTTTATTATGGGTTAAATGAGTGAGAAAAAAAATAACTGAAGAAAAAAAAAAATCAAAATCTTTCCCATTCCAGTCTGACCTCTTATCACTAAGCTATAGGATTACCTCGTGGAGAAGAATGTTTTTTCCTTGCTTAGAAAGCTGACATATATCACTGGTGTCTTTATAATAATAATAATATATTATGCCTATGACTAAAGTAATATGCATGATTTCTAATTATATCTCAATGTGGTAAAGCTACAGTAAGTAGTGAATATCATAGGTACATTCTAGGACACAGCTGTACCCTTAGCATGCTGATTAGAGATGAGCGAATTTCATGTTATAAAATTTATTCACGCTATGTTTGGTGGTAAAAGCAGAATTGCATTATGGATTCCGTTACCACAGACCATAACGCAATTCTATGACAGAATGCATAACTTTTTCATTCTGTCATAATAGAAAATATGAAATTCACTCATCTCTAATGCTGATGTCTAGCCCTGTCAATCAAAGTGAGGGGGGAGTGTGTAGAGCACAGGGGGTGTTACAAAGGCAGTGCTCCAAGGATTCAGCCAAGCCCCCCCCCCCATCCCCCCGATGCTCTAACTTGCTTCTTTGCATATGAATAAAAATTCAGATATCTCTGCAGCTGTTTAGCATACAGACAAAAGAAAGTTATTGTTTTAATCAGCACGATGAGCCCTACCAGGACATATGTATTCCTCTCATGTTTACGAACAGACAGACGCTCTTTCATATAATTTTTTTTTTTTTATGAAGGTGTAAGCATTGCTGCACATGTTTGTACATGTAATTTTTAAGATGGAGGGTCATTGTAGTCATATGATGGCTTGTGTTTGCATGCCAACTAACAGTTTTTATTAGGACTGTTATGTGATGCATAATTTATTAATTAATTCTTCGAATTCTCATTTTTTTGTGTGGATGAGGAAACGCCAAAAAATTAAATAAAATAAATAAATAAATATCTCCACTGGTTATCATGTAATAAAAAAAATAACAGTTTCTATAGTGCTTCAAAATACATGGTATTTTGATGTATTATTGCCTCCACCAAAAGCCTTGATTGCATTGTGGGGTGCAGGTGGCTGACAAAGGTAGACACCTATATCTGTCAAATACCTTAAATGCTTTGACCAATATTGACTTCAGCATCTAAAGGGTTAAATCATAAAACATCGATTCTGTTGGGCTCCACTGAATGCTCTGATGCCCAAGGCTGTTAGGGCTCATACACACAAACGTATTTTCTTTCCGCTTCCATTCTGGGTTTTTTGCGGACCATATGTGGAACCATTCACTTCAATGGGTCTGCAAAAACAACGGAAGGTACTCTGTGTGCATTCCATTTCTGTATTTCCGTATTTCTGTTCCGCAAAAAAGTAGTGCATGTTATAAGAGCTTCTAAAGCACAGGCAGAAGAGAAATTGAGCTAATTTCAGTCAGTGAAAAAAGGCGATAAGACATTCTTCAGATACATAAATGAAAAAAAAGGAAACTAAAACAAGGAATTACCAAATTAAAAACAAAAGAAGGAAGGTATATGGAAGAAGATAAAGAACTAGCTGACTGCCTCAATGAATATTTCTGTTCAGTTTTTACAAAGGAAAATGAAGGAAAAGGACCTCAGTTAGGAGAGATGACTAATTAATCTTTTGATGCATGTGTCTTTACAAAGGAAGAGGTTCTAAGTCAGCTGTCTAAAATTAATACAAATTAGTCACAGGGGCCTGATGGGATACACCCAAAGCTATTAAAAGAGCTCAGTGGCGAACTACCAAAACCATTAACAGATTTATTTAACCAGTCACAACAGGAGTCGGAAGATTGGAATTGGAAAATGTTGTGCCCATTCACAAGAAAGGTAGTAGGGAGGAATCGGGCAACTATAGGCCAGTAAGCCTGACATCAATAGTGGGGAAATTAATGGAAACCAAACTTAAGGAGAGGATTGTGGAACATCTAAAATCCCATGGATTGAAAGATGAAAAACAGCATGGGTTTACTTCAGGGAGATCATGTCAAACTAATCTTATAGATTTTTTGGATCCGGTGACTAAAATAATAGATGGCGGAGGTGCAGTACACATCGCTTATCTGGACTTTAGTAAGGCTTTTGATACTGTCCCACATAGAAGGCTTATCAATGAATTGCAGTCTTTGTGCATGGACTCCCATATTGTTGAATGGATTAGGCAGTGGCTGAGGGACAGACAACAGAGGGTTGTAGTCAATGGAGTATATTCAGACCATGGTCTTGTTACCAGTGGGGTACCTCAGGGATCTGTTCTGGGACCCATATTGTTTAATATCTTTATCAGCGAAATTGCAGAAGGCCTCGATGGTAAGGTGTGTTTGCTGATGACACAAAGATTTGTAACAGGGTTGATGTTCCTGGAGGGATACACCAAATAGAAAATGATTTAGGAAAACTTGAGGAATGGTCAAAAATTTGGCAACTAAAATTTAATGTTGATAAGTGCAAGATAATGCACCTGGGGCATAAAAACCCAAGAGCAGAATATAAAATCAGTGATACAGTCCTAACCTCAGTATCTGAGGAAAGGGATTTAGGGCTCATTATTTCAGAAGACTTAAAGGTAGGCAGACAATGTCATAGAGCAGCAGGAAATGCTAGCAGAATGCTTGCGTGTATAGGGAGAGGCATTACCAGTAGAAAGAGGAAGGTGCTCATGCCGCTCTACAGAGCACTAGTGAGACCTCATTTGGAGTATTGTGCGCAGTACTGGAGACCATATCTCCAGAAGGATATTGATACTTTGGAGAGAGTTCAGAGAAGAGCTACTAAACTAGTACATGGATTGCGGAATAAAACTTACGAGGAAAGATTAAAGGACCTTAACATGTATAGCTTGGAAGAAAGACAAGACAGAGGGGATATGATAGAAACTTTTAAATACATAAAGGGAATCAACAAGGTAAAAGAGGAGAACATATTTAAAATAAGAGAAACTGCTACAAGAGGACATAGTTTTAAATTAGAGGGGCAAAGGTTTAAAAGTAATATCAGGAAGTATTACTTTACTGAGAGAGTAGTGGATGCATGGAATAGCCTTCCTGCAGAAGTGATAGCTGCAAATACAGTGAAGGAGTTTAAGCATGCATGGGATAGGCATAAGGCCATCCTTCATATAAGATAGGGCCAAGAGCTATTCATAGTATTCAGTATATTGGGCAGACTAGATGGGCCAAATGGTTTTTATCTGCCGACACATTCTATGTTTCTATGTTTCTATGTCCTATTATTGTCCGCAAATCACGGTCCGAGGCCCCATTCAAGTCAATGGGTCTGCAAAAAATACGGAACGCACACGGAACACATCCGTATTTCATCAGTATTTTGCAGATCCATACTGTAGAAATGCTATGCCCAGCCCATATTGCTCATGTGTTTGGTGATTAATAAATTACTATTTCCAATCCGCAAAAAACGGATCGCATATGGAAACTAGACGGATATGTTTTGTGGAATAACGAATGGAAGAGGACTTAAATCATAGAAAAAAAAACACTCAGATACGGAACAACGGATCCGTGAAAAACAGACCACAAAACAACAACGGTCATGTGCATGAGCCCTTAGCAAGAGCCTGGACATCAGGACTGAACAGTATATAATGCTGAGATCTCATTCTGAAGAGCCACCATAAAAGAATGGTGAATCATAAGTACCTTGAATGGTGTCTGTAAAAACAGTATACAGTGGTTCTCATGGCATTATGAAGTAAGGTATTGTTAATTAACCTGGTGAAAAAGTCACAAGGCAACACACATTCCCTACTTGTGTTGTCACAGCTTCAATTATATAAAGATATATATTACTCTTCTTTTATGCATATAAATTAATTTAGAAGAAATTTGATAAGTTCTGTTTTTCATGAAAATTTAAAGCTTGAAATAGATCATGATGTTTATATTTAATGAGTATAAATTGCCCTTAAAATTGAAGGCTTAATTCATTTCCAGGAATCCAAACCCTTGCTACAAATGCAACTGTTTAGAAAATCACTTAGTATATTGTCAACATGCTAGTAAAAAATAAAGATGAGGAGAAGTCTATGTTTAGCTTGAAGCAACATGTCTGAACATGTTCTAACTTGTCTGAAAACAGGCAAATTTCTGTTTTTCACTGCTGAAAATTTGTGGATGATGAAATCAGAAGTAAAAATGTCAGGGGTGGAATAAGAGGTTTAGGAAAGTAAGAAGTAACAGAACCATCTACTCAATCATGAGTTTCTGGGAATACAAGGGGTCAAATAAGTTTTCTGTTAAAAATGGTTTCTGTGAAATGTCTGTTTGTGTTGACTACCATGTAGACAAATGTTTTGCGACGTCTCCTTTATCTGCTTATAGCGCACAAACATATTATGTTGAACTGTACAGAGATTGCCACCAATCACATCAATCCCTGTCCCTGTAGAGACTCACAATCTATTTCCCTATGTCCTCTTTACATGCACACTTATTAGGCTACTTTCACACTTGCGTTCGGGGTTCCGCTTGTGAGATCCGTTTGAAGGCTCTCACAAGCGGCCCCGAACGGATCCGTACGGCCCCAATGCATTCTGAGTGGATGCGGATCCGCTCAGAATGCATCAGTTTGGCACCGTTTGGCCTCCGTTTCGCTCAGCAGGCGGACACCTGAACGCAGCTTGCAGCGTTTTGGTGTCCGCCTGGCAGTGCGGAGCCAAACGGATCCGTCCAGACTTACAATGCAAGTCAATGGGGACGGATCCATTTGACATTGACACAATATGGTGCAATTGCAAACGGATCCATCCCCCATTGACTTTCAATGTAAAGTCAGGAGTCCCTATTAATATACCATCAGATCAGAGTTTTCTCCAATCCGATGGTATATTTTAACTTGAAGCATCCCCATCACCATGGGAACGCCTCTATGTTAGAATATACCATCGGATTTGACTTAGATCGTGAAACTCAGATCCGACAGTATATTCTAACACAGAGGCGTTCCCATAGTGATGGGGACGCTTCAAGTTAGAATATACTAAGAACTGTGTACATAACTGCCCCCTGCTGCCTGAGTTAAAAACAGGGGGGGAGGGAGGGGGGGCCGGCCACACTAACCACCAATGAGTTAAAAACAGGGGGTGAGGGGGGGGGGCGGCCGCACTGGCCACCAATGAGTTAAATACAGGGGAGGGAGGGGGGCCGCACTGGCCCCCAATGAGTTAAATACAGGGGAGGGAGGGGGGAGTTATGTACGCCTCTGTGTTAGAATATACTGTCGGATCTGAGTTTTCACAAAGTGAAAAATCTGATCTGAAAAAAACTGTTATGCAGATGGATCCGTTCTGAACGGATGCAAGCGTTTGCATTATAGGAGCAGATCCGTCTGTACAGACACCAGACGGATCCACTCCGAACGCAAGTGTGAAAGTAGCCTTACCTATGGAGTCAATTTAGCATTTTTATTTCTTTATATTATTATTTTTTTCCCTTCCCTCCTGTATTTAGGTGAAATTACTAACTTCACGTAGATGTGGCTGTGGATCATATTTGAACCCACAATGAAATAGGTAATATACTTATCTGTTTGTAACTGGTAAGAATATAGTTAATTTCTATTAGTCAGCCAGAGAAGCCTGGACTCCTGGAGTATTTTTTATGGCAGCTAGATCAAATGGTGAAATGCATCATGGATTACAATAGTGTCTAGAGCTTCGGGTTTGTCACTTATAGAAGACATATTGTCACCTAAGATGGGTGTGTGCAAACTTTAAAAGATATGTTAATAAAAATCTCCTTAGCCAAACTAAGGAATAATAATAATGAGGTGAATTAAAAGACACTCAGCCATTTAATCATCATGGTCCTTACCATTCATTATCTCATTCTCCATTCATGGACATTTGGCATTCAAATTGATGGACAGCTCTGTGAACCTGACCCGGAAAATAATGCCATTAACTACAGTATAATTTTGTAAATACAAAGGGGGTCATTTACCAATCTGAAATACGCCTAAATTAGGCATATTTCAAGTGCAGATTGCGGTGCAACAGCTAGTTGCTCAGCAGTCTGACTTCTCCCTGCTCACGCCAGGTCTAAAATTGTGGGTGTGACTACATACTACCACAGTCTGTCGGGGTCATCCTTCCCCTCCTTCTCAGGGCTCAGGTAGCCATGTGGTATAAGCACCACATCTTCTGTCCCATTGCCAATCATTTTTCTTAGCATCCCCTCCAGGATGTGAAAGAGTATAACGGAATCATTCATGCCGTAGTACTGCCCACTGACAAATAAAGTGGCCTACTCAAACGGCCTGAGCAAACAGCACACGTCGTGTATGAGCTGCCACTGGCTAAGATGGAAATTCTCCTGGTAAGTAAACCTGTCTGTCTGCTGCATTAAGAAATCGTTGACCGCCTTCCTTTTCTCTTATAGGCAGTCTAACATATGGAAAGTGGAGTTCCAACAGGTGGAAACGTTGCATATTAGGTGATGTTGGGGAAGACCATTTTGCCTTTGAAGCTAAAGGAGGGGCGTGTTTTGCACAGTAAGAGTGGCTGAAGTTCATGTAAATTTCCCAGGACATATTTAACTGCTCTTGTAGTCCAGTGAAAGACTTGAGTAACCGGGGAACAACCAGATTGAAGACGTCTGCCATGAAGGTCACATGTGTCAGCCCTCCCTGTTGCAGTGCAGAAAAAATGTTCTTCCTGTTATCAGTAACCATGTTTCCCATCTCCAGTTGGTGAGGATACAGCCATTGTTCAATTTCTTTATTGATGACATGGAACAGTTCCTCCCCAGTGTGGCTCTGTTCGCCAAGGGTGACCAGGTAAAGAACCGCGAGATAACACCAAGCTTTGCATAGGTGATATGATAGAGGACCACTGTGAACTTTGCCTAGAGGGTGTCAGGCAGCAAGGGAGACAGACGCAGTCTCATCTGAAGCATGTCACCACGCAAAGACGTGTCTCTCATTCTCCCAGGTGGTCTCTGGCCCTCCAGCGGAACATCCCTCACCCCTCGCTGGCCATGAGGGGTGGGGTGTCACCTCCGGAGGACGGAGCTAGTAAAGGTTTGCGCTTTATGCGCGCGCATCACTCTGTGAGATGCACTCCGGATCTTGGTACTGCTGGGAGATGGGGCGCCGTCATTCTCAGCGGATGGGATGCCGGAACCCCTAGCATCAGGGAACCAGGGAACTTCTGTTGTCATGTTTCCTGACTTAGATATGTGGTGGGAGGTTCCCTTCTCTGCACACTTTCAGTCCTCACCTGTGCTTGCTGGTCTGAGGGTGGAGATTGGATGTAACCACAGCAGTGTTAAGCGATCTGTTGAGGGATATTTAAACCTGGTCTTTTCCCTCACTCACTGCTGATTATTCAGTTGCTTCCCTGGTTCTGCATCTGAAGCTATCTGGTGAGTGGTTTCTCTGGTTACTGACTCTGGCTTTGGTTGTCTTCTGGTTCTGTCACAATCAGTGTGGGGGAAAAACTCCACACTAAACACAGGAGGGAAGGGAAACAGTAACTACCTATCAATATGAATAGACCTTGAAGGTAGGAATATTCATATGATGGATACCTAGGCCCTTACATCCCTATAAGACCCTGGAATGAGATTGGACCAGAGACAACCCATTCCTCCCCAGATGGACGAATGGAAGTCTCTGTCTCATGCCCAGATACAAACAACAGGGAATATAACAAACACAAAACTATAAGAAAAGACAAGACTTAACTGAAAGTAGAAAACTGGCAACTCCAGACGCACCACAGAGTACAACTGACCAGCTAGTTAGAAGGCAGGAAGAAAATCTATAAACCGCACCTCCAAGAGTGAGAAGCGGCTACTTATGGGAAAAGTAGATTACCAACAAGAAACACCTAAAGCAAGGGGGGTGGCATTCACCAAAACACAGACACAATAAGATCCACAGTGAACTTGTCAATTTAACACAAGAGTTGTCAGTCTCTCCGATCTCCTGGTACCTGCCACGGGAACGTCCATGACAGGTTCTTGTGCCCTGGCTCACGTTTACTGACAATTCTCGTGTTTCCCTATTTACCATTAGTGATGGACGAACTTTGGCCGGGACGATTCGCGAACACGAACGCGCATTCGCAATAAAATTAATGGCAGGCGAACCTGAAAAACCTTAAGGTCATATTTGCAGCCAGCAAACACTTACTAGAGGTACACAAATAGTCCAACAACATGGACAGTGATATACCAGAGGTGGATCATTGGTAGATTTGAGCGGACACCTGGATGTTCAGGTTCGCCGGGTTTGGCCGAATTTGCAAAAAAGTTTGAGTTCGGGACCCGAACTTGACCCTGAAGGTCCTGAACCCTATTGAAGTCAATAGGGTCCCGAACTTTGGAGCACTAAAATGGCTCTAAAAAAGTCATGGAAAGGGCTAGAGGGCTGCAAAAGGCAGCAAAATGTGGTTAAGAGCATGGCAAATAAATGTGGATAGGGAAATGACTTAAAATAACATAAAATATGTAAAAATACAAAATAATAATCTTGATCTAGGAGGAGGAGGTCCATATGGAGTAGGAGGTTGAGGAGGTGGTGGATGTGGCGGTGTAGGTGGAAGCGGCGGTGGAGGAGGAGGTAGCAAACACTGTTTTTTGGTTTTGGTTTTTATTTTATATTATTCTTTTTTTTTATTTTGTTCAAATTTGAGTACACCCCAAAATATTGGTAAATATAAAAAACAAAACAAAGAGAAAGTGCGCTGGAGTACAACAATGGCTGGGTGAGGCCGGTATACATGTATATTCTGCACAAGGTACGGACAAGTCCTGTGGGATCCCTGCCTGGTTCATTTTAATGAACATGAGCTTGTCCACATTGGCTGTGGACAGGCGGCTGCGCTTGTCTGTGATAATCCCCTCCTGCCGTGCTAAACAAACGTTCAGACAATACACTGGCTGCAGGGCAGGCCAGCACCTCCAAGGCGTAAAGGGCAAGCTCCGGGCATGTGCCCAATTTGGAGACCCAGCAGTTGAAGGGGGCAAACCCATCAGTCAGTACGTGTAGGCGTGTGCACACATACGGCTCCACCATTTTGCTGAAATGCTGCCTCTTGCTAAGATGTTCCATATCAGCTGGTGGTGCTGGTTGTTGTGGCGTGCTGACAAAACTTTTCCACATTTCGGCCATGCTAACCCTGCCTTCTGAGGTGCTGGCGGTGCCCCAGCTACGTTGGCGACCTCTTCCTCCTTCTCAGCCTTCGCCTTGTGCTTCCACTGTGCCCCCACTGTCAGGTGGCAATGCCATCAGCAGCGCGTCGACCAGCGTACGCTTGTAGTCGTGCATCTTCCGATCAGTAACAGACGTTTTTACTAAATTTAGTTTCCTGTCAGCAATGCAGAGCAGGGTTTTTTCACATGCAAAAATGGTTTAATGTCAACCTTCAATGTAACAGACGAATTTTAGAAATTTAGGTTCCCTAAAGACTGAGATGAAAGACTGATGGCCATGGGCTGCAGGTGACAACTCTGATCTTTCAGCAAGGAACTGGGTGGGAGAAAATGTGAAGGAACTTGAGGCACTGTCAGCCACCCAATCTATTATCGCCTGTACTTGTTCTGGCCTCACCATTCGTAGAGTGGCATTTGGGCCTACCAAACAACGCTGAAGGTTCTGTCGCCTACTCGCACCTGAGGAAGGTGTTTTAACTTGTGCGTGTAGCTGGCACAGATCGACAACGTCCTCTCCCTGCAACAGGAGCTCCACCGACACCAGCAGCACCACGACCATGGCCACGTCCCTTATTTGACGCTCTCCTCTTTCTTTGCGTTCACCCACCAAACTAACAGATGGTTTATGTCAGGCGACAATGTAGCCGCCAATAGTCAACAATTAAGTTCACTGACATTAAGGCTGTGCCGGTGTCATAAAGAGAAAACATTTCTTGAGGTCACACAACAGTGTGACAGGCGAATTTAATACAATTACTTCACAGTCACAAAAAATGTGAATTTGTCAACCAACAATGTAACAGCAGTATTGATTGGTTTTATTGGACTGTCAGAAATGCAGCGCAGGCCGCAAATGTACTATCTAGCACAAAAAGGGTGTTTTTTTTCAAACAACACTATAACAGCAGTATTTACCAGTTTGTTTGGACTGTCAGAAATGCAGCGCAGGCCGCAAATGTACTATCTAGCACAAAAAGTGAGTTTTTTTCCAACCAACAATGAAACAGCAGTATTAAACGGTTTTATTGGCCTGTCAGAAATGCAGCGCAGGCCGCAAAGGTACTTTATGGAAAAAAAAATAAGATTTTTTTCACCCACAGTGAAACAGATGGATTTAACTGACTTTCTTTCACTATCACATAGAGTGCAGGCTGAAAAGGTACTTTATGGCCCACAATATCCCGGTTGTTTTTACTGATTATATTTCACTATCATATTTGCAGCACAGGCCACAAAGGTACTTTATGGGGAAAAAAAATATGATTTTTTCCCCCCACAGTGAAATAGATAGATTTACTGATTATATTTAAATCAGATTCGCAGTGCAGGCCGCAAAAAATTAATTTGTACCCCCAAAATCTAACAGATGGATTTACTGAATTTATTACACTCACATATGCAGCACAGGGGTACTTTATAGAAAAAAATGTGAATATGTCACCACCTGTGTCCTTGAACTCACAGACAGATTATATATATTATTTTCCCTTCCCCTGGCACATATGCAGTACAGATGCACTTAAAAAATGGTTATATGTTGCCCACTGAACTAAAAGAACAGGATTAAATTATTGTACCGGGCACATATGCAATGCTGGTGCACTGAACTTGCACAAAATGGCCGCCGACACCCACATAACTAACAGACGTACTGCTCCACCCAGCTTTTCCACAGTCTGATCTTGTCCATCCCTCTCATCTCTCCTTCTAAATCCTGGTATGTCTTGTCTGAACTATTAATGTCTCTTTTCCTGCTGGATTTATTGAGCATTTGTTTACATTGACTATTTCACCCCTGTATCTGGTCCTCCTTGATTAGGACATATGTAGCCCCCTCTCCTCTTGGTCACACCTGATTGAACAGTGAGTGGTATAAATCTAAGATCCTAGGTCTCTTCAGACCTTGGTCTTTCCACATGCAACATCTCTTAAGTGCATCTTTTAAGAAGGGGACAACAGGTAATTACAGACATAGTTAATGCAAACAATGTTTTAATTTTTCCTCTTACTCCTCCTACTTTTCCACAACCTCCTGAAATACCCCCACATCCATTCACCCAACAAGGAACTATTCATCTCTTCCTCCATCTTACCTTCTCATCTGACCTTTTGCACAAACCTGTTTGCCAACATAAAACACTTCCTTCCCAAACACACACAGACACCTCATGCCCTCTCTTATTCTCATCTATTAACACTTTCTCTGCTTCTCCTTACTGCTGGTGATATCTCTCCAAATCCAGGACCCCCTCAGCAAATCCCCACTATCACCTCCATGTCCCACTACAAATCTCCTTCAACAAATTTCTGCAACCCCTTAAACCTAATTACCATTCCTCTGACCCCTGCTCCTTTGGTTCCTCTTGCAGGAGCATTATGGAACGCGCGCTCCGTCTGTAACAAACTGTCATACATTTATGAACTGTTCATCTCTCAAAACCTTTCCTTTCTGGGTCTAACAGAAACATGGCTGACATCCTCAGACACCTCCTCCCCTGCTGCACTCTCTTATAGTGGATTTCAATTCACTCACACCCGCCGCCCCGGCTGCAAACATGGTGGAGGAGTTGGTCTTCTCCTATCAGACACCTGCTCCTACAGCCCAACTCCACTGCCACCCTCGATTATGCTCACCTGTCACTACCAGAGCTTTGGGACGTTCTCACAGCTCTGTTTCTCCACCCCTGTGATGATGTCACTACTAGAGCTGGGAGGAGTTCTCACTGCTCTGTTTACTTTTGGTTTCCTTCCTCCCAGCTGTTCCTCATGCGTTTGATTTCCCTCTCTTTATATCACCCCTCCTCCTATTGTAGGACGTGGATTATAGTTCTCATTTCAGTTGTAGCTCTTGCTCTAGTATCTTCACTTGTAGCTATCAGTTCACTGGACCTGTGTTCTGCTGCAGCAAGCACTCCGGATATTGCCAGCTGTCCTTGGATCCGTTTTCTCTGCGGCTGCAACACCTTCAGCTAAGTGTACAGACATTGTTGTGTACCTGATTATTTTCTGACTGGATCTGAGGTGGCCACGGTTCCCTCTATATACTGAGTAGGGCACCGGTGGCCGTGCCCCTTCCACTATTGTAGGGGTTACAGTGGTCATCAGTCTTAGGTACTTGGGCATGCCTCGTTCCGCCATTTGGATCCGGGCATGTGCTTTAGCAGCATAGGGAGAGCTTTGAGGGTCTGACAGGGGTCACCCTTTATTTGAGGGTCTGACAGGGGTCACCCTTTATCCTCCCTAGTTTGGGTCCGGTCAGTAGCTCTTTTACTGTGTATACTATTGTTGCTCACATACAGCCGTGACATCACCTCATTTGAAGTACACTCTGTTCGCATCTACTCTCCCTCCAACCTTCAAGTAGCAGTCATTTACCGCCCTCCAGGCCCAGCCACCATCTTTCTTGACCACTTTAACACCTGGCTACTACACTTTCTTTCTGCCGACATCCCCACTATCATCATGGGTGACTTCAACATCTCTATTGACACATGCCACTCGGCCGCCTCTAAACTCCTGTCACTCTCTTCCTCCTTCGGCCTATCACAGTGGTCTTCAGCCCCCACCCATAGAGATGGTCACACTCTGGATCTGATCTTTACCCGCCTCTGCTCCCTATCTAACCTTTCTAATTCGCCTATCCCCCTATCCGACCACAACCTACTCACCTTCTCTTCACTGGTCTCTTCTGCAGCTCCCCCGGTCCACACACTAGCACACCCCCGCAGGAACCTCAAACATCTCGACTTTCGCTTGCTTTCTGACTCTCTTCTCCCACTCTCTACCATCTGTTGCCTCCAAGACCCAGATGCTGCTACCACCCTATATAACACCCCAATAAGTACAGCTCTCGACACTGTTGCCCCCCCTCACACACAACAAAATCCGGAAAATCAACAGACAACCCTGGCACACCAACCTGACCAAAAAACTCAGACAAGCTTCCAGGGCTGCTGAGCGGCGATGGAAGAAATCCCATTCTAAAGATCATTTTACTGCATACAAGCAATCCCTTTTCATATTCAAATCTTCAATCGCTGATGCAAAACAGGCCTACTTCTCATCTCTCATATCTTCCCTGTCACACAGCCCTAAACAACTTTTTAGCACTTTTAACTCCCTTCTCTGTCCCCCAGCGCCCCCACCCTCTCCACTCTTCTCAGCTGAGGACTTTGCCAAATATTTCAAACAAAAGATAGTCCACATCAGAGAAAGCTTTACTGCACAGTCCCCACAGACCCTCTACACAACTGCTCAGTCCTCTTCTCCCAAAACCCGTTTCTCCACCATTACAGAAGAAAAACTCTCCACTCTACTCTCCAAATCTCATCTGACCACCTGTGCACTTGACCCAATCCCATCCCACATCATCCCTAACCTCACCACAGTGTTTATCCCAGCCCTAACTCATCTCTTCAACCTATCACTAAACTCTGGTGTCTTCCCCTCTGCTTTTAAACATGCTACCATTACACCCATCCTCAAAAAGCCTTCACTTGACCCATCTTCCTTGTCCAGTTATCGCCCCATATCACTTCTTCCGTATGCCTCAAAGCTGCTTGAACAACTTGTCCATTCAGAACTGTCCTCCCACCTCTCCTCCTGCTCCCTCTTTGACCGCCTACAATCTGGCTTCCGACCCCACCACTCGACCGAGACTGCCCTTACCAAAGTCACCAATGACCTACTGACAGCCAAAACCAAGAAACAATACTCTGTCCTCCTTCTCCTTGACCTGTCCTCTGCCTTCGACACTGTTGACCACTCCCTTCGACACTGTTGACCTGTCCTCTGCCTTCGACACTGTCTCATTCCACCTCCTCGTCTCATTCCCTCTCTGTTGGTGTCCCGCAAGGCTCTGTCCTAGGACCCCTGCTCTTCTCTATCTACACTTTTGGCCTGGGACAGCTCATAGAGTCCCATGGCTTTCAGTATGACTCCTACGCTGACGACACACAAATCTACCTCTCTGTTCCAGACATCACCACCTTACTATCAAGAATCCCACAATGTCTATCCTCTATATCATCCTTCTTCGCCTATCGCTTTCTTTCCCTCATCTTGTTCCCCATCTTGTTCAACCCCCACAACAGACCAATCTATCATGATCAATGGCTGCATACTCTCCCCAGTCAACAAAGCCCGCTGCTTTGTAGTGACCTTGGATTCTGCCCTTTCCTTCCGACCGCACATCCAAGCCCTTTCCACCACCTGCCGCCTCCAACTCAAAAACATCTCCCGCATCCGTGCTTTCCATAACTTTGAATCTGCAAAAATGCTTGTACATGCCCTCATTATCTCCCGCCTAGACTACTGCAACATTCTCCTCTGTGGCCTTCCATCTAGCACTCTCGCACCCCTCCAATATATCCTCAACTCTGCTGCCCGACTAATCCACCTCTTACCCTATTACTCCTCTGCCTCTCCCCTCTGTCAATCCCTTCACTGGCTCCCCATTGCCCAACGAATTCACTTCAAAGTACTAACAAATACATACAAGGCCGTCCATAACCTGTCCCCTCCCTACATCTCTGAGCTACTTTCCCGATACACCCCCACACGCACTCTCCGATCCTCACAAGACCTCCTTCTCTCCTCTCCTCTTATTGCCTCTTCCCACAATCGACTCCAAGATTTCTCCCGTGCATCCCCCATACTCTGGAACTCGCTACCCCAAAATATCAGACTCTCACCTACAGTGGAATCCTTCAAAAGAAACCTGAAAACCCACCTCTTCAGACAAGCTTACAACCCGTGACCCTGCTGCCTCTATACCGCCATGACCAACTTAACCCGCACCTACTGTGTCATTCTCCCATACCATGTAGATTGTAAGCCCTCACGGGCAGGGCCCTCTCTCCTTCTGTACCAGTCTGTAACTCGTCTTGTTCCTGCTTAGTGCACTGTCTGTATTATGTATGTGCACCGCTTATCATATGTACAGCGCTATGGAATGAATGGTGCTTTAATAATAAATAATAATAATAATAACTTATTTTTCTGTGTCACTGGGCTCATGGCAGGGTACAAAAATGTTGCATTGCACTCACAAAAATAAAATAGCTGTAGATTGCAGAGTTAACAACAAGTTCTGATATCAGATTCTTTCCAATTCTCTCCCTCACAGCAGCAGCATCCTATGCCTACACTAGTAAGAGCTGAGTGACGTGCGGCGCTATGTGACTCCAGCTTATATAGAGGCTGGGTCACATGCTGCCATTAGTAGGCATGGCTGTGATGGCTTCTAAGAGCACACGAGTTAAACGCTTGTTGATTGGCTGCCCTGCAGCCTTTCAAAAAGCGCCATTAAATTGCCGAACACCGAACTCAAAGCCGAACTTTTACTGAAATGTTCGGGTTCGGGTCCGGAGAAAAAAAAATCCTAAAGTTTGGTACGAACCCGAACTTTACAGTTCGGGTTCGCTCAACCCTAATCATTGGCAAAAATTCCCACAAAAAATATGTATTTTAATCAGGGAACATTTTTATGCGTCTTAAAGGAAAACTCTCAAAAATATGCTCTGCTTGGGCCTAGAAATTTTTTATTTCCTATCGGTTCGATGTATACAAATGTGCAGCACGCCACGTTTTTGTATCCTGCAGAGTCCATTAAAAAAATGCATACGTTAACGTAAAAAAAAAATTCTACCTTGGAACTGTATGGTGAACGGACGCCACTGTACGGCATCAGTCTGAGGCATCTGTTAACGCATACATTTTTGGAATGAACTAAATGGATGGCAAAAATAGGATGTGAACCCAGCCCTAGTGTCAAAAAAAGCACCAGTACACAGCGGAGCAGCGTGGCGGAGAGGGGAGGCCACCATGTACTGACAAAGTGCTACCTGGTCCTGGTGGTCAGGGATGAGGACTGTGTTTCCCAAGGATCATTTTCTACTGGGAAATACAGGGCACAGTATAATACAGTAGAATCTATATAATATAAAGATATTAGCCCTACCCCCGAATAATAATACAATTAGGTGGTCATTTATTATATATAAATATGTCTATGTTAGGCGTATTTCTGACACAGATTGTCACCGCAATCTGCATATTTTTCCCGCTCATGCCAGATCTAAAAAAGGATGGTGTGGTCAGGGAAAGGGATACAGTTATGGCCATCCAGTTATTGGATACCACCACCATACATTGACCGGATAACACCGCCATACCATGACCGGATAAAAGGGTATAAGAGGGCACAGTACAGGGAATGACTAGGGGCACTGCACAGACTGTGGTAAGAGGCACAATGCAGGGTATAAGGGGGCACAGTATGGAGTGAGGAGCACAGTACGGGGTGGGGGGGGCACAGTCACATGACCCTGTGACATTAGAAGGTCCTTATGGTGAATGCGGTTCATACGCCAAGGAGATACATTAGGCGGTCACAGGATAAAAATGTAACTGTCGGTCAGTACAGGGCTCAAAAATTAGCAAATAGGCATTCACCTGACAGCAAAGAACTTTGGATTCTGTGGCTGGAGGTACATAAGGCGGTCACAGGATAAATATGTAACTGTCAGCCAGGACAGGCCCCAAAAAGTAGGCACTCACATTACATAAAACGCCTTTTATGCCGCTGTATATACATAAGGCAAGGACCATTCTTTGTTTTGGGTGGTGGCGGATATGTGTGGGCTGGAATGAGGAAATTAAATTACACGTGGTCATCACAGGTGTTGAATTCCTCCGAGATCCATGCCTCATTCATTTTTAAAAATGTGTGGTAGTCCACACTGTGGTGAGCTAGGCCAGTGCACTTATCGGTCACGATTTCCCCTGCTGCGCTGAACGTCCTTTCGGACAGGACACTCGACGAGGGGCAAGCCAAGAGTTCCATGGCAAATTGTGCCAGCTCTGGCCACTGGTCAAGCCTGCACACCCTGTAGTCAAGGGGTTTCTCGCTTTTTAAAGCGTTCACATAGCCCGTCAACCCGATGTAGTCGGACACCTATCGGTCTAGGCGTTCCCTGAGGCTTGATCCGGAGGGCGGCTGTCGATGGGTTGATTGCAAGAATGATCTCATATCCGAAGTGACAACACATCTACAAACCGCCCTCTTTTTGCAGACGCGGTAGGATTGGTACCCGCACCTGTTTCGCTGTGGGTAGAAATTCCTCTACCAGTGCCCACAACAGCAGAATGCAGCATCTCGCGCATTAAGGCCTAGAAATTCTGCATTCTGACAGCCCTCTGTGAAGGTGTTAACATGTCCACCATTTTGTGTTTGTACCGGGGTTCTAATTACGTTGCCACCCAGTACAGGTCCTTGACCTTTATGCTTTTTATACGGGGGTCCCTCTTCAAACACTGGAGCATGAAGGCCCCCATTTACACTAAGTTAGAAGCGGTGGAGCGCCCTGGCTCCTGATCATCGCCCAGGAGAATGTCGTCCTCGGTCTCCTCGCCCCTACCACGGACAACACCAGGGATCCCTGAAAAGTTTAAAGCCTGCTCCTCCTCCACACAGCCACTATTCCTCTGACTCCTCTTCAGACTCCTGCTGACTTGTCTTGGATGGAGTAGCCCCTCCTGGAAATCCATTCAGCATTGCAACTTCCTCATCTTCCTGCTCCTGCTCCTCAACTGCTTGATCAATGACACAATGGAATGCATGATCCAGAAAGAAAATGTAAGGTACGATATCACTGATGGCGATTGGTGATCTCATCAAATGGCCGCAAAAGTCTGCATGCGTTGCGCATGAGCAGATACTGGCGCGGTGAAAAAAAAACAAGCTCCCCAGCACCTATCCTGCCACAGAGTTCGTACAGGGAGTTGTTAACTGCAGCCTATCAAGCATATCCAAGGTGGAGTTCTAGCGCGTCAGGCAGTCACAAATCAGATGTCTGAAGGGCAAGTGGTGTCACTGCTAAACGTCAGCAAGGCGAGCCATGGCCGTGTAAGATCTTCTAAAATGACCAGAGATTTTCCTGGCCTGCCGCAAGACGTCCTGGACCCCGGGGTATTTGGCAACGAATCGCTGCACGACTAAGTTCAGTACGTGCGCCATGCACGGCACGTGTGTCATTTTGCCCTGTTTCAGTGCGCTCAACAGATTGGTACCGTTGTCGCACACCACTTTACCAACTGTCAAATTGAGCGGGGTTAGCCACTGATCGGCCTGTGACCGCAGAGCTGAAAGGAGTGCAGGATCAGTGTAGCTCTTGGCTTCCAGGCTCAACAGCCGCAGCACAGCATGGCAACGTCTCACCTGGCACGTTGAATAGTTTCTGGGGAGCTTGGGGGGGTGCAGTGGAAGAGGCGGTAGCAGTGGAAAATGAGGAGTCAGTTGAGGAGGAGAGGGAGAATGGAGTAGGAGGAGAAGAAGAGGCAGGCCTGCATGCAATCCATGGAAGTAACACCAAATCCAAACGGGTGCTAAGGGTTACATGCTTGACGGCCGTAGGAAGGTTCACCCAGTGGGCAGTAAAAGTTATGTACCTTCCATGCCCATGTTTGCTAGACCATGTGTCTGTGGTCAGATGTATCTAGGCACCGACACTGTGTTCCAGAGACATTCCATTGCGGTGTTCCAATGGCCACAAATTTTCTAAAGGCCTCCAAGTCTACCAATTTATATGGCAGTAGTTGGCGGGCTAGCAGTTCCGACAAGCCAGCGGTCAGCCGTTAAACAAGCTGATTATCCAGCATCCTAATTTTTTTACGCTCGAACATTTGGGCCAGAGAAGCCTGCCTTGTGCCAGATTAATGTGATAACGGCATGGTGGAAGGTGGAGTTGAGGACAAATGGGAGGAGAGAGGAGAAGGAGAAGAGGCGGGACGTGGAGCGCCGGAAGTGTGGCTTTGTTGGTTCTGACAGCGTTGCTCCCAATTAGCTCGGTGATGGGAGGCCAGTTACCTTCTTAAGGCAGTCGTCCCTAGGTGAGTGTCGTCCCTAGGCTTATCGCGACTTATGCGTTGACAGCACAGGCTGCAGATAAAAACACTATTATCAGCAGCTGACACGTTAAAAAAAGCCCACACTGTGGAGCCATGTGGCGGCGTCCTGGGAGTGCAAGATGTGACCGTGCATAGTGGATGGCTCGCGTCAGATGCATTTGCATTCTGCTTTTTGCCTCCTGTGCACTGCGAGTTCTGCCTGCTTCTCCTCCTTCTCCTCCACATCTGATGCTCCGTTTCTCCCCCTGAACTCCCCTCCTCTTCCTCTCTTGTGGGCATCCACATGACGTCCATCGACACGTCATCATCGTCACCTTCACCACCACTGACATTAGAGATCTCGAAGCAGGCAGCAAACAGCAGGGACCACCCTCCTTGGGCTGATCTGGGTACTGTCGCCAGACTGCTGTGTGGCGGCCGTTGCCACCTCCTCTTCCTCATCCGATGCCAAGTATGGCTGCTCATCGGTAAGGTCTGTGAATGGATGAGAAAATAATTACTCTGACTCGAATGGAGGGGCAATGGTGATGGGGTTGGTGGTGGTGTCTTTGGGGGTGCACACAGCAGAGAGTGAGGAGGGTGCAGATACAGAGGATGAGGAGGGTGCAGAAGCGGAAGGCTGAGTGAGCCACTCAACCAACTCTGGTGTGCCCTTTAAAGTATCGCACGCTCCTTCTCCAACTTCCCACTTAGGCTCCAGCCTGGTGCACCTGCCCGACCCCTACTATCCTTGCGGAACAATATGCCTCTTCCACTGCCTGTCATTTTCTAAATGACCCTCTGCCTAAGGCCTCATGCACACGACCGTTGTGTGCATCCGTGGCCGTTGTGCCGTTTTCCGTTTTTTTCCGCGAACCCATTGTTACTGGGTCTGCATAAAAGCTTTTTCAGAGATGAGTTTTCACTTCGTGAAAACTCAAATCCAACAGTATATTCTAACACAGAGGCGTTCCCATAGTGATGGGGACGCTTCTAGTTAGAATATACTGAGAACTGTGTACATGACTGCCCCCTGCTGCCTGGCAGCACCCAATCTCTTACAGGGGGCTGTGATCCGCACAATTAACCCCTCAGGTGCTGCACCTGAGGGGTTAATTGTGCATATCATAGCCCCCTATAAGAGATCAGGGGCTGCCAGGCAGGAGGGGGCAGACCCCCCTCCCTCCCCAGTTTGAATTTCATTGGTGGCCAGTGTGCGGCCTCCGTCGGCCCCCCTCCACCCCTCTATTGTAATTTCATTGATGGCCAGTTTGCGGCTTCCCCCCCGGCCCCCCCTCTATTGTATTAATATCATTGCTGCACTGTCTGTGTCCAGCCGGGAGCTCCTCCTACTGGTAAGTGACAGGTCTGTGCGGCGCATTGCTTTATGATCTGTCACTTACCAGTAGGAGGAGCTCCCGGCCGGACACAGACATCGCAGCAGCCAGCAGGTAAGTATGATGCTTCTAATATTGTAATATTGCTAAGTAACCATGGCAACCAGGCCTGCAGTATCGTCCTTGTTGCCATGGTTACCGATCGGAGCCCCAGAGCGATTAAACTGGGACTCCGATCGGAATCTCCGCTGCAACCAATGATCGGGGGGGGGGGGGATAGAGGGGAGGCCGTACACTGGCCACCAATGATATTAATACAATAGAGGGGGGGTCGGGGGGGCCGCACACTGGCCACCAATGAAATTACAATAGAGGGGGGGAGGGGGGCCGACGGAGGCCGCACACTGGCCACCAATGAAATTACAATAGAGGGGGGGAGGGGGGCCGACGGAGGCCGCACACTGGCCACCAATGATATTCAAACTGGGGAGGGAGGGGGGTCTGCCCCCTGCTGCCTGGCAGCCCCTGATCTCTTACAGGGGGCTATGATACGCACAATTAACCCCTTCAGGTGCGGCACCTGAAGGGTTAATTGTGCTGATCACAGCCCCCTGTAAAAGATCAGGTGCTGCCAGGCAGCAGGGGGCAGTCATGTATACAGTTCTCAGTATATTCTAACTAGAAGCGTCCCCATCACTATGGGAACGCCTCTGTGTTAGAATATACTGTCGGATCTGAGTTTCACGATGTAACTCAAATCCGATGATATATTCTAACATAGAGGCGTTCCCATGGTGATGGGGACGCTTCAAGTTAAAATATACCATCGGATTGGATATTATACCATCGGATCGGTATATTAACTCCTGACGTTATATTGAAAGTCAATGGCTGACGGATCCGTTTGAAATTGCACCATATTGTGTCAACGTCAAACGGATCCGTCCCCATTGACTTGCATTGTAATTCAGGACGGATTCGTTTGGCTCCGCACGGCCAGGCGGACACCAAAACGACTTTTTTTTCATGGCCGAGGATCCTCCAAAAATCAAGAAAGACCCACGGACAAAAAAACGGTCACGGATCACGGAAAAACTGAACCCGTTTTTGCGGACTGCAAAAAAAAACGGTCGTGTGCATGAGGCCTAAGTCCGTACAGAAGAGCAGTGTTTGCAGAAGAAGCTATATCGCAGCCCTCAATCAGTATTTGGTGGAAAAAGGTATATAGCAATAGCATCCCTCTATCAGTATTTTGTGGAATAAGGTATATGTCACCACACCAATCAGTATTTGGTGGAATCAGATATATAGCACCCCTCAATCAGTATTTGGCGGAAACAGGTATATGGCACACCTCAATCAGTATTTTCTGGAAGCAGGTGTATTGCAGCACTCAATCAGTATTTGGTAGAAGAAGATATATAGCAATAGCACACCTCAATTAGTATTTTGTGGAAGAAGGTATATGGCACCCCTCAATCAGTATTTGGCGGAAACAGGTATATAGCACTCCCGATCAATATTTTGTGGAAGCAGGTGTATCGCAGCCCTCAATCAGTATTTGGTAGAAGAAGGTATATAGAAATAGCACCCCTCAATTAGTATTTAGTGAAAGAAGGTATATGGAACCCCTCAATCAGTATTTGGCGGAAATCAGGAATATGGCACCCCTCAATCAGTATTTTGTGGAAGCAGGTGTATTTCAGCCTTCAATCAGTATTTGGCAGAAACAGGTATATAGCACCCCTCAATCAGGATTTTGTGGAAGAAGGTATATAGCACCCCTCAATCCGGATTTAGTGGAAACAGGTATATGGCACCCCCAATCAGTATTTTGTGGAAGCAGGTGTATCGCAGCCCTCAATCAGTATTTGGTAGAAGAAGGTATATAGCAATAGCACCCCTCAATCAGTATTTTGTGGAAGAAGGTTTATGGCACCCCACAATCAGTATTTGGCGGAAAGAAGTATATAGCACCCCTCAATCAGTATTTGGCTGAAAAAAAAAGGTATGAGGCACCCCTCAATTAGTATTTTGTGGAAGCAGGTGTATCGCAGCCCTCAATCAGTATTTGGCGGAAGTAGCTATATAGCAATAGCACCCCTCAATTAGTATTTAGTGGAAGAAGGTATATTGCACCCCTCAATCAGTATTTGGCGGAAACAGGTATATGGCACCCTTCAATCAGTATTTTGTGGAAGCAGGTGTATCGCAGCCCTCAATCAGTATTTGGTGGAAGAAGGTATATAGCAATAGCACCCCTCAATTAGTATTTAGTGGAAGAAGGTATATGGCACCACTCAATCAGTATTTGGCGGAAACATGTATATGGCACCCTTCAATCAGTATTTTGTAGAAGCAGGTGTATTGCAGCCCTCAATCAGAATTTGGTGGAAGAAGGTATATGGAACCTCTCAATCAGTACTTGGCCGAAACAGGTATATAGCACCCCTCAATCAGTATTTGGCGGAAACAAGTATATGGCACCACTCAATCAGTATTTTGTGGAATCAGGTATATCACAGCCCTCAATCAGTATTTGGTGGAAGACGGTATATAGCAATGGCACTTCTCAATTAGTATTTTGTGGAAAAAGATATATGGCACCCCTCAATCTGTATTTGGCGGAAACAGGTATCTGGCACTCCTCAATCAGTATTTTGTGGAAGACAGTATATAGCAATGGCACTCCTCAATCAGTATTTTGTGGAAAAAGGTATATGGCACCCCTCAATCTGTATTTGGCGGAAACAGGTATATGGCACCCCTAAATCAGTATTTTGTGGAAGCAGGTGTATTGCAGCCAGTATAAATGCCCGCAGCAGATGCCCCTATAGTGTTCCTCATGAAGTGCCAGTATAAATACCCCAGTAGATACCCCCATAGTGTCACCCATGATGTACCAATATAACTGCCCCCCAGTAAATGCCCCCATAGTGTCCCCCATGGTGATCCTGTGTAAATGCCCCCAGTAGCTGCCCCCATAATGTGCAGTATAAATTCCCCTGAGTAAATACCCCAGATGTGCCAGTATAAATGCCCCCAGTAAATGCCCCCATGATGTGCCAGTGTAAATTCCCCCAGTACATGTCCCCATAGTCCACCATTATGTGCCAGTATAATTGCCCCCATAGTGCCCCCATGATGTGCCAGTATAAATGCCCCCATAGTGTCCCCCATGATATGCCAGTGTAAATGCCCCCAGTAGATGCCACCATAGTGTCCCCATGATGTGTCGATAATGCCCTCATCATGTGTCAGTAATGCCCCAATAGTGTCCCCATCATGTGCCAGTAATGCTCCTATAGTATCCCTCATTCTGTGAAAGTAATGTCCCCCATAGTGTCCCCCATCATGTGCCAGTAATGTCCCCATAGTTTTCCCCCATCATGTGCCAGTAATGCCCCCATAGTGTCCCCCATCATGTTCCAGTAATTCCCCCAGTTGATGCCCCCATAGCGTGCCACATAAAATAAAATAAATACACTAATACTTACCTACATGCTGGCAGTGATGTAGGCCTCTTCCGGCCTGTGTCCCACGCAGTACAAATCTCAGCTCAGGTGGACGCGATAATGTCATCGCTCCGCCTGCACCAGCCTCTGATAGCCTGCAAGCCTAGTGCCTGCAGCCTATCAGAGGAGCAGGAAAGGGAGACACCTCTCCCTTGCTCTGCTGCTGCTGCTGCCACTGCCGAGCTCCGATTTGGGATTCAGCCAGCAACACGGTTCCCCCATCCGGCTGTAATTTTAACAACTGGATCTGGAGAACAGGAGGGTCAAGACACTTCTGGAGCAAGAACCACAGTTATGGGAAGAGATGTAACGATTATCTATACATGAAAGACAGAAATGGATTAAATCTGCTGATGAGGAAATGGAATCCCTTCATCAACTTCAAACATGGAAACTCACAAAGTTACAGACAAGCAGTGGAGGCACTATTGTATGTAGCAAACACGACTCGCCCAGATATCACAGCAACAGTTGGAGTTCTCTGCAGACACGTAAGCAAACCACTACCCAAGTAAAAGTTTAAAAAACTCAAGCCAGCTATGGGACTAACAGGATAAGTACTTAAGTGGGGGTGTTGGAATAATGCTTATTGTTCTGTGTATTAAGACTACATTATGTGATGGCCTGTTTCCAGACAAAGTGTTATGTTGTTAATAAAGTCCTGCTAAAAAGAAAAGGCAGAAAGGGGCGGAGACTTACTTCACACATACAGAGAGAGAGAGAGAGAGAGAGCTGAGAGAGCTGAGAGAGAAGAAAGCGAAAAGCAGATGTGCTGAGATTCTGATCTTACTGAAGGTTATATTCATATGTTTTGCTGTTATTTCTGAATAAAACCCTGTTGTTCATCGAGCTACGCCTGATGGAGACCTGATTAATCTACTGCTAACACTATCTATCCTTCTATCTAAGGAAAATTAGAGCAGCACTTTACCAATAAGTAGAGATGTCCCGAACAATTCGCCAGCGAACAGTTCCCGGCGAGCATCGCTTGTTCGCGTTCGCCGCGGCGGGTGAACATGTGCGATGTTCGGTCCGCCCCCTATACGTCATCATTGAGCAAACTTTAACCCTGTACCTCACAGTCATCAGACACATTCCAGCCAATCAGCAGCATACCCTCCCTCCCAGACCCTCCCACCTCCTATCAAAAAGCAAGGACAGCATCCATCTTAGATTCATTCGGAAGCTGAAGTGTTAGTGAGAGCAGGGAGAGTGCAGCTGCTGCTGATTTAATAGGGAAATCGTTAGCTAGGCCAGTGTTCTGTGTCCACTCCAGTCCTCAAAGACTCATCTGATCTGCTGTAAGGACAGCGTCCTGACAGCACCCCAAAAAGCCCTTTTTAGGGCTAGTACATCAGTCTGCTTTTTTTTCCACTCTGTAATCTAATTGCAGTTGCCTGCCAGCGTGTGTGTCAGGCCCACAGCGTGTACTGTGCCCACTACTGCCAGTGCCCAGTGCCACCACTCATATCTGGTGTCACAGTAGCTTGCATTTAAAAAAATATATATATATTTCACTGTAATCTAATTGCAGCTGCCTGCCAGTGGGTGTGTCAGGCCCACAGCGTGTACTGTGCCCACTACTGCCAGTGCCTAGTGCCACCACTCATATCTGGTGTCACAGTAGCTTGCACGCATAGTACAACTAATTGAAAAAAAAATGACAGGCAGAGGCAGGCCACCCCGCAGGGGCCGTCGTGGTGCTGCGATTTCCTTTGGCCCTAGAATAATGCCCAGTGTTCAGAGGCCACGTACCCTGAACTCGAAAAGTTCTGAGGACATAGTTGACTGGCTAACACAGGACACACAATCTTCTACAGCTTCCGCTCGGAACCTTGACGCACCATCCTCCTCCAGCTCAGCTTCGGGCACCTCTCAAGTTACCACTCACCCGCCTGCCGCCACCACCAACACTAGCACCACAGCTGCTTCACTTGATCTGTCAGAGGAGTTATTTACACATCAGTTGGAAGAAATGAATGATGCGCAACCATTATTGCCGGAGGATGTAGATAACAAGGATATGTCTCAGTCAGGCAGCATTACACACATGGACGTAAGGTGTGATGATGATGATGTTGTACCCGCTGCTGCTTCCTTTGCTGAGTTGTCAGATACAAGTGAAGCGGTTGATGATGACGTGTTCGTGAATGTCACGTGGGTGCCCGCTCGAAGAGAAGAAGAACAAGGGGAAAGTTCAGATGGGGAAACAGAGAGGAGGAGGAGACGAGTTGGAAGCAGGGGGAGGTCGTAGCAAGGAGCTAGTGGCACAGTCAGATAGCATGTTTCGGCACCCGGGGTCAGCCAGACAGCACGCCAATCAACGCATGCTATTGCCACCACTAGAATGCCGTCATTGCAAAGCTCAGCAGTGTGGCATTTTTTTTGTTGTCTGCCTCTGATAACAGCGATGCCATTTGCAACCTGTGCCAAAAGAAACTGAGTCGTGGGAAGTCCAACACCCACCTAGGTACAACTGCTTTGCGAAGGCACATGATCTCACATCACAAAAGCCTAATCACAAACGCCTATGGGATCAACACATGATGAGTACAAGCAGCACACAAACTCAAAGCCACCATCCTCCTCCTGGTCCAGCATCTTCAGCCACGTCAACCACTGCTGTCCTCCTTGCCCCCTCTCAACCATCCGCCACTCCGCCTCTCACCTTCAGCAGTCCCTTCTCATCTGCCCACAGTCAGGTGTCTGTCAAGGAAATGTTTGAGTGTAAGAAGCCAATGTCACAGAGTCACCCCCTTGCCCGGCATCTGACAGCTGGCTTGTCGGAACTCTTAGCCCGCCAGCTTTCAACATACAAGCTGGTGGAGTCTGAGGCCTTCAAAAAAATGTGTAGCTATTGGGACACCGCAGTGGAAGGTACCCGGCCGAAATGTCTTTTTACAAAAGGCAATCCCCAACCTGTACTCTATCGTGGAAAAGGAAGTCATGGCATGTCTGGTACACAGTTTTGGGGCAAGGGTCCATCTGACCACTGATGCCTGGTCTGCAAAGCACGGTCAGGGCAGGTATATCACGTACACTGCGCATTGGGTAAACCTGCTGACGGCTGCCAAGCATGGAATGCGTGGCTCTGCAGCGGAGTTGGTGACACCGCCACGACTTGCAGGCAGGCCTGCTGCCACTTCCTCTACTCCTCCTACTCCATCCTTTTTGCTAACCTCCTCGGCTGAGTCCTCTTCTGCTGCTGCGTCTTGCTCCACATCAACTGCACCCCCCCAGCTCCCCAGGGGCTATTCCACATCCCGGATACGACAGTGTCACGCCGTCTTGGGGTTGACTTGCCTGAAAGCAGAGAGTCACACCGGACCAGCACTCCTGTCCGCCCTGAACGCACAGGTGGATCAGTGGCTGACTCCGCACCAACTGGAGATTGGCAAAGTGGTGTGTGACAATGGAAGCAATTTGTTGACGGCATTGAATTTGGGCAAGTTGACACATGTGCCCTGCATGGCACATGTGTTGAATCTGATTGTACAACGCTTTGTGCATAAGTACCCAGGCTTACAGGACGTCCTCAAGCAGGCCAGGAAGGTGTGTGTGTGGCCATTTCAGGCGTTCCTACACGGTCATGGCACACTTTTCAGATATTCAACGGTGAAACAACATCCCAGTGAGGCGCTTGATTTGCGACAGCCTGACACGTTGGAATTCAACACTCCTAATGTTCGACCGCCTGCTCCAACAAGAAAAAGCTGTCAACGAGTATTTGTATGACCGGGGTGCTAGGACAGCCTCTGCGGAGCTGGGTATTTTTTTGTCACTTTACTGGACGCTCATGCGCAATGCCTGTAGGCTCATGCGTCCTTTTGAGGAGGTGACAAACCTAGTCAGTTGCACCGAAGGCACCATCAGTGACATCATCCCATTTGTTTTCTTCCTGGAGCGTTCCCTGCGAAGAGTGCTGGATCAGGCCGTAGATGAGCGTGAAGAGTAAGAGGAAGAGTTGTGGTCATCATCACCACCAGAAACAGCCATATCAGCATTGCTTGCTGGACCTGCGGCAACGCTGGAAGAGGAGTCTGAGGAAGAGGAGTCAGAGGAGGAATGTGGCTTTGAGGAGGAGGAAGACCAACCACAGCAGGCATCCCAGGGTGCTCATTGTCACCTCTCTGGTACCCGTGTTGTTGTACGTGGCTGGGGGGAAGAACAGACCTTCAGTGAGATCAGTGAGGATGAGGAACGGGACATGAGCTGCTCGGCATCCAACCTTGTGCAAATGGGGTCTTTCATGCTGTCGTGCCTGTTGAGAGACCCTCGTATAAAAAGGCTGAAGGAGAACGACCTGTACTGGGTGGCTACGCTACTAGACCCCCGGTATAAGCAGAAAGTGCCTGAAATGTTACCGAATTTCTGGAAGTCGGAAAGGATGCAGCAGTTCCAAAACAAGTTAAAAAGTATGCTTTACACATCGTATAAGGGTGATGTCACAGCACAACGGGAATCTAACAGGGGAAGAGGTGAAAGTAATCCTCCTCCTACCACGACCATGCCGGCAAGGATAGGACGCTTTACAGACGTGTTGTTGATGGAGGACATGCAGAGCTTTTTAAGTCCTACGCATCGCCACAGCCCTTCGGGGTCCACCCTCAGAGAACGACTGGACCGACAGGTAGCAGACTACCTCGCCTTAACTGCAGATATCGACACTCTGAGGAGCGATGAACCCCTTGACTACTGGGTGTGCAGGCTTGACCTGTGGCCTGAGCTATCCCAATTTGCGATAGAAATTCTGGCCTGCCCCGCTTCAAGTGTCCTGTCAGAAAGGACCTTCAGTGCAGCAGGAGGTATTGTCACTGAGAAGAGAAGTCTCCTAGGTCAAAAAAGTCTAGATTACCTCACCTTTATTAAAATGAATGAGGCATGGATCCCGAAGGGACTGACAGTGGGCTATACATTTGACTAAAAAAGGCCTGGTGATGAGATGAGCGGCCTTGGGCTAAAAATAGTCCACACGCTGCTGTATTTTATCTCTTCATGCCGGATGACTTGCGTGACTTCTCCGCCACCAACTAGGGTTCAAGCCAAAATGTTTTAGTGCACTTTCTGCCTGGCTGCAACAATACCTAATTTTTCAGGCATGTGTACATGTCTAATTTTTCTGGCCTCTGGTGCTGTACTGTGGCTGCAAAAATAAAACAAAAAAAAAGGCACATACATGTGTCAATTCCCCTTCGTGATCGTTACCTTGTTGTGGTGAAGGGGCTTGCGTATCACAATGAAGCGATCAACTCTATGAGTGTGTTGGCAATGGCAATGTTGGCACACCCCAGATGAGATAAGGTCGTTGCTTCATTGTGAACAGACCAAAAGCGATCGGCTGGATAATTTTGCATAGAAAAAACATGAATTTTCTTTGTGATCATCTAAGGTGATCATTAAAGCCTACTAGGCCAACAATGGGCCCACACTGCAGAATCATTATTTTCTGGGTCACTTAACTTTCACTGAACTACCTCAGCACGACCATAGGCTTTGAAAAACCGCCATCGCCTGCAATCTGCCAAAAGTGCGCACAAGCACAGTCATCACTACACCAAGATTGACGCATAGAGGAATAAAATTTATGTCATGAGTGTGTCAACTATTGACAACTCTTTGCGGTTGTCTAAACTGTATTCCATACACGTCCCCTGATAGGGGACGTAACAGGGATTAAACTGATAGGAATAGTACTACTTAACATACCACTCATATTGGGATTGCATAGTACATTGCTCGGCGCATGCGCAGTGCCCCAAATTGGAAGTAAGAGGACCAACCAAGCATCTTTTTCCATCTACCGGTTCCTAAAATCTATTCCATACACGTCCCCTGATAGGGAACGTAACAGGGATTAAACTGATAGGAATAGTACTACTTAACATACCACTCATATCTGGTAGCACAGTAAATTGCACGGTGCACGCGCAGTGCCCCGAATTGGAAAAGAGGACCGACCAAGCATCTTTTTCCATCTCCCAGTTCCTAAAATCTATTCCATACTTGTCCCCTGATAGGGGACGTAACAGGGATTAAACTGATAGGAATAGTACTACTTAACATACCACTCATATCTGGTAGCACAGTAAATTGCACAGCGCACGCGCAGTGCCCCAAATTGGAAGTAAGAGGACCGACCAAGCATCTTTTTCCATCTCCCGGTTCCTAAAATCTATTCCATACACCGGCCCCTGATAGGGGACTTAACAGGGATTAAACTGATAGGAATAGTACTACTTAACATACCACTCATATTGGGATTGCATAGTTCATTGCACTGTGCACACGCAGTGCCCCAAATTGGAAGTAAGAGGACCGACCAAGCATCTTTTTCCATCTCCCGGTTCCTAAAATCTATTCCATACACCGGCCCCTGATAGGGGACTTAACAGGGATTAAACTGATAGGAATAGTACTACTTAACATACCACTCATATTGGGATTGCATAGTTCATTGCACTGTGCACACGCAGTGCCCCAAATTGGAAGTAAGAGGACCGACCAAGCATCTTTTTCCATCTCCCGGTTCCTAAAATCTATTCCATACACCGGCCCCTGATAGGGGACTTAACAGGGATTAAACTGATAGGAATAGTACTACTTAACATACCACTCATATTGGGATTGCATAGTTCATTGCACTGTGCACACGCAGTGCCCCAAATTGGAAGTAAGAGGACCGACCAAGCATCTTTTTCCATCTCCCGGTTCCTAAAATCTATTCCATACACCACACAGGCCCCTGATAGGGGACAAAACAGAGATTAATCTGGTAAGAACAGATTTTTTTTATAAAAAAAAAAAAAGAGGACAGCCTCTGCGGAGCTGGGTATTTTTTGACCGCGTTACTAAACGCTCATGCACAATGGCTGTAGGCTCATGCTTCCTTTTGCGGAGGTGACAAACCTGGTCAGTCAAACCCAAGCCAACATCATCGACCTCATCCCATATGCGTTTTTTCTGGAGCATGCCCTGCGAAGAGTGCTGGATCAGGCCGTAGATGAGCATGAAGAGGAAGAGTTGTGGTCACCATCACCACCAGAAGCAGCCTCATCATCGTCGATTGCTGGACCTGCGGCAACGCAGAGAGAGGAGTCTGAAGAAGAGGAGTCAGAGGAGGAAGGTGGCTTTTAGGAGGTGGAAGACCAACCACAGCAGGCGTCCCAGGGGGCTTGTTGTCACCTTTCAGGGACCCTTGGTGTTGTACGTGGCTGGGTGGAGGAAGAGACCTTCAATGACGTCAGTGAGGATAAGGAACGGGACCTGGCTAGCTTGGTATCCAACCTTGTGCAAATGGGGAGTTTGTGGTTGTGCAAATGGACTGTTTGCGGTTGTTTGCGGTGTGTTAAACGGGGAGTCTGGTCTGTCACTGTGAAGCGGGCGTAACCCTTACACTACCTGATCGATACAACATCATACCTGATGTTTTCAAGCACTTTATTCCAAACAATTTAGGAATGTTAGGTGATTTATGCCCTTTATGGATTAAAACCCGACTCTGCGTCAACTACGTAATTTTTCATGGGAGTTTTGCCCTGGATCCCCCTCCGGCATGCCACAGTCCAGGTGAAACAACTTTTCCATCACTATTGTGGCCAGAAAGAGTCCCTGTGGGTTTTAAAATTTGACTGCCTATTGAAGTCTATGGCGGTTCGCCCATTCGCGAACATTTGCGAAAATTCGCGTTCGCCGTTCGCGAACGGAAAATTTGATGTTCGTGACATCTCTAGCCATATACCTATTTCAGCCAAATAGTGATTGAGGGGTGCCATACACCTTTGTCCGCCAAATAGTGATTGAGGGGTGCCATATACCTTCTTTCACTAAATAGTAATTGATGGGTGATATTGCTATATACCTTCTTCCACCAAATACTCATTGAGTGGTGCAATACACCATTTTCCGCCAAATACTGATTGATGGGTCTCATATACCTTCTTCCACAAAATACTGATTGAGGGGTGCCATATACCTGTTTCCGCCAAATACTGATTGAGAGGTGTCATATAACTTCTTCCACCAAATACTGATTGAGGGCTGCGATACACCTGCTTCCACAAAATACTGATTGAGGTGTGCCATATACCTGTTTCCGCCAAATACTGATCGAGGGTTGCTATATACCTGTTTCCGCCAAATACTGATTGAGGGGTGCCATACACCTGTTTCTGCCAAATACTGTTGAGGCGTGCTACATACCTGTTTCAACCAAATACTGATTGAGGGGTGCTATATACCTTCTTCCACTAAAAACTGATTTAGGGGTGTTATTGCTATATACCTTCTTCCACCAAATACTGATTGAGGGGTGCAATACACCATTTTCTGCCAAATACTGATTGAGGGGTGTCATATACCTTCTTCCACTAAATACTGATTGAGGGCTGCTATTGCTATATTCCTTCTTCCACCAAATACTGATTGAGGGGTGAAATACACTTCCACAAAATACTTATTGAGGGGTGCCATATTTCTGTTTCCGCCAACTACTGATTGAGGGGTGTCATATACCCTTTTCCACTAAATACTAATTGAGGGGTGCTATTGCTATATTTTTTTTTTTCACCAAATACTGATTGAAGGGTGCAATGCACCTGCTTCTACAAAATACTGATTAAGGGGTGCCATATACCTGTTTCTGCCAAATACTGATTGAGGGGTGCTATATACTTGTTTCTACCAAATACTGATTCAGGCGTACCATATGCCTTCTTCCACCAAATACTGATTGAGGGCTGCGATACACCTGCTTTCAGAAAAATACTGATTGAGGGGTGCTATATACCTTTTTCCACAAAAAAACTGATTGAGGGGTGCTACCGCCTATTCTGCTGCACTCCCCAAGCTCCCCAGAACCTATTCGACGTGCAAGGAGAGACATTGCCATGCTGTGCTGAGGCTGTTGTACCTGGAAGCCAAGAGCCACACTGGTCCTGCAGTGCTTTAAGCTCTGCGGTCAAATGCCGATCAGTGGCTAACCTTGCTCAACTTTACAATTGGTAAAGTGGTGTGCGACAACAGTGCCAATCTGCTGAGCGTGCTGAAACAGGGCAAAATGACACACATGCCTTAGTCGTGCAGCAATTCGTTGCCAAATACCCCTGGGTCCACGACGTCTTGTGGCAGGCTAGGAAAATATCTTGCCATTTTAGAAGATCTTACACAGCCATGGCTAGCCTGGCTAACGTTCAGCAGCAACACCACTTGCCTGTCAGACGTCTGATTTGTGACTGCTCGACACACTGGAACTCCACCTTGTATATGCTTGATAGGCTGCTCCAGCAGAAAAGTGCCATTAGCGATTTCCTGTACGAACTCTGCGGCAGGACAGGTTCTGGGAGCTTGTTTTTTTCCACCGCGCCAGTGGTTGCTCATGCGCGACGCATGCAGACTTCTACGGCCATTTGATGAGATCACCAAACTGGTCAGTGGCAGTCTCACAAGGGTGTCAAGAGCCACGCCTGACTCCGTTATACCCGGGGTCAGGAAGTCGCAGCGGGTGGCTGCATGCTCTATGTCTAAAGACAGTGCTGTTTATTAATGGTAGCTTTCTGGGTTTGCCTTGCAATCCTTTTTGGCTCACTCAGGGATCCGTAGCTTCTCCTCCTCAGCTGTTTCTTGTCCAGCAATCCCAACCTCCTTATATTCCCATCTCTCACTTCTCTGGTTGCCAGATATAGAGCTTCCTGCCTGGACTTCTATACTGACCCACTGGAGCTGTGTAGCTGTGTTCCCTGGTTGTTGTTCCAGAACGTTACCCTCCGGATCCCTGTTGGGCCTTGGTGGTCTGCTGTTGTCGCCCACCTGGGATTATATGTTTGTCTGTATTGTCTGTCCTCTCCTTGGTGTTTTCCTCTTAGTGTCAGTGGTGCGGACTAGTGATCCCACCGCCCTGTTCACTACATAGGGCTCATCTTAGGGAAAGCCAGGGTTTAGGCACGTGATCGGCGTACGGGTGAGGAACCTGTCTAGGGACGTCAGGGCAGTCAGGTGCCAGCCGCAAGGTGAGTCAGGGGTCACCATCTTTCCCTCTCCCTTGGACAGGGCCTTCCCATTTCCCTCCCTTTGCGTGACGCCGGTCATTACAGGCAGCCAGGGTGCCATCAGTGACATCTTGCCTTACGTCTTCTTTCTGGAGTGTGCATTGCGTCGTGTCATTGATCAAGCCGTCGAGAAGCAGGAGCAGGAAGATGAGGAAGTCGCTATGCTGAATGAATTCCCAGGGGGACTACGCCATCTGAGGCAAGTCAGCAGGAGTCTGAAGAGGAGTCAGAGGAGGATGGTGGCTGGGGGGAGGAGGAGGAGCAAGAACAGCAGGCTGTAAACTTTTTGGGGATCCCTGGTGTTGTCCGTGGCTGGGGGGAGGAGACCGAGGACAAAATTCTACTGGGCGATGAGCAGGAGCCAGGGAGCTTCACCGCTTCCAATTTAGTTCAAATGGGTCCTACATGCACCAGTGTTTGAAGAGGGACCCCCGTATAAAAAGCATAAAGGTCAAGGACCTGTAATGGGTGGCAACGTACTTAGACCCCCGGTACAAACACAAAATGGCGGACATGCTGCCAGCATCACAGAAGGCTGTCAGAATGCAGCATGTCCAGGCCTTGCTGTGAGAGATGCTGCATTTTGCTGTTCCGGGCACTGGCAGAGGAATTTCCACCCACAGCGAAACAGGTGCGGGTACCAATCCTACCACGCCTGCAAAAAGAGGGCAGTTTGAAGATGTGTTGGTCACTTCAGATATGAGATCATTCTTGCAGCCAACCCATCGACAGCCGCCCTCCGGATACAGCCTCAGGGAACGCCTAGACCGACAGATGTCCGACTACTTAGGGTTAATGACAGATGTGGACGTTCTGATAAGCGAGGAACCCCTTGACTACTGGGTGTGCAAGCTTGACCTGTGGCCAGAGCTAGCACATTTTGCCATGAAACTCTTGGCTTGCCCCTCGTCGAGTGTCCTGTCTGAAAGGATGTTCAGCGCAGCAGGGGGGATCGTGACCAATAAGCGCACCTGGCTAGCTCACAACAGTGTGGACTACCTCACATTTTTTTAAATGAATGAGGCATGGATCTCGGAAGAATTCAACACCTGTGATGACCACGTGAAATTAAATTTCCTCATGCCAGCCCAAACATATCGGCAACCACTCAGAACAAAGAATGGTCCTTGCCTTATGTATAGACAGCGGCATAAAAAAACATTTTATGTCAGGTGAATGCCTATTGCCTAATTTTTGAGGCCTGTACTCGCCGACAGTTACATTTTATCCTGTGATCACCTAATGTACCTACAGCCACAGAATCCAAAGTTCTTTGCTGTCAGGTGAATGCCTATTGCCTAATTTTTGGTCCCTGTACTGACCGACAGTTACATATTTATCCCGTGACCGTCTAATGCACCTCCAGCCACAGAATCTAAAGTTATTTGCTGTCAGGTGAATGCCTATTGCCTAATTTTTGGGGCCTGTACTGGCCGACAGTTACATTTTATCCTGTGACCGCCTAATGTACCTACAGCCACAGAATTTAAAGTTTTTTGCTGTCAGATGAATGCCTATTGCCTAATTTTTGGGTACTATACTGTCCGACAGTTACATTTATTCCTGTGATCGCCTAATTTACCTCCAGCCACAGAATCCAAAGTTCTTTGCTGTCAGGTGAATGCCTATTGCCTAATTTTTTTGGCCTATACTGGCCGACAGTTACATTTTTATCCCGTGACTGCCTAATGCACCTCCAGCCACAGAATCCAAAGTTATTTGCTGTCAGGTGAATGCCCATTGCCTAATTTTTGGGTACTATACTGTCCGACAGTTACATTTATTCCTGTGATCGCCTAATGTACCTCCCAGCCACAGAATCCAAAGTTCTTTGCTGTCAGGTGAATGCCTATTGCCTAATTTTTGGGGCCTGTACTGGCCAACAGTTACATTTTTATCCTGTGATTGCCTAATGTACCTCCAGCCACAGAATCCAAAGTTCTTTGCTGTCAGGTGAATGCCTATTGCCTAATTTTTGGGGCCTGTACTGGCCGACAGTTAAATTTTTATCCTGTGACCGCCTAATGCACCTCCAGCCACAGAATCCAATAACTGGATGGCCATAACTGTATCCCTTTCTCTGCCCAGGCCATCCTTTTTTAGACCTGGCATGAGCGGGAAAAATATGCACATTGCGGTGCTATGGACCTTTGCGCCACAATCTGTGTCAGAAATACGCTAACATAGACCTATTTCTATATAATAAATGACCACCTAATTGTATTATTATTCTGTGGTAGGGCTAATATCTTTTTATTATATACCAGTCATGTGAAAAAATTAGGACACCCTTTGAAAGCATGTGGTTTTTTGTAACATTTTTAATAAATGGTTATTTCATCTCCGTTTCAACAATACAGAGAGATTAAAGTAATCCAACTAAACAAAGAAAACTGAAGAAAAGTCTTTTCAAGATCTTCTGTAAATGTCATTCTACAAAAATGCCTATTCTAACTGAGGAAAAAGATAGGACACCCTTGCCCCTAATAGCGAGTGTTACCTCCTTTGGCTGAAATAACTGCAGTGAGACGGTTCTTGTAGCCATCTACCAGTCTTCGACATCGGTCTGAGGAAATTTTACCCCACTCCTCAATGCAGAACTTTTTCAGCTGTGAGATGTTTGAGGGGTTTCTTGCACGTACAGCCCTTTTCAAGTCACCCCACAGCATCTCAATGGGATTCAAATCTGGACTTTGACTTGGCCATTCCAGGACTCTCCATTTCTTCTTTTTCAGCCAATCTTTGGTTGATTTACTAGTATGTTTTGGGTCATTGTCATGTTGCATGGTCCAGTTCCGCTTCAGCTTTAATTTTCTAACTGATGGTCTCACATGTTCTTCAAGCACCTTCTGATACACAGTAGAATTCATCGTGGATTCTATGATGGTGAGCTGACCAGGTCCTGCTGCAGCAAAGCAGCCCCAAACCATGACACTTCCACCTCCATGCTTCACAGTTGGTATGAGGTTCTTTTCTTGGAATGCTGTGTTTGGTTTACGCCAAACATGTCCTCTGCTGTTGTGTCCAAATAATTCAATTTTGGACTCATCTGTCCAAAGAACATTATTCCAGAAGTCCTGGTCTTTGTCAACTTTATCTCTGGCAAATGTCAGTCTGGCCTCGATGTTTCTCTTGGAAAGCAAAGGTTTCCTCCTTGCACACCTCCCATGCAAGTTAAACTTGTACAGTCTCTTTCTGATTGTAGAGGCATGTACTTCTACATCAACAGTAGCCAGAGCCTGCTGTAGTTCTCGAGATGACACTTTAGGGTTTTTGGAGACCTCTTTTAGCATCTTGCGGTCTGCTCTTGGGGTGAACTTGCTGGGGCGACCAGTCCTGGGCATGTTGGCAGTTGTTTTGAAAGCCCTCCACTTGTAGACTATCTTCCGGACAGTGGAATGGCTGATTTCAAAATCTTTTGAGATCTTTTTAAATCCCTTCCCAGACTCATAGGCTGCTACAATCTTTTTTCTGAAGTCCTCTGACAGCTCTTTTGCTCTCACCATGGTGCTCACTCTCACTTCAACAGTCAGGAGCACACCAAACTAAATGTCTGAGGTTTAAATAGGGCAAGCCTCATTCAACATGCAGAGTAACGATCTACTAATTATGTGCACCTGGTGTGAGATCTGAGCCAATTTAAGAGGGAATACATGTGAGGGTGTCCTATCTTTTTCCTCAGTTAGAATAGGCATTTTTGTAGAATGACATTTACAGAAGATCTTGAAAAGACTTTTCTTCAGTTTTCTTTGTTTAGTTGGATTACTTTAATCTCTCTGTATTGTTGAAACGGAGATGAAATAACCGTTTATTAAAAATGTTACAAAAAACCACATGCTTTCAAAGGGTGTCCTAATTTTTTCACATGACTGTAGATTCTAGAGTATTAAACTGTGCCCTGTATTTCCCAATAGAAAATGATCCTTGGAAAACACAGTCCTCATCCGTGACCACCAGGACCAGGTAGCGCTCTGTCAGTACATGGCGGCCTCCCCTCTCTGCCACGCTGCTCTGCTGTGTACAGTGGTGTCGGTTCACTATACAGTTCCATGGTAGAAAAAAAATTACGTTAACGTATGCATTTTTTTAATGGACTTTAATGCACATTTGTATACATCAAACCAATAGGAAATAAACCTTCTCTAGTCTCCAGCAGGGCACATTTTTGAGAGTTTCCCTTTAAGACGCATAAAAATGGCCCCTGATAAAAATACATATTTTTTGTGGGACTTGTTGTCAATGATCCACCTCTGATATATCACTGTCCATGTTGTGGGACTATTTGTGCACTTCTAGTAAGTGTTTGCTGGCTGCAAATATGACTGAAGGTTTTTCAGGTTTGCCTGCTATTAAAGTGAATGGAGTCCGCCACGAACACGTGGTTCGCGAACATTTGATCACGCAGGCGCGTTCGCGAATCATCCCGACCGATGTTCGTCCATCACTTATCCCAAAGTGTTCTACTCGAGCACCCGAGCACTCGATCAACACTAGCTGCCGCATGACATCAGATACAGTCAACGCTGTGCTTTACCACCAGTTAGCTGTGTATTGTTTCACTCCTGATGAGGCATGATTGTACATTTTCCGAAACGCGTAGAGCATTAGCATTGAGCAATTAGAACATGTCATCTTTTATATGGTTAGTCTCAGACTAGACCTAGGTGTGTTAGTCTTTGTGCGTAATGAACTGCCTACTGACCTACTTATCACACTTATCTGAGCAGCCAGTTAAAGGGGGCCAGGTTCGGACTGGTTAACTATGTGAAAATACTGAAGTATGCATTTTGCCAAGACTGAACAATGGTTAACTGCCTGAACATAAAAAGCGTTAAAATACATTTTATTCAAAATATCATTAAAATAAGTGTCTGTCCAGAAAATCTCTATCAGGCTGGTTATAAGAAAAAAAGGAGGAAATGTCAATGTTATATTTTATGTCTCCTACTAAACCCACAAGCCGTGTGCAATCGTCTTTAATACCACACATTTACGTTAGAGGTCATAAAACTTGCTACGACTCCAACCTCTTAAATTCCAGCTTATCCACAAGAATAACAGCACTAGGAAGTCACTTTCAAAAGCTTTGTGCTGCACTATGGTATTTGGTTTTGCAGAGGCAGTATAAAGTGCAGCACTGTGGTATTTGGTTCTGCTGAGGCAGTACATTTATTCCTAGCCACACCTACTTATTGTGTCTACTTGTGTTGCCCCGCCTTCTGTCAGTTTGGATGCACTTACAAGATAGTGCCACTTTTAGGTTTATTTTTTATTCATGGCCATTTAACCTTCCCAGTCCGCCCCTGTTGGAGAGTTCAGGCAATATGCAGCCCTGTGACTATTAGCTTATTAATCTAACAGCAGTGCGCACACTCACTCTTGACACCATTAATTGCTATTTTTCCAGGTTACATTCCCTGCATGCTATACAAATACAGCTTCTCGATTCATCAGCATGTAAGCTGTGTACCGGGGTGGGCTCCCCAGGATACAGTGAAGTCACGAATGAGAAAACCAAATTCAACACCAGTTTTTTGCTAAAACAATGATTTACCTAAATGTGATAATGAGCACAACCAAAAATGCCAGTAACACACAATAAAATTTACATACACCCAGCCAAGCTGAGACCGCTGTGCTGCGCAGTGTGGCGCCCTCCGGTGAATGTTGGCAGTAAGAGCGATAATTTACCTGCTGGCGGGCTCAACTAAAACAGCTACGATTTACTGCAACTTTAACTGTGAAGTCCTTGTAATGAACAATTAACATTGTGTGTGGCCTGACACAAACAGAAACCCTAACTAACTGACTACAGGCCTGGTCTCAGTCTCTAGGATTCTAGGCACCTGCACTGTAATGAGGTGCGTGCACGATCAGTCTTACCGACCCGGGTCTGCTCTACATCAGCTGGTTACTGTGAACTGAACAAAGGCTTTTCCAACAAGCCTGCTGTACTTTAGAGTATGTTGCTTTGCTCCTCAGCTCTCATCAGCGTTCCTGGCAGCAATTTTCCTTCCTTTGGACAGGATCAGGGTCTTTGACACAATCGGCTTCACTTGGCTGCAGCTCTAGTTACTGAAGGATGCTCCCACACCTGTATGTTGATGGATTCTCTCCTACACAGGTCCTCAGTGTCTCTCTCAGCTTCACTCTAAGATGGAGGATCCTTCACTGCCTTTCCAGGCTCTATAACTCAACCCCTGAGAGTTTTTTTAAATTTTTATATCAAATGAATCTAGGATCGCAGCCCTTTATAGCTATGCTAAGGAAACAGCCACATCTTGCGGCCAAACAGCAGAATGTCAGTCTAGATCATTTTACTTCATTTACACAAACACCATGTTCACACAATGAGAGCTGTTTCCCATCTCACAAGCAATTGTTTGTTAATCACTGGTGCCATATTACTGTATCTCAGGATTTCACCGAACATCATCAACATGTATAGCAGTGACTCTAAACTTATATCCTCATATCCTGCTGACAAGGGATCTTCATACTTTTTTCAGTTTTGTGTTCGGGTATGCGCCCAATATTTTAAGGTTTTTGTAATCAATAATTTTGTTTTATTTTAACATCCTCTAAGGCAGTCATTTATTTTGGAATTTTGCAGCAGCCTTACTGAATATGGAAAACCTTAGATGATGTACGCAGCTTTTTGGAGGCTTGAATAATAAATTGTTAAAAATAAAACATTACTCAATTTCACTACTGCTGTTCCATTGCTGCTCTGGTCACTGCCGAGCTCCACTTATTTGCCCTGGCATGAAACTTTGCACTGGCATGAAATGGAGTGAAATGCCCTTCAGCAAATCACTGTGCATCTGTCACATAAATAAGACACCAACATCATAGGTGAAGTCCTTTTTAGAGAGCTGGCACTGCAAAAAATAAGAAAATTATATTCTGAAATATTTGTAGGTATATCAGTAGGCTGGGTTGCTTCTGCATACACAGTAGCCTATCAATCAATGGTAGATCATAACGTGGATGGTTTGGGCAGCCGTCTGGGGCCATAGGATCACAGCGGGTCCATGACTGCCCAAACCGCCTACAGACGTAAAATCCTGCATGAAATAGAATCGACTACTACTCTGCAATGGCCCACAGTGCTATAACAACAGAGCAGAGTCAGCAAACAGAAAGGGGGACTAAGGGAGAGGTCATGTCACTCACATGTGTTCACTGCAGGCAGTTGGTGATGTTCTCCAATCATGCAGCAGGTGCTGTCCCCTTGTTTGGGTTGTTGTCCTGATGCAGAATAAATTTACAGTAGGACCAATCAGAGGAGCATTGCCTAGCCAACAATAGTGATCAAATATACTAAGTGGTCTCCATAATTGAAATATTACCCACCCTGAGATCCACCCAAGTATATACAGTACAGACCAAAAGTTTGGACACACCTTCTCATTCAAAGAGTTTTCTTTATTTTCATGACTATGAAAATTGTAGATTCACACTGAAGGCATCAAAACTATGAATTAACACATGTGGAATTATATACATAACAAACAAGTGTGAAACGTCTGAAAATATGTCATATTCTAGGTTCTTCAAAGTAGCCACCTTTTGCTTTGATGCTTTGCACACTCTTGGCATTCTCTTGATGAGCTTCAAGAGGTAGTCCCCTGAAATGGTTTTCACTTCACAGGTGTGCCCTGTCAGGTTTAATAAGTGGGATTTCTTGCCTTATAAATGGGGTTGGAACCATCAGTTGTGTTGAGGAGAAGTCAGGTGGATACACAGCTGATAGTCCTACTGAATAGACTGTTAGAATTTGTATTATGGAAAGAAAAAAGCAGCTAAGTAAAGAAAAACGAGTGGCCATCATTACTTTAAGAAATTAAGGTCAGTCAGTCAGCTGAAAAATTGGGAAAACTTTGAAAGTAAGGGCTATTTGACCATGAAGGAGAGTGATGGGGTGCTGCGCCAGATGACCTGGCCTCCACAGTCACCGGACCTGAACCCAATCGAGATGGTTTGGGGTGAGCTGGACCGCAGAGTGAAGGCAAACGGGCCAACAAGTGCTAAGCATCTCTGGGAACTCCTTCAAGACTGTTGGAAGACCATTTCAGGGGACTACCTCTTGAAGCTCATCAAGAGAATGCCAAGAGTGTGCAAAGCAGTAATCCAAGCAAAAGGTGGCTAGAACCTAGAATGACATATTTTCAGTTGTTTCACACTTGTTTGTTATGTATATAATTCCACATGTGTTAACTCATAGTTTTGATGCCTTCATAGTCATGAAAATAAAGAAAACTCTTTGAATGAGAAGGTGTGTCCAAACTTTTGGTCTGTACTGTATATACTGTACATCGACTCGTCTCCGTACAGCATTCAAATGCATGGGCTGCACGGAGGTGAAATTAGTTAAGTCCGAAGTCTTTCAGGACATCGGTGAAGAACTTCAGTCTTTGATTGTACAACTTGAAAACCATTTTAAAACAGCAATCCGACTGGTACCTCGGTACCAAAGCCGACTTCAGATTGCAGTTTTAAAATGTTTTTAATTTTTTTAAGTTGTACAATCAAAGACTGAAGTTCTTCACCTCGGACTTAACAAATTTCACTTCCGTGTAGCCCATACATTTGAATGCTGTACAAATACCGATCTCTGTACAGCATATATATATATATATATATATATATATATAGAGTGGAAAAAATAAGTATTTGATACACCAGAAAATATCATTGTATGATTTTTAAATAATTAATTTGCATTTTATTGCATGAAATCAGTATTTGATCACCTACCAACCAGCAAGAATTCTAGCTCTCACAGACCTGTTTGTTTTTCTTTAAGAACCCCTCCTACTCTGCACTCAATACCTGTATTAATTGCATCTGTTTGAACTTCTTACCTGTATAAAAGACACCTGTTCACACACTTAATCAATCACACTGCAACCTCTCCACCATGGCCAAGACCAAAGAGCTGTCTAAGGGACACCAGGGATAAAATTGTAGACCTGCACAAGGCTGGGATGGGCTGCATGATAATAGGCAAGCAGCTTGGTGAGAAGGCAACAACTGTTGATGCAATTATTAGAAAATAAAAGAAACACAAGATGACTTCCTCGGTCTGAGGCTCCATGCAAGATCTCACCTCATGTAGTAAGAATGATTCTGAGACTATGAACAAGGCGGCATGACGTAGGGTTGCGTGCCGCGCTCCTCCCACCGCCACTCCCCCCTCTCTTCCTGCCTCCCGATGTGATGGTGAACGCGGAGCCTAGCTTGTGACCAGCCGGGAGCATCCGTCTGAGTGTAAGCCGGGAGCTGTTCTTTGTGACACAAGGTACCGCTGACTGGAAAGATGGAGCTGGTGTGAGCTCTGAAGACGCTGCCCCTATTGCCTTAGTTGCTGTCCCCATATTCTCACTCTGCCTAGCCGCAAAAAGATACAAAGCCCGTATGGGCGCTGTTGCGCTTTCTTTTCCCCCTCGTCCCTTGTGGTGGATGCTGGGGAATAGTGTGTGAGTGCTGTTGTGCCTGTTCTCTTCCTGACCCTGCGGTGGATGCTGGTGAGCGGGGGTGGATGGACGTGAACGTCGGTGGAGTCGTGTGTGGAGACTGAGCGCTGCTGGTCTCTGGAGCCGAAGCGCTTCTATGTAATGTGTGCTTGCGGGGGATTGAGAACACGGAAGAAGGCCTTCTGTACCACCTGTGACTCTCAGGTGCCTCCGTGTGTATACCTGCATAGCCCGGCCCTTTGAATGAATATAAGGCCCTGGAAGGTATTTTGCTGTGCGACTTGATAAATTGTTCCGCTTGTTTGATGGGTGGATCAGGCCTATTTGGAGGCCCTGTCTGGAGGGCTAGATTGTGAGGTCTGAAGAGGCCTTGGTTTGAGGCATCGCAGGCGAGCTATGAGTTGAACTGATCTATCCTCATTATACCCTTATGCAGTAAGAACTTTGGACTAGCAGTGGCCTTCGCCTGCAGCCTTCTGTGACATTTGAATCTCATTACTAACAGGGGTTGAAGGAGCCCTACGCCTGTATAGTCTGAGTTTAAGTCTGTATAGCGGCAGGAGGCTGCTTGTATACAGCAGAATATCTACACGTATATGTTTAGTCAATGTATATCCTGTCTATATGCCTCCTTTCTATATGTATTCAGCTTTTTCAGACGCCAGGAGTCATATTCATCTGTGTTTATTCTATGTGGGTGCCATTTGTGTTTATGTGACTTAGAAGTAGGGTATCTGGGTCTTATAATTGACGTAGGGGATCTCCCTTTCCTGATCCGGGCAGCCAGTGAATCTGGGTTTGGGGATTCCTCTGTGTATTAAATTGTCAGGCTTTAATATTAGTTTTTACCCTGTGTGAACTGTGTGTACGGAGTCCTTTAAAATTAGGAGGGATGTCCTCCCCGAAAGGTGGTCAGGGGGGAAGCCCCCAGGCTCGCATAGACAAATTTTGAAGTCCCCTCCACCTAAAACTAGGGGAGGGGTGCAAAGATCTGTCTTACAGGCTGAGCAGGGAGTGGTTAATATGGACCGGACAGAGCTGGGTACTATAAAGGCTAGCATCTCCCAGAACGAAGGTTTTGAGAGTATTAATAAAAAACTTTCGGATATATTGGGAGTAGTAAATGTTACCAACACCTCTGTCGCAGAGATGGCCTTGTCCCTCTCAGCAGTACAAGGGGATATCACGATAATTAGAGATGAGATAGCTAAATTAAGAGTGAAGGTTAAAGAACTGGAATCTGCAGTGTTAAAAAAGAGATTGGAAGAGGTAGATGCCGACCGATCCTGGCTTAAAGGGAAATGGATAGATCTGGAAGACAGGTCCCGTAGATACAATTTGCGATTAGTAGGTTTTCCAGAAGGGACAGAACAGGATAACCCAGCAAATTTTATCCAAAAATGGTTGGTTGATAATCTAGGGCCGGATCATGATGCATCTACTTTCTGCGTGGAAAGGGCCCACAGAATCCCCTCTAAGGGGCTCCTGCTAGGGCAATCCTTGCGAAACTAGTTTGCTCCAAGGACCGGGACTGGGTTCTTAGACGTAAAAGAGAAGTATTAGACACATATTTTGATGGTAATTTGATGTCAATATACCCAGATTTTTCACGAGAGACCCAAATTAAAAGAAGATGTTTCTTTGATGTTAAAAAAAGATTAGCTGCAGCTAATATTAAGTACTCAATGATGTACCCAGCCAAATTGAGGGTGGTTCACAATGATTTGGTCCGTTTTTTCTCTGCACAGGCGGATGCCGTTCAATGGCTTGATACGGTGGGGCTATAAAGAAAATATGGCTGTGGGGAGGAGGGAGGTTAGGGGGAAAAGTGGTTGGGGGGAGGTCTGGTGGATTGGAAGAGGTTGATGGGTAAGGTGCTTTTCCTTATCAACCATGGAGGGGGAATTTGGGGGGTAGGTATAAGGGAGGGATTGGCTGTCGTCACTCGCTCTATAGGCTTATGTGTCTCTCTCCTAGATGGGGGATCAGGATTGCTAGTTATTTACTACTCATGTCACAAAACATTCTATTCTGGAATGTGAGAGGGTTGGGAGACAGGGTGAAGAGGACTGTGGTGTTTGATCAGGTGGCCCGTCATCTGCCGGCAATTGTTGTATTACTAGAACCCCATGCAACTGTGGACAGGCTCTATACATTGAAGAGAAAATGGGCTTCTCTTGAATACCATGCTTACTTCTCCTCTTTTGCAAGAGGGGCGTCTTTCCGGGGACAGGTTTGAGAAGATCTGAAAGATTATCTGCTCATTAGTGATCTGACAGCATCTTTTGGTTTCACTTTGTCTGTATGTTGCTTGTATGTCCACACCTCCTGTTCAGGTGTGGATCATGTGACCTTTACCTTCCCCTATTTAGTTTGACTCCACCCATTACTCCTTGCTCTGGAATGGCGGCATTGGTTGGAAGGAGCAATTCATCCTATTACGGTAATTACGGATCACAAGAATCTGGCCTACTTGGAGTCGGCTAAGCGACTGAATCCAAGGCAGGCCAGATGGTCATTGTTTTTCACCAGATTTAACTTCATCGTCACTTACCGCCCTGGGGTTAAGAACACCAAGGCGGATGCTTTGTCACGTAGCTTTCCTGGGGGGGTGAGTCTAATGACCCTAGTCCCATTTTATCTGAAGGGGTAGTTATTTCCGCTCTTTATCCTGATCTCGAGGCCAGGGTGTTGAAGGCACAGGACGACGCTCTGGACTCTTGTCCTCAGGGGAAATTGTTTGTTCCTCCCGAATTACATCACAAGGTGTTCGAGGAACATCACTGTACGGTGCTTGCTGGGCACCCTGGGAGCAGATCGACTATCGATCTCATCTCTCGCAGATTCTGGTGGCCGGGGTTGCGTAAGTGTATTGAGGACTATGTGTCAGTCTGTGGTACCTGTGCAAGTGCTAAGGTGACACATACTCGGCCTTCCGGATCTCTGCTTCCATTGCCCATCCCGTCCAGACCTTGGACCCATTTGTCCATGGATTTTATCACGGATTTACCGAATTCTTCAGGAAAGACTGTGATTCTGGTGGTTGTCGATCATTTTAGTAAAATGGCACACTTTATTGCATTACCTAGTCTACCCAATGCTAAAACTCTTGCGCAGGTGTTTGTCAACAACATCTTGAAACTACATGGCATTCCCTCTGATGTGGTGTCCGATAGAGGGACTCAGTTTGTTTCCAGATTCTGGAGAGCGTTCTGTACTCGTCTGGGTGTACAATTGTCCTTCTCTTCGGCTTTTCATCCTCAGTCGAACGGACAGACGGAGCGCACTAATCAGAATCTGGAGACTTACTTGAGATGTTTTGTTTCAGAGAATCAGGAAGAGTGGTCTTCATTTTTGTCGTTAGCTGAGTTTGCTATGAATAACCGTAGACAGGAATCCACTGATAAGTCGCCGTTTTTTTGGGGCATATGGGTTCCATCCACAGTTTGGTACATTTTCTGGTGCTCATAATTCCGGCATTCCTGAGGAGGTACGATTTTCCTCTTCTTTGTCTTCTATTTGGCGGAAAATCCAAAATAACCTGGAAAAGATGGGCAACAGGTATAAGCGTGCGGCTGACAGGAGACATATGAGTGGTCCGGACCTGAGAGTGGGTGATTCTGTGTGGCTATCTACAAGAAACATTAAACTTAAGGTACCTTCTTGGAAGTTGGGACCAAGATAAATCCATATATTGGTCCATATAAGATCACTGCCATTGTTAACCCTGTAGCCTTCCGTCTTGAGCTTCCTCAGGCATTAAAATCCATAACATATTTCATAAATCGTTGTTAAAGAAATGTGTTGAACCTGTTGAGTCGACCTCCTTGCCTCCCGCTCCTGTCATGGTGGACGGCAATTTGGAATTTCAGATCAGCAGGATTGTGTACTCCCGAGTTCTCCGTAGATCCCTCCAGTATCTCGTTCATCGGAGAGGGTACGGACCAGAGGAGAGGATGTGGGTTCCGGCGACCGATGTTAATGCTAGTCGTCTGGTGAGAGCATTCCACAGAGCTCATCCTGATAAGGTTGGTCCTGGGTCCCCGGAGGTCACCCGTAGAAGGGGGGGGGGGTACTGTCACACCGGTGACAGGTTTGAGAAGATCTGAAAGATTATCTGCTCATTAGTAAGCTGATAGCATCTTTTGGTTTCACTTTGTCTGTGTGTTGCTTGTATGTCCACACCTCCTGTTCAGGTGTGGATCATGTGACCTTTACCTTCCCCTATTTAGTTTGACTCCACCCATCACTCCTTGCTCTGGATAGCTTCATTTGGTGTTGGAAGAGCTGGAGTGGGGTTCTAGTTGAAGTCCTGATCATTCATCATCCATCATCCGTCATCCATCAACCTTAGAAGTTAAGTGTTCCGCTTGTTGTGTTTTGTATTCCCCCCCCCCCTCTCTTGTTTACTAGGTCTCAGTGAGACGCTGGTTCCTTCACCAGGGAAGGAGCGGGTTGTCTCTGCCCTGTCATAAGTCTAGGGCATCTGAGGGCCACCAGGGTTTTCTAGGTTCCTGTGTATGGGCATCTCTACCATCGAGAGGTTCCCATACGGATAGGAGTTAGGGCCAGGAGCAGGGTTTCATAGGTGGTGACCCTTTTCCTTCCCTAGCGGTGAGGCCTAGCGGTGAGGCCTCTTTTCCCTTCCGTCTTGTTGTCTTTTGGTGTTCTCCCCTACAACATCCGTGACAAGGGGTCAGTGTTTATATTCACGGTGGGATGGAATTCCTACCGGTGGATAACATGATTGATAAAGAAGGGAGATTTGTCTTCTTGCATGGGTTTTGGAAAGGGCAGGAGATTATAATGGCGTTCATCTACATCCCTCCACCATATAAATCAACCGTTTTTTCTCTATTGTCTAAATATCTTGCCGCAAAAAACCTGTGTCCGTTTTTAGTAGCCGGAGATTTTAACTCTGTACCTGACCCTGGGCTGGATCGTTTTTCTACCTCTTCTGGGCGATGTCGGACTGGATCTCCTTTGAGCTCTGTTTGCCAGGAGCTGGCGCTGGTGGATATCTGGCGCCACCTCTATGGCAACAGGAGAATTTATTCTTGCTTTAGCCAGTCCTATGGGTCAATGTCCCATATTGATCTGGCTTTTGAAAGTCGCGACTTGTGCCATCAAATTGTGAAAATGAAATATGAATCTCATGGAATATCAGACCATTCTCCAGTCCTGATATCGCTCAGAGAGGTGGATCCTCCAGCCTCAGGCAGAACTTTTAAATTGAACTCGCACCGGTTGGATGTGATAGGGGAGCAGGGTCAGATAGACCATGAAATACAGGAATTCTGGGGCTTCAATGTAGGCTCGACACATATTCATTATGTGTGGAATGCATGAAGGCCCATATAAGGGGCATATACTTCTCTAAAATTAACCGTTATAGGGTTGAACTTCGTCAAAGGGAGCAACAGTTGACAGAGACAATCAGGAGACTACAGGGGGTACTGACTACTCAGCATAGTGAGCAAAATATAACTAAGTTAAAAGAGGCCAATGCACAGTTCAAGACACTTTTATATAGTAAAGCCCAACATAAGCTTCTCTTTCAGGGGCAAAACCGCTTCTGTGAATCGGGTAAAACAGGGAAGTTCTTGGCACGGCTGGTTGCTAATAAGAGAGAGGCTACCAATATAAGTGAGATCAGGAATTCAAAAGGCAATAGGGGGAGATCCCCAGAGATGATTAGGGAGGAGTTAGCAAAATACTATTCTTCGCTCTACCAGTCTGATATTACATATAGTCGGGTAATGGACCATTACCTACAACAACTAGGACTTCCCCAGTTACAACTACAGGACAGGGAAATGTTGGATCGCCCTATTGATTTGCAGGAGTTGCGATCGATACTTCCATTACTGAAATATAATTCATCCCCTGGCCCTGACGGTTTGCCGTTTGAACTCTATAGGTACCACGCTAAATCACTCCTACCAAATTATTTGCGGGAATTGAATGAATCCTGTGTATCTGGTTCTTTGCCTCCATCATTCAGAGAGGCAGTGATCACCTTGGTGCTGAAAAAGGATAAAGATGGATGTGATATGGGATCATATAGACCCATATCGCTCCTAAATACAGATTACAAGATCTTTGCCAAAATATTGGCTAATCGTTTGAAAAGGGTCATAGCCTCTCTGGTACATATTAACCAGACGGGATTCATTCCGGGCCGACAAATACAGATGAGTCTCTATAGGGTGTATTTGAACCTCTAGGTCGGGGGCAGTATGGACCACTCCATCCTGTCTCTAGATGCCACAAAGGCGTTTGACAGGATGGAGTGGCCTTTTTTGTAGTCTACTATGTCTTATTTTGGACTGGGGACTGTATTCATAGATATGACTCAAATGCTATATGAACAGCCGTTAGCGCGTATAAACATCAACAGTATTTGTTCTGCCTCTATTATGATGTGTCGTGGGTTGAGACAGGGATGTCCTCTCTCTCCCCTTCTTTTTGCCCTATTTATTGAACCATTGGTTGTAAGATCCGTTTAGATAACAGCATAGACGGCTTTGGGGTGCTAGGAGTGAGAGATAAAATAAGCCTATATGCCGATGATGTTATTTTGTTTTTGGACTGGGGATGGAAGGCCCTCCCTTATGTGATGGCAGTAATAGAAGACTTTGGTAAATTTTCGGGCTATTTGATTAATTGGTCCAAGTCATCGCTCCTCCCGCTCAACCGCAAGGCCGTAGATTAGGGGAATGGAGTAAGGGTCCTTGCTCCGAATAAAACCCTGGACTATTTGGGGATTAAGATTGGTGTTCCTATAAAGAGGTTTTATGAGCTTAATTTGGCCCCGGTCTTGAACAAAGTAAAGTCTAAAATATGTGCTTGGCAGAAATTGATATTGGCCCAGACGGATCGAATAGCGCTGGTTAAGATGATTATTTTGCCTATTGTGATGTACCCGATGTGTGCTTCCCCAGTTTGGATCGATGATATTTTTTTTTACAAACTGGAGACTCTTATTAACGATCTAATAAGGGGAAGGAAGAGGGTCAGGATAAAGCAAAGATATCTATGGTTATCGGAATCAGACGGTGGGTTATCATTCCCTTTCTTCCAGGGATATTATTTATGTGCACAGGTCCAACGTTGTTGTAGGTTTACAGATAGTTTCTTAGCACAATATTTGTCGCAGGTCTTGGAAAAACCAATAGAGAATATTTTTACATGTTTGGAGTCTGGTTATTTGGGGGGGAGTAAAACTTTATTGATTCCTTGGACCCTACAAATGGTTTGGAATAAGCTTAAGAGGATTTTAAAAGTCTTCTCCCCTTTTGCTTTCACCCCTTTGTGGGAGAATAGGAATCTGATGGAATTTTTTAAAATCACAGATTTTGTTTACTGGTTACGTAGGGGGGTGGTTAATGTGTGTCATCTTTTTGCATGTGGACACTTAAAATCCTATTCTGATTATAATTTTAGTGACAGTACATCATTAGATATGTTTATGTATTCACGATTAAAACACGCGTATGAGGCCTCTAGGAATAAAGGGAATTTTCGCCCACAGGAGAATCTATTTTTTGATTTTTGCTATGCCCAGACAGATGAGAGGGTTAAGATAGCTAGTATATATAGCAAACTTCGAACAGCACTAGCAACTGTAACTTTATATAAAAGCTCAAGTAAATGGGAGCAAGAGCTGCATTGCCCACCCTTGCAATGGTCTAGTATATATAGGAATGTAAGAAAGGCTACACTCTCTAATGCCCATAGATTAATCCAATTTAAGATCCTCCATCGGCTGTACAATACGCCAAAAATCCAAGCGAGATTCCCCCAAAATAAAGGCCGAGACTTCTGCTGTCCGAAATGTGGGTATGTGAATGCGGATTTCAGGCATTTACTTTGGGAATGTAGCAAAATAAAAAGGTATTGGGAACAGGTCTTTTTAGCCCTACAAAAGGAGGCCTCTTCGAGGTATAGTCCTGGGATGGTGACAGTGTTGCTCGGAGATTATGCTCTAGATATGGAAGTTCCGACCCGGGTTAGACAGATCTGGATGAGGGGTCTGTTGGTGGCAAAAGTTATTTTAGTTAGACATTGGGGCTCTGCCTCCCCACCAGCGTTAAATGAATGGAGTCTATGCCTCCAACAAATCAAACTCTATGAGGATATGGAAAGGAAACAGAAAGTGGCACGTATGACCAATCAGATATAGTTATTTGTGAAACCGTGTTGGTCTCTATCAGAGTTGAAGTGACGCTAGCCAATAGGGTGGGAAGGGGTGGGTGGATATAGTATTATTGTATGTAGTAATTGTGAATTTACAGCTCTATTTTACATTTTTGCAGGATTTTGTTATATGTTGTAGGATAGTTGATTACAGCTGTATAGTGCCTACCCTGTATCGGCTGTTTTTCTTATATATTTGCTGTTTTGTATCATGAATAAAATAAAATAAATATATTTGAAATAAAAATAAAGAAAAATAATGATTCTGAGAAAGGTCAGGAAGACCTAGTCAATGACCTGAAGAGAGCTGGGACCACAGTATCAAAGATTACCGTTAGTAACACACTACGCCCTCATGGATTAAAATCCTGCAGGGCACGCAAGGTCCCCCTGCTCATGCCAGCACATGTCCAGGCCCATATGAAGTTTGCCAATGTCCATCTGGATGATCCAGAGGAGGCATGGGAGAAGGTCATATGGTCAGATGAGACCAAAATATAACTTTTTGGTATCAACTACACATGCCGTGTTTGGAGGAAAAAGAATGAGTACAACCCCAAAAACACTGTCCTAACCGTGAAGCATAGGGGTGGAAACATCATACTTTGGGGGTGTTTTTCTGCAAAGGGGACAGGACGACTGCACCATATTGAAGGGTTGATGGATGGGGCCATGTATTGCGAGATTTTGGCCAACAACCTCCTTCCCTCAGAAAGAGCATTGAAGATGGGTCGAGGCTGGGTCTCCCAGCATGACAATGACCCAAAACACACAGCCAGGGCAACTAAGTAGTGGCTCTGCAAGAAGCATTTCAAGGTCCTGGAATGGCCTAGCCAGTCTCCAGACCTGAACCCAATCGAAAATCTTTGGAGGGAGCTAAAACTCAATGTAGCCCAGTGACAGCCCTAAAACCTGAAAGATCTGGAGAAGATCTGTATGAAGGAGTGGGCGAAAATCCCTGCTGCAGTGTGTGCAAACTTGGTCAAGGACTACAGGAAACGTCTGACCTCTGTAATTGCAAAGGTTTCTGTGACAAATATTAAGTTCTGTTTTTCTATTGTATCAAATACTTATTTTATGCAATAAAATGCAAATTAAGTATTTAAAAAAATCATACAATGTGATTTTTTTTCTGTTTCTCACAGTTGAAGTGTACCTATGATAAAAATTACAGACCTCTCCATTCTTTGTAAAACTTGCAAAATCACCAATGCTTCAAATACTTTTTTTCCCACTGTATATAGCTATATACACACACATCTGTGTTTAAATGTTCTTATTTTAACATGAGAGTATACTGTATCTATGCAGTAAACATGGTTCTGCCATGTTCCTCATAGGGCCTCTGCACATTGAAGCCATAATCTGCCCCTGCACAGAGGTACATCAGGTTTAGTCTATTATCTACCAGTGTTGATTCAGAGAGTCCAAAGTAGTTGCCAATTACCTTGTATTAGGGGGAACATTTTCCATTTCCAATTTTGTCACTTCCTGGATCAACAACCCATCTTAGCAATATAGTACAAACAACTTCCTTAAGAATAATTACCATGGAAAGCTTTTCCAGACAAAGAAAAGGTAATAAATCAAGCCATTACTACAAATCTTGTTATCAGATGCATAATGCTCTGTTCACCTTTCCTTTGCTATCTGTTATTTAAACAATTTATTTGCAATAACATGTAGTTTAATTTTGATTTACTCTTTCATCGGCATCATGAATCATTACAGTGAGATCATTCCTCTCTTTGTAATGATTTATATTGGCACATCTGAATATGCTAGATTTTATAATTGAGTAAATAGTTGTATACAGCACACATGGTTTACATCATTTTTATTATCGAAAGTAGGGATGAAGTAAGTCAATGCAGATAGACACAGACATATAGATAATTTGACAGCATGCATATTGCAGTTATAAATGTATCTTTGTGACCAGCAAACTAACCTTTATATGACATACATATAATAGCAGTGAAAATGAGTTATAATGAAATAAATATTTTAACTAGTTATTATGACAGCAGCCTGGCTCGAACTTATGGGAACATTAAGGGCCCCCATAGACATTAGAGTATGGTCGGCCGAATCCGTCATTTTCAGTGGAGCCAGTGAACAATCTTTGTGTATGGGAATGTCAACACATGATCCTTTTGTTCTCTTGGGAGATAAGCTGAAGAGGCTTACTACTCACTGCCAAATGAAAACATACACGCTTGGCCAAGCATTTATGTATATGGGGGAGTTAGAAGTGATATGCTGCTGGACAAAAGAACCTAAAGTTGGATACTCAAAATATGGACATTATTGTGTGTACTACTGTTAGAAATGAAGCTGGTCCCTGTGAAAACACAGTGGAGAAATGATGTCTTTTGCTTATATTGGAGCAATTGCAGCTCTCATAAATGAGCACTGTGGCTGGTCCTCATGGAAGCACTGTGACACTGTGGCTGGAACTTTGAGGAGCTTTGGGGTTGGTACTCATGAGACACTAGGCATGACAGAATTTTCTTCACAGCTAACTTACAGTGCACTACAGACAGGGAAAGATAGTTATTATGAATCTCATAAGTCTTAAGCTGTCTGAACTTCTTCTTACAAATCCTACAACAACTATCAATTAAGCCCACCAGTGCTCTCCCTGTTAGAAATTGGTAAGCATTAAGCAACAATTGCTTCTCCGAGGTCATGGCTAATGTCCATTCATCTTGGCATAAGGTATACATACATCTGCCTCTTATAGGCCCTGGGAAAAGGGGAATGTAAAGTTCATCCAGGAGGACAAAAGCTGTCTCTCTACTGCCAACTATTGGATGGCTACCCCAGCGGTCAACGTTTTGCCCTGAGAGGGACAGGAAACTTCCATGTTGCAAATCTGATTGTCAATTTTACTTAAGCTCAGCTCCAGAAGTAGCAAAAACTATCAGTTGTGATGTTCTCCCACAGCCAGAAGCATGTCTCTCTATTCTGAACCCCAATCCTGTGGCTGCTCTGAATGAACTGTTAAGGGATGCTGTCTTGGATGAACTCCCCTTAAACACTCAATACTGTTGTTAACCCTTACTGTTTTTTTAATCCCTGTCTTCCAGGATCCATACTTTTTTTTTTTTTTTTCACTTCACATAGCCATGTGAGGGCTTGTTGTTTGCTGGACATATTTTAATTTATAATGACACCATTCAATATTGCATACAATGTAGTAGGAAGCTGGAAAAAAACATAATTATGCCACAGTTTTATGGGTTTCACTTCTACCGCGTTCCATATGCAGTAAAACTGTTACTTTCACTCTCCGGATCAGTGCAATTACAACAATATTATATTTATACATTTAGATATTTTTCTTGCGTTTAATGCAATAAAAAAAATGGTGAATTTGCCATTTTGACTTTTTTTTTACTTTATAGTGTTTAATGCATGGGATAAATATATTTATATTTTATTAGTTTGGGTACTTTGGGAGGAGGCAAAGCTTAATGCTTATTTTTTATTATTTGTTATTATGGAGAAAGGGGTAATTTTAATTTGTATATACTGTTTTATTATTTCTTTATATTTTTAAAACCGTTATTGTTTTATTTTTTATTTTTTAGTCACCCTATAAGAAGCAATGATGAGATTTGCTTCTCCCTTACATTTCATCGAATTGCCATTGCAATTCATTGCAGATTAGCTATGTTCTTATAGAGCCATGCCATCGGCGTAACTACATAAGAATTACTGCTATAAAAGCCTTTGTTTCTTCCAAGAGACAAGGGCTTTTAAATACAATTAATGACACCCCAGATTGCCACATGAGGGAGCTCTTCATCCTCAGGAACGCAACACTCCTGAGCAACGCCACTTCAGATAACATCTTTCCCTCATATCTACAGTCAGGTCCATAAATATTGGGACATCGACACAATTCTAACATTTTTGGCTCTATACACCACCACAATGGATTTGAAATGAAACGAACAAGATGTGCTTTAACTGCAGACTGTCAACATTAATTTGAGGGTATTTACATCTAAATCAGGTGAATGGTGTAGGAATTACAACAGTTTGCATATATGCCTCCCACTTGTTAAGGGACCAAAAGTAATGGGACAATTGGCTTCTCAGCTGTTGCATGGCCAGGTGTGTGTTATTCCCTCATTATCCCAATTACAATGAGCAAATAAAAGGTCCAGAGTTCATTTCAAGTGTGCTATTTGCATTTGGAATCTGTTGCTGTCAACTCTCAAGATTAGATTCAAAGAGCCGTCACTATCAGTGAAGCAAGCCATCATTAGGCTGAAAAACAAAACAAACCCATCACAGAGATAGCAAAAACATTAGGCATGGCCAAAATAACTGTTTGGAACATTCTTAAAAAGAAGGAACGCACCGGTCAGCTCAGCAACACCAAAAGACCCAGAAGACCACAGAAAACAACTGTGGTGGATGACCGAAGAATTATTTCCCTGGTGAAGAAAACACCCTTCACAACAGTTGGCCAGATCAAGAACACTCTCCAGGAGGTAGGTGTATGTGTGTCAAAGTCAACAATCAAGAGAAGACTTCACCAGAGTGAATACAGAGGGTTCACCACAAGATGTAAACCATTTGTGAGCCTCAAAAAAAGGAAGGCCAGATTAGAGTTTGCCAAACGACATCTAAAAAAGCCTTCACAGTTCTGGAACAACATCCTATGGACAGATGAGACCAAGATCAACTTGTACCAGAGTGATTGGAAGAGAAGAGTATGGAGAAGGAAAGGAACTGCTCATGATCCTCCTAAGCATACCACCTCATCAGTGAAGCATGGTGGTGGTAGTGTCATGGAGTGGGCATGTATGGCTGCCAATGGAACTGGTTCTCTTGTATTTATTGATGATGTGACTGCTGACAAAAGCAGCAGGATGAATTCTGAAGTGTTCCGTGCAATATTATCTGCTCATATTCAGCCAAATGCTTCAGAACTCATTGGACGGCGCTTCACAGTGCAGATGGACAATGACCCAAAGCATACTGCAAAAGCAACCAAAGAGTTTTTTAAGGGAAAGAAATGGAATGTTATTCAATGGCCAAGTCAATCACCTGACCTGAATCCGATTGAGCATGCATTTCATTTGCTGAAGACAAAACTGAAGGGAAAATGCCCCAAGAACAAGCAGGAACTGAAGACAGTTGCAGTAGAGGCCTGGCAGAGCATCTCCAGGGATGAAACCCAGCGTCTGGTGATGTCTATGCGTTCCAGACGTCAGGCTATAATTGACTGCAAAGGATTTGCAACCAAGTATTGAAAAGTGAAAGTTTGATTTATGATTATTATTATGTCCCATTACTTTTGGTCCCTTAAAAAGTGGGAGGCACATATGCAAACTGTTGTAATTCCTACACCGTTCACCTGATTTGGATGTAAATACGCTCAAATTAAAGCTGACAGTCTGCAGTAAAAGCACATTTTGTTCGTTTAATATTAAATCTATTGTGGTGGTGTATAGAGCCAAAAATGTCAGAATTGTGTCGATGTCCCAATATTTATGAACCTGACTGTATATAGGAGCTTTCATCATTTGTGTGAACTGCTAAAGAAGGACAATATTTTTTATTTAATTTCTTCTGGTATAGTACTGTTGAACTGCAAAAAACAACCAAGAATTAAAAAAAAATTGTTATGAATATTGAGTTTAAATTTCCCCTGATGATACTGTGATGGAAGTGGCTCTTTAGGGCTACTCATGTATTTTCTGTGCATTATTTCTTTTTTTTTTTGCCTTATCTGTTAGAAGGCAGTTAGCAGTAGGAGCAATATATTAAGAAATAGAGGTTTGTATAGTTTTACACATTCTGATACTTTTAATTATGGAACAAAGCCTATAAATGCTTATCTGTTGAGTTTATATTTCAAATTACTACAATTTGGGTTATAATTAGATGTAAATTTGCTCACTGTTGCTTATTATTAAAACAATAAAGGGGTTGCCCTCATAAAGACTAACCCTTTCTATAAATCCTAATAGAACATACTGATGTCTGAGGGAGTTTCCATCATTAGAATTGACAGCATGAACCCTAATATATGGCAAAATCCTGCTTCCTGAAGCAAAAACAGCATATCATCCGTGGTTAGAGAAGTTTGACTGCGATCTGCTAATTATCTGCTAATCTGTTTACATGGGGCTGATTAAAAATGCAAACATTGTGTGCATATAAATAAATATAGATAAGTGAAGTTATCAAAAATTCGATTCGGCTGCTTGACTAAAGTTCACAAAAAAATTTGATTTATTACAAATTATTTTGTCACGAATGGCATTCCATTATACAGTTGTGTTCAAAATAATAGGAGTGTGTTTAAAAAAGTGAATAAAGCTCCAAAATCCTTCTAATAGCTTGTATTTCCATACACACAAATGCATTGGGAGCACTACACATTCTAGTACAAATAAAAACATGAAGAGAAATATTCAAATATAAAATTTGTGTTGCACTCTAAAAAAAAATTAAGAAAAGTGAATATTACACAGGTGAAAAAAATTGCAGTGTTTGTATTCTTCTTTACAAACTCAAACCTTCACTATATAAACTGAAAAATGTTTCAAGATTTTGCTTTCCTTTGAATCACTTAACTAATATTTAGTTGTATAACCACTGTTTCTGAGAACTGCTGTACATCGGTGTTGCATGGAGTCAACCAACTTCTGGCACCTGTGAACAGGTATTCCAGCCCAGGATGATTGGACTACATTCCACAGTTCTTCTATATTTCTTGGTTGTCACCCCACAAGTTTTCTATTGGATTAAGATCCAGGGATTGGGCTGACCACTCCATAACGTCAATATTGTTGGTCTGGAACCAAGATGTTGCACGTTTACTGGTGTGTTTGGGGTCATTGTCTTGTTGGAACACCCATTCCAAGGATATTTCCTCTTCAGCATAAGGCATCATGACTAGGGATGAGCGAATCCGAACTGTATAGTTTACATTTATGTAAAAGTTCGGGTTCGGCGCTTTCTTGGCGCTTTTTGAAAGGCTGCAAAGCAGCCAATCAACAAGCGTCATACTACTTGCCCCAAGAGGCCATCACAGCCATGCCTACTATTGGCATGGCTGTGATTGGCCAGTGCAGCATGTGACCCAGCCTCTATTTAAGCTGGAGTCACGTAGCGCCGCACGTCACTCTGCTCTGATCAGTGTAGGGAGAGGATGCAGCTGCTGTTAGGGCAAGATTAGGCAGGGATTAACTCAGCAAAAACACTTAATGAAGTGATCGATCTACAGCTGTAAATCATTAAACTTCTGCTAGTTAATTGCTCACTGTTTTTAGGCTGCCCAGAGCATTTTTCTGTCACTTTTTTCTGGGGTGATCGGCGGCCATTTTGTGTCTTGTGGTGCGCCAGCACAACCTGCCACCAAGTCCATTTAACCATCAATAGTAGTGATTTTTTTTTTTTGCTATATCCTACATCAGGGGCTTGGCTGTGCTTATTGTCACCCCTAAAAACTCAGGATAGAATTTTCTATATTTTATTGAGGGGTGAAATTTACTTGCAAAAATAGCAATCCCCTAAATCTGGTGTTCCAGCTGTGGCTAGTCAAGTGTAATACTGTCTGCTGTCTGGCAAAGGATATATATTTTTCTGGGGTGAAATTCAATTGCCAAAATAGCAATACCCTAAATCTGGTGTTCCAGCTGTGGCTGGACAAGTTTTTTAGTGTCCGTCAAAGCATAGTTTTTGTTCTGGGTTGAAATTCGATTCTCAAAATAGCAATACCCTAAATCAGTGGTTTCTGCTGTTGCAGGCCAGGTTTAAATCTGTCCTTAAAAGGGTATATTAAACAAGCTGTTAAATTACAATTGCTGAAAGGATAAGCCTTTAAATTTACACGCACTATTGTGGATCTCACATAGTGTATTTCTGTCCGTTAAAGGGTATATTACATTCAAGGTGCAAATTCAAGTGCTGATAGGGTCATCCTCAATAACTTCACAAGCTACCGTGCATCTTCAAGTGTAATTCTGTCCGTAAAAGGACACCTTTCATCCAGGGCCTAAATACTAGGCCTACAATTTATATTCCCCTAAATCTGTGGTTACTGCTATGCCTGTATTAGTGTAATACGGTACTTAAATAGATAGCCAGATAGTGTTAGGTGCCTGTAAAAAAAGGCCTGAATTTGAATTCAATACATTGGGCCAAATTATTTTTTTCTTATTGTGGTAACAATGAGAAAAACATCTAGTAAGGGATGAGGACATGGTCGTGGTTGTTTAAGTGGACCCTCTGGTGCTGGGAGAGGACGTGGCCGTTCTGATACAGCCACACGTCCTAGTGAACCAACTACCTCAGGTCCCAGTAGCCGCCAGAATTTACAGCGATATTTGGTGGGGCCCAATGCTGTTCTAAGGATGCTAAGGCCTGAGCAAGTACAGGCATTAGTCAATTGGCTGGCCGACAGTGGATCCAGCACGTTCACATTATCTCCCACCCAGTCTTCTGCAGAAAGCACACAGATGGCGCCTGAAAACCAAGCCCATCAGTCTGTCACATCACCCCCATGCATATCAGGGAAACTGTCTGATCCTCAACTTATGCAGCAGTCTCTTATGCTGTTTGAAGACTCTGCTGGCAGGGTTTCCCAAGGGCATCCACCTAGCCCTTCCCCAGCGGTGGAAGACATAGAATGCACTGATGCAGAACCATTTATGTTTCCTGATGATGAGGACATGGGAATACCACCTCAGCACGTCTATGATGATGACGAAACACAGGTGCCAACTGCTGCGTCTTTCTGCAGTGTGCAGACTGAACAGGAGGTCAGGGAGGAAGACTGGGTGGAAGACGATGCAGGGGACGATGAGGTCCTAGACCCCACATGGAATGAAGGTCGTGCCACTGACTTTCAGAGTTCGGAGGAAGAGGCAGTGGTGAGACCGAGCCAACAGCGTAGCAAAAGAGGGAGCAGTGTGCAAAATCAGAACACCCACCGCCAAGAGAGTTCGCCTGCTACTGGCCACCGCCACCTGGGACTGAGCACCCCAAAGGCAGCTTCAAGGAGTTCCCTGGCGTGGCAGTTCTTCAAACAATGTGCTGATGACAAGACCCGAGTGGTTTGCATGCTGTGCCATCAGAGCCTGAAGCGAGGCATTAACGTTTTGAACCTTAGCACAACCTGCATGACCAGGCATCTGCATGCAAAGCATGAACTGCAGTGGAGTAAACACCTTAAAAACAAGGAAGTCACTCAGGCTCCCCTTGCTACCTCTTCTGTTTATGCCTCGGCCTCTTCCTCTGCCTCTGGAGGAACGTTGGCACCTGCCGCCCAGCAAACAGAGGATGTACCACCAACACCACCACCTTCGTCACCAAGCATCTTTATCATGTCATACGGCAGCGTTCAGCTCTCCATCTCACAAACATTTGAGAGAAAGCGTAAATTCCCACCTATCCACCCTCAATCCCTGGCCCTGAATGCCAGCATTTCTAAACTACTGGCCTATGAAATGCTGTCATTCAGGCTGGTGGACACAGACAGCTTCAAACAGCTCATGTCGCTTGCTGTCCCACAGTATGTTGTTCCCAGCCGCCACTACTTCTCCAAGAGAGCCGTGCCTTCCCTGCACAACCAAGTATCCGATAAAATCAAGTGTGCACTGCGCAATGTCATCTGCGGCAAGGTCCACCTAACCACAGATACGTGGACCAGTAAGCATGGCCAGGGACGCTATATCTCCCTAACTGCACACTGGGTAAATGTAGTGGCGGCTGGGCCCCAGGCGGAGAGCTCTTTGGTGCACGTCCTTCCGCCGCCAAGGATTGCAGGGCAACATTCTTTGCCTCCTGTAGTCTCCTCCTCCTACTCGGCTTCCTCCTGCTCTTCTTCCACCTGCTCATCCAGTCAGCCACACACCTTCACCACCAACTTCAGCACAGCCCGGGGTAAATGTCAGCAGGCCATTCTGAAACTCATATGTTTGGGGGACAGGCCCCACAACGCGCAGGAGTTGTGGCGGGGTATTGAACATCAGACCGACGAGTGGTTGCTGCCGGTGAGCCTCAAGCCTGGCCTGGTGGTGTGCGATAATGGGCAAAATCTCGTCGCAGCTCTGGGACTAGCCGATTTGACGCACATCCCTTGCCTGGCGCATGTGCTGAATTTGGTGGTGCAGAAGTTCATTCACAACTACCCCAACATGTCAGAGCTGCTGCATAAAGTGCGGGCCGTCTGTGAGCGCTTCCGGCGTTCATATCCTGCCGCTGCTCGCCTGTCTGTGCTACAGCGTAACTTCGGCCTTCCCACTCACCGCCTCATATGCAACGTGCCCACCAGGTGGAACTCCACCTTGCACATGCTGGACAGACTGTGCGAGCAGCAGCAGGCCATAGTGGAGTTTCAGCTGCAGCACGCACGGGTGAGTCGCACTGCGGAACAGCACCACTTCACCACCATTGACTGGGCCTCCATGCGAGACCTTTGTGCCCTGTTGCGCTGTTTCGAGTACTCCACCAACATGGCCAGTGGCGATGATGACGCCGTTATCAGCGTTACAATACCACCTCTATGTCTCCTTGAGAAAACACTTAGGGCGATGATGGAAGAGGAGGTGGCTCAGGAGGAGGAGGAGGAGAAAGAGGGATCATTTTTAGCACTTTCAGGCCAGTCTCTTAGAAGTGACTCAGAGGGAGGTTTTTTTGCAACAGCAGAGGCCAAGTACAAATGTGGCCAGACAGGGCCCACTACTGGAGGACGAGGAGGATGAGGATGGGGAGGAGGTGGAGGAGGATGAGGATGAAGCATGTTCACAGGGGGGTGACACCCAATGCAGCTCGGGCCCATCACTGGTGCGTGGCTGGGGGGAAACGGAGGACGATGACGATACGCCTCCCACAGAGGACAGCTTGTCCTTACCTCTGGGCAGCCTGTCACACATTAGCGACTACATGCTGCAGTGCCTGCGCAACGACAGCAGAGTTGTCCACATTTTAACGTGTGCGGACTACTGGGTTGCCACCCTGCTGGATCCCCGGTACAAAAACAATGTGCCCACCTTACTTCCTGCACTGGAGCGTGATAGGAAGATGCGTGAGTACAAGCGCACGGTGGTAGACACGCTACTGAGAGCATTCCCAAATGTCACAGGGGAACAAGTGGAAGCTTAAGGCGAAGAGAAGCATGAGGTCGCCAACGCAGCTGTGTCACGGCCAGCTCCTCTGAGGGCAGGGTTAGCATGGCAGAGATGTGAAAAAGTTTTGTCACCATGCCACAGCTAACTGCACCACCACCTGATACGGAACGTGTTAGCAGGAGGTAGCATTTCACTAACATGGTGGAACAGTACCTGTGCACACCCCTCCACGTACTGACTGATGGTTCGGCCCCATTCAACTTCTGGGTCTCCAAATTGTCCACGTGGCCAGAGCTAGCCTTTTATGCCTTGGAGGTGCTGGCCTGCCCGGCGGCCAGCGTTTTGTCTGAACGTGTATTCAGCACGGCAGGGGGCGTCATTACAGACAAACACAGCCGCCTGTCCACAGCCAATGTGGACAAGCTGATGTTCATAAAAATGAACCAGGCATGGATCCCACAGGACCTGTCCATCCCTTGTGCAGATTAGACATTTATAACTACCTCCCCTTAACAATATATTATTGTATTCCAGAGCACTTCTTCATTCAATCCTCTTTTTTTAATTTTACCATTATATTGCGGGGCAACCCAAAGTTGAATGAACCTCTCCTCCGTCTGGGTGCCAGGGGCCTAAATATCGTAAACTGGCCTGTTCCAATGGTGGGTGACATGAAGCCTGATTCTCTGCTATGGGACCTCTCTCCTCTGTCTGGGTGCCGGGGCCTAAATATCTGACAGTGGCCTGTTCCAGTGGTGGGTGACATGAAGCCTGATTCTCTGCTATGACATGAAGCCTGATTCTCTGCTATGGGACCACTCTCCTCTGTCTGGGTGCCAGGGCCTAAATATCTCACAGTGGCCTGTTCCAGTGGTGAATGACATGAAGCCTGATTCTCTGCTATGACATGAAGCCTGATTCTCTGCTATGGACCTCTCTCCTCTGTCTGGGTGCCGGGGCCTAAATATCTGACAGTGGCCTGTTCCAGTGGTGGGTGACATGAAGCCTGATTCTCTGCTATGACATGAAGCCTGATTCTCTGCTATGGGACCTCTCTCCTCTGTCTGGGTGGCGGGGCCTAAATATCTGAAAGTGGCCTGTTCCAGTGCTGGGTGACATGAAGCCTGATACTCTGCTATGGGACCTCTCTCCAATTGATATTGGTTCATTTTTATTTATTTATTTTTATTTTAATTCATTTCCCTATCCACATTTGTTTGCAGGGGATTTACCTACATTTTGCTGCCTTTTGCAGCCCTCTAGCCCTTTCCTGGGCTATTTTACAGCCTTTTTAGTGCCGAAAAGTTCAGGTCCCCATTAACTTCAATGGGGTTCGGGTTCGGGGCGAAGTTCGGGTCGAGTTCGGATCCCGAACATTTTCGGAAAGTTCGGCCGAACTTCTCGAACCCGAACATCCAGGTGTTCGCTCAACTCTAATCATGACTAGAGTTGAGCGGACACCTGGATATTCGGGTTCGACGGGTTCGGCCGAACTTCGGAAAAAGGTTCGAGTTTGGGACCCAAACTTGACCCCGAACCCGAACCCCATTGAAGTCAATGGGGGCCCGAACTTTTGAGCACTAAAATGGCTGTAAAAATGTCATGGAAATGGCTAGAGGGCTGCAAATGTTGTCAAAATGTGGTTAATAGCATGGCAAGTGCTCTGCAAACAAATGTGGATAGGCAAATGACTTAAAATAACATAAAATACCTAAAAATAAAAAAATAATAATCTTGATCTAGGAGGACCAGGTCCATGTGGAGTAGAAGGTTGAGGTGGCGGTGGATGTGGCGGTGTAGGTTGAAGCGGCGGTGGAGGAGGAGGAGGTAGCCTACACTTCTTTTTGGTTTTCAATTTTATTTTTTAAATTAGGGTGCACCCCAAAACATTGGGAAATATAACCTGTGATAACCCCCTCCAGTCATGCTAAACACACGTTCAGACAATACTCTGGCTGCAGGGCAGGCCAGCACCTCCAAGGGGTAAAGGGCAAGCTCAGGCCATGTGCCCAATTTAGAGACCCAGAAGTTGCAGGGGCTGACCCCTGTCAGTCAGTTCGTGTAGGCGTACTGCCCCACCATGTCGCACGTTCCCATGATGTTCACGATCCAATTTGATATCTGCTCTATTAACTTTCGATGTTCTTGTATGCGCCTACCATGGTGATCACGTATGGCGGGGAATCAGGGTTCCAGGCCAGAGAGGGAGCATGAGAAAGAGAGAACACATCCAAGGTAGGATTCATTTTTTCAAATTTAAAAATATAGAGTTGAAATATGGGAGAAATTATTAAAGCGTAAAACTGTGACAATTTTTCAAAGCTTAAGCATTATATGAAAGGATGTGGCACCCATTAATTACTGAATAATATATTACATTTTATTCCCTGTCACCTAAGCATAGCAGGTGTTTATTCACGTCTAAAATTGTATAATGTCAACCCAAGAATGTAACAGAAAAATTATTGAAATTTATTAAGCTGTCAACTAGGTAGAGGAGGGGTATATTACACCCAAAAATTGGTGAATTTCACCAAAAAATTTAACTGACAAAATATATATTTTTTTCGGTCTACTAGGTATAGGAGTGGTACATCACATCCAAAAATTGGTGAATTTCACCAGAATATATCTGACAATTTTTTTTTTTGTTTAACCTGTCTACTAGGTATATCAGTGGTACTATACACCTAAAAATTGGTGAATTTCACCCGAAAATGTTACTGACAATTTTTTTTAATTTTATTACCAGTCTACAAGGTTACTATACACACCAAAATTGGTGATTTTCACCCTAAAATGTAAATGACAATTTTTTTTTTTAACCGGCCTACTAGGTATAGCAGTGGTACTATACACCCAAAAATCTGTGAATTTCACCAGAAAATGTAAATGACAAAGTAGTGAAATTATATAAAATAAAACACGTACAAAAATAAAAAAATGGATTTATGAGGTGGAGTTCCATATGGAGTAAGAGTTTGAGGAGGCGGTTGACGTAGCGGAGTAGGTGGAAGCGGCGGTGGAGGAGGACAAGATAGCCAACACAGGTTTTTGGTTTTAATTTAATTTTGTAAAATTAAGGTACACTCCAAAAGAGTGTGAAATATCCAAAATACAAACATGAGCAATTGCGCTGCAGAATAACAATGGCTACTTAGTGCCGGTATACATGTCTATTCTGCACAAGGTACGGACAAGTCCTGAGGGATCCATGCCTGGTTAATTTTAATGAACGTGAGCTTGTCCACATTGGCTGTGGACAGGCGGCTGCGCTTGTCTGTGATGACGCCTCCTGCCGTGCTAAATACACCTTCAGATAATACACTGGCTGCAGGGCAGGCCAGCACCTCCAAGGCGTAAAGGGCAAGCTCAGGCCATGTGCCCAATTTTGAGACCCAGAAGTTGAAGGGGGCAGACCCGTCATTCAGTACGTGTAGGCGTGTGCACACATATTGCTCCATCATGTTGGTGAAATGCTGCCTTCTGCTAAGACGTTCCATATCAGCTGGTGGTGCTGGTTGTTGTGGGGTGCTGAAAAAGCTTTTCCACATTTTGGCCATGTTAACCCTGCTTTCTGAGGTGCTGGCGGTGCCCCAGCTGCGTTGGCCACCTCTTCCTCGTCCTCTGCCTTCGCCTTGTGCTTCCACTGTGCCCCCTCTGTCAGGTGGGAATGCCACTAGCAGCATGTCTACCAGCGTGCGCTTGTACTCGCGCATCTTGCGATCACACTCCAGTGAGGGAATTAAGGATGGTACATTGTCCTTGTAACGGGTATCCAGCAGCGTGGCCACCCAGTAATCAGCACAAGTTAGAATGTGGGCAAGTCGGCGGTCATTGCGGAGACACTGCAGCATGTAATCACTCATGTGTGCCAGGCTGCCCAGAGGCAACAAAAAGCTGTCCTCTGTGGGAGGTGTATCGTCTGTGTCCTCTGTATCCCCCCATCCAAGCACCAGTGATGGCCATGAGCTGGTCTGGGTGCCTCCCTGCTGTAAACATGGTTCCTCCTCCTCATTGTCATGGATGAGATTGCAGATAGCTGGAACCTATAAATAAATGAGCGACTGGCTTGATCCCAAACTAAGGAGCTTATAGGTGAGTCCTATAAAACCCTAAGAGCTCTCCCTGACTGCTATGCAAATACAAGGGTCTCGATAGTAGACGATTGCATGCCCACGTACCTAAGCCTGTGTGACACCTGAAAACCCTATAATAGTGAGGGGACACGACCACCAGCTCCCTGCACTTAATACGGACGGAGTCAGGGTCACCTAGAATCAAGCCAGCAAACAAACACAATAAAGTAAAAGGACTTATCTGAGCAAACAGCAGACGCAGCCTCCAGCAATGAACACTTCATCCAGGAAGTAGTATAAACCGCAAAATGAGGCAGTATGGGAGGGAATATAAAGGAAGACGATTATGTATAAATTAGTGACACCTGGCAGAAGGAAAGGAGACGAGAAAGTGAAAACAAAACAAAGAACATCATACAATAGGTAGAGAAAAACGTCTGCCAGAGCTTCTCGCAGAACTGGCTGTGACAGTACCCCTCCCTCTACGGATGGACTCCGGACACTCAGAGCCCACCTTCTCAGGATGAGACCTATGGAAAGCCCTGATGAGACGAGTGGCCTTAATGTCCGCCACTGGGACCCACATCCTCTCCTCAGGATGATAACCCTCCCAATGAATGAGGTACTGAAGAGAACCGTGGATAATGCGAGAATCAACAATCCTAGAGACCTGAAATTCAAGATTACCATCAACAATAATCGGAGGAGGAGGCAAAGAGGAGGGTACAGTGGGCTGGACATAAGGTTTTAATAGGAACTTGTGAAAAACATCATGGATCTTCCAAGTCTGAGGAAGATCAAGACGGAAAGCAACGGGATTGATGACGGACAAGATCTTGTAAGGCCCAATAAACTTAGGACCCAACTTCCAGGAGGGAACCTTCAGTTTGATATTCTTTGTAGACAACCACACCAGATCACCCACATTCAGGTCCGGACCAGGCACACGTCTCTTATCCGCCACACGCTTATATCGCTCACTCATCCTCTTCAGATTACCCTGAATCTTTTGCCAAATAAATGACAAAGACGAGGAAAATCTCACCTCATCAGGTAAACCAGAAGACCCCTCTCCAGAAAATGTCCCAAACTGCGGATGAAACCCATATGCACCAAAAAATGATGACTTATCAGAGGACTCCTGGCGACGATTATTTAAAGCAAACTCAGCAAGGGACAAAAAAGAATTCCCCAATCCTCCTGATTCTCCGCCACAAAACAGCGCATATATGTCTCCAGATTCTGATTGACACGTTCGGTCTGACCATTCAACTGCGGGGGAAAAGCAGAAGAGAACGACAACCGAACCCCCAAGCGAGAACAGAAAGCCTTCCAGAATCTGGAAACAAATTGCGTGCCCCTATCAGAAACGATGTCTGAAGGGATGCCATGCAATTTAACAATATGATCAACAAACGCTTGCGCCAGCGTCTTAGCATTGGGTAACCCAGGAAAGGGAATGAAATGTGCCATTTTGCTAAAAGGGTCCACTACCACCAGAATCACAGTCTTCCTCGAGGAACGAGGCAGGTCCCTAATGAAGTCCATGGACAGATGCGTCCAAGGACGGGAAGGAATGGGTAACGGGTGGAGAGAACCCGATGGCCGTAAATGAGGGACCTTGGCACGAGCGCAGGTCTCACAGGCTGCCACAAAACCCTCAACCGTCTTACGACGAGCCGGCCACCAGAATCTCCGAGCAATGAGATCCACTGTGGCTCTACTCCCCGGGTGCCCAGCAAGGACAGTATCGTGGTGCTCCTTAAAAACCTTGTGTCATAAAGCGAGAGGCACAAACATCCCCCAGGAGGACAAAGATCAGAAGCCTCTGCCTGGGCTGCCTGAACCTCTGCCTCCAAATCAGGATAAAGAGCAGAGACGAACACCCCTTCAGCCAAAATGGGACCCGGGTCTTCAAAGTTCCCCCCTCCCGGAAAACAACATGACAGGGCATCCGCCTTCACATTTTTAACCCCAGGGCGGAACGTAACCACAAAATTAAACCTAGAAAAGAACAAAGACCATCTGGCCTGTCTTGGGTTCAGACGCTTGGCCGATTCCAAGTAGGCCAGATTCTTATGGTCGGTAAACACGGTAATAGGGTCAACCAATATTAACTTTCGTATGTATGAAAATCCAAAAAGCTTTATTGTAAATATATATAAGCATAAACAGTACATACATGTATTATAAAACAGGCAGCACAAGGCGGGACATACAGATGAGGAGCAGGACCCAAGGAGAGGCCGGGAGATCAGTGCAAAAAAAAATAATAATACAGGGAAAAAGAATACTAGCTGAAAGAGCATACCTCAGAGTCTCATAGCAGCAACGCCCCAAACACAATGCAACAGAGGCGATTGTGGAGACTGAGGTTTAAGATGGAAGGAACACAAAGGAACACAATTAAACATACCCTGAATGGTGCAAAGATCTCTCGGCCAACTCATGACCCAACGCCGTTTCGCCAGTAGATCTGGCTTCTTCTGGGGATACGGAAACACATAAAAACATCTCCCCTATATAGTGCCCACACAGGTGTGTGGAAGATAATTAAGATTGCAAGACCTGAATGACGTCAGCACCAATGGAATTGGAGCCCCAGTACTAATGGGGGCAGGACTAAGCTGACAGAGCGAGCATGTGAGCAAGCACATGACAGCAGTGTCAGAGGTGCATCATAAGACACACACTGACCATGCCAGGAAAGCCAATCAGTAGCCTATGTAGTCATATGGAGGAGGAATCGGGGGCAGTGCAGTAGGTGCGGCCAAACGTCTGAGTGACAGCGGCACCAACAAAACATGAGGCCTCAAACTCCAAGGGGTGGAGGGATAGTGATGTGGCGATCGCGTGACACAGCACGTGACCGCAATGTCACGGGCGCCGCCAAGGCAATGCCCGCACTGCAACACCACAAGCAGTGGTGGACGCCCCACCCCGGCAACGCAGGCAAGCCTTAGTGACGGAGCGGTCACGTGATGCGGCACACGACCGCGGCGGCACATTTAAGGCCGCTTTCACACCTGCATTCAGAGTGGATCCGTCTGGTGTCTGCACTGACGGATCCGCTCCCACAATGCAGACGTTGGGATCCGCTCAAAACAGATCCATCTGCACCATAGCTCAGAAGAATTCCAAGTGTGCAAATTAGTCAGACGGACCCGTCCAGACCCCACACCTAAAGTCAATGGGGGATGGACCCGCTCAAAATCGCACCACATTGTGTCAACTTCAAACGGATCCGCACCCACCGACCCACATTGCAAGTCCGGACGGATCCATCTGGCTCCGCACGGCCAGGCGGACACCCGAACGCTGCAAGCTGCGCCCGGGTGTCCGCCCGCTGAGCGGAACGGAGGCCAGGCGAAGCCAACCCAATGCACTCCGAGTGGATCCTCATCCGCTCAGAATGCACTGGGGCTCCACGGATCCGTTCGGGGCCACCCACGAGAGCCCCAAAACAGAACCCACAAGCGGAACCCCGAACACTAGTGTGAAAGGAACGCCCAATGCGGATACACATACCAGCCCACAGACTCCTCTAAATATGGGCAGATGATCAAAGTGCATGGAAACTTATTAAGTATAGGTCAGGGTAAAAAGTACCAGGCCAGTGGCTGGGAGCTGATATAGAATACGAAAGCACACAGTTAACCCCTCATTATCCTAATGGACGGCAGATAACTACATTGCGCTGTGGACAGGTGGATTACACCCCACCACACCGCAATGTTGTGTTAAGAGACCATGTTCAGACTCATTATAATCGCACCGTGTACAGTGTAAAAAGTGCGTACCATATATTATGAAGAGGAATAATGGCAAAAATGTCAGTATTCCAAGACAACAGCTGACTTAGTTTTACATAAAGTGCTAATGCATAAACCAGATATAATATATATATATATATATATATATATATATATATATATATACATAAATATTGACAGGAGCATCCAACCTAAGGGGCTGAATTATTACAATATTGGATCATACACAATTGCTGGGAAGATAAGTGCCAGTAGAGTACAAATTAGATTATAATAAAACGCACTCAAGATAATTATATACTTAAAAAAGGTAAGAGAGGCGCAAGTGAAAAGCAAGTGAAAAGAGTGCTCGGTGAAGACTATAAAATTATTATTATACATCATGGTGAAAATATATGGTTGGAACATCTCGAAAGAAGGGGAGATATTGTGTAATATTGATGGAACAATCGTAGTTGTATAACCAGCATATGGCCCGGGGAA